>NC_142511.1:11425833-12762500 GCF_057876585.1 Rhinolophus sinicus
AGGCAAAGTCGCCTAATTTTTCAAGACCTTGTTTCACTCTCTATCCTAAAATGCACACATGAACAAAACGAGCACTGAGACCTCTTCTTATTAACTTGTGTCATTTATGACTTCCTGATAAAGGAAAACCAAATAGAAAAATATACCAAGAAATACAGCAGGGCCTCGAATAACATTGTTTCGTTCAACATCATTCTGTCATAACACTGATGAGAAGCCACGGGACTTAACTCATTTATATCAATGAGTCTACAGCAAATATAGTTTGTTACACATTGTTTTGCTGAAAGTCACAAAACTTACTGATGGCATTAAATGGGGACTTACTCAAGTCTGCTTAATATTTCATTGTCCAGTTTAATCATTTATTAGTTTTAGACAAGAATATTTGACTTATTTGTTAATGCCTATAAAGAAATTCGTAAGAACCCTTGGCTGTAAGGGCAAACCATCATACCACTAAATACCTGGGTTGATAGGCTGATTTTCTTGGCTAGATAATCCAGGATCACATTTGCTGTGATAAGGAATTTCACCAAACCAAATGCATATTTTTGTCTTACAAACTGGAAAATTGTCCTGATATTTTATCTCATGTGAGGCCACATCCATCTAACTCTGAGTCACTCTACTCTCTCAAATATCTTTCTTTCAACAGGTATATTTTAAATGCCACAAGGAAACATACGATCCTCTGAGAAAATACTTGGTCCTCATCAATGTCCCCTAACAGCCCCATGGGAAAATAATATTCAGTCAGGAGGCACGACTATAGTGTGGAAAAAGTGTCACACTGAGAAACTGAAAAACTGAATGTGAGTCCTGGTTTCCATTGAACGTAAGAACCATTTATTGAGCAATCGCTATACCCCCAAAGGTTGGGCTAGCATCTGGAAATACAATGGGGAATAAGACAAAAATAGCTGACTAATTTATTGGGAAAGATAAGCACCAAACATAATTGCAGGTGTGGTGAGCATTTCCAAGGGGGAGATGGGATCACAGAAGAGGACACTTTTACTTGGTCGAAGAGATAAGATGAAATCAGAAAATTAAGTGAGAGTTACCAAGAGAAAAATACAGGAGAATTAATCCAAACAGTGGGAAAACTATGTGTAAAGGCTTACAGACAAAAGAATCACACGTATGAGGAATTAAAGGAAGGTCAGAACAACCAGAGTTCAGAGAACAGGGGAAACCAGCCTGCGATGAAGAGCAGGACCAGAGGAGTCAGGGTGGGAAACCCTAAAATAACACTAACTAGCTGTGGTCTTGGGGAAACCTTCTCCCTTCTCTAGGCCATTGCAGCATGGGACATTGGAGTAGGACAAAAGGACCGCCTAGCTCTAAGGCGGAAAGACTCTATGACGTCTAATTATTCCACGTCCCAGAGATCCACTAGCTTAAATTAATGGGTTGAGGGGAATGCTGCTATTTGGGGTAAACCTTAGCCTGACGTCTCAAGCAGTTTTCCACTAGTCCATGAATTTTATGCCTGTCTCTGTATTACAGGGAAAAGGCACACAGACATCATCCTGTCATGCTGTGTGTGGTTTAGTCATGGAGTGGAGATCCTGAGAGTGTGAGCTCTTGGTTCGGTCCTCTGCCGACTCACCAGTCTGGGTTGATTATTACTCTTCACTTTATCGCTTCCATCTGTTCCCCTGAAACTCTCATAAGGGCACTGAAAATGCCTCTCCTAGGATAGTCATCATGATTACACTGTGTAAAATGTTGTAAGTATCTGGAATGAAAGATATGGGCAGTAGAAGTGGTTCAGCTCAGCCCAGCCAGATAAGTCACCTGAATTTCAGCAAGATGACATTTCTTGATTTTCTTCTATGCTAGGTGAAATAATCTGGCCTGGAACAAACTTCCAGTAAGCAGATTCACAGCTGGCCAGCAACAACTGCCAAGACCCCGTGCCTAGCGCAACCAGGAAAACATCTTTTTTGTTCTGCTATATTTAGAAGACCTACACAGTGTTGGGATCACAGCTCAATAAACAATTATAGAACATGTAAATTAATCAAGGTGTCTCTTGGAATGGTTTACGTTGACTCACTTTGATGGACATGCAGCAAGAACTCGTAAAAATCATCAAGGATACTAACCCACATTTCCCAAACTGGTCCAATCCCCTCCTGTTTACCCCACTCTGATTTGCTTTGTACGACTCTTGACTTCCTCGGTTTTCCAAGTTTAGTTCGGCTCAGTCATTCAACGTTAAACTTCTTCTAATGCATTTCTGTCTTTGACAATCCATTGTGGGTTCCCTACTCCAGCTCCACTGGCTTCTCACTTTGCACCAAATGCTAATATTTGACCTTTGGAATAGCACCGTGATGGAAAACTTTAATTTAGTTCTCGGGTGATACAAAACAAGCCCCTTGAGAAACCAAGGTCCATGCATTCCTTTCATTACATTGTGGCAAAATGGCTTTCTTTACTTCAAGTCGTTTAACCTAAGACTTTCCCTTGGAGAAACAGAACAAGTCTAGTTTTTTCTCGACATGAAAGTCATTCAAATACATGACAATTAGTGATTATGTTCTTCCTCAAGTTCTTCTCTAGAAACTCTTTCAATCATCCTATGGCACATTGTTTATAAACCATCTATCTTTCTGATAAATGTGAGTGCATAAAAGAGAAATTGCATGGCAAAGGCTATCAAAACCAAAGTTAAAAGGAAACTAGTAAATCAGGAGAAAATATTTGCAGGATATGTCCCAGATTAAAGCTAATATCCCTAATAATACGTAAATAATTCATACGATTTAAGTGAAGCCCAAAAGTCTGATAAAAAGCTAGGCAAGACATTGGTAGACAATTCACAAAAACATATATCAAATGGCCCTCACATATATAAGAAGCTCTTCAATCTCCCTCAATTAGATTTTATGAAAATTAAGTAATACAAATTAAATTACGCTGAGATACCATTTCTTACCCATCAGAAAGGTGAAAACTAAGAAAAAAAGACATTTTGTTTGTGACGCTATGTACACTGCTAATGGGACTATAAACTAGTAAAAATTTTTTCGAGAATTTGGGATTACATAATAAAAAGTATGTATGTATGTTGTCTATTGACCCAGCAAAAGAGTCAAAGCAATTGCTATAGGTAGTCCTTGGAATTTACCCAAAAGACACACCCCTCAGAAATATAAAAATAAACATGTACAAGATTATTCATTGCATAATAATTTGTAATTGTGCAGTATTTGAAACACCTTAAATGTAGCAAAGTGATTGAATAAACTATGTTACATCCACACAATGCAGTACTATGCGGCTGTAAAAAAGAATGAGAACATTATAGATGAACTAACATAGAGTAACTTTTAGGGTATAATGTTAGGTGAATAAAAGCAACCTCCACAAGTGCGTCTATCATATGCTACTTTGAGTGTCAGAAGGGAAAAATAAGAAAATGTACACGAATGTGATCCTTTATGAAAAAAGAAAATAAAAGGGATGAACCAGAAACTAAAAAGATTGGTTATTCAGAGACAGTGGGTAGAAACAGGATGAAAAATGGGGACATGGTAGGAGAGCCTGAGGGACTGACAGTTCTTAAGCAAACAAAATTTTTTATAGATGTGACTCAGAACTACTCGTATGTTAATATCTCACATACTCAGAGAATAGGTATATAATTAAAATGAATGATGGGGAAGGAGAACCCCCCACCCCAATGGAATATAAACAAAACAGGATGAACCAGACTCTATTCCCAATTAACACAACCACACCAAAGAGGTATGGTAGTAGATAATTAACCAATGTAACTCTAGGAAACAATAGTTTTACTACATACTCTAGAACTAGGAAAGCAAAAAAGAAAACAAACTGTAACACAAGCATCGTACTTTACAGCGTTATGGGTTGGCTAGTCTGAAACCACTTTTATGTGTATTCTATGAATCGGCAAATATATTGTGCTTATGAAAACTAGGTTGCTCTTTGTCAGAGAAAGGAGTTTTGAATCAGGAAGACTAGACATAAGCCTTGTACAGTCAGATTGAAATTGGAGGCGTCAGTACAAGTTCAAGAACATAAAAATGTATACAGAAAGATATAGAAATAGTTACAGGTGTGTTGTGTATTCACACATGCATTTCATAGCTCTGTCTGCTGAGAAGGCCTAAAAGCAATTATACCCTTATATCAATGAGCATACGTATACCTATGACCTATTTTCTAGGAAAAGTAACTGTTTCCATCAAATATCATTCTCAAGAAAGGGAACCGGGACTCCTTGAAAAAAGGGCACATTTCAAGGGAAATACAAGATAAGCCTGAAATATCTTGTGGGGTCAGAGATTAGAAAATGTGCAGAAAATCATAGGGCATCAAAAGAATGCTGGAGCCGAGTGACTAAGCTCCCGATGACCAAATCCAGAACAATCTGAGCAGCAAAAGAATCATAGGTTATAACTTAGAGACTGAAACAAAATCCACGCAGATATAAGTAAATAACTGGATAGATACCTAAATGGTGGAGAAAGGAAAGTTCTTCCTTGAATTAGACTCGAATTAGTACGTGTAGAAGGGATACTGGAAAGAGAACTACCACCATTTGGCAAACACCACAGTAACGGTTTTTCAGTCAAGAATCGTCAGAGGCATCCTACAAAATCTGTGCATTATTGATTATATTCCCCAAACTGTCTTTCATATCCCCGTGACAAGATTGCAGTTACCAATTTATGCTGTCTAATCCCTTCCCTTCTCCCTCTTCCCCACCCGCCTCCCATCCAGCAACCATCAGGTTATCCTCTATGTCTCTGAGACTATTTCTGTTTACTTTGCTCATTTATTCAGTTCTTTAGATTCTAACTACTACATTGTTTTGTACACCTGAAACTAATAATAATAATAAAAGAAAAAAAAGAATCATCAGTGGAAGTTAAAATTAGTACCGTGTTTCCCCAAAAATAAGACCTAGCCGGACACTCAGCTCTAAGGCATCTTTTGGAGCAAAAATTCATATAAGACCCGGTCTAATTTTACTATAAGATAAGACCGGGTCTTATATAATACAATATAATTTAATAATATAATATAAATATTAATATAACATAATACCAAGTCTTATATAAGACCGGGTCTTACATTAATTTTTGCTCCAAAAGACGCATTAGAGCTGATTGCCCAGCTAGGTCTTATTTTCAGGGAAACACGGTAGACAAAGTATCAGAAACAAGATATTCGCATGGTTTCAAAGTATCTCCTCATAAGATACTTATTCATCACAAAGGAACAAAAAATACAGTGGGGGAGCCTGGAAGACACCACCTTTCTCAAAGATGGTCAAAGATGTCACCAGTAATGGGACGAGTCAACATTATGTGCCACCTTCCATGATGCATTGAGAAGGACACAATATCACTTCTGTGGCATTCGTGAAAAAATGCATAACCTGAATTTAAGCATAAGGAAACTATACAAATTGAGGAAACTGTATAACTGAACACTATGCTTCAAAATGTGAAGGTCATGAAAGACGAAGGAAGATTGAGGAATGTTCCCAACTGACGATCACTACAGAGACAGCTAGCTAAACGCAATGTGTGGTCCTGGACTGGACCCTCAATCTGGAAAATGACATACCTGGAACAATTGACCACATCTGAACAAAGTCTGTAGAACACACAGAATTGTATCGATGTTCAGTTCCTGATTTTGATGTGTCCCATGGGTGTCGTGGGCTGAAGTGTGCCCCCTCCACCAAATTCATGTGTTGAAGTCCTCACTCACCCCCAATACCTCAAAATGTGACAGTTTGGTGAGAGGACCTTTAAAGAGGTGATTAAGGTAAAACGAGGCCATGAGGCCCTAATCTCACACGTCTGATGTACTGATAGGAAGAAGAGATGAGCACACGACAGCACAGACGGAGGGGTGACTATGTGAGGACAGTGAGGGTGGCATTCTGCAAGCCAAGGACAGAGGCCTCAAGAAGAAGCCAAACGTGCTGACACCTTGATTTTCGATGTCTAACTCCCAGAACTGTGAGAAAATAAATTTTCCACTGTTTATGCCATCCAGTCTGTAGTAATTTATTACGGCACCTCGAGAAAACTAATAAAACATACAATAGGATATCATTCAGCCTTAAAAAGGGAGGAAATTCTGACAGTTACGGCATGGTTAAGCTTGAGGACTTAAGTTAAATGACATAAGCCAATCACAAAAGGACAAATACTGTGTGGTTCCACCTATCTGAGGTACCAAGAGTACTCAAATCCATAGAGACAGGGAGCAGAATGGTGGTTGCCAGGGCGGGGAAGGAGAACTGGGGAGTTATTGTTTCCTAGGTACAGAGTTTCAGTTTAGCAAGATGAACAGAGTTCTGCAGATGGATGGTGGTGATGGTTCCACAATGTGAATGGACTTAACGCCACTGCATTGTACACTTAGAAGTGGCTCAAGTGGTCCATTTTAGGTTAGGTGTGTTCTACCAGAATTAAAATAAAAAAGAAGAAAATTTGGATATAGAGATGAATACACGTGGGAGAAGCCATGCGACGATGGAAGCAGAAACTGGAATGACACAGCCACAAGCCAAGGAGCAGCAAGGGTTGCTGGGAGCGCCCAGAAGCTACACAAGGCAAGGAAAGACTCTCCTGTGGAGACCTCGGGGGAGCATGACCCGCTCACACCCGTGATTTCAGATGTCTCGCCTTCAGGACTGCGAAAGAATACGTTTTTGTTGTCTTAAGCAAAGGAAGGAAGGAAGGGAGGTAGGAAGGAAAGAAAAAAAAATTTTAAAAAGAATAAAGAACATAAAAGAAAGAAAAAGGAAGCTCCTGTCTGGAGCTTCTGTGACACATAACACAACACTGTATCTAGCCAGCTGGTAATGGATTTAGGAGAGTGAACGATCATTATTTCTGGTGAATTAAGTGCTGAAAATGTGCAGGTCTGAAGTGTCAGTAAGTACATCTGCCCAAATGGCAGCCAAGTCTCATTCTTTTCCCCGGGGGAAATACACTTGTCTTTGTAAGATCACAGCCTACACGCAGCGTTCCTACAAAGAAAGGGAGAAGCAGGTAAACTTTGTCTCCCAAATGTCAATCAACAAACTGCCATATGTCCGTGCAATGAAATACCACTCAGCCATAAAAAGTAATGAACTACTGATCTAACGACATGGCTAGATCTTTAAAAATTACACCAAGTGATAGATGACAAAAGAAGAGAGCACCTACTGCTTTCGTTTCCACAAAATTTTAGGAAACGAGCCCTCACATATTGTGGCTGAAATCATATTCCTGGTTGTATGGGGGTGGGGGTTGGCGTCGCAGAAGGGCAGAACCGCAAAGGGGCAAGAGGAAATTCTGGGACTGACGAATGTGTCCGTCTTCCTAGTTGTGGTGATGGTTTTATGGGCGTAGACATATGTCAAAACTTCGGCATTGTGCATTTTAAGTAGGTTTAACTCATTGTACGTCAAACAGCAACAACTATTTTGTTGAAAAAAAGAATCTCTGGAATAGGGGTCCATGTGGACATATTTTTTTAATGTTACATAAATGAGAGGAGCAAACCACCAACTTAAAACGGAGAAAGACTGGGAGAGGAGAGGAATCGTGAGTCGCCTGGAGAGTTGAAGTGAGATGAGCTGCCCTTAAAAACCACACCTGGAGGCATCTTGTCTCCAATGCAGCTCTATGTTCAACTATCATCTCTTGCCTGAAGCCACTGGCAATGTCGTTTGGCTTCTTTTTTTTTTTTTTAGCATAATGTCTATTTTTCTTATGATCCCACTTGTAGCCGCCCAGTGTTAGTCTTTCACAGGACAGTTGCTAAAATACCTGTCCAGGCCTCATCCTTCCTCCAGACATACCCACTGCAACGGTGAGAATATGTTTACAATTGTGAAACGGCTCGATGGTTGTTTTTTGTGGTTATTAATATCTTATAAGACTATAATAGGTTATTAATATCCTATAACAATATAAGATAAGAATGTGCTTCCTCCTATTACGCATAAGGAACCCTTATCTGTAATATCAATACTACCCCACCCCACCTTCTGTGAGAAGTTAGGGACCTTGTCTGTTTGGATCACCACAATAGCCCATACCTAGGACAGCGCCCCGTACAAAGCAAGTACTCCATGGATATTGAATACCCTGTGGGCTGAATTAGTTGGCTGAAACCCAAGTGTCTGATCAGTTTCAAAACTTGATTTTTTGACAATTGCTTCTCCCAGGAAATAGAAAAATTAAGCACAGGAAAAGGCATGAAGCATACTATATTTGGATTTCAGTATGGCATTTGACATGTCATCTGACAAGGCATCTCATGGTATTCTTTTCAGGAAGAAAACAAAATATAAATTAGATGTTATTAAGATGGTCAAAGTTACTGAAACCCAAGGATGCTGATTTCCAAATTACAGAAAGTTAAGACCGGACTCTGTCTTCTCAGTCTGGTTGAACATTTTTATCTGCCTTACATACAATCTTTGTTTTATTAACCAATATAACACCAGGATCTAGAAGAGTATCTGGCATATAGTAATGGCTCAATAAATATTTGTTAAAATGAATGAATGAATGAGTGAATATAGTGACATACTTGCTGAAGTTTGGATAACAGAATTGTAATGAAAGAAATACACTGGATGACCTCTCAGCAGTGTTTGATACAATTCATAATTTCTTTCTTCTTGCGAGTTCCTCACTGGTTTCCCATCTATAATTCTAGATGTTCCGTTTCTTCTTCCTTCGTGGAGTCCTCTGCCTCTTCCAAAATTTAAATGGTTGGATTTCTTCCATTCCCAACTCTTCCTACCACCCCTGACCCTCTTCCGTGTGTTCACTTCCCATCAGTACTCTGGTGATTGCCTAATCTCTAACTCCAGCTTGAATCACACACTCAGATCAACATTCACATACTCGTGCATACTTGTCATTTCCATTGTCAACCCAAACACGGCATATGCAAAACAGAACTTATTACCCACCTTTTGTCCAAGTAAACAAACAGCAAACACAAGAAAACCCTTGTTCCTCTACCGAGATCCTCTCTCAGAGAGTATGCCAGGTGTTCATCCAAGTAGTCAAGTCAAAAATCCCAGGTATTATTTCTACCACCTCCCTCGTGTATCCCCTACGGCCAATCCTTCAACACATCTTGCCATTTCTACCTCTAAATATCTCCTTCGCCTATCCAGGTTTCTCCATCACCACTGCTAATAACATGATTTAGCTCACTACCATCTCTCACCTGGAATATTGCAACAGCCTACCTGTTCTCCCTACCTTCAACACTCTTTCTCTCTTCAGTCCATTTCTCACTTTGAAGCCAGAGTGATCTTTCTAGAGTGAAGGTCTGATGCCACTCCTCTCTTTATAGTATTCAATAGCTCCTTATTTCTTTTAGTGTGAAGTTTAAACTCCAACGTGGCTTACCTCTAGTGTCTTCTTCTCTACTGTTGCTTCTGGATCCCACACTCCTAACCTGAGCTTAGAAGAGTTTTTCTCTTCTTTGCTCAAGCTGTTTTCTTTGTGATGTCATTATTACTCTTTGCTTGACAACATCTCCATCTCTGTCACTATTCAGCCAACGTATAACTTACAATACATTACACATAATTTATAACACAATTTCTTCCACAAAGTTTTTCTTGACTACCTCACTCAGGTGGTACCCATTAGACTAATAGCTCCTGTTCATCATTGGGCTGAAAGATTCAGGAGGCCAAGGAGTATGTCCACCATATTCATTAATTTATATTCCCACCCACAGTGTACAAGGGCTCCCGTTTCTCCACATCCTCGCCGACACTTGTTATTTGTAGTCTTTTGGATAATAGCCATTCTAAATGACTGCAGGATAGCAGAAGATCATAAAAATACACTGAATGAATGAACAAGTTAAAGCGAGTCCACCTCTAAGAACACCCATCTAAGTACCAGAATTGGCTCTTATTCCAAAAACACTTTTGCACAAGCAAGTGGAGAGAAGAAGTTGCTTACAACAGTACATGTGAGAGCAACTAGGAACCATGTGACTCAGGCTGAGGCTGAGTCAATACTCTGCGCTGTGACAGCCAAAGAACTGATTCAACTTTGGCAGCGTTAACATGAGCTGCCATATTTGAAAGATGGAATTCCTTCCAATTCTGACTTTCTATAGTTATAGTACTTAGGTCTCTTTATTGAAAATACAGGATGCCTAAGAATGTGATGGAAAGCAACAGGCCTCAAATATATTTGCTGATTGATTGAGAACTTTAACAACTGATTGCGGCTGCTTTCTTAACAAAAGGCCAAATGGTTTTCTTATTCCTGTGAATGTCACATAGTTTGCATATAATTAAATACTGATCTTCTATGCTTCTCAATATCTTGGAATTTTATGGTGGAAGAGTGAGGAGGATTCTCCAAGTTGAGCAATGTGGCTTTGCCACATTCCTTTGAGAAGGTTCAAGGGTACTTAATTGCCTCTGGTCTCTCTAAATCTGTGTGAGATTCCAAACTTTATGGTCCCTGATAGCTGTAACCAATTTAAGTAAAGCTTCTCAAAGTAGAGCCTATGGCCCATTTCTTCTTCCTTTTCATTCTGAAGTTTTCTGAATGCCTCTGCATGCAAGGTGAGTATTAAAGGGGTTCAGAATATACCACCCCCAAATATGTCACTTTGGCACAAGAATTATTTTGAGGTGAAGGCAATTGAAAACCAACAGATAAAGGAAGCACTCCCTGCCTTCCCCTTATCTGCTTAACAGCTGGGCAAAAATTTCCCTTTGATAAAGGGGCCTCCCCCACCCCCAACCCCCCCAAGGAAGAGAAGATCGCTCATTCCTGGAGACGGAGAGTTGACATGGAGATGAGTTTGCACAAACAGAGCTTGCTAAAACCACACTTATCTTCCATTTGTGTCTCCCCACCCCCATATATTTCCTAGTCACTTGCTCATGAGCTATCATCTCTTGAAGCCAGAGACCGGAAGCTGACTCCAAAGAGCTTCCTAAGACCCCTTTTCTTTGTTAAAATGGGATATGAGTCCCGAGTCTACCCACTTCTTTGAGTTCCGCTTTGGTGCTATGGACTCCCACGCACATCAATATTAATAAAAATTGTTTGCCTTTTCTCCTGGTCACCTGTTTAATTCACTGGCCTGACCCTAAGAGGGCTGAAGAAACGCTTTTCTTCTCTGACAGTATGCTCAATCCTATAACTGTGCTGGGCATGCAAGAGTTCATGCAAAGCATGATCTCTGTCCGTAGAATAAGCTACATGAGACACCAGAGGACAGTGGGATATTGCATGGGGTCAGTGGTCAGTAATAGTTAAATGTGAATGAAAAGGAACTACCTTGCCTCCAAGGCTTCGTTACTGGGGATTCGCTCTAAACACAGGCTGGTTTTCTATAAGTGGAGGCATTGCTAATGAAACCGATACAGACAGTGACACACATACCTGTTCTCATTCCTTAATCTGGGCACTCCTTTTTGCCCCAAACACTTTGCAGGTCTTGGGTACGGTCTGGAGAAGAAGGGATCACAAAACTTGGGCATTGTCCCCACAGTAGCCAAGCTCATGGATCTCATGCACACGGCATTTTGAGATGAGCCACCTGTCCCATTTCGTGCACAGTAGACTTGGAGATGGACGCCCTCACTCAACACTATTTACAAGACAGTAGATAATACATTTGTTGCCTGTGAAAACGTGTTCTGTGAAATAAGACCACAGAATCCAGCTTGGTCAGTGTGATTCTGGGGACCACTGAGTGGTTGATTGGCAGACAGATTATACTAAAAAGAGCCTTTCTCCGGAAGGGTTTCTGGTATTGCTGATAGAACTTAGAACAAATTAAGGCCACTCGATAGAAATATATAACATTGGCATTGAAGCTACTTGAATGGTGTCCATTCTTTGAATGTTAACAATGGCAAAATTCACAGCATTTGTGGTCATGTGCAAAAGTGCTGTCATAGATTTTCAGTATAGTCATACAACATGATTACGTAGTTTCTGACTTTCTAGCAACAGCTCAAATTTACTGACTGCTTACTATGTGCCAGGTATGGTGCTAAGAGCTTTTACAGTCTTCTTTAATTATCGTAACAACCATGTGGGGTAAAGAACTTAATTTTTTTTTTAAAAAAAATGATGAATGATGAAAATGCCTAACATTTACTGAACAATTAGCAGTCATGACAATCAGGCTTTAAGATCCTTATCACATTTAATCCCTTTAAGTAAAATGATCTAAAACTTGGAAATAAGGCAAAAAGACCATATCATGACCTTCCACATTTACATAGTAATGTCTGACAACTTGACAGTCCTATTATGATTCTCTAAGGGCAGTAACTTTGAGTTACCATTTACTGCCGTGTTTCCCTGAAAATAAGACCTCTCTGGACAATCAGCTCTAGTGTGTCTTTTGGAGCAAAAATTAATATAAGACCTGGCATATTATACTATATTATATTATATTATATTATATTATATTATATTATATTATATTATATTATATTATACCCTGTCTTATAGTATAGTAAAATAAGACCGGGTCTTATATTAATTTTTGCTCCAAAAGACACACTAGAGCTGATTGTCCAGCTAGGTCTTATTTTCGGGGAAACACAATATTGCTCAGGTCCAAGGCTCCACGTAGTTTTTAACTGTTAGAAAATCGATATGTTACAAATGATTTTTGTCTGCTAGAAAAATGACCTCAAAGATCATGGTTCTTTTCCTTGTAGGGCATTAACCAGTTTTGTATCACACGTTGCCGTCCAATTACAGCATCTCTCTCTTCCCAACAACTCTATCTCTGTTTCTTTTATCCTTTAAGCCAGTTTGTCATCTTCCTTGCTCCATCATTAACAAGTCCAGTAAATCTTTGATGCAATCCTCACCATATAGACCTAAGAGACTTTTGTTCTCAACCTTTTGAAAACTATACTTTGACAATACACACAGTGGTTCTCTGAAGAACTTGCTCTAGTCGTTAGCCCTAAGTAAAAGTTGTGGAAACTGGGACACGGAGTCAGGACTTGCCCAAGGACACACAGAGCCAGCAATGGAGCCAAGATGCAAAGCAGGCGGTGTGACATCAGCGCTCAGACACTTAACGTCTCAGTTGTCTTCTAGCAGTTAAATAACTTCACAAAGAACAGTCTGCTCTAGTAAGTGTCAGAACTTGGTTAGTCTGATTCTGACGCCACGTGCTTCACCCCTATGTGTGGCTCTTTTGCATGTGTAGGCAGTACACGGTCTAACTGGAACGAAGGGGCTTTAAGTAAACTTTAATTCGTCTCATACCTTTTGCTAAGTCCATCAAGGTGACATCACAAGAAACCAAAATCAAAACAAGACAATGAAACAACACCCCCCAGAAAGGGGGCGCGGGGGGACAGTCCAGACACCATAAGAATGACAAGTACTTTTCCGCATCAGCTTTTTCCTTCCTTGCCAAGCCAACAAATGAGCTTGCTAATTGCCAGTTCCAAACTCTTGGTTTTGCATTCACTCTGATTTGCACTTCGATGCCATTAGGGAAATTACTGGAAAAGAATTTGGAGGATGAACCCACTGCTGGTACAAATGCCACTGAGAAAGCCACATTCACTGCTTACCAGGTGAGTCAGTGCGGGAGGTAACTTACTGGCACTTATCAAATAGAGATTTCTAGGTAGTCAGGAAACCAAATGCTTTTAAAAACTATTTTTGCTACACTCTGAATTTGGGGGTTCTGTGGGGAAGAGAGTGGAGTGGAATCCTTTTACTCTCTGTGTGTATTCTTCCCAGGCTCCATCTGACTGAGAGCGATAGGACACCTCTTAAACCAGGGTTGCTAATGAGAAAACTCGCAGGAAGGTAACCAGAGGGTATGGGGTGGGGGCGGTGGCCTCACTCTGACAAAGAGCAGCCCTCATTCCTTCATTCTGCTGATCGGGGCCACATGTCAACACAGGCCCAGTGTTACCACATTATCCCATTTACAAAATGGAAACTCAAACTTCAGATTTTTATATATAATAAGAACTCCTGCTTGGAAATGTTGGCAATTATTTCAATTTTTTAACACTGTGCCAATGAAGTAAAACATATCTGAAGCTCAAATTTAGCCCAAAGGCAACTGGCCCATAACTTCTGCTTTAAATAAACCTATTAGGGGAAAAAGTCTAGATGTATGCAGATGTTAAAAAGTAGGGCATAATTATTGCTTTAAAAGATTTATCATAGATTCCTTCAGGGAGCAAGTTCTTCTCTGTCTTTAAAATGTTACTAGGTTCAGGGCAACTTAATTTTAGATTCATTTGAGTAATACATCAATTATGTAAAATATCTTATTTGCAGAGACTACCAAATCTTGCGTGGTCCTATCCGAGTTCTTTGAATTCAGAACTATTCTAATTAAGCTTAACATTTCACTCCATCAACAGACAGGTGTAAGATGGCCATTAAGTGACAAGACATGTTCAAGGTGCTGAAAATACCAGGGTAGATGAGATCTGGTCCTGGAAGAGCTTGTGTTCACAGGAAGGTAATAAGATATATGGTCAGAGGAGTGTGGATGCCTTTAGAACTGACAGACGTGGTTTGAGGCCTGAATCTGATTATTAGCTCTATTACCGATAACTGGCTCTATTCGCCTTTCTCAGTTTCAGTTTCCTCATTTGTAAACTGAGAGAAATAAGTCCACAAGCTAAGAAGATTTCATCAGATACATGGGGAAGCAGTAGGCCAACAGTAGGTGCTCAATAGTCAACTAAGTTACATTCCTTCAAAACTCAGTCTCTTTCTCTTTTTTCATTAAGTAGAAAATTTTGTTGCCATTGACATAACCTAATTCAAACTGGCTAGACAAAAAGCAAAGCTTTCTCTCTCTCTCTCTCTCTCTCTCTCTTTTTTTTAAGAATACAAAAATAAATTATGTAAGCAAAAGAAGAGTTGAATAACCAACCACAGCAGGCACAGGGGTGCATCGGGCAGGGACGGCCTGGAATGCCATCAGGGCTCTCTCTCCCTCTCTCTCTCTGTCTTACTATCGTTCAACTTCCTCCACATGACCGTACAGATGCCACAGGCAGTGCCCAAGCTTCATATTTCATAGCTTTTACCTCCAGGGAAGGCCCATCTCTTATTTTATTGCCCGTTCGCAGAGAGCCAAGGAAGGACCGTGACAGGCTTGGCTTGGGCCAGCACCCACTGCTAAAGCAATCACCAAAGACCACGGAGGTGGCAGATGTGAACACGTGGCAGTTCCTATAACCCCAGGAGCACCTGGAACAGAAACAGCTCGAAGGAGATGGGAAGACACGATGGCCAACAATCTCAGCCGCTTGGGACTGGGTCTAAGGCACGGACAACTGGATTCCCCTCCACCAAGAACATCTACCATATGGAGAGCAGGTGATCCTAAAGAAAACGCAAGTGCTGTTGGGCAGAGGGGATGGTTTCTGGACAGTCAAGAAATGACAATTATCTACCATGTGTTTGATGTCAAATTATGACGTTCCACCTTGATAAGCTGGGCCGAGGGTTTCTGCTCTGAGCTTGTATAATTCTCCAGTTAACGTGCCTTCCAAAGGGTTCTCCCCTTACGTTCCTTACTTCAGGAGGTTCTACCTGACAAGCCCACCAGTCTTTAAGCATACAGTCTTCACCTCCTGCCTCTCCTGTGTGCATGCAATAATTATATGACATTGAAGTAGTTAGCCAACGCTTTCCCACAATCAGCTAATTATTTGATGCTCACAGTAACTACACAAGAGGAAGGATACACATTACCATCCCATTTTGTAAATGATGAAATCATTCCCAATCAGATCACAGAACTGAACAGAGATCTAAGCCTATTGTATACTTTTTACATGGACTCTCATTGTACGCTGAGGCTGAGTTGCTATTTCCACTAGGCTCAGGCATTCCTCTAAGAACTAGACTCTCCTTGGCTTTAAATCATGAACACTGAGCAAAGGACTAGATTGCAATGGCTGGCAAGGTGACCTGAGCTGTCAATGGATGGTCTCACAGTTGTCTGCTGCACCCCTGAAACCATCCCAAGCTGCAGGTTCCGAATGCTCTAGAGATGGTCCCTCTCAATGTTCCACGAGCCAGGATAATAGGCTGATTATCCCCACTTCTAACTCCGCACAGAGAAAGTATCCCCATGGGATGCCACTTCCAGGCATTTGTAAGTTTTATTGAGGTGTAATTAATGCACTATAAACTGTACACATGTACCGTGCACAGTTCGATCTTTTAGCATTTTAAACATTATCACTACAGCTAGCCATCCCTACAATCAAGAAACTGCATATATTTCAATCCCCAAAGTTTCCTCCTTCCTCTTTGCAATCCCAACCCCATGCCCGTCTCCCCATCCTTACCCCTAAGAAAGCATGGATCTTCTTCTGTCACTATATGTTAGTTCGCATTTTGTAGAATTCTATACAGATGGAATCACGTAGTATTGTACTCCTTTTTTTCCTGGCTTCTATCACTCAGCATAGTTATTTTGAGATTCATCCATATTGTGATGTGTAATAGTGGTACATTCCTTTTTATTGCTGGTAGCATTTCATTTTATGAATGTACCACAATTCGTTCATCCACTCACCTGTTGATGGACATTTCGGCTGTTTCCAGTTTGGGGCTATTGCACATTCATCTGAGATGAGCAGTGAACAAGTTGCAGTATGGACATTGGCTTTATTTCTGGGGAAAACACCTCGGAGTAGAATAGCAGGGTAGGGCAGGTGTGTGTTGAACTTCTTCCGAGACAGCTAGATTGTGTTCCAAGGTGATAACTATCCCATGTTACATTCCCAACAGCAGTGTATGAAGTTCCGGTTTGTCCACGTCTCTGGCAACACTTGGTGTGCTCAGTCTTTTCCATTTTAACCACTTTAAAAGGTGCATGGTGGCATTTCCTTTGGTTTTAATTTGCATTTCCCTAATGAGCAAAGATGTTGAGCATCTTTTCACATACTTTGAAAAGTGTGCCATCCGTATGTATCTTGGGTGAAGTGTCTGTTGTGCATCTACTCTGCCCTTTTTAATATTTGGTTTTTTTCATATTGAGTTTTGAGACTTCTTTAGATAGTCCAGGGACAAGCTTTTTATCAGATATGTGCTTTGCAAATATATTTTCCAATGTGTGGCTTTTTAAAAAATTGTCTTAATGTCTTTCAAAGAGCAGCTTTTTAAAATGTTGGCGAAGTTCAATTCATTGTTATGTCATGCGTCACACTTTTGATGCCAGGCATTTTTGAGCCTTTGGAATTTGTTTGTAACTTAAAGCAGGAAACTGCAGAGAACGGGAAGGGGGAGGTGAAGGCGGGAAGGGGATTTACTAAAATTAACCAGTGATTTGGCTGTTGCTAGCAAACCTTATTGTAAAGGATTACAATGCTTTTATTCTGTGGGACACACACACACACACACACACACAGAGCTATTTAAGCACTTTCCAGAAGAGATGAAAATAGTATTTCTGAATAGCATTTCTGTCTACTGTTGTCACATTCGGTTGGCTTTATATTATTATTATTATTATTATTATTATTATTATTATTATTGGCTCCTATGTTTTTTCTTGACACAGAAAAGGTTAGTTTGGGCTCAGAACACTTATGTCCAAGATGTGGCCCTTTGGGCATTACTAGGAGCATCCAGCCAAGATTGACTTAAGCCCTGCGTTGAGGATGGTAAGAATCCCGACATAGCCCATCTCAGGGACTTGTGGCAGTGCTGGGAGTGTGACATGTTTGTCTCTGGGAACAGCGGAACAGATGCCCTGTGGCTGGGGTGCCGTTGTAGAACCAAGGAAGTGCATGGTGTTAACACACGTGTGACCGCACGCCTGCTGGACAATGCCGCAAGGACTCAGGAGCCCTGCACTGCCCCTGCACCGCGGGGTCACCGGGTGGTGTTTCCACCCTACTCCTGACATGACCACCTGACCGCAGCCCTCCCTGGGGTGCCCCGGGACGCTCAGCAAACACACGGGCTCCCTGGCTGCGTTCCAGTCAATCACTCTGCCCTGCTCTGCTCCCTGCACACTCAGCAGTGTATTGCAGCACGTTGCAGCTTCCCGTGGGGGGTGCGGCTGCAAATGAGCAACACCATCTGAGTCCTGCTGGCAGCCAGCATAAAACTGCAGGCACGGGCTCACCAGCTGGGGTCCCGCTGCAGGGTCTGCGGCTATGGCATGGCAGGAGCAAGTGGTGTTGTGGGGTAGTCCACAAAGGGAGCACGAACGATTGCAGAGTCATCGACAGCCTGCCTGATTGTCTGGAAATGCCCAGGGACACGGTTATGTCCACTTTTTTTTTTTCTTTTTTTTTTTTTTGCAGACCAACATCCATCACACACACAGACCTTTTATTTTCCCCCTGGGGTGAAGTAGTGATGTCTGAGTGAGAATCGTTAGGCACAGGGTTTATATCACCCCCGTCTTCCTGGATTCCTGAATATATCATGGAAATGATCTGATCGAAAGAGGGTCGGGCAGAGGAAGAAAACGAATAAGACCCATATTTCTGACACTAAAATAGCTACAATGTAGCAGGCTGCTCTCTAGTGGAACCCAACTTTCTTTTTTCTTTTTTTTCCTGCCAGAAATAGTGTTGGAGCCCACAAGGTGCTCCACAGGGTCATGCTTTATCTGGTAAATTCTCTCCTAATCTCTGAGGTTTCCACCAAAATATTTCATTGAATTTGGGGAGACAGTGGGGGAAGTGTGTTTGGAAAGAAGTAACTTTGCAGGCCCTGAGAGAATCTGGGACAAGAAACCACGTGGCATGAATTTCCAGACAATTCTGGGGAAAGTGTGGCTAAAGGGCCTAAGAAAGATGTCCTGGGTGGAAGAAAGCAAGTCTTTACAGACTTGAGGAACCAAAGGAAAGATGCTGGGCTTTTGGCCACTGGGCTGCAGACCTCCCACGGTGCCCTGGAAGGAAGACTTGGAGACAGACACTCAGGGGACAGTCACTTCCATGAAGGCGTCCTGAGGGAAGGAAGGGGATAATCGCTGATGGGTGGTCCACATGGGCCAGACAATGAACCCTGGGAGAAATGTGAGCTCTGACGATCCTGCACAAACCTCATCCAAACGATAATGCTGCTCACAGGACTTCCCTTAGCTCATGCACTGACCCTAACATTCACTGAGCCGCGTCTGTCAGCCCTCTGGCAGTCACTGGGGATCCAAAGACGAATGAGATGCAGCCCCTGACTTTGAAGAGCCATGATCAAAGCAGCCCAGTGCATGAGGACAGACACCTGAATAGCAAAACTACAGTACAGTGGTCTGTAACGTATTGTTTTAGGTCCACTGTTCACTCGGTCTGAGAGGCAGTGCAGTGTTATACAAGGAGTGAGACTAGAGAAAGGAGTGGTGAATTTGGCCTGGAGGGCAAAGGAATTATCCAGGCAAAGGTGGGGAAAGCACTTTCCGGAGTTTTGAGCTACTATCTCAGAATGGGTTTTGAGCCTGGCTGTCTGAGAGGGACACCATCGCTGTTCTGCTCCGAGGGGCCCAACCTTGGAGATTCCTGAGCTTCCAAGAACCGCCAGCCTCGGAAGGAACAGGACTGTCTCCAGTCAGAGCAGACGCCCAGGCTTCCAGGAGGTAAGATTAGCTCTGATGACCCCATTCTGATTCTGCTCCCAAACTGGTAGACCATTATTTTACTCCTGAGCATCTGAGACTCATGGGGGAAATTCTAAGCGCCTCTGAAACTAAGACAGAGAACCCCGATCACTTCCACCTCTCATGTGGGGGTCAAGAATAGTTCACGCCTCACAAAATCAGAGGAGTTACTTCTTAGCCCTTTGTGGTTCTCTTAGTGGCTAATGAGCGCTAATATTTATTGAGTGTGCACTAAGGACCAAGCAGTGTTCGTAATCTTTACGTGCATAAACTCGTTCCATATATGCAGCAGGTAAACTATGTTCCCCACTTAATAGCTGAGGAGAACGAAGCACAGAAAAGACAAGGTGATCTGGTGTGGACCCCGTATCAAGGCTGTGGTGGTCTACGGTAAGAGACCCAGAATGAAGTCTGTTAAGAGAAGCTCTAGAACTCAAGATGGGAAACTGCTCAGCACATTTGAATCAGAGCTATGCACCCCGTTTGGACAAAGGCTCCTCATTTTCCAAATCTTGTGTGTGTGACACTCCCACAATTACAGGTACCGAGTAGCTAGAGGTGGCAATGCAGAGGGACAGTGAGCAAAGGACAGAGTAGCAGTCTCTCATTTCACACGGTGCAGATGCTAAGATACATCTGCTCAGCACCTACGCCACCCTTACCTGCCCTTGACCCTCAAGAGAACCTGAGAAGGCTCCTGGCAGTATAACCCACTCTGCCGCCACATACACTGTACCTCGTGGGTGTCAGTCCTTTGGGACAACGAACTCCTTTTTCACACCTTCAAGGCTTTCCTTAAGGGTCACTGAAATCAGCAAAGAGCAACTTGTTCCAGATGCCACAAATTCCCTCTAGGAGGGCTTCGCTATGGGTGGTGTTTTGCGCTCCCTGGACATCCTGTCCTGGGCCTTCAGCGTAAACAGGTGGCTCCTCGACCCGTGGGATTGCACCGCTGACTTACTGACTTCCACCCAAAGGGACCCAACTGAGGCTTCAGCAAGAGAGGGCAGTGTTCTGCTAGGTGAACATTCACAGATCAAATTCTGGCTGCTGGAATCCTTTCAGGGCTTAAAACTCCTGTAAGCGCAAGGCAATTCTCAGACACCCCTACCCCCACCCCCGCCCCTAACCACAAGAATGTCAATTCCTTCCTGGCTACCCTTGGCTTGACTCCTGTTTTCCTCTTTCTTTAGACCCAGGAAGGTGTTTTAAAATGTAGGCTTTATAATATTACTGCCAGGTAGACCAAGGCCAACAGACCAAGGCATGATCGCCATTTGAAAGACAGTTTGCTATACTCACAGCTCCAAGAAGAGAGAGCATGCCAGGCCACAGGGGGACCGCGGGGAAGCCCCAGGGTCAGTCATGAGGCAGAGGGAGAGGGGAAAACCTGAGCAAGAGGGGAAAACGTCTGGGAGGCAGGGGAAGCAGGCTTAGTATGGTCTGATTTGAATAATTTGGGCAGGCTCCAGGGCATAGGCTGTCCCTGGTTGTCTGGTACCTGACCCTGGGGTGCTTAGGGGAGGGGAAGTGTGAGAGCCAGACACAGGTGGTTGGTGGTACGGGCTCTGGATTGGTTGATTTGTATATAAAAGCCATGCTTGTAGACCAGGCCTTTACTGTCTGTAAGAACTGGCAAACCCCCAGGCCCCAGGATGTCAAAGCATGAAAAAGAACTAGCAATCATGGTTATTACAGAAGGGAGCTGGGGGGTGGGGTGGGGGGTGAGGGTCTTCTCTGCCACCTCTGTCCAGGGTCCTGCCTTAAGTGGCCTTTAACAGACTGAGGGGCTCTGACTCATTCTAGGAACACTCCATTTTCTCTGATGTGCATCTGAAAATTAAAATATCCAAATTCAGCAGTGGGTTTGGAACTCACACCTCTCTGTGTGAAGCTGGTTTTCCTGGATCAAACATAACTTCCTCTTTCCAAGAAGGATTTTGAAGTACTGCTCTCGGTACTGCTGAAAACAGGGTTATGGATCCCTAGGTCACGTATGAATAACCAACTAGTTCAGCCAGTTGTGGGGCAACTGCTGAGAAAGCAACAAAACCCAACAGCAGCCAGTCCACACCAGTCACCTCAACAGTTTCAACAAGGAGGCAAAGGCCAGTCATTCTTCACACCAGCCGTTCTCAGCCCCAGCTGAGAATTCGAATCACCAGGGCAGCTTTTACAGCACACAGTATTTGGATCCTGCAGCAGACCATTTATTTAAATCAGAATCTTTGAAGGTGTGGCCTGGGGAACAATATTTGTCCAAAATTCTCTATGTGATTCTAATGTTGAGTCAGTGTTGAAAAACCCTGTCCTCTAACTAACTGAATTATTAAACACCTTGATCACACGTCCTTAGAATGGCTGCTTCGTACCCAGTGGATGACGTAATATTACAGCTGGGTTAATTTGGAACCATCTTCATTTTAGGACATAGAGTCCTTGCCCTGAGGCCCTCAGTGCCTGTTGCTTCCTCCAAAACTGTCTGCCTTCCCTCTCATGCTGCCTTGATGGACTAACCAGACTGGACTAAAAGAATACCCTCTCGTCCCATCACCGTGTATAAACGAAAGATTGTGGGAGGCTCTGGTAGATGCCAAGAGGCATGTTTTCACTCCGGTTGCCATTCTGGTGGGAAATCGGAGACCTACCCTCCAGCCGTAAGACATGTCTCAGCTTCCGATGGAGTGTGAGTGCAATGCCAGGAAGGAACTGAGGCGCCTGACTCTAGGTCCAGATGCCTCTTTTTTGTGGGCCTTCCAGATCCAAGGCTGAGCTCTTTGCACTTTTTGCACTCCAGTTCCTGAGAGAAGCAGCAGCAGAGCTCGTCGCCCAAATCGGCTCAGTCCTGCTGCAGCTCCTGTTTCCATAGGTACCAGGAAGAGAAGACAGTGTTCCTCAAGAATCCTCAAGGTCTCCATAAAATCCTGGCAAGGGGAGGATGCTCTCCAGTGAGCTGATCCATTTCCTGACGGATGTGACTCAGGTCATCTTTGCCGTGGGGAGGTCTTCCTTTTTCAAGTGAATCGGAACCTCAGGTGTGCTCCAGTTAAAGGCCCTTTCTCCCCTTCAGAGATGACCCGATGGCCTCCAAGCGCTGCTGGGGCTGGTGGGTGGTGACAATCACCTTGACAGGACTACACTGGAGTTGGTTGCTTTGCAGATGGTTCATAAACCTGTCTGACCCTCAAGACCAGGCCCAGACTGGCTGACGCAGGCTTCAGCACGATACGGGGGAGGCAACGTCCTAACTGTGCTTATTTACAGAGGGCCTGTCTGCTCCCTGTCTCGGTTGCTCTACATAATAATGAAAACTTAATCAGCGCAGGGACTGAGACAGCCAGGTCCCTTACCATCGCAGGCCAAAGTGCTCAGATGGGCACCGCAGAGCAGCCAGGAGAAAAAAATGATCTAAACTGAATAAATTTAACCTCGGTCCAAGAGCCAGAAATTGACTACGTGAGAAACAACCGTCAGGAAGTAACGTGATGGACAGGAGTCTGCAGACCTCTGTCTTCATGGCACAGAGGTCTGGGGCCCTTAAAGCCCTTTGACGAGAGGGAGTGACTTCTCAGGCAGCACCAGAGGCCTGGCTGGGCATACATCTGGTGAAGTCTGCAGAGGAAGAGTCACCTGGGATGAGGAGACGCTGCCCTCAGGTTAGAGGAATGAGCCTGTAATGTGCCTCAGTGCTGGGCTAGGAGCTCCGCCCTCCACCCCCAGCTCTGTGGCCCAACGCTTTCACAGAGCTTCACGAAGGACCTCCACAGACACTGTCACATCCGATCTTCTCCAAACCCAGTGAGCCAGGTAAGGCTGTGTATTAGTGTCCTGGGGCTCTCCATAATGAAGGACCACAAACTAGGTGTCTTAAACAATGGACATTTTATTCTTGCACAATTCTGGGGGTCAGGAGACCAAAATCAGTATGTTGGCAGGGTTGGTTCCTTCAGAGACTCTGAGAGAGAGTCTGTTCCATGCTTTTCTACTAGCTCCTGGGGCCACTGGCAATCCCTGGCATTCCTTGGATGTCTTCACATGGCCTCTCTCTCTGGGTTTCTGCTCTGTGTCTCTGTCGCCTATTCTCTCTCTTATAGGACAACCACCCTTGGACTCGGGGCCCATCCTAATGCAGGATGATCTTGAGATTCTTACTTTAATTACATATGCAAAGACCCTTATCCAAATCAAGTCACATTCTGAGGTTCCAAGTGGACATATAAGTTGGTGGCCATTAGTCAACTCATCACAGGCTGATATTACTCTTATTACATGGATAGGGAAAGCAAGTCTCCAGGAGGTTAAACTATCCAAATCACAAAAGCTGTTGGTGAAAGTGCCAGAACTGGAAGACAGGACGTATCATCCCATATCTCTGGGGACGATGAGGCGCTAGGACTCCTAGCTACCGCTTTAGCTATAAGGACATCTCAAGTTATGTGCTGTTAATTGTAGATGAAGGAACCATCTTTAAAAATTAAAGGGTCATGTCAACATCAAATCACCTTTACATACTTTTAGTTGCCTAGCTGCTTTAAACAGAATTTCCTCCTCAATTTGTAGCTACCATGTCTGAGAATGTACCTATTTTCAGCTTATTTATTCATATTTCTGTGACAAACGTTTATGAGATGCTTATTATGTGTGAGACACTGTCCTGGGAAGCACAGATGTGACAACATATAAGACACAGCCCCAGTCTGCAGGACATTTTTCTGTCCAGTGATGAACATGGGTGTTGAACAGAGCACTGGAGTCCAAAACAAAGATGGGGGTAACAGGGAATGTTCCAAATACCAAGAAAAGACCAAGGATGGAGACACTAATGGTGCCCAAGGAATACAGAGCAAGGCCCAGGAGGTAAGTTCTTATGGAGTCAGGAAAGAAAAGCACTGTTGCCTCAGGGACATGCACAGGGGAGAGGATTCCAGATCAAGAGAATAACATATGCAAAGGTAATTCCACATGAGTAAATAGGGCTTCTGGAGGAAGGCAGAGGGCCTATTAAAGGGTTGAAAAGGTAAGCAGGGGGGCATATTTCTACTAGACTTTCATGCTAGACCTGAAGTTCAGTTTTTAGCCCAAACCACAGGGAACCAATGATGAGCTTTAAGTAGGGTGAAGTGTGTATGTAAATGGGTTTGCATTTTGAAAAGGTCCAGTAGCAGGATGGAAAATATAATACATGGGTAGAGGGCTAGTTTGGAGGCCAGGAGACCATGAAGGAGCTTTGCAATAGTCCAGTTGTCGATGTTTACAGCCTGATGGGACGTGTGGCGTTGAGGATGTCGAGGAGGCATGAACTAGAAAACCGTTTGGTGATGCCTGCCCTGAGCCCCGCCAGGCTAAGCTCCTGTCCTCTTTTGTGCTCCCACTGCATTCCTGCCATAGCATATCGCTCACATACCACAGGACATCGTATTTTTAGTCTACAAGTCTACTTCCATCATTAATCATGGGTTTCTTGAGACTGTGCCTTATTCATCTTTGTTTCCCAGAACCGAACAGAGATGTCCAATAAATACGTATTGATTGAATTTTTAATAAGGCAGAACCAACAAGAACTGGTGATCGATTAGATGTGGGGAGTGAGGGGGGAGGGGGAGACTAGAGTGACTCCACAGGCCTTGCTTGTGTGGCTGGGGAGGTGGTGCCATTGCTAGTACAGGAAAGACCAAGAAGCTTTGGTGACTGGCGTGGGCTTATTGTGGCTATTGTTTGTTCTTTGAGGAAAGATACCTCATCAGACCCACCTTGGTATTGTGGGTCAAATACTTCATAAATTTTGTTAGGTTGACTTTCCTGATGGAAGAAAACTCACCATCTAATGGCTAAACATCACTGCAGTGGGTTTCAGAAGGGAGCTCTCCCCTTCCCTGGTCCTACTCTGCCACTTTCACTCTCTGAGCTCAGAGAAGAGGTCCAGCCTCTTTGCCTGGGCAGCCATGTTTGCAAGGCCAAATGCTTCAAATGCCACCTCCTCCTGGAAGCCTTCCCTGACCTCCCAATTTGATGTAATTTCCGCTTCTGATGGTCATAGCCTTCCTCCCCCACATCCCTGCCTCTCTCATGCTACTTTCATCACTCTCCACTTTTTAGTGTATTTCAGGATGCGCATGTCCTGATTCCTTTTATAGGTTAAAACTACCAAGAGCAGGATTCATGGCAAATTCATTTCCAGCAGTACGGCGCATAGCACCATTTTCAATCATTTTGCTGCATAAATGAATGCAACTCATTAAAAGGTGAAAAGACCGATCCTGAAGACTCCTTCCAGTTTTCACATGTATTTGATAATCATTGCCTGGTCTGGGGGATGAGCCTACTCACAGGGGAAGAGGAAGAGGGTAGATTTCTGGGAGAAAAGGACTCTGCCCTTGTAAACCAGGGTATCACACAAGACATCTCAGCCATTTCCCTGATGCTCCCCCCGCCCCCACCCCACTTCCCAGCTTAGAAAATAACAGGATGAGAATCTGGCCCAACTGAGTTTGGAAAAACATTAAAGCCATTCAGGATGGGCATGTTGCTGGTTCCCTGAGCCTCTGAGAATTGCCTCGTTGACTGTTCTCCTTCTTGTCAATGAGAATGCTTCCAATTTATAGCCTACACAAGCTTCCAGTTTGGCTCGCTGGCTAATTTCAGCGTCCAATTATCCGAACAGAGTCTGAAAGGATTCCTCCGAGAGGGTTAGGGTCACATACCCCACTACCCACACCAACATCCTTGCAGGGTGCTGGCTGGAGCCCCTGAGATCAGTGAAAGGCGCCCCCTAGCGCTGCTCCTAAATCAGCGCCTATGGGGGCGGCTGGCAGCGCTGCAGGCTCCTCCCTGCTGGGAGAGCTCCCATTTGTAATCGACTAAAATACTCTGAGCTACTGTGACTCATGCCCACCTGATATTTGCCTAATTAATTCTGGCTCTGAAATTCCCGCTCTCTCTTCCCTGAAGAGGCTGCTGGGAGCTGCGGGGGAGAGGTATCCACCAGGAGCTCCAGGTGAATGGGTGGCAGAGCCAGCAAAAGGACCGGCAGGTGGGAAAGGGCTCCTCCAGGAGAGTGGTGGGCAGCTGGAGCCCGGCCAGCTCTCCAGGGAACCTGCTGGGACAGACTGACGTTTCTGATGCCGTGCGGGGGAGGCCTGGGCAAGGCAGAGGTGCAGAGGGGCCTGCGGGGCCATGCCAGAGGCTGGGGGCTGCCCTCTTGTTATTGATCCCATATTGACACATATGGCCTCCTGGTAGCTTAGCGTTGCTAGGGGCAGTTGAGGGTCTGGCATATCTCCATTGGGGGCAGGAGACAAGTGAGGAGGCCTTCTGTCTGTAGCATGACAGGTGGCCCCCGCTATTGTTTCACCTGAGGTGTTTTGATGGCGCTAGAGATGTCCAAGGACGTTAGGCCTCAGGAAGGAGTGATTTGTAAACTCTTGTATATATTAAAATAATCTAGGAAACTTGTGAAAATGTAAATCCCTAGGCTCCGCCGCTCGGATTCATGGTAGGTATTATAAGCTCCGAGGTGACTCTAACGCAAGCAGTGCTTACACCAGCTCAGACACTGCAGGAGCCAGAGCTGGACCAAATGGTTATCCTGTGGCAAGAGGTTTCCCTTCCAGAAGTAACTGAGAGCCACCTTTGATAATGCTGCTAATTTTCTCTTCCTTCTCTCTAAACTCCTGTTGTGAACCCAACACCAAATCTATCCAATTCCTTCCTCCTTGGACGCTCTCTGTGCCTGGGACATGGTGTGCTGCTAGATAAACACACATACCCCGCTGGCTGCTGGCCCTCAAAGGCACGGCCTCTAACTCCGTGGAGCTAAGACCCAGCTACCCGACTGTGTCCCCGTCACCTCACTAACCTATTTCCAAGGACAAGTTTTACATCCCTTTGCCACTTTTCCCAACTGCCCATCCCACTCTTTGCAAACAGCTTTAGCTTGCACTTCACAGAAGAATAAAGGTCCTTGGGCTAGAAATCCATTTTCTCCCACTTAGAACCGTATCTGCAAATACACCCACCCTTCCTTCTAGTCTCAGAGAAGAGATTTCAGTCACATTCCTTTATCAGTGTCTTAATTATTCCTCTCTCTCTTTCATCTTTTCTTCATTTGGCTCTTTCTCTTTAACACATATACTTGTCTCTCCGCCTTAAATTCTCCCTCAACCCTATGCCCTTCTGTCACCACTCTAGGCTTTTCTTCTTCACCAACTTACCTTTATCTCCACTTTTCAACTCCTCTATTTGTTATACCCAAACTTTCCCATTACCCTTCTGAACTTGCTCTCATCAAGACAGAAAATGATCTTCCCTTGCCAAGCACAATCGACACGTTTCTCTCCTAGTCTCACTTGGTTTCTGGGCAGCTCTAGAACCTGTTCGGATCTTCTTTCTTGAAACTGTCTTCCTCCCTCGCCACACTGCCTACTGGTTTTCTACCTTTTTCTCTGACTGCTGATTCTTTTTCCTTCCCAGAGTCCTTTCTTTCCCTGGGTTCTGTTTTCATTCCACATGCTCTTCATGGCTTCAACCACCATCCATATCCTGGTGTCTCCCAAATTTATATCCTGAGCCAGACCTGCCCACAAGCTCTGATGTATTCAGTGGGGTATAAGGTATCGCCACTGAGATGCCTAACAGAGAGCTGTAAGTCATGTCCAAAGCAGAACTTAGCATTCCTTCATCCCTGCCATTTTACACTACATTCTGTAACTTTTCCTATAATCTATAACTCTGTTTCTCTCAACTTTTCACTTATTTTTGTGTCTTGGCAAAAATGTCACCTTTTCATAGAAGGTGCTCCAACTACTTTACCTAAAATAGCAATCCTGTCCCCACCTTCCATTAAATTCTATCCCCTATCGTGTGTTTTCGTCAGACTGTACTGTTACCTAAACATTATTATTTATCGCATATATTTTATTTGCTTATTTTTGGTCTCTCCCACTTTAAGGCTCTACAAAGGTAGGGAATTTGTGTCATTCACTGCAGCATCTCCAGCGCCTAGTATGACGCCTGGCACATAGAATATTTGTTGAGGGACTGAATGAAAGCATGGTCCAATAGAATTACTCTGTGGTGCTCTGAAAATACAGGAACATGGGCTCAGCTCCACCTACTAAATCAGAATTTCTGGGGAGGGAGTCCAGGAATTAGCATATTAAAAAGCTCTCTAAGCTAGTTCTTGAAAGAACTATTTCCTAACAGGATGGATGCCACTACCACCGACCCACAGACCTGCACGTTCTCCCTAACTCGTCCTCCTCCCTTACTTGGCAGATCTGTCACAGCCACACCCTATGTCTCTCTCCCCTTGTCATCTGTCTCACCTATTTCAGTGTTTTTGACATCACTTAGATGTGGACCTCCTTTGTATTTGTCAATGTCACTACCTTCATGCCACTACCATTTTTTTTTTTGTCAATTACCTAGGGATGTTTCTAACGGATATCTCTACCTCTAGTTTTGCCCTAATGTAGTCCATTTTTCTATCCTTCCTTCTGATTGAACATTCTAAAATGCAAATAACACATCACTCCCTCCCCTGTTCAAAAAACACCTTTCATCCACCCCCTTACTGACTTTGAAATTAGGCTCAAATTCGTTATTGTGTGCTGGGTACCATATATCTCCAGTGTCAGCCTTCTGCGTGAACCTTACCTTCTCTACTCCAATCAAACCAGACAACTTGCACAATAATTTACCAACTCCCCTCATAGTTCTGCGTGTTTGGAACTGCTGCTCCTTCTGTCAGAACGCGCTGCTCCCTGCTTTTCTCCCGAGCCGACCTCATTCAGTCACACCCTCCCACTCAGGGTTGGGAACCAGCTGCAGAACCAAGCGCACGTCTAGGTCACAGCCAAATTGGAGTGGCTTCTTCTACTAAACTGTAGGTCTCATAAATGTAGGACAGTGCTTTGAGCTCTGCCACCTGAGAACCTACAGACTGGGGTGTGCTGAACCCCACTCCCCTAGCTTGGGAGAGCCAACTGGGCACACGTCTCCCCAATTCCACATTTACATTGATAGCTTGTCATCAGCCATGGTGAAGAGTATTTATACCATAGAGACTGGCAAATGCTATAAATCCGGACTTTTTCCTCAAGAGCTAGTTATTAAACATTTGCCAGCATACACTGCCCACAGGGAAACAGTCTAACACCCAGCCCATACTCTGTTCAGTCAGTGTTTGTTGGGTGAATGGATGAACACGAGTGAAGAAAAATGTTAGGAGTCAAAATTGTCTCCTTGAAATTTCCAACTTTATGTTGTTTTGTTTTGTTTTTTTGTATGACACATTGCCCAATTATTCTCTCATAAAAATATTTAAACAAAATAAATAGCTGTCCTGGTTTTCCTTCGTCTCTTATGTTTCATACTAAAATTCCTTGAACTATCCCTCAGGGCACTCACTACACTAGCGATGTCTCTGACGAGGGTTCCTTTTTTAAAAACTGTGACTCCCAGATGTGACCCAGAGCTCCAGGGAGGGCCTGACCAGTGCTGGCCACAATGGAGCCGTGGACTCCAGTACCTCGTGTGTGGTGCTTTCACTGAAGCCCACGATGGGAGTTGTGCTCACGCATAGACACACCCATGTGCATACGCCACACGTATACACACACAATTCCATCATACATTTGTGCACTAAGTGGATATTGAAACGACAGGCCCGTTTTCACATATATCCTTATTAATGTGAGCTTGTTTTGTTCCAGCCTCAGTGTTCCAACCTTTTGAGATGTTATTTAATCTTGATTCTGTCATCTCTCAATGCTTTTTTTTTTCCTGCCCTGGCATCTGGATTATGAATTATGCATCAGAGACTCTTAAGTGGGCGACAGAAGAGGAACTATGGGAAGGAAAGAAGCTAACATTCATTGATGAATGCCTTTTACGCACAAGGTATTAGGCAAAATATTTTTACTTGTTTTGCCCTCTTAAATCCTAGTAGCAACCTGCAAGGTACTACGTATTGATGGTACTATTTTAACAGATGGAGACTTCCTGATGCCTCAAGGAGTCAAAGGACTTCTCCAATGTCAAGTGGAGCTAGAATTGGAACCCTCAGAATTTGTCTGAGTCTACATTCTGGTTCTGTGTACGCCATTGCACTGCTTCTCAGAAAATATTACTAATAACTAATACCAGCATTCATGAAATGTTTTCATAGCTATTTCCTGTTAGGATGCTAGCAACTTTATGAGACAGTTTCTATACCCCACTCTCTTTTGGAGACTAATTTCTTTGGCTAAATTTGGATAATCTGCTCTGAATGACCAAGGTCTATGCTGCCTGACTACATTGTACAATGTCACATGGGTGGGCCATCGCTGTCCTCTAGCCACGACAGCAGTCATAAAACCAACACTGTCTTTGTAGCATGTGTTGGAAACTTACAAGCCAAGCTCTGTGTAAACCCTGATGTTCACGTGTCCTTAGGTAACCTTCATGACCAGCGTATATTTTTCCTATTTTCTAAGTGTGTTAACTCAGCTGCTAAGAAGAGGCCGACCTGGGACTTGCTTTCTGCACCCATGTGCTCATCCACGACCCTCCAGGGCCTTCGTCACTCAAAGGAGAATAAAAGCTCAGACCGTCTCATAGGCCACTTGGAAAATTCCTAGCTTCGTTTGACCTTTTCTCTAAGATTCTCTTGGGTTTTCAAAGGGCAACTCGGGTATTTGCAATTCAATAACATCCAGATCCATATCCAAATTTAATTTATTGTTTAAATCTATGATACGAAGGAAAATAAGCAAAGGAAGAGGAGAGATGGAAGATTTGTGTCTGTCCATTCCAGAGCTGCCATGCTTTTCCTCCCCGTGTTGCTGCTCTGGCTGTGAACGTCTAGCTCCTTCCAGCATGTGCATATCTGACGATGTCAAAACAGTCAATCATCCAGGCTCTCAAGACTACCCGGATTCTGTATCAGCCTTCTACATGTCAGTGGCCCACATAGGCCAATAGATTTCTGACAGGTTTATTCCCCCAGAAAGATGTCTAATGCCTGCCCGCTCCGAAGAAAATGGCATCTTTTTCCCCTTCACTTGTCCTCTCTTATCATCTCTCTCCTGGACAGGTTCTGCCTAAACATTGGCACCACAGTGAGTGGTGAGCTGTCATGTGGAATGACTCGTCATACTGTAGGGGGCTTTAGCTGCTAACAGGAGCCTGAGATCTTAAGAAACAACCCTTCTGAAGCCTGAATAGCCAACCACAGAAATACTGCTAAGCTTAGGTGTTTGGCCCAGACCAACTCCTTTGAGCTCTCCCCTCATTTTGTCCTTAGAGGAACATACATGGTTCACAGGTGTGCTTTTGGTAGCTCTTATCTCTGATTCGGCTGCAGAGCCTGGAACTGACTGCGCACACTGCCTGGGTTCACACCCCTCCCGGCCTCACTTGCTTCGTAACTGAGTGGACATTCAGTCACTCAGGCTGCCGCCCCAGGCTGACTTTCCACAGTCCAGATTCTCCAGTGGAAAGATCACAGTTCCAACACATTAATGCTGCTACTGGGTGACTTCTTGGTTACCAGTGTGAGTTGTGCTTCCTGATTTCCTGTCTAGTGGGAAAGAGGCAGCCTTACTGACCAACTCAGTACAAGAAGGGTGCCCTCCACCCTTCCCGTTGGCTCGAGTCCCAGCAGACACCTAACTACACCTCTGTTTATGTCATGAAAGACCCTACAAGCTGCTGGAGGCTCTTCAACCCAGCCCAGCTTTGAGTGGCTGTGCTTTCATTAGAACAAGCTAGAGAAGTGTGTTCTGGGGCCCAGGAACATTCAAGGAGGTTTGAGAGGATACAACGCTCCCTCCTGATCACACCCCACCCCCCATGTATGAGATGGGCATCAGACACACCCATCCTTCCAGGACCATGACACCACGCTTACCTTCACACATTGACAAAAACAATCCAACGTATTCCCTGTCCCAAGGCCACCACCCTTAGTTCCAGACCCTACTGCCTTGTTTTTGACGGAGGTAAGTAACCATGCCCACTGCATGTCGCAGGTTTGAAGGAAATTCCTTAGGAAAGATTAAGTCTGCAATTCCACTGTTCACCATCCCCAAGAGTAATGAAAAAGGATTTAGGAAAATAGCCTTATTTAGGGGCTTTCTGCTTCCATAACAACTGGGCCATTCCTCTCCCCACAGTTGAGTTACTTATTAAAAAAACAAAAACAAACAAACAAACATAAAAAACCCCAAAACAAACAAACAAACAAGAACACCATCCGATGTCTACTCAACTTAACATACATTCACTGAGCATTGAGGTACCTGGTTTTGAGCTAGATGTTCAGGATGTAAAATAGATAACAGGACTTCTTCACTTGAGCAACGTATGTTCCAGTAAGAAGACCCCAATTTCTTACCTAATCATGTTTTGTGTGCAAGAAGAGAAGTATGTACAGGGTTCAGATACAGAAGTGGTTCTGTAGGTCTGGGGGCAGCCAGGGAAGGTTCTATCAGAGGCCATGCTACACAGGGACTGGGAGAAACAGGAGTTGCTTCCTGTTAAAACTGGTGGACGGTACACCCATTACCTCTACTAAGTCCTGAAACACTACTAAAAATGACAATGCAGGGTTGTTGTTTTTTTAAGACTAAATCTTTAAGGACAAAGAAAACACAATAGGAAATAACACCAAAAACATTATTTTGAAGTGGAAAAGCAGAGGGTCATTTGACAGCAGACACAACAGAGCTGAGAAGGATGAAATCTTGGCTGGCAGTGGAAGAAACTGCACTGCAGAACCCCCATGAAGTTACAAGATTCCTCCAATGGTGAAGGTGAAGGTGAAAGCAGAAGGAAGGGCTGAAAGTTAGTTTAAGAAGCAATAAGACCCTCATGCCTCCTTCCCTCGACCACCCTCCACCTTCCATGTGCAGAAAACTACCCCACTCCACCCTGGCAGGAGGCTGGAGAGGGTGGGCTGTAGGAACACTGGGTTGAGAACACAAGTTACAGGGAGAGGTGCTGCTCTGAAAACAGGGGGAGTCAATGAAAGTCTGCACATAGGACTGGAAAAGCCTTCTCCACTTTACAAGCAGGACAATACACTGGGCTCATCCCCTCTAGGAAGAGAGGGAAAGCTTTTTCTCTGAAAAAACTGACTAGTCCAAGAGAAAAGACTTAAAAGCTTCCACAGCAGAACTGTCCAGCCAGGTTACCCAATGGTGAGGCTGTTTCTAGTCAATGGACCCCACCTACAAGATGGAGCTTTTCATGACCCCACTCTGAAACTAGAGAGGACAGCCCAGATGTTCGAGAAAAGCCTTTCATATTAAAGATTAAAAACAACAACAATTAAAAAAATAAGAAAGAATTTAGAAGAAAACCAAGAAAATTCAGGGACAAGAAACTTATGAAATTATATATATTTTTTCAATATCCTTAGAAAGAAGAGGAAGAATGTTATTAGTGAAACAAAACCAGGATGCTCTACAAAGAAAGGGGCGTTCACCGGACCAAAACATAAAGAACTCTTGGAAATACAAAGCATGAAGTCTCAATAAATATTTGGAAGATAAGTTGAAGAAATCTCCCAGAGAACAGAACAAAAATTACAAAAAGATATGAGTAAAAGAATAAAATCAGAGAAATAGCCCAGGAACACTAAAGAATTCCAAAAATATAGGATGGCACAAACAGAAGTTATCAAATAACTAATTCAAGAAAATTGCCCAGACTTCAAAGACATTAACTTCTGGATAATGAGCGTCAGGCAGCCAGCAATGGAAGAACAGAGACTCACTCCAAAGCCCATCACTGTAAAATTTTAGAACACCAGGGATAGGAGACCCTAAGTGTTTGCAGGAGGCCATAACAAAGGATCAGAATGCCATCCAATTTGCTGAGTTTTCTTGTCTGTGCTTCCCACTAATCCATGGGCAACAGCACTGGAAACTAGACAACATGGAGCAATGCCTTCAAAACTCTAAAGGAAAATAATTTCCAACCCAGAATTCTATACATGGCCAAACTATCGATCCAACATAAGAGCAGTGCCAACCCATTCCCAGACATGCATGTTTTCAAAAACTTAACCTCCTATACATGCTTTCTTAGGCAACTACTTCAGGACGTGGTCTCACAAAGAGAAGGAGTAAAGACAAGAAGATGGGATGCAGGAAACAAGGGGTCCGTCACAGGAGAGAGGGCGAGTCTTGTAGGACGAAGAAGAGACATCAGAAAGACAGCTGCTCAGCAGTCCTGAAGTGCACACAGTATAGATGGGGGAGAAAACGTGACCGAGAAGATGAACTTGGTGGAATAACTGATGTGTGTGAATATATGGGGAGGAAATCTACATTTATGGAAGAATGCCTACAGAGGAATTCGTGGCAGGTGAACAGACAACCCTACAAATGAAGAAACAAGACAATTGTTAACTCCAAGGAAAATTGAAAGTTGTACCAGAAAGGAAATGTAATCATGCTTTTCTACATAAGCATGCTGTGAATATAGCCATAATTATGTAAACACTGGCTAATGATCTAACAAAAAATGATGATATAAATCTATTGGGGACCGAGGAGAGGAAAATTGTGGAGGTGGGTGAGAGAGGTACTAAATCTTATCTTCCAGAGTGAGAATTCAATAGGTAATTCCCAACACTGAAAGTCAAGGTTAGTGGTAGAAATGTGGAAGTAGATGCCCAAAGAGCAACAAAAACAGTTGTGTCCTGGGAAATGGGATTGAAGGAGGGAGAACGAGAATGTCAGGCACTGCTATTTTTCATAGTAACGTTTGTAACTTTAACTTTTCCAGAATATGCATAACTTAGATGAATTTTTTTATAAAAAATAAAGAATAAGTAAGATTTCCCTGACTGAAGAGAAGAAACGGTCTTCAAGGAAGAGGAAACAATATGTACAAATACACAGACGTGTGGTACAGTGTTGTGTACTGAGAATGGCCCTGGAGTGCAGAAGAGGCTCAGGAGACACGGAGAAGGTCACGAAGGGCCATGAACAATGGGAGACATTGTTCTCCCATTGGGAAGGACCCGGACAATGGGAGAAATCTGAAATCAGACTGCTGAACCGTGGATAATGGTGGAGCTGCTGGGGTCCACAAAATGGACAAATGTAGTCTGGCTTGCAGAACGGGGAAAGAGTTTGGTGCTGCAGGATAATTCATTCATTAGGTTAAATTCTAGCGTGCACTTTCAAATGGATGGTTTTAGAGAAGCAAAGGATAAGAAGAAATCAAGATGAGTTGGTGAAGTCATGCCAGAATAATCTCTCATTGTTCCCCAGCGTGGTTATGAGACTGAGAAACCAAGAAAGAGCTATGCACATGGGGTTTCTGAAATTCAATATCTGTCTTCCTGCTGTCCCTGTGGACAAGATGAAGACCTATGGGCTAGGTGACAGTACAGTGGGATTACTACAGAACGAACAAGCAACGGAGTCTGTCATTCACTCAAGGAGAGAGAAACAAGACCAGTCCGCAAAGCTACAAAGGAGACCTGTCAACACTGCAAGTAGTTACCTTCGTTCTCAGTGATGTCTGTCCTAAATCAATATTTTTAACCACGAATTGGACTGTGTCATTTTTATCAAGTTCCCGCATGTTAGAACCTGAGAAGGTTAATATCTGGAATGGAGAGGGCAGTCTCCAAAATGATTGTGACATGCTTGATAAATGGACTGAATCTCACAATGTGAGCTTACTAAGAACAAGGTAAATTCCTCCACAGAGAGTACATGGTCCCATCATCGCCTGGCCACCAGCTCCCAGGCCAGTTTTACTTGTTCTTTAAACTCTGAATAAAGATAACTCCTTGCAGTTTTGACACAGGCCTCCTTTGCAGACTGGCCTTGCTGTTTCTGTTTGCAATGTCCTCCCTCTCCCCCCTCCACCATCTATGCCTATTCAACACAAACTCAATTGTCCAATTCAGTTCAAGTCCTCTACAAATTTCTTTCTCAGTGCAAATTCTCTTTCTACCCCAATCCCCATGGAATTTAACATCCCCTTCTTGGGGCTCCCACTGTACCCAGTTGGTGCCTATCAGAGTAGCTGTAGCACTTTCGGGCCACTTCTTCCTTTCATTAGTGAGGCAGTGTGATGAGATGTTGGTTAAGTCCCTTAACCTCTGTGTGCCTCACTTTCCCCTCTATAGAGAGAGGGTGATAATAGAGCCTACCTTATAGTGCAGTTAAGAGGATTACGTGAGTTAATACTAACGACTAGAACATAGTGTTAGCTGTTCTTTTCACACATCTGTCACTCTTACTAGCCAATGACCACCTATCATTTGCATCTCTGTATTGCAGCACTCAATGAAGTACATGGCACGTAGTAGGACACCTGCTTAAAACCCCCAGTGGCTCCCCACTGCCCACCAGGAAGAAACCCAAATTCCTCAGCCTGCCTACTATCTGTCCAGCCTCCGCTGTCCTCTCAACACCCCTCAGATCCTACACTCCAGCCCTGCAAAAGTGAACTTTTCAGTGGCCAAAATATCTCTGTCATTGATCTTCTCCAGACCTTTGCACAGGAACGTCCTGTTCCCTCTAAATATTGATGTTCTGGCTAGAGCCACAGTCACGGCTAGGCAGCCTGGAGGTGAGTGACAGAACCAAGAGGGGTATAGTCAGGCTCCCCTCTGTGTGGGCACATCAGCTGGAGCAGGACATGGGACACCCTCAACGAGCCATCAGTCTCTTCCTTCATTTGAATGGCTTCCTGCAGAGCCTATTGGAACAGTAAAGGACCCCTCACCCTATGGAGCCAATGGCCCTTAGGGACAGCTTTTGCAACATGTCCCCACCCCTCAGTTCAGACATATCCAGCTAACTAAGACTATTGTAAAATTGAATCAGCATTAACCAGACCTGGGGGTGTTGGCTGAGAACACTCTGGTTTCCCTTACATGCTAAGTGAGTCGTGAACTTGGAAGCTGCACCCCAAACCTCGCTGCTGATTTTCATAAGCTGGAAGCCCCAGTTTTTGGGTGACTTGAAAAATGTCCTTTGCATTAAGAAGAAATGCTTACATTGCCCTCTGTGTCAACTTTTAATCACCACTTTATGTAAAAACAAACAAAGAAAATACTGTGTAAGTCCTATCGCTTTCCAGGGAATCTGGGCTCCCAAAACAAGGGCCATTTCCCGATGCGGATGCTAGTGCAGGGGGTGGAATTGCAGTGCCACCTAGTGGCCACTTAATGCAGGTTCTTCTTTATATTCCTGCGCCCGTATTTTTCCTAGGGACCCTGAAAGTGACCTGTAGTCCTGTAGTATAGAAACACGTTTCCCCCACATCATTGCAGTTGCTGCCTTTTTCTTTGGTTAAACATGCATTCACCTTTTGAAGGATTAATGTTTTATGAAATTTCTTGGAGAAAAATTTTCTCAAGGTGTGGTCCAGGGACCCCCACTGTGCGGGATCCCAAGAGCTTTTTAGGGGTTCTGCAAGGTTAAAATTATTTTCATAATGCTAAGACATTATTTGCCTTTTTATTCTCATTTTTTCATGCGTGTACACTGTAGTTTTCCAGGGGTCATTTGACTCGTGACAAAGCAGAGACAGATATGAGAATTGAGCTGTCTAGTAAGCCAGATGTTAAAGTGATTTATAAAGTTACAAAAACAATGTCACTTCTTAGTTTTTGTTTTGAAAAATAATTATTTTTCTTAAAATTATATTATTTATATTAACATACAATTTGGATTATTTTAAATGAATTAATTTAAATTTCTGTTTTAATTTTGAATATGGTAAGTATTGCAAGATATTACCCACTGACATGAACAAAAGCTTTCTGGGGTCCTCTATAATTTTAAGTGTATAAGACTAGAGAACCACTGCTTTAGAGGGTTAATTGAAACATCAAGCTCTGCCCTGTTATCATTTCTGTCCTGAATGGTACACAGGGGAGATTCATGATCTTACTGATATAGAACACAAAGAAATGTGAGTATACTTTTTTCTGGGGAGGACGTATTTAGATTTCATTAGGTTTTCAAAGATATCTGTATCACTGCCCACCCCACAAAGGAACCAGTTGAAAGTGGACATAGCCTAGAAGCTAGAAGGCTTGGCCCTCTCATCCTAATCTGTCTGTGCTTGAAAAGAAGGAAGGGGTGGGCAAAAGATATATTCAGTGTTTCCATTTATTCAGAACCTCCGTCAAAACTATGGAGAAATCAGATAACTCTCCATTTTCATTACTTTACAGTTAAAGAAGCCATGTTTCGTGACTTTTAAAAGGGCCATTTATACCATGCTATGTCCACAAAAGGCTTTAACCAACTAATATGAAAAAGTGTGATCTACCGTAGAAGACTAGCTTGGATTTAAAAAGCTTTTTGTAATATTTGTCCATGCTATTGACCTTTCAAAGATCTGATTATTGGATTTATCAATTCATTGTTTATTGTTGTTTTCTATCTAGTTCATTGATTTTTGTTTTTCTTGCTTGAATGTTTTTAAATTATTAATTTTCTGTAATAATTCATTTAACACTACGAATTTTCCCTTTAAGCACCGCTTTGGCTATATCCCTTAACTTTTTATATGCTTCAATTTTAAGAAAATTCTAAATAATCTATGATTAAAGTTTTAATGTTTTATCATCCAAAAGTTGAGAGGTTTTTAAATGTTTCTTGTTTTCTTTAAAAAATACCTCATTAGGGGCCGGCCCGGTGGCTCAGGCTGTTAGAGCTCCATGCTCCTAACTCCAAAGGCTTCCGGTTCGATTCCCACATGGGCCAGTGGGCTCTCAACCACAAGGTTGCCAGTTCAATTCCTTGAGTCCCACAAGGGATGGTGGGCTCTGCCCCCTGCAACTAAGATTGAACACGGCACCTTGAGCTGAGCTGCCTCCCGGATGGCTCAGTTGGTTGGAGCACATCCTCTCAACCACAAAGGTTGTCAGTTCGATTTCTCGACTCCCGCAAGAGATGGTGGGTTGTGTCCCCTACAACTAGCAACGGCAACTGGACCTGGAACTGAGCTGCACCCTCCACAACTAAGACTGAAAGGACAACTTGAAGCTGAACGGCACTCTCCACAACTAAGATTGAAAGAACAACAACTTGACTTGGAAAAAAGTCCTGGAAGTACACACTGTTCCCCAATAAAGTCCTGTTCCCCTTCCCCAATAAAATCTTTTTAAAAAACACAAAAACCTCATTATTAATTTCTAGTTCCATAGAATTGTTATAACAACTTTACAGAGATAACTCACATGCCGTAAATTCGCCCTTTGAAAATGTACAGTTTAGTTGTTTTTAGTATATTTAGAGTTGAATAATAATTACCATGATCTAATTTTAGAAGTTTTTTCACTCCATAAAGAAGTGCTGCATCCATTAGCCCTCATTCCCCAGTCCCCCCATATCCCCCAGCCCCAGCAACCTCTACTCTATTGTCTATCTCCATCTAGTCTCTTGTTGAGGACACTTCATATAAATGGAAGCACACAATTTGTGGCCTTTTGCATCTGGTTTCTTCACTTAGCATAACCTTCTCAAGGTTCATTCATGTTGTAGAATGGATGAGTATTTCATTCCTTTTTATGGCTGAATAACATTCCACTGCAATGGATATACCACATTTAGTCTATTCGTTAGTTGATGGACATTTGGTTTGTTTCCACTTGTTGGTTATTATTTAAATTGCTGCTATGAACTCTTGTATGCAAGTTCTCTATGCATATATGTTTTTTATATATTCTTCTTTGGTATATACCTAGGAGTGAAATTGCTGGGATAGATTGTAACTATATGTTTAACAATTTAATGAACTGCCAAACCATGTCGTAAAGTAGCTGCATCATTTTATAATTCCACCAACAATTTCTCCACATCCTTGCAAACAGTCTTTCAAAAGAATTTTCGCCATCCTAGTGGGTGTGAATGGTATGTCACTGTGGTCTTGATTAACACTTCCCTAGTGACTAAAGATGCTGACTGAATCCATTGCATTTTATCAGAGACTGTGGCCAAATTTTAGAACTTGTGATATTCCTTTGCTACTTAATATGATAAATGAAATATTCTATGAATCACAGGAGAACATTTTTTTTTTTGGTAGGACATGATGGTTAGTTTTCTTTGGAGAACGCTGATACATAATGTATACATTTTTATATACATATTATTTAATTATATCCTCACTTATTTACATGTTCAATTTATTTAAAACTCAAAATATATTAAAAATATTTTACTATTATATTTCAGCTTGTTCTCATTTTTCTAACAACTTTTCTTTAAATACATTAAAGTAGTGTTATTTGGCACTTAAGGGTTTATATAGTTTCAGCTTGGAGAATTACATTCTTGTTAAAATCTTTCTCTTTGTATGAAAAGTTTTGTAAAAAATAGGTTTTGACTGATATTGATATTGCTCACCATCAATATACTATCATTGATACTGTTTTTTGTTAGTTGCACTTGCATAAAATACTTTTGTCATGTTTACCTGTAAATTTTACTGCCATTTAGCTTGAAATAAGTCTCTGATAAATAGCATACAGTTAAGTTTGGGGTTTTTTTTTCTGTTTTTACTCAATCTAAACTTTGTCTTTTAATGGAGAAATTTATCTCATTTACATTTATTTCTAAAAATTGCAAATTTGGTCTTAGTTTTGTGGTGGTCTATATTTTTTTAAAGTTTTCTTGTTATTTCTCTATTTTTAGAACTTTGATAAACTATATTTTCTCTACATTTATGATTTATAGTTTTTGAACCATATAAGCAGCTCCTAATTATATACATAAGCAGTTCATAATTAAATCATTGGTTTCCCGGAAATTTTCCAAAAGCATTCTGTTAACTTCTATTTCTTTAAAATTAGAGTAAACAACTCAGCAATATTTTTTAACTCCCCTCATTTGACACCATTTCTCTACACTTTGATCACTTGCAACATTTAGGTCTTTGTTACCGTGATCTGGGCATTTTTGATCTATAGTGCTATTGTTATGATATTTTATACTTTTAATGTTTTTAATAATCATTTAAAATTTTCATGACATTTTATGATCAGACTTAGAGCAAGTATTTAGACAGCTCGATTTTAACTGGATTAGGCCAATCATCGCTGTTCCATTCATGTCCTAATTTCCCTAATCTCTCATTCATTTGCAACACAACTTCAAGTAGTTATTAAAAGAAATACACATGAATTGGATCTTTTCTCAATCCCTAAATATCTGAGAATAACTTTGTGTTGCTGACATACAAGGAAAGAAAGCTGTGCAGAAAATTCTTAGGTTACAAAACTTTGTAGATTGTAACAGTAAATTTCAGAAAATAATAGAAGAGCAAGACCTGCCTATGTCTCTCTGCCTTCCTGTGTCATAGGAAATCGGGTTGCTCCTGTCCTCCAGGTATAGGGAGGGCACCTTTCACCTGAGGATCTCATGACCTGTTTCAGAGGAAGGTAAGAAAATCCTTCCTAGTAAAAAGAAGGGATTTGGCGGTGTTACACCAATGCAATGGTTAGTGTTACACCAGCACAAACAATTAAAATGACAATTTGATGTAAAGTGACAGTCTATAATTAAGTTTGCACGTACAAAAGCAATGACAACCACCTTGGAACTCACCAGTCTACCTGAAAACTGTAGGTAGTTTTTTTAATGTCAACTGCAGCATGCATTTAATTTGGAAAGCTAAGACTGTCTTAACGTTTAGGAAATAGCTTATATAATATCAATGGGGTGTTGATGTTGTTTATCATTTTGGCTATTTTTTTAATGTTGCAATTTAATGTTTACTTGTCCAAACATTGTCCTCAGATGAAAATCTGACAAGATTACTGAGCACAGTGTTAAAGAAATATTTAAAGCTTTTGGTACACATTGCCAAATTGCCGTCTAGAAAATTTGTCTGAATTTACAGTCCTGACCAGAAAAGAGTACATATTCCTCTTGCCAAATCTGCTTTTACCATTTTTTATGTTGTAGATCTGATGGGCGAAAATGAAATTTTATTGTTTTAATTTGCATTTATGATATCTAGTAAGTTTAAACATTTTTCATAAATTCCCTATTTTCTAGTGATTTGAAATACTACCATATATGTGAAGACTATTAATACTTTATCTGTCATATGTGTTAAAAAATATATATTCCCAGTGTCCCATTTACATTATGACTTAATCATGGTATTCTGATCACACCAGCTTTCAATCTTAAAGTAATAAAATCCATCAATCTTTCCGTTTATTCTTTTCCTTAGCTATGATCCAGCCTGATTTTTCTCCACACTGGCTCCTTTTAAGGTTTTCTCTCTATTATCAACTTTTAACAAATTTATTTTGAGGATGCCGGGTGTACTTTTCTCTGTATTTATCTTGTTTGAAGTTTATAGTATAATTAGCCATCCATATCTATGGGTTTTCCATGGGGTAAATTCAGCCAACCGTGATCAAAAATATTTGGGGGAAAAAAGTTACATTGTTGCTGACGTGTTCTGCGTAGTTAGACCTCGCATGTTGGTTATGTTGTACTGAACAGGTACAGACTTTCTTCCTTGTCATAATTCTCTGAACAATACGGTGCAACAACTCTTTCCCCAGTATTTACATTGTATTAGGTATTAAAGTAAACTGGGAGGATGTGTGTAGGTTCTATACAAATACGATGCCATTGTATATAAGGGACTTGAGCATCTATGGATTTTGGTACCTGCTGGGGGTCCTGGAACCAGTCCCCCTATGGATACTGACGGATGACTGTACTTCTATGACTGTACTTCTATGTGTAGCTCTCGATCTTTCTTCAGTTTTAGAAAATTATCAGACATGATCTCTTCAAGTATTACTTCTGCCCTCATTCTTCCTTTCATTTCCTTGGGATTCAAATTACAAGTATGTTATTCCTTTTCTTAAATTTTTTTCTGTGATTTTTTGGTCATTTTCCTTTTAACTAATTCTTACTTTGTTATCCTCTTATCTATCTTCTCTCTCTTCCATTTCAGTTGTAGCTAAACCCATTTATAGTTTTAATCAGTTGTTTTTCTAGAATTGCCATTTGATTTTTGAAATAGTTCCTAGCTTTCTGCCAAAATTCTCCCTCTTGTCTAATTCCTTCAACAGTTATAATAACTATTTTAAAGTCCATACTTACATCCCTTTTTAACTTCCCATGGATTTGTTTCTATTGTCTGTTTTTATTGTCTCTTGGTTTTCAGTCAGATCTTGTGTTTTCACACAATTGGTTGTATTTGACCAAGTGCTATTGTTAATGAAAACTTGCATAGATAGTTGAGGCTCTGGATGATATTGTCTTCCTTCAGAGACAATTTGTTTTCTTTTCATGGGCCACTAGGGTGGAGGGACTAGAAATCCCAGATCACTTACTGCCACCAGATAGTTAGATGAGGCCAAGCTAGCTTTCTCCCCCTGTGGGGGCAGATCTATTCCTAATTCACTCTTATTCCTAGGGTATAACCCCTCAGGGCCCCACAGGTTTTCAGAGCCCTGAAAACCTGGCCCTGCCCCCCCAGTTGAGTTCCAAATCCAATGTTTGTCTTGTAGCCCAATGGGTCTAAAGCCTGCTCAGCTTTTTGTTGTTTTAGCAGCTGCTGTTGAACTTGACAGCTATCTTCAGAGGTACATGAAACTCTGGGCATTTTCCTTTTGTTTCCTTTTTCTCCGAGGTCCTTAGCCCCACAAATTCTCACTGCTTTGGAAGCTATAGTGCTTTCAAACCGGTGAAATTTTCTAGATTTCCTTGTTCGTATCAGGAGAGAAAACAATCTAGTCTACCATTGCTGAAAATGTAACCCTAGCCCATTAAAAAAAATTTTTTCTTTGCTGTTAGTCTGTTTGTTGATGCCCATAGAATTATTTTTAATTAAAGACAATTTGATCAGGCTATAGCTTGGTATGGGTTTCCTCTTAAAGTTACTAATTTTGCCTAAAGCCTGAAAGCAAACAGAGGTCCTTTTTCTTTCCTCCTATACTTTGGACAATTACATTGGTTCTACTTACTCAGATATTTTGTCCAAAAATATCTATTATACCCATCTACTGAGCTCTGTTTTCTACCATTTGTATATATCACCTTGGTTAGCATGTTCCTATATTTGTCCATTTAATCTGAATTCTGAAGACCTTCCCAATTTTTCCCACTGTTTCAATTCTCTACAATGTCAATTCTGCTCTTTATGTCTATCATAATAAAATTTAAATTTGTAATATTTGTATTGCAATTTTCTTGCAAACTTCTTATATCCACTTTTAATCTCATTTTATGATTCTCAGCTTAGTGTCCCTTTGTAACTTTTTTCCTCTTTAATTCAGAGTTCACATCCTTCAACTTTTGCATGTTGAATGGTTTCTTAAAATAATCTAAATCCTGCAATATAGCATTCTCAAATGTATGCTCATCCCTTGAGTCTCCCAGATGCTGTCAGACAGTTTTTCTTTATAATTTGCATATCTGTATAACTTCTACTTGAGGAACGATTTTAAAGGTACGTACATAAAGAACACATATTTTGAATCCTAGACTTTATAAATAACTCTTAGGGTCACCATCAGAAATGAAACAAGAGCCAATGAAACAAGAATAAAATTGGGTGATTATATTGCATTCTTCAAGTTTCAATAAATTAAATGGGCCCTAAAGCTGTAATTTAACTTGTTTAAATATTTGTAATACTCAAAACTACCTTAAATGCCAGCAGTACACTTCAGTTTTGTTGTTCACCAGACATTTACTAATTTCAGGCAGTAATAAAGGAAATACATATGAAAGGACATGTATACTAATTTCATATATTAGAGGATAAACAAGGAAAAAAACGTAATAGTGGAGAAAAGTATAGCCGATTTGAAAAAGGTTTGAAGAGGGAATTGGGAATTATTTGACCCATTTCATCCAGAGAAACTATGTATAATGTTGTCAGTTGATTTATTTGAACCCAATCCCAGAAATCACCTAAATTTTATGTGAATATTAATGTGAAGATATAGGAGGAACATGCTGCATTTGATATAAGAAAATCCTTGTATAAATTCAAGGTGAGGAGAACTGACTCTGGGTGGTGAACACACAATGGGATTATAGATGATGTAATACAGAATTGTACACCTGAAATCTATGTAACTTTACTAACTTTTGTAACTCCAATAAACTTTAATTAAAATAAATAAATAAATAATAAAAAATTCAAGGTGTATTATCAACTGCTATTACTTTTAATATAATTATCCTCTTCTATGCTTCTCTTGGTCAACAAAATATGATAAAAATTATTACTATTAAAAAAAGATAAAAGTTATTAATTTCAGAGGGCCAGTGAGAAAAATTCAGAGAGGATGCTGTTAGGATTGCTGTATCCTCAGAACATAACCTATTCACAAATAAATACATTTTCCTTATACTTCTTGGTGTTCTCTTGAATGAGAAAAGCATAAAAAAGCTGGTATTTGATACTTAAAACAGAGTTTTCTCATGAATAAAATTTCTAAATTAAAGAGTCTTATTGTTTCTTCACGTTCAGAGAAACTTCTCTGGTAACAAACTATAAAGATGATTGATCCCTGAAAGTATAGTCTTGCTGTTTCTTTATGTTTAGATTTTTTTTGCCTTGCTGTCTTTTTAATTATACAAAGTTTTTCCTACATTCCTTTGATTCTCTTCTATTCCCGTCATTAGACATTATTTTGTCCATTTTAGTAAGCATCAGTGCCCCAGATTGCCAGTGAGAATGTATAAGGTAATTATAGCTCATGATTTTGGGGTGTCTACAGGTCACAAGCATGGTCAGAAAAACACACACCTGTGCATACATACACCAGCATTGCAGAGATGACTTCTTCCCTGAAAATCTTAGACGTTTCCTGCCTCAGGTTCTACATGGTCAATCCACGGGTAAGTGGCAATGAAAATCACCATGACAACTGTTACATATCTTTTCCTTGCTTCGATGGCATGAGTTTGGCAGGATGGGAAGAGATCATATGTATTGCACTTTGCACTTCCAGTTTTATAGGAATGGAGATTAGGTGGAATTTTCTTTTCTTTTTTTTTTTTAATTTCAAACCCTGACCCCTCTACCCTCTTGAAAATGTACATGAAGAGTCCTTCCCATGAGCCACTAGCATTGAGTTTTATGGCACATTTTTCTGAAGCAAATTGTCATCCATAATTGCATGTTTTGGACATTTTCACAACATAGAAAGCAGTCTTTAATTCAAAGACCTGAAATAATTTCCCTCCTGATTCTTGATCTAGTGTTTAGTAAACTGCATAGCTACTGATTAAATAGGACGGCTAAGACAGAAACAGGGCATTGCAGTAACAAAAAAGACGTCCAAGAAGGGGAATCTTCCAGGAGAGGAGGGTTACTCATCTGACCACACTCTCTGCTCTAACTCCCCTCTAAACTTGGCATGGACAATTTAGTTTGGATTTAAGCTACTGATCCCAAAGTGTCTGCTATGCCATGCTGATCTTTTTTATTTCGAATTAAAGTTAATTGGGGTGACAATTGTTGGTAAAGTTACATAGGTTTCACGTGTGCATGGAAACAACCAAAGTGTCCTTCGATAGCTGATTGGATAAAGAAGATGTGATGCATGTACACAATGGAATACGATTCGGCCATAAGAAAAGATGAAATAGTGCCATTTGCCATGCTGGTCTTTGCACGCAAAGGACTGATTCTGAGAAAGTATGACGGATCCTAAGAAAATTCCCTATCATGACTGAACCATTATTTCAACAAATATCTACTGCACAGACTATGTATCGAAGACCATGCCAGACCAAAGGCATGGGAGAAACAGTCCTGGCACCAACAGTTTTTCTTAGGCTACCAAATTGTCTTCCCAAGTGGGAATTCAAAGTAAAGTTCAGAGGACAACTAAGCAAGCCAAATGTCAAGGCCTCTGGGCTCACAGGAGTGTAAAGCTCTGAATGTCACGTGACAGCACTGGGGCCCACGGGCTCAGGAAAACATAGCCGTAACCATAGCAGACATTTAGGCAGCACTTTACAATCTATACGTCACCAAAGCTCTTGTCCCTGCATAACAATCCTTTATCCACACAGCCACTCCCCAGCAACGTGACCCTGGGCAAGTCATTTCACCTCTTAGAGACTCAGTTTCCTTGTCTGTAAGAACGAGGATAGTAAGAGTCCCTAAGGGTTGTTCAGGAAATTAAGTATAGCACTTAAAACGCAGGCACTGAAAAGATAAGGCGTCGCTGAAAGAAATGAAAGAATATTGAAATAAGTAGACATGCCACATTCATGGACTGGAATAGTCAGTGGCATTAAGATGTCAATTTGTCTCCAGATGATCTGTGTATTACGTGTAATTCCAACTAAATTGTCAGGGGTTTTTTGTAGCACTTGATAAACTAATTTTATAATTTGTATGGAAATATGTAGAATCTAGAAGAGCAAAGAAAATCTTAAACAAAGTTCAAGGACCTATTTTAAAGCTACAGTGATATAAACATAAACACAACGTGGTATTGGTGAAAGAATAAGTAGAACAACGGGAAATAGAATAGAATAGGCCTACGCAGGCATCACCATTTGATTGTGACGAAGATGCTATGACAAGTCATTGGGGGAAACAACGGTCCTTTTAATAATGGCATTGGATCAACTGGATGTCAATATGGGCAAAAGAAAGGAAGGAGGGAGGGAGGGAGGGAGGGAGGGAGGGAGGGAGGGAGGGAGGGAAGGAAGGAAGGAAGGAAGGAAGGAAGGAAGGAAGGAAGGAAGGAAGGAAGGAAGGAAGGAACTGTCTCCCTTCACCTTGCACATACATAAAAATTAATTTAAGATGAATCATAGATGTAAACATAAAATGTAAAACAATAAAATTTCTAGAAGAAAGGACATCATCACAACCCTTGGGGTAGACAAATATTCTTAGAAAGGACACAAAAATCAGTAACCATAAAAGAATGGAGCTATTAATTGGACTTTTTTAAAATTAAGAACTATTGACAGAATGAAAAGTCAAGATACAGGGAGAAGATATTTGCAAGATATATGTGAATGTATGCATGTATCTGACAACAGACTCATATCTAGAATATATCAAGAACTCTTACAAACCAGAAGACAACACAAGCAACAACATTTAAAAGGCAAAAGACCTAAATTTCAAAAAGAGGTTATCCAATTGGCCAGTAACATATGAAAAGTTGGTCAGCACTGTAAATCATCAGGGAAATGTAAATTAAAGCCGCAATGAAATACTACTGTACCCCTACCAGAATGGCTAAAATTAAGAAGACTGGTAATACCAAGTGTTAGTGAGACTACAAAGCAACTGGCACTCTCATATACTGTTGGTGAGTAAAGATTATATTACACTGGGGTTGCCAAAAAAAATGTATACACATGACGTGTATTCATCTTTTGTTATCAGTGTATATTGAATATTACAATTTTAATACAGTTTTTTCCTTTCTTAAAATGTCTATACATTTTTTTTGGCACCCTCGGTATTTATATAATCATCCTGGGAAAACACTTGTTTGTCTCTACTAAAGGTAAACATAGAAATCCAAGATCCAGAACCTTCCATCCTGGATATATGTTCAAAAGAAATAAAAACATGTCCCCAAAGACTTGCACAATAATATTTGTAGCAGCTTCATGCACAATTGTAATATCCAGAAACAATTCAAAGGGACATCAACAACAAAATGGATAAATAAAGCGTATTCATGTAATAATACAGTGCACAAGAGTAACATATCATTGCTACATGCAACATGGATGAATCTCAGACCTAGTGTTTCATGAAAAGAAACACTTTTCAGGAAAAAAGAAAGAATGCATCTTGTATGAGTCCATTTATATGAAAGTCAAGAACAAGTATAACTAATCTATTTTGACAGAGGTCAAATAGCAGTTACCTTTGTAGATTATTGATTGGAAGAGTGCTGATATGGTTCTATATTTTGATCTGGACAGTGGTTTCACTAATAAATAGATATGTGAAAATTCATTAAACTTTGCGCACTTTATTACCATGTTTCCCCGAAAATAAGACCTCGCTGGACAATTAGCTCTAATGCGTCTTTTGGAGCAAAAATTAGTATAAGACCCGGTCTTATTTTACTATAACATAAGACCGGGTCATATAATATAATATAATAAATATAATATAATATAATATAATATAATTAATATAATATAATATAATATAATAAATATAATATAATAAATTAATATAATATAATATAATATAATATAATATAATATAATATAATATAATATAATACCGGGTCTTATATTAATTTTCGCTAGGTTTCATTTTCGAGGAAATATGGTATATGTATGTATAAATATTTATATATGTATCCCATATACATACTGATTTCTGTACATATATGCATATACACATATATACTTGTGTACACACACATACACACACACACACTTTCACCAGTGCCTGGTACATTGTATGCACTCAATAAATATTATTAGCCATTTGCCTTATTAAGACTCCCTGAAATAAACAGAGACCAATGCTGTCTTACTTCAGAGATGACAGAGGCGAAGCTTGACCACACATTCACACGCTCTCCTAAGCGTACAGATCTGACCAGGGGAGGAGCTGGGGTTCGAGCTTCTCCTGTGATGCTGGATCCAGACCATGGGTGCTGCCTGCCTTGCCTCCTAGTGCTCCTTCAAGGTGCATGGAACGCACTCTCTCCGCCTCCCAGCTCCTCGGGGCATGCTTTCTACCTCACCTGCCAGGTGCTGGGAGACTTCCCAAGCTCAGGTGGGCTGACAAGGGGACGGCAGATGGGCAATCAGAGCAAGCACATGGGGCCCTGACAGGATGCCTCACAGTAACTGGTAAAGAAGTAACGATGTATTTACAACTCTGCACAAATTGCTTCTTAGAACCATGCATTACTATAGTTACTCACAATTACTAACGTGGTATATTATGGCGCAGAACACAAGGATTGGGAAATAACGGGGTTCTGTACAGAGCAGGCAAGAGATGCCCCTACTTTCTGTATCCCCAGCCCGGCAGCTGGCTGTGTTCCATGCACAGGGTAGAACAAGCAGAGGGGAACATGTCACTCTACGCTGAGATTGCATTGTGTGTCCTCATGATTCCACTTCCTGTTTCCTAAAGTCCAAGTGCGGCTATTGTTTGGTATAATCTGAAAGGATTTCATAGGTAGTCACAGGTGCTACCACAATTTGCCTGGGCAGCTCTCAGGGTCTGGAGTAATGGCATCCTAGAGGGCAGAGGGAACAGCCAATGCAAAGGCCCTGAAGCAGGAGCTGAGGGTGAGGCTGGGGCAGGTGATGGGGGCGGGGAGACTAGTAGAAACTGAGGTCAGGTGAGAGGGAGAACTTGCACCGAGCTGTGTACTGGGAAAACACAGAAAGAAAGGACCTTCGAGATCTATTATTTTCTGCCTTCAGAGCCCCAGCATTGAAAGGTGTTGGGAAGGGAGAGGAACTAGAGCTGGATGCATTGGTAAACCCTGTGGGGCACCATTGTCTAGAAACAAAACAACACCCTGGGAATGATGTGGTGAGCTCTGAACTAAGGAACAGATTTTTTTAAATATTCAGTTCCCCTCTGCAATCTTGCCCAGATCCCTGGGCCTGAGGGCACCACTGTAGGTTGGTCAAGTTTCTGTTCTTACTTAGCTTCAGCCAGAATATATTCTCTCATATTCTTTCTCTCTCTCTCATGTTCTCTCTCCCCCTCATCCCTCTCTCCCTGAATCAGGCAGAGAAGGTACAGAATTTATTTTTGCACATTTGTGGCAAGGCTGAGTTATTTTTATCTTTATGAATTATTTCCCTTTAAAAAAAAAAAAAAAATTTTCATTTTAATGAGATGTATTTCTAAGTGACTAGGGTCATACATATTTCAAGAGGTACCCTTGGGGCTATCTGAGAACCTGGGCTTGGCTGGAATGTTTCTAATTCCTCCTTGCTTCTGTTCTGGGTATGACCCCAGAAGCGGGTGGTAACTGAGCCCCCAGAGAGAATGAAGATGGAGGATGCATATCTAAGGTGGGGGAAAGCAGAGGGACTCTGCCTTCCCAGCCCTCTATTAGATTGCCTTTGTCAACTAATAACTTTGTATTAGTTAAGGTCAAACTTCCAAGGAGTCTGGGCTAGAAGACAGCAGTAATGTGTCTCTCAGTCCTCGGGCAACAATTTTTACTGGAAACTGCTGTGTGTAGACCTTGTATGAGAAAAAATGGAAAAGAGCCTCAGTTCCTTCCAGCCTGAGTCAACATTATGACATCTACCTCTTCATCATGGACACTTCCAATTATGGGCTGAAAACATGCTGATGCCCGAGCAAACCTCTGAACTTTACAAAGGAGGCTGCCTTACATAGGAAATCTGTGGAAATCGGAAATGGCTTTCTGAGGTAGGAAAAAAGAAAGGAAACAGGGAGAACAGGAAATATGAATTAAAAAAAAAATGACAACAATAGCAATAACAACAATGGCTAAATACGACTGCTAACTAGTATGTTCTCATTATGGTCTGAATATGGAGCTATGGTCCTTCCGTTTATTATCTCATTAAACCTTGCCATAACTAGAAAGCAGCTATTATTAGTATTCCCATTTTTTCACAAGAGAAAACTGAATTTTAGAGAGGCTAAGTGACAAGTTCAATTCTAAACAGCTCACGTGCACCAGAGAAGGTCTGTCTGCTCCAAGTCTTCGGAGAAAAGAGAGATAGGGGAAGAAATGGGAAAGACATTGGGACAAGCGGAGAGCTCTGTAGGTAGAAATACAGGAAGTGAGTTCTGTATTGATGATAGAAGAAGAAAGACTACAACTGGGGCTTATAAAATGAATGTCATATCAGGAATCTCCATGATGTGTGTTTTCATAGACAAATGTTATTTTTTAGCTCGTCGACAGTTGTTACATTCGTCTGCAGTTTTTTAAGCAATAGCAAGATGGTTTATAAGATAATGAAAGGTACACACTTTTCCTGGGGTGTCATCTGGTTGGAGGGCGTAAGCGCTCAGAGAGCCAGCTTTTACTTATTATCACATTTATTATTTACTTTCAGAGCGGCATAATACTTACTTATTATCTACACTACTTATGATCACACTTTCAGAGAATGCAGTGAAAGTGCCCTGACAGTTCATGAGAGCTTGTTAGACTCACCCAACCCTTCTGCATTGAAGGGGTGTGACTCTAAATCACCTCTAAGTTTCCTTCCTACCCTAACGTGTCATGATTCGCTCTTCTCTCATGTTTTATTTATTCTCTCTCGTCCATCTACCTATTCTCTCATTTATCATCATCTCTTGATGGTTCCCAAACCTAAATCATTGCAACTACAGAATTGGACACGTGTGACGCTTTAAAGAGCTAAGATCAGGTAGAACACTAGAGTACATAATACTAATGTATATTATACTAGTATTAATGTATATTATACGAATACTAATAGAGTACAGAATACTGGCCCCTTGCTTAAGCACACAAAGCAGGGCTTTAATTCTCTAATTTGGTCTGCCCCGTCTCAAGTTGGCTGTGTGTCCTGGCAGGATGCACAGTGATAGCTTCAGGGGCTACTTTTTAGAGTTGGTCAGAGGCAGATGAGTCTTCCTGGTGATATGGCTGGTAGGAGGAGGTGGCAATGGTGTTATAGCGCTAAGACATCCCTCCTACTTTTGACCTTTCTGCCTTTAACTATGTTGGGGAGCACATTGGGGGAGGTGTTTTTATTACCACCTTTTGAAGATCTTCTTGGTATTCTGACTTGGGCTGAAATTCTCAAGCACCAAAGGACTAAGTCTTAGATTAGTCTACTACTGAAGGAGAGAAATAGAACTGATTTGTACTGGAAGCGCTGTACAGACATCTATGGATAAAATGGCTTCTCTCTCTTTCCACCCTTTCTATTCTTCTTTCTGTCCTCTCTTCATCATCTTCTACTCACTCCTAGAAGTAGGGGATTATAACTCTTGAGGGCAAGAACATGTAATCTTTATACGCAGCAAGGCATCTACTTCTGTGCCTGTAACGTAGGTGCTCAGTATTTGCTTGTAGGATGGATGGATGGATGGATGGATGGATACATAGAGAATGGACAAAGAAAAGAGATTTAAAAATCTAACACTGCCACCTGCTAGCTATGTGAATTAGGCAATTTGTCATGTTTAAGCCAGAACTCCATATCTTCCAAAAGTAAAAATTTCACCCACCCCATAGTTTTTTATGAGAAGTGAATGGGATAATCTTCAAAAGACACTTAGCACAGCACCCAGTACTATTAACCTGCTCAATAAACATAACCTAGTTAAGTGAAGATAGGAATAGATGTTAAGATGGAGAGAAAGGGAATGCAAAAAGTCCATGGTGAATGAAAGTAGGATATGGGCCTTTTATTCAAGTTGGGGCTTAGAAAATCTCTGTGGGAATTCTACAGGGTAGGGTCATAAGAACCCCAAAGCTGGTACCTGGCGAAGACAGAGGAAGGAGTAAGTTGGGAGGCTGGGATCTGATCATAGGTCAGAGATTTGGGTAACCATTTAATTCTCACCAAAATAAAAAAAAATAAAAAGGACACCAACATAATCTCAGTTCAAGATCAAGGAGTCAAGTTCCTTCTTTCACAGTACAGCTGACACAAGCCCTTCATTTAGACTTCCTTTCTTCTGTTCTTGTAGGCTTTGACCTAGCAAATAGTTTTTGAATATTGGTATTGTGTCATTATAAAGGGCTTCGAGGATCAATGGGAAGCCCACAGCTGCCAGTCTAACATAGGAAGAGTTTAGAAGTTGTCACTTCTGTCCTCAAAGCAAGTGGGGGAAAAGCTGAACAAACTGAAAATTACTCGTCTTAGATCAATCAGAGAATAGAGGTCACAGGAAACTGCCACCCTGAAAACTGGAAAGACAGATGAATACAAAAAAATCACAGCTTGCCTGAAACAGAAGCTGCTATAGGAACCAGCTAGGGACATTTAAGAGTAATTAACTAATTGCTGAAGACCAAATATGGACTAGCTTGAAAGATAGAACTCTTGGGGCCCCAGTTTTGAGGGGGTCAGTTCCCATACTTGCATGAGTTTTAATCTCTAGGAGCCCTACCATTTGGGGGTGAATAGTGAAGAAAGATTCCCCTGTGCTTCTGGCATGAAGAGCTAAAGCAAACATCAAAATCAGACTCAGATATGGCAGAGATTTTGGAGTTATCAGATGGGGATTTACAAATCTATGATTCATATGTTAAGAACTCTAATGGAAAAAGTAGACAGCATATAAGAGCAGAAGGGTAATATAAGCAAAGAGATAGAAATTCCAAGAAATAATCAAAAAGAAATGCTAGAAATAAAAAGCACTGTAAAAGAAATGAAGAATGCCTTAGATGACCTCATCAGTAGACTGGACATGGCCAAGGAAAGAACCAGTGAGTCTGAAGATATGTCAATGGAAACTTCCCAAACTGACAGTAAAGAGAAAAACAATGAAAAAAAAAATGGAACAGAATTTCTAAGAACTGTGGGACAATTATAAAAGGTATAAAGTACATATAACAGGAATATCAGAAGGAGAAAAAGAAAGGAACAGAAGAAATAGTTGAATTAACAATGGCTGAAAGTTTTCCAAAACTAATGACAGACACCAAACCAGAGGGCCAAGCAGCTCAGAGAAAATCAAGCAGGATAAATACCAAAAACCTATACCTAGATATATTCACACTGCAGAAAATGATTGACAAAGAGAAAATCTTAAAACAAGGCAGAGGGGAGAAGAATCATCTTACCTATGGAGGAAGAATGATAAGAATGATATTGGACGTCTCTTCAGAAGCACACAAACAAGGGTGGAATGAAATATTTTCAGTGTTGAAAGAAGCTCATAGTCTATAAAGGGAGAAGGCACGTAAGCAAAGGATTTTAGTGTGTGTTCAATGAGAGGACGAAGGAAGAAATGTTTAACTGCTAATTAAGTCAGGCACATGATAGGAGGACAACAATACATAGAAGGAAGAAAAGGAAATATAGGCAAAAAGACTAGCTTCTTAGTTGAATAAGTTGAACTACGTTATATAAGAGCTTCATGTTCCCATTTTTATTTCCTCAAATCTTACTACTTTCTCCCCCCCATTAAAATCACCTCCATGGAACAACAAAACAGCGTTCTGCAAAGGCCTGGATTCTTATGGAGGCGACTGTGACCAAGGGGGTGCCCAGTGTTAACCAGACAAACCCACAGGGTTAGCCTTTTCACAATCAAGTCCCAGTTGTCGGGGTTTTGTAACTCTGGTAATGCTGGAGAGTTCGGTGAATTACTATGGTTGAGAATTTGAGAACTGATAAAGCAGAAGGTCAAGGTCACAAGGGATCCTGTTGAACACATGGTCTAGAGTGAGACAGGAAATAAGTGAGGTTGGGAGTGGGAGGATGGGGTGATGGAATAAGGGCCAGGTCTCAAAGGACACAGGAAAACCAGGATGGGTATGTTCAAACATCTGCTTTATTGAACATATGACTCAAATAACGTGTCCTAGGGGTAGAAGGCGAGTCTTGCTGTCTTTATACACTTATCTCTTATTGCAGTGGGGTGATTTTTGATCCTCTGGGACAGAGCCCTCCAGTGGCCATTTCTTACCTATCACATCAGACTATGGCTATTGCTTTTTTATTCTGTAAGAAATTTCTTTGGAGTATGGAAAAGAGGAAAGGAAATGATAAACATCGCCACCTCCGTGGCCATTTATCTACTGAGTGACTGTCTCGTCGCTTGGCTTGAAATCTAAATTCGCCATCTAGAAAGCCAGAAGCTTCTGAAGCACCACCAGCTCTGAGCTGGGCAGGCCACTCCAGGAAAGGACTGACCACCACGTGGCAGGAAAGGAGGACTTGAGCCCCAGGGTGTGTGGGAAGTGTGCACGGTTGGCTGCAGAAAGCTCAGCATGACAATGATGATTATTTAGGACGAATGCCGATGCTCGGGAAAGGTGAAATGACAGGTCCTACTCATGGTCATCATCTAGACGGTATAGCCCTTCCTTTCGTTAGAACAGACAACTGCCTGTGTGGTAGGAATTGAGGGGCCTCATGAGGAAATGTCACAAAATCTTAAAATAATATAACTGAGAGGGACCTTTCACGTCCTCTAGTCTAGAAATGCCCTCCCTGCATGTGTATATGTGCCCCGACCGTTGGGGCAGCCTGCGCGGCCTGGTTTATTTCCAGGTGTGCCCCACAACTACCGTTTCTATGTGTGCTATGACGTGAAAAGAGCTGGGAGCACCAATTCGTCCAGGGCCATCACTTCCTATGCGAAAACCACAATGAGGTGAAGTAGCGGGGGCAGCTGTTTTGGGCAGAGTCACCCCTATAATCCGGACTTCCCACATCTACCTCTTCACACACCATATCTTAGTTCTTCCTCCACTGGCTTGAAAGCTCCTCTGCTGGTACAGTCATTCTATTACATTAGGGCCTGGTCATTTAAGGCTTAACTTAGACCATGTCAGTTCCCTTCTTAAAGCCGAAGGCATCCCATTGCAATTATGTAGAATCCAAGCTTTATACCATGGGTGACATAGCGCCCCTTGACCCCACCCCAGCTTACCTCTCTAGACTTACCTTCTCCTTACTCACCACACTACAGCCCCACGGCCTTTTCTCCGTTCCCGGCCAAGTTGTTCCCACCTCGGGAACTCGACGCTTGCTCGTCCCTCTGCCTGGCACCCCCTTCTCCAGATCTTGCTCCTTCTCTTCCTTCAGCTGAGGCTCAAATGGCATTTGCTCAATGAAGCCGTCCCTGCTCACTCTAGCTCACCAAATCACTGTCATGCTACCTGGCTTTATTTTCTCCCTAGAATTTAACCACTATTGCAAATAGTTTTATTGGTTTGTTTGCTTGCTTCTTGTCTGTCTCTCCCGCCTGAGCATAAGCAGGAACCTTGTCTGAATTGATCCCTAGAACAAGGCCTGGCACATGGTAGGCATTTCAGTAGCTGCGTGAATTAGCGCTCTCCTAATGTTAAAATGTGAAATATCCTACGCCAGTAATATATGACGTCATTATCAGTTACGGACAGATTGTTGAGAATTTATCAGCTTCTTTCCCCAAGCACAAGTTACCTGGATTCATGACTGTCTCTAGCAGCTCAGTGGGGAAACAAGAGAATTACATAGCATTGCAGATTGGGAAAGAGGTTTTATTATGGGGAGATATTGTCAAAGAAGGCCCAGGTGAGAGGCGCGGGCTGGAAGACGGTGCAGACAGGGAGAGGACCTGAAGGGGCTGCTGGAGAGGAGTTTGCCGTCATGACCACTGTCACTCTCCTCACCGGTGGGCTCAAAGCTGAGCCCACACATAGCAGTCGTCGAGGCCGACAGAAGGAAGCTGAAAAACATCAGCACATTGGTTCCAACGTAAATGTCACCGGCTTTCAATGACATCACCTGTGTAGCACACAACACAATCCTGCCTTGACCATCACGATTCTCAACACTCTGTACCACTTGCCAAGAGGAAGGTCAGAGAACCCTTATGGAGTCTTAAAACAGAAAAATGCATTTCTAAAAACTCTGAAGCCCTGACTCTTTCTGGAGCCATTCACAGGTGAGGCTGCAGAAAGGACAATGGGAGGGGACAGTGACATGCCCAGGGAACGAGGGTGGGTGGCCCGAGATGCCCCTTTAGGAATCAAATAGGAACAATGAGAAAGGCTTGTGGAAAGGATGAACGACAACCACGACAGCTCTATTCAGGAGGGAGAAATGGATAAATCTTAGAATCACCCACAACGTTTGGGTGGGAGGCACTGAACGGACATCACTTTCAATTGGTGGCACCAGTCACAGCTGGATGGAGAGAAAAAACCAAGGCTGGATTCTCCCAAGTTTCTTATCATCTCAGATTCTGTGGGATTTCTCTTGGTTCTTTAGAAATAAGGCTGTGTCCTTCCCATCTAATTATTCTGCAGGCCTGTGGCACAGACTTACATAAGACACATATTTAAAAAAAAAAAAAAAAAAAAAAAAACAACCAGGATTTCTGGGAAGCAGATCTTAAAGGCTTTCTTTCTTTTCTTTTCTTTTCTTTTTTTTTCTAACTGCATTGCTAAATTTAGGGAAATGATTCAGAAGACACCCCCACTCCATCACACGCACACCTCTCTGTCTAGTGTTCGTGCACGGTTAGCTGTTCTTCTTGGCATTTTATTTTTTCTCTGGTTTCAGCAAAGGGCCTTGCATTTGTCCATAAAGGCTCTTTCTGTAAGAACGGTTTGTCTCCCCGCCCTCATTTTTTTTGGGGGGAGGGTGAAGTGATGACTTGGGATAACATGAATAAAATATAAAGCAGAGCATGACATCTCTTCACACGGATCAGAAATTTGGGAACCGCATGGTTCATGAGGGAAAATATGTTCCTCCACTAAAGGCCTGGGAAGGCTTGGGGTCACTCTTGACCGTCACCCGGCATCGCTCTTTGAAATGCCAAGCTCAAAACAAGCATTTGGCATCAGATTCGTGCTAGTGGTTCATCCGTTCGGTTCTTTCCCTGTTACCCGGATGCAGGGTGCTGTGGGGTGACTCCCTGTGGAAAATGCACAGTAAGGAGAAGTCTAGATTCTAATCCCAGATGTGCTACTAATAAGGCAAATGTTTCTTTTGGCCTCATTTTCCTCCTGGATAGAATGAATCATTAATAAAATGGGCTGGATCAGCCTTTCCCAAACCAGTACACAGCACTCTAGCGGAAACACACAACCGCACATTTATCACTTCTCTTAGTCACTCACCAGGTTCAGAAGTACTTTAAGTGACTCACAACTTGGTTGCTCACATTATCTTCCAAACTAATTTGGAGATGATACAGCCCCTGTACCCCTCCCTCTGTCCTCCCTCAACTTTTTAACCTCTATCTCATTGAGCCCTGATGTTTCAAGGAACCCATCTGTGTAAATCCTAAAGTAGATGACCTTGTGGATGACCTTGTAAGCTCCCTTCAGCCTGGAATTCGCTCATTTCTGCCACGGAAGGCCCACTTCTTACTAAACATGTGCCCTGCCTGCAAGCCGCTCACAGTCACAGACTATTTCGGTCCACGTGATAGAAAAGCAGGTTGCCTAATGAGCTGATGACATCACTTTGAAGGGTGAGCAGGATGTCCCACGAGGCACATCAAGTATTGTTTATAGTTTATTGGCTGATAAATAAAGAGCTTGTCCTAAGTCCTTTGTTGTTCACTTGTGAATTCAACAGAAGTATGTGGATTTGTGGTGAAATATTGATGGGAAACTGTCACTGTTTCCTCAACAAATCCCCTCAACTCTGGAGTGAGAGCTGTCTCCTGGTTCTGGGGAGAGCCAGGATCAAATGTGGCTACTACGGGATAAGACGATGGTTATCGAGGAGAACGCAGATAGTGTCAGGAGCTTCTGCCCACGAATGTCACGTTCGATGTCATGTGGGAGAAATAAAATTCAATTGAGAACAAGAAGACTCCTGTTGGACGGTGGAGCTGCTTAAAATCTGTTCCAGTGTATTTTATCAAAACATGTCTCTGATTTGGGATTCTCTCTTCTGGGCAAGACAACTGCAAATATGCCTCACGCTTTACAGAGAGTGGCGCCACCCACCAAGTCTCCATATGGCCCCGTGACTAAGGACATTTGTTATAACTCTAAAGTGGCCCCTAACGGTGCCATAGGCATAATAGTACACAGTATCAAACTATTAGTGACTTAGTGGCAAAAGCTACAGAGAAAACAAGGTGACAGAAAAGCTGCTGCTTCAGGATGCACCGATGACAGATGGCTCACCGATGGCAGATGGAACACCTAAACCGCAGCTCACCTTTAATGAATACTCAGGAAGACAGGCTTTCTTGCTCTGCTTCCAATACAGTGTTGACAGATGACATTTGATTGGGAGAACAGTAAGTGAAAATGTAAAAAAAGAAAAAAATGTGAAGAGACTGTGGGAGGGGAGGAAGATGAGGAAGGCAATTTATGAGTGACAGGACCACAAGATGCTAAAACTGAACAAATGTGAACTGAAGAGAATGTCAGGAGTGGAGATGTAGTTGGGTTCAAGTAGACTTGAAATTGAACGGCTCACTCCCCCACCCCCCATTCGTGCAGCAGCAGGAAAGACAGAACAGTGTTCCCTCAGAAGAGAGGGGGATGCTAGGGAGAGAAGTGGGAGAGAGAGAGACAGCAGCGATTGTGTGCCACTGTGCGTTTTCCTAGACTGGACAGCCCCTTGAAGACCCGTGCTGCAGGGAGCCACGCTGAATCCCCTTGGGGAAGGGGACTTGCACTTTCTAAGCAGCCTTTCTCATCTCATTTCTGTGAGTCGGATGGGCCACTAATATCCCTGCAGCTTTGCCAGCCTAATGGCTTTCAGGGAGAAATGGGACAGCCGGGAGGCCACGTTCTGCTGCTCAGAGGCTGTGCCAGCACAGTAGGCCTTCAGGTTCAAGGTCTAGAGTGCCAGGAGGCCCAACCAGTTGCTAAGCCCTAACTTCAGAACCCCTTTCAGACCACTCCCTTCTCCCTGTCTTGTTCTTCCTCTCACAACGCTTGTTTCTCTATCTTGTTGAAACCTCGTTTTTTTTTTCTCTCTTGCCTCTTGGCCCTGCTTCCTCACTGTCCCCCACCCCACACCCACAGCTCATCCCATCAGTAACTGTCTCACCAGCACGTCACACAACTTTGGGTTTTTGTCTTTATCCTGCCATCGCTCTGCAAACTTCTAACTCCAAGGAACTCTAGCCATCTTTTCATTTGTTTCTGCTTGGATTGCTGATTGTGAGAGAGAAGTCCAACCACTTCTGCTTCAGCTGAGTCCTCTGTCATCTCTTTCCCTGCAGAGGTGACTTGACATTTTCACCCCCTTCCAAACCCTTTCTTGCTCCCGCTGTCCACCCGCCCAGCTCCCATCTCAGCAGACGGCTTTACTTCTACATTGCACACAGGGTGATATACGATCAAAACCAGGCAGCTGGATCTTATTGCATGGAAGGCCCTTCCAATCAGCAGAGTACCTTGATGAACTTGGATTTGCAAAGGAAGGCTTAGACCAGCAGAGGGGAGTAGGAGGTAGGGACAGTTGTTTGGCAGAGTAGAATGAGAAAATTCTAGCATCCCAAGGATAACACAGGAAAGAAGAAGTAAAGAGATAAAAGAAGAAAAAACGGGGGGAGTCGACAAGTTGGCCAGAGTAGGACGTCCTTGGGTGATGAAGCCAGTGAGAAATCCCAGTGGGGAAAACTCAAAGGTTTTTAAGAACTAGAGTCAGGTGTGTCAAGTTGGAAGCTGTTTGTGTTGGTAGGATAAATACCTCTCCTTTGCTCCCCATGAAAACCCTGGGTCGAGTCCACTGCAAATACAAGTGCTGAGTGAGAATGTTGTTTTATAGAACGAGACATAGGCATCACAGCGCCCACAAGACATAAGAAAATCCCTCAACTGAGCCAATTCAGTGAAAGCCGTGATGGAGGCCCAGGGGAGCCCAGGGAAATGCCAGCCCCAGGAGTCTGTGAAAATCCTGGAAGGCTTTGAGACTGTCACAAAGTTTGGAATGATACTGAGGTAATTTTATCATAATTTATTGGGGGCAGAGAGGCTCTCAGTGAATGGATATCTGAATTAAACAAAAAAAACCCATAGGCCTTCAAGCACAAATTTCTTCAATTTTACCCCCATTCCTCAAACGTATCTCCAGCTCTACCTGTTTTATTTCGATCTTATTCATCTCAAAGAAGAGGCTGAAACAGTGTGACATGCTAAAAAAAAGAAGGAACCTAGGTGGCAAACAGAACTGGTTTTTGAATGTTGACTCTAATCTCACTAGCTGTGTGGCTTTGAGCCAGTTGCTTAACCTCTCTGAGCCAAGGTCAACTTTCTCATCTGTAAACTGAGGAATAAATACAGAACTTGTGGGGTTGTTAGGCTTGAAAGACATGAATTATATGAAAATAATTCCATAATCCCTGGAACACAGACGGTGCTCAGTGAATATTCGTTTTTCCTAATATCTGCTACCTTGATCCTATTCCCTCATCTTTTCTTTGAGGTTGTTCCATCAATCATTATTTTTGTATCTTTTTATTCTCTCCATATTATCACATAAATATGCTTAAAACTTACTCTTACAAGACTCGTGTTTCCTACTGCCCTGTTTCTCTTCTCCAAGGTAAAAGTCTTGATACAATCAACTAAATCACAGCTACTTCTTCAGTGCCCAGTCCCCAGTTTTCTGCCCACTGGCTCTGCTCCACGAGTCCATGAAAGTTTCTTTTTGTGGATCACCAATGATCTTCAAAATGGTCAGATCCAGAGGACGCTGTTCAGTCTCTTTTTACTCAACCTCTCAGTGACATTTGCCGCTAAGGTCACTCCCTCTTCTTTTTGAGACATGGACCGCCCCCACCTCCAACTGTAGGCCACTACTCTGTTCCTTCTCAGTGTCTTCCTTTGATGGCCTTTTAAAAGCCTGTCCCCGTCCCCCAACCAGCGTTCCACTGCCCTTTATAAATTTATACTCTATATTATCATCCCGGGACAGCTTATCCACCACCAACCCTTCACCTACCATCCATATGCTGATGACTTTAATTAATTTTCTGAGCAAGAACTCTTTCTTAAACACTATGCCCATTTTTTTCTGACAGCTTACCTCTTCAGGTCAGCAAGCATTCATTGGAGTGCATGCTATGTGCCAGAATCTTCGCCAGGGATAAAAAGAGAAATGGAACCCACCGCCCTGGAATGTCGAGGGGGTTCTTCTTGCTTAAATTAAGTCCCAGCTTCCCCAGACATTCCCAGCTCCACTAATAGGGTTATGAAGGGGAGCCCCACACTTTTAAAGCAGGGTCATTCCTCCCTGAGAGAGGTAAGATTAAACTCTGCACCAGCACTAACACCTCAGACCTCCTACATGCCACAGATGGGAGTCAAAAAGAGAGGCCCAGACACCCATGGCTCCAAATGCCAAACACTCACAGCCAGATACTCAATGCCTCTTATCAAGATCTGCCTTGAGGGGTTCACATCCAAAATATATATAGGGAACTCATGTAACCCAGAGTAGAAAACCAAATAACCTGATTTAAAGAATGGACAAAGGATCGGAATGGACATTTCTCAGAAGAAGACACACAAATGGCCAACAGGTACACAAAAAGGTACTCAACATCACTAATCATGGGGAAATGCAAATCAAAACCACAATGAGAGACAACCTCACACCTGTTAGGATGTCTATTATCACAAAGAAAAGACAGGTGATGGTGAGGATGCGGAGAAAGGGAACCCTGGTGCACTATTGGGGGAAACATCAATTGGTACCGCCCTACGGAAAACAGCTTAGAAGTTCTTCATAATTAAAAACAGAACTACCATATCACCCAACAATCCCATTTCTTGGTATATATCCAAAGGAAGTGAAATCTGGAGCTCAAAGAGATATCTGCTCTCCATGTCCACAGCACCATGATTTACAACAGCCACGGTATAGAAACAACCTAAGTGCCCATCAAGGGATGAATGGATAAAGAAAGTGTGGCCTGTATACCCAATGAAATATTGTTCAGCCACGACATAGCCTCCAGTAATGTAGGGGCTGTGTTTCCTCCCACAGCCCTCAGAAGTAAAATTATGGGGGCAAAGTTTATATTTTCATAGTGATGTAGTTGGTAGGGGGAGGGAGGAAGGATGAATTGGGCATAAGCAGCTTCTGGCTGCTAAATCTGAAGGGGGAAAATTAACCTTGTGAAATAAGAACTTCAGTAGAACTAAGGCACAATAAAACCATGGGAAACATGTAGGAAATATGTCTGAGGTTATATGTTACAATCCAGTCAATTCAAATGATAAACTTTTAAGTCCGTTCCCTTCTCCAAAACAGTCAATTTTTCATGTTTACAGTTTTGCTTGGAAAAGTAACCGAAGAGCAAAGCAATAAAAAGGTGAAATACTAATTTCTGCTGGCACCATTTGTGCCAATTTGCAGAAAACAATTCTGGAAAAGGGTTTCAATGCTGTGATTTTTCTCATCAATAAATATTTGTGAAATTGAATTACTAAATTTTAATATCTCAAGAACTGCATAAGCACCGACATAATTCTGTGAAATCTTTGCTGATATTAGAGAGAAGAGAGTGGCTAGGAGGTCACATAAATCATGCGTATTGGCTACCTTCCTCCTGTATTATATATATTTCTGTTAACCATGATGAGCAGTGTTGACATTTCCCTTTCATTTTTTTCCCCGCCCTAGATTTTTCCATTACAAAAGAGATATATCCCCAAGGAGACAAGATGCTTTTTCATTTGTTTTTTAAAAGAATCTCTTCTCTGTCCCTAAACACAATAAAGTCACAGCAACATAAGAAACATGTATAAATCCACAAGAAACAAGGGAACAAAAGAAGGAAAGTATAGCTAAGAAGATTTGGCAGTTTGGGAAGATCTCATTTCTACTGAGTTTAAATACCAGATGGAGAAGCAGTGACAGACATTGCAGAATGGAGCCAGTACAGCCCACATGCCTGCAGAGAGAAAGGTAACTTGCCTAATAGATTCCTGGAAAGGCTTAGTATCTGAGACGCAGGCACCACTGAAGAGGAGGGTAGGCGAAGGACTGGAAATCATGACTAGGGCTTGGTTGGAACCTGTGTAAGGAGCAGTTGGGTCCTCCAGCGACCCTTTCTAAAACTACACAGCCAGACGACCAACCCCTACAAAAGGTCAGAAGTTGTTGGTTCTCCAGTGAAATTGAAGAAGAGGGATTCCAGACGTGGAAACACCAGGCACTGAAACAGGGGAATTCAGTGAAAGGTCACACTTTAAACAATGAAATTCTCAATTTCCTTTCCCCACTTTGCTCCTGAAACACACTGAATGATTACAAATATTCTACAGAACAGATATACCATATTTTACTTAACCCTTCCATGACGTTTGACTTGAATGTTGTTTCCCATCTTTTGTTGTTATAAATAAGACTGTCATGAATTTCTTAATGTCTAAATTTTAATTTAGGATTATTTTCCTAGAATGAATGTTTCCTCAGGCTTATTTCCAAAACTGTGAAGATGGGAGCAAACCTGATTCATATTTTCATAATTCTTCGTAGATTTTACAAAAATCAACTTCCACGATTACGCCAATTCATAATACATCCAGACATCCATGCACACACTTTTTCACCCACACATTCACCAGCATTGTATTTTGTTATCGAAAAATTTTCTAACTCGTAAAAAAATATCTTTGCACACGTTTTTCTGTCTTTTTGTTTACAATGATTTCATTTTAATGAATTATCTGTGTATAAACTCTGCTTATTTATCTATTTAGTGCTTAGTGTTTTTCTTATTAGTTTGCATGACTTCTCCCTGTGCCAGTTACTTCCTCGCATTTTAACTTTTTAATATATTAACATTTTAGAACTCTTCATGTAATCAAATCTGTTGATCCTTTCCTTAGTAATTTGTTACTTTATAAGCACATATTTCTACAGAAAGTTGATAATCACTTAACTTCTTCTTGTTTCACTATGATTAATTTTTAGGTCTATAGTAAAATAAGTTCACTATCTAATGAGTGCCTGTGCTTCAGGCACTGGAGGTTCAAGGTGGGTAGGAGAGGTCCCTGCCCTCCACGAGTTTATAGAACCGATGCTTCCTACAATTGTTAGCACCTCTGAGCACTATCACCACGCAGAACACTTTCTTTTCTCATTGATGTTTCATGTGTCACCAATTCTTATATGTAAACATAGTCTCTATCAAAATTCCAATGGCACTTTTCACAGAAATCGAACAAGCACACCTCAAATTTATATGGAACCACAAAACACCCCAAATAGCAAAGCAATCTTGAGTATGAAAAACAAAGCTGGGGACATCACACTTCATGATTTCAAGCTCTATTAGAATGCTATAGTAATCAAAACAGCATAGTATCAGCATAAAAATAGACACATAGTTCAGTAGAATAGAAAAAAAAGAACAACCCGGAAAGAAACCCACACATACATGGTCAGTTAATTTACAACCACGGAGCTAAAGACATGCAATGGGGCAAGAATGGTCTCTTTAATAAATGGTGTTGGGAAAACCAGACAGCTTCATGCAAAAGAATAAAACTGTACCTATCTTATACCATACACAAACATCAACTCAAAAATGGACTAAAGACTTAAATGTAAGACCTGGAACTATAAAACTCCCAGAAGAAAACGTAAGTGGTAAGCAATTTAACATCAGTCTCCACACTTTTTTTGGATTTGACACCAAAGCAAAGTCAACAAAAGCAAACATAGACAGGTGGGGCTACAAACTAAAAAGCTCCTGCACGGCAAAGGAAACCATCAGGAAAATGAAAAGGCAATCTACTGAATGGGAGAAAATATTTGTACATCATATACCTGATAAGAAGATAATATCCAAAACATAAAGAACTCATACAAGTCAATAGCAACCTCCCCCCGACCCGCAAAAAAAAATCCAATTAAAAATGGGCAGAGGATCTGAATAGATATTTTTCCAAAGAAAAATACCAATGGCTAACAGGTCCATGAAAGGTACTCAACATCGTTAATTACCAGGGAAATGCAAACCAAAAACACTATATCACCTCACACCTGCCCGAGTCAACATGAAGTTAAATCTGAAGTGAATCTCATGTATTCTTGCTGCCCATTATCATAACTGTACCCACCTTGGCTTCCGTCCGTGAATGCCTGCCATGTGGCCTCTGCTTTTCCAGAATCCTAACATCCCATCGCAATGAGGGAGTCCAGCTGTGTAACCATCAGTCCTAACCCACAAAACACAGCTACTCCTGAGATTCTCAGTGATGGTGACGTCCCCCCACCAGTGCCTTCCTTACTGCCTTGCTACATGGAGGGAACAGAGATTACTCCCGAGAATTGGTCAGCAAGTGAGTGTTCTGGCCTTACACAGCAGAGCCAATCCAGCGTACCCACTCCTCGGAGCTGATGCCTTCCTCCACCATTTGCTACAGCAGTTCTTGCATTTTCACTTCACTCTGTGCAGGCCATTGCTTTTTCTAATTTTCTAAGAGCCATCCCAGTCACAATTGAGAGGGCTCTTGTAGGCTTTTGTCAGGTTATTCACTTATGGCAGTGGTGGAATGCTCCCATAGCCACAAACTTTCTCTTAACCAACTTTACAGTCTATTCCCTCTTGGTCAAACACTCTCAGCGTCCTTCCTAGATACACTCTCCCAGCTTCTTCCAATAAATTTTCTCTAAGTCTTGAGGCTCCTTCAACATATAATATCACCTCCCTCTGGGCTGGTCCAGCCCTTTTCTGATTAAGCTGTGGTCAGATTTGATGCTAGTTACGAGTCGGGTGGCCAGGAGGAAAAATGGAAGCATATGCTGAAAAGGACCCTGCACTGTTTTATAAGGTCTTATCTTAAGTCTCTTTATCGTCTTTCAGCAAGGTGGGGTAGGAGGCTCTGTCTTCAATAGTGAGAAATAGGCCACATCCTTACAGAGTTCAGGGGAATGAAAGTTCAAAGTGCAGCTATGCAGAGATATCGCTATCACAGATCTCAGGGTCACATTCTTTTCTCATTAAAGCCCCAACTTTGGCTCAAGAGACTCCCCTCGGCTGAGAACTCAGCCCTCGGCGCTTTCCACGATTGCAATTAAGTCCCGAGCCCGAGCTTCAGCTGTTTCTGCCCCCACCTCATCCTAGCTGCAGGAGTTAAGACCTTCTGACTCCCACACTTTGCTTCACGTTTTTAACCAATAAATCTGAGCCTGTAATTCTCTCTTCAACTACCCATCCAATTCCAGACACCTTATAGTTATCTCCCCCACACACCGTTCAAACGTTGAGACATTGCACCAAATAGCACGTCTTCTTCTACCTGAATCCCCCAGCTCACTGTAGATAGAAATCTTAGCAATCGCATGTGTAGCATTAATTCTCCACCTACCTCCAGGTGTTGGGTTCCCCACTGCCAGCCAGTCAGCAAGCGAGCCAATTCCAGAATTGTGTCTTCAGGGTCAGCTTCCGAAGAAGACCACCTCTGATGCCAGTGGTCTTAAGTTGGATTCCTGAGCAGCTGGGACTGAGGTGAAAACACAGTCTCCTAAGTGATTGAAGATGTACTCCCAGAACAAGAGGAGCGAACGAAGCAGAGCAGGATAGGAGTAGAAAGTTTGAAAAAGTGTGTCGTGCGGGAGACCCTGCTCGCTGCGCCATTTGTCGTGCGGGGTCTCTGCTCCCGCTCCCCACACAAGAACGCAGGATATGGTGAGGCCAAAAAGGAATATCCACGGAGCCATAGGTAGGGGAGTCATACCACTATATTCTCTCTGGCGGCACTATACTCTCACTGGAGGCTGGAGCCACACTGTCCACAAACCGCCATCCGCGCTTGCCAGCCCAGCCGCCATCTTCTTGCTAGCCCCGTTCTTTCTCTTCTCTCTGCTAGCACAGCCACAGCAGTTATATTAGTGGCCAATGGCTCACTGGTTACAGCTGACGGCCAACTAGCCACAGCTGATGGCCATGCAATCACAGTTGATGGCCATTTACTACCTGAGCCAGCACCTGTCTATGTGAGGCTGAGAGCCTGCAAACTACTTTCTGGGGCTCTGCCCCCACAAAGTGGTACCTGGGGAAAACGCATGTCTGTTTGAATCCATGGTGAGGCTGCAGTTACACCACAAAACTAAACCCAACTCGAGCTGGGGGCCAGCCTTTTGTCTCACTAAGTCTGTTCCCATCCATGGAGACGTGCCCTGTGTGGTTGCAGGCGTTGCTCCTTGGGCAAGGAGACTTCTGGTTGACGGAGGGCTCGTTTCAAGTGAAGGGGCAGCTGTGAATTGTTATCGGGCAACAGGAACAGCTGCCACTGTCTGTAAAGAGGAACAGGTGGGGCACTAAGCAGCTCCATTGCACGAACTCTAATGAGTGCACACGAGAGGCTACGTTCTTTCCCACTGACTGTCTCCTGTGAACTTCACAGCAAGTCCAGGATGGAAGTATTGAGTGGCTCCATTTTACAGATAAGGAAAATTAACTTTGAGAGTTTAAATGACTTTCTTGTGGTTACATGATGAGGGTCTGTGTTTTCAGGTGTAATAAACTTGCAGATAAACAGGAATTCCTCAGCTTACTTGTATGTATTTTCAAAATGGGTGCACACAGCACCCATTTATGTCCGTATCTTTGGAAGCTTAAAGGAGGAACTCTGGAGTTAGCCAATTGGATTCAAATCCTGAGTTTTAAGTGCTTTGCAATAAAACGGCCTCTTGAACATAATTGTGAATCTTATTCTCTAAATATTGTTGATCTCATATGTTGATTTTTTTGTGTGTGTATCTCCTCCATTACTCATAATACACAGTTAGTTGAAACATCACATTTCCCAATTCCTCTGAATGACAGCTATTAAAAAATTACTAAGAGAGTCTCCATTAAGTAATGGAAAAGCCAGAAAAACACTCTAGATATGAGATTAATAATAATTTATTTAGCTTCTGGTTGTGTGTTAAGCACTTTATATCCATTTTCTCATTATGAAGCAAGTCCTAGCATCATATCCCATAATATAGATTAAAAAAAAAAAACCTGAGACTGTGAAGTTTATTAACTTGCTCCAAATCACAGAACTAGGAAGGGTTGGGTCTGGGACTTGAACCCAAACCACCACCTGACATCAAAACTACCGTGGACATTAATGGGAAGATGGCACAGTGTAGATGGACAGAGATAGAAACCATCGGAGGTGCAGTTCTTGGTATGGGGACAGGAAATTTTCCACTTTTTCAACTCCTTTTCACATAAGCCAGACCTGAAAGCTGTGAAGGAGATGGAAAATTTCAAAAACCACTCCTTCTCCCAGCATATCACTGAGCAGGAGAACATTCCCGAGACAAGAAAGAATCATGAATAATGCGCTGCTAAAATAAAAAGTGTTTTTCTAGAAGCAGTGCCCTGAGCTGATGCAGGATTGAATGGTTCTGACCCCACAGCTTGAATGAAATCATCACATCAAGTTCTCTGGCCTAGAAGAGGATGAGGTTTCGTGGCAGGGGTGGCTATTTGTTACCATGGAAACCATGCCCGTCACTTGCCCTGGATGGTGGCCTCTGCAGAATGCTACTGAGGTTTCCCTTGCTTCCTCTCCGTCCTCACCACCTCCTACCCGCACTGAATAAATCACTCACTGAGCCCCTCTATGGTCTGTTTCCTGGGGCCATGCTTAGAAAGTATATGTAAGTACATTGAGTGTGTGTGCACACACACATCTAGGACAAAACATTTCTCAATAAATTCAAATACCTCACACCTCACACTATTAAAAGTAGAAAGAACTAGGGGGAGGTAATATTACTTCCCTGTTCAAAACTCTCCTTGGCTCTCTACGGCCTATGAGATTAAGAGCAAAACCTGCCTTAGATGGAAGCGTCCCACAGCATGGCCCCAGGTTCCCTTCTCAGCCACCTTTCCCGTGAAACCCCACCTCTCACTCGTCAGATCTGCATTTGCTCACCTGTGTGTTCCTCTCATGCGCCTCTCTCTACTGGTCTGTCCCTCAGTTTTGCCAAAATTTTATCCCTCACGTGAGTCTCAGAGAGCATGGAAATTCTATGCAAATCAAACTACAGGAAAGTATAGAAATGGTGAGTATTCCATTCTTTCCATGTATCTTATCATTTGTTGTGGATGAAACTCCAATTTAAAAATGTTCCTTAATGTTATCAAACCATCTATTTTAAGTGCACGATTTGATGGCTTTTCTCAAAGTGCACATACCTATGTAACTACCTCCCAGATCAAGCAATATAATATTACAAATTCTCAAGTAGCCTCCTCCATGACCATCCTAAAGGTTATCTGCTTCTCCAAAGGTAGCTACCAGTCTGATAGCTAATAAAATAGATTACTTTTTCATTCTTTAAAACTTTATGTAAGTAGAATCCTACAGTATGTATTCTTTTGTGTATGGCTTCTTTTAATCAATATTATGTTTGTGATATTTATTCATATTTATTACGGCATGTAGCAGTCATTTGTTCTTTGTCCTTTCTTTATAGCATCCAGTCATTAGTATTTCGTGATTTGTTTATCCATTGTACTATATTGATAGGCATTTGAATTGTTGCCAGTGGGCTAATCAGGATCTGTGCTGGGAAGTTCCTCAGCTGAGTCACATGCATTTGGTCAGTCTGTGGCGCAGACAGTGCACATACAGTGTGGCTGCAGAGTTTGGGACAGTGTACCGAGATGTAGACATACACTCATCTTTCTCCTTCAACCACCCCCTCTCTCCAAGGCTATCATGACTTGGTCTGAGAACTTTCTTGAAGGTAGGGCTACAGAATTACAAGAGTTAGTTACCAAAAATGTCTCATGGAAGTTATGTTAATAGGCCCTTAAAAACGGCCATATGGACTACCTGCCGATTTTTTTCCATCCAATTTTAATCAGGTGTTCAGGAATTTGATTCGATTTCACTCTATACTTCTCAATGCACAACTAAATTTGAAGCTTTAAGGAAAAGAAAAATTCATGTAAGACCTAGAAAGTCAAGCATTTATGTTGAAATTGAAACTTTTCATAATACAAATCAATAATCATGATTTTTACAACTTCTCCAATCTGAACCAAAATGGACAAGATTTTAGTCAGTTTGATTATTTAATATTGATTTCAGGCAATTAATTTCATTGACCCTCTTTTGACTATTGATAAAATTCACTATGTATTTATGGAAAATGTCCATTTTATTACCTTAAAATATTTTTACATAACAAATAGTTTTTAAAATTTTTACTCAGCAAATTGCAATTCATTGTGAAAATTGCAGCATACCTTCTTTCAGTCTGTCTCTTTCCCCCACTGTTCAGGTTCTGGTACCAGCTTCTGCATTTCCATTTGTTTCCACATTAGCATTGTGCCTTCATTTTAAATGTAAAAATTTGTCCATACTTCTTTTTAACCTGGAAAAATAATTTAATGCATTATAATAAAAATAATATGTGTTTCAATTTAGTTACCAATTACAATTTATATACCACCATAACCCATGCTGTCTGCATAAAATATTCAAATAAATGCATTAAGTGACATTGGTGCTTAGGAAAAAGTCATTCAAACTGGATCAAAGGTTGGCACCAACCAGATCAGTGATGTGTTCACATGTACTAGAAATGATACGCATGCCTGACACACACACTATACTACAATAATAATATCTGAGACAATATGTTAGTTAGAGTGAAATAGGAGCCTACCAAAACAATAAAGCCATGTTTAATGGGGAAATATTGTACACTGCTGCAGTTTTAAAATTAAAATTAAATAAGTTTAAAAATGTAGTTCCTCAGTTGTACATTTCAAGTGTTTAACGACCGCATGTGGCTAGGAGGAAGGCAATCTCTGCCCGATTCCTACCTTCCTATTCTCTCCTCTATCACATGTTTAGCTTTTCTCCCCTTCCCCACCGAGAAGGAATTGTTAATCCAATTAGGTTCCAAGTCACTGATTGAACCATGTTCCCAACGGTTGTTTCTTCCATTTCTTAGTGTCATGTAGATGAGTGAGTAGATTGAACCAGGGTCTGCCTCCTTGCACCTCTTCTATTTCCTTTTTCTTTATAGCTAAGAGTCTGCCTCCTCACAGCTGGCTGGCCAACTGCCCATCTTGTTATCTCTCTCTCTCTCCTTCTGATCACCTAAGTGAGTTAGTTAAATTAGGGATTCCCTCTTCACAACATGTCCTGCCATCTTGCGCTATCTTCTGTTTTTCTCATTCATGCGCTGGTTTAGACTGAATATTCATGCCATCCCCCCAAAATTCCTATGTTGGAACCTAATCTTGATGGGAAGGTACTTGGAGGTGGGGCCCTTGGAAGGTGATTAGATCCCGAGGGGGGAGGGCTCATGAATGGGATTAGTACCCTTATTAAAGAGACCACGAAGAGCTCCCTGTGAGGACACAGTCAGAGAAGTCTGTCTATGCACAAGGAAGTGGGCCCTCACCAGACATCAAATCTGCTGGCTCCTTGATCTGGGACTTCCCAACCTCCGGAACTGTGAGAAATGAATGTTTGTTGTTCATAAGCCACTCAGTCAATGGTAATCTACTGTAGCAGCCCCAATAGATGAAGACATACACCTCAGTGCAAATCCTTGGCTTGGTCTCCAACAGCACGCCATTGACTAGAAATCAGCAAGATCCCAAGATTTTTATTAGGATTTAGGGAAAGAACAGAGCTGCAGTGGCGGTTAGGATTCGCTGCCTCTCCCTACCTAGGCTTACCAGGGCACTGCGCTACATAATATTTAGTCAGGAAACTCTGATGCAAGTGAAAAAATCCAATGTATAGTATTTGGGGGGGAAAAGCAATTTATTGGCTCATATAGTCAAACTATGGTAAGGGCAGGAAGGTAGCTATTCTACCTTTGGGGAAGGTGAGAACTGAATAAATTTGCCAACTTGACTTTAGAGTTGCTCTATTACTAAATCATTCTCTCCAGCTTCTACTTATCTCCAACCCCATCATTGAAAATTAACACTCTCCCTGGCGTGTCCTGAAATATAGAAATGTGTTTATTTTGTAATTAGAAATAGACTTAATGGGGACATGATTGCTCTCTTTAAATATCGGAAGGGCTGTCATTTCTAAGATGAACTTTTTCCTATATCTCCCTCAGGCAAAAGTAAGACTTATAAGTAGACTTAACTATAGGCCAATTTGGGGTTCACTCTAGGAAAAGCATTTTTAATAACAAGAGCAGTCAGATGGTAGAATGGAATGCCTAATAAATACGTGACATGTCTATTATTCCAATTACCTGAAGTGTCTAGGAAAAGGTCAGGTGACCATCTGTATGAATGTCTTGTACTAAGTTGGTGATTGAAGAAGACAAGCTCCAAGATTCCTGTTTTCTGTTTCTAAGAATCTGTAAACTAAAAGAAAGTCAAGTGGCCCTTTATCAAAATTTTGACCTGGAGATACTTAAACCTAAGTACTTTAAATCAGACTTTCATTGATCGAGCCAATTGTCTACATACGTATTGTATCAGATGGGGTGTCAGAGTCAAAGGTTTGCAACTTACAGGTATCTTTCCTACTATCAATCAGCTTGCTCTGTGTTTATGAGATCCAACAAAGATGGAATCCCACCAAACTGTTTCTGTCATCTTATTCATCAGCTGACCATCTATTAAATGCATGTTCCAGGCATTGGTCTAAACATAGGAGACAAGAGACTCAAAATACTCACAATATCAGGGTACCTTTGGGAATTAGGGAGCTCAGTATACTGCTCACAGGAAAACCTGTGTGCGTGATTGCAGAGTTCTACAGATGGCCTTAAGTTCTTTCTTGGGCCATATTCACTGTCCATGCTTTATTCAGCTTCCTAGTTTCTCTCTAGCAAGGTGCTACAAAGAGTTTGTAGGAAGACATTGTTATCCTTCCTGACAGCGAAGGCTATACATTAGCATACCCCTCTCTTTCCAGTAATAAAGGGCCTCAAAATTGTCATGGCCCAAATTCTAGGTGAAGAAAATTAAGCTTCTTTAAAATTTGGCTTCCAGGAAAGTTTAATTTATCTGCATGATATTTGTAACTCACACTGCTTTGAAGCTGAATTTGAGATTATTCCTCTGAGTCTGTATTACAATAACTCCCCGGTTGTATTTATTATACTCAGGCGATTTGGTGATTTATTATTGAACCTCTTAGAGTTAATTATGTTTATTGCATCAGTCATCTCAGAAGGAAACTTGGGAATTGTCTTTCTTATCCTTAATTAGAAAATCATAAAATGCAATTCTGAGGACATGGGGATTGTTTTCCTTTGCTGAATAAGACTGACCCACCAAGTTTATTAAACAAAACTCTCTCTTGGTACCAGATACAAAATTTTAACTTTGGTGTTGAAACGTAAAAGGATATTCTGTTAAATAGCACCTCAGCTTTACTCCTTATCTTCTGGTTCCTTATTTTATATTTTTAAGGCCAGAAAGGTTTTTTGTTTTTGCCTTTGCTGAAAACAGACTTTTCTTGTTAAATAACAGAATTGCCTTGTAAATGATAAATGTTCTATTAGTTTGCTAGGGCTTCTATAATCAAATACCACGAGCTGGGTGGCTTAAATGACAGAAATTGATAGTCTCACAGTTCTGGAGGCTGGGTGTTGGCAGGGTTGGTCCTTCTGAGGACTGTGAAGTGGAATCTGTTACAGGCCTCCCTCCTTAGCTTGTTGAGGGCTATCTTCTCCCTATACATGTCTGACTCTGTATCCAAATTTCCCCTTTTGAAAAGAACACTAGTCATTTTGGATTAGGACCCACCCTAATGACTTCATTTTAACTTAATTCACATCTTCAAATAAAGGTCCCATTTGGAGGGACTGGGTATTAGGACTTCAATATTATCTGTTTTCGGGGGAACACAATATAACCCATAACAAATGTCAAGAAAAATGTCCTACCATGTGAGTTACTTGTCCAGCAACATTTATGATTTATTTTTTTAAAAGCTGGAGTTCTCTTTGCAATCAATTTTTCTTCTTTATTTTTTCCCCTGCATGTTAAGTGGAGAAGATAACATGGTCTCAAAATATATAATGTAAAACAGGTCAAAACCAGAGAGAAGCAGACAAGCAGATAATCATAGTGGGAGCTTTTTATACCTACCTTTTAAAGTAATTTATAGAAGAATTGGACAAAAACTTAATAAGGATATAATACCAGGTAAGAATAATCAAGACACTTGACCTACTGGATAAATCTAGAACACTCTACCCACGTACTTCAGAAAATGCTTTCTTTTCAAGCATACATGAAACAGCTACAGAAATTGACTATAACCTGGACCACAAAGCAAGTTTCATCAAAGTTCAAATAAATTAAATCATATAGACTAGATGGAATATATTCTTGATCCTGACGCAGTTAAGTGAGTCAATCATAAAAGAAAACCAGGAAATTCTCATATATTTGGAAATTTAGCACATATCCTAATAGCCCATGGTCAAAGAAGAAATCGTAACAGAATTGGAAAATATTTTGAATTGGACAATATGAAAATATTACATATGAAAATTTGTACAATTTAGCTAAAGAAATCCTTAGAAGGACATTTATAACCATAAAGGCATATAGTAGAAAAAAAGACTGAAAACTGATGAGCAAACATTCTATCCATCTAGAGAAGTTAGAAAAGGATTTAAAAATAAGTATAAGTTGAAGAAATGAAAGAGTCAAAATAAGAGTAGAAATTAATGAGATGAAAAACACATATAGAATAGAATCAACAAACCCCCTCCCCCCCAAAAAAAAACAATAATAATAAGGACTAATAAAGCCTCTGGTGAGACTTTCCAAGAAAACAAATATCCATATAAGGAATAAAAAAAGGAGACAATACTACGGTCCTGTACACATTAAAAATATAGGAAGAGGAGAACTTAAGCAACTCGTTCAGACGGAAATTCTTTTTTTTTTTTTTTTTTTTTTAAATTAAATTTATTGGGGTGACAATTGTTAGTAAAATTACATAGATTTCAGGTGTACAATTCTGTATTACATCATCTATAAATCCCATTGAGTGTTCATCACCCAGAGTCAGTTCTCCTTCCATCACCATATATTCGATCCCCCTTACCCTCATCTCCCACCCCCCACCCCCCGCCCCCCTTACCCTCTGGCAACCACTAAACTATTCAGACGGAAATTCTTAATGTCTTACACTCCCCGCTCCCCAGTTTAGAGAAACTGCCAAAATTACTGGCTAAAATGAGTAGCTTATTAGCTAGGCCTTGAAAACCTTTACGCTATAGATTTTTTTGACAGCAATAATATGGGAGCCATCTCCTAATTATTAGTGCAAATGAGGGCCACAGGAAGTTCCTACAATTACATTGTTGGGGTCCTCAAATCTCCTTTAAATTAATAGTGTCAGCTCCTTTTCCCCACTAAATGGTAATGAATTCTCCCAACAAATAGTAAAATAGACCAATTTTAAGCTTTACCATCTTTCTCTCGAGTGGAGGTGGAGTGGGTACAAGGTGCAAACAAACACGCCATTTAAAAAGCCAAATATTAGGGAAATCTAAATTAATTAGTGCTTGGATAATTCAAGTTCTTTTATTATATGGGCACAACTTGAAATATTGAACTAAGGGAGCTTAGTACTATCAAGAGCTTAGTAATTTTATAGAGAAGTTGTAATGAACGTGAACATCTGTAACTCAGAAATACACAGTTTTGTACTGTTAAAATACATTTTAAACTTTGAGAGAATTTCCAGTTTTATCCTTGCATAAATCAGGATAATAACCAATGACTTATCACCGCAGAATATTTGGGCTCAAGAAGGCAGCACTTGTGGATCTGAATGTTCCTTACTAGACTGACGTTTCCATAAAATGAAGAACACATGCTATGACAATAAGAAACATGAGTTTTCTGTTGATAAGTATTTCTGTGGAAAGCTCTGATTTAAGGTTACAGTACTTGGTGTGGCCATCAGCTGAGACATATGGAAAGTTGTAGGCACAGGTGTGACTTGTCTTGTGCTCTATGTATGGGAATTGCAATCCATCAGAGACATAAAAACTTCACATACGTTTTGCTTTTCGCAAAAAGCGAAAGGTACAGACACATTGAAAGAATAATAGAGCAAACACATGTGTCTGCCACACAGAATTAACCAATATTAACAGTTAGTCATATTTTCCTCAGATCTCTTGATCTCTTTTGATGGGACGGGTAAAGTCACAAGACTTGACAAATTAATTTTAAACTCCATATCATCTCTTTTCTGGTGCTCATCTCTCTCTCTCTCCCCAGAGGACAGCACTATTGTGAATTTGTTGTCTGCTCAGTGCTTTTGTTTTTAGGACAGATTGAAATATCCATAAAAAATACGTAGCGTTTAGTAGTGACCTTGTTGTTCTGCAACGCACTTTTTTCACTCAACATTTTCTAAAGCTATCCATGTAGCTACTTATAGCTCTATTTCATTCGTTTTAAATGCTATGTATTATCCCATCCTATGAATAAAACACAGTTTATTTATATTTTCTCTTACCGAGGAGCATTTAGAATGTTTCCAAATTTTTGCTATTACAAATCATGCTGCAGTTAATATTCTTATATATCATATATATACATACATAGCTCTCTCTCTCTCTCTCTGTTTCTCTTTCTCTCTCTGTCTCTCTCTCTCTCTTTCTCTCTCTCTCTCTCTCTCTCTCTCTCTATATATATATATATATATATATACATATATATATATATATATGTATATATATATATATATCTTCTTATGCATATTTATTTATAAATTGTATAAATGTCTTGGCATAGTAATACATACAGTGTTTCCCCAAAAATAAGACCTAACTGGAAAATAAGCCCTAGCATGATTTTTCAGGATGACATCCCCTGAACATAAGCCCTAATGCGTTTTTTTGGAGCAAAACTTAATATAAGACCCGGTCTTATTTTCGGGGAAACACGGTACTATCCAGCATAAAATGTAACATTTTTCTTAAAACATAAAATAAATAAATACAAAGTTCTATTATTTTCTTCCCACATTCCATTTGAATTGCTAGGTTATAGAATATAGACATGGCCATCTTATATTACCATCATATTAATATTATAATTTAAAATTAATATTATCATTTATCAATATAATCTACATTATTATTGTATTACTCTCCAAAGAACTGTACTAATTTGCATTCCTTCTAGCAGATTATGAGTATTTCCATTTGCCTACAACCTTACTAACACTCAATACAAAAAGTGCTTTAGACGTTTTATTTTGAAAACAGTTTCAAACCCGCAGAAAGCGTGCCAGAACAGTATAATATAATGACCTCCTGTGTAAGCATCACCTAGATTTGCTAATTATTAACAATTTGCTACATTTGCTTTCTCGCTCTTCTCTCGTCCCTCCCTCTTTCCCTTCATATGTGTTTATATCTTATTTACATAATTTTTTTCCTGAACCATTTGAAAGTAAGTTGCAGTCAGTATTCCCGTATGTAGTTCCCAAGAGCAAAGATCTTCTCCTATGGAACCACGGTACAATTATCAAATTCAGGCACTTAACACTGATAGAGACCATAAAATGTTTTTTGGTCAAAACATTTAAGTCCTACTTTCTTAACAACTGTTAAGCATATAATACAGTATTGTTAACTATAGTCACCATGCTGTACAATTAGATCCCCAGAACTTACTCATTTTACAGCTGGAAGTTTGAACCCTTTCACCAACATCTCCCAAATTCCCCTACCCATCAGCCCCTGGTAACGACAATTCTACTCCCTGTTTCTATTATTTCAACTTTTGTAGATTCCACATATACTTGGCTGTATATATTTTAAACCACCACAATTGTGAAAAATAAAAATTAAGCAACCATTATTTCTAAACCAAAAAGTGGGAGATTTGCTGCACATTCCCCGAGTGGCAGACATGCGCCTATTTCTTAGACGGGCCTCAGAGACACTTGCTTAGCAATAATAGACAATAGCCATGATCTATTCATCTTACCTGTTTTCCTGGAAAGGAAAATTGTCGCAAACCCCATGTGGGAATATTTTTCAAGGGTTTCCCATAACAGATTGTTGTAAGGATTAATCGGGATAATAAAAAGTGCTCATGAAATGGTGACTGTTATATGGTCACCAAGCTTTATTGACTCCACCTTGTAAATCTCAGGCATCTCCTCATGTTATCTGCTATCCCCACTTGTCCTTGACTTTATCGGAGCTACCCCGTAGGAACCCTGCTTCTCTCCTTTCCTCTACATCTTTGCTTTATGGGACAGGTCTGCTTTTCTGTAAATCTCTATTAGAAGCATCATTCATTCACTGAGCCAATCCACTGAGTGACGGATGCTCCTGAGATGGCGAAACTCTGAGCCAATTTGACTGAGGGTGTAGGAGTGGTTAAGGAGAAAACAAGGAAGAGAGAGATATAAAAATATTATCCAGCCATAACGGAATTTTAATTTTTCTGTCATGGTTTTACGCAGAAAGGAGAGGGCAACTGATGTTAAAAATGAGCTTCCCTCTCAATTTTAAAAACATACCCTTTTCTGGTCTGATGAAAGCCTGAGTCATTCCATCTTTGGCAATATTTTCATGGGTCATTGAATTTGTAGTTTATAGTGTAGTTCTGAGTCTAGCAATGACATCTGCTTGAGGATTCTAGCAATTAAACTGATGCTATACACAAAATTTTCTTCCAAGCAAGAAGTTTTAAGGCCTCGTTGGAAGTCCTGGGTGATCTATTGTGTTCAGGTCAAGGGTAATATAGCTATTCAATGTGAATGCATTTTGATCATAAAATTTTGTGTAAATGTGGAGTGCCAAGATTCATTGCCAATATTTTTCTGTGTACAGAATAGTCACAAAGAGCTTCTTCAGTCAGCGAGATAAAACACTCCTGGGCCTTCAAGGAACCATCACTCTTTTAGCTCGAATCCCTTCCTCCTGGCCACCTTATTGACCTTGGTTTTTCTAAGGAGCGATTAGTAGATGCCAACCCAAGCTCTGCCAAACCCATTCTTAGGTAATTCATAGGTCGTCTTCCCTGACTCGTGCCATAATGTCTGCTATGCTGTGTTTCAACCTTTATCTTCTCTTGAATTTATGGTCACTCCCGTTTAAAATACCTGTCACCAAGAATTTCAGAGTCCTCGCCTATGCCAAACAGAGGCAGTTAGTCTCGTGGTTAAGAACAGAGTCTCAGGAGCCACTAAATGGCTAAGTGTCAAATCAATATTATGCTGCTTTCCAGCTATGATATTTGGGGCCATAGAACTTGTTTGTCTCTTGATTTACTCGTCTTAAAAATGGGGATAGTAATCAGCATAGTTTTACTTTAAAATTTAAATAGTTAATATACGTGAAACACTTAACCCAGTTCCTGGCATCCTGAGTACTAGGCACATGTTAGCTATTACCGTTGTTATCTAAAGGATATGGTCACGATGATTGTGGGCTCTGGTCCACATCAGGAAAATGTATAGTAAATGGAAACTTATAAAATGAACATTTAAAAATACGAACATTTTTACTGTGTATCCACAGATTCATTTTGGCAAACCAAACTGTGGAAAGGGCACTAGTCCAGAGAGAAGCTTTAAATTCCAGCAGGAAGAAGGCCCTGCTTTGATTTTTAAGGACACAGGAGGGAAATAAGATTGTCTACTGTGATATGAACTAGGCTTATAGAAAACTAGAAAAGGAGCTCAGCATCATTGGGGCAATGAGCTGAGCCAGAATAGCCTGTATTCTAGCATTGATTCTTCTGCAAACAGAGGATGCAACTGCCTCCACTTTGGACGGACAGACTATTGGGCAGAATTTGTGCTAAGCTGCCTTGGAGCTGGTTGGCTTCTCTTATGTATTGGCTTCTGTACTCCATGCATTGTTACTTTCCAGTTGTGCACCACTGTCTGGTCCCGTGACAAGTAACTACAGTAAAGGGACTGCATTCCCCGGTAATAGTTACTCAGCATGACCCTTACAATGGATGTCAGAAAAGCCTGGTTGGGAGAATTTTCCTTAAGATGTGACTTGATTGTGTGATAGGCAGTAAAGGATTAGTAAACCTCACATCAGCCTATTCAGCATATTACATCACATCCCTTTACATTCCAGAAAGACAGTATGCGCCTCCAAAGATACCTGGCACAAGCTAATCTAGTGTTTCTGCCTATTAGCAAAAAGTATACTCACCCACTCCTCAAAGGTATGCCCACCTGGAAACCATACTAGAAACGACATTTCATCTGCAGAAATCAGATTATGGGACCGCATCAAATCCTGCTCGCTAGTTTGAGTCCACTGTATCCAAGTCAGAAGATATTCCAGTAGTTTAAGCCTATTTTCAGTCTTGTTCTGCTGTGATCTTATCCAGATAGCCTGTTTCTCTTTCTTATATTATCTGTTGACTCAGTGATAAACTTTAATCATCACCAATAGATTAGTTATATAGGTGATCCCAATTTGGCTGTGGATCAGAACACATGGAAAGCTTTAAACATTAGATTCTAAGACGTACTGTATCAATATTCAAGACTAGAATTTAGCAAGTTGGTTAACAAACAGCCCCGGTAATTTTACATGGCCATTTTATGAACTGGATTGGGGAACAACTGCCTTAAAAAATTATGGAGCCAAACTAAAATGTTTAATTAGTAAAATTGTACTAACAACCATCTTTTAAAAAGAGAATACAGGATTTCTGGTCAGGATGGTAGGGTAGGTAAACATCGTGCTCACCTCCTCTCAGGACCACATCGGTTAGAACTAAACCCCAGAACAACCATTATTGAGAATCAGCTGAAGTCTAGCTGGACCAAAGCCCTACAACAACAGGCATACAGAAGAAACCACCTCAAGACTGGTAGGAGGGGCAGAGACATGGAATGGGCTAGTTCCATATCCACATGTGAGCATTAAAAATTGGGAGGGATATCTTGGCTGTGGAGTTACCCCCCTGAGGAGCGAGGGGTCTCAGCCCCTCCCCAGCCCAGGGTTTCAGTGCAGGGGAGAGAAGTCCCCATAATGTCCAGCTGCAAAAACCAGCAGAGATTGTGGCTGAATGAGACAGAGGGTGGCTGCACTCCCAGGAGCTCCTCTTTAAGGGACCATGCATGGACTTACTCACTGATGGACTCACTTCGAGCTCCAGCACTGGGACAGTGGCTTGAAACGTGCCAGGGACATATAGGGAGGAACTGAATTGTCCAGTTTCAGGATAAGGGCTGGAGGGGCAGCTTTCTCCCAGACAGAGGAGCTGGCAGAAGCCATTGTTTCTTTGTTGAGCCCTGCCCCTCGCTGCGTGCAGACACAGGCAGACTCTGAATCTGGGTCTCCATCAAACTGCCTATCACCTTTCATCTGCCCCAACCTACTGATTCCTTGAGACCATGCCCCACCCAACTTTCAGGCACACCCAAGCCATGTCCGGTGGCTTTTCTGTATAAACAGCTTGCCTTGGCTAATGCTACGGACTTGTCTAAAATCTCTCAAAAGTTCACAAAATCCAAAAAAGCTGGATCTGGCTTCAGTGCGTTCTATACTTCTGACTGAGCAGCCCTAAGCCCCACACTAGTGACAGGTGGACTTGGTTCGTGGTTTGGCCTTTCAAGGCACCTCCAAGCCTGGTTGGCGGCCAGCTCTGATTGTTTTGTGGCTCATGCCAGGTAGCCCCAGGCAGGGAACAGACTGCTGCTGACCTTGACCGGCAGCGGGTCCCCTCCCAGGAGGCCCCTGGGCTTGCAGGCCCAGTGGCCAACTTCAGACTAGGCTGTAACATCACCTGGCCACCTTCAAGGATGACACACCCAAAGGGCAAACTGGGGAGACAGCAGAGATATGCTCTGCAGGGTCAGCCCTTGCACCACAGCTCCTCCACTGTAGTTATAGCCAGTCCTCACAACCAATCAGCTTGAGGGTCAATACCTCCCATCGCAAAGAGCAATCAAGTCTCAACTATAGCAGGAGGGCACACACAACCCAAACAAGGGACACACCTCGAGCACCCGGCTCTGGTGACCAGGGAGACTGCACCACTGGGTCCCACAGGACACCTACCACATAAGACCCCTCTACTAAGACTGGGAGGCATAGCAGCCCAACCTAATTCATAGAAACAAACACAGGAAGGCAGCCAAAATGGGGAGACAAAGAAACATGTCCCAAATCAAAGAACAGAACAAAGCTTCAAAGTAAGAACTAAACAAAACAGAGACAAGCACTCTACCAGATGCAGTTCCAAACACTGGTTATTAGGATGCTCAGGGATCTCAGGGAGAACTTCAACAAAGAGACAGAAAACATAAAAATGGACATAGAAAACATAAAAAGAACCAATCAGAAATAAAGACTACAATAACGGAAATGAAGAACACATTAGAGGGAATCAACAGATTAGACGAAGCTGAGGACTGAATCAGTGATTTAGAAGATAAAGTAGCAGAAAACACCCAATCAAGACAGCAAAAAGGAAAAAAAAATCCAAAAAAATTAGAGTTTTTTTGGAGAGTTTAAGGGACCTCTGGGACAACATGAAGCACACCAAAATTCGCATCATAGAGGTACCAGAAGGAGAAGAGAAACAGCAAGGAATTGAAAACCTATTTGAAGAAATAATGACTTAAAACTTCCCTAACCTGGTAAAGGAAATAGATATACAAGTCCAGGAAGTGCTGAAAGTCCCAAATGAAATGAACCCAAAGCGGCCCACACCAAGACTCATCATAAACTATCATTTAGACTCGAAGGGCAGATAAAGAGTTTTCCAGACAAGGAAAAGTTAAAGGTGTTCATCACCACCAAACCAGTATTACAAGGAATATTAAAGGAACTACTGTAAGACAAAAAACCACGAATAATAAAATAGCAATAACCACATATCTATCAGCAATTACTTTAAATGTAAGTGAATCAAATGCTATAATCAAAAGATAGGGTGGCTGAATTAATTAAAAAAACGAGACCCTTACGTATGCTGCCTACAACAGACTCACTTCAGATTAAAAGACACACACAGACTAAAAGTAAAGGGATGGGGAAAAGATATTTCATGAAAATGGAAAAAAAAAAAAAAAAAAAAACAAAGCTGCAGTAGCAATACTTATACCAGACAAAATAAACTTTAAAGACTATAACAAGTGAATAAGAAGGACCCAGTAATCCCACTTCTAGGTATTTATCCAAAGAAACCCAAAATTCTACTCTGAGGGGATGTGTGCATCCATATGTTCTTTGCAGTACTGTTTACAATGGCCAAGATGTGAAGGCAGCCTAGGTGTCCGTCGATCAATAATGGATAAAGAGGAGGTGGTACGTATATACAATGGAATATTGCTCAGCCAGGGAAGAGACTGGGTTTTCACCATCTCCGGAAGCATAGACAGACCTGGAGGGTATTGTGCTGAGTGAAGTATGTCAGACAGAGAAAGACAGATGCAATGTAGTTTCATTTATATGTGGAATCTGAGAACAAAATTAACAAACAAACGAAACAAACTCATAAATACAGATACTATTTTGATGGTTGCAAGACGGGAGGGAGATTGGGAATAGGTGAAAAATTGGAAGGGATTAAGAAGTAAGCACAAATTGGTTGTTACAAAGTAGTCATGGGGTTGTAGAGTGCAGCATTAGGAATATAGTCAAGAATACCATAATAACTATGTTTGGTGTCAGATGGGTACTAGATTTATTGAGGTGATAGATGGGTAAGGGGTTGGGGGACAGGGTGAAAAAATGAAGGCATTAAGAAGTACAAATTGGTAGTTACAAAACAGTCACAGGAATGTAAATTAAAGCATAGGGAACATAATCAATAATATGGTAATAACTAAGTATAGTGCCAGGTGGATACTAGATTAGCCAGGGGTATCAATTCTTAAATTATATAATGTCTAACCACTATCTGTACACCTGAAACTCATATAAAATAATATTGAATGCCAACTGTAATTGAAAAATTTAAAAGGGTGGGGAATATGAAGGGGAATAAGAGGTTCAAAAACAAATAAGTCAAGGGATTGTAATGTACAACATGGGGAATATAGTCAATATTGTGATAGCATAATACGGTGTCAGATGGTTGCTGGACTTACGGTGATCACTTCTTTAGATACATAAATGTTGAATAACTATTATGTATACCTGAAACTAATATACGTTAGTTATATTTTAATTAAAATCTTTAAAGAAAAAAGAGAACACAAAGTAAAGGGATAATAACTTCAGTCTTCAAATATTTCACTGATTGCTCAGAAATAAATATACTAACCTTTCCTCCATTTAGAGTCACAGGTTATGGTTGATTTTTATGACTTCTCTACCACTTTAGTACCTTTGCATTCAGCCAAAGTAGGACGACTCCAACTTTGATTACTCCATTATTATCATTCCTATGTTGGCCATACAGACACAGAAGCTGAAATCAAGATCATAGCACAGATAAATGATGGGGATGGACTAAGAACCCAACCCCTTGGTTCTCGTGCCAGACCGAGAATCAGCTAGCTCTGGTGTTTGAACACGCAGAGGTAGCTAAGGGACTTCACACATAAGACCTCCGGGTATGCAGTCAGAGCTCTTTACTAAGGTGACTTTGTCAAATGAGGCATGATGACGTATATTAGTTCTCTTTGGCCCCCATGTGCCAACCATGAGTATGCTACTTAGCAGGCATACCCTGGGTCCAAATAGAGTGGGACCCAAGCGAAATTCAGATTTGGCACACTTTGGTGGCAATTTTAGGAATATACTAAAGATATCTTCAAAAGGAGAGTACCATCCATTCTTGTGGAATGTCTTCTTTGACTTTAGTAAGATTAGAAGTGCCGCTTGCCCCTGTGCGTCAAGAGAACTCTGTGAAGTCCTGGATTCCTCACAGTTAAGGGCCAGAGCTAAGAACTACTGAGTTTAAACTATTAATATATAAAATCAATACATCTTGAAGAATGTCTGTTGGTGATGCAAATTTTGAATAACCTCATTAAAGAATAACTATGAGTCATATAGGTTTTCAAACCTGGTTTTAATGACTTTAAACATAGGCAAGCCAATAGGCACTTGGGCAAGGGGTATTTTATACAGAGGGTGCCAAAAAAAAATGTGTACACATTTTAAGAAAGGAAAACTGTATTAATATTGTAATAGTCAATATATACCGATAGCAAAAGATGGATACAAGTCACATTTGACTTCTGCAAGTACAAGAGGTGCTCAAAGCGGTTACCATCATCACTCAGGCACTTCTGATTATGGCGAACTATTGCTTAGGTAACATTAACCAAAGTGTCCACTTGTACATTTTTTGGCACCCCCTACCCACCCCACCCCCCAGTATTATTTGCTTCAATTGGAGCTAATGATCCTGGCAAATTTAAATGAAACTAAAAGGTTTCCTGAACGATGGTCAGTCCCTTATGGAGAAATTTTATATATCTCTCTGTAAGTAGGCAGATTCCTCTGTAAATATTACCTGCGATTTAAGCTTCCAGGGTGGGAACAGGTACAAAGGTGGCCAGAGAAAAGGCACGTGTGAATTTTGTAGGTAAGACTGGTTAGATCCAGTTACTAAGTTGCACTGTAAAGAGGAGTGGACTTCTTTAACAGATGCTAAGGTTGTTCTGAACTTCCGGAATAGCTAGTTTCTAAACATAGGACACAACCCTCTCACCCTTAAGATAAAGGTCTTCTCTACTTCAAAACCAAGATTCCTAAAGACGTTCCTGAGGGTAAAGTAATTTCAGTAGGAAAGAGAAACTCTGGCAGGGTTCGAGTCACCCCCAGGAAGGATTTGTTGCTTGGAAAAGTTTTTCATAGAGACCACTTCTGGGGTTCCTTTATTCATGTAGACACCTTTCTCTAATGAGACCATTTCTTGACGCCGTCTTCTCAGTATTTGCATATGGCGTTGGGGGCAGGACAGGGCAATCTTTGCCCTCACTGTACCCTGGGAGCCCTGCCCAGTGTCCAGCACATAATTCTACAATTTATGGTTGATTGAAATGCCCCAACCAACGAACTCAACTCTTGACCAGCTCTCACTACGTTTTCTTATCCTTTTCCAATATGACCTCTGAGATGCAAAAGAAAGACTGATAGGAAAACGCACGCGTGGTGCTAGCCCTCCAGTGACTTTTTACACAGAGATCAAACACATAAATCAAATGGGTCACCCCATGGCCGGTGACCCACTTGGAGGACAGGCTGACCAGGGCGCTAGGTGCACGGCAATACCACGTGAATCGGCTTGTCCACGGAGGAGGGTTGCAAGCAATGAGCTCGACGGTGCCTGGGTCTTCCCGAAGTTCCTAATGGAGCTCTCACTCGTCAGAGGAGGAGGGGATGGGCTCCTTCTTGCAGGTGCCATGTTTGGCGCGGTGCCGCTGGAGGTGATTGGACCGGGTGAAGGCCTGGCCACAGTCGTCGCACTGGTAGGGCCTCTCCCCGTTATGCACGCGAATGTGCTGGGCCAGCTCTGAGGCGATGCGGAAGGCCCTGCCGCACTGGGCACAGAGGAAGCCCTTCTCCCCAGAGTGGACCTGCTGGTGGCGCTTCAGGGTGGAGGAGCGCGCAAAGGCCTGGCCACACTGTGCGCAGGGAAAGGGCCTCTCGCCAGTGTGGATGCGCTGGTGGCGCGCCAGGCGCGAGGGCTGCGCGAAGGCCACGCCGCAGTCGGCGCACTTGAAGGGCCTCTGGCCGCTGTGCAGCGTCTGGTGCTCCAGCAGGTTGGAGGACTTGGTGAAGCACTTGCCGCAGGTGGGGCAGCGGAAGGGCCGCTCGCCGGAGTGCACACGCTGGTGCTCCAGCATCCGGCTGGCCACCGCGAACTCCCGGTCGCAGGCGGGGCAGCGAAAGGGCTTCTCGCCCAGGTGCGCGCGCTGGTGGCGCAGCAGCGACAGAGGCTTGTTGAAGGTCAGGCTGCACTGGGCGCACCGGAAGGGCTTGTGGTCGCCGTGCATGTTGCGCTGGTGTTTGCGCAGATCGGAAGAGCGCACGAAGGCCTTCCCGCAATCCGGGCATGGGTAGGGCTTCTCGCCGGTGTGGGTGCGGATGTGCTTGCGGTGGTCGGAGGACCAGGTGTAGGCCTTGTCGCAGAAGGGGCACTGGTAGGGCCGCTCCCCTGTGTGCAGGCGCCGGTGCTGCTGGAGCGTGCCCCGGTGGGAGTAGGCCTTCCCGCACACCTCGCATGGGTACGGCTTGGCACCTGGTGTCTGTGCGGAGCTCAGCGGGCTACTGGGCTTCTGGAAGGCCCGCCCACCCCTCAGGCACTTGTAGGGACGTGCTGCCCCCTGCCCGCCCGCGCCCACCAGGCTCTGGCCCTTCGGGCCAGTCCCAGGCTTGGGGACACACAAAGGAGAGGCGTCGCGGGACGTGTGTACACCACTTTGTGTACAGAAGGACCTCCCAGGACCAGGGAAGCTGTAGGGGACACCCGAGGGTGCCTCCAAGTTTGTCCTCAAGTCTCCACCATCACCTGCAGGTAATGAGTCCCTGGGAAATTGCATCTGATCTAACACCTTATGTGAGAGGCCAGCGGGAAGGGCACCCGGAGCTGTCGGTGCTTCGGGGGAGTCCTGGGTCGGAGTGGTATTGGATTCACCTCTTCCCTCGCTGGACCTCTTCCCAGGCATCGCCATAGGTTTCTTCCCCACGTTCCTGGTACTAAAGGAGTCAGAGAAATCTTCTTCCTCCTGGCAGGGTGGCTGCCGCCCTGGCCCGTCATCATGGTCCTGAGCCACTTGGAAGCTGCCCCTTGGATGGGCCTGGCGCTCAGGGCCACCAGTGCCCCTTTCATCTTCTGCCTCCCCACCGTCCTCATCTTCACTTTCTAAAGCCATGGTCATCTTCAGAGGCTCCTCAGGAAAGCTGGAGAGAGAAGACACCTCACCCCACCTGTCCTGGGGGTCCACCTGTGCCATGACGTTCAGGCACCTGTACCCTTGCTCCTTGTAGACAGAACGTCTGCTTGGCCCAGGAGACCTGCAAAAAGGAAAGTGTGGAGAGGAAATCACAAAGGATGTGACGGGTTCTCACTACAGATTTGGTTCCAGCTGGTAGCCACGCCCTCCACACTGCTGTGCCTCAGTGTGCCAAGAGGGGCTGGGCCCCACTGAAAAATGCACACAGGCAGCCTGAATCCCTTCAGAGGTCCCACTTGTTAGAAGACCCAAGAGACAATGCTGTCAGGGATGGCGAGGGCGGGACACTTGCTAAGTGCCAGCTGTGCCCTGCCCTGTCCAGGGGCTCAAACCCCAACTGCTAGTCTGCTGCGTGCTCTGTGCGCCTGGGAGCAGGCTCTTTCACTGTTGGGCCAGAAACGAAGTTGGAAACCAGGCTGGCTCTTACTGGAGTGCTTGTCTGCCGTCTCGTGATGGTGTCGGCTGGGGTTGTGGCACAGGCACTGGCCTGTGTGGGCCACCTCTTCCAAAGAACAAGCATTAGCCCCTGGGAGGATAGGGGTGACTCAGGAAGACCCCAGCGTGTTCCCAAGAAGATACGAGCCGCCCCTGACTGCTGAGGCAGGGCTTCTCAGGCCTTGGTGATGAAAAACCCCCAAGTGTGGGGCAGGGTCAACGTGTGCACCTGGAAGAAAGGGGTGCTCACGGAAAGCGTGCATTATCTTTGCAATATGGCTTCATCTTGAACATTCATGAGAATGTACATGCTACCTCACATTGAGCTCAAAGATGTTTTCTGTTTTACCTTCAGTATAAATGTTTAACTCCCCCTCACCCCCCGCCAAGTGTGCCATATTTATCCCATGGCCTCATGTATTCCTGGCACACCCCCACATGCCCCCAGGGGTGCATACCCTGACCTGAAAAGCATGGACTTAGGGTTCTGGCGGTGAGGTGTGATACAAGGGGGCCATTGAGTTTCATTTTCTAACTGATTTTATTTTAGCTTGAATACACGCAGACAGCCTGTGGGGTTTGGTTAATAAGGATTGTTTGTGTGAGTGATACATTTTACAGGAGTTGCTGCAGTGAGAGGCAGGATACTGAGGGTGTCTGTGCGGGGGGGGTGGGGGTGGGGGGAGCATTTCCGACCAGAGGCCTGAGTTGGCTGTGGTCTGGAAGGACCCTTCTGAGGACCCAGAGGGTGGCAGGATTAGCAGTTACTAGTATTTCCATTTTCTGGGCAGACATCAGGAGGCAGGCGATACGCTGAGCAAATCATAAGCATGATTTCACTTCTTCCTCCCAGCAGCCTTTAAGATGGATGCTGTTCCTATTATATTATTCTATCTATTTTACAGACCAGGAAACCGAGGCTTAAAGAGCTTAGTTACCGGCCGAGGGCTCACAGACAGAAGCCCTGGGGTTTCTGAGACCTGTCATGTTAAACCCCAAGCTGTGCCATCTCCCAGATGTGGCCTCCAGACTGAGGCTGCCCTGCGGCTGGGCCCTGCCCAGGAATAGCCACAACACCCTGGGGGAGAGCGCTGCATTCTGGAGCCGTCAAGGCCCCTTGTGTTTTCTGGGCCTCACCGCTGAGCGCCTCCCTGCTCCTGTTGACCTGAATTACCTGTCACAGGAGAGGGAGGCCACAACACAGGCTGCAGAGACCACTGTCTGGGGGCCGGGGGTGGCCAGGGGTCTTAGTGACTGTGTGTTTACTTTCAGAAAGTTCCTTCTCTCTTCCTGTGCCGCTTCCCCTGCCGTCTCAGAAGGGACGCAAGGAGCCAGCTCTGCACACGGTGGGGTTCCCATGTGTCCTCTTGAGGCAGGAGGCGTCCTGTTACTCTGAGCAAGATGTATTCATTCATTCAACTGATCTTTACCAAACAGTCCAAATCATGGGCTTGTGCGTCCACAAACCTCCGAGCCTTCTTCATCTGCAAGACGGAAATCCTACTCCTCCTGTCGCGTCCCGGCATCCAGTGGGCATCCAGTGACGAGTGCTCTGTTCCTGGTGCTGTTAGCATGTCCGCACCCCAGCGGGACATCTGGGAGGTGACTAAATGGACGGTCATAGCAGGTCGGTGGTCAAGGTCCACACAGTCAGCTCACGTGTGGTTGCAGCAGCCCCCATCTAATCAAACTGTTCTTCCCCCAGCGTCTTCCTGATCATAAGCCCACTGTGTGTGTGTGTGTGTGTGTGTGTGTGTGTGTGTGTGTGTGTAGTGGGAAGCAATGGGGAGAAATCCCCACTTTTTAGTCAGATCCAGAAGCCGTAGATGAAGGGACAACACAGTGGGGTTCAGAGTCTCATGTTCCTTTGTGCCCTGAGACCCAGGGATCTCTCTGACCTCTCTGCTTTATCCCCATAACATGTCAGAGTATGGCTGGCATCCCTCTTGACAGAAAACCAGATGTGACATATTTGAAGCATAGTGGTTCTTGGAGCGTGGCTCTGTGTGTGCGTGCGTGCATGCATGTGTGTGTGTGTGTGTGTGTGTGTGTGTGTGTGTGTGTGTGTACTTAGCAGAGGAGACACAGCAGTAGCCAGCTGCATATGACTTACTCAGGACAGCATGGCTGAGTGGGGACAGTGGTCCAGGCAGGGACAGCAAAACAGTGCGGGGTGTGGTTAAAACAGACCTCTTAGGCGTCTTTCTCTGGGACAACACACTGCACGTTCATACAGAACTGTTTGCCAACGCTTACCTCACCCACGCCCCATCGTGCCTCCAGCACACGTGCCCCATTCCACATCACATGGGTCTCACTCCCCTTTCTGTCGGCCCCGCGTGAGCCTCCCCAGGGTAGCACACAGCCTCCTGCCTGCTCACACCTTCTCCGAAGCTAACAGGAGATGGCCTTTGCGGCTGGGAAATCCCTCCTCTGTCTTCAGCTTCAATCCCAGTCAATACATCCTGCTTTGTTCCTTCTGTAGCTGCCACAGGCTCTCTCTTGACCACAAGAAGACTGAGAGGAGGCAGGGGCTCAGGTGGGGTTTTCTGGCAAAGGCGACCCAAATATTCCTGTCTGGAGGAGGAACGCTGGTGCCCACGGTCTGGCTGGACCCCCTGCTCTCCATATGCGCTGGCCCCCAGAGACTGTCAGAGCGCAGCCCTTTCCTGGAACTTTCTCCCACTTGCCAGCCAGGAGTGGTCCAACACAGCGTCCAGCTCACCCACCTCCTACGTGGACACTTTGCAGAAGCCTGGCTGTAGGGCTGGGGACGCCTCCCCCCACACACACACACAGACACCTCTTCCTGCTTTCCTTCCAGAGACTGTACTAGGTCTCCCCAGGGCAGCCCCCTCCCACACTCTCCTCTGCCCACAGCCTTCAGGCTTTGCTTTCCACCTCTGGCTCAGACCCAGACACATGCTTACCTGGGAAACGCAGACGACAGCCCTGGGAGGGTGGGGCGGGGGTGTGGGGGGGCCGCCCTGGCTTCTGTCACAGGCGGCCTCTCAGCAATGGGAACCTGAGTTTGGTACAAATCAGCAGAGACGCTGTCTCTGTGCCTCACACTTCTGTGTCCAGTTCAGCAGCTGCAGAGAGAGCTTCAGGAGGTGGGGCCAGTGTGAGACACTCAACCTTCCTGCCTGCCTCCCAGAGGGCAGCCTGGGAAATACAGCGGGGCTGCCCTCGCCCACTGCCTGAGCCGTCCTGCTGCTCCCCCTGCCCCCGCCTCCCCTCCTGCTGGAGCCAGCCTCCCTGGCTCCGTCCCTCCCTCCGTCCTCCTGCAGGTGGCCCTACCCCTCCTGTTCACTCTCATTCCTTCCTCTCCGCAGAGCCAGCAGTCCATCCTTCCATCCTGTCCTCATATGTCCTTCGGCCACTTGTCACATGTGTACTTCCTGGAGAAGCATACGTTTTCCCTCCCTGGGAGGCAGGACAGGGAATAGGGCCTGTGCTCCCGCCTGCCTTATTCTAGGACCCACCGTTTGCAGAGCTGCGGTTTGAGCAGAGGTGTTCCCAGAACTTTTTGACAGAGTCACTGTCTCAAAATGCCCATAACCATTTCCCTGGCATCGGGGGTGCAGGGGAATAGTTTTCTGTCCTTATTCATACAGCTACCAGACCTGCCTGGGACCGCTCTCCATCTTTCAGCATTGGTTCCCATGTAGGTTCATTTTGAAGAGAAAAAATGGCCCAGGATGTGAGACTTTGTGTCCAGAATTTGTACCCACTCAAGCCTGACATGAGTTTATTAGGGTGAATGCTCAGGATGTTAAAATAGAAAACAGGAATATAGTGCCTGTGATATACCTAGGGGGGCAAAAACTATGCTGGTTGGCAGCAGCATTCTGGGACTGGGTTTGAATCTTACCACTCACTAGCTGTGTGACCTTGGGCATGTTACTTAACCTCTCTGTGCCTTAGTTCCTCGTCTGTAAAATGAAGATCATGATGGTATCCCCATCACAGGGGTCTTGGGAGGATTAAATAAGATAATGCACAGAAAGAGCTGAGCACATAGTAGTGCCCAGAACAGTTAGCTGCCTTCATTTTTATTATTTATGCTGTTGTTGTTTCTATGGCAGACGTGGCTCACGGAGCCCCTTTTATATCCCCATGGCCTTGTGAGGGCTGCAACGCTGACACCTAACACATTTTGCTGGACAGTAATTTCCAGCTTGTGATTCAGAGAAGCAGCGTCTTCTGCCCCTTGGCGTTTTGTAGGGTGTGGCTTCAGAGGGAGGAGGCAGACAGCAGGGAAATGCCTCTGGGCCTTTGGGTCTGAAAGTCTGGAACAGGGTTCCGATCCTGCTGTCCCTGGAATAAAGTACAGAATGCTAGGATATGTGGATATGCACTGTTCAGGCTGGAGGTCCTTAGCTACCATGTGTCTCTCAAGGGGCCATGATCCAAAGAAGGTGGAGAACCATTAGTATTGGGGGGCAGGATAGAGAGAGTAGGTGCTTAAAACATCTCCCATACCAACTTCTCAGGTGGTATTGCCACCCGCCTACATCCCAGCACTGTTGTTCAGAATTTCCCAAATGGCCACATCCCACAGGCTTTGGGTTTCAGACCCTTTGGCAAGAAAGTGGCTGAATTCCTCAGTTCAGGCCATGGAGGTGAAACTGCAGCTGGGACGTGTGTGTGTCCCTCCCACTCCCAGCCTCATGACACCGGTGAACATTGATGGAGTGTTTACTTGGGCCAACAGGATGCGAACACACCACATGCCATGTCTCCATTGTTGTTCATCATATTCTGAACGAGTGGCCTCTATCAATGTTATTCCTGTTTGCAGACTGAGGCTTCTGGGGCACAGACAGCGTGTACCTTATCTCAGGTCACAGCCACACCGTCACTAGTTGTGGAGCTGTGATTCTACTCCCAGGTATCAGGTCTGTACCCTGAGCCACAAGCTGCCCAAACCCTGGGATTTCAGGTATGTTCTGACTCCACCCTCATTTCCTCCTGGAAACCCTTAGCCCCTCCCCCCAAGGCTGCAGGACCTGTGTACCTGTGCTCACTGTGGTCACTCCCAGGGAAGACCGTCTCTTCCCATAGCACAGCCGCCCAAGGAGACGGCGGTTCCCATGAGTGTCTAGCTGCTGCTGGGCAACCTAGATAGCTTGTCTGTCATCATGCTTTACTTCTACAAACCACAGCAACTGACTACCCGATGCCGCGGGACTTGCACACTAATTTCCCCTCTCTGTCTCCTATATGCTGGAGAATTCAGGGCCATCCTCAGACAGGTCTGCCCTGGGCCGGCAACGCTGTGGGGTGGCCAGGAGGAATTGTCTCTGCCTGGGCTTTGGGGAAATCTTTCCAAAAGAGATGCCTTTTGAGTTGGACCTTGAAGAGGAGTGTGAGTCTCGATACTGGCAGGAATTTCATGCCATATTCCTTGGCCCTTGCTCCGTTCCTTTTTGGAGGGGCAGCCCGGCTCTGCCTCTCTCTGCACAGGGCCCGGTGGGGTGGGGGTGGGGGTGGGGAACCTCCAGCTCTCTGGCTCCCCCTCTGGCTCGCTTGAACATTGCCACCGGGATTCTGGCTTTTGCCACCACTGCTGCAGAGCTCCTGGCTCCCCTGTCCTGGGCCACACCACCTACAGTTGCTGGCCAGGGCACAAGGGGCCTTTTCTTTCCAAGGCCCCCAACCAAACACACACGTCTTTCCTCACAGCTGTCTAGCTCGGCTGCCTGAACACAGAGGTAATTCACGGGAGACGAGGCGAGGCGTTTGAGGTTTCCGTAAAAACGCACCTCCCCTTTCCTTTTTCCAACTGCTGCACAGAACACAACCAGAGAGGCCCTCTTTCCAGAATGTTCTGGCTGTGTGAAGGCAAGGTTCTTACAGAAACTCTCTTTAGGGCTTCAGGAGTGCAACAGTGCTCTGTCTGTGTGGGTTCTCCTGGCCTGGGTGAACTGAGGACCGTCAGCCTCCTCGCCCAGCGGTGCACATGTCCACCCCTTGGAAAGGCCACGAAAACCTCAGGCAAATCGGAGGATGGGGATGAGCATGGAGGCGAACACACAAAATTGTAAGCGGTTATAAAAATATAAAGGCATACTTTGCACAGCTGTATCCCATTGCATTTGAAAACAAGGAGACAAGTTATGTCCTTGTAGGTAAAATGGGTTAAAATATATTTAAAATCTTGTATACAGAATAAAAAGGATCCACAATGTACCAGTGGCCAGGCCTCCTCAGGTAAAAATGCCACGGCTGATAGCAGCCCTCAACCTTTCAGAAACAGGCACCTGATTTCGATGGGGCACCCCAAGGTGATGAGGCGAGTAGGGGTCAGGGCGGAGGTGTGACTGCTCCAGGCCATGAGAACCCAAAGTGTCCCGGTTCAGCTTTTCGGCCAGGTGCCTCCATCTGGGAGGCTCCGGGGAGGGGAGGGAAGGTGAGAGGTGGCAGAAGCTCATCGCACTGAGATGTACAGTCATTCTTTACCAGGAGAAATGGGGTTCAGAGGCGTATTCAGCCAAAGAACAGGAACTGCAGAGGCCCTGAGTTCAGATCCTGCCTGTCATGTGTGAGGGGAGGCAAAGGAGGGCAGAGAAGCAGGAAGAGTCTCAGTTGTGTGAGGCCTTGAGATCATGTTAGGAATTGGCTTTCTTTGGAGTAAAACAAGAACTCTTCAGGGGTTTTGGGTAGACAGGAGGCGTTCATTCATTAATTTGACAAGTATTTAGTGCCTGGGACATGCCAATTACTGTTTTGGATTTCAGGGTATATCAGTGAACAAAACAGACAAACCCCACCACAAGAAACTTATAACACAAAAGGTCTATATGATAAAAGAACAAAGATTTCAAATAATGACCTCGGTTTTCACCTTAAGAAACTAGAAAAAGAAGAGCAAAGTAAACCCAAAGTAATGATAAAGATCAGAGCAGATATAAGTAAATGAGAAAACAAATACAATAGAAAAAACACACCAATAAAACCAAAAGCTGGTTCTTTGAGATTAATGGAATTGATAATCCTCTAGTCAGACTGATCAGGTTAAAAAAAAAAAAAAGAGAGAGAGAGAAAACACCAATTAATATGAAGAATTAGCAATATGACATTTCTACAGATTCTACAGCTATTGAAAGGATAATAAAAGAATACTATACCTTTCTCCCAATAAATTTGACAACTTAGAATAGACAAATTCCTTGAAAGAAACACACTACCAAAGCTTACTCAAGAAGAAATAATGGTAATGGCCTTAGATCTACTTAAGAATTCAATTTGTAGCTAGAAACCACGCAACAAAACACCAGATTCAGAGGTTAGTTCTTTGTGCCACTTCCTTTCTTGGTTGTGATCCTGGATTAGACAGGAATCTTCGGTGATAAATTCTGTAAGAACATTTTACCGAAGAAGCAATGGGAGATGACACATGCAAATTGTGACTATAACAGGTTGCAAGCTCCTTCCGATCAGGGACCAGATACGATTCCCAGGCAGGTTCCCAGGGCCTGACCGTAGAGGAGATACAGTCTACTGAACAAAGGGTCTGAGGCCAAACATCACATCTGGGAACAAGTGAGGTCCGAATGCAAGTGTCTTGTCTGCTCTCTACCTCGCACACACATAGGACCACACCTACACTGTACCTCCCCTGTCTTTTTCCCTTAAAGTCCCTATTACCCTTCCTCCACTCACCCGGACTGAAAATCTGGTGGTCAAACAGGACTTTCTCACGCTCTGTACATCTGATTAGTTACCAACTGCTGTATCATATTCTTTCCTCGTTCTCAATTTCCATTAGATAAGGCTTCATCGAATGCAAGATCTTCTAACTCCCTCCCTCCAATGGATTCATTTGTTTAATAAATATTGACTGTTTCGTAATCATTTGATGTCCATCAAATATGTCCAGTTCCCTACCTTCTTAGCTCATGGTAGGATTTTTTTCCCTTGCTCCTTGTGGGTAGTGGGGACGGACCATGGGATTGCTTCTGGCCCATGAGGTGTGAGTGTCTTTCAGACAGAGCATGTGTTTGCCTATCTGAGACTCCAAGCTCCGTCTTTCCTCTCACATGGCAACCAGCACATCCAAGATGCTGGTAGCTCCGTCATCCAGTGACTTGGATTCCTGAGTGGCATTGATGAGCAGAGAGCTTCTATGCAGCCCCACAGAGAACATGTAGCCTGTGAGAAAAAGAAACTTTCTCTTAAGCCTCCCACCCCCAAACTATAGAATCTGCTAGATGTTGATAAATGCTATGGAAAGAAAAATAGAACAGTGTTGAGGGGTGTGGAAGTGTGGGAGTAGAGTTGCAACTTGAAATGTCTGGGTGAGGTTGATCTCATTAAGATAACTTTTATGTAAAATCTTGAAGGAAGCAAGAAAGCAAGATGTACAGATATCTGGGACAGGCCAGGAGAGGCAAGAACCAGTACAAAACTCCCGAATTCGAGGCACGCCCTCGAATGTGGGGAACAAGGAGGCTGAATGGATGGATAGAGTGAGCCGGGGAGAGGAGGAGATGAGGCCATGGCCAGATCACGTCGGGTCTTGCAGGTCATGTTAAGAAGTTTGGCTTTTATCGCGAATAACGCGTTAGCCAGATGGGTCTGGCTGCTGTTTTCAGAAAGCTGAGGGGAGCCCTGGTATCTTCTAGAGGATCAGTTAGGAGGCTTTGCAGGGGTGAGAGATCTGGGTGAGAGATGACGGTGGTTTGGACCAGAATGGGCACAAAGTGTGACAAGTGGTCAACTACTGCACGTATCTTGAAGGTAGAGCTAACGTGATTTGGTTATAGATTGGATGTGGAAGTGGGAGAAAAAGTCAGGGACAACTCTGAGATTTGGGGCCCCAGCAACCAGAAGGATGGGCTTGCCCTTAAGTGAGATGGAAAGACTATGGGAAACAGATTTTAGGGGACAAGATTGGGAGTTCAGGCTTGGACAGTGTTTCCAAGTAGAAACATTGAAGAGACAACTGGATATTAGCACTGGCTTGGATCTAGGCATCTGGGTTTCAAGATGGAGATCTTGATAGAATATAAATTGTAAGAGTTCTCAGTGTGTGGATTACATTTAAAGCCACATGATTAGATGTCACCAAGAGTGTACATAGTGAGGGGGTGCAAGGACTGAGCCTTGAATGATTCAATGCAAATAAGTGGGGGAGGCGAGAGGGCTCTGCTAAAGAGATGAAGAGAACAGAAGGATTTGAAGGGACACCATAAGAATGTGATATTCTGGAAATCGAGGGAAGAAGTGGTTCAAGAAGAAGGAAGTGATCCATTATGTGAAACGCGGCTGGGAGCTCATGTTACGTGAGGACTAAGAATCGACCGTTTGATGTAGTCACGTGGGCATCCAAAGCTGATTGGAGTAGATTTAAGAGGGGAGAGGAATTGTAGACAATGCGTCTAGACAGCTCATTTGAGGCATTTCATGGTAAGAGGGAGCTGAGAGGTGGGAACAGTATGTGTGTAGGCTGAAGGAAACAACCCAGGAGAGAAGGAAAAATCGATAAGGTACGAGCGAAGGGAGTGGCTAGGATGAGGTCCCTGAGAAAGTGAGAGAGGTGGGAGCCAGTGCCCAAGCAAGGCAGTCCCTCCACAGAAACCGGAGACAAGTTAAAGGGCCAGGACATGGCTACAGGTGTGCGGGGAGATGCACAGGTGGGAGCTTGAAGAAGTCCCCTCTCTAGGGCTGCCTTTGCTCAGAGCAAAAGGAAGCAAGGTCATTGGCTGGACGGAGGGAGGGAGAGGTGGTGGGAGAGGTCTGAAGAGAAAGACGGTATGAAATATTCATCTCGGAGGGGGGCAGAGTAAATGGGTCCACGACTGCCAGGCAGCATAACAAGCCCACTCGAGGTTCGCGGTCATGAACTATAGTCCGACCAACCAGGAAGATTGTGTGCCTTCCTCCAGATGTGGTCAGCTGCATGGGTGCAAGCTCGGAGTAGGCTCGGAGCTGGAGCTCACCAGGCTTAGAGTTTCGCCAAACAAAAACCGTGAAGCAAAAGAGGGGTACTGAAGATGAGGGTGCATGAAAGGAGAAGCCATGCAAATGGTCAATCATGAAGGTTAAGCGGAGTAAGGCGGGGCGAGAGAACATGAGGGGCGAACAGGAAGAGCCAGGGGTCCCCCTGCAGTGAAGGCTTGTTGGTGATGGGATGTCAGGAGTAATGAGATGGGAAGTGGGGAGGGGGGCGGTGCTGGTCAGAGAGGGGGAGGCACTGACTTGAGATTATGGAGGGGGTGCAGTTATTATCGACCTCAGGCGTTAGTCTTTGGCCATTGGAGCGAGTATTTGAGACAGGGTAGAGGATGAGCTAATTGGAGGAGAGAAGCTCAGGGAACTGAGAAGCCGGCTCCATGGGCTGTAGCCCTAACAATGACGAGGGGGTAGTGTTGGGGAGAGAGCCATACAAGGAATGAAGGGACGTGATGGGGGTTTGTGGGAGACTGCACCAACGAGGGTTGGTGGGTGCTGCAGGCTGACAATTTGGTCTTCAAAGTTTTCAGGAGGAATGGCCTGACATAGCCAGAAGGAATGAGGAAGACACCTGCCCCACCCCGTGGTAGGAGGATGTGAGAGCAACAAGTAAGTCTGCTGGAGCACACTTCCGGGAACTGTTCTCAGAAGAGACTCAGTGTTCAGTGAGCACATAAAGGGGAAGAGAAGACGTTGACCACGTAGGATCATGTTTCTCTCCGGCTGAACAGACTTCAGTGGTTCCTGTCATGCTTAGAACCTCTCAGACATGGTACCAGGTACCAAATGCCATGCTCCCGCTCACTCCTTCTACCTTCCAGCCAGTGTCCTTAGCATGCTTTGGGGATGTGCCGCGTTCTATATCCAACCCCAGGGCCTTTGCATTTCCTGGCATGCTCTTTCTTTTCTTGAAATCGCACCTCTGCCCCCACCCCAATCCTTTAGGTCTCATGTTGAGCGTCATTTTCCTCTAGGAAACCTCGCTGAACACCCCATTTACATCAGGGCTGTGCTGGGTGGGGGGCCTGGAAGTAAAAATGACCCACATACAGTGTCTGCCCTCAAGTAATCCACAGTGTGGTGACGCGGACAAAGACATGAGCAGGTGATTTGAGAGCGTGCTAAGGGCCATGGTGGGGCAAGCCCAGAGCATGCAGGAGGGCACAAGAGAAACCCTGCCCTCAGCCATGGGCTGGCGGTAGGGACACAGAAAATGACCATCCAAGAGACCTGAAGGATGAGCAGGAGTCCACTGAGACATTGCAGGGAGCCAGGAGCCCCTCCAGGGGCTGGAGTTAGAGGGGTGAGAAAGGGGGATGCTGTGGAGATGAGGACGCTGCCAGGGCCTGTGGGACACGGGACATCCTACGCAGTTTGGGCTCCATCCTGGGGCCGTGGGGGCCCCTGAAGCGTGATTTTTACTTTTTGTTTTAGAAAGCGTGTCCTTTTGCTGAAGGACCATGAGCAGAAGCAGTACTTTATCAAAGTTGGCCCCCGTTGTGTTTGGCTCCAGAATAGTGTGAAGCTGGAGCCAGATGACCCCAACCTTCCGGGGCACCAAACAAGGCCCCGTGGGGGAACATTTGGCTAGGATCCCGGAACCACTGGAGGGACAGAATGTCTGGGACTGTCACCCACCACCCACACAGTCTGATCAACCAGCTCTGCAACAGGGACACCCTCTTCTTTTGATTCTGATGCCACGTCCTGTCCTCTGTACCTGTGACCAGAAGGAATCTGCTGTGAACCTGGTGTGCAAGAATACAGAGTTCCTTTGCTTTCTCCTTGTGCTTTCAATTTGTATTTCTCTGCCTCCAGGGCTCCATCAAGGTTCTCTAGTCCTTCCTAGGGCCACGGGGTCTGGTTCTTGGGCATTTGTCCCCATGGATTACCATGGAGACCTCTGGGGCTCTCTCAGCGTGGGGTGCACAGGTCCGCTGGCTCCGGGATGCCTCTCTGCCATTCTTGGGATCCGGAAATTCTTTGCAAGGCCGGAAGTGCAGTGCATCCTGCCACCAAGCAGCACTTCCGTCTGGCGCTCTGTTACTTCTCTGGGGGCACTGCAGGGACCCTGCTGGGAACGCTGACCTGGAGCCTTCTCCCCCTGCCGGCCATTGCTCTCTCATAGGGAGAAGGCTTCTCTGCCTCCTGCTTCCGGGTCACATTGCCTCTTCTCTCAAATGCTCTGCCTAGTACTTTTTCAACACACCTGGAGGCCCCTAACACCCAGAATCGAATTTTAGCCTCTGAAAAACTGATGTTCCTTTCTCTTAATCTTTAAATCTGCCCAGAAATTGAGGGGAAATGTTTGCATTCCATCCTTTTGGGGGCAGCAAAGAAATGGATTAAAAATAAAACGATTCAGTTTCTATGTTCAAACAGCCGGAATATTCTGTCGTTGCTAGTCCTTGTGTCTGGACTCTCCTTGCCCATTTTTCACCTGGCTTCACCTTTAGGACTCAGCTCAGACATCGCCTCAGACAGAAGTTATCCATATTCATGAATCGCCCCCACTTCTCACTCCCCCGACCTTGTTTTCCTCTGTAACAGCCAGCCCAGCCCGGGCTCCCACCAAGTGTGTGCTAAACTGACCGAATTCACGGCAAGGTGTGGGTTAGCAGGATCTGCCCAGAGAAGACGGGCTTAAATGGGAGACACCTGAAGAGACACAAGTTGGGGAGACACGTAGTTCTCAGAATCGGACCTTCAAAGGCAGAACAGTAGAGGGAGGGGCAGGGCCATGACACAGGCATCTGGAGAATGGGAGACGTTTCCAGGACTGACCAGCAGGTGGCAGCATTGCCGCATGGATGAGGGCCCCCTGCTGCAGGAGGGGCGAAGGGCACTTCTGCCCTGGAAGACGGTCCACAGGAGGCCTCTTCTAAGCCAACCTCGAAGTGTGATTTGAGGCTTGGATGCCGCTGCCCTACGTGCAGTAGGGATCTGTAGGCATTTGTGGATCCAAGTCTCTGTAATTCCAAGCCTTCTTCTAGGGGTTCTTGGATTGTTTAAAAGAAAATTTAAAAATCTCAGAGGCCTCACCTGGACCCACTGAATCAGAGTCGCCTGGATGATTCCTGGGAATTCCCAGGTGATTCTGATGTGGCCAGGCCAAATTCTCATTTGTGTGATCAGAGTCCGTAGGCCAGGCTTTCAGCCACAAAGTTGGCTTTATCCATCGGAAAACCTAGCATAGCCGGGGCCCCAGCCCACTGCTCTGCCCCTGGCACAGAACTTCACCTGGGATGGCTGAGCAGGTATCTCCAGGTGTCCAGCAGGAGATGGCCGCTGGGTCGCAACGATAAGTGGTGCCTTCCAGGAACAGCCTCCAGCTCCTCCGTGGCACATTCAGCCTTGACATGGGCTGTGTGGCCTGAACGCAGCCCACCCCATGGCTGGCGGGCCTGTAACCCAGCTGCAGGCCTCACTGACAAGTCTGCAGAAGCAGATGGGGTAGCTGAGTAGTGTGTGTTTAGTGACCAGCTCTGTCACCTCTCAGGCGGGCAGTCTTCTTGCGGACCCTCATGAAACTGAGGTACCTGGAGGGCATCCTGGGGTGGACTGGGGCACAAGTTGGCAGGGCTCTCCATGCACGGGAAGTCTGAGCCCGGGAGGCTGACTGGGGCTTTCAACCACGTCGTTGCTTCTACTTCTTCCTGCAGCCCCCCCGCCCCCCAAGTTACTGCCCACAGATGGCCCTGAGCAGAAAGCTGCCCGGTGAGTAGAGCCTGGAGCGGAGAAGCCTGAAGCAGCTGGCTGGGCGGGGACCCATCCTGGTGGCTCCCCACATATCCATCCACCATTTCCCGTCTCCATGTCTGTGTCCACTCTTTTCTTCTGCCAGAAAGTCTTCCGAGACGGGCCCCTGCCATCCAAATCCTACGTGTTTAGAAAGTCATTTTCTAGCTGCCCCTGGGAGGTCCCGTCAGGTCAATGCAGTTTTCCTCCTCTAACCCCACACCGTTTTCTCTCACTCTGACCCATGGAATCATATGAGATGGTTGCTTCGGTGCATACATCTTGTTGACTACATTGGAGGCCACTCTGAGGGATGGGGGTATCATGTGACACCCGTGCCAGGCCCTGGTGCAGGGTCTTCTGAGGATGTGGTGAAAGGAGACACACAGGAAGTGATGAAGGAAACCAGAACAGGGGGTACAGTTTTAAATATGACGAATGCATAAAGGGGAGGGAGGAGACGGTGGCAAGTTGCAGTTGACAGGGGAGCTTTCTTCGTGGTGGAAGGAATTGACCTGGGCCCTGAAGGATGAATTAGGTGACGAGGAAAGTCACCAGCAAGTTCTCAGAGTTTGCTTCTTAAGGAAAGTCAACACTGGGATGTTCTGGGTGGGATGAAAGTGGTCGATGGGTGGAGCAGGCCATTCATGAGCAGCAGTCAATTGCTGATGTCCCTGCTCAACCCCCAATAGAACTTTCTGGAGTGTGTGGAACTACCACTGAGTGAGAAGTACACAGATGGCACTCTCCTTGACCCAGTTCACACCAAGAAAGGATCGCCAAGCACAAAGCCAGAGAGAGGGCGAGAGGCAGAAATGCTGTCCGAATGGGCACAGCTTGCCCCAGACCCAGTCTTTGTGCTGAAGGCAGAGTCGTGATGGGCTGAGCCTGACAGCAGTCCAGCAAAGCCACGTCCTAAAATCGCAGAGGAAGCAGCTGGGAGGTAGAATCCGTGTCAAGCACCTGGGAAGGTCACCTGGGCTGGAGTCTGAGGACTTGTATACGCTGTGAACCGTCCTATCTTCTCTTCCCCCGCCCTCAGGGGACATGTTATGAGACTTTGGGGCTATAACTAACTCTCCTCTTCAGCAAACAGCTTGGGATCTTTGCTTAATGTGGTCAGGGTGCTTGGAGGGAGAAATGGGGAGGGCCCACAGGGAAGGTGAAAACCTGTGCTGTGCCTTCTGTGTTCCACCCTGACGGCATCACCCACACTCACAAATGCTTCCTTCTGAGTTTGCCTAAGACAAGGAAAGGTTCCAGCAGAGAGTCCCCTCTCAGCCACCCAGCCACGGCCCCGAGAGTGGCTATGCGTGCCGAGGGCAGGGTGGGGAGCCAAAAGCCCGTGTTACTGTCAGCACTCCACCCACCACAGCTTGTCTGGCCTCACCCCTGTTGTTTGGGAAAATGGCACCTCAAGGACAGAGTGTACCTTGTGTTTCCCAGGAGAACGCATCCTTTCTCTATTATCTGATGGAGCTCTGGCCAAAAAAGCACAAACGTGTATCTCCCTGCCTTTCCTTTCTTCCTCCTGAGGGCCTCACTTACCCTTTATCAGGTCACCTTGCTAAGCTCTGAAAAACAGACAAGTTGTGCCCAGGTGGGAGCAGGCTCCTCCCTGTGGCATCCTGTAAGATCTGGCGTCTGGGGCAGCCCAGGCTCTGAGCCCCAGGCTGGCTCTGGGCCACAACCCTCCTCCTTTGCCCCTGGCTGGCCTGCCGCCTCCCTGAGTCATTCAGGTAACCAGGAGGGCAACCACAGAAGGAAAACAGCCACCCTCATCGCCCCAGGCGGCTGCCCCAGCCCAGGGCAGAGTAAAGCTGGGGCATTACTTGCTGTCCATTAAAGTCAGGCCTATCCCTGGGGCAGCAGGAGGAAGCTGCGGTGGAGATGCCAGGAGGGGTGGCAGGACAAGTGTCCTGGACCTCAACGTGTGTCCCGACTTGCTGTTTCTCACAGCATCTCCTTATGACCTTTCATGAGGTAGGAACCAGGAAGAGAAGTAACGAGCTCACCACGGTGCCAGGTGGATTCCAGGAAAACTAGCACTAAGCGCATCACTGCGACTGTGCCTTTTGGTAAACAAGCCACAGCTCTGCCCTGCTGGCTCATCCCAAACACGCACAGCCCAGGGTGTTACACTCTCCCAGCCCTGCATCCACGTGGCCGATCTGCCTCTTCGTTTTAAGGCATGTAATTAGTTAATCGGTCTGTATTCCCCCTGGGAAGCCTTAGATTTCTCATCTCAGACAGCGAGCACAATGCTTGCCACCTGGTAAGCACTCTGGAAATCCTTTGAGTCGATGAATGGATGTTCAGGCTCCATCCAGCATCCAGTGGTGCTGCTAAACTTAGGGCACTGATTTGGGTAGTCAGACAGCCCTTGGGCGTGCATCCAAAAGTGAGGAGAGAGCGACTGTGGCAGAAGGTCGCATCCTCTGAATTGCTAACCTCACAAGCACAACATGCCCTTCCTCAGGTTCTCCTGCCTATTGGGGGGGTGGGCCAGCCTGGTTATGGCAGCTCATGTGCTTGGTGCTGTTTTGTCCCCTTACTGTGCCTCCTGGACAGCAAGTCCAGCACTCATTTCACTTTGAATTCCCGCCAAGAGCCTGCCCATGCCAGGTGCCCAGCAGATGCCTGTTAGATGGTGTGTGTGTTCTCTGTATCTGCGTCTGTGTGCTGCTGTCATCCATCATGGCGGCCAGGTAGCTGTTGGAGCAGGTGTGTCATACAGGGAGGCCTGCGGGAGACCCTGCTCGCTGCGCCATTTGTCGTGCGGGGCGTCTGGCGGGGTCTCTGCTCCCACTCCCCACATAAGAATGCAGGACATGATGAGGCCAAAAGGGAACACCCACGGAGCCATAGATAGGGGAGTCACACCACTATATTCTCACTGGCGGCTGGGTTGGAGACACAGGAAGCAGGAGCCACACTGTGTGCAACCTGCTGTCCACCTCTCTGCAATCTGCAACCCGCACTCCGCCACACTACGCACTTGCCAGCCACCATCTTCTTGCTAGGCCCCCATTTTACTGCTAGCGTAGCCATGGCAGTTATATTAGTGACCAACGGCTCACTGGTTACAGCTGACCGCCAACTAGCTACAGCTGATGGCCATGCAATCACAGTTGATGGCCATTTACTACCTGAGCCAACACCTTTCCACGTGAGGCCGAGAGCCTGGAAACTGCACTCCTGGCTCTGTCCCCACAAGGTGACCCACCCCTCGTATACATCCTGGGACAACAGCCCAGTTATGGCTCCTCTTCCTCACTCCCTCCCCCAACATATGCCCAGAGCCTGTTTGTGGTTCCCTGGGCTCTGCAGCCCTGGCAAACCCTTACCACACAGAGACAATATCTGTAAGATGCTCAGGTATTGGGTGGAGGAAAGGAAATACAATTCATTTTACAAAGGCTCAAGAATTTCCCAGGGAAAATAAAAACAGTTGGTGCCTCATATTTGAGCCCTGGGATTCAGAACCCACCCCTCCTCTCCTCACATTCCTTCACCAGGCCGGGGGAAATGGAGCATTGAGCCCATCACACTGACCAATAGCTTTTGGTCATGGAAGGATCTGGGAGGACCAGCACCATCTTGGGTCGTGTGTGAGAAAAATACATCTCTTTCCCTCCACACCAGGAGCTCAGATCCCCTCAGAGAAGCGCACTGGCTCTGAAGATTCTGGATTCTGACCCTGGATCTTGCACTTGGTATCCTGAGCCCAGTCGAAGCAGCGGGAACCCCCTCTGACTCAGGAACGGCCTCGTGTAAAGAGAAAGGAAATCTCCCGGCCAGCCACGGCAGACGCTCGTGGGTTTCTGCTCTATCTAGCCCTGGCTGTGAGCTTAAACGAGCACCAGCGGATGTGGCTGACACCTCACAGGTACTCCCACCACCTCCTTCCTCTAAATCCAGTGCTCTCTGCTGCTCACACAGCACCCTGCTGTGCAGAACAAGCTCATGAATGGGCCTTCTCGGCTTGGGGAGTAGGAACCATGGGCCTGCTGAGCACGAATCATATCAAGACTGGGACCCCTGAGACCTGTAACGGCGCATTGGACAGATGGTGGGAGAAGTGGAGACGTCACGACCCGTAGGATCAGACCCCAAATGACACGTGAACATGGCGTCCATGAAAACCCCATGTGGAGGCTCAAAGACTAGCTTGATTTCCATCTTGTCTGTCTAGGCCGGAAGCCCACGATCTAATCCCTTATCCTTGTAGCAAGCAGCAGGAGTAACAATCACCCAAAAAGTCCTTTTCAGCTTCAGTTGGGGGGTTTGCATGTGCCGGGGAGGAGAGCAGCTTTCTGGGCAAGAATCAGTCACGCAGCCGTGGTTACTCCTAAACGCAGGGCCGTGCACTGAGGTGGCCCTGCATGCTGCAGGTCACCTTCTGAGCAACGGGCTACACAGCTGTGGCCACACCTTGCAGTTGAGCAGGTGAGAGCCAGCTCTGCCCAGGGAGGCTGTGTCCCCCGGCCATCTGCTGTGACCCTGCTGCCCCGGGCTGCTCACAGCGTTTCGTTGTTGAGGATTGGGGCAGAGGGCAGCCCAAGTGCAGTGGGCTTGTGGACACCAGCCCTCCACACAACGTCGTGCTCCTGCTCAGAGGCCCCCGCCTCTCCCACAGAATCCCATCTCCCTGGACTTCATTCCTGGCTCCGATTCACACTCCACGCACGTAAGTGCCACTAAATGCCTCTGCAGGGGTCGGCCTCATGAGAGCCCTCAAGGTGCGTGGTTTCTTTTTCTAAATACGGAAAGGAAAACTCAGTTTGCTTAAGCAACTTGGCTAAGATCACAGAGCTAAGTGGCAGCCACGGGTCTTCTGGCTCCTGATTCAGAGTTTTGCATTACACAAAGCCACCTCCTTCTCTGAAACATGGAATGGCGGCGTGGTTCTGAGGGCTGAGGCTGTTTCTGAGTCCCTCAGCACGGAAACGAGGCAGGAAGGGAGGAAGCGAGGCATAAACAGTTCCTCCTGTGAGTCGGGCGTGGTGTAGACACACTTGTCTCCTCTGTGTGTCCTCCTTCAGTGGACAGTCATCAGTGCTTTCTGGTGACCTAATATGGTGGCCGAGACACCGGACACGGGCTCAGGGGCCGCACTACCTGGGTTAATACCTCAAGCACTGCCACAAACGCCCTGTATGATCTCAGACAAGATGTCACCTTTCTGGACCTCAGACCTCTCACCTGTAAAATGGGATTATAATAACACCACCTCATAGAGTTTGGGGACTAGCCGAGTTAATCTGTATAACGTGCTTAGAACCGTGGTTAGCACTTAATAAATGCTCAATAAGCATTTATTATTGTTAAGTAATAACAATAATGTTATGTTTGATGTTGAATACAACTTGCAAACAGAGCAAAGGTGTTACCCATTTTCCATTTCATGCAAAGAAAAAAGTAAAAAGCTGAAGCCAAACAGCCCTAGCTGCCCTCAACTCAGGTTCCCGGCCACACTGCCTGTGCGAGAGCTATGAAGCTGCCCCCGTAAGGTCCCTGGTGCTAGAGAGGTACCAGGGGACTGAGAATGGGCCTTCTAGGAACTCATCTCTCTGGTTCAGGAGTCAGCCTTCCTTGCTTGGTGGTCTCCTGACCGCAGGGCTCTGCTCTTATTCACTCATCGGTCCTGGGAAGGCTTGGGCTGTCACTGCAGCATAGAGGCCATGCAAACAGCCACTCAGTGGCCGACCAGCAGCTTCTCGCTGTCCCGGTGCAAGATGGACACACGCCTCCTTCGTGGCCTGGCCCCGAAGGCCGAATGCAAAGTTTCTTACACGGCCTGGAGCTTGTTCTCGGCTCCCTAACAGAAAGAACCAGAACATTAGCCTCCTCCATCCTCTCTTGCTCTTTACTCTCCTCTCTCTTACTAGGATCCAGGCAGCCCCTTACCCAAACCCATTGTTTAAAGAGCTGCCTCTTTCATTTCTTTTGACAGTTTTCTCTCCCAGAAGATAGAAAGCGTGAGGGAGGAAATGGACGTGGGCCTCACTGTGACAGAAAAGAATTGCTTGTGACATGGCAATGGGATGGTTGAGAGAATGTACCCATTTCCCGGTAAAGCTTGTGAAGGCCGAGGAGAGAAACCCATGCTACAGGTTCAGTGCATTTTTCAGGCTGTCATGAGAAGATTTCAACAGGCCCATAAAAAAAGCTTACATATGATTTGTTTTAGTTAAAATGATCCTGGCTCTTGTAATATACAAATTCTCAAATCTCAGTGGCTTAACAGGATAAAAGTTTACTGTATTTCCTACTCCCACAAAATCCAACCAGGAAAGGGCTCATTCAGGCATCCAGGCTGACAGATAGAGGCCCTGCCTCTTTTAACACGTGGCTTCCAGAGTCAGCTGGAGTAAAGACCCCCTGCTCACAGATGGGCAAAGGGTGCTGGGGAAAACCAGAATGCATCACTTCTACCCACATTCCATTGGCCAGAAGTCAACTACAAGCTTCCTCACTTTACACACAGCTGGGATATATAGTCGCTGCTGGAAAGCCCATCCCGGCAGAAACTCCATCCTGTAATCGGGGAACACGACTCAGGTAGAAGCAACCAACTGGGAATGAGATCTACTAAGGAGACCTCAACTGCTCCTGAGCTGAAGAAGAGTGGGAGGGATCTCAAAGGGCCATCTTACTCAACAAGGATAAATAAAACAATAGACAAAAGTGGCTACCTAGGAAACGCTCAGGTGAGCTCCGTCTCAAAAACGCGCATGTAGGAAAGAGTGGTCATTGACCCAAAACAACAGAAAAAAATAAAAGACTGGTATGGAGCTGTAAGAGTGATGTCCAGAATGCAGCATCCCCACAAAATGTTAATAAGGCCTCTTACAGCCTTGTTTGAGCAGACAAACAAAGGAGACTTAGGTCTATCCCTGGAGGTGGGAGAGGGGTGTTACTGAATGACCAAAAAAAAAAAGAAAGAAAGAAAAAAACAGTCCAGCTGGTCTGTTTCTCTGTCAACTCCTTTGTCAAAGTGAATGATTTCAAGACTGCAAAGAGCAGAAGACATTGAAATCCCCCAAGAATGAAAAGTGTGCAAGAGTGAAACGTACTCCTCAAGTCAGCCAACATATCCTGCCCCAAATGAATTACATTCCAGAATTCTGAAACAATTTTCAAGAAGGGATTATTATAGATGCAGGTGAGTAGTTAAGTACACAGCCCCTGAAGCTAAAATATCTGGGTTTGAATCTCGGCTCTGTCACTTGCTAGCTGTGGGAAAATTATCTAATCAATCTGTATCTTAGTTTTTCCACCTATTAAATGGGTAAAATAATAATACCTATTTTATAGGATTTTGGAGTGTTTAAATAAGACTCAATCTATTCTTAGCACTCAGCCTGGCACCTACTAAGTGCTCAATAACTGTTAGCAGCTGCTGCTGCTGTGGTTACTACTATTACATGGATGATAGTCTGCTGGTAGTCTATGAAACATCATGGCAATCAGAGAAAAGTCTAGAAGACAGAGATGAACAAATACATTCCAGTTTTGAAAAGAAGTGAATTTTCTAGGTGCTGCCAGATTCCAAGCAAAATTTCTGACTATTCAGCAAGTCTTATTATCTCCCTATCAGGTGCCAGGCTGTGTGCTAGGTCCTGGAAATGGAGGACGGGACAAAATAAACAGAAATCCATGCCTTGTTCAGTGTAGTAGGTCTACCAGGGGAGAAATACAATTTTTAAACGTAAGTAAATATATAATATGTCGGTTGCTGATAGGTGGTGTGGAGGAAAACAGGGCAAGAAGATGCACAATGCTCGAGAGTTTCAATGTTAAAGGTCTTTGACAGAAGAAGATATTTCAGTAAAACCTAAAACCATGTGGCTCCTGGAGAAGGAACTGCAAATACAAAGGGCCCAAGAGGGAAACGTGCCTGGTGTGTTCCTGGCACAGCACAGAGTCCAGTGTGGCTGTAATGCAGGGACTGGGGGGAATGATGGTGGAGAATGGGGCCAGAGAGATAACAGGAAGCCAGACGGGGCCGTGCCCTTGTAAGGACAGGGAGTGGTGGTACTTAGCGAGATGGCAGCCAATGACCAAAGCAGTGATGTGCTCTGATTTATGTTTTAAAAAGTTTACTCTGCTGTGTCGTAGGACTGAAGGAGGCCACTATGGAGGCAGGAAGTCTGCTCCGAGGTTCTTGTAATAAACTGGGCCGTGATGGTGGCTAGAAACACGCTGCTAGGTAACGGAGATGATGCGACATGGTCTAAGGAGTGGTCAAATTCGGATGGAAACCGTGTTGGATTTTGCTAACAGACTGAACGAGGATGAGAGAAAAAGAGAGGGTCAAGGTTAATTCCAAGGACTTGGGCCTGATCAGCTGGAATGATGGAGTGACATTAACTGCAAAGGGACAGCAACAGGAGCGCCTGGCTGAGGGGATGGGGAGATGAGGAGTTGTTCTTGGGTATGGTACATTTGAGATGCTTCCTTGGCATCCAAGAAGAGACATGTGGCAGCTGGTTGGATGTCTAAGTTTGGAGATCAGGGAAGAAGACAAGGGTAGAGAGGTATGGCCACGAGGATGCTGACATTAGCAAAGGACAGAGATTAGCTAGAAAAGAGAGGAAGTCCAATGACGGAGCCCAATGCTGAGATGTTGGGAAGGGGAGGAGAAGGTAGCACAGGGGGACCACAAAGGAGCAGCCAGTGAGCTGAGAGGTCAACCAGGAGAAGGTGGTGGGTGTCCTGGGGGCCAGTGAAGGAAGACAGGGCTTTCAGGAGGGAGAGATGGACTGTGTCCACTCCTGCTGAAAGGTCAAGTAAGACGAGGACGGAGAAATGACCATTGGGACAGTTGGTTAAAAGGACTGTCAATGGATCCTTTAAAAAGAAAGTAGTGGTAAGTAGGATTCAAGATTGCGTCACCAAGAACAGATTTTGCACGATGAAGCACATTCTTTTATTTTGGAAGTGTCCTTGGATAATGCCAGGGTTTGCCCAGATTTCAACATGGCGTTTGAAACAAACAAACAAAGATTCTTCTGGTGTTTTTGAACATGATGGCAAAATAGAGGCTTGTGAAACAGTTTTATTACTTGATTTTATAAATGGCATATTCTACCCTCTCTCCCCGTGGCTTGTTCAAAAATTTTAGCAAGGACTCAAATAAAAACATCACTAGAATGATAGTCCAATCTACAGAAGTTGCAAAGCTAGGCGATATAGAAATACATTAACAGAGCACAGGGGATCCCACAGGACTAGATGAATGGGTGGAGCTAATACCATATTTAACAGGAATGAATGGGAATTCCTGCACTTTGGTTGCAAGCTCTGAACATGTAAATATCAGATGACAGAACCAGGGTTTGGCCACAGTAGGGGAGAAAGTGGCCCCACAATTTATATTGATAGTAGCTCTGTATGAAGTGACATACTGATATACTACTGAAAGCTGTTGTCATCCCAGGCAGCCATGACAGAAGAGTGATATCTACAGTAATTCTCTTATGACATTCTGTGCGCATCGTTCAACATCTATAGTATTTTTTTCCCACTCTGGCCTCATGAATAAAGGGAGAAATTGACATAGTACGATGCATAGAGAGGAGAAAAATTGGTGCATAGAGAGGAGAAAACTTGAACCCACGAAAATGGCTGCCACCTGCTGCTCCGCCTACTTCCATGGCTTTCCTTCCCCGCCACTTCTCCATGCCACTCCCAAATAGGGTCACACCACTCACTTATTTAACGTTCTCAATGCTCTTTCTCCCATTGCCTAAGGAATAAATCCCAGACTTCCCACATTCTATCCCTGTCTCTGCAGCTGCATTTCCCTCTGTCCTCCCAGTGGGCCTGGTACCCCGGCCCCCCCTAATCCCGAAGCTGGCTCTCATTTCCTGCCTTTGCTCCCAGATTTAGTGTCTTCCTGTGGGCTCTCAAAGCACTTGTTTTTTCCCCTGTGTTGTTCTTGCCTTACCTCTCTGTGCCATTGCTGACTTTTTTCTTACCTCTATCCCAGACTAGACTGTCAGCTAGCTGAGGGCAGGGCCAGTGTTCCTTTTCTCCTTATTTTCCTACTTGGGGTGGCTCTTGCCACAAAGCAGGTACTCAGTCAATATGGGTTGAAAAAGGAAGGAAGGAAGGAAGGAAAGAAAGAAAGAAGGAAGGAAGGAGGGAAGAAGGAAGGAATCAGTGCCAGGTCCTCTGCTTAGAACATCCTCCCTTCCTGTTTGTCCAACTGGTAAATCCTTTCATCTTCCTCTGAAAATGTTCTTCCTGATGCTGCACTTCCTACAGCACTTAGCACGTGCCTTTGTGGAGCACTCAGCCATTGTACTAATGTGCCTACCTGGTTTCTCTGTCTTATTCATCTCTGGATGCCCAGGACAGTGGCTGGCCACATTCTTGTATCTGGTGTCATATCTTACAAAGAATGACTAAAGCACCTGAGAATGTATAGCCCAGAGAAAGGGGAAGTATGATTCTTTTATTAGGAGGAAAAGGAAAACTAGACAACCCCTCAGCCTTGATGTTTCAGTGGTAACTTGCTTCTAGGAGGAGTGAGGATGGGCAGCCTCTACAGCCTCTTCCCACTCTGGGCTTTGTGGCTCTGGGCTCTGGAATGCCACTTAATTGCTAGTCTTACTTCAGGCTAAGTGGTCCAAGGGAAGGGCTTAGAAGAAGTGTGGCCCCTTCTGCTTCAGGTGGAATGTGGATGAGAATAAGTAAGATGGTCACTCTCTAGGAAGCAGAGGTCAAGGGAGAAGTTTCTAATCTTCCGTGTGCCTTATGGGAAGAAGGTTCCCTAGTCCACAACCTCCCACAGACGTTGGGAGTGGTGGGGGCGGGGGGGGGGGGCTACTCTTCACTCCCTGCCCCAGTGGGGAGCCCTGGCCACTGCAGCGCAAAACCTTTGTCTCCTTGAATTTGGGGTATGGGGACTCAACCTGTGCCAATGCCACAACTGTGACCTCCTAGGAGGTCATCAGTGTGGACAGAGAAGGATCATGGTAAAGACCGACTGTCCTGTGGCCCTAAGCTGCATGGCCACTTTGGCTCTGGGGCAAGGGTTGGGGGAGGAATAGGGGGCCAGACCAACCATGTTATTGGGTTCCCTTTTCCCCTGGCTCATCTTGTTCATGAATGGGTGGAGTCCTGTGGGTACAAGCCATCTAGGACAGCCCCCTCAAAGACCCCCTTGTTCACACTTTGCCCTCCTGCCAGGCTTCTGCAGCCCTGTCGTGGAGGGACTGGTGTTTATTCTGGCCTGCAGAGTCTCTGTGGTCTTTCCTGTCTTTTTTGGCAGGTCACCCTGCAATGCCCATATGTACCTACGTATCTCTAGCCCACATGGAACATACTTTTGAGTCCCATCACCCTCCTATCTTGACACTCCGTGGGGTGAGGGAAACACCACCTTTCTGGTTGGCCAGCCTAACTCCTATACCTACTAGAGCACAGGCGTACACTAGGTTCTCAGTCACCATTTGCTGAGCTAATTAATCAATAATCTGGTCTTCCGAGATTCAAGCACTTCTACCAAACCAGCAGAATGCCTCCTGCCTAATTCCACAGGTTCAAGAAACTGAAGTCCAGATGTCCTCCCGACTCCCTTCCCCATCCCCTATGTGCTTCCAGTTCGTAAGGAATTCCAGTCTGAGCCCCCTTGGAGAACAAATCTGTGCTACAGGCAGAATTTCCTGTGAGGTCGTACGAGAGAATTTCAACATCAGCTAAACATAAACTTCCACGGTCCTTTGTGATTTCACTGTTTGGCCCTTTGGACTTGTTCCTTATTTTCCGACCTAGAAATCTCATTCTTTTATCTCTTTCCAAGATTGGTATTTTTCAGGTGAATTGGTTGGGGTGGGGTGCGGGGGTGTGGGGGGGGCGGGTGACTGTGCCTTGCGGAAAGGTCATTTCAAAAAATGGTCTTACTTTAGGGATGATGTAGGTGCCTGATCACTGCACTGTACACCTGAAGCTAAAGCCGAACAATAATGAATGTCAACTATAAATAAATAAATACATATATATATATATATATATATATATATATATATATATATATATAATTACAAGAACAGAAGTACAGCATTAGGCATAGAGACAGTGGAAATGTAACAGCTGTATGTGATGTCAGAGGGGTAGTAGATTGGGGGAGGGAAGTTATCACTTTGTGAGGGATATAAATGATAAATGTCTAACTATTACATTGTTTTGTACATGAAACTAATAAAAAAAAAAAGAGTGGTCTTTGGCAGCTCCTTATTTTTCAGATGTCTTTGCTTTTTCATCTGATTGAGTTTAAGTGTTTTTCCTAAGTGTCATTAGCCTTTTCCCCAGTTCTAAACATGTTGAGCGGCTGTGGTAAGGAGCTGAGGCATGAGAGCAGGAGATGCAGACACCAAGCCCGGTGGGCACAGGCCAGAACACGTCCACTGTGCCTGCCGCCCGCACCCCGCCCTCTGTCCTCCCCAGGTGACATGATCGCATGGAAGACAATGCCTCCACTGCCTGCTTCTGGCTTTTCGGACCCACAAAGAATATCTGGCTCCATAAACATGCACCTAGTGATTATAGGATTAACAGCCACCTGTCATAGCAGGGAAGGGAAGATGAATTACAGAACAAACATATTATCCATTAGTGGACACTTTGGGTTTAGGGCTCCAGCAAGGCTTTCCTTGTCCTAGGAGGGAATCAGTTCAGGCTGTCAGGCCTATCTCCCTCTTTCTCCTCACAGGCTGGACCTTTGATCGCAGTTGCCATGGTGAGGAGATTGTTGTAAGAAAGCAAGAGCATGATGGTGCCTGTACTTGGGAAGTGAGATGTTTATGAAAATTTACATTTTCCTCATTTTCTTGTCTCTCTGCTAGAAAGACAGAAGGGATGGGGCAAGAGAAGCCATCTCATGTTCTTTGAGCATCTATTATGTGCCAGGCATGAAGCTAGGTCCTTCTGTATGAGTCTATATTGTGTGAAATAGATACCTGTGTGTGCATTTGTACATAAAACCTTTTTTTGTTGTGAACTCACCTACCAAAGAGTGCACAAAACAAAGGCTCAATGATTTGTCCCAAAAAAAAACACCATGTAAAATCAAGAAACAGACGTTGCTAGAGCTCCAGACACAGCCCTTGCGAGCTTTCTCAATTCTTACCTCCTCCTTCCCTTCAAAGAAAAAAACTATCCTGACTTTTTTTTTGGAAATCACTTGCTTGTTTTTCTTCAGTTTTACTGCCTCATTATTAAACCTTAAACACTAAGGTTTAGTTTTTATCCTTTTATAAACTTTGTATGGATAGACTCACACCGTGTGTGTTCTTTGTATGTCTGGCTTCTTTTGCTCACGACTTTGTTCTTAAGCTTAATTCATGTTATTACTTGTGAATATTATTTATTCATGTTATTTATTGTTCATGTTATTATTTGCCTGCAATTTTTCATGTTCACGTCTTTATGACATATCATAATATGGATACATTTATTTATCCACTTATCCAATTTATTTGTCCATTCTGTTGTTGATGGACTTTTGGATTAGATCCAGTTTGGGGTTCTTATAAATAATGCTATGATGGATATTCTTGTACATGTCCTTTGGTACACATGTATTCACATTTCTGTGGGTATGGAATTTCTAGGTCATAGGTACTTGGGTAGGTAACGCCAACTAAAGTTCCTAAGCAGGTGTATGGGTTTCCGTTTTTGCATAACCTTATCAATACTTAATATTCCCAGTCTTTTGAATTTTAGTCATTCTCGTGGATGTGTAGCAGCATCTCACTGTTTGGCACTTGAATATTCTCTCTTCTGATGTGATTGTTTAAATCCCACTTTCCTATTAGGTTTTTTTTTTCTTACTGATCTGTCATAGCGTGTTACCAGATGGATCTTCTCACTGTCAGTTCAGTTTGCACAAGCCCGGAACTAAACTCAGCATCTTTCCTCTCCTTCTCTTTGCTCGCTGCCTCCGGGTGTCACTGCTTCCTCTCAGTTGCCTGTATTAGAACCCTAGTGGTCATCCCTTCTTCCATCCTACCCCAAATCACCAGTTTGATGAGGCTGTGTCGTAATTATTTCCCATATTTGTCCCTATCCGAGACATCTCCACTCTGACTGCTTTGATGTAAGCTCTTGTCACTGCTCATCTGTTGTTTAGCACGGGCCACCTAGCTGGTCTCCCCTCCATTCTCTCTGGATCATCCTCCATAGAATGATCAAACATTGACATTGCATCATTTAAAGCTCTTCTGTGCTAAAAGGTATCTATAACCTGGCCCCTGCCTACCACTCAACCTAATTTTCCACTATTCCTTTTTTGACATTTGTGGCCTAAAATGACCAAATCTATTATGCTTCTGAGCATTGCTGTTATTCCTTCTGCATCAATTTCTGTTCCTTGCCTCACTTCTTCACCTGTTTAATTTGTACTCCTTTTTCCAAAAAAAAATCCTCTTCCCCAGCTTCCCAAACTATTCCAAGTGATTCTTCAGGGGGCCCCCAAGGCAGATTCAACTATAAAACTTAATCCATCATACTGAAAGGATGGTTTTTATGTCTGTCACTTTCACTTATATGTAAGAAACTTGAAGTCACTCCAGCTTATTGGTGGCACTTAATAGGTCCTTAATAACCCCAACAGATCCTCCTTTTTTCAATTTGAAGAACTTAATTGAAGAATAATCTGTAAGATTAATCAAAATCAGAATGCATATTGTTCATCTATCTTGGTCATTTTAATAGTTGGTTTGTTATGTTGTTTCTTGAGTTTTATTTTGTCTCTTAATTTTTATACTATTAATAAGCATTGCCACTATCTTTTAAGGTCTGTTAAACATTTTTTACCTTATTAATCTCTATTTTATTATCTGAAAAGTTGATTTTTTTATATATATATAGCAAGATGGGCATAATGAGTGAGCGCATTTTTTCCTTTTAGAACCGTCACATGTTTTGATGAGTTTTTCATCCTCCCACTCCATGAAAAGAAACTGATGGTTCTTTTTTATGTGACCTATAGTATGAAGCTCCATTTATTAGTATGTCACCTTTATTAATGTTACTTTCCTCACTAGTGGGATTAAAACCTATATTGTTTAATGCCGTCATTCATTCCACATGCTAACTCATTCCTTCTATTTGTGTCCTGGAACCATTCCGAGTTCCTCAAAATAAAACTCTTCTTTCAGCAGGAAGGAGATGTTCCCTTGTTGGTTATTCCAGTTGCTGGATCAATATTCAGTCTGGTTCTCTGTGCCCTGCTATCAATCCTGGGGATCACTGTCCACCTTTTTGTCTTTGATGGAAAAATCCCAGCTTCCCTTGGCTTCTGACTGACAATAAGAGTGGTGCCTGCTTCCATGCCTGTCACTAGTGGTTTGAAGAAGCACCAAGGATAAAACGGCAGTGAATGCCTTTTACAATTGAGTTGACCTCCATTTGGCTTTATTGCTTTATTCTCTTGTAACTTATAACCTTTGAAAGGCAGCAGAAAAGTCCATTAGCTCAGTATCCGACAGTTCAGAAACTAGCAACCTTTCAGATTAATGTCGCTTCCACTGGTCTACTCCTTGTGGCAGATTGAACTTTCCAAAAATGGCCACAGCGATATTTCTCACCCCTACATGCTGTTCCAGAAACTTGTCAGTCCCCCATCAAACAGTGAAGTCTAAGTCCCCTCCCCTCAAACCTGGGTGAGTCCGGTGACTGCCTCAGGGAGTGTAACATGGCAGAAGTGACACCGAGTAACTTCTGAGATAAGATTACAGAAGGCAATCCACACTTTGAGGGAACTCGGAGTTGACTGATGAGAAGGCCACCTCCCCGGAAGCCGCATGCTGGAAAGGCCATGTGGAGACATCACATGGAGATAGAGATGCCCAAGGAATCCCAGCAGGTTCAGCCCTGTTTTGTGTCTTCCTACCAAGTGACAGAGATGTAAGTAAGGAGTCTTCAGAGGATTCGAGTTCCCATCCAGTGAGCTGCCTCAGCTGACACAAGGTCAAAAATATCCCTCCATATCTTGCCCAAATTGCATATTTATGAGCGAATGTTGTTATTCTAAACCACTAGGTTTTGAAGGTTTTTGTCATGAAGGCATGTGTAGGCAGAATACCCCTCCACCATCAGAGTTCAGACCAGAGCTCTGATTTGATGTCTTTTCTATAAAGGGGGAAATTTGAGACTCTAGATGTGCCCTTAGACTGCAGAGTGCAGTGGCGTGTCAGAGGGTTTTAAACTCTTTGTGTTGAAGCTTCTGTGTGAAAAGAACACCAGAGGTACTTTTTAGGGCCCTTTGGAGGCTGAAGAAAGAAAGAGGAATTAAAGTGGACCAGATTAAAGTGGAAGAGTAGCAAGTGACAGGCTATTCCTGGTACCTCCGTACCAGAAGGCTAGAGACCACCATTCTTTTCTGTTTCGTGCATTGCCGTCCTGATTCTCCAACAGTGTTCACTGCCCTGCAGAAAAACACAAGAGCCTTACTTTTCCTCGTGCAGGACTCTTCCCACAGAGAAGGAAGACCCATCTCTCTCTTCTCTAGGCCACTTCCTTTCATTCTAGGGCATCCGGCCTCAGATAAGAAGAAAGGTGGTGACTGTCCATGGTGATGCCTTTGCAATGCCTCCTGCTCCTGACACGCGTTGTCCCTTCAGAGGAACTCACATTTACAGGCTCCACCATTTACAATGACAGAGGCATCCTAGATCCTTAGATGATTTATCACTAGGTTTCACATATGTGTTCTAGGATATGGTATAAAGAACAGTCTGAAAAAGAAGACCACCATTTGTTCATCTCTTTACTTTAGGACCATAGAGTTGCGTGTGTGTGTTTATTCTTTTCAACAGAGCAAAGACTAAACAAGCCCTCCTTGAGGGCTTTGAGGTATTTTATCATTGACAATGTAATATGCCTTATACTGGACCCTGAAGCATGCATCTCAGAATTTTCTTCTGCATGTCACATTGAATATCTTTGTTCACTGTGGATGTGGGCACAGGCATTTTATGCGCCACTCTCCTGGAAATGGAGCCCATGGGTCAGAGAGCAGGGCCAGAGTCTAGGACATGCAGCTGGAGGGTCACTTGGGCTACTTTTCTACCCCAGATCTTCCTTCCCTCCCATATCCTCTCTCTCCACGTCCTTTTATTGTTGTGTAAGACCATGGTCTGGGATGGAGCGGAGGTAGAAAAGGAATGCCAGTGACAAGGTCCTGAGGGGGCAGGGGGATAGGCCTCAGCCTCCCATTATGCTTCAGTTACCCAGGGGGCAGCTGTGGTGAGGTGGGGAGGGAAGGCCCTGCATCTGAGCTAACCCTGTGTGCAAACACAGCGTCTGGTGTTTGGTTGCTCTGTAACCTCAAGCCAGTCCCTCAGTCACTCTTTTCTCATCGGTAGAAAGCTCACCTGCAGAGCGCGGTCGTGAAGATTGAGTGGGGTGACACATGAGAAAGGATTTTGTAAACCACAAAACACTCTGCTGATGACGGGTCACCCTTTCCTGTGGGGGCCTCGAGGAGACATAAGCAATGGTAGAAAAGCGAGTCGAAGGAGCTGCTGAAGGCTGCAATGAGGGGAGAGAGGAGAAGAGAGAAGTCCCAGAAGCAGAGGATACGTGGACCAGGGTGCCTGCCACCAGGGTCTCACGGGGCTAACTCAGCGGAGGGAGAAAAGAAAGGCTCACCTGGAGGTGCGTGTGCGCAGACGGAGGCAGCAGGCACGGCTGACAGGGGAGAACAAGGGAATAATAGCAGCCACGTGCCTGGCACTGGCTGAACGCCAGGCACTATGTGCAGGCTTCACACACTCATTCAACTCTCACAACAACTCTCCACGGCAGGTCCTAGCATCTTCATTTTATAGAGAGGAGAATGAGGTTCTCATAGGTAGAAGAAGTTTCGAAAAGTCTCACAGCCGGTAAGTGGAAGATTATGGCTTCAAATCGAGGTTTTTCAGACTCCAAAGCCCTCCCCAGCAAGCTAGAGATAAGGTTCTGTTCTGTTTTCAGGGATTTTTCTAACAAGGAAGAGAGTCAGAAGAACCCACTGTGAGGCAGTCCCCAAAGCCCACGGTTCAAAAACCAGGGTGAACAAAGAGACTGGGGGGAAGGACAAGTCAGAAGGTCTGGTGGAGTAGCAGAGAGAGGTTCGTCCCCGTGGAATGGCTCATGGGTAGGCCGGATACGTTTAAAAATGTGCAAACAAAGCTACTTCCTGCAGCCTATGTGAGGACCAGAAAGCCTTCACCTTGGGTCCACTTGTGCTCTTGTTCTTCTCTTTTCATTGTAGTTAGTCACACACCATTTAATTGTGTGGATACATTCTGAGAAATGCATCGTTAGGCAACTGCGTCATTGTGTCAACATCAGGGGATATACTCACAGAACCCTGGGTGGTGTGGCCTGCTACACACCTAGGCTGCATGGTATAGCCCATTGCTCCTCGCTGCAAGCCTGCACAGCAGGTTACTGTACAAAACAACCCGAGATGAAATCAAGCACAAGAGAAAATGATGTAATCAGGAGACGTGGTAAACACGAGTATGCAGCTGCTGCCAGCAAACACAGCATACCCTTGACAGCAAACTTTTTTTCATAAGTAGAAAGACAATACTCTAAAATAACCATAAAAATATAATATAGTAAATACACAAACAGCAGCTCAGTCGTTGATTATCATAATCAAATATCATGTACTGTCCATAATTGTATGTGCTGTACTTTATACAACTGGCAGTGCAGTGGGTTTGTCTACACCAGCGTCACCCCAAATACGTGAGTAATGTGTTGCACTCTGACCTTACAATGGCATGGAATCCTATTTTATTTGCCATAATGTCTCTTCCCATGACAACAGGGCTGCTATTCTGTAGCACAGGCTTGGGGGAAAGGCTGGGGCAGATAGAGAAAGAACGACAAATACCACTTCCGCCTTCCTTCATTTCATCACAATATTGGTCGTGTGACCAACGCGGTGAAAGGTAACGTGTAAGCCCAGAACATGGCATCCAGGGGATGCAAGTGTGGGGGAGAATGACCCCATTCTTGGACACCAAATGGTGGCTGCCTCTCTACACTGAACTCCAATGAAGAGTCAAGGCCACCTGGAAATTGCCATAGGCAGCCCAAGGGTGTGGGTGATTCTCTAAGCAGAATTGAGAGGCTCAGGGGGCCAATGATACAGCAGGAGAGGGAGGCATAGAAAGTGGTGACCAGGGAGGGAGAAAGTCCTTTCCTCCTAAGCTATAAGAGAGAAGGGGTAGGATTTCGTGTCAGAGTCTTGCGGGAGGACCGAGGTGGCAGCTGCACCTCCATGGGCATATGAGGGTACAGCACGTCCCGTCTCATAGATATAAACAGAAGTGTTCATTTGAGCCAGCCATGGGTTCTGTATGCTAGTAATCAAAGTTTATCACTCAGGCAAACAAGCCAGAAGCAAGGGCTCACATCGCTAGCATTTGGTTTTGCCTTCTCCAGAAAGACATTTTGGTCTTGGTTACCCTCTGGGTTTTTCCTCTGGTGCTCTGAGTTCTCTCTTATGCAATGCTCCCTGCACAGGCATTACATAACAGCCGGGATGGCAGGGAACACCTATACAAGAGGGCATGACAGTTAGACAATGGGCAGACAGAGGCTTCCCTGAGAAAATGGAGTCATTCATGAGCTGTGTGAGAGGCTGCTCTGTTCCCAACTTGGCTCCCTGGTAAATGAAGTGCTCTGGGGACAAAGAGGGAAACTTTACACTCTCGCAGTTTTCCCACAGTGGCAGGCTCACAGAGAAACAAGGCACTCGTTGGCTTTGAGGAGAAAAGACCACCCCATCCATAGACTTTGCCTGCTCTCCCCGATCGTGGTCTTGTGCCAAATCACAGAATCATCTCCGAGCAAGGAAACAGCAAGGCTAACTTGCTGTGGGGTCTGCCTTCTGCTTCTGGCTGTTTTCGTCACAGCCGGATGGCTTTTCATTTCTGAGTCAGCTCATGTTTTACCTCTGTGCTGGCTCACCACTTTGAAGGCAAAGAATGCTGTCAGTCAAGATGGTTACTCAGAGACAGAAATAACATCATCTCTTAAGTTGATGCGGGAAGCTGAAGTGGAGATGCTATGCAGAATCCAGGTGTGCCTTCCATGACACAGCTGGCCAGCTCACCTGTTCCGAGGGGCTCTCCAAGCCCAGGGACAGGTTGGCTATAGCTCCAGGCTTGTGTCTGAAGTCACATGCAGAAAATATTTAACTGCTGGGCCCAAGACTCTTTGCATGGGAATCTGTACTGTGACTACATGGTTTGTCTATTGCTGCCTTAACTTATACACCGCAAATGCTGAAAAGTTAACCAAAAAGTTGTGAGTGTCCTGTAGTGAGTATTTTATGTAAGACTAAATTTCAAGCCAAGAAGATACCAAAATTATAACAATCTTACATAGTAACAAAAAATGTCCAAACTCCAGCAAAGACCTATTGATCTTGGTGCAAAGCTCTTATCTAACTTATCTATTTAAAGAGATTTTTGCAGGCCACTGTAGAACCGTTTGACCCACGGCACTTTTCCTACCACTAGAAATTCTACCGTAATCCCCAGATGCTGAGTGGATCCTGCGATGGGTAAGTTATAATATTATAAGATATAAAGATCCCTGTTTATCCACTCTGGAATGCTATCTTCCTTCCAGTACCAGAGGACTCCATAGGATAAAGGAGAGAAGAGAGTCAGGGGATGTAAAATCCTTCCTGAATGATAAAAAGGCACCAATACGATCCCGTCTGGGATACATGTACACATGAAATAGATCCGGATTTGTCAGCTCAGCCTCAAACAGGCAGGCTCCAGCCTTCTGGGCACCAAACCTACGACGTTCGCAGGTGCCAACTAAAGAAGAAAACAGTGGGTTACATGCTCTAGAATCAGAGAGGTGAGCCTGGGTCCTAATTTCAAACTGTGGTTACTATGAGACCTCAAAGAAGTTACTTTTATTTTCTCAACTGAACTAATCACAATGGCCGTTATTGATATTAGGAAGATGGGCAAGGCCAGCCCAAGCAGATGTCCTGGGAGAGTGGAAGCAAGCAGGCTGAGGACACACACTCCCTGAGGCCCTTCTCCACTGAGGAGACCCTGCTCACAGCACTGTACACCCTCACCAGACAGGTGGCCATTTTTTGAGAAGATTCCTCATTAACCTGGGAAAACTTCACACGGACCAACACTGTTTCATGCCCCGTGGCTGGAAACCACCGTACAAAATGTCTGTTGCAGTTAAATCCTCCACTGGCTCTAGTTATATTCTTTAAAGAGAAACCTTTAACGTGTCCTCATTTATGCTTCAAGTATAAAAAATGCAATGTTCACCAAATTCATGTGCCTCCCCTAATGGCTTCCACTTCAGAACTTGAGAGAAGAAGCAAAAGCCTTGGAACTCACCAACTTTTTTTTGGACATTGATCATGTCCCAGGTGCCATAAATTTGAGCTACCTGTGCTCCTCACAACAGAGTGAGGGAGGGTGGTGACACAGGGCATTCAATGCTATGAGAAGGAAGGCTGGGCGCTTGTGGGAGCATGTCTCACCAGAATAGTGGCTGAGGGACACTTTCCAGAGGAGGTGTAACCTGAGCTGAATCTTAACGCTCACCTGGCTGGCCAGGTGAAGGTGTGGGGTGCAGCCAGGCAGGAGCAGAGCATGCGAGGGCACGGAAGGTAGGAGAGCCTGTGTGTTCGATAAACTGCGACAGTTCCATGTGGCTGGAGGATGGGAAGAAGCGGTGAGACGGGATATGGTGAGTGGAAACTGGAGATGTAGATATTCCCAATTAGCCCTGAGACATCATTTCTGCCTAAAGAATGCCTTCAATAGAGATATTTACTGCTTTACACATTTATCGATATTCTGAGCCTTCACGCAGCATGGAAAGCAGAGGAAGCCCATGGGGTAACCCCTCACATGTTTTCGCAGTTTCTATAATTACCCTTTTTTTTCTCTCCCATTTGAAGAGAATTCTTTAGGCGACTAATTTATGCTTCTATAACTATTTTCTGTCAACTAACCTTTGAAACTGATCTGTGTTGAAAAGGCTGTTTTTCATCAAATGGATCTAGATTACTCAATGACTAATCTGTTGACCACAGACGCTTTTCAAAAGGGCCTCACCTTTTAAGCTTAATCATTGCTACCGTTACTGGATTGTTATTATATGCCTAGCCCTGTGCTAAATGCTGTTGAAACATCTTTATTCAATCCTCACAGCAGCTCTGTGAGGGAGATATATTATTATTTCCATGTTAAGGATGAGAAAAATGACACTTGATAAAGTACGAGCTTGTACATGGGAGCCCTGGGATTCCATCTGTTTGATTCCAAAATCCCTCGCTCACCAGTTCATGCCACTGCTATTTTAAAATATTTTTGAGGAGAACGACTTAAAACAAGATGTATGGGAGTTGCTTTGCAGTGGATAGATAGCCAAGTTCTTAGACCAGAAAACATTTTTTCCTTTGCAGAAAGAAGGCAGTGATGGAGGAAATAGCCAGTGAATGTTCCAAGAAGTGATGGGGAGATCCAAGGGCAACAAAGACCATTTCTCTGTTACCTGAAAGCCTGAGTTAAGTTACTTCTCAGGAATTGTAATGCCAATTTTTGTAACACCCCCCTCCCCCAATTCTTTAAAGTATGGACTTTAGTTAATAACAATGTATCAAGCTCAGTTCATTCATTGTGACGCATATACCACGCTCATGTAAGACGTTACCCATAGGGAAAATTGGATGAGAGGTACATGGGAACTCTACTATCTTTGCAATTTTTCTGCAAATCTAAAACTGTTGTAAAAAATAAAGTTTATTTAAAATTTTTAAAGCACTCTGAATAAATACCTCATTCTCCAAAGCCACATGCACATTCCAGGAGACTTTGTATTCTTAGAAATTTCCAGAAACAATTCAGTTGCTATACCTAAGAGTATGGCCCAGATTAGACTGAGCAGTCATTGTTACGGATGTGAAGGTTAGTGCAGAAGTTCCAAGCTCTACTGAATTCAGACCCATTTATTTTCCTCGCCAAAGTTCATCGTGAAGCAGAGTGAGAGGCAAAGCTACCCTGAAGAAGAGGAATCGGACCTGAGGTTGGTTCAACAGGAAAGTAATTTATTACTTTCATGGTGCAGTTACAATGCGATACTTAGGAAAAGTAGTTATCAGGCTGTTTAGAGTTTGCTCTCTCTCCCTGCCGTGGTGCTTCCGGGTACCCTCAAAAATCTCTTCTCTTGTCAGGCTTCAGGGCCCTGCTGACTAGTCCTTCTGTGGACTGGAATCTAGAAAAGGTAGTTCCTTGTTGGTGTGAGCTTTTTCAAAATACCTGTGCAAGGAATATGAATTTGTCAGCCATCTTCCTGGGAGGAAATATCATCACCAACTACAAGGTCTGGTGCCTTGGTCATCAGGAGTGAGAAAGGGGAAGACAAGGCCCTTGGCTTGTGAGGGGCTCCCTGCAGGGTTAATAGGAAAAGAGATGGAAGCCAAGAAAGGGGCCCTGAGCCCAAGATTCCACTCCAGGTCCTCACTCCTAGGGCAATGTCACCAATGTCACCAAGGGTGCTGCACACGGGATCCATGATAAAGAAGCAAGAGGTGGACATGGTCAGACGTTCTCCAAGGCCAGAACTGGCCTCCTTGGGAGCCTGTGCTCCTAAAGTGATGTAGGAAAAATAAGGGACAGCAGTACATTCCGCGGACTTAGCAAGCTTTATGCGAGAGCACAAGGTCACACAGCCTCTGAATGACCAAGCGATAGCTCCAACCCTGTTTTATCTGACTCCAGAATTCAGACCCCTTCTGCTTGAGATTTGAGCCTCTCACGCAGGCTCTGGTCCGTGAAACGGAGAGGAATGGAAGCCCGGTGCTGAATAGATACGAACACACACACTCCTCAACGTTGTCGACACTACATAGCTTGGACCTCATTTCAGATATAATTATAACCATGCCAAGAAGTGGGAGTTAACATTTTAAAACCTCTAGTGCACTTGCTGTAGGAGCCACTGAGTAGTCCAAACCCTGTGATGCAGAAAGGAAAAAATAAAAAATAAAACACTGAGAATTCAGCTCATTAACCCAAGCCACTGACTCATCAATGAAAAACTCCCATAAGTCCACTTGGGGGGTTTAGGACTGAGGGACATGGCCAGATTCCCTAAATAGAAATAAGTGGTGCTCATCAGAGAAGTGTGGTCAGGCCCTTCCTGGCCAGAAGTTCACCTTGGGCTCCAGGAATTACTTGTTCCTCTCTGGTGTCTAAACAAAGTGAATTCTTCACTGCAGAGGGTGAAAACCAGGCACCTCCTGTGGAATGTCAAACAAAGCTTTCCAGTATGAAAATGTCTTAGTCACTTGGAAACCAGCCAAAGTAAACTCCTAGTGCCGACCCACCCAGGCCTCTGAACCGGCTGGGAAAGGAGAGGGAAATCCCAAAACAAATGTAAAAGCAGCTTGTCAGCCTGTGCTGTGGCCCTCCCCTCCCAGGGGCAGGTCTTCTCCAGGTGAGCCAGGATCTGAGGAAGGCAGTGGGTGATGAGCCCGTCCTGGACCGGCTGTCAGTGGCATCTCTGTTTGGTTCCAGGTTTGAGTGGGGCCATGGCTTATATAACAGTTTGGCAGGGGGACGCAGCCAGGCGGAAGCACGCGGGTTTCCAGCGGCTTATAATCATCTTTGATTTCTCTGTTTGCTCAGCAGCTTTTATGCAGTGGGGGAGGCAGCAGTGCAGGATTCTGACATACTATAATCTTCTGTTTCCTTCTGCAGAACAAACAGCCCCAAACAGATCCCTGTGGCCAGAGAATTAGCAACTGCCACACGGGTTGCGGGGAGGAGCTGCATAGCCCCGACCTGGCCTAAGAAGGCCGGAGACTGACCTAAAGTTAGAGACTGACCTAAAGTTAGAGACTGACCTAAAGTTGGGCCCTCATCAGGTACAAGTGAGCCTGAGGGGCTGCCGAGAGGTGGGGCAGACACCCATACTGTTTGCCCTCTTGGCTGTTAAGGCTATGGTGTCCCCCTCTGAGTATGCAGGTCACTGTCCCATGCCACGTCCATCCAGAAAGGTAGCTTTTCAGGACTTGTGTCTTGCTAACTAATGTCTCTCTCCCTATACCATCACCTCCATGTAGGTACCAGGTTGACGAGGCTGGAATCCTGGCCGTGTGGGAGCAACTAATTTAGACAGTGATATTTCACTTCATTAAGAAACACAGATTTTGAGCATTATTTGATCCTTATTTACCTGGAATTGAGTAGCCACTGCCCCCTTTAGAAGCAGCACATTCTCTCCACTGGCTGTAGTTCCCACCAGGCCAATTGTATTTCACCCAGAGGTCTCTTCCTTTCCTTATTTCACTTTTCTGGCTCTTGCAGACATCGTTAGGATAAATCTCCTGCTCTATATTAATTGTAATCATTCGATATCATAATCATCTGTTTACCTGTCTGATTCTCCCAACAGACTATGAGTTCCTTGGGCAGGGGCCCAAATGGACCGTTCCTGTATTCATTCAACAAGCTGTCTATCGAGTCCGCACCTTGGGCAGAGTGCCAGCCAAGGGCTAGTCCTTTTGTGAGGAATTTGGTGTTCACCGTGGGGCTTCCAGTGCGTGGCGCTGGGCACATGCTCTCTATGGGCCTAGATGAAATGACGAAATGACTAATTCTTCCTGGTGCCGCCTGTTGATCTTGGCAGTGTGGTTCTGTCACCAAATATGCCCTGACGAGCAGGCTTACTGATAAGGCACACCTTGTTTTGCAGCTAATTTGCATGAACTTGTATAATGTTGCCGCGCTCAGATATTTCCCTATAGTCAGGTATTTCTAATCCCCAGCTTGCATCTCTGGCCTCATATTTGCCACTCCCTGCCCTCTCCAGCCGTGCCAACGTACTTGTGTGACGTCCCTGTCCTCAGCTCACTCCTGGGACCTCCATGCCCTTACTCACACTGACCCCTCCATCCCGAATGCCCTTCATCTTGTCGTTTACTTTCCCTCCCCACCACCCCTCCTGGCCGATTCCCAGTCCTCTCACAAGACTCAGCTCAGATAACACCTTCCCAGAGCTTCCCCTGCTCCCTCTGGGCAGGGGTGGGTGCCTCTACTCTCTGTCCTCATTTTCCATGCAGCTCTTTTATGATTCTGTCTCCACCACCACCCGAAAGCCCCCTGAGGGCAGGGATTATCTCTTTTCATCTCTGAATTCTCGGGGCCATGGCCATAACATTCTAGGCAGAGAAAGCAATTCAGCTGTGCTTGTAAAGGAGACTCCAGCCTGGCCCAGGGCCTGTTCCACCACCTGTCAGTACAGTCCATTTCTACCTCCCCTTGCAGAGTCCTCACTACTGGCTGGGCATCCAACTGGATTCTTGCCTTGTACAGAGTCTAGCTGTCTGTTGACATATCATGTTCTTTCGAACTTAGCCTCAACCGTGCTGTCCAGTCCTAGAAAAACCTCTCAGACTGAATTATATACTTCCCCATTATAATCACTACCCGTGCTCTGTGTGTTTTCTGAAGCTTTCACTGTTGGAGAACATGAAATTCTTTTGCTCTTCCTATGAAAACAATGCCATCTGTTTACTAGATGGAAATTCCAGAAAGTCTCAGAAAAGCAACCAGGTTTTTGCTGCAGAACAGCTTCAAAATAGGATGCTGGGTGAGAGGCAGTTCAGGTTATGACAAAACCAACGGAGGGCTCTTAGTTCTGTGCGATTTTTCCCTCCCTTTCTTCACTCTTAGAGTTCAGAACTTTTCTCTCAGATCTGCTTCAATGGTACCTATGCCCCCATGACAATAACATCCTCTATAAATCTCACTGTGGCGACCCCAAAGGTGATGAGAGTCTCTAGGAAGCCCTGGCTCAGCCCTATGTATCAAACTCCCACAATGCACTTGTACCTACTATACACACACCTGCTGACAGGTCCCTCGGGGTCATGGAGACGCCGAGGCTTTCCTTGTGGGCCGGATGGAAAGGAGGCACATGTGCCAACCACAGCAGCAAGAAGCAAATTGAAACAAGTGGTGTGATCAAGGTCAAGCCAATTGCCGTGGAAAAGCGGGTAGGGGACAATTAATTCTGATAAGTCACCTGCCCCACCCCTTCCCTGGCGTAAGACCGTTCAGTGGTTCTCCACTGTTTTCAAGGTGAAGTCCCAGGAACTTAACAAGGCTTGAAGCAAGGCCTTCTGTGTTCTGGGTCTTGGCTGTTCCCAGCCCCCTTTGTCTCCTTCATAGCTCCCCGGACCCACACTCACACCCAGTGGTCCAGTCTCGGGGACCTACTTGTTCTCAAATGAAGCATGGTCCTTTACCACTGGACCTACACTTTTCGTTGCCTAGAATGTCTTTTTTCCACCCCAGCTATTAGATTCAACTGAAGTGTCCGGTCCTAGAAAAACCTCTGACTGTACTATGTATTTCCTCTTTGTAGCCCATTAGCCTCCTGTGCATACCTCACTTTCTTCCATTATCATTGTCTGTCTTCTCCACTAGATGGTGAGCTTCCTGGGGACACAAACTGATTTTCATCTCTATAAACCTCAGAAAATAATAAAATACAAGGAACCTAGTAGGTAGGCAATATATATCTGTTAACCATTGAAATTGCTGAGTACATAGTGTGGCAATCAGGGAAGTCTTTATGTAGGAGGGGGCAAAATTCTGAAAAATAAATTTTACTCTAATTGATGGAGAAAGGGAAAGGATATTTTGAATACAAAGAACAACTTATCTGAATATGTTTCATAGGACCCAATAAATATTTGTTGCTAGTTTGGCAGAATCTTATAAAGTTACCCCTACCCTATGATCCAGCGAACTCACTGATGTATTTACCTGAAAGAAATAAAAACATATGCCCACAAAAAGACTTGTACAAGAATCTTTTAGACAGCTTTACCCATAGCAGCCCAAAAGTGGAAACAACCAAATATCAACACGAGAATGGATAAACAAATTGTGAAATATTCACGTCTGGAATATTACACAACAATCAAAAGGAACAAACTACTAACACATGGAATAACACGGATAAATCTCCAAAACACATTGAGATAAAACAATGTGGCAGATACAAAAAGAGTGCACACTAAATGGTTCCATTTATAATGAAGTTCAAGAACAGATTGTTCCCTGTAAGGAAGCCTTAACTCAGTTCTTAAGAAACCATTTCTTGAGTACCAACTATGTCCCTGGCACTCTTTTGGGTACTGTTCTAGAAGCCCTGCAGGTGTACTAGGGGATAGATTAGAAAACAAAAGCACACAAAGATCCCAGCCCTTGTGGTCCTTAGTCTTCCAGGTCAGCTTGACAGGTTCAATGCCAAAGGATAAGCTGATATTTATCCCCACTGAAGCTGTTGACGTCCTTCAAGAGTTTGTCAATGCCAGGACCAGTGAGTGCTCACAACACTTAACCAGGTGATGTGGACTGCACTGGAATTTGGTTAGCAGCACTTTGAAAGAGTCCAACAATATTTGCCTTGCCTGGTCATACGCAGGTGCTCGGCACAAAGGGATGGACCACAATGCTTGCTTTATCTCAGCACATGGACATCAGGGACTGTGGGAAAGAATGTCCTAGAAGGAGGTCACCTCCCTGAGGCAGGACCTGTGCTGGGAATGGAATGCAGACTCTGTATAAGAGAAGGCCTGGTGGAGAAGGGCCACACACCAGGCCTGGAGGTAGATGAGACGGAGGGGCTGGCTGCATGTCTCAGTAGTTCTCAGCCAAAATCAGGCATCGAAAACAGAGTCCTTGAACATGGTAGTTCATGGGAGAAAAGGGTTGTAGCAGAAAACCCAAATTGTTCTCAAGTAGCCTGAAGAAACTAACGTGGAAGTGGCCATTTTTCATAAATATGTTCATCTAGATTGGGATAATAAAATTGATGAGTTGTGGGGGTTTTGTTTGTTTTGGTTTGGTTTTCTTTGGTCAGATTCTGAGTATAAGAAATTTGAGGATATTTAAAAAAAAAAAACACATTGCGACCATCCACTATGGACACTCTTAATAGTAAATTCCCATCGCCAAACATGCAAAAGGAAGTTTTGTGGTTCTTGGGCTCCAAGATGTGTCACTTAAGTTACTAGGCTCCTAATTTTGACAGATGATGAATGGTACAGAAACCAACAGTGTTCATCCAGTCTCAGGCAAGGAAGGGAATGTACCCAGGCCAGTTCACACCAATCTTCCAGAGACTGTGTACACATCTTATCAACCACGTCTCCATCAGCCCTCCTCACTCTGTTTATGAATGTCACGTTGGGACCAACCCTGATGAATGGGGGTAGGATGGAGGACGTGGGTCACGGGACCTGGGACAGATCACATGCAATACCTGACCTTTCTATAATTTTGATTATCTACCGAAGGTCAACATAGAAGGGCAAAATAAATGCAAGGCGGGCACCTTGGGGAGTTAAGAGAATATGAGGGTGCCGAGTGTGTGCTGGGCGAGCTGTGGGTCTTCTCACACCAGTGCTTGCAGCACCACATTGCCTCCTCCCTCACCCCTGCTTAGCAGTGATTGATGAACAGATACCACTTTTATGGGTCATGTGCCCTTTGTTATTCAAGTTTAGTTTCTAACGACCTGATTTATTTCAGTCGCTCTCTAAGTTATTGTCAGCATGATGGTTTGAAGGACAGTTTATACACCTTCTCTACTACTGAACACTAACGTGTTAGAAGTACACATTTTAAGAAAACACTGCTTCAGAATTTGAGAGATCTCTACAATAGTTAATTAATGCCAAGAATGTTTATTGCAGCTTTAAAATAGTCAAACAATAGGGGATGGGTTAATTAAATAACAGAACACCAAACAAAGGAATACAAATCAGTCATGGGAATAATGTTGTAGGTAAATATCTATTGGAATATTAAATGGAAAAACTATGAGGCTCTACAATCCAGTGTGTGTGTGTGTGTGTGTGTGTGTGTGTGTGTGTGTGTGTGTGTGCATTGCTTGTATAGTACGTATAGGACGTGTCTAGGTCTGGAAGGAAGATGAAACAAGTTGCTAACACTGGTTATCTTGAAGGGTGAGATCATCAAGTTTTAAAATGTCACTATTTTTGCTTATCTGTATTTTCTAAATATTCCACCATGAATATTGAGTTTTAGAAGACAATAGTTATTTTAAAAAGTAACTAAACATATCTTGAAAAGTTAAACTTAAAAAAATAGACTAGCAACTCATGATTCTCCCCATGAAAAACTTTAATAAGAATAGTCTTGGTTTCATTTCTTTTTGTCCTTTTTTATACCTATGTTTAGCCAATTGCATAATTAAAAGCACTTTTACTTTTACACCTTTATAAGACTTTCTGTATAAGTTAACTCCCAATATAAAATAATTCTTTGCTAGAATTGGAGCTTTACCTTCGAAGTTGGAAAATAAGGTCACTGTCAGGGAAAACAGAGGCTGGCGAGTCCATTAAGCTGCTCAGAGGTGGACAGAGACAAGTTCTTCATTGTATCTTTATAGAGAAGTACGATATATGGGCATTTGATGGAGCCACTGTATTTTGTAATCTAGGATTCAAATTTAAGATTGCAAAATGCTTCTAGCTGAGGTATATGGGATGAAAAATCCTCACGTTTTCAATTCTTCAGTCCAGATAAGGTAATTATAGTGCCTTTGCATTGAAGATTATAGGACCACATTTTCCACTTCCTACTTATACCTTCAAGGAACTGATAGAAAGATGTAGAAGTTCTGATGGAAAGATAGTCCATAAGCAGAGAACAGATTGATTTTCTTTCTTTAAGCTCTTCCCCTCAACAAAACTTTAGCAAGACCCCTTTAGCTTACCCTTATAGTCTTCAGGAAAACTATGCGGGAAGGCAGTGTGGACTCCTATGATTTGTCTTTCCATCTAAAAAGGACACGGATATGCGTTTCCATCCTTCAGTCTCACAAGTTATAGGGGGGAAAAAGAGAGTAACACAGATAGAAATAAGCCTCTGTTTTGCCACTGACTAGCCAACTAACTTTGGGGAAATCATTACTAACTGGTGTCAACCAAAATTCCCAAAGTGGTGTGAAAAAGGGGGATACTTTTTATTCAGGTGAAACAGTTTGCAAACCAGGGGAAATGCAGCCTCCAATAAGCTGAGAGTATGTTCCACCGAGACAAAGGGGAGGCTGCCTTTTATAGAGAAAGTTCCCACCCAGGTTTCCAGTTGGCATGCAAATGAAGTTTCCAAATTCATACAGCTCTGATTGATTCTAATCATGCAGTGCTGATTGGTCAGCATAGATGTAAATGAGGATATAGTTGTGCAGTTCTCATTGGACAGGGCACGTCTCAGTCCATTGGTCTAAAGGCAAAACCAGGGCTTCCCTGCAGTAGTTGACTCATATGAAGTAAACAATCAGGGCATAGTGAGGGAAGCCAGCAGTTCAGTCTGAGCTTCTGCCCAGTACATGAGGAGCCCCTGTCAGCAAACGGCTCTTAGATTCTTATTATTTATAAATTTGGGGCCCTTTGTTGACCGTGGAGAGTCCATCTTAGCAGATAGATTCCTTCTTGGTATTCACATCAAATGAATCTTTCTTCTCGGGGTCCACATTTGTAAAATGAGCCAATCTCCATCTTCCAAACCCCTCTGTTCCCTAGACAGAACACTAGAAGGCTGAGGTCACTTGCAGGCTGGTGCAGCTCTGCAGCCATTCTCATCTGATGGATTAGTGCACTCCAGACGCATAATATATGGTGTTATGAGGAGTTCTGGTGCTTGTAGGACATCTATATATATGTGGCTTCATTGAATGGCCTGTTTTCCCCCAATGGACACATATTTTCTGGCCCCCGCCAACAAACAGAATGGAGGAGAAGGCAGCAGGAAGGACAATAAACCCAAGGAAAGAAAGCTGAGAGGTCAGTCGTCATGGAAGGAGGAGTAAAGGGCATTTGGAAGCTGGAGGCCAGCTGGAAAGCAGAAAATGAACCGTGGATGGGAAGTCAACGTGGTAGGCTGAAGGGCACCATATATCTGTTGTGACTGTGTTCATCATAGTAGGCTGTTCCTTGAGATGGGAGCCTTCGCTCAGGTGTCTTAAAGAAAGTTCTGGTAATTGGTGGACTTCAGGAAGCCCATGTCATGAAACTTGTCTTCAAACAGAGTTCTTCATAGTCCCAAGGTGGATGCCCCTTGCCAATCCTAAGCACACGTGTTAGCTTGAAATCTTTCTAGAAAGCGAATTCCTGGAAGAAGTACTAGAGTTGATCAGAAGCCTTAACTCTGCTGGTCATATGCAACTCATTTACATGCAGAGATCAGAAGCCTTAACTCTGCTGGTCATATGCAACTCATTTACATCCATGAATTTCCTCACATGTGAGACGGGATGGTTAACACCACCCTGCCTCCCTCCCTAAGCGTCTGTGAGGGTGGGCTGAGAATCCGCTGCAATCAGGGCTGGCATTGCCCCGTGCGTCATCTGAAATGCTGTGCTCAGGGCAAGCGTGCATACAGGTTAAGTAACAAGCAAAGGCGATACCGCCGTCTACATCTGTCATCAAGAGATCAGGTTGCAACACATTGATCTCGTTTCAGTGCCTGTTTCTTTAAGTTGCAAGAAACAGGATCCACAGCTTCCTTTCCCTGCATTAAGCCTGCCACCCATCAGTGAGCCTTATACCACTGGGCACATGCAGCCCTCTGAGGAACCTTTGACAGCCTCTGCCAAGGTCATTACTGTTATCCTTTTTCTGCTCCATACATGAACACAGCAATCAAAGGGGCTTCTTGTGCTTCATGAGTTTCCATCACCCAGCCCTTGGGAGCACGTGTACCAGGAAGGACTGTTTGGGGTCTCGAGTGTTTATGAGTTTAGTAATTGGAAACTTGTGCTTTTTCCTGCCAAGTGTCCAAAGACATGACATTAAAGTCTTTCCATTTGGCACTGGTGACTCAGGAGGTGAGTCCTGCAGGCACGCGGGGTTAGAGCAGAGGAGTTAGAGGTCACCCTGACCCCTGCTCCTGGGGCCACCACCTCCTTGTCCAAGATCATCAGACTTGCATTTCCATGTGAATGAGCCAAGGGAAAAGAGTGTTTCTGAATTTTGTGAGTCTTTCATTCTCTTCTTTTCTTTAAAAAATTGGAGCAGAAAGTCCAGTCCTTTCAGCCTTCTTCCTTTCCCTGGAGCCCCGCTGGTGCATATTAGCGCTAATGGGGCTGTGGGCCCTGCCAACTCAAAAGCAGGAACAGAACAGGTCGGCGCTGCCTCTGGGGCCTAATGAGAGGCCTGAATGGAAATGAGGACCAAACATGCACTGAAAATATTCAGTTCTCAGTCTGTTGTCCCTCTCTTGTCCCTCACCATCTCAGTGTCCTAAGCCCAGTGCCAGCAGAAGGTGACCTGCCAAACTGATACCCCTCATAGCTTGGGGAAGGGCGCTCAAATGGGACCCAGAAGCATACTCCAAACTCATTTTCTCCCTGCTTAGCAGCTACCAAAGCAGAGGCTGAAATGCGGGGGCAAGTGGAAATGAGAACAGGGTTCACATGGCTGAGCAGAATGAAAAATCTGGGGGATAGGGAGCAGGTAGTCAGACGCAGGGTAGGGGCCTGAACACCCATCATTAGGAATTTCACGACTCTGAGCTACTGGGAACTTTTATCAGCATCTTTAGTGGAAAGAGAACAGGGGAGGGGGAGTAGCAAAGGAAACACATCCAGGGCCTGGCGCTGAGGCAGGTTAGCTGCAGGAGTGGAAGTAGCCTCGGCTCCTGAGCTTGTGAAATGGGGATGGGCTTACATGCTTTCCTGCCACCCAAGCCCATCGTGAGGGCTTCATGAGACCCTCTCTATGAAAGGACTTTGTCAGCTAGTGGCCCATCAAAGGTGAGGTATTTTCAGATGACTAAAGGTCTTTGCAGGCAAATGAATTCAATGGAAATTTGGAGGTGGTAAAGCCAACTAAGCAGCGAGGGAATGGGTGAGGTAGGCATGAGAGTGGGGGACTCCCCAAATTGTGAGGGTTCAACTCATAAAATCAACATTCAGTATTGAAAGGCGGGTTGTTCATGCTGCACTGAATGGAGCAACTTGACCGTGACTGAAGCAATATCCATGCTGTTAAACGGCTTGTTGACAAGGGTACATTGCCAGCATGCAAACCAGCAAAGAGGAGCACGTTCAGCGCTTCTCTAGAAGAGTCCAGGGGAAAAGGTGATGAGACGTTCCTGTGTGGAGACGGCTTCACTCCCTTCAGACCACACAGCTAGTTCCCTGCCTTGGCTTCATGTTCACCAAGCCCAGATCAGGTCCTGACTTTGTATGGAGATGTGCAGATCAGAGAACTTTAAAACTTTCTGTGGGGTGAGGAGAGTGGGAGATGAGGGTAAGGGGGATCAAATATATGGTGATGGAAGGAGAACTGACTCTGGGTGGTGAACACATAATGGGATTTATAGATGATGTAATACAGAATTGTACACCTGAAATCTATGTAATTTTACTAATAATTGTCACCCCAATAAATTAAAAAAAAAAAAAGCTTTCTGTAAGACCAGTTAATTTTTTTATACATCAGTATCTTATGGTTTTGATTCATAGAAATCATTTCCCTCTGGGTCCAATTTGGGACACAGACATGACTGAGGTTTAAACCTGGCTGGCTGAGGGAAGACTGAAGCTCAATATGGTAAGATCCCCGGGGATCTAGTCACTTGGATTATTTCTGGGCATGTAATTGCATCTCCTGGACTATCCCTCATCCCTCTGAATGACAACAGCTTTGATAGTCTAAAACGCTGACTTGGGCCAAGGTTGGGGCTGGAGGAATGGAAAGAGAGGGGTTTCAGAAATGCCTTGTTGATAACATAGATTTGAGTGGCGTGAAGAAGCAACAGAAGTCTCCGAGTTTTAAGGGTAGTTAATTGGGCTGGGGGTAAAGAACAATTGACAATGTTGTGAGGAGTGTCAGGTTGGTATATGGTTGGTGAAAAGTACCACGTGTGCTTTTCCTCCCTCCTGTACTCATGGAGTTGTCACTCCTCAATGCCTTCCTTTTTTCCTTCTAAGAACAGTCAAAAGCTCAGAATCCTTCTCAACCCCAAACATTCCAGGAACCACTCTAATAGGTCAGAGCTAGTACATTAGATGAAATCATGAGATATTATTTTGCCGTTGGGAGGTGAAGTAGTTACTCTTCAGATATTCATTGGCTCATTGTTGATAATAACCTTGGGCAAATTAGTTTCGACAAATTTTTTACTCAAAAAAAAAAGAGTAGTTGACCTTCTCTGATATATGAGCTCCAATAAGGACCACAATAAAATATGGAAAGCGATGACGTTCCCCAGGTGTGTGCTGTGAAAATGTTGACTTAAGCATAAGCTTCTCTGGCTAGAGAAGTAGCTTCCCAGGTAACCCAGGGGTAGGCCTGACTTGAAGTCCACACTTGGCCTTGGTATCCTGTTTCCAAACGGCTGCCTAGTTCCTATAAACTCCCCAGTTCTCTTATAAGATTTTCTTATTGTATGTGCTTGTTCCATTTCACTTGGTCAACCTTGAAGTTGAACCCAATTTTGTTTTGCTACTTTTATTCTTAGCAGACTGTTGAACCAGCTAAGACTCTTGGAACCTTTTGTTTAGTGGAACCATGATTACTCTGTCCTAGGAGCTGACCCCTCAGACCCCCATATGGTGTGCTCCTGTCAGTCTAGACCACAATCTCTCCTCTTTCCTCTAGTGACATTGCAGAACACCTCGGTGAACTACAGTGCAATAGCCACAGACCTTTTTCTATGGAATTTAAATCCCACAAGGAGATTATCGGAGAATGGAGTGGCTGAAAGATTTAATAAAATTTGGGACATTTTTTCTTCTGTTCAGCAACCCCTACAGCCATTCTAACCACAGTAGATTCAGTGACCTGCCTGCCTCTCAAGATTATGAAGCTTATCTGCCCTGAAAGCTACCACGAGGCTGGCCTCGTGTGTGGGCCAGCAGACTCTTGGGGATCTACCTGAAAATGCCCTACGAAGCACTGGGCATGAAGATGCATCTTAATTTCAGGCATATCCGGTTCTGCTAACATGGATTCGGTGACCTAAAGTTGTAAAACCCAAGCCTTGGGTATGAGAGGGTACTCTTGAGAAGTGCTGCTGTGGGCCAGGGGGTCCCGCTGTAGTAAACTTGGGTATAGTAAATGTGGGTTTAGGGAAAGGACTGAAAGAGTGTTTAGGCTTCGAGAAGGCACTATCAATGAATGAATGACCCCTTCTAGATTCCTGTGACATACGACACCTTCTTCGTTAAATAAGGGGTTCTCTTTACTAAAATAAAATGCATCACAAGAAATAAATAAAAATAGACTTTCACAGGCAGTGTGAGTTCATTGTCAGAAAATGCTGATTAATAGTAAAACTGAATATTGAAGTTGGGGTAGACGCTGCTGGAAATCGCAGCCCCGGGCATACGAAGGTTTAGTATCAGTCATCCTTTTTCTTCTTGGGGTAGGTATAATGAAAGGCTTTCAATTCTTTCTGAAAAGAAAGTAGAATGGAAAGAGAAGCATGCTAGGTTCTTAGCAACTTGCAAATCTCAACTCAATATAAGAACAGTTTCATTTCTCGAGAATCTTCTAGGTACTAAGCACATACATAGGACTAAGGTGATGTCCCTACATACTTGCTAATCCCCATAGCAATGCTGCAAGGTAGATGTTCCTGTCTGTGATTCACTTATGAGAGAAAGGATGTCCCCAAGGTCACAGAGTAAGTAAAAGGCAGAGCCAGGGTAGACCCAGGTCAGTGTGACTCCGAAGCCCTCCTCTTCACTCTCTGTCAATCCTTAGTTTAAAGAGCTCACACTGCCTTGTTGCACTGAACTCTAATATTTGCCGAATTTTGAGAATTTTGAAGCCAATCTGCTCAGCCACAGCAGCAGTCATGCATATAAGTCAGAGATTTGTATTCCAAGAAGGGAATCAACCAGGCAACACTGCTCGCCTCAGCACTGCAGTTTTAAGGTTCTTAGATGATGTGCTGTGGTCTTTCAAGGTGTTTCAATGGCTCCTGATGTCACTGAAACTGGGGACCTCATCATTGACTGTCACCCCAGGCTCCTTCTCATCCAACAAGCCTCTCTACACTTCTGCCATGTCCCCACACTGGAGCAAGTCATAACTCCTGGATCAGCTGGCACCACATACAAATCCCAGGATTGTGCAGTTGTGACTATCTCTTTATATATTTCCCTCCATCATAGTGGAATCCTGCTTGTCACCATTATGGACACGACACTGTGCTAAATGAGGACCATCTCGGACAACCTACAGTCTCTCCAAGCTAGACTCAAGAAAGCACGTCTTGGTTTCCCCCAAACACATTTGGCTATTTCTATGCACCCAAAGGGATTCATCCTCAGAAACACAGCAAGCAAGGACTCTCACCTCAGACCCCTGCACCCTCTCTGTCACCACTCTCAGTGACTGGAAGAGAGATTTTCTTTCCTTGTGGTTGGAATTCCAGGTCATATCCTGCTTTTCCCAAAACCACGGCTTAGAGTAAAACCCTCAGATCAGACCTCCAAGCTCTGCTTTTGATACGTGAAGGGAAACTTTTGAAAAACCCGGTATTTCTCAACAAACCCTGGCTTGCAAATGGAGTTCCTCTCCATGGACTCAAAAGAGTTTAATCTGAAACTGAAAGCTGGGCCATGTTTTCCTCATTCTGAGCCACTTCTAGTTGGCACGTGCGTCTGTCCCTGACTTGTCTGTTTACCTGTGACAAGTAAATACAGGAATTGAGTGTTTAGAAACTTTTGTAGAAATTCCACAGAGAAATGTTATGCCTGTTGAATTTAATAAAAACAGTATGCCTTCAAATGTTTATTTTTATTCCTAATTTCATTTTTCTAGTGATTCATTCTTTGATTATATTTTACAAAATGATGGATTGGAAAAAAATTTAAATGCCACTTAACCACAGAAAGTTTGAGAAGCTCTGTTCTATGCTATATCTGAACTTCCCCCTTAAAGAACGGCATGTTGGTGTCTAAATAGATGGAGAAGCCATGGAAAATGAGGAACTAAGTATTTCCTAAAACAAAAATACATTGGTTTACCATCTCAAATAAAAATCTTCATTATAAAGCCATTACATTAATTCTCTGGAAAGATTTTAAAAAAAAAATGTATCTCCTATTCTAAGGGGGAAAAGAGAGGACTAAGTTGTATATAATCAACAAGGTATTTCAAGCAGAGACACTGACCATTGGCCTATCTCAGTTGGGTTAGGACTAAATCCTAATGGATATAAAACTCTTGGAGAACAGTGCATTGCGAGGCCCTAAATCAATACCTGCAATTCGTCCATTGTTAGATGTATTAGCTAGGGTTCGGGTTCAATGGCAGCAAAATGGGTCTCTAAAGTACAGTGGCTTACACAAGATAAAGTCCATGTGTTTTTCATGTCTTGGTCCAGAAGTTGGTTAGTGCAAAATAAATGGGATGCCTCCTCCATCTTTACACATGGTCCCCTCACTGCCTCCAAAGGAACCCACTCATGTCTCGCTGTCTCCCAGCCAATGAAAGGGAAGAGGCACAGGGGGAGTGCATATCCAAGTAATTGCTTTAAGGGAGAGATAAGTCGTCTTTAGCTAAATGGTCAATTGTCCAGTTAAAATTATATTTCTATTAAAGATGGGGAAAACACATGTATAAGCAATCTATGACACTACAGAATCTTACTAGGCTGAAAATTTTTATAAACCTTGAGTTTTCCTGAACTTGTCAGCACCTAGTCACTCATAATTTTACACTGAGAAACCTAAATAATAATCATTCTTCCAGAGCTTTCCAAGTGAAACACACTTTGTACTGCACTTGTGATTTTCCAATTTTTTGTTTTCAAGTTTCCCCCAGGTAGTTTGATAGTATTGTGGTCATGAGATAAACAGCAAAGTTGATTCACTTTAAAGCTGTAATTTATCAGCTGATAAATTCAGGGATAGAAATCAAATCTGGACAATTGAGAGGCAATAAAGAAATCACGTCTCTAGTTTAAAAAATCTTCCTACAAAGAAAACCCTAGTCCTCGGTGCTTCACTGAAAATATTCAAGGAAGAAATAATTTCAATCCTATGTAAACTATTCCAAAGAATAATGTATAGACAGATAATGTGGGGAAGGCATCCTATGCAGGAACAGCATATACAAAGGTGCAAAGGCAGAGAGGAATACCATGAATCTGGGTAATAAGAGGTTCTGTACAGCTGGAGCTCAGGGGCCTTATTGAAGAGAAGCAGAAGATGGGGCTGGGAAGACCATCAGGCAGGAACACATCTTTCTAAGCTATGCTGAGGATGCAGAGGAATTTTATTTTGTCTGTAAATAATTAGGATCCAATTAGAAGGTCAGATCAGAACTGTATTTACCTACATGAGGGTCTGGGCTGCTAGATGGTCCTGAGATACCAATTGATATTTATGCAGGGGGGAAAAAATGTATCTATAGAATCAGATTTAATACCAACATCAATTGAAAACTTTTTGCTAATATCTTTGGAACAAAGAAGTTCCAACAACCTCTACAATTGCTTTTAAAAGGTGTCTTAATCACAAGTCTCTATAAGGTCTCGTATAAGCTTGAACTTGGGGTGGCAGATATGCCGAGCATAGGCTGCTTCACCCCCCTCCTGGGCCTGTAATATTTATGATAGTAATAGCTAATATTTACTGAATACTCTGTGCCAGATACATTGCTAAAGACTTGGCGAGAGTTATCTCAACTGATCTTCATAACAACCCTGTGAAGCAGGTGCTATAATCTACCTGCATTTTACTGATGAGAAACAAGCCTGAAAGTGATTAGGTAACTTGTACAAGGTCACTATGCTAATAAGTGGCAGAAACAGAACTTGAACTTCTGTCTCTCTGATTACAACAGCCATGCTTTTAATGACTATACAGTCCTGCCCATGGCAGACATCATTAATCAATTGTTGCACCTTTTTTTCACTCAGCCCCGACCGAGCCTCCCAACTTCTTTGAGTATAGTGCTGTAGGAAGCCAATGTAGATAGATCAGAGTTGGCACGTGAGATAGGACTAATGTCTGCACCTGGCCTTGTAAATGCAGCCTCACCTTCTGATTCAGGCCTGGAAGCCTGAACAACATCAAAACTGTCCTGCCACCATAGATTGTAATTCTACCACCTTTATCAGAGATTTTACATTAGAAGCCCTCCCTAGACTGCTTTTCCGAGCTGATCCATACCGGTCAATTTGTTGATGTGGAAAAACAAAAGGAGGAATTCAAGCTATCCACAAGCTGTCAATCTGAGTATGCTGCCTAAAGATTGCCTTTGGTGAGAAAATTGCAGAATTCCAGCAAGAGACTATGGCCTTCCTTATGTTACATGCTCCACATGTCTGGATTATTTGGATTAATGTAAAAGCTAGAAGTATTGTTGAAGATTCAGAGTTGATTTGGATTTTGGCAAAGATTAATGTATTCCTAGACATGTTCCATAACACATCAAAGGCACCTCGTCATTCCATACAAAGTGGTGAGATGTCACGTATCCAGGTTAATTTTACAGAGCCCTTCCAGACAGACAGTGCCACCTTGATGCAGCTGCCTTTCCTCTTCTCTTCAAACTGCACAACAGTCACAATTTGTCACCAAGTATTTACAATGCACAAATGGTGTGGAGGCTTGAGGTGATTCAGGAATGAACAATGGTAAGCCCAGGGCTGGAAGGAGGGGAGAAGTTTGGCTGGACCAAGCAGGGGCCTGACGCCTTGTGAAGAAAGGGAGTAGCAGGAATGACCACCCAGATTTGAGGCTGGTCCTGGAAGGAGAGCTGGGTGCATGGCCATTTCTGTCTCAGGGGTGGAACAGGTGGGTACATGAAGGAGCACATCAAAATCCAGAAGCCTGTGGGTATCAGGCAGGCAGAAGCTGATACAGGAAGATGTGCCAGCATAGGCTAGACACCCAACCAGGGAAGAGTTGGAAGGGCCTGGGCCTGGTATCAGGGGAAAATGATGACAAGAGGTAAGCACAATACCAGGCTGGTCACTCATGGTCGTTCTCCCTAAAGGGAGAGATGACGAGGGAGAATCCAACAGCAGTTAGCTCAGGTCAAATTCCCAAACATGTGGCCTGAGACAATATGTGGCATCGGGGAGGCAAGGAGAAATTTAAGCCACTTAGGGATAATTCGGGCATTCAGATCCTAAGACGATAGGTCCTAGGAGGAGTTGACAGTGAAACAAACTTTGGGACAACATGAAAGCTCAGTTCCCACAGGTTCGGAGCAATGGTTCTGAGGCATATTTCGTCTCTTCTAGGACTTTCTCAGCACCCAGGAAGGTCTATAAAGGGACCTATTTGTGTGGTGACAGGGAAGGGCATTGACATATGTCATAAACCTGTCAGTGCTATTTAAAATCTCATCTCACTTAATTATCAGAATACTTCAGAAACATTAAGCTATGACCATGGTCACAGCTAGTAGGTGATATGACCTAGATCTGAACGTGTGTGTGACTCCAAAGCCTTGGCTGTCTCTATCCCCTCAAGCTGCTTCTGGGAGGACCTGGCTACGTGCCACTGGGAAAGACAGAGGCAAGAGACACTGAAGACCAGGCAAAGGGATCTGATTATTTTATCTCAGTGGTTATCAACACTAGGTGCACATCAACATCTTCTGGGAAGGCTGAACACACACACACACACACGCACACACGCACGCACGCACGCACGCGCGCGCACACACGTCAGGACCACCCCCAGAAATTCTGGCTTAATTGCTCTGTGATGGGATCTGGGCATTGGTGTTTTTCTTTAAAAGCTCTTCTGGTGCTTCCAAGGTGAGACCAAGGCTGGGAACCATTGACTTTCCTTGTTTCTAGCCCTTTAGTGCAGTCTAACGCACTCTAGGCTGCTGGCCCATGGGACAAACTGAAAACTTAGAGCTCAATGCCTTCCTCGCCTGTACCTAACTTTTACTTCATTCTTCTCAGTCTTGGCTCTCAGGTCCTGTGCTGCCTTGGGTGGAAACACCCAGTTCCTGCGCAGGCTGTGGAACCCAACCTTTGCTCTCTGCTCTAGATAAGCAAGGGCCCGAGGAGCTGGACACAGCCAGGGTGCCCTGTCCTAGAAGCCAGTGGTGCTCTGGGAATCTCACAAAGGGATGCAGTGCATGGAAGACAGGGGAGGAGCTCAAGGGGAAAACAGAATTAAATCCAGGGAGAACATTCCAGAGAGTCATCATGAAAGCAGATCTAAGCAAGGAGAATCCGGGAAAGAGATCCAGGGAAAACAACGCATAGAGAAGAGAGAGGTTTAGAGCTGAGGTCATAGGTAGAGTCTGGAGAAATTCTCTGAGGTGGCGCTACTACCTGCAGCTACTGTTTCCTGGGAGCGTGGGATTTGGGGTGGGCGAGGTCCCCATGTGGCCTGACCTGGCCCCAGCTGTTTATCTGCCTGAGCTCAAGGTATTTGCGTGCTATCATCTTTGTGCTGCCTCACCCTCAGAAAAAAAGATTCGACTGAAAGGACAATGCAGGTGAATAAGGGGCCCTGAAGCAGAATTTCCGAGAAGATTAGCCAATAGACACATCTTGTCTCTCAGTGTGTTGGTTCACATTGCCTAAGACACTTGACCTTGCTGAATTGCTAATGAAAGCTACCGAGATCAGCTCCTTCCAGAGCTAGCTGAGAACTTAGAAGACAAATCCATACACCTCCTCTTTGCCTATTTCATCATGAGAACTGGCCTTTTGCCAGCAGCTATGAGCTGGCCAAGGCCACCTCTATCACTGGAGGACTCAGATTGGCAATGCTCTTCTCGGGGCCAGAATTCACATCGCTTCCCTGAGTTCATCGCTTCCTGCTGACTTCAGTCCTCCATAGTTCAGCCATCTCTCATTCTCAGCCCTGTTTTGAGTTAAATGGACGTTTCCTTCCCTGGAGAGGCCGGGCTATGGAGCAACAGAAGCCCTTGCGAGGTGTCTAGTTCAGTTCTTCCCAAACCTGTTTCTCATCAATGGCTTAAAAACACAGAATCTTGTGCCTCCAGAGGGACTTACTGAATAAAAGTCTCTGGGGTTTGTGCCCCAGGATCTGGTGTATTTCCTATCCAAACTGACACCTAGCTCAATTAGCCTGGACGAGGAGAACGCACCTTTTGGATACTGAATTCACAGCTGCCTTTCATACCTATAAATATTTTATACGATCTCTGATTCGGGTGCAATGCTGGTACCTAGGAAGAATCATCGCTGAGGCCTTTCTACCTCCTAAATCGTGCTTTTTTGATATTAACTCTACAGTGGAAAAATGATTAGAAACATTTAACTACCCACTTGTTGTGTCCATGCCTAAGACAGCACCTAACTACTAGGCAGTAAAGAGTAAAGGGAAGAATACTGAATTTTGCATCAGAAGATCCAGGCTCTGCGTCCACACTTTCCTCACTGTTAGCTGGATAACCCTGGGCCAACTGTGTTACCCCTCCGAACCTCAAATGTATCATAATCACCATAGAGATAATATTTATGAGGCTATTCACTATATGCTGGGTACTTCATGTAAGCACTTGACTGACGCCACTGGCTTTAATGTCCCTAAAACACCCTTCCACAGAAGAGAAACCAGGTCTCAGAAAGTCAGCCACTTTCGCTAAGTCCCCATACGAATGCTCCCCCTGGCTACTTCACAGGGTTACTATGAAATGATTGGAAGACAATGAGGCAGTAGCTGTACCATGGGCATGTTTCTCTCTCCAAAAAGTGTAAGTTACTATAGTCAAGACCTTAGTTGTCCTGCTGCTCCATTAGCCAACATTGCACCCAGCATACACGTGTTAATAGACACTAAAAGACACTGGTTGGATGAAAGTGAATAAGTGATTTTAAAAAACAAGTTACTGTTTCAATGAGGCCCTATATAAATGGAGGCCCCATGGGTCAACGTAATACATCATGTGACAAAGGCCCCACAGGTACCTGTGCTCTATATGCCCTGTGGAGATTGCGTATGATAAGCTGGCTTATTGAGCCACCTGTTCACAAGAGGTCTCTCTATAGGTCTCCTTGAAGAATCAGGAAGTAGACAGCTGGGGAGTATGTTTGGCCCCGTGTGTCTGCGCCAACTCTGCAAACTTTCAACATGTCCACCTGAACCCATGCCTCGTACCGTGTTTCCCTGAAAATAAGACCTAGCCAGACAATCAGCTCTAATGCGTCTTTTGGAGCAAAAATTAATATAAGACCTGGTCTTATATATTACTTATATATTATAGTAAAATAAGACCAGGTCTATAATATAATATAATACAATATAATAAATATAATACTGGGTCTTATATTAATTTTTGCTCCAAAAGACGCATTAGAGCTGATTTTCCAGCTAGGTCTTATTTTTGGGGAAACACGGTAACAGGCCCTGATAAGACCCCCAACACTGTGCCTTGTGCTTCTACGTAATCTCCTCCCACATCTCACCTGGCCTCCTCAGACCTGACCCTGTGCCTCCCGCCCCCTCTCTCTGACTCTTACTCTCTGTGTCCTTGGCCTGACCCTGCCTTTCTGGTTCTGAACTTGGCTGCCCTCCTGTTTTGCAAAGGGCATTTACCCTTCAGAGTACATCTGTGGCGACCGCTGTGGACAAACTCCCTTTTTACTCAAACTTGGCCTCCACGTCCATTGTCCGTAAGGCTGATCTTTCCACTACGCTTGGCCAGGCTCCGTGGAGCAATCAGACACCAGTCTGAGCCTCCTGGTCAAAACCAGGCAAAGGCTCTCCCCTGTGTTCTCAGGGAGGGCTTCCAGGTGGGCAGAGAACTCACCCTGTGCCTGGACAGAGCTGCTGTCCCTAGTCTCAGTCCCCGGACATGGACACTGATTGAGTATTGGTGGGAGGGGACAGATGAGGATGGGATACGACAATTGTGTCACTCACACAGAGTAAAACCAAACTGTCAGAAACATGTTCCAAACCTCTGGGGGGAGAGAGAGAGAAGGACCCCTCTAGAAAACTGAAAAAGTCCACCCAGGGGCAAAACTGTAAGAAACAAAGGGAGCAAGGTCTCCCTGATTTGGTGGGCCCCCAGAAAATAACACTGGAGATGACTTAGGACGACGCACCACAGTACTGACAAAAACTATGGAAATGTGGAAAGAGATAATAACGTGGGGATAAATGGCAGGGCAAGAGGACAGGTGACCTCACAAAGCTGGAGTAGGTGGCATGAGCGTAGCTGCTGTAAACCAGCTCCCCAGCCTAGTCAGCCTGGATTAGCAGTCACGGCCGCCAGGTGGCGCTAGAGGAGAGGCCGCGGGCGAATATTAGGTGACTCAGGAAGTACGAGGAGCCCGGGGGGAAGGGCGGATTTGAGGGGCTGAGGGTCCCTCAGTTCCATGGGCGGCGGCTCAGAGAAGACATGAAGACGTGCTTTGGTCTTCACTCCCCTGAATGTCCTCGCATGGGCTGGAAGCTAAGAGGGGCACTTGCTACACTGGTTTCCTAGTGGCAAAATTCCCAGCTGGCCCCTAGTTAACGTTTCAAAAGGCACTGATGTGATATTGGGGGGAAACAAACAAACAAAACAAACCCACTTGCTTCCCGTTTTCCAGTTCAGCGACAATTCCATACTGTGATCCCAAAGTCCATGACACACGCAAGAAGAGCCTAGCAGAGCGCTTTGTACGTCGTCAAGGCCCAGAAACATTGTTCTCTTTCCTCCATTCGCCCCTTTGACAGTTCGCCTCCAGCCTCCAGCCTCCAACCAGGGTTGATCTGTGCCCCTCAGAACTGAAGTGCTCTTGGCCCGGTAAAGCCTGCAGCCCCTCTGGCCACTGACCCTTTTGTCCCAGTGCCTTTGTTGTTGGATTTCTCACTGTGAGGCCTGGGCAGCTGCCTGGGGCCACCCCTGGAGCTTGGACGCTCAGCTTACAAACAGAGCATTATCCCCAGTCCTTCTTTTGCCCCCTCCCGACCCACTTACGCCAGCCCCACACCCTACCCCCAGCCATATGCCTTGCATACTCTGGCCCCCTGCCCCCCCTTCTCCAGCAATGTGTTTCTAATCTGCCCAGGAACAGTCACCAAGCTCCGCGTTCCTGCCTGGCCTAATCAGCCCCGACTCTGGGCCTCAGAGTCCCCAGGGTATGTAACCCAGAGGCTTGCACGGAGGTGGTCAGATTGCAGGGAACAGTTTGTTTTCCTCCCTGCCTCTGTTTTCCTCAAGGGCAAGGGACAGCCAGCTGAGATGTCTTTCTCTTGCTCCGCTCCTCACCCTCCCTCACACACGGTCTGCCCTCCGTGGGTGCAGGCGAGGAGGAGAGTGGGGAAGAAACATAGGGTGAGTATGCAGTTCGCTAGGAGGGAGGAGCTGCAGGCAGGTTTGTTACAGGAGTGCTAAGATTCTTGCTGCCTCTGGAAGAGTGGAGGGGAAGGCGGGACGGGAATTGGTGATTTTTGTGGACCAGTTCTGGCCAGATCTCTGAAAAAGTTTTGTTGTTGCTTTGCTGCTGCTCTCTGGTGTTTTTCCCCCTTCCCAATGCTGAGCTGTCATTTCTTAATCCAGCCAGGCTTCTGTGACCTTCTGGTTCCTCTAAGCAGCAAACACCCTGGTTTCCCAGGCCATACTACTGCTCCCTTTTCTCTCTCTCTCTCTCTCTCTCTCTCTCTCTCTCTCTCTCTCTCTCTCTCTCTCTCTCTCTCTGGCAAAGGGCAATTTTAAAAAATGAAAAAAGTGGGAATGTCAATGACAAGGTCAGGGCTGAGATGTTTAAAGGAATAATGAAGTGCAGTGCTTACTGAGCCTGGCACCTTCTTCAGCTTTAGTCTCTCCTTTCTTGTTCTTGGCAGCATTAGATAAGAAATCAGCTATGGAGCAATACCTGGAAAAAATTCACCCTCCTAGAACAGTATTAAAATAAATATTTTCAATGAAAACATGAACAGTTAAAAGTTAAAGCATGAGCATGCTGACCCTGACAAAGGACTGGAGTGCCTTCCGGCCGCATCACATTTTCACAGGAGTTGGTAACAAGGTGACTAGGAACGCCAGACGTGAGACTGACCTCCCCAAGGATCACAAAGTCAAGTGGGGGTGAGCTTGCCTTGGGGTACCCCAGTCTGAGCCTGGTGTCATCTGCTGCTACAATGGGTTCAGGCAAACCCTGGCTCATGGACCAGAGGTAGCCATTTTGTTTGTGTGGTGCTCACCGAACCTCAGCCCCAAAAGAAACCACACAGCCTTCTCCTTTGCTCCCTAACCCACTTCCTGCCTGCCTTCCTTCTGCCCCCTCCTCTATTACTGGTTAAACCTGCCCCTCAATTGCAGCCACCATCTTTCCTACCTCCTTTTACGTTTCTAGCAAAATCATCTCTGTTGGCCTATATACCATGTTTGGGGGGAAAAATGAATCAACACATAGTAGGTCTCTAAGACATGAGTGAATAAATGATACATATAATTGCAACTTTCTTTTACTGTAAATTCCTTTAGGGAAATAACTTTGATTTATCTCTATCTCACTAGAGCCCAGAACAGTTCCTAGCGCATAGTAAGTATTCAAATAGTTTCAGTTATTGAATGTTTGTCACAAAGGAGCAGAAGGAAAGCTAAAGAGGAAGAGATGAGTTTGGGTTTCATTTTTAATACCAATGTTCAAAAGTATTTAAAAGAAAAAAAAGTTCCACTACATCCAAATATTTCAGTGGATCCTTAGGACATCTCAGCTCTGGGAAGATATTCCCATTACATCTCACTCCCTTCCTGTTTCTACTTTATTCTAGAAGTTCTCCAGTTATTCGGAAAAGTTCTAAAGGCAGAGGGCTGCTGGTAGGGAGATGGGCAGAGACAAGATGTAGAAGAAAAATAAGGGATGCAGCAAAGGAACACAAGAGTACGAAAATGCTTCCCTGTCTTCCCATGCCCTGCCGGGTTGCCAGGAAGGACACTAAGACCTGTCGTCAGCCCTTGTCACCCTCACCGCTGCCGTGGCCATAAGCTCTAATGCTCAAGGAGGAGTGAAAGTTGTGATTTTTATTGTCACTATCCCAGATCGCACTTCGTTCTGACTCCATTTGATTTCTTTCAAGTCTTGACTGTTCCTGAGTGCTGGTGCTTCTTTGCAAAACAATTGAGATACGTAGACTCAGGGGAAGCTTGAAGAGGTAGGCTCTGAGGAGGGCCAGGTTAGGTTTTAGATGAAGATCAAAAGAAGTGTCTTTGATGAAGGCATCCGGGGAGGGAGGGAGGTCACTCTGGAGATGCTCCTCAAGGATGGGGGACAGAGGCCCTCACTGGGGAAACTCATCCTGGGAGGGTGGAGGCTACTCTGAGAAGTGAACTCACAGTGGTTCCGGGGGAATCCTGAGGGGCCCCAACTTCACGTTGCCAGGGAAAGTCTCACTGCTCCATCATAACCAATTTCCTTAGACATCATCAAACTCATGACAAAAGAGCTCTTAGAAGGAGAAGGAAGAGCTGATTCCAGCTCTACTGAGTTATTGCAGTTAATTTCTTTGCTCTCTGTCCACTACATTCCTTTAGAGATTCTCAGGACTGTTCCTCGCAGCCCAACTCTGAGTAAATTTTTGGTTATGGAATTCAGCCTTGAATTCAGCATTTCCAGATACGATCATTGTGGCCTCCAGTTTGGATCCTCTCTCTCAGCCAACCCATTACTCTCCTTGTTTTCCTTGACTCCTGAGAGCTGTGTGCTTTGGTACTTTTCCTTGACAAGCAATTTCAACTTTTCTCGCTTCACCCAGGCCAGCCATGGCTCCCTGTTATTTCAATCTTGGCTCAACATCACATTCATGTTTTTTTAGCCTGGCCCTGACACTCTCATAGCTGATGTATTCAGCTCTTGCCTTCAAAACCCTCAGAGCTTCAGTCCAGCCCTGGGCACAAGACAGGATTAGTCTTGTATGGATTTTTGTGCTTGACAGTTGAAGACTTTAGATACCAAAAATCAAATTCACATGTGATGTAGGCCACTCAACACTATGTGTACAAGCAGTGACAATCCTTGGGTGCGTTGCTGAATATGTTACATGCAAAACACATACCTGCTAGGACCCTTATGAAGGCAAGCTCTGACATGTTTACTGACTCCTTTGAAACCCTAAACTCAAACCATAGGAAAAGTTACCCCAAATTTGGGCCATGATCCATTTAACTCAGGCAATAGCCATAGGAGCCAACATCTGCTAGGCAACACTGGCATTCAGTTAAGTACTTCTCAAGCATTTTTTAAATTTAATATGGCTGTTCTTACAACAATCCTGTTGGATGGAAGTCATGATCACCACTTTACAGATGAATCTGGAACATAGAGAGACAAGTCATTTGTCCAAGGTCACATATTTTGCATGCTATGGACGCTCTGTCGGAAGCTCAAACCCAAGCTTTTTTTTTAAGATTTTATTGGGGAAGCGGAACAGGACTTTGTTGGGGAACAGTGTGTACTTCCAGGACTTTTATCCAAGTCAAGTTGTTGTCCTTTCAGTCTTAGTTGTGGAGGGCGCAGCTCAACTCCAGGTCCAGTTGCCGTTGCTAGTTGCAGGGGGCACAGCCCACCATCCCTTGCAGGAGTCGAACCAGCAACCTTGTGGTTGAGAAGACGCGCTCCAACCAACTGAGCCATTTGGGAGGCAGCTCAGCTCAAGGTGCCAGTTCAATCTTAGTTGCAGGGGGCAGAGCCCACCATCCCTTGAGGGACTTGAGGAATTGAACTGGCAACCTTATGGTTCAGAGCCCACTGGCCCATGTGGGAATCAAACCGGCAGCTTTCGGAGTTAGGAGCATGGAGTTCCAACCGCCTGAGCCACCGGGCCGACCCGCAAACCCGAGTTTTTAACCAACTAATTACACTCTGGGGTGAAGGCCTTTCAGGGGAGAATCATACTTTCTGCAAGGTACTAGCCACATAAGATTGGGGTTGAGCTCCCCAAACAGTGTTTAGAACTCCCGACAACCATGATGGTCTTGTTATCTATAAGTTAATTAAATTCCTCTTGAATCTTAATCTTATGTTTGCACAATGTCTTGAGGAAGTGGTTTTAATCAAATTAGTATGTACTATGTGTTTTCGTTTATTTTGAGCAAATGCTATTGTCTTCCATCTTTAAAGAGCAGTCCTTAATTTTAATACTCCAAGATTTATACATTTCAGTTTCCCCTCACAGGAACTTTTGACTTTCTTTAGATTTATTATATCATGCTATAAAGTCTCATCTTTCCAGGCCCCAAAGTCATCTTATCAGTGTTTTTGTAAGGCAGCCATCTCACACCTCCCTTGCTGACTCGATGCTCCAAGCAAACCAATAGCTCTAGGCCAAGCAAACCAACAGCTCTAGGCCGTTTCCTTTCTGTGCCTTCAATTTCCCAAGACCCTTCAAATTAAAATCCCTTCCTCATTCTCCACTTGTTCCTCACCTCCTCACAGCGAGAATCTGTACTTTCTGACTGGCGTGAAGATCACTTCCTCCTTGAAGCCTTTTTGATGCCACCCAGATGGAAGTGATTTCACACTATCGTGCAATAACCCCAGGACTACATAGCCTTGGACCTTTCACAGGGTGCTTTTCACTTCCTCTTTTGGATTTTAGCTACACTAAATATTTCATAGGTCTCCTTCTGGATTATAGCTACTTGAAGGCAAAGTCTATTACCTATTTCCCAGGGACTTGTGTTATATTAGCTACTCCCACATTGGTTCAATGAAAAAGTGACTATATCACTCAATAGTTTTGCTTGATTTCTTTTCTGGGACATTTTTATTTCTTTATCAGAATTAGAGAACTCTAACTTCTTGAAGCATTCCATGTGATAGATCCCTGTGAGTTTATACAAGCCTAAGACAATATTTCATGGTTTTTATCTTACGATCGCCAACATTTTATTGGCCCTTTAAAATTGCAGTAGCACACTGAAGTCTTCTTGGAAAGCTTGAGCCCTTTCCTGCATTAGAACTGGGAACTCTGGGCTTGCCGTCGCAAAATGGAGTGTCGCTATTTCTCTCATAAATGCATGACTTTGCTTAACTTTAATCTGAAAATACTCTACCTCACTTACAAGACGAAGATTGCACTGGGCACTCTTTCAAATTATATACCTTACGGAGACGTTATCATTTGTTTCTTGCGTCATTACTACCAGTAGAAAAAAAAAATCCCAAAATTAAAGATACCTTTTGTGGCACAAGCAATTGTCTGTAATGAGTTGGCCTGAGTTTCTGGCTCATGCTGACACACAGAACTGTCAACGATGGCAACAACTCTGATGAGAACTGGCTAAGCATTCATCCCCTGCATATCCACTGTGAACATTTTGACTAGCATTATTCAAAATACAGTGTACGCCCTATACAGCTGATGTTGTACGGAATACTGAAAGGCACACTCTGCAAGGAATTCAAAGGCCGAAGAGCTGTTTTCCAGATCCCCTTGTAGAGAGATCCGAGGGTGAGCAAAGAAGAAAAATTAATCATGATTATCCAATAGTCACTGCTGCTGTGATATTATGTTACCTAAGTGAATACTTTCTTTCAAAGAGATCATAGTTCTTGCAAAATAGGGCTTTCAACCCATTTTAATTTCTAGTCTATGTTCCTACCATAGAAAAGCAATGTTCTCTGTGTCATATAGGTCAGGATTCAAAAGCCCCTCCAGAAGCAGCAGAACTCAAAAGTTCGTGTGCATCAGGAACCTCGTAAGAGGCTTCTTGTCACAATTGCAGGCTCAGCGATCCCACCTCAGACCCACGAATTCAGCGTCTCTGGGGATGAGGCCTGTCATCTGTACTTTTTTAAATGCCCTTCTAGGATTCTGGTCAGTGGTCCTGGGACAAGACTTTGAAAAAACTTTGGAAATGGTAAAGCAGAAAGATTGAGAGGGAGTCATCCCAACATCCGGGGATACCAGAATAGAAAGGTGTTTCCTTTTCATGAGTTGGGGGTAGGGAGGGTCAACACAGGGCCCCACCTGCCCCCTGCTCAACACCAGAACCCTTATCTCGGTCAAAATGGCGTAATAGAAATGACATAGGCTGATAGAACAAGGAGACCAGGGTCCCTGTCCAACTGGCCGTGAGATTTGGGGGAGGCACTTCACCGCTCTCTTCACCCTTCGTGCCTGGACCTGATTTGCTCCACCAGCTCTATCGGCCCATGAATTCTTTCAGCAAAGGACCAGGCATTGCCTCTGGAGCATCACTGTCCAACAAAGATATAACACGAGCCACATAGATAAGTGTACATGTTCCAGTAGCCACATTTCAATAAGTGAAAAGGAACAAGTAAAATTAAAACTACATTTTATTTAACCCAATATATCTGAAATACCATCATTTCAACATGTAATCAATATTAAAAAATAAGGAGTTCTTTTATGTTCTTTTCTTCTACAGTCTTAGGAATCTGGGTATAGTTTGTACTTCAGCATCTCTCACTTCAGACTAACCACTTCTCAAGTATGAAAGAGCCATCCGTGACAGTGCAGCTGGAGAGCAAGGGTCTGCAAACGGCCCACGGGCCACGTCTGCTCTGCTGCCTGTTTCCATATGGCCCCCTAGCTAAGAATGGGTTTTGCACATTTCAAACATTGAAAAAAAAATTTTTGAAAAGAGTAAGACTTCATGGTACATGAAAATTATATGAAATTTAAATCTCAGATTGACAAAGTTGTTATTGAAACATAGCCATGCCTGTTTGTTTACATATTGTCTATGGCTGTTTTTGTGCCACAGCATTGTTGAGTAGTTGAGACAGAGACCACATGACTTGCAAAACCTAATATTTGCTACCTGGTTCATTGCAGAAAAAGTTTATGGACCCCAGAGAGGAAGCGTAAGAGCAGGGCCTGGGGGACAGGCTGCCTCTGGCCCTCGGCCATTGGCATATAAGCAGGGTTTGGCTAATGCGTGGCTTGGGCTTAGACAACTTAGCAAGCCTCAATCCAAAGAGATGGGGGGCCAGACAGTAGAGGTTTGGGGGGGCCGGCCAACAACATGGAGTACTGATGGAGATACCATGGCCGAAAGAAAAGTCAGACAGGCCTAGCACAGGGTTTGGAGCAAAGTGGGACGTACCAGGTTGCAGGATACCAAGGGTCAGGGTTGGGGGTGGCACCCCACAGAAGAAGGGGCTCTGAAGATGGATTTGGCCAACTTTAGAAGTCTGACCCATTTACCTTTGGAAGGTGGAAGGATTTGGATTTGAACCTCAACTAAAGTGAGGACACACAACAGCAGCTGTCTGTTCTTATGTGTCACTGTTTTGGCTTTAAAGTTCTGTTCTCATCTGGTGATGGCTTATTCGACCTCTTTCTGTTGCCTTGGCTTGTTTTGTGGGTGATTGAGGGGCAGGCTAGCCCAGGACCTTGAGTTTAGGGAACCTTTCCAGGACTGTAATTACCTGGGATTTAGCTCCATCAAAGGCATGTTTTGATCCATCAACTCCTCGTCCTGACCCAACCCTTTCAGTTCCTGTAAGTCACCTTTGGGTAACATAAAGATAACGTTTATTCATTTTTCTCTTTTCAACAATTGGAAAAATATGACCAGGCCTTTGGTGGGGAAAAAACCTTTCCCTGACCTCTTTGATCCATTTCCTTGTGGGTTATAAATTCCTGGTCGTATTTCTTTAATGTGGTAGCATTTTTTCGCTGTATTATTCCATAAGTACTCGGCAGCCTTTCGCCCCAATCATTTCTGCTTCCATTCATTTAAAAAAATTATTTTCAAGCACTTTCACATCCATAAGCTTATGTTACTCTGAAAAATAGTCCCGTGTTGTGGGAAGTGGACTCAGATTCAGAAACTGAAGCCCAGAGATGCCCACAGATTTGCTCCGGTTCACACAGCTGGGCGTCTACCTGAGCTCAATACCCGTCTAGTCGTCTGGCTCCTGGGCTCATGATCTTCCTGCCACATCTTACTGGTCACCTGCTATTCTTACCCTCCTCTTCCTTTGTCTCAGCATTTCTTCTTCTCGACTTATTTTCACTTTAGTCCACCTTTTTTCACCCTCCAAGTCCTCTTCCTCCCTTCCAGACACAATCAATTGATGGCTCTCGGAAGAGCCAGGCCTACGTCTGGTCCCTAAGCATCACCCCTTCCTGGACCAGTGGGGCCACATCAGGTCCTAAGAGTCTCTCTTCTCCTCTTCATGTACTTGGTCCCACATTTTGCTCCTTCCCCACAGTCTTTTGAGCCACAGCCCCCTTGATGATGTGGGAAAGAAGATGACGATTGTATGCTCTGACGGCGAGCGTACACTAGTAGTGTCCCCAGCTGAGATTCCCAGCCAGGCTTCTCTTCAGCCCCAGAGCACCCGCAGTGAGCTCCAGAGACACTGGGGATTGTTCAAAGCATTCAAAGATCGAGGTGAGTCACCTTGATTTTTTTTTTCTTAAATCACAAAATGTTAGAGTTGGAAGATACTCTCGAGATGATCTTATCCATACTTCTCATAACACATGAAGAAATGGAGGCCCAATGGGGTGTTGGACATTCAACCCCCATTCAGAAGTTTCAAGATTTGAGGATGAGCGTCATAAGATTGTGCAATGATAGCATCACTTCAGTTGTAAAGGAGTTGGGACTCGGTTTAATTTATCTTTAAGACCTTGCCAGATCTTTGTTTGCCTAGACTACTGGAATGTCATCCGATAAAATGAAAGACCAAGAAATATGAGAACCACATTGTACAAGAGCTTTCTTCTGAAACATATCTGTCTCTTATTGAACTAGGGTAGTACTTCCACACGTAGTTCTCTGTACGTCTCTGAAATGTCACCTGACAGTCATTTATTCATTCATTCATTGAACCAACATTCGTCAAGTCAGGTAATCTCTCTGTGTCAGATATTTTTCTAGATCCTAGATTCTATGTTCTAGATCACCATCTGTTTGAAGAAAGGGACAAACCAGTGGACACCATAATGTAACCTAAGGAGAAAGGCCCAGGGTACAGGGAACACCCAGGGCAGACACTCCACTCAGACCTGGGAGGTGAAGCTGGGGATTGATTAGTAGTCAGGAAAGATTTACACAAGGAAGCAAGTGACTGCCAGGTGGAATTTGGAAGGATGGGCAGAAATGAGCCTCTCTTCCATTTATCCCATAAATATTGAATGAGCACCCTATGTACCAGGCCATGTGACAGACATCCCAACTTCAGAGTTGATGGAAACATTAAAAGTCCCAGACTCATTGGCCCTCAGGGTTTAGTCAGGAGTCAGACAATAAAAAGCAAACAAATATTACAAAAGGTAACATACTAAGAAGCTAGAAGGGTGGAGACATAGAGAACAAGGAGGGGCATATGACAATGATCAAAAAAGGCTGAGGAGCTGATGCTAGATAGGATGGAAAGATAAGGAAGGAAAGCCAGGTAAGAGCTCTCCAGCCAGGGGGTCTGGATGTGCAAAGGCCCTGGGGCAGAAAACTGCCCAGTCTGTTTTATAATAGTAACTGCGAAAAGGGCTACGTATCTGCTGTAAGGAGAACATGAAAAGGAAAGAGGCATGACAGACAGACTGCTAGGGAGGAAAGCAGGGTCCGGTACCGTCAGGGTTTGGCAGGCCAAAGGGAAGATGGGCAGCAAGGATCTGCCTGTATAAAGGCCTGTGAAAATAGCTGGCAGCTGGAGGAATTGGTATGTGACCACAGTGGCCTGCAGCGTGGTGGCATGTACTCCATATATAGCACAACCTGAGTACCTAGAGGCCTGATCATTCCCAACTTGGGTCTAGCAAACCTTTCAAATAAGCTAAAACCATTGAAGGTCTCCAGGGCTCATTTACATGGAGATCATTCCAGCTTTTCTAATCAGCTGATGGAGGCAACATTTCAGAGAACAAACTGGAGCCAGCAGCTCACCCGGTGTACCAAGCTGGATGAAAATGAACTCGGCACTCCCTGTGAGAGAACTCGAAATTCAGCACTGAGAATGGCGAGGCCAGCTGGCCAGCAGGGAGACAGGCAAATGGCCAAAGGTTCATGTTTGGATGACAAGGGAAGAAAGAAGAAAATGCAAGAGAAAACAAGGCCTCTCTCTTCAAAGAGTTGGGGAACACCCTCTGCTGCCCGTCACTTCCCAGCTGGGGAGGGCAGCAGCCGCGGGACAAGGGGTCAGGAGGAAGCATTCAGTCCCGGACACCCTGCCTGCTACCAGGAGACCTGTTGGGATGGATGCCGCTTGGGCCGGATGCCGGAAAAGGGGGACACAGGATGCGGTGCCCAGGTCCCTGCAGATGCCAGGGCCTGCCCTAAAGAACTGGACGTCAGCAAACAGAAAACCATTCAGACCTTGCAGCAGGCAGGGTTTCCATGGCAACCCATGGCTCCCACCCCGCCCCCACCCCACCCCCAACCCCCCAACTCTGCAGCTCCACAGCCCTTGTCTTCCTGGACTAAACTTTCCATTGGATCACTTTGGGTAAAATGCGGGTTGGATAAGAGGTGTTGGGAGGGGGATGGACATCAAAAGGGGTGTTGAGTGTGGGAAAAAGAAATCTGGTTTTCCTATTAAGTTTGAGAATTAAAAGCCAGTGGATTTCTAGGCGGAGATAATCAGGCTGTGTTTTTTTTTTTTTTTTTTTCATTTTCTTTTTTTTTTTTTTGAGCCCAGCTTTGCTTCCAGCTCTGGCATTTGCTGAGGCTCCTTTTATAGCCAAAGCCCACTGGTCACTGCTTCCTCCTGGCCCTTCCTTAGCCATCACTCTTGCCTGCTGAAGGGATGCTCTGCTGCCCGATATTGTTCCCAAGTCTGAGCTGGCTGGAGTCCCTCTGCCCTTTCAGTGGCTGACAGATTAAAGGGAAGGGAAAGGCACCCTGGGAATGTTAAAGAAAGTCAACTCCTGGCCCCAACTCCCAGATTCAGAGTCATTAAGCCTTCAGTGGAGTCCCCAAATCAGCACTTTTCACAGTCACCCTAGTTCATGCAGGTTGGGATGGATGCTGGGCACACACTTAAAGCAACACTGATCTCAGGGATCACCTAGATTGGAATGTAGACAAGACCAGGGACTAAACAGACTTCCAAGCATATAAACCAGGATTCAGACTACAGGGTACGGATTCCTCCGCCCTTCTGGGCTGCCCAGTATCTTTCAGCATCTCTCAGCTGACACTAAAACTTTTCAAAAGAAAGAGGTTCTAGTTCTCCTAGTGAAGTGTGTGCTCAGTTCTCTCTTCCAAAGGGACGCCAGCATCTCTAAGGATGGCAGGTTCGTGTGAGGCTTGACTTAAGTAAAAGTGGGTTCACCGGTTGTTCATTTCTGATTCTAACAACCCCTATAAGACCCAGGGGAAGTCACATGAAATGAACCAGAAAATGAATCAAAATGAGCATGACCAAAAAGCTGGAGGAATTTCTCTCATGTTGGAAACAGAGGAAATGTGTGTGTCGATCTTGTTTTCCCCTCATCAGCGCTGATTAGTTTTAAGTGGGGTTGTTTTTATTTTTGTGGGCAGTGACTATCTTTTGCTCTGAGCCTTATCTGGCCTTTGGTTGCCACACCATTTAAAGCAAAGAAATTAAGGAAATCTGCCCCCCAAATTTTAATTCTTGAAACAATTGATTGGCAAGGAATACACAGTGAGAAAGAAGTGGGAAGTAAGTGACTGAATCTCTTCTCTAGAGACAAAGATGAGTGGTGACTTGTGGAGGAAGTGTGCTGGCATCCTATAGGAAAAATCAACATAATAGAGAGTTCCCTGAGTGGACCATCCACGGCTCAGTGCCCACCTGTCAGGAAACTAAGCCCTTACTTTTATATTACCCTGTATGTATAGGTTCCTAGGGGCTGGTTTCAACAAAGAGTAAGAAGGATCATGCCACATGTCTTTGTTTCCATCTAGTATTCAGCCTGGTGATAGCCATCTATTCAAACACTGAGTGTTAACTGATGGACTTTAAGAAGTGATTCTGATGGTTTTACTGCCTCAATGAGCTATCTGCAGGCTGGACATTTTCTGGACACTGCCCCCAGGATAAGAAGACAAAGAAAGAGAGATGAGTGTTTTTTCTGAGCATCGCTGTGTGCTTGCTGTATCTGTAATAACTCTCCAGGGAGACTGGCCAGTAAGAGACTTTGGAGGCATTTGCAAGACTGAGCTTGATCACAAGTTAGGCTTCCGAGTTGAAGAACTTGATAAAGGCAGTAGAGAAGAATGCTGAAGTGCATGGGCTCTGGATCCCCACTGCCTGAGTTAGAATCCGAGATCAACCATTTATTTATTAGCTGCATGACTTTGTATAAATTACGCAACCTGTCCTCATCTACAAATTGGGGGTCATAATAGAATCTGTCATAGGGTTATTGTGGGAATTGAATGACAGAATGCATGTAAAGAGTTTAGAAAATAGCACAGACCATACCGTGTTTCCCCGAAAATAAGAGCTAACTGGACCATCAGCTCTAATGCATCTTTTGGAGCAAACACTAATATAAGACCCAGTCTTATTTTAATATAATATAAGACCGGGTATGAAACAATATATTATATTATGTTATAATAATATAATAAGACCAGGTCTTATATTAATTTTTGCTCCAAAAGATTCATTAGAGCTGATTGTCCAGCTAGGTCTTACTTTCCGGGAAACATGGTATTAAGAGCTCAAGATTGTCAACTATCATTAGAAGTATTGAGTAGTGACCAGAACTAGACTGACACAAGAGCAAAGGTGAGGGACCCAGCCACAGCTCAGACCCCACAGACACACTCGGGGGGTGGGGTGGATTCTACCTGGTCTGTGTCTGCTTTCGACACCTGAATTTGTCACTGTGTCATGACAAATAATGACATCAGATACCTAAACATAAGGATTCTTTGCCCTGCTCTGGTCTCATTTCTAACGATTCCATTCTGTACAACTGTCCTGTTCACATTCTTGCTGAGCATCTAGATGGAACCTGGGTAAGTGAGGAAAACAGAGAAGCAGCACATAGCAAAATGTTTGCTCTAGAAATCACAGTTAAGTTACATTAAAGAAAATGAGGGATTTTGGATGAGAGAAACAAAGGAATCCAATCAGGAACACTTTTTCTGTTTCCCACTAACAGATGCTAAAATGCAGCCCCGATAGGGAGGCATCAGCTTGTTTTCAAAGGAGGCTGGGTCTACTCGGCGGGTAGAGACCAAAGGGAACAAATCAACAGGTTTTGAAGTTTGGCATTCTTAATAAAAAAATAAAAAATAAAAAATAAAGCATGTTGGTTTAACCTTTTAAAACTTTCAGAGTCAGCAAAAGCGACCCAGAGAAGTCAACCACCAGACAGTTTTGGCTGTGGGATTTTTGATCCACTCTGTCCAAGTCTTTTATGGACAATAATAGCTCCATAGCATTCTTCCCTCTGCTGTTGGCCCAAATGAGCATTATATGGTGAAGGCCAGGGGACAAGCATAAGTATTTTTAAAATAACATCCGAATATATACATAAAATGGAATATTATTCAGCCTTAAAAAGGAATAAAATTCTGACACGTGCTACAACTTGGATGAACCTTGAAACCATGCTAAGTGAAATAAGCCAGTCTCAAAAGAATAAATATTATAATTCCACTTATATATGAAGTACCTAAAGTAGTCCAATTCAGAGACAAAAAGTAGCACAGTGGTTAGCAGGGGCTGGCAGGAGGGGGCGAGGGGGAGTGGAGTTTCTGTTTGAGACGATGAAAAAGTTCCGGAGGTGAATGTTGGCGATGGTTGCACAACAATGTAAACATACTTCATGCCACTGAACTGGACAGTCAAAATGGTGAAAATGGTAAATGTTATCATGTACATTTTACTACAATAATAAAACAAACAAACAAACAACAGAGCATGAAGAAAAATTATGTCCAAGTACTGGATAAAGGTTCTGCTCCCCTCTGCACAAGCAGCTCTGCTCCAGCCCTACTATGTGAGGGTTGCCATTTTCCAACCTTGTAGGCAGATGTTATAGCAAATGATTTTCAGTGGATGTCATTGGAGGGATATGGAATCCGCTCTGACCTTCCGATTTGCCTCACCAGTTCTGATTCCTGCTCCTCTTGAGGGTTCCACTAAGGCAGTGGAAGGCACAGAGGAGAGGAAGGTGGCTGAACTATGGTTCATGTTCTGAATAGCACCAGGCCGCAGACTTCCTAAGAGAAATGTCGGCTCTTGGAGTCACTGGCTTTAGGCAGTTCATAAGTAAAAGCATTTCTTTCCAGCTCCTTAAATAAACAATGCATTGTTGCTTAGCAACAAGAGTTTTGGAGACAGTGGAATCGAATTTCAATTTAACATTTCTATATCTTTCAAATTATTTCAACTGCAACCCCACAAAATGAAACACATCATGACAGAGTGTGTGCATGCACGTTGATGAAGTTATGTAACAGAAACGACAGTTTCACCAAATAACACTCACCCTGAGTACATGCAGGGCACTGTAATATTTTACCTGCTCTTCTCCTGAACTCTGTTCCACTCGATTGCATTTTTTAAATGCTGGTTGTACTCCATTAAATTTGTTTCAGGACCCTCTACTGGGTCTTGGTCTGCAGTTAGAAAAATACTGTGGTGTGTCTGCTGCTCCCGCCTTTGAGTTAACACTAAATTGCTTGCTCCAGAGGACTAACCAAAGGTGAGACTCAGCTAGTGAGTCTTCGGGAAGGTCAATTTCTCTACCACCTCAGAGGGAAAGAGCCTGAGGTGGCAACACAGGAGCCAGTTGAGGAACAAGTGTGCAGGAGCCATGGGCCACGGATACAAGCTCAGCAGGAGAGCCACACGTCTTGTAAGTGCCCTTCGGCAGAAATGGTGACTGTGGCATCAGAAAGTCCACCCTTTTTGGATACCACCACAAAGAATTACCCAATCAAATCAAATCAGGGAAAAGGTAAAAGCAGGACACTCTGAAGTCTTGCTAAACATTTCAGTATGGAGAGGAGTTTACAGACTATGTGACAGTTTTTCTAGGGAAATTAAAAGTCAGGTGATGTTTGAGGGCACCTGTGGTATCTGTCACCTGGATGTTTCAGAGCCTCCGGAACCCCATTACCCATCCAGCTTCTGACTCCATCTTTCTCGCTACGTATGTGATGTAGGGAGCTGGGAAACAGAATATTGGAACCTCTTGCCTCATGTCTGTTGTTTTTGTTTTTGGTTTCTGTGGACATCAGAGAGTTCTGAAGGAAGGGAGCCCCTCTGAGGAAGTGTGTGCTGACCGGCCACTTCAATCCAGGATGAGCACAACTGACATTCGCTGAGCTCAAGGGGAAAGCACAAGTAATGTTGTGACAAGTACTGAGCGCCATGAAAACATCTATTATTTTTGGCAGATTATGTTGAAATGATTACATTTTCCAGGGCTCAGAAACGACTCTAAGAATTTACTTTCAGAAAGAAAAAAAAAGAAAGAAATGATGCCTGGCTATACAGACTCCAGAACATTCCCTAATGTGGTATCTACGTTTAAGAAAGTCACCCTACACACCTCGTTTATAGCATCCTTGGGCTTCTACCATCAAGTGTCTAACTCCCTTCTCGACCCATTTCCTCATTGATGTGCCTAATAATGTAAAAGAAGGTGGATCCCTCTGTGCTACCTCGTGGGCAATAACAAGATTGTGGCTCCAGAATATATAAGAACTCGCCACCATCAATGACCATAGGATGTGACATGGATACCAAACAGTTCAGGTTCCTATCCCCTTGAGTTTCCAGTGACAGAAAGTTAGGCTGAAACAATGTTCAAAGATCACTGTTTTCGATTTCCTCAACACATCACCCCAAGTCTCGTGGGCACTGGGCGATGGTCTTTACTCCCAAGCCCACCTCCTCCAACCACTCCAGCCCATCATGTCCATTTCCTAAGTTCCAATAAATAGATTGGCCTTACCACAGAGTTCAACAACTCATGTCTCTGTTTGTTTGTTTGTTTTGTTTGTTTGTTTGTTTGTTTTTTCATGTGGACAGTATTCCATGTGTCCACCTAGATACTGATGGTATTTTACATTTACTGAAATAAGATAATAGCATTCACAACTGGGTTCTCTTTATACTTTGTATTAGCTCCCAAAATAGCATTTATCACATGAAACAGAGGGTCCAGCTGGGGCTGGAAAACATGTTCAATTGAAGATGTATCTGGATTGGCTGCTAGCACCTCAGAATATAAAAAGTGTTGCTGCAAAGTCCCTGGAGTTTGGGAATGTCCGAGTAAAAATGGAGCATCGTCACTGGGAAATGGATCGTTCTGACTCAGGGCAATTGCTGGCTCTCAGATGCTTTGAGAGTTTCTGTCCCACTTGAATCCACATCACTGTCTCTATTGTTTGGGGATTTTAATAGTTTTTGTGGCTGTGTATGTTTATGTTTTCTTGTTCTTTTTTCTTTTTTAACAGATGGACGGTGTCTGCCAAGGAGATTTACAACCTGAGTCCGTGAAAAAGATACTGTCACCTGGTCATAGGCAGTAGGACATAGTTTCTGCAGTTTTTCCACAGGGGGATACAGCTGCCCTTGGTCTTGTCTTTCCAAAAGTCAATGACAATGAATTTTAGGGAAATAGACAATGATGCACCAGGCTCTGCTCTTTGATCTACTGACAGGCTAGAGAAGGCCTGTAGTAGGGTGGGGATGAGGGCACCTGACATGAGAAAAGAGAGAGGAACAAGTATGTCACTCTATTTCCCAAACTCACAATCTCAGCAAAGTTCTAACAGACCTGGATTTATTTTCAGGGAGAATCTGGCAGCGTATTTAAAAATGGCATTGTCCAGAAAAGATAAGAGTCATCTACCTTCTTCTCCATGGTATCCACATACCCTAATACAGGGCCTGGTACACAGTAGGTGCTCAATAAGTCACTGTATAACGAGTGAATGAAAGGTGCTCCTGCGTGGGGAGCTGACCTACTCGTCTCGGGGCACCTGCCTTTCTTCTGCTCTGTGTACACAATCTCACAGAAGGCTACTTTTCTCCTCTAAATAACCGTGCAAATTTGCATGTTGGAGAAAAATTAGTCTTCTTGCTGGCGAGAATGTCTTAGCCTTCTGACAATGAAACCAAGAAGAGACGGTGTTGAGCTGAAGCAGGAGAGAAGGGATTCAGTGCAAGGACTGTGGATACAGTGAGTGAAGCAGGCAGGAGAAGCGAGAACTTTAGGGTCCTTCTGAGTGTCTGTAAATCAGCCGAAAAGGATTTTGCCCAGGGCTCAGTCGCATTTCCATACTGATTTGGATAGTGAGCAGCTATAGAAACCTACTGCTGTGCTGACTGCTACCTTAAGCTGAGGTCAGGAAGTCTCCCTGCGAGAAAGCACAGCCTTCACTACGTGGATGAGCAAGGCAAACAAATCAGTGACGCAGCTGGTGAGTCAAAGCTGTTGTGTCTTCGCTGGAATCCTTGGCATACTACTCCTGAAGGGTATTTAATCTTTACTTCCTTTTCTTCTAAATGGAATCCACACCCAGCACTAATTGTCAGTTATGCTCCAGTGCTTGAAAAATTCATCACCTCACTTGTCTGCAATGAGGTGGGGTTTTTTCTTTTTAATTAACTTGTTCGTTCATTTTTTTCATTTTAAACCAATGGTCAAAACTGAAGTGGTAAGCCCTCCTCTGATCTCCTGACATAGGAAAAGAAAGTAAATGAGTATTAAGTCTCTGAGTTACAATCAAAGGCCATATAAGACTGGACTGCGGAAGCATGACTAGCACCCACAGAATCTTGGGTAATGTCTGGGCTGTCCCGTGGATGGTGTACCCTGCTCCGTTTGAGAGCCATACATGGGAAAAGGTATGCGGGGTTTGCCACATGGGGTGGTTGGCATACCTCAACTTGGTTAACCTGGAAGTGTATTTCCCAGAACTCCCCTCTTGCTGGTGAGAATGTCTTAGCCTTCTGACAATGAAACCAATAAGAGATGGTGTTGAGCTGAAGCAGGAGAGAAGGGATTCTGGGTTGAGTTGTACAAGAAATTTGCATGAGCTTTAGAAGCCTGAAGTGAAGCAGTGTGATGACCTGTGAAGGTCGTCATGATTAAATGTGGTGACAGATGGAGTGGTACTGGCGGATTCCAGTTTGTCCATAGCTCCACACCATGCTCATCACCCAGCTCCTGACCCTGCTGAGCAGCAGTGGCCTCGGGGTCCAGGCCCCTCACCAGGTGGTCAGCAGTGAAGGCACCATGGCCCACGGACCTCCCATGAGTTTCCCCTCGGGGTTTCACTGCCTCAGTGGGCCATGTCAGCCCTTTCTCTGGTCCTTCAACTTCCCACCTGGGTCTTCACTTGCTCTGCTGCTCCTATAGTTATGTGAGAGCTAATTTTTCATAATAAGTCCCTTGCCCTATAATGCGTAGTGGTTCTCCTTCCCTGTTTGAATCCCAGTGTGAGGGGATTGCTAATTACTAGAAGGTTCCTATTGGGAAAGGCACCACCCCTCTGCAGTGATACCAGCTGGTTTGTCAGACAAGACATGTCACTTCTCAAGCCCGATTTTCTTCACTTGTAAAAGGGAGCCGATAACAGTAGCTACCTCATGGGGTCATGATGAAGTTTCAATGACATTTTGCATGTAAAACAGCCTGGAAAACAGTAACTGCTCAATAAATTTAAAAAAAAATGTTTTCATTAGTTTCAGGTCTACAAACCAATGTACTAATTAGATATTTACGCCTCTCACAAAGTGATAACCTCCTTCCCCCAATCTATTACCCCTCTGACATCATAATATAGCTGTTGCATGCCATTGACTCTATGCAGTACTCCATATCCCATGACTATATATATTACAGCTGACATTCAATATTACTCAGCTTCAGGTGTACAGTGTGGTTAAGTGACTTCTTGCTGTCAGTGGAGAACCAGGCAGAGCACCCAGAGTTGTAGGCTGCAGAGTGTTGAACCATCGTCATAGACTGCTGTTCCTCATTCTCACAGAGCTTTCAACACATTCGAAGGATGGCAGAAAAGCCTAAAACTAACCAAACAGGGAAATGGGGCTCTAGCCGATTAGAAAACACTCTAGAAAACTCCTGCCCCCTCTCCCCCTAACCTGGGCTTTTTTCACCCAATACCCAAGCCCTTGGGGCTTTTGTGCTTCAGCAGAATGATTCCAGAGCAATGGACTACATGCCGTGCCAAATTCCTGATTTATAGAGGAGGCATGAATGAGATGCTTTTATAAAGAGTGTTTGGAGAAGGAAGCGAGAGTATGGCATTCATTCATTCAGTCATTCATTTAACATCCATTCAAACATTATGGAGCAGTCACTAAGCCAAGTCACTATGCTGATACCCAGGATACACAGAAGAGACTTGGATACTATTCTCAAAGTCTAATGCTCTAACAATTATCATCTCCTGTCACACTCTCCTTGCTGTTGGCCAAATTCCACCTCCTAGTCTGCACCATTCATCACAGCCTGACACAGCCTGCCCTGCCCGGGGGATGACCCTACAAATGCTGCTTCCCTGATGGGTGTAGGATGGTAGGGTCCCTGTGGACTGGCCAAACAATCACTCAGGAAAGAACAAGTCTCCCTTTTCCTGTTCTCCCCCACCCTTTTCAGGGAACTGTAAGAAAATAGCCAAATAATGGGCTTGGATTAGCCCCCCGGGCCCCTTAATAAATTGCTCCAACACACCCCTCTTGCATTTTAATGGAAAGAAAATAGGTGGGGTGGATCTCTTGTGCAATTTCATAATTGAATTGAGTTTAATTCTATCAAATAGATTCTAAGTTACATCATAAATAATGGTATGGGAACAGAGATCTGAGCCAAAGAGACATGAACAGCCTGTTCCTAAAAGTGAAAAATCCTGGTGTGCAAACAAACATGAACAAATAAGTAGTTAGCTCTCCAGATGCCGGGCGGCCACATCTCCCGGACAGGAAGAAGTCCTAGAAAACCGAGGCGTGGCCAGAGGCTCCAGCTGACATGAGGCATGTGTAGAAAGCCTGGCACGTAGTAGGTCCACTCTATATGTGGTTTGCAGCTGTCCTAGTTGGTGACACATGATAGTTATACAGGTTACACACTGTACGAGTGCTGGGGGTGCACAGTGTCTGGTGGCCTGTGTGATCATTTAAAAGGCAGGGCATGGCCCTGTCTGGTAAAACAAACAAATGAACAAACAAACAAACACGGTCACCAGCCAATGATGGTTTTAGTAAAAGTTACAACACATGCGTTGAACTTTTCCTGCATTTGGATCACTATGGGACGGTGAGGACGACGGTGAGCACGGAATAGCACCTGCATTTTAGTGTGTGCCTGTGTGTGCCCTGGGAGGAGGGCCAGATCCAAATGGAGTAAGTATTATGAAAGAATACATGGCATCAATCGTACAGGAAGAAAATTGACTATTCCTTGGGGAATCTAGAAAAGCTTCTTGGAAGAAAGGGAATTGAACTGAGTGTGAAGGAGGGGGCGGAATACATATTCCAAGAAAAGGGAATCCCTGAACAAAAGTAGGAATCTTTGGGGCTAGAGAGCATATTTAGAAAAGAGCCAGGAGACCCGGTAAGAGAGCTGTGAGCTGTCTCTGCACCAGGCAGCTGTGAGCGCCACGTGGCCAGGAAAGCAGACTGGGGTACGACTTCCACAAGCCCTAAGCCCGGGGATTCTATGACATTTAAAAAACACTATATTGGGCTACGTGACATTTAAAAAACACTATATTACAAAATGAGGCAAAGGAAGCCCAATCAATTTCTGACTTTGCCCATTTAGCATAGTTTGATTTTTTTTTCAAATCAAATATGAAATTCTTTTTCAAAAAAAATTAATATACAGTGATGGAAAGAGAACTGACTCTGGGTGGTGAACACACAATGTGAGATATAGGTAATGTATTACAGAATTGTACACCTGAAATCTATAACTTTACTAATAATTGTCACCCCCATAAATTTCAATTAAAAAAAAATAATCGGTGCAGAATCTCTGATTTGGGCTGAGTTAGAATACAAGAAGCTCTCCTGCAGGAAAAATGAACGGGAAACTCAGGGGATTAACCTTCATGCCTTCCGTTGGGGCAGCCCCCTGACAACTGTCCTGTACAGGGAGACCTGCGATTCCAGGCTCTTTGCAAGCAGGGGCTCTGCTGTCCCCAAGCCTCCTGGGAATCCTCTGCTGACCTTCCACATTCAGATGTTCCACTCAGCAGAGAGAGGTTATGGCACATGGCACAGGGATTCAGAAGCCAGGCCTGGACAGGGTGCACATCAGGTTCCCCCACATTCCCTGAGCCAGAGCGAGTCCCAGGGCCCCACCTGCACCACCATTGCAGAGACTGGGAGATGGGGAGGAATCCTGTCCATTCCGTCCTGTTCCTGCTGTAACAAATTACCACCAATCTAGTGGCTCAAAAACAACATAAATGGATTATCTTATAGTTCCACAGGTCAGAAGTCTGATAGGGGTCTCACAAGGCTACAATCATGGTGTCGCCAAAATTGCGTTCCTTCCAGGAGCTCTAGAGGAGAGAGAATCTGTCTTTTTACCTTTTCCAATTTCTAGATGCTACCCGCATTTCTTGGCTGGCAGCCCCCTTCCCCACCTGGAAAGCCAGCAACATGGCATCTATTATGAATTTTGGTACTTAACCTACTGGATATTGTTTTGATTCTAAGAGTCAAAGGTTATGTTTGTGTGGTGGTTGTGTTACATCTTCATATTTTCACATTTGTTGTCACATTTCCAAAAGGCAGACTGCATGTGGTGCTTGGTTGAATTTTACTTGATGTGGTTTCCTAAATTTATTTAAAACTTCACCAAAATATTATCCGACATTTCAGCCCCAAACTGAAAACGTTCCCCAAGCGCAACGATCAGGCAGACACAGCGAGGAGACGTGAATCCAAGTTTGTCAGGAAAGGAGTGAGCGCGCTTCCCTATGTTTTGATAACATGGCAACCAGGTGTCCTCCAGACCCGAGTAAGGTTTTGTTTTGTTCTTGAGACACACAATGAAATTAGAGGCAGCAAAAATCCGGGTGGAATAAGTTGGTGTAACTGTCTCATATGTCATGTCTCAGATTCCAAACGTGGGTCTGACAAAATCTCCTGGCTGATTTTCCAGGTTATGTATTAATAATCTTTAATACATAATTTAGTTAAAAAGGAAAAACATCTGTTTCATCAAATAGAAAATGCAGACAAAACCCAGTATTCTCTAATATACCTCAAGTTCAAGGTCAATATTAAATCTGCAAAAGCAGTAAATCTCCCCAAAACAGCAGCGCCTCACTGCAATGCTCTGCATTGCTGCCCAAAAGTAAATCAGAAGAATCTTTAAGTACTGAATGTGAAGAAAGATAGAGGGCACCTTGTCCCATTTAGTAAATAAAATAATTTTGTGTATATTTAATGTTTCTTTTTTCCCAAAAAACTTTTGTCCAATCAGTAAGGTGATTTAAGAAAACACAGTATTTGTAGCAATTTACTTGTGACACCTGTCTCAGAATTGATTGCAACACACTATGAAGAAGAAACATTTTCCCCTGGACTGCCAAGGTGCCTTCCATCTGGAACGCTTCATTATTCTCTGTTCCCTCAGTGGAGCCAGCTTGCATTGGTCCTTAAGAGCCACTGAGCACTTCTCTTCCCAACTTTGTGTTCAGTGACATCTCATTGGTAATTTGAAACAGCCACAGTTGGAATATTTACACCACAAAAAAATAATAAAAAAGCAAATGCTATAAATGAGGGCTTTATTTTTTATTATTTATATCCGAGAGCCACGTATCAAGTGTTTACCATCACACCACTGGCCCATGCTGACTTGAGATACCATAGTAGAGGATGTATATTGGGGGCAACCATCATTCTAACATACTGTTCGATACTATTGTTTTAGTCGCATCAAGTTCGGGATCAAGAGATATGATGTCCTATGGCTCTTAGTGGTCCCATCAACACAAATCCAATTAGATTTCTACCTGTTACTTAAGAAGAAGGGCTTTTATTGACCATTGCCTGTTTTCTTTAATATAAGGGCAGGAATCTTCTTCCCTTTTATTAATTGACGAATCACAGGAAGCTAACAACACATTGGAGGCGCTTGATAAATACTGGTTGAGTAAATGAGTAAGATTTGCCTGACGCAAGGTCACTGATCTTCCTGGTAGGTGATTTCACCAGGCTTTCCCAGTCGTTAGTGTTGCAAATTCTCCGTGGGAAAAGAGTTAAACTCCTCTCAATAACTCCCTTTTCTGCATTCTCATAGTAATTTAGAAAACACTTCTATTACATAAATGGCAATTATCTGTTATAGTCATTTTTATGATATAGTGTTTTATTATTTACATCTGTGACTCTTCCACTATAATAGCAGCTGCAAAACTCAGAGGCAATGTTTTTGCTTTGTTGTAATGTTGATTTCCTTTTTAAAAGGAGTATTTCCTTTCTTTTTATTATTTATGCTCATGGACGTGTCACATGGAAAGGATTGGTCTTTGCATATGCCCCTTAGCATAGTACAAGCCCATGTGCAACAGGTGTGCTAGCCCTTCCTTCATTCCTAGTCTTCTTCCCCGGTGTCCTCAGCCCTGGCGAGCGTTCAGGCTCAATAGATGTTTATTGAAGGAACAGTGCTGACTTTGCCTTTGAAAGCTCTGGAAGGACTTCAGCAAAGCTCAAAGGAAGAAACATTGGATTTCTTCCTAAAACTTTACGTGGTCGCTGCCTCCCACACAAACGTAGTGGCTTATAATCTTGGTCTTTGCAAGAGTCACCTGTCAAAGCAAATCTTTCTTAAAGAGCCTTCATTCAACCTAAGAATTTGTTTTGACAGAGGCTGTCTGTCTGAGAACGGCTGACCATGACCTTGGCTGTCCCATCTTGTGACTCAGGCAGAACCTGAACTCCTCTGATGTAACAAGCTGTGGGAAGTTCTGTCGAACTGACGGACAAATCTTTTACAGCACAGCCTGAGACACCCAGGCAATACATAATTGACACATTGACAATCAGGGTCAAATTAAATAGCTTTCTTTGAGTTTTACTTTCACCTCTGGCAGAGGTAATCCTGAAGAAATCCTGAAGAGGTAATCCTTGAGAAAAACATGTGTGGAGCATACTTGGGCTACTGGCTAGGGCATTACATTTCTAGTTTGCTAAAAGGCTTCAGGCTGCTGGCATAAGCACAAGTGCCACTATATTGCAACCACTATGAAATAAACAGAAAGCCACACCACAAGAGGCCAGCACACCCTGAACTGATTTTCTATGTAAACTCCCTAGGGACCCAGGGTTGCGTGAAACTCAATGGGAAAAGACAGTCCAACTCTATCGAAACCCTCTAGTATAGGAGTCTGTAATCTTTGAACTTGCCAATTGTTGCTTAAAGAATCTATCTACCATTGAGAGGCTCAAGAAAATAATTTTTCCTGATGTATGGGGTAGCTCCTTCAGGGACAGTTGGAAATCAGAGTCGTATGTCCCAGAACCCTCTGTCTCGAGCTTTGGGGCTAATTGGCCAAGACACCAGGCAACATTTTCCCAGTCAATTGAGGTGAAAGCTGAAGGAGCTTATTCAAATTGATGGAATATATACTTATGTGTGTGTTATGCATTTATCTTTGCAGTATATATCATATATTATGGATCAGAGCATCCCTGTCCCAGAGGGCAATGGAAATAATGCTGCCTCCAGTGGGAGAGAGTGGAAAACTGAGAGAAACAGTCTTTAGAATAGGCTGGAGGAACCGGAGAGGATCTTGGACCCCAGCCAAACATATAGACTCTACCCTTTTTGCCTTTTAAGAACCCAACTTTTTGCAATGCAAAGGATCTCCTTCTAAAAGTATATACAGACTCTTGGTAGCAGACTTAAGCCCATCAAACAACATATTTGTTACTACTTCCTACGTGCTCAAACATGTGTCTGGAATCATAGAGGAGACCAACTTGTACCTTGGAGCAGTGAGGAATAAGGAAGTTTTCATCTGTGTGGCTCGATTTATACGTCAACAGCCCAATCTTTCTTTGGTCCCCTTTGTCTACTTTCAGCATTCAAAGATTTTTGTAATCTGATTTCCCACTCATGCTCGACCTAGCCGCATTTCTGGCCACTTCTCTCTTAAATTCTTTTTCGGCCACTCTTGGAGCTGGTTGGTTAAGGGTGGGATCTTCAGTGAGCCGATCTGTAAGGCTTTCTAACACATCACTAGAAATCTAGGAAGGTATAGAGAACAGAATTGTCACGACTCCTCAAGGAGATGACAGTCTGTGAAGTCCTGTGATAAACTGCTAAGGGTGGGGAGTGCTAAGTAATGGTAGAAGATTTCTAAGTTGCTTCCTAAAGAGTGTGTCCACCCAACTGCAGAACTTTGTTGAACTGAGTGAGTCAGGGGCCAAGGAATTGACTTCCTTGGGACAGCTGAGAAGAGTAGCTACATGCTGCCATCAGAGAGGCCCCCTAGCTTCTTTCAGAACAAAAAAAGGAGACCAGTTAAGAGGTGTGCCTAACTATTAGCCAGCTGAGAGGAACCGGTTATTGGGCTATGGAACTCCCTGTAGTTCTCAGGATTTCCCAGGCCACCTCACACCTCTATACGTTTGACAGAGTTGCCTAGAGCCTGGTCTGTATTAGACTCCAACCTTTGTGCTCCTGACGTACATCTCTTATCATAGCACTGTGTCCTAATGAGCTGTTGGTGCATCCGATCCTTTCACTAGGCTGTTTTGTTTTGTGTGTGTTTGTTCAGTTCTCTTTTCACCTCACTTTCTGCCTTTTTCTGTCATCCCTGCCTCCATGTAAGCTTGTGAGAGATGTGGCTTCTCTTTGGAAAACTTTAAACTAGATATTCTGTGCTGTATTGTGGACAGAGGGCTAAAACTCTTCTTGAGGGGCTAGTCAGTGATCTTAAAGGCAGGGACATGGCATTTCCTCCCAGTTTTACCCCCAACCCCAGCTGTGCTCACCTGGAGTGCTTGCTAGTGAAGAGACTCCCTTCTTCTCATCCAGTAAGGACACACTCTCTTGGTCCCTATTAGAGTCCATCCACTCTGTGCCATACAGACTGTCAAGTTTTGTTAAGTATAATAAGTTAAGTATAACAAGTCAGGGATCTCAGTCTTCTATGTAATCCAGTTTTTCATGATGAGGACCCTAAGTACCATGGTAGGAATAGTGGGGAGGGGTCCGTAGCCAGCTGTGGATTTCCATCCGGGGCAACACACTGAAAAGGTAATATAGCCACCCTGTACTTTGCAGAAGGATGACATATAAACATTCCAGGTAGAGGAGGAGCCATTTAAATGTAAGAGACCCTCAGAAATGAATATTCCATGATCAGTAGTATCTAACACCACTTAGCAAGAGGATTTCTTCTTACCTAAGGAGAGTTGGTATTGAGTATTTATTAACAGCTTAGAATAATATTAAGCTTTTTCCATTCGTTGGTTTAACTAATTCTCACAAAAGCCCTTTGAGTGAGGAACCAAGACAATCCATTTTACAGGTGAGAAAACTGAGGTTCGGAGAAGTTGTTTCTTGACCAAGTAAGTGTCAGAGTCTAGATTCACCCCCGGAATGTCTATAGCTCCAAGGTTCAGGAGGTTAGCTGCCATGCTTTAGGCTACATTCCCTCACCTGAACACACTGCACGTGCTGTAGTTTGCACCTGCTCCGTGTATGTATTTGTTTCTGGCATATCCACAGGTCTTACACAAAACCCTCTGTTCAACCAGAGCCTCAGACTAACCAGACCAACATTGTCCAATGGAAACATAATGTGAGCCAAAAATGTGAGGCACACTTGTCATTTAAATTTTCCTAGTAGCCACATTTTAAAAAGTAAAAATAGATGGGCAGAATTAATGTTAATAATATATTTTATTTAATCCAATATATCCAAAGTGTTAGTATTTCAACATGAAATCATATAAAAATTATTAATGAAATAATTTACACCTTTTTTGGACAAAGCCTTTGCAATGTGGTGCGTATTTACATTTTCAACACGTTCAGACTACCCACATTTCATTTGCTCAATAGCCACCTGTGGCTGGGAGCGACCGAATTGGACATTGCCAGTCTACACCCATGAATCCCAACTCTCTTAAAAATCTTGGGGACTCTTCAGAGAACTGAAAGGAAAGAATTAGATGATGAGGAGCATGTTTCTAGTTATTTGTTTGATTTAGTCCAAGAAAAAAATAAGAGGCATTAACGCCAGAATTTCTATCTACAATGAATTAGGGGTTGACCTCGTTGCCTAAAAGCAGATGAGAAGCTGAGTGATGGAATCGACACCATTGCGTGATTTGTATCAGTTGTCCTTATGCTCTTAGAAGGTGCTGGATACAAGAAGATCAGAAAGCTCCAGACCCCCGACTAGAGGTGGCCACGAAGCCAGTTCACTGAGTGCACCCAGTAGGGCTAGCGTCACCTTCCTGCCCTTCTGACATTCACTCTCACACATGACCCAGCTTGAGAGGCAAGGAACACAAGCCAGCCTAAGTTCTGTCCTCCTCACACTGATTCAGACACCTGGAGAGCAGAATGAAACCTCAAACCTCCCCTTCCCCAGTCCCATGGAGAATCCTCTACTGAGGGGCTTGCAAAGTTTTACACACATTGGAAACCCCTGGAAGGTTTGTTGAAACTCAAGATTTCGTTTGAACTGTGCCTCGCCCCAAGAGTTTCGGATTCAGCAGGCGTGGGCTCAGGCAAGAGAATGTGCATTTCCAACAAGTCCCCAGATGATGCTGCGGCTGCAGGCCAGGGGACCGTGCTTTGAGAACGAGGGCTCAACCCTAAAGAATCAGCACGAAACTTAACAGCAAGAAGAAATCTAAGAAAAAGCAAGGCACCTTTTTGCACTCTTAATGAGACAAATATGATTTGTACATCATTGCTGCGTGCAGTTGTTTCTCCCCTGTCCTCCATTATTTTCTCTCATCCAGGAAGGGATGAAGTGATCATGATGAGGAGAGAAAAGTTTGAAAGGAAGAAATTAAGGAGGCAGGAAGGCTGGACGGAAATAGGGAGCAGCAGTGTGATAGATCAGGGTGGTGGAAAATCATGTGAAATCTGTATTCCGGAAGGAAAAGGGCAGCAAGTCCCCCTTTACTGGGCCCACCCAGTTGCCTCAGCTGGGACAGATGCACAGACTAATGGCAAGTTTGCTCCTCATTCTTTTCAACCAAATCACAAAGGCATCTCACGCAGAGATTATTTTCTCTTTGCTTTTTAAGAGGGAAAACTAGCTGAATTATGAGTGACAGGCAGGCCATAGCAAACACATCAAGAGTCTCGGATACCCCTCTGTCCAGGCTTATTCACCTCTAACATTTCAGGGCACCGAGATTTAAAAGGAGAGGTGGTGAGACTTGCTGAGTAGCAAGCAGCTGGGTATTTGGAATGCATCTCTGGAGATCCACACTGAGCCTGGCCCAGAACTTCCAAGAAAACTCAGTGGGAGGGGAGGAAAAACAGTGCAATGACATGAGACCTTGTAGGCCCGCCTCGGCCTTGCTGAAGCACCCAGAGTTTGCCTTCCAGCTGCACTGTGATGACCCAATGTTCCAGTAAACAAGGAGGGGCTGGGGTGGACAGATCTCAGATCAGGCTACCCTGGAGCTTTGAAAATAGAACACAGAGGGCCCACTGGGTGGGGCCGGAGCTGGAGGCGTTGCCTTTTTACATTTCCTGGATGAGGGAGGCACACCCACACCTCCCACCGGACACACATATACACATCCTCACTTCCAGTGGGGCTTGGACAAATTTCAAAAACTCAGATGGTCTCTTCTACAATGGTCAGAAACTGGTGACTTCCTTTAGGACATTTTCCAAGAACCCCAGAACTGGAGTGCAAATGGGACCCTGAGTTAGGTTAAGCCAGGCCACTGACTAATGGGGTCCACTCTTTAAGCAATACTTCTGCCTTCCAGAAAGACAAACAGAGCTGCAGTAGACAGCACAGTCATCCAGTCCATTTCCTCATTTGACTTCATGGTATAAAACGAGTGACTGATGATCCTGTGATTCCTTGGGCTTTCCTATCCTCCCCACACCCTCCTAGTTTCCCCTGCCCCATTTCCTTTTCACCAGCCAGCGGATAGATGGGCCTAAATAATAGTCAGAGGGGCTTAATGAAAATATGAGGAAGAGTGTCACTGCTCAGAGAATGAAATTCTGCAAGTTCCTTCTCTGAGGGTCCATTTGCCCGAGATAATTCGGGGCTTTGTAGGCCAAATATCATATGAGGTCTGACAAGTTCACGAACTTGTTGCAACGATGTTGCTAATCTTTTTTTATATCAGAGGGATTATTCATTATGCATTTGTACCAACTGGACAAACACTTAACCAAGTTTACTATTTGGAAGTGCTGAAAAGGCTGCATGAAAAAGTTAGACGACCTGAACTTTTCACCAACAATTCATGGCTCTTGCATCACAACAATGCACCAGCTCACACGACACTGTCTGTGAGGGAGTTTTTAGCCAGTAAACAAATAACTAGTGGAACACCCTCCCTACTCACCTGATCTGGCCCCCAATGACTTCTTTCTTTACCAGGAGATAAAGGAAATATTGAAAGGAAGATATTTTGATGACCTTCAGGACATCAAAGGTAATATGACGACAGCTCTGATGGCCTTTCCAGAAAAAGAGTTCCAAAATTGCTTTGAAGGGTGGACTAAGCACTGGCATCAGTGCACAGCTTCCCAAGGGGAGTACTTTGAAGGTGACCCTAGTGATATTCAGCAATGTGGTATGGAGCGCTTTTTCTAGGAAGAGTTCACAAACTTAATTGTCCAAGCGCCTATATAGTTTCCCCGTCCCGCCACACAAAGGGGTGAGTGATATTCTATATTGCATCTGATTAGGCGACCAAAGCATTTATCATCCACACTGAGACATTTCTGAGAATGAAAGCGGGTATTGTTGATCATTTATTTAGCAGGGCATATGGTCACCTGCGTGACTAGTGGTTCCATTTCCCCTCTTACATGTCGTTCCCACCTTTTTACAGTCCTGCCCTACTCGACTTTTTTTGCTATGATCGATTTGACCTTTCCCTTTACCGGTTTTGGCCTATTTTTCCTCTATTTTCTTGTAGAACAGTGATCCTCAGGCAATAATTCCATCTCTATTTTGAAGTGGGGGAAAGGCAGGTTTTAAAAATCCCCCATGTAATAAGCTGCATGACTCCTTCATTGAAACTCTGGGAAGTATGTTCCAGCAGTCTCCAGGAGCTGGTTTTCAATTCCAGACACTGGCTCCATTCTGAATTTTAGTGCCCAGTCAGTATTATCAGCTTTTACTCGCCAAATGGTCACGCCTCAATTTTTGGACAAGCAAAACGGCGTGAAACGATGGTCATGATGGCTTAAGTACTCATGGCAGGAAAAAAGCCTTTCTCATACTATTTCCTTAATAACAACGATAATAGGCTCTGCCTCCTTTTTGTCTCTGCAGTGTGCTCAAAGCATCGTGTATATTTCTAATGTTTACAGTCATGCTGCCGAGTTTCAGTCATCCTTACTTTCCCGACGGGGACTATAAATTGAGGCCAGAAAGACGAAGTGCCAAGTATTAGCCCAAACCCAGATCTACCTGGTCCCAGAGCCCATCCCATGCTCCCCCAGGCCATGTGTCTGCCTTTGCTAAACCGAACTGACCTCCTTCCCCATGGGCTGTGGGACCTTAGACCCTGTCAAGTCCACCTTCATTCCACACCCAGGCCATCCCTCAAAATCAGCCAGTCCTTCTTAGTCAGCTGACTGGCTTAGACTAACCCTTAAGGGACCCTTGGTTAGTCTTCAGAGACCCATTTTTCTTTCCCACTGTTTGTCCTTTCCCATCATGGCTGGTGATGATTTCATATTGCCACAAGCCTTACCTCTTGCGCACCAAGACTCAGGCAGCCCCAGAAACATACTGGACAGGGCAGACACATGGGGGTCTGGCAATTTAGGCTGAAGTTCAGAGAGGTCAGAAAAGCATGCACCCGGTAATAAGATGAGATAATAAAGCAATGAAATAAAAGACTTAGTGACTTAGGGTCTAAGTGGCCTTCATGAGCAAGACTGGGTACTAAGCCAGGCTTTCCCAGGCCAAACCCCTGCCAGGGCAGCACTCCATGTGGAGGTAAAGAACACATCTGCCTAGAGTTGGGAGCAAAGTGGGGAGACTAGAACAGGGCTTTAATTTCCTGGCCTTCCAAGCTCCCTTCCTCATCTCAACTGACTTACCTCTGGCCATTCTGCCAGCTCTATACATTTCTCTAGCCCTAAGTGACCATTTCTCACAATGCCTGCCCTGCTTCCTTCCCCTAAAACACAGCATGATGGATACATGAGCATGGGCTTGAAAGTCAGATGCCCCTGGGTTTGTTTCTTACTCGCTGTGTGTCTTTGGGACATTTCTGAACTTCTCTGATCCTCAATTTCTTCATCTATAAAATAGGGATAAGAAGAAGAACCTCATAGACTTGATAGGATTAAACTAAGTAAAGTTATAATTGACCTGGTACAGGGTAGGCACTCAGTAAACTGTTATTGCTGATATGACTCCTCTTGCTATTGCTTCAGGTGAGTGTACGGTTTTCCTCCAGAATTAGGTAGCCTGACAGCTACAGGAACTGGAGACACAGGGACCTTGGCGGTCATCTCGTCTACCTTCTTCATTTGGGAAGGAGCCTGAGGTTCAGAGGAAGTTAACTGGCTTGTCCAAGGTTATAGGCCTGGCTAATTCCACCCTTTAAATAAGGCAGTGAATGAAATTGAGCAGTAGAAAGAGCTTGGGCTTTGGGGTCAGACACACGCGAATTTGAATTCCACTTGCCAACTCAGAGGACTCAGACAAGTACTGACCCTGATTCTGCCCCATTTCCTCATCTGTGGCATTGGGATAAGACAGCCAGCCTCCCAAGGTAGTGGGAAGAACTAAGCTGGAGAATGTGCAGCAGGCACTTAGTGAGCACCAGATGCTGGGTTTCCCCCACGTCGTTAGAACATTCCTGAGCCTGTTAGAACAGGGCCAGCCCAGTAGAAGGAACTGAGTGCTGAGTGAAACTTAAAAACACAATGGGCTTTGCCTAAAAGTGGAAATAGGGCCTTTCAGAAATAACTTTTGCTTATCAATCCCCAAATGCCAACCTTATAGCAGAGTTTGATACATTAATCAGGCAAGAATTTTTTCTTGTGAGGCCGAGAGTAAAGATTGGGAAGATTATCTGTGGGCAGACCTAGAACCCTAAAATAAGGCAGAGTGAGGATGAGGCGAGCTGGGGGGATGGGGGTGGGGAAGGAGGTGAGTAGTCAGGGAAGATGATCCTGAGGGTTTTACACTGACCTTCTAGAAGGTCTCCCAAAACAATTTTGAAAGCACTCTGGTTTCTAGACGCAAATTATATCTTGAATTGGCAACACAAAGCAGGAGGTGGCTTTGAGATGAGTGGCCATTTCTCCGATGCAGTGGTTTTGAAATAAGAAGCATAGGCAAGTTTTGCAATGAAAAGTGAAGTCTGGTGTGGGTCTGTTCCAAGATGAACATGTAGAAGGACACGGAGACACTCGACAGCAGGCTCAGCCCCTGAATGATCCAATTACAGGTTTTGAAATGGACCCAGGGGCAGAATTTAGAAACCTAAAATGGAAAGGCCGAGGAGAAGCAATTTTGCAACCAGACAAATGACTGACTCCAAAACGTCCTCTGGGGAGAAGAGGGTTCGGAAAATGCTGTTGTAGGCAGTTTCTAAATGCCCCATGGGAGTGAGAATTTACTTTTCTAAGAATAATTAGGGTGAGGTTGATTGGGGTCTGAGAGAAGACTATTGTATCGTGCTTGCAATTCACCCAGAGGACGGAGTGACCTGTGGGATGAAAAGCACTGACAAGTGCCACCAGCAGAAGCAAAGTGTGTGGCTCTATTTCACAAACAAAAACAGCAGAGCAATCGGTTCTGAACAATGAAATTCTGAAGTACTGGACCTAGGTTTTCGTCACATTTTCTTTTTCGTGCATGGAAGAGTGAATGCATTCAAAAATATTTAGTTAATGAATTGATACCTTGGGTTGTCTTATAAGACAGGGAGTTCCCCAGCATAGGGACGGATTTGAGCCATAGTCCCTGAATGTTGACCTTCCCACCCATGCATCCTGTTTCCCACATTATGCATTCTGTTAATTAGTAGACTAGGATGCCTCACTGAAAGTCTACCCTCAAATATCAACCACTGTCAAAAACCTACCTAAGAGCTATCACATTTGTTAAGTAGTTGGTTAAGAGTCTGAGAGCCATGACATCTCTGACACCTCTATAAATAGTCTTAACATCCTACAGAATTGCTTTTACTATATTTACGATGATGATTTGTTTCTGCTTTTTATCAAAAATTGTTATGAGAACTATAAATTCTACTTCTTTGTTCATTGTGCAGTAGATCCTGAGAACCCTGTATCATCTAATACTTCCTGTTAGATAAAAAGAATGATCCCATTTTATTATTCTTCCTCTCTCTCTCTCTCTCTTTTCCTTTCTTCCTTTTTGTTTCTGTTTCTTTTTCTTTTTTTCTTTTCTTTTCTTTTTTTTTTTTTTTTTTGCCCTTCACTGTGGCTTCCAGAAAGTCTTGGCCAAGTTTTATATTTAATCTCAGTGACTGTCTTACCTCTTATGGTGGTTGGAAATTGGGTTTCTGTTTCGTAATTCTCTGTCCCCGTGTAAATCTCTTTATTTTGATAATCTGAATGTTACTGTTTCATGGGGGGAAAAGTGATTTTTTAAAAAAAGGAACATATACATAAATGCAATTAAATACACTTTTCTTATGTCCCCAAGTGCTTATCTGCTTTGGATGGTGAGCTGTGGGGACAGATCAGCCAGCGGAAAGTTAGGACAAAAGGTTTTGTCATCATTAACTTAGGTTATGTGTGATGAGCCACTTCTTACGAACCTACTCTAAATAACGCAAGCAGTGTTTTTTCTTCTTATCAGGTTTATGCTAAGAGGCGAGGAAGAGTCAGGTTCCATGAATTCTAGTGCCTCGTGGCTGCTAACTAACTTATAATCTTGGGTAGTTCCCTACCCCTTCTCATCTGCAGAAAAAAGTTGGACTAGAGAAACACTGAGTCTGCTTCCAGCTCTAACACGCTGTGGCTCTTTAGCTTCCTCTTTTTAAGGTATAGAAGAGGGGTTCCTGCCCTCAAGAAGTTTAGACTCTTTAAAGGACATAAAGTGCTTCTCATTTAGTGGATCTATATATTGAAAGTCTAAGTGTGCCAACATGACATCTGGTTGAGAGAAAAATATTCTGCCTTTTGTTTTCTTTCTTTAGGATGACGATCTAATACAATTTGAATAAAATTAGAATTTCATAATTAATCACTCTCAGCATTTTTATTTCAGGTAAAAACAAACAAAAGACCCTTATTATTTCTATTGTTGTGTATGAACATTCTTTTTAGGAAAAGTATGTCCTGTGCATATAGGATGAGAAAGGTCAGGACTTGCACAAATGAGTTCTAGCTGAGAAAATCTGTAAAGAGGATGACTTAGAATGGAAATGCGTGGTTTGAAAAGTATGTGGGGAAACATACTCCCCGACACTGATTGTAGAAGCGTAAACCTATATAAACTTTTGAAAGGAAAGATAGCAGTAAACAGCAAAAGCCTTAAAAACGTGCATTACTTATGCTTCAGCAATTTCATCCCTGAGAATTTGTCCTATGGATCATCATAACTGAAGCCAAAGGTGTCCCATAAGGTTGTCTCCCACAACTTTATAGGAATAAAAAAAGGTTAAACCCCAAAGTTCTAGAATAAGGAGATGATTTTAGGTGGCACCGGGTATAACTTTTTAATATTAGTAAAGTATTTGTTTTAACATGAACCTAAAAGATACCAGTTTTCCATGTATGATAGTAATATAAAGATTTGTTTTAAAATAAATGTAAGAAAACTCATGTAGGTGGAACGTGAGTGAGTGAACTGTGGGAAAATCCTGTGATGACAGAAATTTCTATAGTAGGCAGACCTCATCTTTAAGATCTCTAACTTCTTTCAACTTTAAGATGCTCTGATTCCATGACAATGGTTCTGTATCAATGGTAGTGGCTCACTGTCTTCGAGAAATTGAACATGTACTTGGGGAGACAGGAAACGCATTTGCAAAGATACCGAGAGGTGTAAGGCTACACGCATTAATAGCTGCCGGGTGTTCACTCTGCAACAGTCACACCAGCTCCCTTGCTCTTCCTGGGGCACCAAAGACCTTCCCCATGGTCGGTCTGATGGTGAGGAAGGTTCTTCCCCCAGACACTTGCATGGCAGCTCCTTAGAGAGGTCTTCCCTGGCCCACAGAGAGGTCCCTTGGCCACTCCTCACTCATACCCTACTCTATTGTTCATTTCTCATTTCTCTCCTCATAGAATGTAAGCTTTTAATTGAGCATAAAAGTCTGTCTTAGTCATCTCTGGAGAATATCTGGTACAAACACCCCAAGGCAAACTACGCCCAGTGTATTTAAAGAATGACAAGAAGGCCCGTGGGGCTGAAATAGAGTTGAGCAAGAAGAACCTAGCAGGAAACCCAGAGGTTTGTTGTTTTGATCAATGTGACTGGAACATAAGAGCCTGCCAAGGGCTGTCAGTCCTGCTGACTATTACCTGCTTCCACCCATCTTCATGGAGACGGAAAATACAGCACAAAGAAATTTGAGATTGCATCTCAGGTGGCTGCAAAATCATGAACAGGAAATGGGCATTTGGGGGGCACGGAGGATCATTTGGTCTCATAATCCAGTTGAAAGTAATGACCTTGAAAAGAGAGAAGGAGATATTGGAAGGGAGCTACTAGCTTCATAAACAAGCTGAAAAACAGGTTTCATTTTCCTGGACCCTGGCTTATAATAATAGAGCAATGGACTCTTGGCAAGAAACAGAATAGGAAGAGAGAGTTTGTCAGGAAGTTCAACTGATGACAAGAGCTTTACCTTAACATTTAATGAGGAAAGAGAAAACTGATAACTAGAGATGAAGGGAAGCTCAGGTGTTAAACAGAAAGAATAATAGGGGTGAAGATCCCCAGGTAATCTCAGGAGAAAACAAGAGGGAAAAGGTTTGGTGGCAAAGTACATGGCCTCAGATATGCGCTAAGCATAGATAAAAAAAGTGAAGGTGATCATTTATCTAAAAAGGAAGTCACGCTTTTATAAAAGGAAGAATTGGGCTTTTAGAAAGTGACTCAAAGCTAGAATATATTCTGTGCCATCGTTAGGGTGTGTTATCACTGGACAGGGCATCCACTGCCCAAAAGGAGCACAACTAATTGAAGGGTAGAAAGAAGGCTGAGAAAATTGCAACACGTAATAGAATTATCTACCCCTTTAGGGAAATTTGTAAAGTAGAGAATAAACACTTTTGGGTGAGGATGAAAGAATAGAGAAATGGAATGGTAAAATGATGGAAACATTTAAGGATGTAGAAGACAGTTTGCAAATATAAATTAGAAAATTAACGTCATAAGATACTTACTAGCGATAGAGAAGGGACTCTGTCTGAACATAAGGAAGACTAATACTCCAAACGCAAAGAATCTGGAAAATTCTTTCCTGCATAAACCAAAAGAAGTAATGTGAAGAAATGATGCTCTGAATTCAATCCTAATGTTCAAGGGTAATAAAAGTAATGAGAGTTGACATTTATTGAGGCCTTATCATGTTTGGTCAAAGGAACCAAAGCTTTAATTAATAATTATGAAAGTTAACATTCACTGAGTGCTCCCTGTGTGTTAAGCATTACTTCCTTTAACCCTCCCACCAGCCTAAGAAATTATCCCCATTTTACAGATGAGAAAACTGAGCATCAAAGAGGTTAAATAGTGCAAGATTACTTAGCTAGCAATAAAGGCCCTGCAAGTCTTACCCAGATCTACCTGACTCCAAAGCCCATATTGTTATCCAGGCCTCTTAAGACTGGTGAAAGGGAACCATGTGATTTTAAAGACCATATCGTTAAGGGAGAGAATTCTGGGAGAATTGAGCCACACACATTAAACCTTAGGAAAATGGGTATCATAAAATAAATAGCAGTGAGGGAATGATCCTGATTCTAAAAGACAGGACATCCCAAGGGGCTTGGAAGATTATTTAAAAATCACATTAGTATTAATATAGTCGTAAGTCATCCAACCTGCTGTGCATGTGTGTGTTATCATGCCAAAAATAATATGTGGAAATTAACAATTTGGCTGTTGAGGGCACTCGGATTTTTAAAAGATGAGCACAAAAGATGGAACAAAAGGTCCCGAAAGACCCGTGTCAGAAAAAGCTGAGACTTGCAAAAAGCCTAAGGACAACAAAGATTTTTGTTTTCGTTGTGTTCCGAGCAGGAAGAACAAGAGAAAGGCTCGGCTACCTGCTTGAGGCAGAGGGTGTAAGATTGCAAACAGGACTAAAGAGCTGGAAGCCAACGTGGGATTATTCAGAACAAGTCTCATCAAACTCTCATTTGGTTGTTTTGATAGGATTACCAAACAGGTCATGTAGCATAGCTTGATCTGGGCAAGACATTTTACCAAAGCCCTCATAATACTCGCGTGGACAAGACGGGATACCAACCAGGTGGCTTCCTCACTCACTGAGCAACTAAGCCCATAGAGGCTTGTGTGGACTGTTAGTCTGACGGCCAGGCTTGCCTCGGTGTTCTGTCCTCTTCAATACCTGAGCACGAAATTTGGCCCAAGAATACATTCTGTCACACCCACAGAGGACCTGAAGCTGGGCGGGATGGTTGATACGTACGTTAAATGACAGACTCGAGTGGCAGAAATACCTGGCAGGCTGGGGCTAGCAAGACAGAGTTTGATGCATATCTATGTAAATACTTTGCTCTCAAAAATCACTGGAACTAGTACAGGATGGAAGACGTTTGACTTTACAGTATTCACTTGAAAAGGACCTGGGAATATTAATTCACAGAAAATAAGGAATGGACACGGACAGGGCCTGCCAAAGGGCCTGCAATCTTTGGCTGTAGTCATGGAAATATGGTGTCCAAATGAAGGAAGAAAGTGTTTCACTGTCTGTAGTGTACACATTCTGTATTTGGAGTAATTTTTTTAAATCCAAAGAACAAATTATACAAAGATCTTCAACAAATAAAAGGGATCTTGATAACGAAGGTCAACTATGATATCTTGGGATCAGACGACATATTAGTGGAAGAAATGGAAATGATCAGCTTTGAAAAAATAAGAAGCTTGTAGGAACTCTGATACTGAAGAGACTCTGTACCTTGGACAGTCCTTCCTCTCACCCTCTACCACGTTGCCCAGTGTATTGCCTTCGTAGCGTGCATTGCCGTCTGAAATCCCCTTGCTTCCTTATAGTCAATTTCCCCTTCATAGAAGATAAGATTCCTGAGAGGAGGGGCCTTGCCTGGTCACTATTTTATCTACAGCACCTATAGAACAGTGCCTGACACATAGTAGACCCCAAGAGAAAGGAGCAGACCACTCTTGTGTGAGATGGGTGGGTCCAAACTGGTCTCTGGAGCCTACCTTTCTGCAGGAGATATGGGGAAGGGCAGTTATTTTGAAGGTGCTATGAGGACAAAACCCCCAAACATCTTACTATATGCAGAGGGACTTGTAGTTTAAGCCTAAAGTTTCTCCTGACCACTGCTGAGGCTTCAGCATGTCTGGATATGTGCAAAGAAACAATGGGACAGGCTAAAGAAATTTGCACCGAGTCTAAAGAACCTGCTGGGGAAAAACAACAACCTCAAGCTGTGCCCCCTGGTGGACTTCCAACCCATCTGGGCACGACTTGCGATTTGCTGGAGTAGTCAGTCAAAAATGTACTTGCTGGTGAGGACGTGGAAAAACTGGATCACTCCTACATGCTGGTGACAATGTACAATGAAACAGCCACTCTAGAAAACAGTTTGGCAATTTCTTGTCAAACTAAACACGTGACTACCCTACAACCCAGCAATTTCACCTCTGGGCATTTGTCCCCGAGAAATGAAAACGTACATCCACACAAACACCTGGAACATAGCAGTTTTGTTCATCATAGTACAAACCTGGAAACAACCCAGAAGCCCTTCAACAGGTGAATGGTTAAACCGTGGCACATCCACACCACAGAACACTACTCAGCAATAAAAAGTGATGGGCTATTAATAAACAAAATAACTTCAGTGAATCTCCAGATAATTCGGGAATGATGCTGAGTGAAAAAGGGTCAGTTTCAAAAAGCCACACATGTATGAGTCCATTTATGGAATATCCTTGAAATGACAAAATTTTAGAAGTAGAGACCAGATTAGCGGTTCTGCACCTTGACGGTGTCAATGTCAGTGTCCTGGCTGGGACATGGTGCTACACTCTTGCAAGATGCTCACAGTGGGGGAAGCTGGGTAAGTGGTACACAGGCTCTCTCCATATTATTTATGATAATGGCATATGAATCATCTCAGAAGAAAAATGTAATTTAAAAAATGACTTGCAAGTTGGGAGGGTGGGATGGAGAACGGGAGGAGGGGAATGAACACTCCAGATAAGCCTCCCGGGAAAGAACCCATCCTAGATACAGAAGTGACCTGGCACTCTGTGACTTTGACTTTCCAGGCGGTAAAATCCAAGAGAGCAGAATTATGTCCGCCTTGCAGTCCGTGCAAGGCCAAGTGTGTGAGTGAACCATGGCAAGCGGAAGTCGGGGCCAGAGCTGAGAGTGGGACGCAAAGGATCCAGCTCTCCAGGTCGCCTAACTCAGAGCTGCTTTGTTTATTCATTCGTTCATTCATTCATTCAGTCAGTCAGTCAGCATCTGCAATGTGTTAGATACCAGGGGTACAGACCTGAATAAGGCAAGGTCTCTGACCTTGAGGCACTCTCAGCAAGGAGGTGTTGCTGCAGAGAGAAGTCTCATGTCAAACAGGGAGTAAGCTGTGCTGAAGATGAGTGCAGGCACCTGCCCCAGGCTGGCTGAAGCCTCGACTCAGTGAGCTTCTCTGGCTGCCAGAGGAAGAAGTCCCACAAAGGAATCTGAATATCCCGGGACCTGTGATGACCCCACTGGACACAAGGGCAGGCAGCTGCCTTTGCAACCATGTAGATCTGGGGTTCCTAAATGATTACTTGAGAAACAGGCCACTGAATCTTTGAGGCCACTGAATCTTTGAGAGTCTCTTAACATATTAAGGAATCTAGAGGTCTTGACCTCTGGCTGAGGTAGAGAGTGGATGCCATGTTGGAACTCCAAACCCTGGGCGTGATTAGGTATTTTCTCTTCTGGGCTCCTACAGGCCTGGGCCCACAGCTCTTTCCAGCATTTCTCAGACTGCATGGTAACCATCCTCACTGTGCTGTGAGCTTCTCCAGAGAGGGACAGCAGGGTGCAGTGGTTAGACACCTGGCTTTTGGGCAGAAAGATCTAATCACATCCCAATTAGGTCCCTTAGTGACTGTGATTTTGCTGGGAGGATGGAATTAGATAACACCTGGACTTCTGGTATGACCAGTGTGTGGAGGCTGCTATTATTTTAATTTTTTCATATATATGCAAACAGTGATAGTTGTGTCTGTCAGGATTTGGTGCAGGAAACAGAAATTGGTTTATTTATATTAAGTAGGAAGGGATTTAACCAAGGAATAAGGTGCTTGCAAAGTTAGTAGAGGAGTTGAAGGAGCAGGTTCTAGGCTGGGGCCCCAGAAACAGCTCCCAAAATAACACTGAGATGACCTATCGGGGGAGTTATCACCTCTGGGGCACCTCTGGGGCTGTGCTGGGATCAAGAAGCTGAGGCCACCTCTGCTACAACCTCTGCCTCTCAATAGCCAAGAAGCTGGAGAATGGGTCTAGAGCAGCATTGCAGAAAAGCCTCACATTTCCCCAACTTTGCTTGCGAGCAAAGATGGCCAAAAAGGAAGCAGATGCTACCTGCCCCTTCTTATGCTGAGCTCATCTACTTGGAGGGAGACACTGCATCTAGAACTCTGACTGCAAAGACGTACGGAAAACACGGTGCTCAGCTTTGCAACCTCTCCACCTGAAAGGAGGCTGGAATGGAGGTGGAAGGAGCCCATCCACACAACAGCTCACGTGTTCTGACTATTGCATTCTAGGTGCCCTGCTACGAACTTCATGCCAGCTTAGCCTCACAGCAAAAAGGAGGCGAGTGCTTATTTCACCAATGAGGCAGCAGAGCCTTAAAGAAGTTGCTTTGTCCTGGATCACAGAGTAGGCGTAAGGGTGGGAGGTGAACAGGTTCTGTCTTATTCTCGAGCTCAACCTCTTAACCATTCTGTGATACTACTCATTGTATCTTGTAGGCCGAATGCAGCGTATGGCCACACCTACTCCGAGAACATTAGAGGAGCTCATTCGTCATGGGTTTACACTGAAAATTAAACCTAGAAACCTTTGGCCTAAAGTGTCTTCACTTTCTGGGTCTGACCCAGGTCAGGAAGGCAGGAGGCCGATGATGACAAACACGGAGAAGGTGTGCCCACTTGTGTGGGGTGAGGCAGAGCTGTGTGTGCAAGTCCAGCAGGGAACGGGGGCCAGAATACGGGGCGGGGGGTGGGGGGGAAGCCATTTGGTCGATTTGGGGGTATGTCACCTCTTCCTGCTTCTGGAAGATCAGAGGATGTAGATATGGATGGGCCTGATCAGAACGACTGACTGATTCACCCAAGAGATGTTTTCAACTTCCTTTTTCCTTTTCTTTTTAAATAGAGAATGAAATATGACCTCAGGGAAAAAACACACTCCTACGAATTCAAGTACTCTGGTACCTGTGATAATGGCTTCCTGAGTGTCCTGTCTCTGCTGATAACCACAGACACTTGTCCTCTGCAGAAGCAGCTGGCATGCCACACACCCAGGCACACAGTGACTATGCAGGCTTTTAAACACCTTCCATGGGAAGTGCTTTGCCCCCTCTCTCTGGACACCAAGCGCAGCCTTCGTGTGTACCTGGGAAGTCTCTGTTTTCTGGTCTCATTGCTAAGGCCTGACTCTGGAGCCCAGGATCCAGACCTGCAGGGCTGCAGTCAACACACACACACACACACACACACACACACACCACAAGTAGACACACATATATACATAAATATATGCACCACACACATAAGCACATACACAGTACACGCATACCACATACGTACACATGCTTGTACATATACACTATTTCTCAAAAAGTGCTTCACTTGGTACAACCATGTCATACAGGTTTAAAACAATGGTTATATGGCCTATGAATATAGGAGGTATGTATGCAACACAGTAAAAGAAGTGGGGAAAAGCAGCAAAAGTTGTGTACACACAAGGTAAAATCTCCGTTGAGATGGTGCATGATATTTACAGGGACAGGGAGACAATGGAAGCAACACAAATAATTGATGTCTAATCATTTCTGAATTGTCCTCTGGGAATATATTTAGTTGATCAGTAAATGTTTTCCAGTGACTGCGCTTTAGCCCCGACACACTCCACTGATTTACTTCCACAACTGGCCTCCAGCTCACCCCCTTTCCATTCTGAATGTACCTGTTGTTAGGAGACAGCCTCACAGAGCCTCTGTGGTGACAGAGCTTGATGACAGAGCATGCCACCCACTCCCTTTTGTCCTTCCAAGTTCCCTCCATGCCCAGGTCAGGAAAGCCCCACATTCTTGCCTCACAAGGAAGTCCAGGAGAGGTTTACAGACTTGAGAGAAAGCAGCAGGCCTGACGCTTTGCCTCTGTGTGCCTAGGGGGCGCTCAGGCCCAGGAATTGAAAAGGTCAGCGTTTCCCTTTGGAACCTCTAAGACCTGGTAGGGAAGAGCTGGAAATTGAAGTTAAGGGATCCACAGGTAAGAATGACGACTGGGGACTTTTGAAGAGAAGGAAGGGGAGGGTATTGTGAATAGACCGCCAAGACTTATTGTCTCATTGAAGTTCAAAGCTAAAAGGGATCATGCAGACCATCAAGTATAATCCCTTCATTTCCCAGATGCACAGAATCCAAAACCAAGGGAGTGGAGTGATGTGCTTAAAGACAAAACTAATTAGAAGCAAGCATGTAATAACAAACAGAATTCATCTCTGAGGCAGCAATTTACCATTTTCTATCTTTTTGTCCCACAGTATTATTTCACTGATTCAATGTCTTCAGGAAATTTTTCTGGATATGAGACTTTATTAGAGAAGCTAATTAAGTAAGTACATTTTATTTAAGATTTCCCCCTTTATTAGATGAATATAGAATATTACATAAAAGGCACAAATCAGTTGTTTAATATAAGCATGCCCTGCTTTAACAGAGTTCAAAACACAAAAACCCAAATTCAAAAATAAACTAATGTATGTGATTGCTTCACTACAATATGTTATCATTCAGTAGTTTCCACTACATTTTTCAACACTGAAGTTTTCAGGGGGAAAATAGAGTGTAACTCAAGAAAAAAGATAATGAATTTATGTGGAGTTTGGTATCCTGCTCCATGCACTCATGTAGGTTTTTACTACCGGTATGTTTATAAAACATCAAGAAACAGGAAAGTTACATGAATTAACAGTGGGGAACCCAAGGTCTAGTCTTACATTTGCCGCTAATTCTCAGGCCTTCCAGGAGTCTCTTGACCTTCGTTAGCTCCATGTCCCCTCTATAGAAAAACAGGGTGGGACCAGATGCCCCTATGCCTTCTTCTAAGGTTGCAAAGCCTTGTAGGAATATGATCAGACATAAGTCAGACCAACTTGAGCTGACTCATCTCTGCCTTTAACTCTTTAAGTCACTTACGTCCTAGTTCCTCTTCGGAGGGTAAAATCTGTACCATCTGCCATGCAGGGCTATTTGAACGTTAAATGAACTAATGCATACAAAGTGCCTAGACATTGCCTGCCACGTCAGAGATGCTCAGTAATTTTAGCTGTACCCCCACCCTCAACTTTGCCATTCTGTCATTTGTCATTCTTTGTAATTTTATAAAGAATTTACGGCATCCATCCGGCTTAGGGTAACATCTTGGGTACGTGGTAGTAAAGGACTTGACCTTGAGTTTCCACAGAATGAATGCCTTTTGCTACCAAAGTGAGAGGGATGGAAACCAGGCTGGATGGAGGGGCCCTGCCCTTGCCACAACTGGCAGCTTTTGGGAGCAGATTTTGGTCCCACTGTGGTTTTTCTATATTTTCTTTTTCTTTCACTCCATTGAGTTTTACCCATTTGTCCTTTACAGACGGTTTCTTTTTCTTTTCTTTTTTTTTTTTTTTTTTTTGAGATTCACTTTTTCACCTGCTTCTCCCTTCACTCATGCTGTTATTTCCTGCTTAGATCATTTTCCTCAACACCCCTCCCCTTCATCTGGCTAACCCTTCAGGGCTCAGCTTTCCTCATGGAAATTTTTCTGACCTATCACCACCCCTGCTATTTGATTTCATAGCACCCTGTGCTCTCCTTCCTAACTCTCACCATAATTACAGTTACATAATTTGTGTCGTATTAGTCTGTCTCCCTTACCAGGATGCAAGCACCAAGAAAGCAGCACCCATGTCTATTTTGTTCACTCATCTATCGCTAATACCATAGGGCTTAGCACATTTTAGGGGGTTCCATGAATAGGTGTTTAGTGGATGGATGGATAACTGAATAAAAAGTAAGTGAATAAAGAATCCCCGAAGCCAGCTGTCATCTATAAGAGCTGACTAGCTCATTAATGGAAGTTCTGTCCCTTTTTTCATTCCATATTTAGTTTCATCCTCACTCCTCTTGCAGGATTTCTTCACAGCTTCTCCTACAGCTTAAAAAAGGAGTTGATTTACTAATACCACAAACATTTCAACCAGAGTCCTGATAGATTATGATTCTAGAGAAATTTAATCTTGCGCAAACTGGTTTAAACACACATGCACAATAGCCTCTGTGTCCTGTAGCAGAGCATTTAAATCTACTATCCACATGGTTATCAAGAAAAGCAGGGTCTTTTGATGACAGAGACCATTTTAGATTCCAGTCTATTTTTCCAGTCCGACAATTCACTACTAAAGATTCTGGGTTCACCGCCTTGGGTCCCCCTTTTGCCTCTGGGATTTCTTACCGTCATTGGGCCCCCAGCGAAATAAATGAGCAGGTAGAAGCTCTTTAAAGAAAAGTGTGTGTTTAAGTCAAATCAATTCTTTCTCCTGCTGACAAAGGTCCACAGAGTTAAAAGAACACTCGAGAAAGAGATGCTGAGGAGGCGGCAGGGAGCGAGGGCTTAGCAGCGAGTGTCCCGAGTTGTAGTTCATTCCACTATCCTTATTTCTCTCTGTTTCTCGCCATAATGGGATAGTAACACATGGGCTTCTCTGCCGAGTGACAAGTAGTTTTCCTCTCCCACTCTGGGGCTGGGTCGCGACCACAGGCAGCTATGGAGGAAACATTCTCCACAGTAATGTTCTCGAACTCTGCTGTATTTGGGTTAGCCTTCAGGCTTCCTGACAATATAGCTTTGTTCTCGTTTCCTCTCGATACCTGATACAACTCTATGGCAATTGTGCCGGCAGCCATCAGTGCCCCCTTTCCCAATTCCCAGAGGTAAATTGTCATTATGAAGGAAACAATAGGCCAAGCTTAGGTGTGGAGGGTATATATTCAAGGCCGCTGTGTTTAATTTCCCTGCTTCCATGAATAGTCCTAGAGATGAATAGCTTCAAGGTTCCTGTACCTTCTGTTTCTTTTTGTCCTTGAAAGACTTCACCCTAAATAGTGCCCATTTCAGGGATTCAGACCTGCCTGGATGCGTGTGACAAAAAGGTGGGCAAGAGTCACTTTGGAAGAGATTTATGTGGCCGGAGTGGGGTTGGGGAATCTCCGAGATCAGCAGATCCCTGTCTTGGACCCAGGGAAAGAGAAGCTGCAAACTGAAGCTACAACAGTTTTCAAAGTTGGAGGAGATGCCAAAAGCACAAATCTGATGCCAGGGCAACAAAGCGTAACTGAAAGTGGGAAGGAGGAACATTCTGTCTCTTCTGTGCTAACGCTGTGACGGGCATATGAAGATCAGTGAAGTTTGTTTTATTTATTTATTTATTTATTTATTTATTTATTTATTTATTTATTTTTAATCACACTTCTCTCTGCTGCTGTTTCAGCTCACTTACTCGTGATTTGTCCTGAGCAAACCTGAAGCAATGTGTTATTGTTATTTTATATTTCTTCATGACATCTGGTCAGCCCTCAGGCTGCCCAAGGTGAAACAGCCCAGTTCATTTATTCACTGGCTCCTAAAAAGCTGAGACCAAGGTAGTTTCTGGTTATAGAACGTTCCAAAAACTCAGGAGAGGATCCAACTTTCCACACGTCATAGCATTCATTTTCAGTTATTCACCTTTATTATAATATGAATAAAGTCTGCTCAGTCCACCCTGGAGCACTCAAGAGGTAGCTTCTGACTTAGCAAAGGTGCCTATTACTTTGCTGGCTAAGGAATGGGTAACTTAAAACTTAATTTTGAAAATGCACACACCCATTTAACTTAAAAATGCACATACATTAAAAAATACACACACAATAACATGCTAGCTCTCTCCTGTGGACAATCACTGTATATACAGGGAAATTTTGATGTAGAATAAACAAATGGCGATCTGAGCCCATTTCAAGATCAGGCAGACAACCCCACTTCTCTGCACCTTGCGTCACTCTTGTGAATGGGCCTAAACACCCCCAGACACCTTGTACATTCTTTTTCTTTCCCTCTCTCTTCGCAACCCCACCCACGCACCCTTTACCCCCTTGCCTCCCTTCTTGGTGCCCACAAGAGAATGAGAGCCGGATTCTGGCCTCACATGGAGCCCTGATGTGCAAAGTCAGAGCTGTCTGCCTCAAGAGGCCGTATTGCCCACGGGGACATGGAATCTATGGAACCATCATTTCATTCTGCAGTGAGCTGGGGGGTTTAGGGGGAGGTTAATCCTTCACCCAGTTTCCCGCTAAGCTCCGTCCCCCACTCAGTGCAGCCCACGACATCCGGGATCTGCTCACATACAAAGCATCCTCTTGGGCCTGTCTATTTACATTCCTGGGCTCTGGCCTAATCCCAATGAAAAGTCAATATGAAGAATGTCTACTTCTTCCCCTCAAAAGTCTCATGGGAAAGTTTGCTACGAAAGAAGTACCAGACACTAATGGCTAGAACACACAGGGTGAGAGGAAGCCAGCAAGATGAAATGCAATCGAGTTGGAGAAAATTTCCAGAGATTAAAAACAAAAAATCTCTGATAAAGCCATCATCAAAGGATTGAGGTTCAAGTGTTGTGATGAAGACAAATAGGGAGTCATTTGCCCGTGATCCCACAGTGAATTTTAAGAGGACTCACAACCACCCCATGTCCTTCTAAAGACAGGTACTGTTGGTGGCAGGGCCTAACAGTATGTCACTGGTCAAGTTCCACCAGGCTGAGATGACGCAATGGACATGTCCCCCTGGCCATTCCCTAATCCAGGAAGACAGCTCCCAGCTTGGGAAAGAAACAGATTTATGGATCTTTTACCTCTGACCTCCCACCCAGATTCTAAAGAACTGAGATTTTTTTGTCCTATAAGCAGTTGTTTTGGTCAAAGATGTATCAACCAGTAACAGGTAGATGGAATGGCTCCCTGGAGGAGAAATCCCTAATTGGTAGAGGAAGAAGTTTTCAACTGCCAGAAGATGGGACGCAAAAGATGTGGGAGAAGCACTGAGACAAAAATAATGATACTCTTCGCCTATTTTGGGGGGGGAACAAAATGAACCTCTTTTGATGATTAATAAATCGCTCACGTTTATTTACTTTTTATTCTAATTTAAAAAAAAAAAAATTGGTCCTCACTCCTATTCCTCCGTTAAGGCTTTTTTCTCTTCCAACCAAAATAGAATTGTAGCTGCATGCTCTGAGAATCTGGGCTACTTATGTGTCCTTTTATAATGCTTTACTATGTCTGTCTTCCCCACCAAAGTGAGAACTTCCGTGTAACTGTCTCATGAGCGTTTAGCCAGTGGAAAGTGAGCAGTCGGTGAGCTGTAAGGACAAGTAATTTATGAAACTCTCCTGGGGATCAGTACGTAAGACTTCCTCACCGTCATGCTCCTTCTTTTCGGTACTCCACCCTTTGACTAACGTTGATCCCCACGGTCAGTGTTGACATCTATGGTCCATAGAGTGGAGCCCAACAAGACTGTGTGGGAGGAAGGACTTATCTGAACAAGAGACACACATGACAAAACTTCTAGTAAACTATCTAGAAAGAAGCATGCAGGGGAAGAAGGCTGTTCAAGGTTAACGAATTTGTTTGTATCACCGTCATGAATACTACTATCTCCATAACTAACTCTGTTATCATCATCACCCATTCATGTCTAGTGCTGCCTGGTTTACAAAGTGGTTTAATATTCACTCTCTCGTGCCATGTGACAAACAGCCCCCTGAGGACAGTTCTGCTGTTGAGATCTTGAGTTCTGAAATCACTGGCTTTTCCCTGGGCCTTGAAGTGGGTATTTTCATAATATAAGAATAGACACAGGAACATAAAAAGTACTATTAGATAACCTGGGAGAGAAGGACCCTTTGAGATCATTTTATCTTTGAGGGTCATTTGTCTTTGAGAGATCACCTATTTGCACTTCTCTTGTTTTGTATTTTTGGTTGCCACCGAGGTAATGATGCTAACCAAAATAAAAATAAGGACATTATTCATGAAGATTATCATAAGACTAGTACTTTCTCAAATTGTCCTTTTGTCAAACAAGAACTAAGACCCACTCTAAGCAGAACTTTTGCCAGGATTCCACCTAACGTCTGGCCCACATGTGCCCTCCAGGAGAGCCAGGATTATACTTCAGGTCTCTGGATGGCATGTCAGTTCAGACCTTGGGCCCAACAGTCCTCAAAATATCTGGATATCTCCCTTTGCCCAGTATACAGTTACCCAAATAAATAGTCATGGTTCCTTTTGGGAAAGGACTAGAGAAAGAGCCTGTTCAGTTGCCCTGGTGTTGCAGCGTCCTCCAGCTTGTTGCCTGGAGACCCAGCCACCTCATCAGACAGTGTGCTCCCGTTCTGAAGACTGGCTCATATCTAGGAGTGGTGCAAGGGATGGTGAGAGCATTGGAACGACCACCATCCTCTCATACACACTTCATCTCTCAGACATCCATCACTCACTTTTACCTGCTGAGTCAAGCTGAGTAATACCCTGGTCAGCTTCCCATCTACTTTCTCCTAGGAACTCCACGTTCTATTAACTGTTCCCATAAACTCTTTGTGGATCTTTGACTGTCACTCTGACCTTGCCAGTCTTTTTAATAATTACAACCTCTTGACTTGGGCAGTTAAGGGCTTATTACTTCAGTGTCCTATCACCCCTATTGCTAAAAGCTAGCCAAGGTCTGTAGCAATTTCTGCTAATGTCCCTTGGGCTCTCCTGAGCAACACAAGCATTCAGTGGATCCTCTGGCCACACCTAGAACATTCACTGCCACATGACAATTCCCATAGCCTTTTGGTCCCTTCCTCCATGATCTCGCACTATAATTCTGGCATTTCAATTTCACGCAATGTGGACCATTACTTTTTTTATGTTTCTAGGAGCCATCCTAGCAGCAAGTTCATACTCTGTCCTGGGATCCTTGCCAGGGTATTACCATGATGTTAAATCTTATACCTCAGGAGCTTTCTCTCACTTCCATCAACCCTTCTGTATCCAGATATTTGTTGCAGCTCCCGTGATCAAACACCTTCAGAATTTAATTATATGTGTGGTCCATGTATAAGTCACCCCTGCCACAAGACCGGGGGTCTTATTGGCATGACCAGTGGGTGAGTCAGATAACAATCTTCAACGGGCCACAATGTTTGGACCCCCCACCCCATCCTAGTCTCCTGACTGGCAGGCCCATTCCAGGCTGTCATCCACCCAGCCTCTGACAATACCCCGCTCTGCTCTTCACGTTTTCAGCCTGGGGAGGGTTCCCCTTCAGACAAGAGAAGTGGTAGAGGGAGTTTTTGGAATCCTTGGCTTAATAGGTGACAGTTGGTCTAGGGTCCATCTCTCCTTCTCATCCTTCTTCCAATTAGGTTGACCTGCCAGTCTTGCTCAAAAAAATCATCCACTGGGTTCATTAGATGCTATCTCTAAGGTAAGAGCTATGCCTGGCCACTGGTTTTTGGTGTATGTGAGAGAGAGCCAAACCATTCCAGAATTTCCAGCTTTCGGGGTGTGTACCAGAGGATCAGATGCAGCTGAAAACAAAGGAAAGGTGTTATAGTTGGGCATGTGCCTGGGTGAATTTAGATGGGTCAGAGCATTCGGCCTGGGGCCAGCCTTTCTGTATTGGCTTTAATGCAATGCTTTCAGCAAACCCTGGCAGGGAAGCCCAGCCATTTCTATAAATGGAGTTTGCTGTATCAGGAAACAACACTTGCCAAAGAAGGGTTCTTTCCTTCCTTTCTTCCTTCCTTCCTTCCTTCCTTCCTTCCTTCCTTCCTTCCTTCCTTCCTTCCGTTCTCTCTCTCTCAGTTTCTCTCTCTCTCAACTTTCAGAAGTCTGCTTGGCTTGGGACAAGCTTCTTTATCCCAGAGTTCATACTGGTGTGTGACCAGTTAGCTCCATTGCCCAGAAATGGATGAGTGGTCCGAGGGCCCCATCCTGAGTCTTCCACAGAAACCAGCTCTAATCTATGAGCCAGACCGCCCTACTTGCCTCTCAGCATCCATGACCTCATTGTCTCACAATAACAGGCCCCTTCCCCCTCCAGGACTCCATAGCAGCATCTTACCAGGAGCCAGCATGTTGTAGTGCTGGCAGAGGAAGTGCTGCTTGAGGCCTTTCACCGCCGGTACTGCTGGGCTCTCTGGGTGCTGGGAACCGTTAGAATGGAAAGTCTCTTAACTTGTAGCCCCAGGGCCACAGGCTGGAATCTAACAGTTGTGCCCTGCGGTCGTTTTGCCGGTTATGGGTGAACCTCAGACAACTGAGAATTGGGACTCTGTGCCAGGTACCTCCCCCTTAACTAGGATGCTTCTCTTTACTTCATGAGTCTGCAGAAGAAGGCTGGCAAGCGTTCAAGAACAAACCGTCTCATGAGATTTCCTGTACTTCCTGTTGTTGCTGTCGCTGTAATGGCCCAGGCCACACGTCCCCCAGAAAGCCCTTCTTGTGATAGGTCAGCACTTCTGCTGCCAGTGGTGGCAGAAGGCAGATATGAGGAGGAAAACGAAAAGGCCAAATAATGAAGAAGAAATGTACCCTCCCCTTTTTGGGGGACAGTGGAGATGGTATAGGGTATAAAAGAAAGACATGACGACTTAAAGAATTTACATGTGCGCTCATGTACGATTGGCAAAGAGGGCTTTCCATGGGTTGGAAGTCGCCCACGCCATTGTAAGACTGGCCACATGCAGCTCTGTCGGTCATTTAAATGGCAGCGTGGCACCAATCAAGAACTAACCTCCAAGTTCTTTCCCTGCTTTCCCTCAGCCTCTCTTTCCTTAAGCCCTTGTACAGTTCACTGAGAGTGACTGTCTTATATTCAAGAAGGAATCACCATGTTCAGGCCAGTAGGGAACCCTAACAGTCTTGCAGTCACCACAGGCAGATGGCCCAGATCGTCTTGGAGAGATAAGATAAAGTCTACGGTGCATCTCAATGTTCAGAAGTGTCTGCCACCCAACCAGCACTCAAATATTTATGGAGGAAGTGAATGGAGGCATTTTGGCTTGGGTTAAAATTAGAAGTAGAGAAGCATAGTTATTTTCAAGTAAAACAGACATGCTACTTTATTGCCTAGAGAATAATCTCTGGTCTTTATCTTTGCCCACCACCCTCGAGAGAACCTGTAAGTAAATCTTCCCTGCCCCACCCCACCCCTAATCACACACCCACTCCAAGTCTCACCTTTTTCTTTTCTTTTTCTTTTCTTTTTTTTTAAGATGATAATTTGAACAGGGGAGAACAGAGTGGTCACCACAATATGACAAGGCCCCTGGCTAGTATATCTTCTCTCCAAAGCCTCCTGTCTGAGTCAGCCAAAGACTAGAGATGACCAGGGGACTGTGGTCAGCTTGGGGTGGCTTTGCCCAAGCTGGAATCACCCCTGAGCCAAGGGCCTATGGAGACCACGACACTCTGGGATACCCACAGCAGTTCACGATAACTATTGAGGGAATTTCTGAGCTTTCCAGTTCCTTTTTACACTTCACTCCAGAGAGTCTGTGGAATTAATTCACATTTCTCCGGAATTCTAAGACTCATCTGTGGCCTTTTAGGTATCTTGGATCTGGAGTACATTCCCCATTTTTATCTGGACCTCTCTTACACCGCTTGAGGTAGCCCCATATACAAACTCCTGGTGGCAGCCCTCTCTCTCTTTCTCCTTTCCTTCCTAGAGAGGAGACCACAAATTACCATAGAATAGTTAAGAACTTCTTTCAGGCTCTATGTATAATTATTGAGCACCTATTCTGTGCAAGGTATCCTTTAAGGATTATGAGGAAGAGGAAGTTGTATGTCTCTTAATGGTAAGAAAGCTATAGACAAAAATAATGAAGGTAAAGCAAAATACGTAAAATTCCACTGAGGCAAAAGTAAAGTGCTGTGGGGGGTTGAGGAGCAGAAAACTGCATCTATTTGGGGAGAATCGGGAAACACATCACCAATCCTATTTCTAGTTTCAAACACTAGAGATAGAAAGAAGTTATTCCTGGTAAAAAGTACACCATGTATAATGGGATGAGGTTGGAAAACTCAGTTATGTTTTGAAAATAACCAGGAAGACAATTTGCCTAGAGTATATGAACATATGTAGAAGTCGTGATAGGTAAGACTAGAAAAAGCATCTAAAATTACTTTGGGAAGAGCTGAAAATGAGGTAGATGCGTTTGAAGTCAAAGGTCTTTCCATTCAAATCAGTAGATATGGAGCGTCCCAGAAGGTTTTTGAGTAAAGCCTTCTTTTAGGAAGAATTTGGCTTGAAAGGAGTTGAAGCCAAAGGTGGAAAAAAACATTAGGCATCTGTACCTATACAAACTAGGGCAATAGGTGTGGAGTAATAGAGAGTTTACGGGACTAGAAAGCAGGATCCTGATTCAAGAGAAAGAACAGATAGAATTTCCCTGTGGGGTCCACGGAAAGGGGCAGCAAGGAAGACTGAAGAACTTAGACTGATACCTGGGAATATGGTGGAGACCACAAACGCGGGCCAAAGGAAGACCAAGAAGAGGAAACAGTCTGAAGAGCCCAGGCCCTGCTTCCTGTTTCTCCTCTCCACCCCATCTGGGCAGCCATCTTGAGGCCACCTGTTTGTGAGGTCCAGACTCTCTGGAGAATAAGAGCCCTCTCTGTATAAGAGGCTGGAGATTTTTCACTCTCCTCTTGACCACAGTGTTTCAAGGAATTTCTGACCCAACAGACCACTCTGATCACACTTTCTGGTTCCTTAACTTCCTTAGGAAAAACTATGGAGAGACAAGTTTTCAAGTTCATCTGCCAAATGTGCCCAATAGTGTAGGCTATTTGCTCCAAGTAGTGAAAATAATCTCTACGTGCCCGTACCACAGGGACTGAACCACTCAGCCTCTTGGCATATGTAAACTTGAATTACAAACTGCGTTTTTCACACTGGGGTAAATAAGCCTCAAGGATTACTCTACTTGGGGGTCTCCTAAATCCAATGAATGAATAAAGAGGTCTCTTGCTGACATATGTCACAGTACTGAGATTACCCTGGTCTACTTCAAAGATAACAAGGTTTTGGTTTTTATTTTTAATACAGTTAATTCTAAATATTTATGGACACTGTATTTTGTAAGTTCGCCTACTCATTAAAAGGTATTTGTAACCCCAAAATCAATATTACCGGCACCGTCTTGGTCATTCACAGACATGTGCAGAGTGGAGAAAAATTTGAGTCTCAGGACATGCACGCTCCCAGCTAAGGTTGAATTAGGTGATACTCTGCCTTCTTACTGCAGATCATACTGTAAAGAAGTGTCCTTTTTGTGGTCTGTTTAGTGCCCTGTTTCTCACATTTTTTAGCTTTTTGTCAATAATTTCACTGTTTAAAATGGTCCCCAAGCTTAGTGCTGCAGTCCTTCCTGTCTGGTATTCCTGAGCCTAAGAAAGCTGTGATGTGTTTTACAGAGAAAACGCATGTGTTAGGCTTGGTTCAGGCACGAGTCACAGCGCTGTTGGTTGTGAGTTCAATGTTAACGAATCACCAATACACACTAAATAAAGCGTCTTTAAACAACACTAGGCACAAAACAAGAAGATGTATTAATTGGGTGATAAAAAATCCTTGTGACCAGAGGCTCCAACCTCCTAATCCTGTACCTCCCCTGGAGCCATGGTGTGTATTCCTCAATTATAAAGGTGTTCGCACCTTTATATGATGAAACTACTGCAAATAACGAGAGGTGACTATAGCCCCTTCCAAGCCCACAGCCACGTACTGAAATGTAATGAGCAGAAAGGCAGTCAGAGAAGCCGGCCTCTGAGTTCTGCTGGATCGATAAAAATCTATCCCGTTCTGAAGACTCCATGAAGGAGACTGTCACTACCCCCATCCCACCCCCATTGTTTACATAGGTGTGTATTGGACACCTCCATTCAGCCAAACAAAAGATTTGAAGTGACTTGCCCGAAAGACAGCATGCACCAGAACTAGGCACACGAAAAAGTGTTAGCGAGAAAGAAAAAGACACCCCGAGCTGGGCATGAGCTGGTGCCAGGAATGAAGTTAATACAAAATGCAGGATCCTAGGCGTTTACCAAAGGTTGTAAATGTGGGCTTGCACTTTGAGCAGAGGATGAGAAAGGGAAATGGGTTAAGATATCTGGCTTATGGGGTCCATAAGCTAAATATGACAGAGCAGCCCATGTGCATTTCGAAGCTCTAGCAGCTTCCTCCTCTACCTAGAAACCTGCCGCACGTGTCCTTCCAGGCCCTTGAGTCTCAGCAGGGAGCCCTCCCTGCTACCTTGCCGCACTTAGCACACTGGCCTCCCTTTGGTTGCTTGAACACACTAAAGTCAATCCTGACTCGCCACCTTTGCACCATGATTTCCCTCTTCCTAGAATGCCTTTTCCTCAGACCTTCACACGTCTGACTTGTCATTCATATCTCATCTCAAAGTCCCATCCTCGGAGAATCGGTTTCTGACTGCATAATCGAAAGTGGTCTCTCTTCCCCGACCCCAATGTGGTATTGCCTTACCCTATTGGGGTTTTGTTTGTTTGTCTCTTTGTTTGTTTGTTGTGATAGCACCTAATCACTACAAGAAATAATTTTAATTGACTTATTTGCTCATTTTTTTATTGCGTATTTCTCCCGTTATAGAAGGTCCATGAGTACAAGGACCTGGTCTGGACCTCCTAGGACAGAGTCTGGTGCTTAGTAGGAGTAAATATTTGTTGCATAATTGAGGAAAAGCTGATACTAAAACTAGGATAAAGCTTTTTCAGAAGGGTCCACATAAAAGGGACACTGAGTAATGTGATGGATATATCCTTAGCAGCAGACACTGCAAGGAGTCTCCAAGGACTGTTAATGAGTCTCAGGTCAGCTCAGAGCAGGGACAAAGGGAGCCCACCAGGAATAGTTCTATATGCACTTTCATCCAGTCCTCCTTGCTCTCTGACTGCAATCTCTCTTGCTGCAACCAAAGACCATTATGCCATCCTCAATAGATTCAAATAATGGCTAGCTGCCATCGTCTGCCCCCACCAAAAACACACTTTATAGGTGTGAAAAATTTGGAACAAGGCCCCACAAATTAATAAAAAGTTGTCATTTTTGAAAGTATTTTTTATTATTGAATAGATACAGCGACACAATTGCTAATACAAATGGATATCTTCTGAACCTATTCAGATTATTCAAACAAAACACTAGGAATTAATTCATAAACTATTATGTGTAATTTCTGTTTGCTAAAGTCACTGGCTCTAATAAGTATTAATACCCACTTCATCAAACATAAGATAGAGCTGATTGTCTCTAAGAAAGAAAAAAGGCCAGCTATTATCATTGTAAGATTCAGTTTCAGGATGTGTCTCAGAATCTGTGAAAAACTGGTAAAAGCTAACATTTAAATTCTATCACTCATTCAGCATAAAAACAAGTCCTTGCTGTGACCTGCGTCCCTTCCCATTATCCCCTTGCTCCCATCTCCCACTGATTTCCTACTCCCTCACTTGGCTCCAGTCACACTGATTGCTTTGCTGTTTCTAAATCATGCCAGGCATTCTCCTGCCTCAGGACCTTTGCACTTGCTATTTTCTCTGTCAGCAATACCTTTCCCCAGACAATATATAGTTCAGTCTCTCACTTTCTTTAGCGTTTTACTCAAAGTCCTTTTCTCAGTCCCTGGCCATGTTATCTAAAATGTCAACCCCTACCCTGGCATTTCACATACTTTTTGTCTGCTTCATCTTTTCTCTCTAGCCCTTATTGCTATCAGCCTTCCAAATCCACCTCAGAATGTGGAAAGAGAAAAGATGCCTAAGAAAATGCACTAAAAACAAAAACAAAACAGAACATCCAATAGGATTTAATATTCTGATCTGTAACTGATAAGAGAAAGAAATTCTGGCCAAAGTTAGAATAAGTCTAAGAACGAGGAAGGAAGTGACAGAAAGGATACTCATTTAGGTGAACAAGGGGGGTTTCTACTAGTATTTGAAGAGTGAGGAGACATTCCTAGATAAAAGTACAAAACCAGATTCTATGAAGGCTAATAGGAGTAGCAAAGAAAGACCATAGAGGAAAATAGCTAAAGACAGGGCATAATGTCTTTATAGAGGTCAGTAGTAATACCAGAGTTGAAGTAATAAAATAAACTGGAAATCTTCATATAAGAAGGCAAACACAGTCTTAAGGATTTTCTAGACACTTGATGGATAGTGTCTGCAGACTGTAATATGGCCATAAAAAGGTGTGCTTTTGCATATTTGCTGGACCTAGTGGACACGGCAAGTCTGATACCCATGAACTCAAGGACAGAAGCCCAAATGGCACCATTTAGGAGAAGTGTAAAGATAAGAAAAACCAGTAGTAGCAACATGGCTGGACTGAGAAAGATGCTATCCTACCTGACACAGCACAGAAAACATGGATGTGATGAGAAATTCTTTTCAATTATCTGGAAATCTGTTGCGAGTTCCTTTGTTGTCTAAAACAGAACTTCTCTAAATTTTTTTTTTTTTTTTTTTTTTTTTTGCACACAAAATTGAGGAAGTACTAAAGGAACTGCTATTCTAGACTGACTTAATTTTGATCAACAAGTAAAGAGTCATTAGGATCATAGTGATAAAGAAAATTCTTGGAATAAAAAATAACCATGATAGCTAAAACTCTCAAGGCGCAAACAAGTTAATGGTGAGTTGTCTACTCTCAATTTCTGGAGGGCAAATTAAAGTTCAGAGAAAAAGACCACTGGTCCCATGGTCAGAAGCTGATTCAACAATATCAACTGAGCACATAATCTGGACTAGACACCATTCTACAGCAAGGAATAAGGCATTGAATAACGCAAAATCCCTGTCGTTTCGGAACTCAAAGTTCAGTTGGAGGAGAGAGGAACAAAACTCAAATATAAAAATATGTAACGTCAGATAGTGGTGTTATTGAATAATAGAGCTAGCTCTTTGGAGAAATTACTGATTCTAGGACCACGGCAGGAAATATACAAGATAAGCTTAAAACATCTTGTGGTTCCAGAAAGTAAAAAAGTGCTCCAACACAAAACAAAATCCACACTAATGGGAGTCAAAGGGACACCATTTAGGAGAAGTGTAAAGATAAGAAAAACCAGTAGTAGCAACATGGCTGGACTGTTGCTACATTTTGGAGCAAAATGACCAAAACTGGAATAATTTGAACAAAATAAAGTAGTATGAAATTACAATCCTAGGTATAAAATAAATATCTATGAGTCCATACTGATATAAATAAATGACTTCATAAATAAATGGAGAAAAAACAAGTCCCCCATGCAGAAGAATTCTAAATAATTTATGTAGTTAATTCACCCTGGAGGAGGGGGAGCCTAACTCCTGACCTGGTAAGTGTAGACCCCGTAAGGGTAGACCTGCCTTCCAAAGGCACAAGACAGCATGGCGTCGTGTGTACTCTCCAGCTAGTCTGCCCACCATCTCATCCTGGCTCTTCCACATACTAGCTCCACGACCTTGGGGAAGTCCTTTAACTGTTCTCTGACAGGAATTCTTTCTCTCTAAGAGGTAGTTCATACTAGAACCTGCCTGAGAGGGGTTTTGGGAGGATGAAATGAGTTAATACATGTAAAGCACTAACATCCCTTGGTATATAATAGGTGCTGTGTAAATGTTTAGCTTTCATTATATGGAAAGCCACTGGGGGCGTTAAGCAGAAGAGTGCTAATGGCTTAAATTAATTTTTGAAGGGATCTCCCTATGTTCTCTAATGAGAATAGACTCGAGGCCAGAGAACAGCGGCTGAATCCAGAGTGACAGTGGCTTAGACCAAGGTGGTCCTCGTCAGGGTGATAAATAGCTTCCGGATAATTTTGAAAGTAAAATTGACAGGATTTCCTGATGAATTAGACATAGGGTATAAGTGAAGGGGCAGGAAACAATGACGTCTCCAAGAATTTTAGTTTGAGTAATTGAGTGAATGGCGGTACCATTTTACTGATACGGGGAACACTGAGGTGGGAGGGTTTTGTGTTTGGTTGGTTGGTTTTTGGTTGAAGGAGGTATTAAGAAATGTTAAGACAGGAAAGTTCAAGTGAAATGAGAATGTCTTAAGTCTACAACTCTAACAATATAACTACAAATGATTCCAATATTGGAAAAAGAGGACTCATCTAAAGAAACATAGATACTTTAGAGGTTTCAGTTGACTACAACGCTGTGATGTGGTTAACAGACAAATGCGGATGTGGCGAGGATTAATGGAAGTATAAAATTCCAAAGAAGGACTGCAGTAGTACCACTTAATATGGGCTCATGTCGATCCACATCTAGAGTGGTAAGTTCAGCCTCCAGACTGACAAACACACTGGATGACAACGAGACTGAGCAGCCCTGTCATATAAGCAAAAGCCGAAGGAGGCGAAGGTGCTTAGCCAAGAAAATGGCAGACTTCCAAGAGATAACTGCTGCCTTCTAAAGCTTGATAGATTGTCACTTGGTAATCAAATTGAGGTGAGTCTTTGACTTCCCTTTAGCTGCAATAAAGGTACGCTTTTCACAAAATGCCAGAAGTGTTTTTGAAGAACACAGAGAAACCATCTTAGCTGCATTCAAATGTCTGATTTTTGAAACAACTGACACAGAATAAACCTGGAACATCGAAATGTTCTTCTAACTGAATCTGAACTGTTGCTTCATTTGGTTTGAAACTGACTCCACCAATTTTCAGGCGTCCCCACCACACTAACACCACCTTCAACCACCTCCTCCTGTAACTATCTCAAGAGCTATTACAGTATAATATTTGTGCCTCACACTTAGGGGTCACATATATGTCAGCCTTTCAGATGGGATCAAGAAGCTTTAAATGAAATATTTGCTTTGACTGACCAGGAGAGGCGTACAGTACCTTTCCTAGTTTTCTATTTTATCTGTGCATGGAACAGAACATGGAATTAATGGTGTAAGATTAATATCGCTACCTCTTCATATTAATTTATATCATACGGTGCGGTGAAGGCTAGACCGAAATTTTAAGAAGAAAGAAATTATTTGGTCCTTTGCTATAATAAAAGGCTATTTAAAAAAAAGTATGATAATAAAACCCAATGAAAAGAATTTTGCAGATACTGATTTCCGTACCCTGATTATAATGAGGGCCTTAATTAGGCAGTTTCATTGGTGTGGGATGAGCCTCTAGCAGTCGGCCATTCTGCCACAAACAATAGCAGAGTTCAGGCATCCATTTATTTGTTTACTCACCAGTTCATTCATTCATCAAATATTTATTGAGTGCCTTCTATGTGCTAAACACTGTTCCAGGCAGGTGCTGGGAGTACAGCAGTGTACAAAAAAAACAAAAACAAAAATCCCTGCCATCATGCAGCTGCCATCATCATTGGGAGGGAGCAATGAGCAAAATAAATCAGTAGAAGATATAACTTGTTAGGTGAGGTGGGTTATGGAGAAAAATAAACTAAAAAGAGGGGATTAGGAAAGGCTGAGATAAAGCCCTAAAGATGAGAGAGTAAGAGAAGCCAAAAGCAGAGAGAAGAGCGGTTCAGGAAGGGGCCTGAGAGTGAGCCTGGCACATTCTGGAAACAAAGGCCAGCAAAGCTGAAGTGCAGCCACCAGTGTGAGAGGTCAGAGGGCTAACAGGAGGCCATGCTGAAGAGAACCTCGGAGGCCATTGTAAGAATGTTGACTTCTACTCTGAGTGAGACGGGGAGCTGCTGAGGGTTTTCAGCAGACAGAGGCTGATCTGCGTTACAATTTCACAGAATCCCTGCTTTCTTGAGAATCCACTGGATGGGGGGCAGGGGGAGCACACAAATGGAAGCAGAGCAGTCAGGAGGCTGCTGTCATTATCTAGGGAAGAACTCATGATGGCTTGGAGCAGGGTGACAAGTAGTTGAGGTGGGAGAAGTGATTGGGGGCTGGGCTACACTTGGAAATTAAATTCACTTCAGTTCATAGCAACTCCATCCTTCCTGGACTCTTGTCTTATTCACATCCCACAACAAAACTCTGCCACAACAGTTTTGTTGTGGGATGTGAATAAGACAAGAGTCCAGGAAGGATGGAGTTGCTATGAACTGAAGTGAAGAGGACAATAGAAGAGCAGGTTCAGAGGATGGAGGACATCAGACTCATTTTGGGGAATGCTTGGCTGAATGTCTCTAGATATCCAATGGGAGAGGAGATGCAGGCAACTGGATATTTGAATAGATCTATGCTATATAAATTGGGAAGGCTCCTCATCGCTAGAATCGTCATAGAAAGTCCTTATGTCATGAGACTAGATGAAAACACTGGGAGTGGGTGTAGGTGGGAGAGGAGGTCCACCCAGCACTGCAGCCTGCCAACCTGAGCCATCAGAGAAGGAGCAGCAGGAAGTAGGAGGAAAACCAGGAGGAGGTGGAGCCCTCCTTCCCCTCACTGCTCTCTCGCCAACTCTCATTGTATTTTTTCTTCCAGCTCTCCCTTGACCTCTCTCAGCATCGCTCTTTGGTAAATAAAGAAGTTTTCTATCAAAGTGCATGGGCCAAAATAGATATTTACCAGGCAAACACTATCCTTTTAATTGGGTGGTTCTTTTAAAAAGGCACACAGATCACTATTCAGTTCATTCGTTACAATTTGTGGATGGGCTGGAACATCCAGTTACCCAGCTCCGTGGGTTCCCTGGGCCCGCCTGCCAAGTGGTGTGAAAGATATTTTCATTATTGTTGTGGTTTCTATTGTTCGGGGAGGCTTCGGCCCCCACCCCCCACCGCACCGCTCCCACTCCCCACCCTCTGCTCCAGAGGCAATGAATGCTCACATCATTTCACTTGGGTCCAGCTGCCAGGCTGGGGAACAGATGTTGTATTGTTAACACAAAGAAGAAAACAAACAGCCCCCTCCTCTGTGTTCTCCCGCCTCCCTCTCCATCCCTCATTTTAGCCCCTTGGTGAAAATGGACAAGCAACGCTGGGGAGAGGAGAGGATGGGGCTCCAATGAGTAATGCCATCTCCCCAGCCAAGGCCGAGCCCTGACCGGAGGCACACAGAGTGCTCTCCCCGGCCCTGTTTACAGCAGACACGGGTTCTGTCAGCTGAGAGGCTGGCTCATGGCTGGTGACATGAAGATGCTCACACTGAGTGGAGCATTGAGACAAAGGAGACAATGGCCCTCTTGTGCGTGGGACCCAGTAACGAATCTACCTGCATTTGATGGGCAAAAGCCATGACCACAAGGTGACCCAGGGACAGAAGGAAATGATTCCTTGGCTGAGGTCCATCTCTGCGTGTTTGATTATTCCTCCTTTGGAAGCTTTTAAGAGATGGGGCTGGGGGTTGCTTGCTTTTCTGGAGACCACAAGCTTAGATTCTTCTGTTTGTTTGTTTGTTTGTTTGTTTGTTTGTTCTTTCACTTGTCCTGCAGACCCTTTCCTCAGGCAGTGGGTGGACTAAGCCTGGGAAGTCTAGAGTGAAGGCTAGGAGAGAAGTAGCCAGGGAGATGAGGAGGCAAGTGAGGAGAAGCGGAGCCTGCAGGACCTCCTCAGCCAGGCTAAGTCGTTGGAACGTCCCTTGAAGTTACTAAGTTGTAATGGAAAGATTTTAGGAAGGAGAGTGATACACAGAAGCAGATACACAGCTCTTGACGCTATGGGTGGGAAGGGAGAGCTAGATACAGGCTCCTGTAGCCATCGAGGCAGCAGACAGCAAAAGCCCTGAGATAGCATTCGAGTTGGCTCAACTGTGGTCAAGGAGGCAAATGGACAGGCCTTAGGAACTACCTGGGCATGGAGTGGGGTGACTGGGGACAATCAGGGGTGCGGTAAGGATTGACTTAGTAGTTCTAAGCCCTGAAAAAGGCTATACACTGTATACATCATTCAAAATACAGGTAAATATCTAGCCTTAAAATGGATGTAAGGAATTGCAAAAAAAAGTTGTTTTTTTCCCTTGGCTGGCTACCTTGATATATTTTTTTAAGCACTAAACTCTTTCAAAGTGAGTTTTTGGCACCCTGGTTTTGTTTTCTTGGTGTTTTGGACTTAGTGGATAACCCTACACTGGGAGGCAGTCTCGGAATGCCCGTGTGGGCCACGAGTTGATGGCATGCCTCTCACAAAGCACAGGGATGCAGGGAAGGGAGCAGCAGCGGGAGGCGGAAGGATGAGCTCACCCTCGGATGTGATGCGCGAGTCTGCAGGATCAATGGAGCCCGACACTGCCAGCAGGCAGCTGATTCGATGAGTCTGGAGTGGAGATGGCAGAACGGGGCGTCATCAGTACTCAGGGGGCAGAGGGGTGGGGGAGCGTCATGGGAGAGGATAGGGTCATCCAGGGTGAACGTGTGGAGGGAGACAGAAGAGGGCCTGCAAGGAAACCTGCAGAATATTGGCATTTTAGGGACTGGGCAGGAAAAGGAGCCCAATGAGGAGCATCCAGGGAGATGGAAGAAAATGCAGGACAGAGTCAAGCCCCAAAGACTAAGGAACGACGGAGTTTGAGAAACAGTAAATAATCAACAGCGTCAAGTGCTGTAGGCGGATTTGTGGCAGATAAGAGGATGTGCACGTAACATCCAAGAGGTCACTGGTGGCCTTACTATTGAGAGTGATTTCTGGGGAGTGGTCAATACGGAAGGCTGAGCGAGAAGCAACTGAGATGATAAAAGCAAGATCGTAAGTTCGCACTATTAGTAGTAGCTCTAGAGCAGGGGTGTCCAAACTTTTTTCAACATTTTTCACCAAGGGCCATGTGCGGTAAAATACACAAACAGCCGGGCCACTCACTTGAGGTGAAGTACGTATTGCCTCACCTGGTTTATTTAAGTAAACTAAATATATTTTTGGAATTTGCTGCGGGCCAATAAAAAATGGATTGCGGGCCACAGTTTGGACACCCCTGCTCTAGAGGAATAGAAGGTTGGGGGAGGGTTTTATGTAATGATAAGAAACACACTTCTATCTCATTTACTCCAAGCAAATACATAAGAGCCCACCAGTTTGGGGAACAAGAATGGGGCTTTGATACACGAGTGAGTTTTAGGGGAAGATTTCTCTTTGCATCACCTACAGGCTAGAGACTCAGCTGAGGCAGTAATTTTGTTTGGCTTGGATGTGGTGTTCTGGGAAGTTGGACGAGCGTTTATCAGGCACCTACCATGCACGCTGGTGAAAGTATGAGCAGCTGTGGGGAATTCAGAAACAAGTTCAAGGAGCTCATCACCTTATGGAAAGAGAAAGCTGGTATCAGAGGCTGCCAACCTACAGTGTGAACCACCATTGTGTTTGTTCTTACAGAGCGTAAAATCAAACTATCATTTTTTTAAAAAATCATATAAAAAGCTGGGTATCTGGTTTCTCTTAAAAACCTAGGAGGTAGATGACTCTCGACCTACATTCCTGCCAGACAGAAACTGGCAGGAGCAAATGTGAGGCTGCGGGTGACTGACAGCGCCCACTCTCCAATGCACTGCAGTCCCCAGAACTGTCTAGTAGCTGACACCCAGCAAAGACTTCATTTACACTATCTGCCGAGCACTTGGAAGGCATCTGTGTTTGTGACTAAACCTGAGGACAATCTCAGGCATGAATTACTACCTGCTAGGTTGTGTGATGCCAACAGTTATGCTGCAGGGGTTCAGGGAAAGGAGAAATCAGTCGAATTAAATCGTTGAGCAAAGCTTCTTCGCCTCGGTCTTGACAAGAAGGTAAGATAAAGATGGGTGGATGGACAAATGAGTGGACAGAGAGAGAAAAGCATCCCCTTGGGTTCAGGGATGGACTTGATGCATTTGCTCGGCAGGCCAGGGAAGGAACTGAGGCAAATACAGATCTGGCACCTGTCCTTTACAAGTTAAAAACTCCTCGTTTTCAGAGCAGGGAAAAGGCGTTTTAACTTATTCACAGACAGTGTTATCTGGCATTTATCTGTTTCCACATGACTGTCCTGTTGCAGACAGTTTCCTAATAACCGCAGTGATCATACATAGTGATATTACAAGAAGCTGCTCCCTTGAAAATCAAACACAAAGATCATACAGGAGCATTAGAATTTTATGTCTCTGCAGGTGTCCCACTTTTGCTTGGTACAATTGTATCAATTCCAATTCTGGGGGTAGTCATGATGCCCAAATAATCTCTCTTTTCATCTTTCTCAATTGGTTGTTTGCACCCATCCCCAAAGAGGGTGTTCTCCAGGCTCAATGAGCTGAAGTTCCAACCTTGCCTCTAGTGGCAAGTTTCAGACAGCATCTGAAATAACCTTAAAGGGGTAATCACTTATCAATCCTTTTGATGATTTCTCAAGTTCAAGAATGGAACAAGAAAAATTCACCCTAAGTGAAAGAGGGAAAAGCATTAAACTTTTAGCATACTAATTCATTCATTGGCCAGTTCTCAATGACCCATTTCTAATGTAGGCCTTTGCACTACATTTCCTGTCTTCTGAATGTGACCTATTGTGCATGAAAAAACCATTTGCCACCTAATGACCCTAAAATGTAGCCCACCAGCTGACAAACCGCTGTTAAACAAGAACAGACCAGAAGGAAACATCAGATACTTAAAGAAACCTTCCAACATGAAAGATGAAGATACTAACAAACAGTAATAAAAACAACCTAAAGGAAGCAGAGGCAATTCAGAAAGCAGAAAACTACCAGGAACATATTATTAGTATCATTAGCATCTTCAGAAAGATAGGAAAGAGATTCTATACATGAAACAAGAATAAAATTCAAAAACAACAACAAAGGGAACCATGAGAATGAGGAGAAGTGCTTCACTGTAAGTTTATTGTAAAGATACAATAAACTCAGTGGAATACATAAAAAAAATAAAGTTGAAGGAATCTCCCAAAAGGTACAAAAAAATGTGCAAAATTATGGACAAGAAGATTTAGAAAATCAGAGAATCAATCGAGGGAGTTATTTTTCTGACCAATAATAGTTCCAGAAATAACAAAAAGAAAAATAGAGAGGGTATTATAAAAAATGTATACACACACACACACACACACACACACACACACACACACACACACGAAACTGAAGAACACTAAGTCCCAGACTGAAAGTGCACAGTGAAGTAAAAAAGACTCACACTAAAGTATATAAACATGGAGTTTTAATAAACTAGGGATAAAAAAAAACTTCTAGGGATAAAAATAGGTTACAAAGAAATGAGGAATAAGAATAGCAGACTTCTCAACAGCAGCCCTAGAAGCCATTAGACAAAAAACAATTTTTTTGAAGGAAAATTATTTTCATCTCTTCCCAACCAAAAGTCCCAATTCAATGTGAGCATAGAACACAGACATTTTCATACAAGCAAGATGTCACAATACTTACTGCCCATGTACTCTTTTCTCAGGAATTCTTAGAGAGTGTGCCCCGACAAAATGAGGTATAAAACAAGAAAGTGGAAGGCATGAGATCCGGGAAATAGGAGATGCAACGTAAGAGAAAGATGAAGAAATTCCCGGATGAGGGAAGGTTCTACGTAGACAGGTTTGCAGTGAGTCAGGAGAGCAAGCCAAACAGGTGCTGGAGGACAGAGGCTCCTAGGGGAAGGTCTCCAGAAAGAAACGGAGCTGGACACAAAGCAGGCTTCAAGATGAATGCAAAAGTATGTCCATCCCCCACAGACACCTGCAGTGACCACATGGAAATTCACATGGAGAGGATGTTAAATGCTAGTGGGAGGAGGGGCAGCTGGATGGCTCAGTTGGTTAGAGTGTGAGCTCTGAACAACAGGGTTCCGGGTTCGATTCCAACATGGGCCAGTGAGCTGTGCCCAACAACTTGGAGCTGATGGGCCCTGGAGAAACACACTGTTCCCTCAATACTCCCCAATTTAAAAAAAAATCTTTTTGGAGAAAAAAAAAAGAATCTTTGACTCTATCAATCCCATATATAAAATGGCTTTAAATAGTGTAGGGGAATTTAGCCATAGATATAAAGGTGATTGACAAAAGAAGAAGAGGAAGAGGGAGAGGAGCGGGGGGAGGAAGAGGAAGCAGGAAATCATGAATTATCTGAAAAAAACAAAAGGTTGAATTTATAGTCCACCGCTTGGCTTAGCACAAACAGTCTTTCAGGGGTTCATAACCATCTAAACACTGAATGTTGTTTTTAATTCCTTTTGGAGGAATCAGACACATGAGAGAAAAAAAGAGTACATACAGGAGATCTAAAAACTCATCTACAGTAAAATAAAAATAATGAAAAAAAATAAGAGAAGTGAAAGAAACGTTAAAAAAATTTAGAAAATAAAAATAATGGCAAATTATTAATAAAGTGACAGCAGTAGGAGCATATTATTTTAAAATATGGATGTATATTATCACAAGAAAGGGCTGAAAGACTTGAAAGCAGTTTCCTCTGGGGAGCAGAATACGGGGGAGATGGGCGAGAGGCTATTGGACTGCTGTGTTGATAAGTGTTTTCAGCACATTTGACTTGCTTCAACAGGGCCTATGTCACTTTGATTAAAATTTAAATTAATTGACTATCAGACACAAACTGTATCCCCCAAACAGTTTTCGAGTGAGTAACTACGTACCTACCAAGCTGCATACGTGGAAAAATAACTCACTTAGATGAGTTATTATCCTTTGTGCATCTGACACGTTATCAAGCAGTTACCGACCTGGAGTCCCAGGCCCTGATGCAGAGTCACCTCTGCAGACAAACGCCTGCCCCATGTGCTCAGACACCAGCTGCTCTGCCGGTCCATATTTCAGGAAGGACAGTGGGCGAGTTCGACAAAAGAAGGTGTCCGTGTAGGATGGAGGTATTTTTACCTTCAGCTCTAGCCTGCCATGCATGCATTTACTATGGCAGAAGTCAGAATTGTCAACGGTGCTGAAATCCACAACTAGTTTTCAGCCTCGTTCAGAGAGGTCTAGACAAAGCTATACAAAATTAATTATTAATTAATTAATTAATTTTAAAAAATGAAATGTACCAAGTTGCTGAGATTTACAGTATCTCTTCTCAGCAAAATAGATCAGCTACTTAGGCTGAAAAACTGTCTTGTTCAGAGGCACGAGAATGCTTCACCCTGAAAGGGAAGTGTTAGAAAGGGCCTCAGAAATCATCCAATTCAACCGTCTCAGGAAACCCAGAGAGGCAAAAAGACTTGTCCAATCCCACCCAGCTTACTTGCATCAGAAACATATCTAGAATCCTGGATGGGACTCCATACTGCCTACCTCAGAACTGGACCGGTAGCCTCAGACACACATAGGTGTTAGAACAAGGTCAGAATACAGGTGTAACTCTGAAACTTGTGAGCCCTCCACCACCCCAAACCGCCTCGCAAAGCAACAACAATGGAAGGGGCACTGTAACATCCAAGTCCTGGCTTCCTTCTGCCTGAGCTGCCAACCTGTAAGGTTTAGACAGTCCATGCATTCAACAGTTACTAACTGAGCGGCCTCTGTGTCCTGAGGGACGTCCGAGTACAGGTGCCTGGCAGATATGTGGGTCCTGGGGTCTGAGAAGAAAGAGTTCAGATTCATCGACAGAGATGGTGATCGCTGTCACACTGAAGAATGAGATTGCCCAGGGAGAATGAGTACACTGAGGAAAGACGACACCCAAGACAAAATCCTAAGGACAGGCAGAGTGGAGGAGAAGATAAGGAGCCTACAGCTGTTTCTGAATAACTGTCTTGCACTGAGGTCTGAGACCCTCGTTGCTTGTTTTCCTCTCCAGTGTCAAACATGGGTTGCAAGCATGTGTAGCCAAAGCTTGAAGTGACAGAAGGAAGGAAGTGGCAGGATTTGAGGGTGAGCAAAGGCATGTGAGGGTCATCCTGGAGAAGTTGGTGGTACCATTTCTGGACTTCCTGCAGAAAAGTAGGCTGCTGCCCAGTCTGCCCCCATCCTAGCACTCTTGTCACTAGCACAGGGCCCAGGGGAACCTGGGGAGGGGAGGTGTTTCCTGGAAGGGTCAGTAGAAGGCCACCCACCCCTCTGCTAATGGACTTAGTCCAGGTCAGAGCCTGTGCGCTGCTCAGTCATGGAGCATAAAGGTTGGGCAAACATGCACTTTCTCCGTGCTGAGGACAAAGACCGCGGAGATTGGGATGTGACCAGAAAGGTTATCACAAGCGAAAAGCAAAGGGAAAAAGGCAACAGCATCCAGCTTTCCCGCAGTGAAGTGTATTTCTCAGAGAAATGTCGTTTTAGAAAAAAAATAGAAATTCCAAATAGGAAAGTGTTAAGTGGGCCTAGAAGTGGTGTTCGTTGATTGTTGTTAGCGTTGGATTGGCCCAAGATCCTGGAGGCGTTCTGAGCAAGGATCTCCTGATCTCCGCCCCCCCCCCCCACATGCTAATTACACTGGGACCCGACTGAAGGTCCTCCCTGGATTTCATAGCCAAAGGGAGTAGAGAGATCTGGAAAACACTGCTGTGGAGAACAAAGAGCCCACACGTTGGAGCTAGACAGCCTCTGTTTGAACCCTGACTTTAGTAATGGTGATCAACGTGACCTCATGAGAGTATGTGAAGTCCATGAGTCTCAGTTTCTTGCCCTATAAAATGGGGCTAATAGATAGCTTAAAGGATTGAACTTGATAGTATTTACAAAAAAGATACCAATAGATATCAGCTCCCCTACCTACCTACTTCCTCCTGCTCAACTTACCCTTGAGAGTCACCCTTGAGTGGGCAAAATACCACTTCATCTTGGCTTCCTCCAACTCCTTGCAAATTAGATATATTGTCCAGATCAACGATGATCTCAGCATTTTCTCTGGACCATCCGTAGGTGGGAGGCTATCATTATGTCACCAAGCTATTGCACCCCGGACATTGCACACTCTGATCAAGGGTTGTGAGCTGACATGCTTTTGTAACTCTCAGCTGTGTATCTGGTTCTTGGAGAACACATGACATTTCTAGAAGTTATTAGAGGTAGCGGAAGCTTGATGTGGTTCCTGGTCTTCTGTCCTCCCTAAATCCCCATAACGGCTCTAGTACCTCAATTAAACACAAGCCCGTCCACCCCACCCCTATGCCCCACCCACATATGGCTATGCAGCTGCTACTGGTCAGCATTGGGGAGATTTCCCTCTTTCTCTGTTGTGATTCACCAACCATGGCTACTGTCTTTTCTGGCCTCCCTCCCTGGCATAGCAGTGTTTCCTCATTGGTACTTTTTTCCCTGAAGTTCATGCCCTCAAGTACCTCAGGCAACCTGGATAAATTTAGCTCTTCTCAGAAACCTTTGCTGATTTTGTTCCATGACTGTGAAAGGTTTGGCTGCTCCCCAGAAAGAGTTTTGGGCTGGCTCCCCTCACTTGGAGGTCTCATCTGGTTCTGGTAACTGCTGTGCCACTTGCATAAGTGGTCATTTGAGTCACCTCGCAGAACAGTATTTACTTTGAGAATCAACCAGTTTGTGCTCGTGAAAGCTGAAATCCTTAATTTCAGCTTCTGACCCCTTGGAACTCCTTCCCTGTTTTTTTCCTTGCCCTAAACAACCTGTGGCTGCTCTTAGCGATCGTGGTCACTTCCCATTAGGGCCAAGAAGGAAATAATTGACCAAGGACTGATAAACTCTTCTCAGCTCTCTGCTCCAGGAGCAGGGCCTCAGCTCCCATTACCAGGATCCAGCACACTTAGCAGATGCTCATTTAATGTTTACTAATTTAAATTGTTCTAACTAAACATAAGAGAGGCTAGAATCAAACCCCCTTGGTCAGCAGCTAAACGAAAGAGAAATGTATGCAAAGCCCATTATGTGTTTAGATAGATATGCTCATTTTTTTCAAGGATCCAAAATAAGGCTCGTGGCTCATGCTGAGACTCTTATCGTTTTAATGGTTATTGACTTCTCTTTCATATAGACTAAAGCCAACCAATCAGCAAACGCCTATTGATCACCAACTTTGTGCAACTAGCTATGGGCATTTCACAAGTAAATGTCAAAGGGGAGATAAGTGATCTCCGGAATAAGAGCTATTTTAGGTAATGTGGGCAAAACATGAAAAGAATCCAACTTGGCCTCTGCCTTCCTGGAGTTCACAGACTCTGTGGGCATAGAAAACTAACCCAGCAACATAGGGAGATGAGAACCAGGGCCAAGTTGTGAGAAAAACAAAGGAACATTCTGGAGAGGTTATATGGAGGAGGGCCTTGTGTTGGGTCTTGAAGAATAGGAAGGATTGAATAGATGCAGAGGAAAGGGAAGGACTTATCAGGGGAAAAGGAGAGTGAGAATATAGGAAACAAAGACCAGACTACAAGAAAACTGGCACAGGTGTACACATGCATGGGATTTGGGGGGGTCTCTGCAAAGAGCTAGCCTTACTCCAGTGAAAGTACGTATAAGGGGAGGAGGAAATAAGCTGGGGACAGTCAGCATCAGCTGGGTCTTGAGGGCTAGGCTCAATCAACAAACCAGCTACACACATCCCAGCCCCCAACCGCATGAGCACGCTGTGGCTTAGGAAGGGGAGATTTCACCCTTGTTCCTTATAACCACTAGGTATGGCCTCTTTCCAGTCTCATATTCAACCCCGCCCCAATTTAGCTGCCCTCGCTTCGTGGAAAACCAGGTTAAAGCGTGTCTATAGAACCAAAGGAACCTACTCCAGGTCTGTGAGCCTGTTCATGCACAGACTGCACTGCGAGGGTCTCCTGCAGTTTCTGCAGCGGCAGACACTCCCGTGAGAACTCACGTGGCAGTAGCCAGGGCCACCAAAGGCTGTGGCTGCAGGAGGCAGTGAGATGCACAAACAGCTGTGCCCTGGGTAGATAAGAAGCCCACACACTCGTATTGGCATGTGAGTGGGATCAATGACCCAGGTGTCACTGTTACCCTCCTGGCAGAACCACAAAGAAGAGAGTCAGGTCTATTTTAAGACTGACCAGTCACATGAAGAAATTGCTCCTCAAAAACAGCCATTTACCAAGAAAACAAAGCTCCCTGCAAAACAAAAGGTTAGTATGCTATCCCCAGTAACTCTTTAAACCAAAGCAAACATCTAGGCAGGCATGTTTGCTTGTACAGTTCTTGCTTTCTGCCCTTGGTCACTTGATTCCCAAGGTCCCTGGTTGATTTCCTCCTCAGGATTAAGCTGAGAAAGGGCAGCTGGGAATATCAAAGGACAAGGGTCCCTGGAGGGGACGGAGGTGAGGGGCACACAGCAGTTCTCTTGTGAAATGATGGGACTTCGGTTGTTTTTGCTGTTGTTGCTGCTGTTGGGTTTTTTGTTGTTTTTGTTTTTGTTTTTCTTTCAGGAAAGTCAAGCACCTTGACCAGGCAAAACCCAAAAGAATTTATAAAGTTTAAGACCCTTCAGCAGAAAAGCGTCCCCCCCACTTACATTTAAGGATTCTGTATTAATGGATGGGAAGTACATCAAATATGGTCTATAGAGAAACTGCGCAAACTACAGGTCCAAACCATCAAGGCAACTCCAATAGCATTAAAATCCACATCAGACAGACTTCAAACACGCCGATTAGGGTGCCTGTGCATGGTGGCACTTACTGCACAATGTCACAGCAGTATGATCCCAGCTTCTCCTTGGGTCTCCCCAAGCCTTCTTTATATCTCAGCTTCTAAGATACGCGACTACACTGAACCACAGCAAGGTAGGAAATCTTTATGCGACCTGGCTTATGAAATTTACAACCTTGCTTAGGGTACCGTGTGACACATATATCCAACAGAGAAAATAATACAAGGCAAGACGTAAATACTAGAGAATAAGCGTCATTTAAAAATGCAAGGGGTGGGTGGGGACAGATCCCTGTGGATGTGGGGGGCAGATCACTGTGGCTTAGAGCACAGGATGCAAAAGACTTGGCCTATAATGGACACGGAAGTCCCTCCCCCGCTTTCCAGCACTTTCCATAATCTGGCTTCAACCTGCCTCTCAGCCTTACCTCCCAGGACCCTCCTCTATAATCCAAACAGTCTGTGCCCTACGCTCACCTTGCGCCCTGGCTGGTTTTTCACCCCTTAGCACAAGTCTTCCTTTCCTCTCTGCTTCTCCAAATGCGAACCAGTTTCAAAGTCTGGTTTACATTTCCCTGGTGCCTTGACATCTTCCCAGCCCTCAGTGAACGCCCCTGTTCTGTGTTTCCCAGCACGTCACATGCAGCACGCCTTGTCTGGATGCTTCGTTCTCCATCAGTTGTAGGCTGCCTTGCGATGGCCCTGGGTTTGTTATCTCTGCCTAGTACCTTACCTGTGAATGACCTACTTTCGCTTTGACGTCTCAGACCCCTACCTCCCTCCCCTTAGCCCAAAATGGGATATTAGCCTCAACTGCCCTATTTGTCCTTGGGTCCCTTGTTCTTATGGAGCCTCTGTATGTACATAGTAATACATTTGGTTATTTTCTCCTGTTAATCTGTCTCATGTCGGTTTGAATACAGTAGCCAGAACTTCAAAGGATAGAAGGAAATTTATTTTTCCTCCCCTACAGTGGTCCCCTTGTTTTCTGGATGGCCAAGCATGAGAGTCAGCCTTTGGGGTGCTCCAGCCCTGCTCCTGTTCCTTCACCTTTACGCTCAGTTTTCCTCTCACTCCTTTCTGACTCCCAACCATCGCAGGCCCTGCATAGTCCAGCTGCCGACCCTCAAATCTGAGAACCTTGGCCCTTTGAGGTGGGCTCACAGCTGCTATTGGCTGCCCTTCCCACTTATACTCCAATCTCCTATCTCGTGCCAGCCCCAAAGAACCCAAAATATAAGCTGTGCCTCTAGGGGACTGGACACATAGGCTATGACAGCGGCCCTTTGGGATGTGATGGCTACGATCGCCACAGAGAGGGAGCATCCATTCTGGAGTCCACGCCAGATAAAGGGCCACCCAGGGAACCAGGAAAAGAAGCCACGATATGGGTGAGTCATGTCGTCACTTCCAGGAAAACACTTCCCTTGTCTGATCCAGTTTTATTTTGGCAGAATTAAGGTTGAATCAGTTTGCTTACTTGAGCATCAAAACACATACCCACAGAGTTCTGAGTCCTGACCCAGCTGTTGTCAGGTAACTGGTTCACACTCTGTCATTGAGGAGGACGTTCTCTGGTCAAGGGGCAGGGCCTTCAAAAGGGGGTTTAAGCAGCTGCAAACAATTGCCCTATGCCCGCCTCCTACCCCCAGCCTTCCACCCCACCCCAAGCCCACAAGTCTTATCTGGAGAGCCTACCCTCAAAATAAGGGGTGTTTGATCCACCTGCCTTCCTGATAAACTTTCAGACAGAAGTGTGGGGGTGGGTTGGGGGGAGGAGAATTGCATTGAGTGGAGTTGTTAATGTCATCAATATTAATTCAAAACTAATTCCTGGATAAGAACACGGTCTTAGCCTTGGAAAGCAAATATCTAGTCATTAAATGTTGATCATTGCTTTGGAAGAAATTTTAATGTGAAAATACTCAAAAATGAATGCCAATGGAAAAAAAAAAACAGCAGTGTCAAATGGTAAATGTCATGTGTTACAGGCAGAGCTAGGGACGAAGATAGGCATTAAACAAAGAGCAAAAGGAAACATATCAAAATGCCAGGAGACGTTTTCTCTAGGTTATGGAATTAGGAGTCCTCACTGCTTTCTTTTTTTCTGTACGTTTCTGTACTGTTGAAGTTTTTTACCACAAGCACATGTGACTCTAGTCATGGTAGAGGGGAGGAATCAATTTGTAAATGATTGTCAAACGCAGGTCTCCTTGCCCCAACTCAGCCTTGTCAAGAAACCGGGATGAAAGCTGAGTGACCCAAGGACAAAGGCCTGCAGATTCACCCCATGGCCTGGCCCTCCGTTCTGTTGTCCAGCGCAGTGACCTGCAAAGGTCATTACCCTTATCTGAGGGCAGACGGTGAGTTGAAAGCCACACGGGAGCAGTAGCTCAGGCACGTAGGTCTGTAGGAACCAAGCTGGAAGGTAGGCCTGGAGGCCACCAATGGCTCCGCAGCGGTGCCCCTAACTCACCGGCACAGCTTACTTCAAACAAATTCATTAGCAAAATGGGAAAGGGAGGAGGCCATGAGTAGGAGAGGAATGAGGCCAAAGAACCAAGAAGGGGATTTCTAATAAAGAATTGAAACTGCCCTGTCCAGGAGCTGGCAGGCTTCCCAGGATCTCCGAGGGTGGGGAAGGAAGGTCTGGGAGAGAACCAAGGAGAAGAGGTGAGGTTCAAGTCAGCTCAGGGACACCCCACTCCTCCTCTGGCTCCAACCTAGTCTACTGTTTGTCAGATCTTTCAAATTCCCTTTTGTGTTGCTCTTATCTCCCTCGCCCAACCTCTAGCGCCCACCCCCGCCCCCAGCTTGATTCTATCACCCTTGAACAATCTGAGCTTGTTTCTCCAGGGACTGTGGCTCCTGCTGTAGAGAGAGGGTGACAGTCACCCCAGTTCTTGCAGAGGGAACTAGCTTGTGAGGTCAGGGAGGAAGTGGAGGGTGGTGCTAGATGGGGGTGGAGGAGAAAAGACTAGAAGAGACTTCATGTGGAGGAGAAATGCAGAAGTGCAGAGAGGTCATCTGAGCTCCCGGCCCCAAGCCACCGCCATACCCATCACACATTACTGTGGTCCAACCCGAGAGCTGCCCTCAGTGCTGGGTGCAGAGTGATGGGTGCCCAAGGGGGAGAAACTATGGGAGCAGAGGGGAAGAAAGAGCCGGAACAGAGGTGTGGTGAGTGATTCCTACAGGGGGGATTGTCCACATCTGCATTCAGCTGGCAGGGCCCTCTGGAAGCGGCAATAGGTTGACATCTGTCCTTTAGATACTAATGCCACACAGATTGCTTGACAGTAATTTAACATGCACACCCAAGAAGTATGTGTGCCTGTGTTTTGTTGGACTGAAATGTGACCCAGGCTCCTCAGGATTCATCAGATAAACCCAGCTAATGGGTTTGCTAAGAGTTTTCACTCTTCCCTAACTTGACATTTTAATCCACCCTGTGTCTCCAGAAGCTCTTAAAAGGAGAGCTGGAAAAAAATGCTTAGAGCTTTTCCAATTCCCACAGTTATTTCCCTCTTTCCACCCCACTTCGACCCTCCGAATTCTGCATTTCCTCTCAACGTACAAGCAGGGAGATGTGGTTTGCAGGTGGGTGGGTGAATGAAGAGACTTTCCTGCCAGCGCCCTGGCTCACAGGATAAGGGAGAACCACCTTAGGACTGGCTGAGACTAGGTTCCAGAGACCTTCTGCCCTGTCTACTTGATTTATTGCTTCTGTGAAGATGGTTCTGGGAAAATTGCTTATGTCACCTCCTCGACCTAAGGGAAGATCTTTGGCTGCTGAAACTGCCACTTGCCTTCCTTGTGTCCCTGCTAAGGGCTAAATGGCTCAGGAGACTTTTGTTGTTGATGTTGTCATTGGAGGTATTTAGTTTTTCCTTTGTCTTTCTCCTAATTCGGAACAGATGGAACAAGGAAATGAGAGAACAGTTCATTGACAATTCTAGAAGCCCCTTCTCTTTGGTAAATTTCAAAGGAAAAGTGGAAGTGAGTAAACAACCATTCAGTAAACAAGTATTTAATGCACACTGAGGAAGAGCTGTGATGCTCCAGTTAGTCCTGGCCCGTAGAAACAGAACGTGAGCCACGTATGGCATCTAAAATGTCTAGTAGCCACATTTATCGGGTTTGTTTTAAAAACATGATACTGGTTTATGATATTTTCTTTAACCTAATATATCCAAAACATGATCATTTCAATATGTAACAGATAGGGTAGGTAGATAGATAGAAACGAGCAGGAGAAGGGAGAGATTCAGTTCCCGTTAGAAAGCCCCTTGCTGCAGCTCCGACTTGGGCCCAGAATCCTTGCAGCTGCCCATCCGTCTAGGCTTACACATACCCCTAAAGGATGTGTTTACACATGCCCCTAAATCAAAGGGATGTGTTTACACATGCCCCTAAATCAAAGAGATGTGTTTACATATGCCCCTAAATCAAAGAAATGCATTGTGAAATGCCAGAAAAGAAAGGAAGACATCTGCTTAGCAGAGTGCATATCCTGTTTGTCAGGACCACCAACACCTTACTAGCCCAACAGGATTCCAGGGTTAGGAACACCCCAAGGGATGTGTTTACACCTGCCCCTAAATCAAAGAAATGCATTGTTAAATGCCTGAGAAGGGAGGACTAGGCACCTCAGGGGAGAAAGAGAGATAAGAGAAGGGAGAGGGGGAGGCAATTCTACCCATGGAAATAAAAGCCTTCATACATTAAAAGGCAGGGCTGCTTTTCTTTCTTGCGTCAGCCCTCTGTCCATGTCTCCAAATGTATTTGCTTTTCCTAACAAATTTCTGGCTGTCCTTTGATGCACATACTGTCTCTTGACTGAATTCTTTCTTCAGAAGATGAAGAGCTGAGGGACCAACGTCATTTCCCAGTGACATAACCAGTATAAATGTATGACTATAATATACTCAGACTAAATCTCCAAACTCTGGGTGTGTCTTTTATACTTAAAGCCCATCACAATTCAGACGAGCTGCATTTCAAGTTCTCAAGAGCAACATGGTAATGTAGTGGCTACCACTCTGGACAGCACAGCTCTAGATGGAAATGTCTCATGCCATCATACTAGTGGGAGAGTTAGAAAACACTCGTAAAGAAGAGATTAATGAAGAAGATGATTAGATTACGATAAATGCCAGAAGTGAAATAACAGCGATGAGATAGCAACTGAGGGGTAGGGATAGGCGTTTTGCTACTTTAGATGATGAAAGCCTCCGAAACCTCTCACAGAAAGCGCATGTGCGTGGGTACGCGCTACAAGAAAATAGAGCAGCCAGGTGAAAAAAAAAAAAAAATGGGATAGAGAATTGGAGGCAAAGAGAACTGTAAGAGCAAAGGCTCAAGGCATCAGAATGCTTGGCTGGGAATGTTCTCCTGTGGAGCTGGAGAACCATGACCTTGGAGGGAGGGCAGTGAGAAGATTTTGAAGAGATGAGCAGGAACCACAGCAAACAGGCTTGTAGGCTTTGGAAGAGAGCTTGATGAATATCTAGGAACAAGGGAAAACTGATGAAGAGATCTAAGACCCGTTGTAAAACATTTCTCTATTGTCTGCATGAAGAATGAATTAGAAGCAGGAGCACAAACACTAGTCGGAGGAGATGATATGCTTGACTAGGTGAGAAGTGGCAGAGGTTTGCCTAAGGTGATGATAGATGTGATTTCAGGACACGCTTTGAAGGTGGGACTGACAGACTTGCTAATAGATTGGTTACAGGGATAAGAAAGAAAGAAAAATCAAGAATGTCACCTACAAGCACATAGCTCCTTTCCCCCTTTTCCTTCCCTAGCCCCAGCTCTGGTAACCCACATCCCAAGAATTTCCAGTCTCCCCGAGACTTTAGCCACAAAACGAGTCTTCCTGAACATATGATAGGAATTTGTCTGCCGACTTTCAAGCCTGCAGATGGGTCCTTCCTCTCTGTTCACATGTGCTTATACACTCCTGAGAGATTCTGTGGGGATAGGCTTCAGGTCATCATATTCTGGCCTTAAAAATGCATTAGCTTTTAGAATTTCCTTTAGACAAATTCGCCCTCCTCCATTCCCCCATGAGAAAGTGTCAGAAAAGGAAGAGGGCCTAAACTGGAGAGAAAGTCAGGCTTTCTTCCCAGGGAGCTATTGGGAAGACTGTTTCTGGAGAGCCAGGCCCAGGATCTATGCCCACTGCTGAGACGGTGTCCTGACACAGGCTGCCCTACATTGGCCACTGTGTCCTCCCATCTCTGAAGTCCAGACAACGTTGGTCCCTGGGCTGGGGGAGCAGAGGGGAGGGATCTCCTATCTTGCACTAGGAGAGACTGAAAGCCAAACTGGATAGGGGAGTCTTTTTTCATACGTAGTTATTGTGACTCAGCCAATTCCAGGATTTCAGCTGAGACCTGTTAGGCCCTAGATTCAAGTCTTCTGGGAAAAATCATATGTTGGGGAATACTTGTTTCCAAACAGCAAAAATGCTATTAGTTCTATTTTGGTGTAGCTGCTATGTGGCATGGCTCCTCTCATCCTGGACCCCGCGGCAGGAAGAAAGGGGAGGGGTCAGGCGTTTGTCATCATCCAATCCACCCTTTTTTTGTATGTTCTGCCTGTTACCCCAGCTTACTGTCCCATCATCCCTCACTCCCTTTACCCCACACATACACGCCCAAAACCTCCCTTAGTTTTCAATCCATAACATGATTAAAATGTTTATGTGGATTTTTATACACAGTCTAGGCTTTGTGTCAAGTGTGCTAAGGCTCAACATTTGCCTCGAGTAAATAAGGAAGTGCTATGAGGAAATTCACTCATTAGGATCTTTATCATTTGTGTCATAAACTAAACCAGCACCTTTTGTTATTACAGTTGTGTTTTTAGTGTAGTGTACATAGGCTTGCCTTTCTGACTTCTTATATTGAATGCATTGTTGGTTGACATTCACCCCCACAATAAATTTTGATTCTTTCTCCAAACACTGGAACCAATTCCCACGCCAGTTTAGGCTGGCTCACCTGTTCAGTGCTGTGAGTGATTGGAATAAGGCCACTTTCTCGACACTTCTTTAGCCCCAAAGCATAGGGCATACTCTACTCAGAAATGGAGTTCTGGCTTGGAAGCTCACGAGCTCCTTACAGATTTCAGGGAATGTCACCTCCCCACCAGATCCAAGATATGAACGGATGTGAGGGAGAAATGCAGGGGAAGATGGAGGTAGGAAGACAGGTAATGGAAAAGAGAAGCCATCTGCTGAGTTCAAAGCAGTTCGGGCTCCCTTTGAACAACCAACAGGATTTCAGATCCTGACCTGGTAACCTTAACTGTACATCATCATTAACCTTTCATTATTCACCCTCCAAGCATTTCCATGATCTTCCCTACATGTTTTTTAAAATTTTCATTTACTGGTGTTTGTGTCCTCCCTTCAAAGTGTTACAGCCATGCATTCACGCTTAATTGACAGTCTGGTTTTCTCTAACTCAGAACTGGCCTTTCAATGGATGGTGTGACACTTTCCCTAGAATTAGTAAGGACTGAAAATTCTAATTAACTGACCCCACTTTCTGATAACATTGTGTGCACATATATGTGTAATCTAAGCGAGGCCATGGGATCTAATCTAGTGCCTGGAGAGCAGAGACCCAATAATCAGGTGTCATAGCTTCAAATTTCAGCTTTGCCATTGAGTTGTTAAGACTTTCAACAGGTCACCCCTTTTCTCCTGCCCACTCCCATAGGTAAATTTAGGACATTAATTCTGAAATAGCAAAACTTCCAGTTGCACAATGTCACATTGTTTGTTAAGGATTGGATACAGGGGGGTGGGGTATAAATTATTTGCATTTTTAAACAACAGATGTGCACATATGAAAAATCCACTCAACAAGGGGAAAAGAAGAAACCTGATCTGAGATAAAATTCTGAACAACATCCTCATTAGGAGAATACACAAATTTTTAAAATTCAGTGCTTCTTGGTGGTTTGACCTTCTGGGGACTTTCAGATCTTTCAGTCTTACACAAGCAGCAGCTATAATCGGCAGGGAGATTCTGCAAGGGGGAAAAGACTACATTGCTGATCTTGGCCAAAGAGACTTGCTTTTATTTCTAGAGATCTGGAATGATCCTTCCTGCCTGGGAGGCAAGGAGGAACAAAGGGTTAATCTAATCAGCCTGGCTGTGAAAAATAACCCTGTTAATGGGAAGGAGGGGCAGAGGACTTCGGGACTTAACTATATCCCTTCACCTTACAACTGAGAAGTTATCCAGAGGCTGTTTCTGGAGAGGTCTGACTTTCTCAGGAGAGGAAATTCGAATATAAAGTCCAGAGAGAAATACAAAGTCTAGTTAGATCAGTAGTTTTTAACCTGTTGATTGTTTTATTTTTCTTTCAGTCTGTCGCAAGGTGTTATTTCATGTGTTTGTTTCTCATTTGCCTCTCTCATTACTTTGTAAGTGCTGTGAGGGGATCATGTCTATTTTATTTCTATGATATTCAGTGGGCCTAGTAGAGTACGTCACATACAGTAAGCACTTGAAAGATATTTGCTTAATGAATTAATTTATTTCTTAGCCATTTTTTTAGGTCCTGGACCTCCTTTTAAAAATGGGCTGAATGTTATAAAACCTCTCTGCATTAGAAAAAAAATGTCCAAAGGATATTCCTGCTTCACCTGTGACACTCAGTATCCCTCAAAAACCCATAAACAAAATCTCTATTCTCACTGCATTCTCTAGAGGAACGGTTCTAAAGAACCCCAAACTGGGACTAGGGTCTTGTGACTCCCAGGCTAAGATGTTTGAAATCAGCCCTTGGAGATGGCTGAGAATTCTGAGTCACCTTTGGACACGTGCCCAGTAAAAGGAGACCCTCGGTGAAAGAGAACAGGAAAAAAAAAGAAAAGAAATCTAAATCTGTGACTCAGAAAACTTGAGTTGGAATCCGGCCTTTGCCTCTTCCTAGTTGCAGTATCAGAACCAGCTACTGGACCTCTCAGGGCCTTAGTTTTTCTCATGTGAATCAAGAGGTCTGGCCTGGGCTCCGGGTTCCAGATTACTAGATCAGGCCAGAGAGGCAGCTGGCAGAACTTGAAACGCAACAGGATGTTGCCATGTAGTTCACGTACGTAGTCTGTCCATAGCAATGCTCCCTCACTCACAGAAGAGAGCACACCTTATTCTGAGGCAAGAGGGATTCTAAGTAAGACATCAGGAAGAACTCTGAACCATATACTGCTTATGAAACATGAGTTGGGAATCTGGTGATAGTGGAATCTCCTTCTGAGGGTATGTCAGGGTGAGGGCTGATACTCAGCTCTCAGAATGATCTATTCACAGTATTGCCTGGAAAGGACTCATCAGGTCCGATTGCCTCCAAAATCCACTCACTCTTTTCATTCTAGGAAAAACCCTAGGCTTACCTCTGCCACAAATAAGATCATACATGCAAACTCCCTGACAATGTGTTCCAATGCTTTGGAAAAGAATATTGGTTCCCTTGAGGTGTTTTTCTTCTGGTCAGTTCTTTAATGTAAAGAAGCCTGGGAGAAAGCAACATTAGTTGAGCACCTACCTGGCAGTCCTTTCCATTTGCTATCTTGTTTAATCCTAGAGCAACTCTGCAAGGCACATTTTTTCGTACCAGTTTTATAGATAAGAAAACTGAGACTTAGAGATAACAAAGTAACTTGCTGCCAGATAACTAGGTAGTACTGTAGAATTTAAATCCGGGTCCCTCAGGCTTGGAAATTATTTTTCGCAGTAGCTAGCTGCCAATGGGGAGGAACTAAGTGGTGGCTGGTCATCTGAGGGGTTTCTGGGTAGTGCTGTATACAGCAGTTTCCTTCTGCTCATTGAGGGCTAATGTGCATCGTACATCTGGAGCGTTCTCTGCTTACTCTTTCCCCCACATTACTATCTCTGAGTATCTTCTTTAAAACAATGGACATTTTAGGCCCCAGCACTACTTGGAATTCAAACAAACATCTGAAAAAACAAAGAGATAATGAACTTGGGAAGAGATTCTCAACCTCATTAGCTATCAAGGGAAATGCAAATTGAAGTCACAGTGAGAGAACACTTCACACCCACTGACAAGGGCAAAAGTTAAAACTTCTGACAATACCCCATGTGTGGTGGGGATATTGAACAAAGGGAACTCGGGTACACCAATGGAAGAATAATATTTGTACCATCATTTTGGAAAACAACTGGCCTTATCTTGTTATGCTGAACGTGCTATAACGCCTGATTCAGCAATTAGTAACTAGAATATGTTATATCTATTCTTCTGTATGTATCAACCATTTGATTATTATTTTAAGATAAATAAATTAGAATATACTGTAGTCTACCGTTTATGTAGACACTGAGATACTGTGGGACTGAGAGGATTCCCAGAAGCCTTAGATAAAGAGGTCCCCAGGAGGGGTGACAGAAGAGGGCAACACTAAATGGCCTACAGAGGGACTAAACTCACCAACTTGGTCTCATTCATGATCGATATGGATGCCAGATAAGATACAAATAGCCAGTAATTCTGAATTTCAGATAAAACAATAGATTTTTAGGATTAAGTTGGTCCCATGCAATATTTGGGATACTTATACTAAAAGTAGTTAAACTAAAAAATGATGTTATCTATCTGGAATTCAAAAGTCCTTGGTACTCTATTTTTCTTTGCTAAATCTGACAACCCTAACATGCGTTATAAGGGAAACGTCTTTTGACCCTTAAATCAAAACCAATCATTCAGCAAATACAAGAGAACCATTTCATAGTAGTAGGATTTCCTTGCCAAGGGGGGACTAAAATACTACTGTTAAGAATCTAACGTGTGAGATGAGGCCAACTTGAGTCTGTGCCCGACTAGCTCTGCCACTTGCTAACTGTGGTCTCCAGTAAGCTACTCACTCTTTCTATGTGTTGGTCTCTTGATCTGTAAAACGAAGTGCCTACCTCATTAGGGCTGTTGAGAGTATTAAATGAGCTCAGCCCTGTATCAGACAATATCATGTGTTCATATGTGGTTCATATGAACCACTCTTACCCACACCATGTGGTTCCTTTAAAACTAAACACTAGAAGAGATTGATGGCCTCTTGGTTGCCTGGACACCACCCTCATTTCAGGGTATTCTGGACAAAATCAGAGGTAGGAGCTCCCTCCCTCCCAAGTCACTCATTGTCTGAGAGCCAGGAAGGCAGCGTAAAGGGCTATGTGACCTGCAATGTCCTCCCAACCGTAGTATTCAATGGTCTTTATGTCCTTAGCCATCTTAGGGGCCTGATGACCACGTCTCTTTGGGGCTGTAACTGAGGAGCGTGTCAATTCTATTCTATCCGGTGTGAGTCAGTCCAGTCATGGGGATTCACTTGGAGTCTGTAAACCACATATTCATATCTCTGCTCTGAAAAATGTACTTGCTCATGCTTTGTATTTCATTCATTGCTCAGGTTATTACTTTGGACAACATACATGAGTAGACGAAGACTTGGCCACGATTTGAGAAATTCCAACAGCAACACACTCTTCCACCTGCAGAACTCTCTGTCCCTTTCTGAGTCCCTTTTCCTGTTCTTGTTTCCACCGTCCCTGCCCGGTCCATCACTATCTCTACACTCTACAGTGAAGATTATTTTTATTACTGCAGTCACAGGTATAATGAAGAGTTAGTTCCTGTCATTCCATATTAACTTTAAGAATGTGGCTAACAAGTAATTGACACTTGACAACATTGCCCATCACAAGAAAGTCCACAGAATAGGACGTCCCTCTGTCACAGGATAAGGAATCAATTGTCTAGAACAGACATTGCCCTGCTCTGTGCCACTGGCTCCATAGCATCAAATGACGCGAGACTCCGAACAGGGAAATACCCCTTGGAGGAGGAATGAGCTGAGTAGTTTCTGTGTCAGCCACAGGCCTTGAATTACATGGTGACCACCCATTGTAGGAGATAACTTTTCACCGCATGGTTGAGGCCCAGAATCTGAACTTGGCTGTCATCTCATGAAATTACCCGGGGGCTTCAAGTGATGCCAGAGTCCTGGTGGGTTTCCTTGAGCCTGGTGTATTCCACACCTTACTCAGTTTCCCTTTCTCCATCACAGATGCCTCAAACTTTCTAATGTTGGAAAATTAATTTTGACTGAGTGACCAAGCATGTTTGCAATACCTTTAGTTTTGGGATAAGCAGCCTTTCTTGTGAGGCTGGTTATGTCATCCCTACCGCTCAGCCCACCCAGGGAGCCCACGAATATGACCAAGCTGACCAGGCCCCAGCACCATCCAGAGGATGCTCCAGCTTAAAGGCACCAAAAGTATCATGTCATGCCGGATGGAGCTTCAGACGGAGCTCCAGCAGAACTCGTGAAATTATTAATGCATCACAAATACTGCTCCCACATCCAGCTGGAGTAGCAGAAAGAGATAGTGCTGTAAAGTAAATAAGAATCCCGCACCAGGGCTTGGCCTTTAAGGGTTCATCTTCTTTGAGTGGGTGAGTCAGGACAATCCCTGAGGTCCTTCCTTGTTTTGACATTTTATGACATGTACCATGTCACAGAAAAGGATGCTTTCCTCTTACTCCCAGATATAGATTCTGATGGCTCCCTATTGTCACCTCTCTCAAATGAGTAATATTTTGTTACCCTTTTTCATTGAGAAAAGGAAAGAAGGGAGGGAGGGGGTGGGGGGAGGGAGGGGTGTGAAGAAAGGAGATAGGAAAAACTTTTGGAAACAAAATAAAACGAAGCCATGCATTTTGGAGTTGGTTGGTTGCTGGAGGGGGGTGAGGTGGCTTTTCTGGGAAGCAGTGGCTATATAAATGGCATCCCATCCCAGGGCCATGACCATTTGACTTCACTTGGTTATCAGATCCAATTTATTTATTCAAAGTGAAATGTGGGACCCAGACAACTCGCCAAGTGGCATCAGAGGTCTTCAATGGGTTAGCAGACGAGATACCACATTCTTGCCTTCTGCCCTCAAAAGATTGGGGCCTCTTGGCTTCTGCTTCCTCACCCAAAAACACCATCTCTAGAGTTTCACTAGAAGGACTTATGAAAATATCATCCATTAGCCCCCAAATGGGTGCTTTGTTAAAAAATAAAAGAAGACACTGAGAAGTGTTTGAAGGCAGAACCATCCTTCCAAACACAGGCCTATTTTGGTGTCTCTCCTCTTCCACCAACAGTCAGAAGTGGGAAGCAGGTTTTGCTGAGGGGCTCAGGGAGGGGTTTCCTCTTTGTTTCCATCAGACAAACTGTCCCTAAACTGCAGTGACTACAGCCACGTTAATCATTACTGGAAAATGAAGACCAAATCACTTCGCCATGGGATCTAGGCAACCAGGGGTGCAACATTCAAATCCACTTAGTTCAAAAGGATTTCCACAGGAAAATTCCACTTGATGCTCCCTAGCCCGGCACTTTCCTGGCTGCCTATCACCTACTCCCAGAGCTTCCTCCTCCTCTTCCTCCCACCCTAACTGCCCCATTAAAGAGCAGCCCAGACAGCAATTAAGGTCATACCTCCAGGCAGCTTTACATCTGGAAGGGAACAGAACTGGAACCTTCTGGATACTTCCTCTCCTGCCTGTCTGGGAATTGAGGCTGGAGGCTGCCTACTGCGCATTGTGTGAATCAGATTGTCCTCACGTGCCTGCATAAAGTTTCCATGGGGGGGGGAGGGAATTCCTCCCTTTGAAGAGAGAAGGTCCTCAAAGACAGTGCGTCTCCAAGTGCGTGTCACAGGATGTGTGTTATAAGCAAAAATGCTCTTTGCTCCTATTTCCAAAGACTGAGCTTAATCTTAAACTGATTTCTTGACTACAAGACTTCTCAGATGTGCACTGTGAGTCCCCAAAAATGGGCTATGGCTTTCAGGATCCTCTCATTTCATTTGACTATGGAACTCGTGTCATGGCATGATTTTACAGAACTAACCATGTTCTTCAAAATACACTTTGGGAAAAACTGTCTTTGAATGAAGACAAGAATTTCTCTTTTTCCTACTTTTTAACCTCTGGTTGAGATCTTTTTGGATTGTTGAAGCCAGAATTGGTGAACGCAGGTAACCATTGCCAACTGCTGAACACGATCGATACTCATTTTGGTGGCCTATGAACCACTATTTAGCTCTGCTTATTCTGGCGGCCACAGAAGGAAAGATGTGTTTATCACCAGGGCGTCCTCATTGGAAAAGCAGCCTTTTATCTCAGAAGCCCAGGTTCTCTGAGTAGAAAGAGACCTGGCCATTGTCCTGGAGCCCTTACCTTTCCCATAGTACCTTTGAGATCAGTTGTCTTGACTTCTTTTTCTCCCACTTGATCCCTCCTCCCAAGCTCCTCCCTGTGACTCGCCAACAGATGTGCTTTATGGGGTACAGATGGGGTTTGGTCTTGTGCAGTGTCCCTCAAACTATGGTCCCTGGACCAGCAGCATTAGCAGCACTTGGGCACTTGTGTCTAACGTCCCTGCCCACACATTCAGAACCAGGAATTCTGGGAGTGAAGATAGAGCAACGTTAAGTGAAAAGGCTTCCAACTGCTTCCCTTACATGCTGAAATTTGAGAACCCCCACCTTGAGAAATCCTATTTTACACTTTTCATTAATTCTACAAATATTTACTGAAAGCTGAGGCGAAAGCAGTGTGCTCCACCTTACCCAGGAGGAACTTACCAGAAGTAACTTACCCATTCATGGGGGAGCCAGCAATACAAAAGTAAGTAAACAAGACAATTAAAGATTGTTCTAAGTACAAGGAAAGAAAGAAAGAGGGGAGTAATGGAAGACATAAATGTGGGGGAATGAGTTACAGAGGTCAGTAAGGGCTTCTCTGAGTGGGTGACATCTAAGCTGAGAACTGAAGAATGAGAATGAGACATCCTGTTCAGGAGCCAGAAGAAAACTATTCAGACAGTAGGGACAGCAGTGGCAAAGCCTTCAGGAGAGAAAGAGCCTGGGTATCAGGGGACAAGAAAGCAGGCTGGGACGTAGAAATCTATTAGGGGGTTGGCTTGGTTGGCAGAGTCAGCTTGCAGTGAGATTTTGCTTTGACAGCAGTGGGAGCTCAGGAAGAAGCAGCACTTGGAGGCTGGTTTCTGTTTGGGGTGCTTTGCAAGAACCAAGGATGCATTGAGCTATCAGTTTTGTTCCTGATTCTGACTCTTAAAACAGACAAAATGCCCAAAACATAGCATTTAATTTCAGAATGGTTTCTTCTAGGAACAAACTATCTCCCTGAGTTCTTGCTATGGTGTACCGATGGTAAACGCACCTGTTCTAATACTCACTTGAGTCAAACTGAAATTTGATCATGAGGAAAGTAAGTCTGTAGGGGGAACGCCTCGCATGATGTGTTGCAAAGCCACATGAGGGAATTCAAATGACTGTCCTCCCATAACCCTTGATCTCCACCACACACACACCTTTCAGCACATGGCACCCAGGCTGCCTTTGAACTTATGTCTTATAAACTTTCCTTTCAGGTAAAGAATCCTGGGCTCTTCCTCCTCTCCTCTGGTTGTCAGTGACAAACCCTTCTCCGGGCCATGTAAGTCAGGTGTACACCTGTACTGTTCTCTGGGTGTGAGCATATGAGATTAGTTCCTAGGCCTTGGAGAGACCCTCACCCTAAAGGAGACCCAGAAGTCCTAGATGCTGTGTGATCAGAACCAGCCCACTTACAACCCCAGCACGTTTGCAAAATGCCTGTAACATATGATTCATTCATTCACTTGACCAACCTTTATCAAGGTACCTCTCATGTTCCATGGACTAGGATAGTTGCTGGGAGACCACACTAATAAGGCATGGCCCTATCACAGAAGAGTTACGTTTCAGTTAGGAGACCTGCAGTGATGTGTGCGGGAGCTGACTTGGACAGACAAAAGCTGTACAAATGCTGGTCACTGCATTTTCAGGAATTTTAAGAGGCAATTGTTAAATACAGCCATTAATTTTAAAATTACATAAACTTACAATTAAGTAAATTATATTACAAACTAAAGTGATACTCATTGCTTCCTAATTACTTATCACTTCATTTTACTATTTACTACATTTTATTAATATTATCTATGCTCTTGTGATTACTTATGTGTATTGCATCTATACGGTAAAAAAGAAAACAAAAAACTATAATACTATGCTATGTACATCTCTTTCCAACTCCTCATTGAGTGATATCACATCAAAACCTGGAATTTTCCATGGTAGAAGAATTTACACCATGGAAATTGGCAAACACTATGAATTAGTGCTTGGTTTATTGTTTTGTTGACTGTCAGACTCAAGCAATGGGAAAAATGTTCATAATGCAAATAAAAACTCAAAGTGTGTCATGTCTATAGCTACTACATTGTAAACAGCACAGAAAATTGAGGAAGTATTCTTTCAGTACTCAAAAGCTGTTACCCATTTCAGCAAAGTCATGGCCAACAAATGAAGTTCCAATAGGTCTTTATCGTTTTACTTGTTCTTATTTATTAATGTAAGACTGGCTATGAATTCAAGGTTTTGCAGAAAATCAATGAAAACATTTCATGGGAATCAATCTGGCTATGTAGAGTGCACATAAGGAGATTGTATATTATATTATTATTTATAAATTTTGTACTATCATCCTTTATATTAGTAAAATTTATAGATAGAGCTCTAGCCTTTTCTTTCCCAGGGAGAGCCAGTTAGTAACCCTTTACCAGCACGCACTGGCTTGGACACATTGCCAAAATCTGCAATATGGCATGACAAGTGCTGTGATAGTTATGTGGGTGAAGGAAAGATATGTCAGTAATTGGAGCAGTAACTTTACCTGGAGCCATTGGGCAAGACACTGAAGAGGAAGTGACTTAAGTTTTATCTTGAGGAAAGAATGAGAAGCTCTTAAATTAGGGGAAGGGAATTCCTAGGAAAGAATCCATGAAGATTATAAAACAAAGTTTTACCTAAATTTTATACCCTGCTCTGATTGTACTGTTATTGCTCTTTAAATAAATAAGGGAAATCATAACGTATATATTCTTCTATAATTTGTTTTTTTCTTCAATCAATATATTCTTGAATTTCATCTGTGTTGATGTACAATTATAGTTCATTGAATTCCACTGCTGTATAGCTTGCCATTGTATCTGCTTAGTGGTTTCTTTATTCTTCTACCATTGGTGTACGTTTGGGTTGTTTGTTTCATCTTTTCGCCACATAAAACAATGCTGCCATGAGCATTCGTACATAGGTCTTTTGTTGTATATGTGCAAGAATTGATTAGCTCTAGTGCTTGAGGATGTCCCCTCTTTTTCCAAAGTGGTTGAACAAGCACTTGACTAGAGTTTATATTGTATCACATCTTTCTCAACACTTACTATTGTCAGACTTTTTAATTTTTGCCCATCTGGTGGGTGTAAAATGGTTTTCCACTATCGACTTCATTTGCTATTTCTTTGTTTTTAGTGAAGGTGGTTATTTAGTAAATTTTCCTAACGGCCTAGCTGTTCTGGCCCTGGTGTCTAAGGGTAAGAAAGGAAATAAATGACTACATCCTTTCTCACTACAATAGAAATTGTGTGACTCACTTTATTGTGCCCAGTTGATGTATTTGCCACGTCACTGGGTATCAAAACTACCTTGATGTCCTAACCTGACTTCGGTTTTCATACAGTACTGATTCTATGGCAGGCAGTTTGAATCAGATATTTGGTAAAACAGGGAATTCCTTCAGACAGGGTCAGTCTACCTCAATGGGCTTTCAGATTTTCTCTCACCCAGGGGAGACAGAGAAGTAGGTGGTGTCATTACTTCATTCAGCATTTTCAGGGTGTATCAGACCCTGGGAATAATTAAGAATACAGCCCCTACTTTTCTAGAATTTGCATGCTAGTGGCACAAACTCGTAATGAACAGTTTACCCAATTGCCCTCCCCATATTTCCAAGTCACTTGGCCCTTCAGTCATCCAACCAGCATCACTGAGCACGCGCTCTGGACCCCGGCACCACGTGAAGGGTTGGGACTACCTCTGAGGAGTGCCACCTCCAGAAGCCTGTCTGGCAGCCTGGATACAGGCTCACTAAGGAATCCATCGTCCTTTAAGGGAGAAATTAACTGGATCACCCTTTGCTGGTAACCACCTTAAATAGCCATGTTTCCCTAACTGTAGTTGGCATGCAGTCAGAACCACTTTTCAATGCCTGTTAAAAACTCAGATTCCTGCCCCTCTCCTGAGTGAGCTAGCTACGGATTCAGCAGGTCCAAGAATCTACTCTGTCGCAAGCTCTTAGAGAATTCTGATGCCCGTGGAAGTTTGCCCTGCTCCCCTAAAGTCACACAGCTAGAGAATGTTAGAGGGCAAAGGGCATAAGTAACAATCACAAAACTGCAGATCAGTCCCCCGGCTTAGCAGGTGAAAACCCTGATGCTGCATTCCTCCTCTAAGGAAACATGCCCAGAGGGAATCTGAAGCAGTGAGCCCCACTGTGCCCACAGATCTGAGGTTTGCTCCATTGGTCAGTCATGAACTTTGCTAATAGGACGCCCTGAGGGAGATGGGCTGCCTGACCCCTCCACATGCCTCTGGATATTTGTCCAGAGAGAGGACATGCCTACTGAAACATTCCAGCCCCTAGATGGCCCATAGGGGTGGTGAATGACATCAGTTTACAAACACAGCATACTTAGAGTCCCACTGACTGCCCAATGGGATTTAGCTGCACAGCAAAATAACAAACAAAATGGATTGTAGCCACCATGCACCCAAACATGGGCAGGCTGGGAAAAGTGGCCTCCAAGAGGCCTGGGGCAAGGAGGAGCGGCTGTTACTTCCTGAGTTCCTGAGGGAGGATCCCCGGCTCTTAACAGGTGCTCCAGAAATGCAAGGTGAATGTTGAAAGGAGGATGACAAAAACTGGAAGCATTTGGGGACACAAGGCGGGGAAGAGAAGGGTCGCTCAGTATAGATTGGGTTGTCGTGTCCTCAAGAAGATCAGAACTCTTAGCCCATGCATCTTTCCACCACACCCTCCCACCCGAAGCCCCAGTTTGGCCTCCTGTGTCACAAATTGTCCCACCCCTCGACAGTGGTGCCAGCTCTAGGTTCTGATCAAGGAACGTGGGGCAAAGTCACAGAGAATGAAGGTGCGTTAACTCACATTGAACTTGATATCTGTGTTGCACTATATACTTTCAAAACATTCTTACTTTTGTTAGCGTATAACTCTGCCAGGAAAGCTCTTCCCTGGTTGACAGGACTGGCTCCTTCTCAGCTTATCAGTGGAGGCTTTTAAATAAATATCACGTCCTCCAAGTTAGTCTCTATTTCATCATTTCATTTATCTCCCTCAGAGCGCTTGTCACCATCAATAGTTATCTTATTTACCTGTTTCTGTGTTAATTGTCTCATTCTAGAATGCAGTCTCCATTAGGGCAAGGATCAGAGTTGTCTTATTTACCACCATCTCCCACCACTGGAAAGAGCCACATAATTTTTACTCATGAATAAGAATTCTAAGGCAGGTGTCACTTAGATGAGTCTCTGGGACACAAAGGGAAAAAGTGGCCTGCCTAACCCTTGACGCGTGGTTAGTGGCAAAACCTGTACTAGAATCTGAGGTCTCTGGGTCTTAGTCCATTAGTTAGCAGGATGCCAACACCTGTCCTTGTCCTGAAAAGGAAAAAACAAAAAAACAACTCAATGATATGCCCTCATGGGAGGGCAATGAGGGAGAGCCAGACACAGGACGAAGATCAGGCAAAGTGGGTTCTCTCTGTGACCAGTGTTCCCAAACGATGTCCTACTCCACGCTTGGGACCTGGCACAGAGGAGAGACGGAGTTTGGGTCCAGGTTGAGTTGACCCAGGGCACATCCTCCTGCACCATCATCGCTTCCTGCCTGAGCCTTTCTAGAACCCAGAGGTGAAGACTCTCAGGTCAGTGGAACTGACTTAGTCTGTTTGGGCTGCTTTGACAAAATATCAGATTTTGTGGTTTAAACAACAGAAATTTATTTTCTCACAGTTCTGGAGGCTAGAATTCTGAGATCAGGGTGCCAGAATGGTGGGATCCTGGTGAGGGCCCTTTTCGTGGCATGCAGATGGCTGCCTTCTTGCTGCCTCCTCACATGGCAGAGAAGAGGAGACTTTGGTCTCTTCCTTTTCTTATAAGGGCACTAGTCCCGTCATAGACTCTCTACCTTCATGAATGACCTCATCTAAACCTTCCAAGGGCCCCACCGCCTAACACCATCACTTGTGGGATTAGGGCTTCACCATATTAATTTCAGAGTAGGGGGCAAACAGAAACATTCAGTTCATTACAGGGAGCCAGAAAGTGGCAGCCCCAGGGCAAAGGAGAACCAAATGTGAACTTTCTGAGATCCTCAGCCAAAAGTGAGAAGAGGTAACAGGAAGTGAGCAGGGCGCCGAAGAATCCCACCCATGGGTTAGTTCACAACAGCCCTTGGATGGTTCCCATGGACTTCCTGGCCTTACGGGACACCATGGGGAACGAAGGCTGCTCAGCTGGACCCCATTAGCAGGCCTTGTTTTCCATCTCAGTTTGCCGCTGACCTGGTGTTGGCTAGCACGCTGCCCCAGGCTGGGAAAGAGCAGGGCACCACCTCATGCTGAGTCACCCAGCTCAGGCACCAGGGAACTTATATAACAAGACAGATTCCGCATGTTTGTACAGCGGTCTCCAAGTCCAGGGACAGGAACGAAGGAGGCAAGGCTGGGGTATCTGGCTCGCCCTCATTTCCCTCCCATGTCGTCCTAGGGACCCTGGGTCTACCTGTGCCTAGAAGTTGCTGTGGCCCCAGGGGACTATGAGCGGGCACACGATGTGGCAGGATTCCTAGGGGTTAGAGATCCAGATGAAAGAGAACAACAATATGGAACACTAAGCTTGAAATCGGTATGGCACCATTCCCTGTTCTCCATGGCAGCCTGATCTCCACAGCCAGGAAATGTTGAGCCAGTCCAAAAAGGACACAGGTGGCAAATGGGGAACTTAATAAAAATGTGAACTCCTGAACTGTGGAAGATATGTGTTCAGGGTATTGTTACAGGCACACAAGAGAGCAAAGCGGTGACATTGGACAATGTTTATCGAGTAGAGAAATAGCCTGTGGGCTAGAAAAATGTGAGTGGGCAGCTGTCTGAACTCCACTGCAAACCTCCTTTCAGTCAGGAGCCTTCAGAGATGAAAAGTAGGAGACTGGCTGTGGTAGGAGACATTCCTGAGAACTGATGGAAAGGGAATATTTTCCTTTGTAAGAACATTTTTCCACCGTAGCCCTTCAATCACTTCTATAAAAGCAGCCTCCTTGTGCCCCACCCCCTCCTCCACACACACACACACACACACACACACACACCCCTTAGGAAGATGTACGAAGGCAAGTTGTCTACAAATGAAGTGAATCATTCTTTCTCACCAAAAACTAACTATCAGTTGCTTTAGCGAAACTTTTTCTGTGCACACCCAATTTCTTGGTGTCTGGGTGCAAATGGAGTGGCCTCAAGTTGTACTATTGCAGGTCTGTGTAGAGTTCAGCTCTGTGTGGAGTGAGAGCGGAGTTAGTTACCTTCGGAGTGAGGAAGACCTGAGTTGAAACCTTGAGTCATTTACATGCCTCTCTGAGCCTCAGTTTCCTCCTCTGTAGGATGCAGTGGCCACAGTACTTAACCTCACAGTGTGTCTGTGAAGGCTTTGAAAGGACATCGAGAGTTTTGATACTCTAAATCCCTGGATAAATATTTGTTAGTGTTTTTTATCAGGATTTTTTAATGGTTAGAAAATTATGAGAGAAAGTAGGAGAAAGTGAAAAGAACATGCTTTACCATGTAGGGATAATAAAAGGGACAGCGAAAGGACAGTGTCGTTTTTATGAACAACTTTTTGGTTTGATGCACACACACATACAGAATCTGATTTAAAAACAAAAAACAACAACAAAAGACATTATAGCCAAACTCTCCAGACAAAAAAAAATACATAGTCATCACGTTTTCATACAATTCCAGGTTTAGGGATACTCGGAGGGCCCAAATAAATCTCAAAATAAAAGCCCTATAATGTAAAAGAATTCGTGCTCACAAGTCCCATGCCCGCCTCTTGGGAATCCACAGAATCCACCGAAGGCAAGGACATACCATCCCTGAAAATCTTCACCCACACAAATGTTGTCTCCTTCAGAGGACAAATACTCTAACACCATTTTCTCCTGTGTGGTTTTTTTTTTGTTCCAGAGGCCAAAGATGACTTCTGGGAACTGAATGTTGATTGTTTGCAGAGTGTAAGGCTGGAGCTGGAATGCAAGTGTCCACCTGTCCCCTGGCTGGACACACCTCTTTCCCATTGCCTGGAGGGTGTGTCCAGGACGATGGGCCCTGAGGAGCCCAGCTCCGTGCACTGTGTGACTAAGAGAACCAAGGCTGGGTACTAAAGAGGGGGTGGAGGAGAACACAGGCAATTTTCCCATCACCAAATGCTCCTGCTATCCCTTCCCTGTGGGGTGCTGCAGAGATGACACGAGGCAGTGAATTCTTCTCACTCACCAGTGACTTAGCCCTGGGCCCAAATTGGCCCTGAAAAACAGCGACCACACTCCCCAGACCTCAGAACAAAAGACTGTGAGCCTCCATCCTGAAAAATCCTTCAGAAGTGAGACTCAGGGCCCCTTTCTCCATCAATCCATGCTACTTTTTCATGCTCAGTGACTCCATAAGAAAATAACAGCTCAATGGACTAAGGCTAAGAGAAACAGACAGGGTCTGGCTAAGGGTGGGATGGGAGCAGATACTGCTGCTGCCTGCAGAGCATCCGTCATGCGCTCATTCTTCGGGCAAGGCTGGAGGGTCTTGGTTTGGCAGAGAATTGAGCTTCCTGCACTGGAAAAGTGGTCTCACTGCTTCTGCTGAGTGCCAGGTGTTTCCATGATGATTTACATCTCTAAGTCATGGCTTAAAGAGCATTTGTGAAAATGTATGTGTTCTTGTGTCTAAACAGCTCCGAAACCATTACCAACATTATTGGTTCCATTTCATCATCCATACTAGCAGAAAACAGGGGCTTAAGAAAATAGAACACAGGATTGGTAGAAACTGGAAACAAACTGGGCCATGGAATGCCATCCAGAAGGAAGGAGCTGGACGGGGGCTCTCCAGAGAGGCCTGGGGGTTTGAGCTGATGCCATGTAGTTCTTGTGGCTTTTGATGACTTGCTTCTGTCCACTTTCATTCTGGGGTCTGTGAGAATACCTTGTCACCTATTTTAAGATAAATGTCTTCCAAGCATGTCTAGTTTTAATTCTAGTTTCTCTCTTGTTACGTGGAGATTCAGAGATATCCAAACTCTGCGCTGCCACCACTGCTGCTGCCGTTGTTCCAGAGTGATGCTTTTGAACCATGTCAAAAACCCTGAAATGACTTCCCGTTTCAGTCCAGCTCAAGGTTTTCACAATGGCTGACAAGGCCCAGGAGGACCGGTGTCTCCCCCATACCACCACTTCTCTGACCCCCTCTACCATTCTCCTCTTTGCTCCCTCTGCTCCCGCTACACTGACTCCCTTGCTGCTCCTGGAACATGCAAGACATCTGCCCAGCTCTACGCCTTTGCTCTAGCAGTTTTCTCTACCTTGGTCACTGTTCCCTCAGATACGAGCTAAGTTCACCTCTTCCTACTAGGCTTTGAAATCTCCTTCTCAGTGACATCTAGTCTGACCACCTTGTCTAACAGGGCACACTCCCCTCCGACACTCCTGATCTCCTTTTCTCTGTGTTTTTTTCTTTCCGTAGCATTCAACATCTTCTAACACTAAGCATTTTGCTTATTTATTATGCTTAGGTATTGTCTACCTTCCCGTTACTAGGATATAAAATCCATGAAAGCAGGAATGTTAAGTCTGTTTTGTTCTCTTATGTATATCAAGTGCCTGGAACAATGCCTGACAGATGTATCTGCTTAATAAAATGCATGAATGAATAAATAAATGAAACAGCCAAGGGTGTGGTTTGCTCGGAGCCAGCCTCTTGGGAGCTCCTTGGGTGCTGGGTCACCACCTGCATCACGCTCCCTCTCTGGCCCCTCTCGATGCCAAGAGCTGCAAGCCTAGTGTGTACATGAGTACCGAGCACAGCCAGGCAGAGTTTGTCCCTAAGCCTCATGGATTTTCGGAAGACAAGCTGTGTCAGAAACATTCTTTCTAGGACTGCTGAGTTCAGCCCCAGCCAGAAATAGCGCCCCAGCCGTGTGCCTTCTAGCATTTCAGCACATTGCTCCTCATCCCACCGGAACAGCAGAGGAGCCTAGAGACACAACGCCAGGCCTTGAGACGGGGCTCAAAGGTAGGGAAGAGAGGAGAGTGCGACACAATCTCCCTGCCCCTGGGCACCAGCCCAGGCCCAGCTGTGTGCTAGGCTGTTCTAAAGCCTGGAATCTGAGTCAGTGGTGGCCTGGTCCCTTTAGATGGAATTCGTGACTATTGTTTACTTGGTGTTCTCAGCTTAGTCTCCGGGTACAGACGTCACATTGCCCATCTTCTGGCTGTTCCAGCATAACTAATGAAGTCAGGACTGACCGAACAAGCAAAGGCTCAACAGTCTTATCTTCTAAGCAAAATGGCACATGTCAGGGAAGTTGGCCTTCCCTCAAAACGAGAAAGCCTAAGGTGGAGGTCATCTTAACAGGGAACCCTGAACCAAACAGCTTCTCCTAAATTCAGACTAGTCTTGAAAATGCTCCCTGAGCTTGGATGCCTGAAGTATCAGTGTCTAATCAGGAAATTGCAGCCTATTGCCAGGGCTAAGAAAATAGGTAAAAGGTCAAAATTGAGGCCTTTTCCAGCCCTCAGCTTAGGATCTCAGCTCTTTCCTTCAGATTTTATTATTCTGGTGGAATGTGCAAACACAGCAACCAAGATTACCTCCCAGACTATCTACACACTGTCACTGGGTACAATGGTGTCACTGCCCCCACCCCCGGCCTTCACTGTCCTATCTCCAGGGCAGTATAAGAAGCGTGTTTTGCAGCCCTTTCTTTCTTTGTTTGCCCCTCCTCATTCTCAGCTGGTGGGTGGATATTCCTTAACCACTAAAAGTGAATGGCCTTCACATCCATCAGCTTAGAGTGCGCCAAGAATCCTCAAAACACAAGAACCTGGAACTCAGATCCTCTCTCAAGGCTTCCAGCATTCCCTTGAACTTGGTACCAAATATCCAGTGGTCCCCTCACCACGCCAACCAGCCACCAGGGCTCCCAACCCAGATGACAAAGGGACTAGTATGTACGAGGCATGGTACATAGTATGTCTTATTTGTTCCATGTAAGCCCCTTGAGATAAGCACCATTGTTTCTCACATGAGAAAACCGAGTTTGGTGGTTTGAGTGGCTTCATCAAGGTCACGCAGCTCAGAAAAGGCCCCCTCCATGGTTGCTGCCTTTTGAGGTTTTCCAGCAGATGTGTTCACTGTGTTTATGGGTATCAGGGTTGTTTCCCTTTGGGTTTCTGAAATGTTATAGAAATAGGCCTTCCAAAACAGGGAGACCATGCATGTGGCTTTCCCAGAAGAGCTCTGATATCCCATTGTCATTATTAACAGCACCCTCTTCTCACAATTGTCTTCGTTTGAACAATTCACACAGTCACCTTATTGAAAATAGACCAGGAGCAAAGGAGTGAAAATAACTATAAAAATAATTGCTCAAGGCCTCATGAAGGCTTTGATGTTCTCGGGTCTGCCCCACCCTAACTTCTCTCGCCAGCTTTGCCTCAGATGCTCCCTTCCAAACCGCTTTTTGAACAATGCCAGAGCTCTGACCCACAGGACAGGAGGAAATGAGTTTGGAAGATGCCAGAGGGTACGTACTACACCACATGACCTTTCAGTGGATCCCTGCATGCCTGTGAACAAACTAATTCTGCAGGCAGGAGACCCATGTCCTTCCAACCCTAACACATAATGGGCTGTCTCCTGTGGAGGAGAAATCTAAGAGACCACCAAGGTTTTGAATGTCCTGCTAGGGAAGAAAACAAGAATGTCTTTGACCAAAGCTTTTACTCCACATTGGAGCTTCCTCAGAAACTCTCCTCTATCACACGGTGGAATGACACTGTGGAAAGAGCAGATATTTAGAAACCAAAGATCTGAGTTTGTATCTTAGCTTGCCCACTTATTAGCTGGGTGACTTTGGGTAAGTTTCTTAACCTCTCTGAGCTTCAGCTCTCTAACTCATCTGAAAAAGTGGGTATAAGAATGTAATTTGCAATGTAGTTGCCATGTAACTGCAAAATATCAGGTGAGATTATGGGTAAAACGTCTGGCACATGAGAGATGATGATGATGATGGAGGTGAAAGTCGTCTTTCACTGAATGTAACACAGCAGTATTGATCTCTGGGCACACAAGGAACATTCCAGAGGCATAAACTGTAAATGAAATAAGCAATAAGTGCTTCTCAGACAAGAGGAAAGAGTTAAGTTATTTAACCAATTCAAACTAAACTGCGATTTTATTTGGCAACCAATATGAGCTAAGTAAGATAATGAATACTAGGGATTGTAGGGATACACGCAAATGAGTCCATGTCCTTAAGGGTCTCACAGCCAAATGGGGGGGCAGGTTAAAGGGGGACATGTGACACTACTTCACCATGATGTCAGGAAGAGTTTTAAAACACTGTTGGAGCAGAGGATGAGACAGATCAGTTTTGCTTAGGAAGTGAAGGAACCTCTTAGAAGAGTAAGCAAGTAAACGGATTGATCTTTGCTGGTAAGGAAGGATTTCTGGGCATCTGACAGCATATTTAGTTAACATTGTAGGCTGGGAAAACTCAGTTCCATTCTCCCCTCTCCAGAGAAGACAAATTGTTTCGCAAAATGGAGGATAAAGGAGACTCCTTCAGACTCCTCTGCCACTTTCTCATCTGAAGTCAGTGGCCAATTCTAAAATCAACATACATTCTAAGAGGAACAGAGACTGAAACACAGAACTTTGACACAGAAATTAATCAAGACTTGGATAAAAATTCAAGTTACATAAAAATTGTTTTAATTTCAGAGTTCACTTTGAGACATTTAAGGGAAAACAAGGCCTTGTGTCACAAAATAAATACACAAAATATGACTTATCGGAGGTAAAAAGATAAATAGTACTTGAGATCTGTCACTGCTAAGAAATATCAGCCAAGTTCACTGGCTGGAAAGAAGAATTAGTGAATTCGTTCATTAGCCTTCTGCTTCTACTTCCATCCTCAAATCTTATTTAAACTAGTAAATTGGAACTTGTTGGTTAAATAAACAATTGGCTCTGGAAAAGGACAACGAAACAGAAGCATAATTCAGTCTAATCATTCTTCTTGTTTGGATATTAGTTAGTAGGCTATGAGGTGTTTCTATGTCTGTCGATTGATATCTTGTCCATTTTTCCTCCTTTTGCTGTAAGTCAGAAGCAATAGTTCTCAAGCTGGGGAGACATTTGGCAATGGCTGGAGACAGTTTTGATTATCAAAAGGGACGTGGGGGTGGGGTGGGCTACTGGCTGGCATTTAGTGGGTAGAGACCAGGGCTGATGGTAAACATCCTACAATGCACAGGACAATGCCCCAAAGGAAAAATAGTATCCAGCCCAATATCTCAATAAGGCTGAGACTGAGAAACTCTGGAAGAAATCTGGGTAAGTTGAGAAAGGCCTCGCAAAGAAAAATGAAAGAAACAGGATTCACCAAAATATGAAAGGGTATTAGTATAGGCAGGTACTTAAAATCAAAGGTACGACAGCCACTTGAGAAAAGCAGAAGAAAGGGACTGCCCCTGGCTTCCCAGAGTGTAGCCTCCATGGTTACTGCTCAGGTCCTGCAGTGATTATATTTTTAATTAGTGAAATTAACTTTTATGAAGTTTTTTAATAATTAAAAAATAATTATACCACTTATATGTATATTTGTGTGTATATATGTATGTTTGTGTGTATCTATATATCTATACATACACATATATAGCAATTCTCTTTTTATTGAAAATTATGTTGTGAAAACAACTTAAATATCCATCCACGGAGGACTGTTAAAATAAATTATGGTATATATCTTTATATCAGAGTACCTGTATATCCATTAAAAATAATAAAGAAAAATGTATATGGAAACTTGTATTAAAAAAATGTATGTGAAAGCTGGCAGAGATTTGCTTTCAAATACTACAACAAAAATTTAAAAGTGGAAGAATAGATTAAAAATTGGCAAATTCATAATAATTGTTGAAACTGGGTGGAGGTAAGAAAGGTTAAATTTTCTATATGCTAAGTTTAAAGTCTTCTATAATAGAAAGTCAAAAGTAATCATTGGGAAGCCCTCTATGTTCTCATATGGAAATATCTTCAAGATATAAGGTAAATTAAATGACGTGAAGAACAGTGGGGGTGGGGGAGCCACATAGTAGAAAAACAGAATTTTTACATATGCGAGTATTTGAGTAAAGAATCATTCAGTGATATCCAAGAAATGAATTAAAGTGGATCCCTGGGGGCTTGGATAGAGGAGTCAGGGACTGAAAGGGTGTGTTCCTTTTTGTACTTTTGAAGGTTTAGCCATGTGAATGTATTATATATTTAAAAACTTGAATAATAAGAAATAAGAGTTTATCAGACAGAAACCAATCTGCCCTAAAAAATTTGAGACATGTTGTTCATACATACATTCTAGCCTTGAAAAGAACTCATACTGCTTTCACAAAGCTTATCCCATTTATCTTCACAAAAACCCTGAAAAATTAAAAACGGGCACGGTGTGGGAGGAAGCAGGAATTTCAGCCTGATACAGGCTGGGCACCTTGCGAGAAGCAGGAGTTGGGTTTGTTCTCCCTGGTTTGTAGGGGTAGAAAAGGACCAAAGTGTAACAATAGAGAGAGATAGGAAATGCTGTCCGTTAAGTGCATCGGCTAACACAGAAAATTGTCTAAGGAGTCCTCAGACTGTAGCAAATTCCCTATGTCATCTTCACACAAAATATTGGTGGGGCATGCAATTTAACATTTATCTAGCTTAGGCTGTGCTAGGCCCAAAAGTAGACCTGAGTTAAAAAAATAAATAAAATAAAATATAAAATAAAATAAAATACATTCTTAGATACAGCTATCTCTGTGGGGGAGGAAAGGGTTACTTGGCAATATTTTTGAAGACTTAAAATGCTTACATGCTAAAACCCAGAAATTGCACTTGATGGTAACTACATGTGCAAAAGAGGCATCTGTATAAGGGTAATCTTTGCATTCTTGTCTTGCAGTGGCCTAAGTTGGAAATGATCTATGCGTCAATGAATAGGGAGTTAGCTAAGTAAATATATTTCCATATTAGGAAATACCAGGAAGCAATTTGGGAAAAGAAGAAAAGACAACTTGGGAAAACTACATCTAATAAAAGAATAGATTGCTAAAATATATTGGAAAAAATTACATAAAGTTGAAGGATAATCCATACAATATGGTACAGGTGAAGTTTTTTTAAATACTTCATATTTTCCCTGAGTCCATATACGTATATGAAACGTATAGGAAAAGGTCTAAAGGAAAAATAGAAAGTGATACTAATGCTCAATTCCAAGGGATTGGGAAAAGGGATGGTGAAGGGAATGTGGTTGCCTAAGGGGCCGTTAGCCTTCTCTGTAACGTTTTAAATGCTTACAAGGCAAGTGAATGTATGGATGACTTGTCTAGTTAAAATAGTGCTTTTATACTTAAAAGTGGTGGAAAAGAGAAGGCAGCATCTTTGCTCAGAGGGCTCACAATCGTTTAAATGATGTGTTAGAATATGATCCAGTATGATCTGTACAGCAATTGACTAACGATAGCTAATATTTGTTGAGTTCTTATTATGTACCATGGGCTACATATTTATTAAATCCTGACCACTACCCTAAAAATGGGAATGATTATTATCCCTACTTTATAGGTGGGAAAACTGAGGCCCTGGGTGACTTGACCACAAAGCCAGTGAGTATAGAACAGGGATTTGAACACATATGTTTCTGACTCTGGAGTCTTGACTCTTAACCACTTTGCTCCATTTTCCAAGTTTAGAGAGAGCGTAGGTGGTCTATAGAGGTAGAGTTGGGACTTGGAAATATTTGTGAACTTGGTTGGGGTACTGTGGCAGGAGTCCCAGTTATGGCAGACAGGCATACCTACCTACATTACATGTCCCCTAAGAGACCCCTGACTTGGTGTTAGGTGTCAAAGTCCCTCAGTTAAAACCCTCACAGCCTCCTTTGCACATGGGGGTACAGATGACATGGTGCTGACCAATGAGATGCAAGCAGAGGTTTGCAGGAGAGCTTGTAAAGGGACAAACAGAGCTGGTAAGTGACACTTTGGTCCTTTGCCCTTCACCATTCATTCCTTTCTCTTTTCTAGAATACAGAAATAATGCTGGGAGGTGCAAAAGCCATCTTTAGACCACCAGAAGAGCCGCTTATGAAGGATGGTGGAGCAAAAACATTTAAGGAGTTTGGTACATTGATTATACGCTGGCAGCTACCTCTGATTGCTTATTGTGTGAGAAAAATGAACCTCTTTTGGGTTAAGCCCCCAGTTAGGTTCCATGCTGACAAATGCAGTCTAAGGAACACAGGGGGCTCATCCTTGGAAGAACACGGATGCCTGAAAGGCCTTGGCCTAGCCTGGCTTTGAAAATGTAGACGAATTGTTGCTCTACTTCAAGTTCCCCTGCGACTACCAGGCCCAGAGCATGTGCCAGCCACAGCTGGCTGTCAGAGCCCTTAAAGACACAGAAAACAGGGGATGGAGCGAGGGGATCCACGGGGCTTCAGATTCCCTTTAAGCAAAAACACAGGCCAGAAAGAACCAGGCAGAACAGTCAGCTCAAGTTGAATATCTGCAACTTGACTCCAGTGCTTGGGGCTATAGATCCCGTTCTACTAATAGCAGCAGCAAGTGTGACGGGGGAGGGGTGGAGCTCTGGCAGCTGTTTGTTTTGAGCCTGCCAGGGGCAGCTCCTTGAACATTTGTTTCAAACGCAGGCTAGGGAAGGAGACACTTTGGGGGTGGAAAACAGAGTTTAGGAGAAAGTAAAAGAATGGCACACACCCTTGAAATGGAGTATTGATGTCTAAACTATGAGGGTTAGACTCCCCAAGGCATCTTGGTTTTTCCCAGATAGACCAAAACGTCCCCTGATGAGGTTCCCTGAGCTTGACACCCCCTAGGCCTGAGCTCGGCCAAGGGTCAGCAAGACTAGTTAGAGTGTTTGGAAGTCAAAAGGAGGCCGAAGAAGAGACAAGAGTGGCAGCCAGGCACTGACCCTCACCGGAGAGAGCATTCTGAAAAGGAGTCAATTCGTCAGCTCCTCAGAGAGGCCAGGGAGGATGGGGATACGGCCTGGTGGCCAGGTAGTGTAGGGAGCTGGGGTGGACCATCCTTTCCTAAACTCTGCAAGTGAAAGGAAAAAATAAGGTAGTAACTTAACAATATCGTGGAGTTGAGCACAGGAGGAAGGTAGTTCTGTCTTTGCAAAAGAAGTCGCTGGTAGGACTGCAGAGGAACTGAGTGGGAATTGTAGATGGTAGGGGGTGGGGCAGCCATCCTCCTCTGCCACCCCACCTCCAGGGGGCCTACGGTCCTTTGAGCGGTTAGGGTCCTTCATTCTTTTTGGCTTTTAGGATTTCCCAGAGAATATGAACGTCAACGGGACAGTCTTCAAAATCAAAACATTTATAATGTGCAAAGACAGTTATAATGGCAGATGCTAAGTAATCCTTTAAATGGTAGAACTGGAGAGTATGTTCCAGTGATTAAAAAGAGGTCGGAAGCCTAGAAATTGGAAGTGAGAAAGGAATTTGCCTCACCTAATCCCAACCCCTTACTTTATAAAAGAGAAAGTGAAAGCGGAAGGTCAGAGAGAGAGGAAGTGAATCACCCAAGTCACACAGCTAGTTTGGGGATAATAAAAGCAAACACAGTATGTACACCCACTTTACACTCCACATGCATTAATTCATTTAATTTTCACATCAACCCTATGAGACAGATATTCTGACAGGCAAAGCAATTCACCTAAATTTACACAGAAACAGTAAGAGGCTGAGCTTGGGTTTGAACCCACATAATCTGGCTCCAGAGAGTCTGTGCTCCTAACCGCTACTTTTTATTCCTTTAATCCCCTCAGCAGCTTTTCCTCCCCTCCCCCAAGCTACCTCCTCCGTCATCCCCAACCCCCGTGCCTGCCACCTCCTTTCCACCTCAACAGAATGTCCTCACTTCATTCCCCCTCTGATGGCGGGCAGGTGAGAAGTTTGATTCCTTGGTGTGAAAAGAATGGCAGAGGAAGAATAAAGGAGAGAGGCCCACCCTGGAGTCCAGGAAGGGGCTGAGGCCTGAGCCTGCTGCCTGTGTTAAGTTCAAGGGGAGAAATGGCCTTGTCTTCCTGTCTCTTGGTTTGGAGTAGGAAACTGTAATGTGGAGTCCGTGGAGACTTGCTAAGGTGGGGGTGATAAGCCCCAGAAAACGGTATGAAAAATTTTGATCGTAGGCATTTTTCTACATCCCACCACGCTGATGTAAAAGCTGATCTAGAATGAACTAGACTTTTGGCGTTGCCCATTTCAGTATCTCCTGGGATCCTGGGAAAGACAGCTACGATGTAGAGGCAAAAGCACTGGGGCTGCAGTTAAGAGACTAGGGCTCTGCCTCTTTAACTAGCTGTGTGTCCTTAAGCAAAATACTAATTTCCTTTCTTTTCTTCTCACCAGAAGCGGGAGCCACAGATGGGCATATTGTAAACATGACGGAATGAAGAAACACAATATCCAAACAACACTGGTAACAGCACACTGGAGAATATGGGTTATTTACCATCGTGAAAGCATGGCTGAGAGCTGCAGCTCACGGCTGCTGTCCAACATCACAAGAGAATATCTTACTGCCTATTGCTAGCCCCCCAAAAGATCAAACTTCAAAACTCAAAGTACAGGCTCTAGTGAACGCGCATCGCTTTGCACCATCGTAAAGTCAAACAATGATGTCAGTGACCATCTGTACATCACTTCTTGAAGCCTCAGTATCTTTATCTGTTAAGTAACCTACCTCTCCATGGAGAAGAATTGCGAGAATCAGATGAAAACTAGCTGCAAACGCACGCACCCAGCTCTAGCTCGGTATGTCGCTGGCCCTCAGACTGTTGGTCACATCTGAATCTGAGGAAACACGCAGCCCTCCTCTCAGGGATCCCTGAGCAATGGCGAGACAGAGGGTCTTCATGGCCTCACCTGGTTGAAAGAGAGGCTTGAGTTATCTGAACTGAAGCTCATTTCCATAGCAAGCACACTGCTGCTTTTTGGTTTTTACTTTGAAATTTGTTTTTACTTAAAAATTCTATTTTGTCATAACATAAACCTTGTTAAGAAATTAATCTTAAATGCGTTCATTATAAAATACAGTCTCATTAAACATTTAGAAATGTCAGAAAAAAAATCAACCCTAGGTCTATCATTTAATGTTAACATTTAATATATTTTTTCTTCTTTTTAAGTATTTATTTATTTATTTAAGTGTGTTTTTCCAGGACCCATCAGCTCCAAGTCCAGCAGTTGTTTCAATCTAGTTGTGGAGGGCGCAGCTCACAGTGGCCCATGTGGGGATCGAACCGACAACCTTGTTGTTAAACGCACCGTGCTCTACCCAACTGAGCTAACCAGCCTCCCCCCAGTTTTTTCAATGCCTGCTTTTCTTTGTTTTGACTTTGGTAAGATGTTGATAAAAAAACTTTTTAAATTAGGTTTTGCTTGCTCATAGGACAAAATTGTAAATACAAATTATATACATAGATATCTATAGACCTATCTATAGATATCTATATATATATAGAGGGAGAGACTTTGATTTATTTGAAGGAATTGACTCACATGATTGGGGAAGTCTGGTGAGTCAGAATCTGACGGGATAGGCCAGCAGGCTGGAGATTCAAGGAAGAGTTGCCGTTTGAGCCATAGCAGAATTCCTTCTTGCTCAGGGGAAGTAATCTTTAAGGCCTTCAACAGATTAAGGCCAACCTACATCATTAAGGGTAAAATGATTTACTCAAAATCCACCAATTTAAATGTTAACCGCACCCAAAAACTCCTCCACAGAAACATTTGACCCAATATCTAAGCACGTGGTCTGGCCTAGTTGATGCAAAAAATTAACACTTTGTAAAAGCTTTTTATAAATGAAAGCTATGAGGAGCAAATGGAGCTCTGAATAAGTTGCTTCTCATGTATTAGCAGCATTTGTATAAAGCTTTGTGGAAACCATTTCAGGTACTCAACCTTGAGCAAGGTTAGCTTAACCCTAGGAGGGGTTTTTCTAGTAGTTTGTAGCAGTGTGTGTGGAGCAGATTTACTCTCTGGAGTTAGCAAGCACGCAGCTTTTGTGTAGATGATATGATGGGAATGGGGGCAAGTATTTCAGATGGAGACTGTGGTGAGGGGTTAAATCATGACTTCCTTTGGTGGGGTCACATGACTTGAAGGAACCAGGTGGGTCAATGACATCCTGACTGTACCTCTTAAGGAGATAATAAGATATTCTTCTGTGTTTCTCTAGATCAGGTCCTCTGGAAAGCCTGCCAGCCGAACTCTGATACTGACCAAGTTCCATCACCCTCGGGTGAGGCTTCAGGCGGCCAAGGCAATGAAGGAAATTAAAACTCTGGCCAGTGGAGAAAGACTTCAGGCAAAGGAGAGGATGTGAGTTAGAGCCATGAGCCCTGCTATTTCTATCTTCTCAGAGATTAACAATCTGGCTGGCAGGCATCTCTATCAAGAGAAATTAGCAGAGCATGAGAGCCAATAGGTCATATGGGTTTGACGAAGGCAGGGCTCCACCCCCGCCCCACCTCCCAACTCGTGTCATCAGCAACCTTAGTCATGCCCGGCCTAAGATAGAGGTGTCCTAGAGCCGTAGCAGGAAAGGTCAGTGGATGTAAATAGCCGTGGCATCCACAGCGACTTTCCTGGCCTGAGAAAGGAAACCCAAGCCATGAAGGATGACGTGCTGATGGCGCTCCATGGTGGCAGGGACAGAAAGGGAGTCTCACAAGCATTCGTTAGACATCGGCTTTGTTCCCGACTCATGTGCTTTGGCACGTCCACATGACGGCCTTCCTTAGTCCTGAAGGCTGTACATCATTATAACCACGTTACAGGTGATGAAACAGCTCAGCAAGATTAAGTGATTTGCCCAAAGGTGATAGGATTAGGCATCTCTCCTTCATTGACGAGGTGCCATCATAGACTTAGTGCCATGGTGCTAAAAAGTATAGGCTGTCTTTCGGAAATGTTCATAAATGCATGATTTTTTTTAAAACTCCAAACTATAGAGAAAAGCAATCAAATAATTCCCTCCTATCCATGTCTCCAATAAGTGACTACTTTCAGTACTTGTAAGCATTTCTAGGAATAGTCTATGAATATAACCATATAAGCATTTATATGTATTTATGCTAAAATACAATTCTTTTGCCCCTTAACAAGATAGCTCCAATTTCCCAATCAGTACACGCCTTCATTATTGTTAATAGCTGCATAATACAGATTATGGGCCATACTTATCTAACCCATTGGTTCCAATAATTTGCTAATATAAACAATGGGACAATGATATTTCCTGCACATGTTTTTATCCACAGATGCAAGCATATACATTCCTACCAGGAGGTTTGCTAGGACAAAAGGATTTGTGCCTTGGAAATAATGATTTGCCAAATTGCCCTCCCAAAAGGACCCCAATTGACACTTCCACTGATGTGGTCTGACAGTGATTGCATGATGCCAGAAAGCCTCAGAATCTTTCTGTGCTGTATCTGACAGAACCAGCGCCCACACCCAGGACTTCTGTTTAAGTCCAGTATTTGTTTATTTTTCCTTTTATGCAAAAGTTACCTTCTACATAGACATGGTCTAAAGGGGGTGGGAGAAAGAATTTAAATGAAATAGATAGTGTCTTTATCTTTGCAACTTAGCTCCTAGGAATAAAGAAAGCAATAGAAACATTTGACCAAATCACTGAACAACCCAGACTCCAAAGACCAGCCCCATTTTTGAGCCTCACAAGTCCAGGGCTTGCATGGAGCTACTTTAAAATGTTACTTTCTCTCCATCGGATTTCCTCAGTGCCCTCCCTGGCTGGGACTGTCTGGCTGGCAGTGTTTCACTCTGTGGGTTCAGGAAGCTTTGCCTGCCTTCCCTAAAGTCTGTTCTCCGAGAGAAAGGGACTTTGTGTCCATTCACCATACTGGTTTGCAAGATGAAGAAGGTTCCCAGAGCATTTTGTTAATTCATGCCATAAAAATAGAAGGGGAACTGCAGGAAAACACCTTCCTACAAAGACTTCTTAAATAATTCTTAAAATGATTTTACTTGGCATGGAATTCTGTGAACATGAACATCTTTACAAGTGGCATGCCCAACACGTAGTAGCAGGAAAAACTCTGCTTAGCACTTTATGGAAGTTATCTCATTACTCTTAATAATATAATGCTATGTTAATCCCATTCTACTGCTGACAAAAATTAGGCATGGAGACAAAGTAAATTGCCAAGATCCCATACTAGATAAGTAACGGGACCTGAAATTAACCTAGGCCTTCCATCTAATTCTATATCACAAACTCTTTCTAGTACATAATAAAAGTTACAATTATAAGGAATATACATAACACACAATAAAGAGATTAGCATGGTAATGTTATGCTAATTATGATACCTGTGATGAAAGAAATCCTAAAATTGATGTGACAGAATAGAGGACAGAATAGAGGGTTAAGGGAAGGCTTCTCTGAGAAGGTGACAGGTGAGCTGAGACCTATAAGAATTAGACAGCTCTGCTTGGAACTTGAAGAAGATCCTTTTTCCACTGAAGAAACAGAATACTCAAAGGTCACCATCTTAAGGGCACTCAGGTCTGAGATTAAGTTGTAAAAAAACAGGAAGTGTCTAGATCAATGCTGGGCTTAATAGACCAAAAAAAAAAAGACGCTTGAATTTCATTACAACAATGGGAAACCATTAAAAAGTTTTAAAAGAGATGGGACACAATCCAATATAGGTTTTTGAAACATTGCTCTTGCTACTGTTGGGAAAGACATTCATTAGAGCTCAGGGTTGAAGGAGAAAAAACATTTGCAAGGCAGAAGTAGAAGTACAAGTGAGAGATGACAGTCACTTGGACTAGTAATATGATGGAGATTAAAATAGAAGGATTCAAAATACATTTGTAAATAAAACACAGGATTTGCTGATGAACGAACCAGATGGGGCGAGAGCATGCTCTCAGGGAAAATTCCCCCCTACCCTTCTTTAGTTCTTATGGCTAGACTAGTTAGAAAATAAATTTGACACAAGACTGGATTAATAGGAGAAAAATCGCAATTGAATACATGCTCATGGGAGAATCACAATATGATGCTGAGATCATAAAATGAGGCTCAAAGAAATGATGGAACTAGGCATCTTTTTATACTTTTTAGACAAACAAATTTGTGAGAAATTGACAGGACAAAGAAAGTTAGTGCTCATTAGAAAAGAATCTAAGCAAGGTTTGGGCTTAGGTAGTAAATTAGTAAAGGCATTACAAGGTTTGTTTACACATGTTTTTTCAACTCCGGATTTTATAATTCTTGTGATTAGGCTGTCTCTTAGCCCTCAGGAGCAGGGAGGGCACTTTTCACAGAGAGATTTATTTCCTGCATTTAGAGATGGAGTCAGAGAGCTCCTCCACTTCTGCAGCTTCTCAGGTGATTTAATTTCAAAATAAACAACATATTATTGAAGAGGAGGAGCCAGTGAAAGAGATTGAAAAGGAGAGACCAGGTGAAATGTGGGAGGTACAGATGGGCCAAAAACTCAGAGATAGCTGAGAACCTACGTGCTCTGCAGTCATATCCAACTGGCCCTAAAGGATATCTTGGGGCTGCCTACCCTGCGCCCTGCCCCGAATGAAAAGGAAGAATCAAGATTAGTTGCTAGGTTGGGGCAACAGTGGACCAAGCCAGAGAGATGGGAAGGAAGAATCTTAGAAAAGGTACTCTGAAATAAAAGGCTCTATTGGCCATATTTAAGTTTTAGATTCCTGTTAGACAGCTAGATGGGGTTATCGAGTATGTAGTTGTATGTAGAAGTCTAGAGCTCAAGGGAGAGACCTCGCCTGGAAATAATAATCGGGACATAAAGACTGAGAGTTACTCAGGGAGAAATGTACATTAAAAAAAAGAGTCTAGGATGGAGCCCTAGAAACTCCAAAATGTAGAGGTTGGAGCCAGTCAAGGGAGAAGGAGGAGAAGCCAGTGAAAGAGATTGCAAAGGAGAGACCAGGTGAGATGTGGGAAGCACTGAGGGCCCGAGAACTCAGATATCGGAACCCAAGTGCTCTGGACTCATATACCCAGCTGGCCGTGAAGGAAAGCCTAGTCATGAAGGTGCTGGTCAAGGCAATGACATGGAAGGAGTAAGTTAGAACGACAGAGAGGCTGCCAATTGCAGGCCTGGAGTTCCAGAGAGCACAGTGCAAGGGTCAGGTGTGGGGAAGGAATAAATTGGTCCCCATTAGGGGATCTGCAGAGCAGCACAGATATGGAACACCTGTGCTAAAAAGGCTGCGGTTTGAAGCTCCAGCTGGATTGAAAAAAAATAGGGAGGGGGGCTTGATGGAATTATTGCTGGCTAATAAATCAATTCAAAGTATGGTCCAGAATACTCTTCAGGCCTCAGCAAGGAGACTAGGCTTTGCAGGAACAGGTTCCCTTGCACAGCTTGAGGTAATAGAGTCCTCACTCTCCAAGTACGGAAAATTACTCGTAATGAGTTTAAGTTGATGACCGATGGAGAAAGAACCCAGGTCCTTAGAATGCAACATCAGGGCTTTGCTCGGCACTCTGAAGCCAATAGGCATTTCTTGAACTTGGTTAGGAACAATCATCTGAGACGGTTCTTAACCGCCATACATTCTCCCTCCTCTGGAGATTATTACGTAGTGAGATCTACGGTGGGGTACCCGATTCAGGAAGTTTTGCTTTTCCCCTTACTGACTTGTGGGAAGAAAGTAGTCCTAGGAACACAGAACTCCTTAGTTTGGAATTTTAGAGCCCCTTCTTTTATCTAGTAGGGATGTTTGAGGAAAAGGTGGAGGGGAGGTGAAAGCTTCGTTTTAGCTTAATCTAACGTCTCCCTGCCAATTAAACCTAAATAACACACAACTAAGTCCTTGCCTCTTGAAAATCAAAACTTCCCTAGTCCAGGAACACACTAGTTGCATAGCAGTTGCCACTTCCAGACCTAGAAAGCGTTTTTCTGAAAAAGTAAAGAAAGTTTTCGTGTCCTTTCTTCACTTGAACCTCCTCGTCACCTACTTTTTAGGGACTTCTTGAAAATGCAATAGATTGGCTTCTAGCTCCTAGTACTTAAGATGTGAGAGGCCCAGGAAACAATCATAATGGAAAATTCAGGCTGTTTTCCTTCTTAATCATTGTAGTCCCTGTTGCAGCGCTTTCAGAATAGAATCATCATCCTTACACTTGGCTTTTAACATCACAAAGGGAAGCTATGCGGACATGACATATTCCCTTCAGAATCTTCCTCTTTTCTCCCCTCCCCACCCCAGTATAAAGTCTCTTCCCAGTCAGTGGCAATTGAAAACAATCTTGGAGATTCCACTTTGTAAGGGAGAAGAGGTAGGTGCCAGGAAGTCAAATTGCTGCCCTGACTGAGGTAGAAACAATCGGCTTCCCTGAGGTAGAAACGCCTTCCCTGAGCGAGGTAGAAAGAAATGACTTCTGAGGTAGAAACACCTTCCCTGAGCGAGGCAGAAAGAAACAGCTTCTCTGAGTGAGGGAGAAGCACCATCTCTGAGCTAGAAATGGCTTCCCTGAGGTAGAAATCTAACATGAAGCGAAGGAGCAGGGAGGAAGAACACAGATTCTAGAATAATGCTGAGGCCACGTCAGAAAAAGTTAAAAAAAAAAAATGGCTCTGTTACTCTTATAATTAGTGTAGAAAAGGTGAAACCTTATGAAGTTGAAACAGTTCGCGAACCAGCAAACGAATCCTCCCATAAAAACCAAAAGCGCGCTTCACCGAGCAAAATGGAAGCCGCCTTTTTGTTATAAAGTTCCCTCCCACCCAAGTTCCTAATTGGTCCGATTTTATGCAAATACCAAATTCAGGCAGTCCTAATTGGTCCAAATCATGCAGCTCCGATTGGTCATTATAAAGCAGTTCTGATTGGTTGGTATGGATGCAAATAAGGATAGAGTCGTGCAGTTCTGATTGGACGGGGCAGGTCACGGTCCAAAATCAAAACTGGGGCTGCCCTGCACTAGTGGTTCAGGTGCATAAACAGGCAGGTGGTAGGAGGTGAAGCTCAGAGCTCAGTCTGAGGTTCTTCCCAGTATAAAGCTTATGAGGAGCTCCTGTCAGCATGTGGCCAGTAGACTCTTACTATTTGTAAAATTGAGACTCTCAGTTGAGAAGTCCATCTCAGCAGATCCAATCCTGGGTCAAATGAATCTTTCTTCCCGGGGTCCATACTGCGTATAGGAGGAGGCATTCAGGAGAGTCAGTGCCCAATTAGGAACTGATTTCCAGCTGCCAACACAAAAGCGAAAGTTCTCTATTGCAGGAGCACGTTGCTAGGGAATGCAGACGCCAGTGTTGCTCTAACATAAGTGAGAAGAAGTAAGTCGTGTCAGGATGTCATTATCCCATATTGCTGTTATGTAAGAATGAAGTAAGTCATGTCAGGATGTCATCATTCTCCATCTGCTGTTATTGATAAGCAGTTAGCAGTCCAGCTGCTGACGGGTCCACTGGGGGCTTATCTGTAAGAACACGTGGAGAAGCAACTATGGCAAGAGGACATTTAGGCTACAAATACTGAGAGTTTGTAAGGACTATTTGAGACTTTCAGTTTGGGCGAGGGGACTCTTTCCTAACCTAAAAACTCTCCAAGGATCTTTTGGGGCATTCCCTCCTGTCTTGGCAAGGCCTGGATAGCAGAGATAAACCACAAGTGAAATCCGTGAAAGAGATCAACCTGCCTACCAACATTGGAGTCTTTGTTCCCTAGCAACGTGCTCTAGCTACAGGGCACTTTTACTTTTACACTAGCAGCTACTTTGACACCAGCAGCTGGAAATCCCTTCTGGGTTGGACACTGACTCTCCTGAGTGCCGCCTCGTATAAAAAGGTACACATCGGAGTTAATTTGGATTCTATTTCTTCACCTCCCCTTTCCTAGAACGATAGAGTGATTAATCTGTCATTTGTTTGGAGTATATTTCTTTATTATGCTTATTAACAAATGTTATCCTATGTATTATTGGCTTGTGAAATTCCCACAGCGAATCTGTGCTAAATAAATTACTGGCAAATACCAACTCAGTGACTGAGCATAACTTTTGCTGCTTCCCCAAAACAAAACAAAACGAAACAAAACAAAACAAAAACAAAACACCTATCTTTGACATCTGCTCTTGATGTCTATCCAACTTCCCAGAAGTGTTTTACAGTGGGCTGTCATCTTCTGAAACACAGAAGAAGAAAAAGGCTTCAGATCTCCAGGACCCTTTGGGACTTCCCCACGCAACAACCCCATGACTAAGGTAGTCAGCGTGACAGTGGGATGGAGGCTGGGTGAATGGAGGCAATGTCATGCTTGTTTTCTTCCCATCGGGAACACTCAGTACTACACCATGCCGGGCTGCTGCAGCCTCCAGCAGGGACACCAGTGGGCCCTGGGGTGATGTCTGCAGGCAGCTGGCACTCAGCAAGCTCCTCTGCAGATTGTAAACTAAAGGAGGCTTCCTGCCTAAGAAAAATGAGGGAAGAAGAATTTTTCCGATAGCATATCCTGTCACTAGAGGCCAAGAACACAGGCAGGAACACTGTGTGGTCAATTAAGTGGTCTTGGTCTGTCTCCACTGCCCCCTCCATTTTCTTTTTCTCTCTTCTCCTTCTCCCTTCTTGCTTTCTTTCCTTTTTTTCTCTTCATTTCTTTGATTGTTCTTTCCCTCCCCTTCTGTGGTGACCTCTGTGTTGGCTCAGCATCACTGTTCAAGATCTTAGTTACATAATACGGCTTATGAAAGCAAAATAACTCTGCTGCCTGCCATGCCAGGCTGAGCGAAACCCAGAGTAAAAAGTAAACACCTGGTGGTTGGCACTTCTTGGCTTTCTTGGCCTCTTTGCAAGGGGGACCAGCAGGAGAGGGCTTACATGTTACCAGTGTACCAAGTGTATCTAAATTTCTCTTGAGACAACTCAGGTCTTGGAGCTTCCCAATCTGTGAAGAGGCAAAGCAAGAAACAAGAACATGTCAGAGACAGGGAGGGAGTGGGTCTTGGTAAAGAGAGACTCGGTGATTATATAATGTAAGGACTTGAGCAAGAATCTTCCATTGTTTCCACTCTCTGTCACTACCTCTGGAATTCTCAGTCAGCATCTCTCCTAAAAAGTTTGCATAATTTGCATTCGTTTAGTAGCTCCTGGAAGTGTTTACTGGTTTTTTAGTGGTTGTGTAGACAAAAAGGCAGGGCCATACCAATGTTTTCAAGCTTCTAGAAGTGACTAGTAATAATCTTGTCCCCCTGGTGATGTCTCTGACTCCCAGATCCTGATTATTCAGGCAGAAATATTAATGCCGCCCCCTTAGGGGTCCTCCTGGGAATGCTGTGGAAAGAACATAGAAGCCTTTGCGGGTTTCTGGGTTTATATTACTTCGGCAAAGGATGTGTCTGTCTTTCTTAAGTAGCAGAAGAAGGACTGATCCATAAAGTCATATTTTTTTTTTTTTTTTTAAGATTAGAGAAAGTTTAGCCTAGGGTGAGGAGGGACTCAATCAAATTGTATGTATATGTCTTCTCCAGACATTTTAATCCCAGTGAAATGTGGTTATAATGACTATCAAAAGCACCTTTGATGGGAAGCAGATGTCTCACAGAGGAGCACACAGGCTCGATCTTGTAGTGGGCTAATGTGAATTCAGACGTTGCAAATGGCTTTGGAAGGCCCATTGGAGTCCACTCTGGGAACTAACTTCATCTGCGTAAACACACAGTTTGGGACTTTTTTGGTCCCTGTAGACATTGCCTCTTTCTTCTTGCCTGCTCCAGGCTCCCTGGATAGCTTCCAGAGCACCCTCCTGCTTTGGGGGCTGGAAAAAGGGAAAGAAATAACCAACATCAATCATTTTATGATTAAATATTGCTATTACTACTCATACTAAAATATTGCACATCAGTTTTCTTTCTTCCCCCAACGAAATGCTGCATTAAGATATGGCTTATCCATTTCATTCAGACTTCTCAAACATATCTGACTCTCTGAATTCAGCTGTGAACCCGGGTGACAAATATGTCATCATAAATTAGAAGAGTACTATCCTCCAAGAAAGCAAATTCAACCCTGAACAGCTTCCTTTCACTGTGGGAGATGATGGTTCACAGCACAGAATTCTAAATCTGGAAGAAATTTCAGCGATGTCCATAGTTTATCTCAGGCTGATTCTGTAAGGATGGTGTCAATTTCTATAGAAGTAAAAATCCTTTAATGCCAATAAGTCCAAGTATGTTCCCAACTGTTCCCTCCCAAGGGAAGGGAGTAATTGGAAGACTCAGCTACTTCCAGGTTATAGCAATTGGGATAATTACACCCAAATGCCCTGCATTTGGGATCAGGAAGAAGGGGCCATTTCTGGACCAGAGAATTTTGGATTCACTGCAGGAATGGGGCAGCGCATACACTAGTCATTAACATCTAAGATTAATGCTTGTGAATAAACTGTCCCTCACCCCAGAATTCTACCCACTTCCTTTAGCCAGTGATACTGGTAAGTGACCTTTCTCTGACAATTTAATTCAACAAACATTTACTGAAGTCTCACTTAAGGCACTTGGCTAAGTGCCTTAAGTGAGCTAGGCTGTAATGTGTTTATATAAAAATGTTAATAGGTTGGCAGTTTCTGGCTCATAAGCCCACCTAGAGTCTGGTGATAGGTTGTTTGCAGAGGAGAAACCCAACACATTCATTTTATGATCCGCTCTTGTAAAGGAAGTCCTGGGAAGTGGATTCTCCTACTGTACTTTCTCAACATCTCACAGATTCCTTCCCAGAGGGAGACCTGACAAGGGTTCACTTCTTCCAAAAAAAAAAAAAAAAAAATCCTCTTCCCTCCCCTCCATCACTACAATACTGTACTATATAGCATTATTTGAATAGAGTTACCAAAACAGCTCACAACATCACTTGAGGATAAGCTAGCATACATAGCAATAGGACCGGAAGTCCTATACAGCTTGGTGAGGCCAGACAGTCCTTTAGCTGTAGGAGAGGCATGAAGAGGAAGTAAGAATTTCCACTCACATGACCCCCTCATTCATAGGCTTGCACCTAAACACCAAACATAGTCCCTCGTTGGCCCTTATTTTATTAAATTCTGGGTGTATCTCGAACACCTCTTCCATTTAATATCAATAGAGCAGTATAATAGTCACACGGGAGCAGTTATTCTGCACCTTTATTGAAAGGCAGATACAGAAAGGCATCCACAAAGTTTCAATTTAGTGAGTGTGTGCCCACTGGAGGTAAGTCAGCAGATCTGCTGACTACACCACATGGTAGAGGAGTTGAGGAAGCTGAGACAAGTTGCCATGCAAGTAACTTAATCTGAAATCCATGAGAAAGGGGACAACTTGCTGGGTCCAAGGTCCTCAAAAAGCAACTCATCAAACAATAATAGGAACAGCATGGACACTTCCTTTGTAACATGGAACTAGGACACCACCCACATCTTTATATCAGAGGGGTCTGGGCAATGAATCATGGACAAATAGTCAGCAGTGCCCGAGAACCGCGTCTATAAAGCACAAGAGAGGGCAGAATTAGGAAGAGTTGGCAGTAGCACTGCCATGTTTTAACAATAATTAAAGTTTCTATGTCCTACCTTTCTGCTCTTAGTGACAGCTTCTCAGTCCAGTGAATTCTCTTTGAGTGTGTACTGCTTCTAGAAGATATTCATAAGTTCCTGTCTCCTTTATAAAATACTATATCTTTGACAAAAGATTCATGCAGAATACCTGTTTTGTGTACCTGATGAGAACATGTAAATATATGTATATGCCCAAATATATGTCTATATTGTACATATGTGTATGTGCATCTGTCTGAATATTGGAAAATCAAGTATGACATTTTTTCAAATGAGTGGTGATTGAGTTAAATAAAGGCTATAAAATGGCAGGGTTCTAATCAGTCCGAACTGTTTACAGTCACAATTTCCCTGAAGCCTCTGGAATTGCATGATGAATTGCCACTTTATATTAATTATAACTCATAAAGCAACATGAGGCTCTTGGCAGCCTGACTGCAGCCAGAGCCAACCAAGCCAGCAGTCATTAAAAGCTCAGTAAAACAGAGCTTTGCCTTAGTGACCAGCCAAACCACCAAGTTTTCAGGGGTTTGACACCACCCAATGAAGTTGTAGGCTTAGAGCTCACAAAACTGCTACTTGAAAATAATTCATTAAACAAGCGCTACAGACACGGTGACAGGTTTGGAGAGACCGTCCTGAGACAGAAGAACAGGATCCCTGCTGTCATGAAGTTGACAATCAGAAAGTTCTGTGGAGTGATGCGTTTTCTTTGGGATAGCAAGTTACTTTCCAGACTTTGCACCTCATTGGTGTAAGAGGGAAGCAGAAACTGGAATTACCTAAGTGCACCTTTAGTGAGAGGTAGTGGGCGCCCCAGCACCAAGCATTTGCTTAGGAACTGCTTTTATCGACTAAGTACCATTCTACCCAACAGCACAGATCTGGCTTGTTAAATGGCCCTAAGCATAACCATCCAAGGAACGCCCTGGAATCCTTTTAGCTCCAACATTCTTCTATCAGCTTGTGCTGCCGTTTAGCTCTTATCCAATAACTGGCAGGATGACGTTAAGGGAACTCATGTTTAAAATGGAGAACTCCTTTTGTGAATATTGGCCTCTGTCTCTTTAAGGCTGAGGCTTGGCTGTCATGCTACTTAATCTCTCACTGATAAAGTTATCATGTAACCCAGTGTCTGTTAAATGAGCTATAAAAAACACCTTAGAAATACAAGGGGATTGCACTGTGACCTGTAGGTCAAAATTAATTCTAGGTAAGAAGGCAGAGAAGGAAATACACTGGTTATTTCTATCCATATTCTGATCGTATTGATTTTGAATTCCTTTTCATGTCAGGGTTACAAGGAGAAAAAAAAAAAAAAAAAAGTGCTCAAGTTGCTGCCTCAATCTAGTGCTTGCGCCGTGCAGAAAACACCCCACCAAAAACTATAGGGCTGACCGTGAAGGGCAGACAACTTCGGCTGGGGAGAGGGGTGAAGAGCATCTGTTGAAATAAGAACCACCACCTAATTTATCAGCAAAACCAGGAAAACGCTGAGTGATAGGGGCTACTCTTAATAATCATGTTGAAACAACAGGTGCAAACCAGTAGTTAAGATGATCCTGCTTGAAAATCAAGTGATGTGAGGAGCCAACCGTCCTAGGAAAATCTAAAAATAGCTAAGACCAGAACACATCATGCACGCGCCCAAAGAAAACTGTCATTTGTATGTTTGCTGGAACAGGCCCCAGCTACCTCCAAAGTGAGAGGACACTACCTTTTCAAAACAGTAATTACTATTGCCCACAATACCTGGCAACTTAGGTTCAAATGTTGGATGAGGAAGTGCTTTTGCTAGACGTTATGTGTACAGCACCATGGAGCAGGAGGAAGCTCCTCCCCAGCCTGGTGTGGAAATGGACTAAGGAAGGGATAAGCCAGGAGAAGGTGTAAGAACTTTCAGGTAAAGGGACCAAGAGCCAGGGCACAGAGGTGCCACCATGGAGCTTTGGGGTGAATCTTAAGCAGCTCACTGGTCCTAGTGCAAGAAAAGGCATATCCAGGGCATATCTGGTTGGCTGGCCCCCAGCACATCCAGCCTGAGAAGGGTTTAACCAGGGTAGCAACGCGGTCAATATTTGATATTTAGATGAATCAGTGGCAGCTGCACAGAGGATGAAATGAAGACCAGTAGGGATAGTGAGACCAGTTAATAACACAAATACTTCAGGCAGCTATAAAATTAAGCCAGAGGGGTGTTCAAAACACTGTTATAGCACGGTAGGCCAAATATTACAGTAAGCTAGTTTCTGGAGCACAGGGGTGGTGGGATTTACACCCTAGTAAAAACTCCAGGGCTGGGATACGTCTTAACGCAGACATCCCAAATAACCCAAGTACAGGGAAGAGCTGGTTGGCAACGTGACTCCAAGGTTTTGTTTTTTTTAATTCTAAAACCAGGTAAATCTGAGCTTAGTTTGCCTCTTAAGAAAAACTCTTTGGTAGAAAAGAAGGGAATGAAATGGCACATAGGGATTTAAAAGAATCATGTGAGATCTTACGTTTGGTTGTTTCAGAGCTGCTCTGGACAGTTTGTTTATAATGAGGAGTTATCTAACTCTGAACATACTGTACGTGGCAATTAGAAGTCGTCATGGCAAGAAAAAAACCACAGCCAGCCTGCCGCAGCCAACACCAAAACAGCCAGGAACAGTAGGGAAAACATAGGGATGAAGGTGGGGTTTGCTTTTTATTATAAAAGAAAAAATAACTCCTCGGGAAATCTTAACAAAGGAAAAAAGTATTTCACACTCAGAACAGACACCAGGATACAAAATTACAAGTGTTTTGACTCCAGTCCTGTCCCCATCTCCCCAAAGAGCAGAGATGGGAAGGAGACAACTGAAGCAAACAAGCAATTCTGTAAAACAAAGACTTAAAATCCCTACAAATATGATTAAAATCCTGTTTTGCTTTTAAAAAATTTTTAATATATCAAAAGGCCTGCTTTAGTGACATGCTACTCCCACCAGAAAATAACCCCAATACCCCCTTGTCAATAACATGCTCAAGTTGACCAGCCAACTCATATTTCTACACCCCTGTGTGTACATGTGTACCTTTTAAATCAAAGCCACGGGGCTCGGGTGACTGCTGCTGCTGTTAACGTGCTTCCACCTGTTAACTGACCAATGTCCACCCCCTCCAGAAGGGTGGACAGGGCACAGAGAAACCCTTCAGTGGTAGTGAGGGAGTAACAGCTCCAAATAGCCACCTTTTCAAGCACCGCCACCCTCACCCCCATTCAAAAGGAGATCCTTGTTTCTAATCAGACAACTCCCCTCAAATTTGGCTCCCGGTGACCAGAATGGTTTTTTTCTAAAACCACACCTATCTGCACACCCATATATATCATTTTTTTGTTTTTGCATTTAAATATAAAAATACTACTCTGCTTTGTTATAAATGGAGAACCAAGCAATGAGAACTTTTTCTTCTAAGGTAGGGCTATCCATCCCAGCCTTTTATGCTGAGCTTGTCTTCAAGTGAGGGCATTCAGCTCCAGGCAAGGGAAGCACACCAGGGTAAGGGCATTTTCCTGCCTGCCTGACTCCCACCCTTTCCTCGCTCCTAATTCTCACTTTTATTAGAAAGCTGGTTATCTTTTAAGAACTGGAACTTCCCACTGAGAGAGGGGACATCTAACCTCACCTGGGAGTAAGCCTAGCTCCCCCATCCCCTTCAGCTACCTGAAGAAAAAGTCCTTCCCCTCCCTTCACAAATACTATGCTCACTGTCCGGATAGCTACGCCTATTGGACAAACACACCTGATTAAATGGAAGCAGTGGTTATGTTTCCCCACCCCACCTCCCCACTAACACACTAGAAAGCTTCAGTGATGGGGGGGAAAAGGGTGTATGTGTGTGTGAAGAAATTAAGAACCTGACCCCTCTATCCTGGCCAAAGAAAGCAAGAGATATTAACTGGGCATGAGGAATAAGAAAAAGACCTTGATGTTCCGCCCTTTGAGTTACAGCTATTATGACAATCGAGAGTGGGTGAGAGTGGGAGTGGGATGAGGAATTAGAAGGGGTTCCATGGCTGCCAGGCTAGTCCACTTAGTTTTTGTACTGGAAGGGCTCGTCGCCAGTTTCGTTGAGAAGACATGTGCGGATGAGGGCTTCTGTCACCGCAAACGGGTCACAGTTGGCAGAAGGACGACGGTCTTCAAAGTAACCCTTCTTCTCCTGGCCGACAGTCCGGGGAATGCGGATGCTGGCGCTCCGGTTGGCCACGCCGGCAGAAAAGTCGTTGATGTTGGAGGTCTCGTTGAATCCAGTCAGGCGGCGGGCATTGTCCAGGCCCCCCTTGGGATCGTAGGCTCGGATGTGGTACTGGTGCCTCTTGCTCAGTCTCTCGATGGACTCCTCAATGTACCTAGAGGCAACAGAAAAGATGGGGGTCTGACCTGCTGCCAGGAACTCTGCCCTGCAAGGGCAGAGGAGCAGGTATGGATGCAAGAATGGAGTGACTTATCTATCAGTCTTTTCCCAGTTTCCAGTTCACCTCAATATATCCCCAGGAGAGCATCATACCTTGTTACCTGTGTGTCCCAGGGCTCAGAACGGTGCGGGACACACAGTCGATAACATTTGTTGAATGAAAAGATCCTAATCAAAGACTTTCTCTGACCCATGAGCATCAATTAGGTATTGTTACTAATTTAGTTCTTTAATAAAGATTTTCCAATGCCCTTCATCTATGTCACCTTTTCGGTCACCACCCTTCCATTCTATTCCTAGAGAATTTGGGGGCACTTTTCAGACAGCAACAACATGATAGGATTAGATGACAACTTTTGAAGCCAACTGACAAGAGCTAAGGTACGAGCATCCTCATCCTAACACATCAAATCCTTGGCAAGTATTCCTGTATTCTTGCACGGTGAGTAAGCTGGCCCCAGCAGGAGAAGGTACTCACTTCAGACCGTTCTCCTCTCGCATGGCCTTGGTGCTGAAGTTGGTGTGGCAGCCGGCACCATTCCAGTTCCCAGGAATAGGCTTAGGATCAAAGGTTGCTATCACTCCAAAGTCTTCACACACTCGATGCAGGATGAAACGGGCCACCCAGAGGTGATCTCCCATGTCGATTCCTTCACAGGGTCCTACCTGGAATTCCCACTAGAGAGAACAAGAAGGGTGGCCTTTAAAATAAAGACAACTGCTCACCCCACTCCGAAGCCCTGAAGCTGGCTCCTTTCTCACCTTGTGGGTTTTGGGTTAAGGAATGGAACATCTGCAGCCCTTGTTAGCAAAAGTCCCCCACTTGCCCACAGGTGGGGAAAACGGTGGACTAGAGCCATTTACCTGGGCGGGCATGACCTCGGCGTTCGTCCCCGCGACCTTGATGCCGGCATACAAGCAGGCCCGGTAGTGAGCCTCCACGATATCCCTGCCGTAGGCTTTGTCCGTTCCCACGCCACAGTAGTATGGACCTGCAGAGGCATCAAGACGAAATGTCAAGAGGGAAATCCAGCACATCCCTTTCCACCTAAGATGCACGGCCCAAAGTGAGACATCAGAAAGCTCTTAATGCTGGCTCTCTAGAATCACTGTACCTGCCTTTACCCAGAAATGGGGCAAGACAGTGGGGCAGGGGGGCTCCTCTTAGCTGTAGCTTCAGTGGAGCCCAACGTTTTCCCTCAATGTTAATATCTAAACATCCATGTTTGGATTTGGGTAACGTGAGGGCCAGTACTATTTCAGCCAGTCTTAGGGATACTCCCACAGCTGTTTGATCCACAAGGAGTCACTGCCATCTCTGGCAAGAGAGACTTCCGTCATCAATTAATTAAGCAACTGCGATAAGTCATCTCTCACCAAGGGGACTTACCTTGAGGCCCAGGGAAGCCGTTGGAAGGCCAGCCAAAAGGGTGCCCGTCTGTGCCCATGAGAGTGTATTCCTGCTCCATTCCAAACCAGGGGTGTTGATTGCTCACCATGTCCATTATGCGTTTACAGGTATGCCTTAAGTTGGTCTCTAAAAAAAAGAATCAGCACGCCTTTAGAGACATATGGACAAATACAGTGATGGGGAGAAGGTCTTTAGAGTCTGCGCAGCTTAAGTGTTGATTATAAGCACAACTGACCCAGTGTAAAACCTTTCTGTGTCCCATCAACGTATGAGGGGAAAATGGGAGAAGCTGTAATTAAACGTATGTAGGGAGATTCCCCAAACACTTTCGTTACACCCAAGTCACATGACAGTGGATCTAGAACAGAGCAAATTTTCACCTTCTTGGCACCCTGGCCACCTCTCAAGTACCAAGGGTTAAGCACTGAAACCCTCTCTTCACACGACAGTTGCTTCTAGATGTGAGACTTATTCCACTTTCTTGGGCATTTAGAGCCAAATCTACCAATTTTTATTGAGAGAATCGTGTGTATTAGGAGCCTTACATTCCAGGTGAGAAGATTAAGTGCTGAGTTACATAGTATTGGCTGGTGGAAAAGAAAAACATTAAAACGAGATGAGCTCAACTGGAAACAATTTCCAAGCCAGAAGGGAACTTTAAAATAATACAGACTTATTACTGACTGCTTAGCTATGTCCCAGAAACCATTTTAAGGCCCTTATGTTAAAGAAAACCCACAACTGAGTGTTCATTAACAACCCTGGGGTGGGTATTACCAGTCTCCATTTTTACAAGTGAGAAAATGAGGCCCAGTGATGTTAGGAGGCTCACCCAGGTTATAGGACAAGTAGTCGAGCAGCTAGGACACTCTTGACTGTTTTGGCTACAGAGCTCACGCCCTTTACCACACTATGATACTGCCCCTTAAAACAAAGACAATTAAGAATTAAGTTCCAGAGTCACTAAGTGACTCGCCAAAAAGCCTCACTGGCAAAGTGCAGCAAGAGACTTCCCAGAAGGCAGACTTCAGCTGAGTTCAAAAAGATGAATAGCCAAGAATTAGGAGCAACAGGCAGGCCTGACTGACAAAACCCAAAGGTGCAGTTACAGCAAACCTTGAGGTAAACAGGTGTTATCAGTGAACGAAGATGCTCACATTTTAGTCAGTGGACAGACAGAGAAGAAAATAAGCTGTCTGGAATGAAGTGACAACCGATCACGTACGTAATACTGTTCTCGATTATTTGCCCATATTAAACTCACAGAACCCTCCGAACAACTTTATGAAATGGATTTTATTATTTTCCTCATTTTAAATTTGGGAAAATTGAAGTATAGGGGGTAAATAACTTCCCAAAGTTCGTAGCCAGTAAATTGCAGATCCAGAATTCAAACCCAACATTCTAACTTCAGAATCCATGTTCTTAAATCTACAGGTAGGCAGGAGGGGCTGTGTCACGGGGGACTCCACCAAGCAAACAGATTTAGAAATCAATGTCATTTTATGCAACAACGGGGGACCGTGGGAGAACGGCCCACATTACCTCTTTGAATGAGGAAGTTCAAGGTAGAGATGCCAAGTCCAATCCCCCAGACTCCTGAAATAGTATAGCCTTCCCATCCCTGATTTTGGAATACCCTCTACTTCTCGTTTACAGCACTCACGGATGAGGGTGGGAGCATCCATACCTATTCTATACGCACCTGCAGGCTTTCGGTTGTACTTGAAGACTTCACAGAACACCAGCTTGTTGGGGTCCTTGCGGAAAGGATCCCGAAACATGGCAGCAGGAACGAGATACATGTCACTGTTGGAGCCTTCAGACTGAAAAGTACTAGAGCCATCAAAATTCCACTCAGGCAACTCTGGGGTTAAGAGAGAGGGGAAAATTACGTTAAGAGGTACAGCAGTTTTCCAGGCAAGAACACAGCCCCTCACTCACCTTTTCATTTCTAAAGATCTACACTCTTTTCCAGAAAGTCAGTGAGGCATGACTGCCACTATTAATATGACATCTGACACCCTGACATCTGCATGTAGCCCTACAGTCCTGAGTTCTAACAAGATTGTTGCATCCCTTCCTTAAAAGAAATAACAACCTAGGAGTGGCGTTTCATCCCTAACTATGTCTTTCGGACACCATGGAGATAAACAGAAAGATTCTGACATCAGCAGTGAGTCGGTCATCACTTAAAATGTTGAAATAGGAGAAACAAAGACTCTCGGTTTCCTCACTAGGCCATCTGTGTTGCTCCCTTCTCTAATTCAAACCCCCACTATGTCTATGGACTATGCTAGCTTAAGCTGTATCCTTATTTTATAGATGAGGAAACAGACAACTAGCAAGATGACTTATTCAGGGATGCTCCCACATCACTTCCCACTTCCCACTATATTTTAAAGATCAGTTTCTTCCTCTCTCCAGCTGACTATGAGTCCTCCGAAGGCAGAGACCAAACTCTTACCTTGTAGCCCCAGTCCCTGTCCAATACCTGCCACATAGCAGGTGTACAATATATGCTTTATATCATGGTCATTCATTCATTCACTCAAATGTGAACGCTATTAGAAGAGGAAGCTATCCTAAAGGTGGTAGTTTTTCTATTCTGATCCCTTTCCAGAAGGAAGAGGTCTATGGCTTGTTCTAGACCAAAAAATGAAGGTCACAACTCGTGGGATAAGCAATCAGATGATTTCACAATTTCCCAAAGCGGCATCAACTGAAAACATATGATGGCTAGTCCTATTTAGAAACTACTTTAGGGTGTTAGGGTATTTGCTTTGCATCTAGAATCCCAGTGATACATGAGTCTGAAACAGTATTCAGAGTTTGTAAAGTCGGAGGTACAGTCTGGTAAGAGCAGGGGTTTTAAAACTGGGTTCCTTGAGGTGCTTTAGAGCCAACTAAGTAGGGATACCCAAAGTCAGCTCCCCTCTCCCTCCCAAACCAGACTTTTCATCTTCTGTCTTCTATATACTGGCTTACACGCAAGATTCCATTTAAATAAAGGGATCCATTGTTGCCCTGCCTTGAGGCAGTGTAGGAGCTTAATTTTGACTGAATGAAGTCTGCAAAGCCCTGCCTTAGAAAAGCTTTCCAAACAGAACAATAAAGAGGCCAAATCTAGTGGCTTGGTCTCAGGCTGCGGCCCACCCCTATGCGGCCCCCCACCTGGTCATCTCACCTTCTATACTCTTGGGCTCACTGTCCAGGGTCCGGGTCTTACAGCGCAGACCTTCTCCCGTACCGTCAATCCAGATATACATAGCTTGGACTTTATCACCCTGAGGCAGGGACATGTACACCTGCTTGATGCCTTTGTTCAATTGGGAACTCGCCGAGGTGGCCATGGTGGAAGATGTTCTAGAGAGAGAGAAAAAAAAAAAATTAAGAACACGAATTCCAAACAGATCCTCTGTAGCAATGACTCAATAAGAACGACAATGAAATCAACAGTGGGAGTGGTGACCCCTCTCTTTAGAAGTCACACACTCAAAGGTGTATTTATTTACTCTGCTTTTAGGAGCATTCAAGTTTTCTATTCTACAAAAATCTCCTTATAAGCTTCCTCAAGCTAGAATCTACATTTGTGAGGGCTAAGCTCTATTTTCTCAGTGTAGTGGAGGTAGGGGAATTGTTCTAGGGGGAAAAACCCAATCAAGAACACCAAAAAAGAAGATACAAACATTCAGAAGTTTTCGGAACAGATATGGTCTCCTAACACAAGTAAAATCTAGACACAGAAAGGCTTGGCTCTCCCCTTTGCCTTGCATCCAAATGGGCATCTCAATAAAAAACCTTTTGAAGACTCCTTCACCCCTCAGACAAAACCCCACACATTTTGCTGGTAGGATAAAACAAGTGGGCTAGCTAGAAGATTTAAAAGGCTGGTAGCTTCCTAAAAGCACTGCAGTCATCATATCACCAAGATGTAGAAATAGCTGATTCAAGTTTTCTACGATGCACGCTGCCTTAATTTCCATCAGTCAGAGGCAAAGATCCCGCTTCAGAAGGTACGTTGAGAAAGACATTCTGAGAACTTTCCAAGGAGGGAAATTCCCACTTCTAAATCAAAAAGATCTGGAGTTTCAAAAGCTGAGGCATGCTAGAAGCTGCAAGCCACCACAGAACCTCTGAAAGGCAAACTCTGAAGCCAAGAAACCAGCCTCAACCCAAGAGGAAGCGGTTCTGCCCCTTCCTCCCCCCACTCCCTCAGTGGCCCAGGGTGGCTGGAGAGGGAACACATTGTTCTCCAACAACTTGGGCAACTCTCTGAAGTACAGTGACAAAGTTTCTACGGGCAACCATCCATGTTTGCCCAGCAGAAAACATAACTGCTTCTGCTTATAACAGCCTCACCCTTCCACAAGGGGAGAGGACCTCACCTGTCTAGTCATCCTATTAGAGGAGAACAAACACCTTTGCCTACAAGCAGCTATAAGACTTGTTATGTCAAACCCCACTCCTGTCTCTGCCTATTAAGTCCAGAAGCAACAATTCCCTGATCCCTCCAGCTCCCACTTAATGCTACAACCCAGTTTCCAGCTTTCATCCCCAGCGTGTTACACCCCCAACATCCAGCCACACTTTCTCCCTTAAGACTCTTGGTTTCGGATCTTGTGCTGTTTTCCGTGAGACGAGTTGGTGCCAACAGCCTAGTTGTTTACTGTTATCAACTGGTGCCAACGCGTGCCTAGTTGACTCGGTGGGGAGAAAAATGAGATTCTGAAATTTTGGGCTGTTTCTGCAGCTGCCACCGGCTGGGCGCTCTTTCCTGCCTCTTCACTCACCCCAGCCACTGAAGGTGTTTAACTGTATCGTTGGAATTGCCCTCTTTGGCCCTTCTCTTTTTGGAGTGGGGTTCGAGCCTGTCCTCCTTGTCTGATTCTCGCTGGTCCACGCACCGGTGCTTTCGGGGCGAGGGAGACGGACCTGAAGAGGAAGACGCAGAGCGATCCGGGTCGGACCCGGACGCGCAGGAAGACGCAGATGGGTGGCTGAAGGTCTTAATCTTGATTCGAGATTTCTCTCCCGAGTTCACTGAATAGGCAATGAAGCCATAGCTGTTGGAGCAGGACTCCGAGGACCCTGATTCCAGGTCGTCTTCACGTTCTTTCACTGTCCTCTTCAAGCACTTGCGGCCCGGGGAGAATCCCCCCGCGCCGTCCCTAGGGCAGTTGGGATTATCCACTTTGAGAACAGCCCGTCGGGCCCCGGTCGGGATCTCAGGGCCTGGCCAAGGGGGCCATATACCTCCTAGGGCCTAGGCTGGGGGAGGGGGTGGGGGACGGGGGCGTCGCGGGAAGGACAGTGCGCCGCGGCCGTCTCTACCCGGCCAGAACTCTCCACTGGCCGCGCCCGCCGCCACGCTGCAACCCGGGGTCCCCATTGTTCAGTCACAGTGGCAGGCCCCCGAGACCGCGCGGCCAGAGTTGACCGCACCACTAGCCACTCGCCTCAAAAGAGGTATCTAAAAGGTCATCAAGACCACGACGATCGCCAAGGCCTGCCACCGCGAGGAAGAGGGCGCGCTCCTACCACCAGGCCACTCCATCCACCACGCACAGCACGCCACCGAGCGACCTCCAGGGGCGGCGCTTTGAGCCGCAAGCGGCCAAAAGAAGATCAAAACAAGTCCCCGCCTTCCTCAATGCCTGGCGACCGGCGCACCCCACCATCGCCAACCGAGACCCGCCGGGAACCAAGGTGGTGAAAGCCTGCGCGGGCCAAGGCGCAGACGAGGGCGGGAATGTTCCTTGGAAAGGGCCGAACTCCAAGGCCCCGCGGTGCGGCTCGGGAGGCGGCGGGGGCGGCACACGTCACCTCCGGGTGCCCTTGGCTGGCGGGCCGCTTACCTGGGAGGGCGAGCAGGCGTCAGGGCGGGCAGGCCGCGAGAGCGAGGTGCGGAAAGGACAGGAGAGGAGAGGAGAGGAGGCCGGGTGTGCTACTCAGGCGCTCCGCTCTTCTTCCATCCTCGGCTCTGCAGGGCCGCTCGCCGCCCGGCACCCTTTATCCGCGGCCGGAGCCGCCCCCGGCGCCTTGATTGGCTCCCAGCGGCCGGGAGCCAGGGTGGATCGGCTGACGCGCGCCGGGGCCCCGCAACCATTGGGCGAGCGGCCGAGCGGGCGCCGCCCGGGAGGGGGCGAGCCGGCTGGGAAAGAAAGAAAGGGAAAGGGCCGTGGGGGAGGGGCGCTGGGAGAGGGGAGGGGGCGCTGGTGGGGAGAGGAGGGGAGGGACGGAAAGGAGGCGGGCTGCGTACGGAGAGGCGATTTCCTGCAAGGAAGCACCCGGCCTCCCCGAGCTGCCGCTCGCCGCGGCGGGGCGTCCCCGCAGCCCTGACCCGGGTCTGGCAGCTCCCCAACAAACCGCCCTTGGCCTCCGCCCCTGCAGCCCTCAGGTTGAATCGTTTTGCCAAAGAGTGCTCTCTTTCAGTAGGTCTTATTGCAGACCCTACAACTCCCTGAGAAAATTCTGAGCCACGGAAACATAAATTTGCCTTTGCTTGTTAGACGACATCCCCCTCCCCCGATCCCCTTTTCTATGCTCCTGTCAAGTTGAGAGAGGCGCGGGGCGCAGGAGCCGGGCAGCTCTGGGCCTGCCTGGGCGCTGGAGGACCGCGGGCCTGCGCAGAGGGCAGCGCAGGTTGGAGGCTGCCCGGGTTAGGACTGGAAGGAAGAGCCCGCTCTCGGTGGGTTTGGGGAAGTGACCAGAAGTCCGCGATCTCACATTTATAATCAAAGTGCTGTGTATATCATCCATAGAGAGGATCCTGGGTGCTGTAGAAACAGTCGAGAGATCTGTGTGATTCCTCCTCTGTCACACCTAAAGGCAAGTCTCTCAGCCTCTCTGGGCCCAAGTTGGCTGGTCTGCAGGTAAAGGTCTTCAAAAAGAGGACCTTTAGAGTCGCCCAGGAGATTTGAAATTCTGTGTGCAAACTTCCCCAAGGGCAGCTGAAAGGAAAGGGAGGGCTTTGCATGCCCCCTTCAAAGCCCAGGGTACTTAGAAAATTTAGAATTCCTTAAGCAGATACTCTCAGGTATTGCTTTTCAGGTAATTTATTGCACCTTCTTTTTAATCTGGAAAGTGAGAATCGGTACCCCTTCCTCCTCTCAGCCTTGCTGTGAAAATGTACAAGTGAACACAATCTTGAAATAGATACTTGTCAACAGGTGCACAATAATTATTATACCAGTTCTGTTAATTATTCTGTTTTTATTCTCTGAAAACCACCTGACAGTGTCTAGCCTTTAGTGCATCTTTCAGGAGCCTCAGTATTTGAGACTTTGAGATTTTTCTGTTCGAAGACCAAGAAGTCATGCTTCCAGTGCTTTTGGAAGAGGAAGGGAGGAAATTTGTTCTTCTGGTTATTTTTTGTACCACAAATATGGAAAAGAAATGTTGCTTGTGACCACACACACATAACTTGGCTTCTTCGGTCAACATCCTTTCCCTTTCAGAGTGTGTTCTAACACTGTAGTGCTTTAAAATGACAGATGCAGTATTCAGCTCAAATGGCTTTTTGGTATGTTTCAGACAGGTGCCATTCTGGACTGGCGAAGGCACCTTACCCAGTGTAAGGGATTCCATGTTGGGTTTCAGTGCTGCGTGTTGGAGTGTTATGATGTGCTTGTTAGAAGCTAGGCTTCAGGTCAGCCAAACCTAGGTTCAAATCTGGGCTTTTCCTCCTTCCAGCTTTGTGTTGGCTTAGTTACTCAGCCACAGGAAGACTCAGTTTCCTTCCAAAATATTGTAGGGATTAATTGGGACAGCATATGCAAATGAATGAGGCTTGTACCTGGAACATAGTTTAGGAAACAGTAATATTATTATAGGCTAAGATAATATGAAGAGATTGGATTCTTTCTTTCTTTTTAGCTCAGAGACAACAGAAATTTATTTCTCATGGTTCTGGAGGCTGGAAGTCCAAGATCAAGGCGCTAGTAGATTCAGTGTCTGGTGAAGAACCACTTCTTTGTTCAGGGGTGGTGTTTCCTTGCTGTGTTCTCACATGGTGGAATGGATTCTTTCTTTCCCCATGACAACCGGTTACGGACAACTTTCTAACTCAGTGTAATGTTCCTCTCTTAGTTTTATGAGAGTGGGCTTAGACCTGGTAACTGAGTAAAGTGTCTTCATTCCATTTCTTTCTGTAAAGTCTTGAGTTTAAGTGGTTGAGGAGGGGAATTGAGGAGTGTCCTTGTTTAAAAAGATGTTGATTTCCAGCTGCCAAAAGGCCTCAGCATAAACCAGAGCCTCCTACTTACGCTTATCGCCTCCAGCACCTGAGGTAGGGATGGCAAACATACTAAACAATGGAATAGTAGAAGCAAGTGCAGTTTTTAAAGCATATGGTATATTTTGCCCTGTGAGTCCTGCTTCCCTTGTTAGGTATCTTAACCTCCTTGAGCAGCTTCTTCGTCTTGTGTCCCCCAATAGCATCCAGGGTGAGTGTTCAGTAAATGATTGTTGACCACACCGAAATGACAGCGACACCATCAAGAGAACATGTGCTTTGAGCTGCTTTTCCAAGAATGGAAATAGATTTGCTTTGATCCGTTCATGTGACCAGGGACATACTTTGTGAGGGTTAGCGACATAATATGTGACTGCAGAGTCTTTCAGGAGGGAACAAGAGGCCCTGTCCTCCTTGCCCGCCTCGCACTTACTTAAACCAACAGAAACAGGGTCCAAACGAGTCCAAAGACTGATCAGGGAAGCTTAAAAGTGTATGAGGGAAGAAGAAACAGGAAAAAAATAAAGGCCTGTAACTAATTGGTTCGCCCCCAGGAACCCAGACTGTGCTTTTGGAGAAGTTAAAAATGGAACAGCCTGTTTCATCCAGTTTGACTTTGCTGTGTCTGCTGAGCTTTGTTCTCCTTCCTTTTCTTCCCTAAATTGCCACCCACCCCCATTCCCCACCCCCTCCAGGAAAAGAACATTAGAATGCTTGAACCCATGAACCCTTCTATCTCTTGGTACACTCAGTATCAAAGCCCACAGGGGATTCTATTACACGTGCTTTGAAGTCAGGCTTTTCTAACCTAGCATAGAGTATCTATGCCCAAGGAGTGGGAGAGCAATATTACAGGTCAAGATTTTGTTCCAAATCTAAGAAATGTCCGGGGACTGAAAGCATTTCTTCAATGTTGTTCTGTTGTCTGAAATAAAGGCCTTGTCTTGGGTGGGCTTTACCTGTCAGTTCACCTCTCAGTTTCTTTCTCTCTTTTGTGAAGGACATATTCTCATTCTGTGGCCTGAAAGACCTTAATCTGGCAATCTCAGGTGCCTTCCCAGGGCTCTCATGGTTTGCCTTGCACTCCTTAGAGACAAGATATGGGGTAGGGCCCAAACAGACCCAAACGTTCAGCTATAACATGCAGTTTGGGAAATGGCGTTTTCCCCATATCTGAATGATTTCAATAGGCATTCAACAGAAAAACCCTTTCATTGGGCTAAAGAGACATAGCTGAGACCCATGCTTGAGAAATACCCTAGAAACCCAACCCCAAATTGTAAACTATTTTTGGTTTTAAATAAACCATCACCAGTTCTTTCCAAAAGAATAGACTATCATATAATCTTGAAACAGAAAGAAAACAAAAAAGAAGAAAATAAACAGCTTTGGAAGTTAATATCATTCCTCTTAAGCCAGATTTAAGGAAGAAGCTGCAGTTGACCAAGCTTTCGGAATTCACTGTACAATTAAAGCAGTCCAGCTTTTACCTCAATTCAGTATCTAACCCCGAACACAGTGACATTGTTCTTTATATCCTTTCTGATTGTTTGATATCCTTAAACTCAGGTGAGGAAATTAGAAGGTCAAGTCTCAGCTATGTTTTATTAGCCTGATTTAAGTTTTGTTGAAGGTCCCCGGAAATCACTTGACTACAGGGAATATTCCATATCCCAAACTGCACGTTGTGGCTGACGTTTTGGGTCTGTTCGAACCCTACCCTAAATCTTGTCTCCAGTAGGAAACTGCTTGCAGGGTTGGGAAGAATTAAGTTCATCTTAGCTAATAACATGGGCAAATAAGTCCTTTTGAGAAAATTAAAGCCATGCCATTCTAGAATTAGATCTTCACATTAGTCTATCTTAAAAACAAGGAAACTTGGTGCAGTATTTCCCAGCCCTAGTGTGCTTCCAAGGTGTCACTCCCTTGAGAACATTATGCTCTTTCCTTTCCTTTAGTCTCAGGCTGTGGACGATGCTGTCCTTGGTTACCACCTCTAAAACACTGAAATCCCTACTGTACCCACTTAAATAGATGGTGCAGGGGCTGGCCAGTTCACCTCTGACTCCTATATTGTGGCTTACCTAGCACCTTACATATAGTAGACGTTCAATATATTTGTGAACAACTAGATTACCAGAAACAAAACTGCTTTATGGCAGGGTTTATTTAGAAGAATCTTTGGAGATCATTTTGCATATTTAATAATCCCCTAGTTTCATTCTTTTGTGAATCGGATTTTCATACATAAAAAACTTTGTTTCTTAGTCTCAATGTATGTATGGATCTGTCTTTATTCCCTAGATCGATGGGGACATTCTTGAAGCTTATAAAAATGTTTAGGAGATTTAGCACTGCAGTCAAAAAATTATTTAGATAGGAGTGTGTTCTTTAGTTGGTACTTTTCCCAAAGATATCCTCAACTGCGTCCACGACCTTTCTTCCTCTTTCACTCCCATCCCGTTAGTTGATTTGAATCCTTGTGTATTTCACGTTCACATGCCAAATTTTAACGGGAAACAAATAGCCATGGGGTATGTTTTCTGGATACTTGGGCAATACTTATTCTGGTTCTGTATTTTTCCTGACCTCCTTTCCCCTCCCCCATTTTTAAACCGGTTCTGGAGACTTGTTTACCGGGATGGAGATAAAAGAGGCTTGGCTGGGGTGGTGTGAACCTAGTGCCCTCTGGTGGAATTTTGGGAGACTTACATCTCCCCAGAAGCTTAAGAGTGGGAAGTTGTTTTCTTGACAGGCCTTCCAGTGGAGAGAGCCTCTCTGTTATAGCTCAAATATAGTGAATTAATAACACGCAAGTTTATTACCTATACTGGGTATTTAAGAGATATTATCTTGGAGGTATCAATTGATTACCAGAAGTTTCTTTATCCTTATAAAGATAGGCCTCAAATGACTAGAAATGGGTGGCTAGCAGCATCTGTGCTTTTCCATCTTCTCCCATCAGGGTGTACCAGAGGAGAAAAGAAAGGTAATGAAAAAGCGTCTAGGAACCAAGGGTTAAAGGAGCATGGCAAGGATCAGAAAACTTGGTCACAAACAAGTCTTATCCTTAGCCCTCACTCGGCTCTGAGCCCAGAAATTTAAGACCCAGCCAGAAGTTGAGAATCTGCCAGACTTTCAGTCCCAAGGGATACTGGGGGGGGGGGGGGGGGGGGGGCGAGGGGAAGAGAGAAGGCTGGAGGGGCTGGGGGCGAAGAGGGAGAAGGGCTGGGTGGTGGACAGATGGACAGAAAGTGTGACATAGACACACTCTCTGGGGGGGCGGTCTGGAGTATTTACACCATGCTGCTTGCTTCAGCTGGGCCTTCTGGCTGACCTTTTTACTTTCTTTCTGTCTTGCCTCACACCAGCTCTAAGACTTGGGCAAGTCAACCTGCTGAGTCTGTTTTCTGAAGGTTCCTTATAGAAATTCTTGTGAGGATTAAAAAACAATTAACAGTAAATAATTCAGAAACAGAGTAGTGGATTTTGTTATCCCAAGAATGAGGAAGAGTGGACCCATGACGAACGAAGGAGATGACTGAGGCTTTAGAACGATTGGCATCTTGCAGAGTTTCACGGAACCTTGGACCTGTCTGGCAACACATTTAGAAGAAATAGGGGTAGGTGGAGATTCTGGAAGCAAATAAGCCTTTATTAAGCACCACCTGTGATACATAGTTGGCGCATACCTAGGAAATTGTGTAACTTGGATCTGGCAAAGTCCGGATCCTTTCAGAGCCTACACGTTAGGTGGTGAGGAAAGGACTCCCCAAGGGAAATGATTTCAGAAACAGAACAAAGCAAAGTGTATCAGCTGTATGAGCAAATTAACAAGGTGGGTTTAGTATAAGTGCCTAATTGTTCTGGAGAAAAGGAGTCAGTAAGAGTTCTTGGAGATGGCCTCCTTGGGAGTGCTCAGTGGGGTGGGGGTGAAGGTGGGTTTATACTGGGTACCATATACCAGGATAAAAATATGCTTGTGAATGGCTTTCTGTGAGACACAAGGGAGTGAAATTTGCAAAGACCCACATTTACTGGATAGTATCTAGTAAATTACATGTGCCAAAGTGGTGAAATAGGTAAGCTTTGGCTGAAATAGGAGTAATAAAATATGAACTTGGGGGAAGTACTGAACATGTGGAGTCCATAAACATTTCAGTTTTGAAATGTTACTATATTAAAGCATTAATAAAGACTCACTTTATTAATCTGAATTTAAAATTAAGCCAATCCTTAAAAATTTGGGGGTAGAAAAAAAACAGCATAATTTCAACCTTTATAAATCAATTATAAATTCTATTTAGGCTACTTCCACGTGGTGACACCACTTTGGTGTACCAACAGGTACCCACTTTCCTTTATCGGGATGAAACTTGAATGATTCCAGTTTTGAATTGTGAGAAATGGTTATTCCCTCAGGAAAAAGGCAATCACTTGTGCCTGTAGAAGCAGCTGGTGGCAGCATGACTGCTGGCTTCTCCTTTTCCTTTCAGAGGCCTCCCTTCTATTGCATTCTCTAACCCCATGGCTTTTCTTGCACTCTTACCCATTCCCATGGTTCTCTCCCTGCCACCCACTACACCCCTCCCATCAGCATCCCTTTCTCAGGCCCCTCTCCCCTCATCTCCTCAGCACTTAGAAGTTTAAGGACAGGACATGTACCAGCAGATGGAGACCAAATGCTCTCTTTCACAGCCATTACCTTCACTGGGGACCAAAGAGGGTACAGTGCACATGCCCGAGAGAACCCACAGGGAGGAAGACGGGGTGGACCGTGTGCCAGGCATCCTAGGCCCTGTCTCAGGGTGCGCTCTCTGAAAGGAGAAGAGCCTGCTCATCTTTCTCTGACTGCCCCACTTCCGGCAGCAATTCGTAGACGGGCCCTTCAGGGCTCATGTAATATGGAGCTTCTGTGGACCCCATCAGCTTCCAGCTGGGACTATGGCAACGATGCCAAAAGGAAGCCATGCTGTAGATTCCCAACAGGCACAAAGCATTGAGCATCACATGCCAGCAGAAGAAGGTGGTGATAAACATGATGTCGCTGATGTCATCGTCCTGCCATGGGTAGCCGGACACTGGTCTGTACAGAATAAAGCCCGCCTGCACCAGCCAGGAGCCCATCATCAGGAACAGAAAGGTCTCGATCAGTGAGAGGTGAACTGCGTCGGGAGCCCACAGCTGTATGGTCAACACCAGCATCAGCAGGAACGTCACCAAGATGAGCAGAGAATGAGTCTGTAGCTCCACCCCTGCTGAGCCCTGGACGTGTGACACCAACAGCATCAGGAGCACGTAGTAGGTCAGGGCCACGGTGCCTTTTTCTAGGAGCACACACCTCTGAGGCAGCACATTGTTGCTCATGACCTCTACGCAGCCATTGAGGGTGAGGAGGACGAACATGGTGAGGTGCTGCCACTCTTTGGGGTACATAAATCTCGGGGGCAGCTCCCTGTCCATCAGTATGATCCCTCCTTTAACGCAGCTGATCTCATAAACTACCAGGATGGAGCCAGTCACCATCTTCAGCAAACCTCTGTAGGATATTCCCCACAGCCTGGCCCATCTTCCCTTATTCCTGGGAGGACAGGAAGGATTCGGGAGACAGTCACTGACTATCACAGCTTTGGAGACCACTAGTGCCTGATACAGTCCGTATGAGACTAGGAACAGCCCCGGGTACACATGGCCGATAAAGGTTCCCATTGGACTACAGATCTGTCTAACAAGGAGAGAAGAGTGACACTCAGGCACATCCACACCTCCTGGGGCCAATTCAAGGTCTGGGCTTTGGAAAGAATTGCCTTGCACCAACTTTTATCATCTCACCCCACCCACTGCTCCCCCACAGAGAGGAAATGTTTGTTGAATCAAACCTACGCCTTTGGTGGTGTAAAGCGTCAGTGTTCCATTCCAGTCTGGTACATTGGCAACTGACTTCTGCCAAAGAAGAAAGCTGGTGACTGTGCTTTTTAGGGGCTTCCCTCTATGGTCTTGGAGGTGCTTCTGGTGACACTTGTCTGTTTCTCCCATGGCTTCCTCCCCCTTTGCTGCCCAGCACTCAGAAAAGGAGAGGAGAGAGAAGCACGGGATGGGGTGACATCCAGAGGAAGCCAGGGCACTCACAAGCCCTTGAGTATCCTTCAGTACCTCTCAAGCATAACTTTGGTCCAATGGTAAAGTTTTCTTTCTGGACACATAGATTTATAAACATCTGGATATATAACCACATCATCCATACTTATCCTCTGTCTGGCTTTTCTCTTCTTATAGACACATTCTGAAGACGATCAAGAAAGCTTTCACCTCTTCCCCTCACCTCTTCCCCTCCTTGCCCCACCCCTACTGCCACTTGAACGTCTCTACTGGGCAGGAAATAGATCCGAAAAGCTACTTTTTGATATGATTTTAGGAATGGTGGTGGTTTTGTAGTGTGTAAACCTAATTAAGCTTTAGCCCTGCTTTCCAGAATTGCCTCCCCTGTATGGAGCCAGGTTGAGTTGGCTACAAGAGAAATTTACTGGAGAATCTGAAGGTAGAAGTGAAGCACACCTAAGCACACTCTGAAGGTGTCGACGCCAAGCGCCACTGTGGCTTGTGAATTCCGTTACTGATCTGCTGGCTCACCTCCTTGGCATGACCAGCAGCCAAGCCTATCGCTCCCTTAGCTTCTCTTAGTGTGACGCGTACCAGCTTCTGCAGGTCACCTGCCACTGAAGTATGAGGTAGTGAGAGAGAGACATGGGCTCCATTTTGTCCTTATAGGTTTCGGTTTGTCTTTGCTCTTCCTTAATGTCATATACTTCTTCCTGGGTGTTGTCACATTGACCTGAAATGACCTCAGGCCCATCACATAGCAGAGGCAACAGCCTTCCATAGGCTTCTTCACTACACGTAGTAGAAGGTCTAATATCCGTAAGGCATCCATATTCCATATCACTCTGCTCCCATGTGCCATCGCTAACTGATCCAAGGGATTAAGATATACTCCTTAAAATGCAGACACTGTTGAGAAGAGTGACCAGTGAGCTGGTGTTGGCCATTTGTATTTTAATGTGAATTACCCATCAGCTTCATTTATCTATTACTCTAGTTGTGTCTAATGTTCTCCGAAGACGGAGTCCTAGGTATTGGGTAACAGCCAGCTGAGTATAAGACAGGAAGGAGGAAAACAAAGTACAGGAAATGTAAGGCATGCCCTGGGCCCACAGATGGTTCAGGAGGTACATGGAATAGGATTTTCTCTGGGAGTCCTGAGAGGAGAGGAAGTTCATCACTCAGCACCATCCAAGCTTAACATCAGTCTTCTATCTATAACATCTGTCCTCACAGTACAAGCAATGCTGTGGGGCAGAGAGGCAGCACCTGTGTGCTGGCAGCGCCCCTAGTGGAGAGGAAGAGAGGTTACATCCAGGTCACAGCGCTGGCTCTGACCCTCACTCCTATCCAAATACCTGCTGTTTCTCAAGTCTACTTAATTACAGAAAAATTAAATCACCCCCAAGGATGGCAGTAATTTAGATGCCTTCTTGCTAGTGAGAGATTTGGTGGGGCTGGGGATTTGAGTGTGAAGGGAAGTTGGAAAAACAAAGCTTAATTCTGCTTTCTGAAGGAATTTGCTTATTTCAAATTTTAATTTTAGGTGTTTTTATTCAGTTAATGTATAGGCACTGTAGAAAAATCAGATGAAATAAGCAAAAAGAACATTAAAAATCAGCTGTAATCCCCTAATATGGAGGTGACCATTGTCACCATTGAGGGATAGAAACACAGTTGAAGAAGGCAGCATGAGGAAGTGGAAAACACATTGACTGGAAGTCAGCAATATGGAGTCTAGCTCCAGTTCTCTCTTGATTTGCTGAATGGCATACCCCTTATCTGAAAAACTTGAGTGTTGAACTTTCTGTTAAAGTGAAAACAAAAGGACATGAATATTGCTACACAGAAGTGAGCATATTTATCTCCTGCCTGTTTTTCCCTTTTGGTGAATTTTCAAAACACTTGGAGAATACTGTAGCGCTCAAGGGTCAGAGGAAGGAGAATCAAAGTGGCAGATTTTGTGAGTCAGGGAAGAGAACCCCAGGGATTCTCTTTGATTCTTAGATTTGCTTTGAGAGAAGCACAGGGTCCATTTCTCCTCCAAGTTCAGCAGGGCTGGGGCAGAAAGCAAGTGATCTGCAGGCCTTGAGAGGGGCTGCGTTTGATCTCTCTTAGTGTTGCCTCTAATCCATCGAGCCTGTGGTCCCAGTGAGGTGGGAGAAGCAGAACCTACTCCAGGTCCCGCACTCATCTCCCACTTGTTCCTGGCAGCCATGAGCTGGTTGCTGGTGGCCAGAGGAGACAGAGCAGCAGCACCAACCCAACTGAAATGCGGGGTTGAAAGTGGCATGGATGAGGACAAGTAGTCCCACTTAAGGTCCCATCTGGGATGCTCAGGCCCCCACCTTGGCACCAATGCTACATTTGTTCATTGAAACATGAACATCCTGATCTTGACTTTGAAGATAGGAATCACCCATCCCAAACCAGACACTGCCCACAAGTCGCTGAGAAGGAAGCCAAAGGGGGTGAATGATTAGCAGAACTGTCAGACAGCCCCCGAGTCTGTGGACACCGATTGCCTAGAAAGTTGTTTCATGAGGAAAACTCAGTCTGACCTTGGGAGCCCATGGAGGTCCTTCAGGACCTAGTGCTCTATGGGGAGACTCCCCTCAGATCTGTCTCCCCCCCTACATTCTTGAGGGGCTCCAGGCACAGCCACTGCCACTTGTCTGGCTTGATATTCCAGAATAAGGAAGAAGGTCTTCAAAAATTCAGTAAATATGAATTCACTGACTGCTGTGAATTCTACTGAGTGCAGCAGGGCATATACAAAGTATATGACATAGTTCGTTCTTATCCTCAAAGAGCTTGCAATTTAGTTGAAGGCACACATCTCTACACACACGCACACACACACACACACACACCACAGACATTAGAGAACTATTTAGACTACCTCTGTTCCATTGAAATCAAATGTCATGTGTGTAATTTCAAATTTTATAACAGCAACATTAAAAAAGCATAGAAAGTTGAAATGAATTATGAGATATTACATTTAAACCAATATATCCAAAATGTTATTTCAACACGGTATTAATATAAAAATTGTAAATGAAGCATTTTAGATTCCTTGTTTCCTATTGAGTCTTCCAACTCCAGTATGCATTTTACACTTACAGCACGTTTCAATTCACACAAGACATATTACAGGTGCTCCATAGCTACATGTGATTAGTGGCTGCCATATTGGATTGCGTAGATTTAGACAGTATAGAATGACATGTCAAGTGACTTTTAAACTTTTAGTGAAAAGAACAGTTTATGGAGGAGGTGGATATTTGGTCAGAAAGGGTATCTAGAGAGCCACATTATAAATTTGTCAATGGCTGGGGGATTTCAGTATGATGCTTTAATTTACCTCTTTTTTGTTTAGGAAAGCCATAGTCATCATCATCAGAAAATGATTGCAACTCTCCTTACTGCAAGGCAGAAATACAGCACAGGAAGAGAGAAAGCCAGAGGCTGGGGGCTCAAGCAGAACCCCAGAGGGAGTACGTCCATGGATGTCGACACAAGGTCAGAGACAGCCCACGTGTTCATGCGTCAAACTCTTATCTCATTTCAAGTGAGGGTTACTAAGCCTTGGGGTTTGTCACTGTCTTGCCAAAAAAAAAAAAAAAAAAAAAAAAGGCTCACAAGAGATGGAAAACAACATTCTAATTTCTTAACTTGCAAGGACGTATATGCTTTGTTTCTCCTGGCACACCAGCTCATAATTTTCCTCTGAAATTTTCTATAATGTAAGCTTTATACTTCATTGTATAACCATGGCTTAGGTTTCACCATTTATATAATTGATTTCAAATACTTTTGAAATGATCACATTTCAATAGCTGCAAATTGTTCTTCTGAAAACTTTTGGCAAGGGAGAAGCAGACTCACCTTACCTCTGTCAATACCTATTTCCTAGGAAAGGACAGGGTCACAAGATGGGAAGAGTCTGTGTTCTGAAAGACCAGGTAGAAGGCCGCATACTAACTAGGAAGAATGCTGCCTTTTGACTTTATGAGTGTGGGAGAATTAACCTTCTGCTGTGTTTAGCTAAGAAGATTTAAGGGTTTATCTCTGCTCAGAATCTCACCAAGCTGAAATCAAGGTGTTGGCTAGGGCTGTGATTCTCAATCGAGCCTCGGGTCCTTTTGCAAGCTCACTGGCTGTTGACAAAATTCAGCTCCGTGCAGTTCTCGGACAGAAGCTCCCCTTTGCTTGCTGCCTGTGAGTCAGGGACGTCTCTCAGCAACTAGAAGTGGCTCGCAGTTCGTTGCCATGTGCCACCCCCTCCATAAAAAGTTCATGACATGGCTGACAAGAGTGCATCTCCCTGATGATTCACCTTCTTGTAAAGATGTCACCTGATTAGGTCAGATCCACTCAGGACAATCTCCCTTTTCACTAAGTCAAACTCAACCGATTAGTAACTAATTATATTCACTGGTGCTGCTCACACTCAAGAAGGGATTGATTATATAGATCATCTGTCTATACCAGGGGCAGGAATCTTGGGCGCCATCTTAGAATTCTGCTTACCATACCATCCGGTTCTCCTTTTCGTTCAAGTTGCAATATAATAGCGTATGTCTTTGTTTGTATCTTACTCATGATTGTATTGCCAATCCCTGCGCAGTACCTGGAAAATAGTAGCTGTTTAGGATTTCTGAATAAAATGGGTTAATCCTCTGGTCATCTTGGTTTAATTTAGAAGATCCCCTTCATTTATGACCCACATGTTTACAGATTAGTCTCCTTCATCGTATGTTCACTTTTGTGAAGTCCAGCTGTAAAAGTTTTTCTCTTGTCATTGTTCCACATATGTGGGGGTGAATTCTGTTGAAGGCTTCTGGCCTCCTGTGCAATTACTCTACTAATGTTTCGGATAGGATCCCAATAGGAAAGAGATGGCAACCCAAAGTGGAGTGGTTCAAGGAGGGCTTAATAAAGATGCTCCTTATATAGATGTGGGCAAGGTATCAGGAGACCACGAGAGATGGTTGAGTAACAGTTGGAGCTGGTACTACCTCTAGACCCCAACGGACATGGGACAGAAATTCTTGATACTGTATTAAAAGTTCTTAGCTATAGACAATAAGAATCCATTCTGGCTAGTTTAAGAGAAAGGAATTTATTAAAATATATGGGTTAGTTCCCAGAATCATTAGGAGGGCTGGAGAAAGAGGCTCCAGGTTAAGTTTGAAAGACCAGTGCCCAGAACTTCACTGTGAAAATGGGCTTAGGTTGCTGCTTCTGGCACTGACTCCAGAACTGTGGGGCAAACCAGCCTGATGAAGAAAAACAGAGGTTGCCATCTCTTGCTACATAATAGAAACCCCAGGCAGAGCCAATTTCATTCCATTGGCTTCTGAGTTGCAGTCTTAAGTGGCATGTCTAATTGGTAACATGCCTGTACCCTAGGAGCTACAAGGGAGGCCAGAGATTAAAAACAAAAATTTACCAGGAAGGCAGGACTGACAATGTGGAAACTGATCAAAATGTTGGGAGGCTGTTTCAAAGATCTTGTTAGTCTCACGTGTCCACTGCAGGTAGCGAGAAGTGGAATTGGTTGCTTGAAGGATCTATGAATTTAAATTATGGCATACGCTGCCAATCTGACTTCAAGAAAATGTAGACCAATTGACATTGCCTTTTGTATGATAATTCCTTTTTCCCTACATCTTCTCTGGCAATGGATAACATTTCTTTAATACTTTCGACAATTTTTGACAACTTGACAGTGAAAACAAAAGATCCTACTTAATTCTGCTTTTTCTCAAAATTGTTTCAGTTAGCATATATATATATGTATGTATTTGTTGTTGTTTGTTTGTTTATTAGCCATTTGTTCTTCTGTGACATAGTCACTTACTTGTAAATCTTCTGCCCATTTTTTATATTAGGTTGCTTTTTTGTTTATTAATATTTGAACATCTCTGTATATTTTGGGTATTGATTTTTTTTTTTTTTGTCTGTTACATGTTGAAAATGTTCTTCATAGTGTCTCTTTCCTCTCTTTTTCTTGTATCTTTTAGTTACGGGAAAGCTAAATAAAATGGGTAATCTTGTCAGAATTTTTTTCTTGCTCAAGAAAGTTTTTCATATCTTTCATTATAAAGCATCTTCCTTTATTTCTTTCAAACCATTTTTGTAGCCTTGTTGCTCATGTCTAATTTTTCAGTCCATCTGTAATTCTTTCTTTGTGTGTTGTATGAGGTAGAAACTAAAGGGTTCCCCCATCCCTAAAAGGGAGAGTCAGTTATTCTTCACATTAATTGAGTTGCCCCTTCTTAACATGTACTGCATTCTCACGCTACATTTCTGTATCTGGAGTCTGTATTACATTACACTATGTGGATTTATGGGCCAATGGTACTTGCTTACTCCTACACCACGATTTTAATTACTGAATATTTACAATGTATTATGAAAGCTGCTGAAGCAATTTATTCCTCATGTATAAAGGACAATGTTATATTCTCCTGGAACATGCAGAGAAAATTAGGTGACTAGGATAAGACAAACTCCCTGCTCTTAAGGAGACTACCTTTTAGCTAGTGAGACAAAACCTCCCCATGAGAAACAAACAATATGACAAAGAGTGTATCAACCGCATGGGCAAATAACAAGGCAGATTTAGATGAGTTGCTGGAATGTTCCAGATCAAAAGAGTATATGAGAAATTTTTGGAGGAAGAGTTCTTGGTGGCAGTAGTAAAAGGAGATTTAATGCCAGGTAGAAAATAACACTGTATAGTAAATATGTGCCTGGTGGTGGCTTTTTCCAAATTGTACAGAGCATCATTCGGCAAAGGCAGGAGTATAGGATACAGTAAATTAGGCTCTAGTAAATTGCTGGTGGGGCTGGTGGTGGTTAAACAAGTAGCTAAACCTAGCTTTGGCTGGATTAGAAGTCAAGAATAAGAAATGTGATAGCACTTAATGAAAATTTGGTTTATGGTACCTTGTAAACCTCTGATATAAAATTATTAATTCTCACTTTATGTGCAAAATTTGAAACAATGCTAATCTACCCAAATGAAAAAAATATATATGAGATTCTTATTACTTCAACCAGGTGGGGTAAGTGAATTGCACCTTATCTGTTTCCATGTGGGGGCGTCACTTTGGTTGGCAAACAGAAACACCTACCATTACAGTTTTGATTTATAAGAAAGAAGTCTTTATTCTTTGAGTAAAAGCCTGGAGAAGCAGCTGGTCACAGCATGACTGCTGGCTTCTCCTTTTCCTTTCAGAGGCCTCCCTTCTACTGCATTCTCTAACCCCATGGCTTTTCTTACACGCTTACCCATTCCCATGGTTCTCTCCCCCCACCTACTACACCACTCCCATCAGCATCCCTTTCTCAGGCCCCTCTCCCCTCATCTCCTCAGCACTTAGAAGTTCAAGGACAGGACATGTACCAGCAGATGGAGACCAAATGCTCTATCTCACGGCCATTACCTTCACTGGGGACCAAAGAGGGTACAGTGCACATGCCCGAGAGAACCCACAAGGAGGAAGACAGGGTGGACCGTGTGCCAGGCATCCTAGGCCCTGTCTCAGGGTGCGCTCTCTGAAAGGAGAAGAGCCTGCACATCTTTCTCTGACTGCTCCACTTCCGGCAGCAATTCGTAGACGGGCCCTTTAGGGCTCATGTAATATGGAGCTTCTGTGGACCCCGTCAGCTTCCAGCTGGGACTATGGCAACGATGCCAAAAGGAAGCCACGCTGTAGATTCCCAACAGGCACAAAGCATTGACCATCACATGCCAGCAGAAGAAGGTGGTGATAAACATGATGTCGCTGATGTCATCGTCCTGCCATGGGTAGCCGGACACTGGTCTGTACAGAATAAAGCCCGCCTGCACCAGCCAGGAGCCCATCATCAGGAACAGAAAGGTCTCGATCAGTGAGAGGTGAACTGCGTTGGGAGCCCACAGCTGTATGGTCAACACCAGCATCAGCAGGAACGTCACCAAGATGAGCAGAGAATGAGTCTGTAGCTCCACCCCTGCTGAGCCCTGGACGTGTGACACCAACAGCATCAGGAGCACGTAGTAGGTCAGGGCCACGGTGCCTTTTTCTAGGAGCACACACCTCTGAGGCAGCACGTTGTTGCTCATGACCTCTACGCAGCCATTGAGGGTGAGGAGGACGAACATGGTGAGGTGCTGCCACTCTTTGGGGTACATAAATCTCGGGGGCAGCTCCCTGCTCATGAACACCATTCCATCATCAAGACAGAAGACTACGTAAACAGTTAAGATGGAGCCAGTCACCATCTTTATCAAACCTCCATAGGATATTTTGCACAGCCTGGCCCATCTTCCTTTATTCCTAGGAGGACATGCGGGATATAGAACAGAGTCATTGACTATCATGGCCTTAAAGACCACCATTGCCTGATAGAGTCCATAAGAGAAAAGATACAGCCCCGGGTAAAAATGGCCATTGAACTTTCCCATGAAATACAGGTGTGTCTGACTAAGGAGAGAAGAACAGAACTCAGAACCTCTCTGCCCTCCTCTCTTTTGCAGACTCCTCAAGTTTTGGGCGGCCTAGACAGAGCTAACGTCTACTTCCTTTTATCATCTCCCTCTGCCCACTGCTCCCAGACAGAATGGAAAGTTCTGGATGGGAGCCGACACTGTTGATGAAGTGGGTCTCATTTTTACATTCCATTCTAGTACACTGGGAACTAACTGACTTCTGCCGAGGAAGGAAGATAACTATTTCCTGGCATGCACCTGTAAGAATGTATGTTCTCATGAGCTCTGTGTTTGGGCCTTTGAGATGTTTCATGAACATGGACATTATCCAGAAAGCAAATATATTTTTCCTGAACACAAAAATTCATCCACATTTGGGGGTGAGTTCACATATATACATATTGAGCACCTACCTGTCCACTTCATTTTTCTGTGACCACCAAGAAAGCCCTTCACCTGCCCCCAAGTCTCTTTCCACTGGACAGTAGATGAACCTGAAAAGCCACGTTATGAGATCAATTTTGGGATGTTAACGTGTAATTTCTGATTAAAATGCAGATATGTTGAGAGAAGTAGATTCAGTGGGCTAGTTATATTTAATGTGAATTAGCGTGTCAACTTTATTCTCTCTTTAGTTATTATTTGCTAGGTAGGTAGAAAGTGTTCTAAGCAGTAGATGACAACCAGTTGCCTCTGAGGGACTGTATCTAAGGCAAGAGTTTCCATTTTGAGGGGGTGGTAGAAAACAAGGTACAAGGAAGGTGAGGCATGATCTGGGCCCACAAATGCTTCTGGGTGAATTCCAGGAGGTACATGGATAGGAGTTTCTGTGGAAGTGATAATTGTGCTGAGGGGAGAGGCAGTTCATCACCCAACATGAACCGTGCTGACATCACAGTCTTCTGCATAATCACCGGTCCTCACAATACAAGCAATGCTGTGGGGCAGAGAGGCAGCATCCATATGCTGACAGCGCCCCCATTGGGGAGGAGGAGGTGTGACATCCAGGTCACAGCACTTTCTCTGCGTCCTGAGTCTCATCCACACATCTCCCTTTCCTACAGCCATTTATATTAGAAAAATTCAATCTGTTAATTCCCTTCAGAATGAAGGCCATTTCTTACCAGTAGGACAGTGTAAATTTGAGTGTGAAAAGCTTAAGATTGCTTTACAGAGGGACTTGCCTTCATTATTCCATTTTCACTTCAACTTCCCTTGCTTTTTCTTACACAAGTATGGCAGAGATTGGCTAGCAAGTCACAGTATTCATTTCTTTTTCTTCCTTTGTATGCTGATAAATTACATTTCCCACCATGCCTTATAGTGAGCTGCAGCCTTGCAACGGAGTTCTAGCCAGTGGAGTGTGAATGGAAGTGATTTCATATATTAGTTTCTGGCCTCCCGCATAAAAGTGTCCCTCACGCGCTCTTTTGTGTTATTTTCCTTTCCTCTGGCTTCATACAGGACATCACAGCTTGTTTGAAAGTCATATGTTGTTGAGGATGGAGGAACTCTAAGATGGAAGGAACAGGTTTCCTGGATTACACTGTTCAGGAACACTCACTTTGGACTATATGTGGTCAAGAAAGAAACTCTTTTTGGTTAAGCAATGGAAATTTTTACATTTGTTTATTATATCAGCTACTTCACCCAACCTAAGGCAAAACCAACACATAGCCTTTGTAGAAATGTTTGGAAAAATCTGTAAACAAAAATTTAGAGAAAAATAAGCACCTATAATTCCAAACATGACAATAACCACTATTAACATTCAGTGGTAGAACCTCAGCTTTAGGAAGACAGGGTTGTGAAATGGAAAAAAAAAAAAAAAAAAAAGACTGGAAATTGAGAGACCAGGATTCCAGTCCAAATTACCCCCTAATCACCAGAGCTTCAATTTCTCTATTATAGAAGAAAAAGAGCTTTGGCATTTGTATTCTCTAAAGAGAGAGGTGGAGGGAAGAAACAAGACGGAAGAGGAGAAAAAAGAGGAGGGAAGGGGAAAAAGAGGAGAAAGAAGGGGAACAGGAAGGGAGGAAAACAAGGGGGTTATTGCACAGAAGGGAGTGATTTTGTTACCCCACAATTTTTCCTTTTTAGCTAGTGGTCAAAATACCAAGGAAACTTCAAAGACTTAACTGCTCAGGGAACGAAGGTACAAAGGGAAGCCGTGAGTGTGACACCGTGATGGAGTAGACCATGGATGAGAAATCTCTGGTACTCTCTTTGGGGTTTGCCTTTGTTCTGGGAAACCACTGAGCTGCTCAGAGGGGAAGTGGCTGTCTGTGCAGCAAAGTCCATTGCTCACTAAGTATTTACCATCACAAAGAGTCAGTGCATGTTTCTGAGTAGCCCAGTTCTATCTAGAATGGACTGCAGGTATCAGAATGGCTGTTTGGGGTTGCTAGTAATGTTATCTCCAGCACTTAGAGCTGTGAGTCTAAGGGACACAGTCGATATTGAGGGATAAGCAGATACTACTTATCTCCTGACCACCGCCTTTATCTCCGCCTCTTGGCCATGCCTGGCAGCCATGAGCTGGTTGCTGGTGGCCAGAGGAGAGAGAGCGGCAGCACTGACCCAGCTGCCATGCGGGGTTGAAAGTGGCATGGATGAGGACAAGTAGTCCCACTTAAGGTCCCATCTGGGATGCTCAGGCCCCCACCTTGGCACCAACACTACATGTTGTTCATTGAAACATAAACATCCTGGTCTTGACTTTGAAGATAGGAATCACTCATCCCAAACCAGACACTGCCCACAAGTCGCCGAGAAGGAAGCCAAAGGGGGTGAATGATTAGCAGAACTGTCAGACAGCTCCCGAATCTGTGGACACCGATTGCCTAGAAAGTTGTTTCATGAGGAAAACTCAGTCTGACCTTGGGAGCCCATAGAGGTCCTTCAGGGCCTAGTGCTCCATGGGGAGACTCCCCTCAGACCTGTCTCCCCATCCCTACATTCTTGAGGGGCCCCAGGCACAGCCACTGCCACTTGTCTGGCTTGATATCCTAGAATAAGCAAGAATGTCCTTAGGAATTTAGTAAACATAAATTTACTAAGTTCTGTGAGATAATCTTGTCCTCACAAAGCTAACAATATAGTTAAAAGCATAGTATACACACATGAAATAGACATATATGATAATTAGAGAATTATTTTGAATTGGAGAATGTCATGTTGAGTGATGTGTAGAGTACATATTAGATTTCAATGACAGGAGTTGTTCATGGGTGAGGTTCAAGATTAGTCACAATCATCCCTAGATATGTCCCACAAAACTGCTAGTAACTCAGGGAAGGTTTTCGTGTCTGGTTCTTTCAAAAGACTTTATACCAACTGTAAAAGAATCCTTTGTTTCTTATTGTTCCAGAGCAGACATATATCGCTAAGAGTCCAGGGCTGTATTGGGATTGTAGACTGACAGGGCCAGTTAAATGCTTCTCCCACCAGGTTCTAATGCTAAGACAAGGGCACTTGTGGGAGACCCTGAGATTTGGAATGGGGAAACAGGTGACACTGAGAACTGTGAACTCCTCAACTCCATAGAACCTCCCTTTCTGCTAGAAGAAACACCTCTTCCCACCTGAGAGGAAAAGTCTTCCTCTGCATAAACACCTTTCACCTTTTGATGCCTGTACCAGGGAAAGTTCCGTCACCGGGGAGGGGATGCCAGTCTTTGTAGGACCCACTCCCACAACCCTTATTACTTGTATGTCCAAAACAAGAATGGATCCCAGTATAACCCAGACAAGTATGTACGAGACCTGGTCTGAGGTGAGAGAGGAAATTGATGCCTGAAAAGAATTACAAGACCTCATCGATCAGTATTGACAAGAGTGTGGGGAGCATGGATGTGAATGAATTCTAAAGCGAAGTGGAAGAGTTGCTTGAGCCATATGAATTTATCCATATGAATTTATTTAATTCTAAGTTTCATATGTGGCTTGAGCATCTGGGAATGGTGTAAATAGTCTGCTAGGTTGGCCAGTTGAAACCTGGACTCAATGATGGCACACAGTCAATGAAGTTGACATTTTGGAATTTCCCTGGCAAACTCTGGTGAAGCACTGCCAATAGAACTTTCTGCAAAGACAGGAATTTTTTATAATCTGCTGTCCAATACAGTAAGTTCTAGCCTGTGGCTACTGAGCACTTCAAATGTGGCCAGTGCAAGTAGGGAACTGAGTTGATAATTGTAATAAATTTAAATTTAATTAACCATACATGGCTAGTGGCCATTGTATTGAATGGCGCAGCTCTAGTGTAAGGAGTCTGAAGCTTCAGGGAATGGCAAGGAGACATACTTTTTTATCTGAGTCTACACTGGCTGCCTCCCTCAGGTTTTAATACAGGAAGTACCGTATTTTGCCATGTATAATGCACACTTTTTTGCCTAAATTTGTAAAGGAAAAATAAGGATGTGCATTATACGCGGTAGTACTAATTCCAGATCTATATAAATGTTTTTAATTCTTTTATTTATGCTTATGAGTTCAAAGTGTAACTCTAGAAATCAATAACGATATCCGTATACAACATAATTCCCTGGAATATGATAATCAGTTTTGTTGAACTTAGACAAACTTTCAATGATGAAGAGTTCTTCATCGTGAATATCGTGAATTTCTTACCGGTACATAAACTTTCTTGTACCTTGTATCTGTTCTTGTGTTTTGTAATTATTTGTTACATAAAGTTTCTTGTACCATAATATGTTAAAAAATAAATGCCGAAATTCCTTTATAATACAAAAAACAAGTACCTAAATGTAAACAAATAAAAAATTTGAATTAAAAATTAAAACAAAAGATTTTTTTTTCCTGAAAGTTTGAGCCAAAAATATGGGTGCACATTATACACGGCAAAATACGGCACTCTCGTTGTTATTCACTTTTGAGTAATTTTTTCCATTTCTATTTTTATTTTCTCTTTACCCCGAAAATCATCTAGGAGAACATCTTTTATGTTCCAAATAAATTGTATCCTTTTTCTTCTATTATCCTTTTTATGTTGATATTTTTTTCTGCTTTTTAAAAGTATGTTGTTTTCTTTCATAAATGTTCCGTGAGAAGTATTCAAATATTCCTATTAATTTTATATGACATGATTTATGAGATAGAGGTGTTATAGTCTCTAACTATGACTCCGATTTGTTCATTTCTTTTTATTTCTATCAATTTTTATTCTATGTATGTAGATGCCACGATGTTAGTGCATTTAAATTCACAGTTGTTATATCTTCTTGGTAAATTTGATGTAATAGAAAGAAGAAAATATATTTGTCCCGGTTAATTGTTAATGATTCTCATCTTTAGTGTTCTTTTATCTGATATCAGCACTATAATATCTGCTTTCGGTTATTGCTTTTGTATTATACTTTTATGCCTATGTTTTCATCTTTCTGTGCCCAGTTGTTTAAACATATGTCCTGCAATCAGCATACAGCTTGACTTTGTATTTTAACACGTTTGGAAAATCTGTGTTACTTTGACAGGGGAATTTAAGATGCTTAAATTTATTGTGATCTTTGATATATTTGGACTGATTTTTAACATTTTATTTTATGCTTCCATGTTCCCTTTTTGGCCCTGTGTCTCCAGTTCCTTTTAAAAAAATATTTCCATAGGAATGAGTAACTTCATTTACTGGAATTAAAATTTCCACCCAAACAAAGAAATGTCTGTTAGAATTGAAGGTTATGGGAACTTGAGATTGGTGACACATTGGTGAATGTAGAAACACATATACTGTGTTTCTACATGCTCCAACTTTCCTCATTCCTGGGCTCCAGCTTTGTAAAACTTTACAAACAACCCTGCCAAATCTTGGCATCTTGAATTGCCACATTGGCATGTCACACAGGCAAACTTATCCTTGGGTTCTCATAGTTTATGTGACAACCTGTGTTCTTTTGTTCCTCAAATGAATGAATTTTTATATATGAAACGTAATAAAAATCAAGGCCTTCCCTCACTGGTACCTCATTCAGAGCAACGCCATCTAATGCAACAGTTGGTCATCAGTGTGTTTTCTGCCTGCTAAGAAAGACTAGAATATTTTGAGCTATCCTAAGAAACAACAGAGTGAGGGGGCTAATAGTACAGACTCTGGAATACTCCGGTTGGAATCTCAGCTTGCTCACCTTCTGCCCCATTCAGTAGTTGTAAGAGCTGAGTCCAGTAACTTCTCTAAGCGCCATTTTCCTCATAAGCAATATGAGGTCAATAAATGTGTCACCTCAGAGGGTTACTGTGAGGATGAGAAGAGATACCCATGTGAAAACACTCAGCGTAATCCTTGGCATACAGTGAGAACTCAGGAAATGGTAGCTGATAAAGTTAACAATTATCTCAGTCCACACCCAGCACTTTAGACAAGACTTTTCACACAAATCGTGGTTTCCTTAATCCCCCCAGAAGGAGGGCTGTAGAGCTCCTTGAAGGCTTGTGATATCTCTCAGAAGAGACATAATTTACTTCTCCTGATACTCTTATCATCCCTGAAGCTGAATGTAAATGTCAGTCCATGAACTGATGTCAGGGGTTTAAACAGGTGCTACGCGTAGGGCTTTGTACTGGCAACCTTTCCCCTACTTTTGCATTTTGTCTGAAGTTCCTGCATGAAGAAGACCTGGCCTTTAATGAAATAATCAGTCCCGCGTCTTTTCATGTTTCCAATGAACGTTAATGAGCAAACAGAGAAAGATCAAGGGGGCTGTGACTAGGATTTAAGGAGACCTTGGAAGCAGAAGCCAGGATGGGGTAGGTGCCCTCCGGAGACATGCCAGTGTTTGCTTTTGATGACACTCACCCTCAGATCTTGTTCATTTGAGCTGCAAACCAGAGACTCTGGTACCAGATACCTGAGATTTCATCGTTTGCAATGTCCCTGTGTTCTTCCTTCAACAAACATGTTCAACACCTACTATGAGCAAGAAACTTGCTCTCATGCTTTTATTGTAGGCTTTGAGTAATACCAAGGTGGTTAAGACACCCGCAGTGCCATCAAGGATTTTATGTTCTGGTAGAGGCAGTAAGATGGGCACAAACAGCCACAGTCGGAGGGGGACTGAGACATGTCATAGAAGAGGTACAAAGTTCTGTCAGCTCAAGAAAGGAGCAAATTGCTTCCACCTTGGAAGGAACCAAGACTGTTGCATGCTGGGAGTTAGATCGGAGCTGCCCTTTTAAGAATAGTGGGATCTGGACGGGTAGAGATGAGCAGTGCTCTTTCCGGTGGAGCACACGGTGTGAACCCTGGCAGGGAAGTCCAGGGTATATTCTGGAAATAGCAAGTTGTACCTACCCTGTGTCTTCTATCTGTGTTTTCATGGGAAAGTCTCTTAATCAACTTGAGCTCAGTTTCCCCGTGGGGCTAGCTTTATCTATTCCTCAGAATAACTGCAAAGATGAAATGACTTGTATTATAATAGGCCAGGGTGTATAGATCATTGTATGTGATTGAAAAATGGGTGGTAGTGTCCCTCGTGCCTGTTTCTGTTTCTTCCCTTTATTCCAGGCCCTAAACTGATGCAAGCAGATTCCTAGGAACTTCTACTGGAATATAGAGTTCAAAGGCAACCAAAGGGAGTGGCAGGTCAATAGTGCTGTTTAAATAAGGAAGTGCAGGCTTGCCCCAGGCAGTTCTCAGCAGAGCCAGCTCCCTCCTGGCTTAAAAGGGCCCTCGTCAGTCCTGGACTGACTGTCCCACAGTTTCCGTCCTTGTTACAAACTCATGGATGGTGTGACCATCTTACCAAGTATCCTGTCACATCCACATTAGCAAAGAGCTCCTCTTTCAAAGACATTATCTCCACTGCTTCTCCAGTCTTCTGGTTGAAGACTCGACACAGCTCTCTCCTCAGTGCTATAACCACGCTATGTTAGGAGCTGTGGCAGCCACGAAGGTGCATTCAGCCCAATACCTGCAAACTAGGAGCTGCTAATGAACAATAACACCGTTAATAAAAGACATACCTGCAAGGCCTGACAGTAGCATTCCAACAGAATATAGGGAAATGGGAAAGCAATTCCATCTTAGGGCCTGGGACCCTTTGGAGAAGGGGCTCTGAGCTGCGGCAAATGGCACGAGCAGGGCAAAGGCATATAATTCAGACAGACTGCTTGAGACCAGACAGGTATACAAGAACGTACAGGTATGCCTGGAGATCAAGATCATATAGGCTGTGGCTATGGCAGTGGAAATTTAAAAATGCAGTATGTTTTAAAGATAAAAATTATACAACTTAAATTCTCACAATGCTTTACCGTTTGCAAAGCTCTTTTGGATACTTCACTTGACAGTTACCATAACCCATGAAATAGGCGGTGAATGTGCTCTTAATACTTGTTTAACAGATGAAATAACTATGGATCAGTGTTTTTATCTTACCAAGGAGTACTGGTCTAGCCAATGATATAACTAGGATCTGAACCCAGGGGGCCTGGTTTCAAGTTTTGTTTGTTAGTTGTTTCATGGCATTTAATCCTGTCCCTCCACACAGGTTATGAGCAGTTGAGTTCTAGAAACTATTTCATATTTTACTTCTGGAATTATGGGGGCATGTTGTGAAGATTATCTCGATTGATTGATTCAACACATGATTACATTTAGTGGGAAGACATAGGTAACAAAAGTAAGCAAGCAATGTGTGTATATGTTAGATGCTGGTAAAGACTAGAGAGAAAAATAAAGCAGAGAAAGGGAAATAAGATATGCCTGGGCTGTGAGGGGTTGCTCTTTTCGATAGTGTCATCAGTGAAGGTCTGTGTTATTGTGGTGACATTTAAACTGAGACCTGAAAGAAGTGAAGTGAGTTGGTGAGTCATGCAGATATCTGGGGAAGAGACCAGTTAAAACCATGGCAGTTATGCAGATGGGGCTTAATGATGGTGTGGAGCAGGATGAGAGAGGTGAAGATGGTGAGAAGTGGACAGAGGTTGTGTGTTTTTTTGTTTTTTGAAGGTAGTGTCACAAGGATTGAGGGATCCATGAGATGTGTGGTCTGAGAGAAAGAGAGGGATCAAAAATAACACCAAGATTTTTAGCCTGAGGAACTGGAAAAAGGAGTTTCCATTTTAATGAGATGGCAAAGGCTTCAGGAGGAAAAGGATGTGGGGGGAAGGCCAGGGGATTCTTTGGGGCACTTTTTAAAGTTTGAAATGCCTATTTGACATTTGAGTATGGATGGCAATTGGTTATACATGTCTGGGGATTGAGGAGAGAGGTTAAGACTTGAATATAGACTTGGGAGTGAGCATATAGTTTTAGTGGTTGTCAAGAACTGTGAGGGATCTGAGTTTTACGCTATTTACAAGCTAACAAGTCACCTACTGCAGCCTCATGGATGCTGGCAGAAGACGTGAGACTCTGGGGTCATAGACAGAGGCCTTTATTATTCACAGCAGTATAGCAGTAGCCAGACTACCTGCCTTTTCCTGCCATAGTTCTCTGAGTCACAGTTCCCCAGGGCAATGTGGAGCAGGCTGGAGATGCCTGCACACGCAGTGGTTACATGACAGGAAAGGAACCCTAAGCTGAGGAAACCTGAGTCTTTTGTAATGGGCAATAAGCATGCCAACCCTTTATTCTGAAGGGAACACTATCTCTGCATTGCAAGCTGTTTGCTACATAAACATACTTGAAAAGATTCCAGAATAAAGCCAGTCAGCATCTCAGCTCATGAGCAGGGCAGAAATGCAAGAGGCCACGGAGAATTGTTTCCCCACATGCTATCTATCACCCCCTAAGGAGCACTGTGGAAAATTAAAGGGCATTTATGGTTTTACAGTGATTGGGTGCTACTGTCATTTCATAGGCAGGAGCCAGGGATATTAGATATGCTGCAAGGTATGGGACAGTCTCACATAAAAAGAATTATCTCATGTCCCATACAACTTTTAATGTCCCATCTGGCATTCACTTCAATGAAAAAGCAAATTAACATTATTTGAATTATTTGAGCCTAGACTATTGCTGCTTTACAAAATACTTTTAGTTCAGCATAATATGCACTTAGTTAAGTGTATATTAAGCACAATATACACTTAATATTTAATCATTTAAATCAAAGGAACATTGTACTGTGCTATGCTCAGAATTCTATGAAAAATTACTCACCATCTGGGGGGGATTATATTGTTAGCAACAGTACCAGTTGTTTGAATTGCCGCACTTAAATCAGACTATAGTTGTAGCTGACACAATTATAGTGATTGTGTATGTGTGTGTGTGTGTGTGTGTGTGTGTGTGTGCATGTGTGTGTATTTTTTCAGCCTTTATTTCATAAGGTCAAATTCTACAACCTTTTTTGTAATTACCTAACTTATCTTAAATGCAATTTACTCATTATAAGAAAATATGATATAGTCAGATGTTTATACCAAGTACTGTTGAAATGTCAATGAAGAAGAGGATTGGAAATTGACCGTTTGATTCAGCAGCACAGAGATAAGTCATTAATGACCTTGAAAAAAGAAAAGGTTCAGTCAAAAGGTGGGGACAAGAGTCTCTTTGAAGTTGGCTCAAAAGAGCATGAAAGGACAAGGAATTGCAACATGAGCATCAACAACTCTTTTGAGAAGATATCCCACAGGGGGAGCAGAACAATAGGGTGACATGCAAATCACTGAAAACGGATGCCAAGCCCATAGAAAGGGCTCAATAAATGTTGGCCAAAGAAGGGCTTGGTGACTCATGGAGGGTGCTCAGTAAATGCTGGTCTACGGAATACAGAAGAAACGTAGGCGTCGGGGCTGGTCAGGAAGGGCTTCTGTTTTTTTAAATAAACTTATTTATTTATTTATTGAAATTATTATTCGTTTCAGGTGTACAAAACAATGTACTACCTCTCACAAAGGGATAATCCCCCTCACACAATCTGCTACCCCTCTGACATTGTGTATACTGTGTTTCCCCGAAAATGAGACCTAGCCGAACCATCAGCTCTAATGCGTCTTTTGGAGCAAAAATTAATATAAGACTCGGTATTTATATTATATTATATTATATTATATTATATTATATTATATTATATTATATTATATTATATTCTGGTCTTATATTATAGTAAAATAAGACCAGGTCTTATATGAATTTTTGCTCCAAAAGATGCATTAGAGCTGATGGTCCGGCTAGGTCTTACTTTCAGGGAAACAGGGTAACTGTTAGAATTGCATTGACTCTATTCGTTATGCTGTGCTCCACATACTGTGGCCATTTATATATATATATATATATATATATATATATATATATATATATATATATATATAAAATTATAGTTGGCATTCATTATTATTCAGCTTCAGCTTCAGGTGTAAATCAGAAACAGTCTCAGAGATATAGAGACAAAACTGAAGGTTGCTAGGTGGGAGGAGGGTGGGGATGAGGGAGAAGGTGAGGGGATTAGAAAGCACAATCGGTAACCACAAGATGGCCACGAGGATACGAAAGACATTTTGGCGCATATCATCAATAATGTTGGAAAGATTTTGTAGGGTTATCCGATGGACACTTGTCTTATTAGGGAGACCACTTCAGGGACGGTGTAGGAAGGGCTTCTTGGAGTCTTTTTTGAGTCATAAATGATGGAGTTAGAGCAGGAACACTCAGGTGAGAGGGTGTTTCAGGCAAGAACCAGGGCACAAAGATGGGGGAGGGGCGGCCTGCCCGCCAAGCTTGGGAGCTTTTGGGGGAGAAGCCAGGCTTGAATAGAGAGACAAGGCTGACAGAAGACCTCGAGTGCCAGACCGTGGCATTTATTTTGGGCCTGATGACTCAATAGGGAGCCAGAAATCTTGAGCCGGCAGAACTTATTGGGAACGTAGCATGAATTGTATTTTTCAAGCTATGTGCTGTGCTTCTGTGCCAAGTGTTGAAGTTGGGCTGGTTACAGCTCACGCTCCAGACAATCTAATGAGAAGCATATGTTTTTATACTAACTCCAACCTTCAGTTTCTTCCCTGACTTAGGACAATCATCGCAACAAAATTTGAGGGACAAAGATTAATGGGAAATCAGAACTCACGTGAGGGGTTTAAGGAGGTGAGGAGAAGGGGGCCCTCCTGAGTGAGTGCCCTGGACGCTGGCTTGAAAAGGCTGTTTCTGCAGAAAGCCAGGTAGGTACTGCTCCCTCAGCTGGCTGTTAGCAGCAGGCTGGCTTGTCAGGCAAGGGCCTTGAAGCCTTAAACACCCCTCTCCCATTTCCATGAATCAGAGTGACAAAACAGTGACCTGGCTGGATAATTTTAGAGTTGGTGTGATTCATCTTGTCACATATGGTATTGAGATTCTGACCAGGCACGGTTGGCGCATTCTGGGTACCCAGGGAAAAGAGTGGTGAGGGTGGGGCCGAGAGGGCAAGCACCAGCTTTGGCCCAGCTGGACCTGGGTTTGAATCCTGCCCTTTCATCTCCTGGCTATGTGACCTTTGACAAGTCCCCGAACCTCCATTACTTCTCTGTCAAGTGGAGATGAGGTTTGTTGTGAGGGTTCCCTTGCTATAGAGTTTGTTGTACAAGAAAAATGTTTATTATTACTGCCTTTAGTGTGTATAAATGTAATCATTCTGGCTCATCAGTAAATGGTGGTGTGAATGGAGAACTATGGGAGAGAAGCAGCAATTTGTTCCGGCTGGAATGTGACAGTTCAGCTCGTTAAGCCCCTCTTAGCCCCAGATTATTGTCCATTCTTTGGTAATCCTGTTTGTGTCACATGGTCCAAGTTATTCAGAAAGCTCTAACAGGAGATTGCAATCGTTTCTGAATTCTGTAGCTTATTAGATTATGACTCAATAGCCTTTGTGATCCTGGGGCTTTTCGTAGAGAAATTGGGCAGGTGCATAGCTAGAGGCAATGAGCAGCAAAGAAAATGTTTGTTAACTGGTCACTTTGGGCTCTATGCACACTCATAACTGGCGCTTTCTATTAGGTCATCAGCTGCTGGCTGGGATGATGGAGACACCAGGTATGTTTCCATAGGTGATAGAGCCTTGCTTCCTCTGCTCCACCATGGAAATGTTATAGTGCCAGCCACACATGGGGAGTCATAGAAATTCAACGTGGCCTGTAAGGAGGTGGGTCTGACTGGGAATGAAAGGTATTGTCCTAACAACACTGCCAGGGTGGCAAATAGGCCTTTGGTTCCTGAAGTTTGCATCCTCCTGGTCTTTCAGGAGGGTGGGCAGCTCTCTTTTTGCTCTATACATGCAGATCCTTTCTGATGATGCTCCAACTATTGAAGCAGAAGGGACCAGGATAGAGCAGCCCGGGAGCAAATCCCAGGGATTGGGACGAGCATGAGACTCGGGTTTGGCTGGGAGTAGATGCAATCACTCTTGAGCAGGACCTCAGAGGGGACAGCAGGGGTCTGATAGGATTGAATGGGAGGGAAAACGTCCTGGGACCAATGCAAGGAGCACTGGTGTCTGAGGTCGCACAGATTGAGTGTGGTGGCTTAGAGTGGCCCTCCGCCTAAAGCCTCTGCTGGTTTGAGCAGGAATTCGGCTGTGGCAGTCTCTTTACCTCACTGAGCTGCAGCACCAGAGACTGGAGTTTCCCCTCGGAAGCTGGAGGGGAGGGCTAAAATAAATAAGATGTATCCGGAAGTGTGGCAGCATCTTGAAACCATACTGGTTGCTCATCTGAGGGCAAGGCCAACAAGAAGGACAGAGAGGAAAACTAGAAATAATCTGGATTCTTGATGACTTCATTCAAGCTCTGTATTAACCAGCTCTGGGGCTGCGCTACCTCTGGAGTTCTTGTGAAGTGAGAGAATACATTTCTTACTGCTAAGCCAGTGGAATCAGTTTTCTATTTGCAGCCCAAAACATCCTAAATGATTTATTACCTGATAGATTTATGTGGAATAAATGAGGCAATTCCTATAAAGCGTTTAAACACTGTGAAATGTTAACAATTACCGTTAATAGGACACTTTATTATGGAATTATACATGACTTTCTTCTTTACTAATATGTGTCATATTTCTCCAAATATATATGAGAACATTTTTGGCCAGAACCCAACCTTCTGCTTCTTTGGTGCCCAACTCACTTGTCAAGCAAAATGCATAGTAGATATTAAATATTGATTTCATAATTTATATATATATATATGTATACATATTCCCTAAATGTAACCCCTAATGGACAATCTAACCCAGATGCCCTTGTGATTTGGGTGGAGACTGTGTCCCCAAGAAAAAATGTTTCATTTTGTTATTGGAAGGTGAATGCCAAGAGACTCTAACCTAAGTAGTTTGAAAAAGGGGAAAATGGCAGACCTTTCTAAAACTGGAAGGTACCAGAATCCCAGGCTATCGGAGCTGGAAAGGACCTGAGAATCATCTGGTGCATCTTCATTTCACAACTGAGGCCCAGAGACTTCCTCGTGGTCCCAGAGCTAGAGACCAGGCCAGGCGTGCAATGCAGGCGCCAGCCTCCTGCCTCCATCCCTTTCCTTTATTTGTCATCACGCTCTCGACTTTCTCCAGAGTCAACTTCCCTTATAACCTGAGTAGGGGGAAGCCCTCTCCCCAGAGGCTGTTTGGGCTGCTGGGAATCCATGGGAATCCATGCGAATCTGTTCCTCCTTCCTTGCAAGGTCATTCTGCCGAGCTGCTGCCAGGGACCGGGTGGCCTGGCATGAGACCTGAGACTCGGCACCCTTTGTTGGCTGCAAACATCAGCCCCTCATCTCTGAAGGGCCACTAAAGGCCAGGAGTTGGAAAGCGGCCTCTCCATGTCCACACACTGATTAGCAATTCGCGTGGAGGGCCTGTCACAAGGGTAGTGGGGGACTCCCCAAGGGGGCCAGTGCAAAGGAGAGCGTAGGACCTAGTTTGAGCGGCCCTGGCTCCGTCCATCCCAGGGAGAGATTTGGGAACTCCAGTCTGTCCCAGTCTGGCTCCGCACATGGCCTTCCCTCCCTTCCTCTCACCCCACCTGCACGTCATACACACTCACAGCTTTGTCCGGGTTATTTTCCACACCTGGATGCTCCTAGCTATTCTCATCTCAACAACCCAAAATTGTTGGCCAGTGCAGTTTAAATTTCAGTGCAAATGTTTAGCCCCCCCATCAGAATTAACCACACCCTTTTCTCTGTTCCCACCATACTTGGTCTATTAAGTCATCATAACATTTAATTCGAGATGGCTTTAGTTGGGTCTTTCCTACTAGATCAGTGCTTCTCAAACTTGAAATGCATACAAATCACCTGGAGATCTTAGTAAACCAGATTATATTACTTAGTAAACCAGAGATTCAGATTCAGATGGTCCCGCATGGGAGTCTGCATTTCTAACAAGCTCCCAGGAGATGCTGACGCTCTTGGCCTGCGGGCCACACTTTGAGTGCAAGGTACTGCTTTTGAGTCGCTTACGGGTAGTTGCCACGTCTTACTCATCTTTTTAATGCCAGCTTGTAGGACAGTGTCTGGCTGATTGTAGGTGGTGAATATTCGTACACATTCGTTGAGTTAAAACCCCCACAACTCCACATTTACCCAGGAGGAGAATGAATCTTAGAGAAGATGAACGCCTTGTCCTCGAACATCCACCTAGCAAATGGCCAAACTAGGTTTCAAACACAGGCCAGACGCCTCATTTTTTTAGTCACTGACTGACAATGTCTCTTGGGGACCAGACAAGGTGGATGTTTTACTTATTGGGCTCCCTGGCTTTTCCCTTTCCTTCCTCTGCCTTCACCGGGTCTGGGTTGCTTTATCTTCTTTCTGCTGAGTTTTCTATGTTCTCTCAGGCTTCTCAATCTCTTTTCTCTTTTACCTTTCTTTCCTTCCCTCTCCCTCCGCTATTCATCCCTCTTAGTCTTCTCCCTCCCCTGCCCTCTTCCTGCATGCCAGCCTCTCTTGGTAAACATTTCTGGGTCCTTTCTGCTTTTATAAAAATGTCGCCCCATATTCCTGGGTGAATCTGTGGTGAAACTCCTGGTGAGGGCAGGAAGATGGTGTCCAGGGGTGGCCTAATGACCAGGGTGGTGTTTCCTAGTCTAGTGCAGGAGTTTGCAAGCGTCAGGTGAAGGATGGCTTGCACTGGAATCACCAGTGGTGGGAGACAAGTATGATTCAAAATGCAGATTCCTGGGCCGCAACCCAGAGACTTTATTCAGTAGGGTCAGGGTCAAAACTTAGTGCTGTGTCATTTTGAAAAGCTCTCCTGAGATAATAATGAGGAGTAGTAAGGTACATACCTTACTGTTGGGACCTGTGCTCACAGGCCCTGTCCCTCGGGGTGAGCCAGTGCGTGGCCAAGTGGCCACAGTGGTACCAGGAGGGTGGCCTCTGGTGGAGGAGGCCTTCCTTGCAGGTCAGGGAACATTGTTTAACACCTGCTCCTTCCCTATCCTAGGTGGACAACCCTATAGTGGTATGTCTGGCCCAATAGGGGGAGCTCCTTGCTTCCGTCACATTTGGGCAAGCAGACTCTTCTGATGTGCATTCCATCTATTTTTGACTATGAGTCCCCAAACCAGAAATATGTCCATCTCTTTCATCCTTTTAAATGACACTTCCTGCTCTTACACAGTTGTCACCCCCTGTTATTGGCTGGAGAGGACTAAGAGGAAAGCAATTTTCACTCAATGCCTCTAATAGAATATGAGTTTCCTCCTTAGTTTAATTAAATTAAGTTCCAGGACTTTCCCCCATGAGCTCTGTGGGGTCTGACGGCCGCACATGCAGAATTTGGTAGAATCTTTGATGCCGTCTAGTCTACCCCACACTAATGAATCCTTTTTGCCGATTATTAAAAGACAGACATTCTTTGAAGATAAGCTCTGTGCTGCATCACCAAGCTGTTTGCCAGTATGACGCTCTGCCCTTGGTTTTACACCATGTGCCTCAATGGGGACAATTTCACCCCCAAGAGGGTGAAAAAAAATGTGATTTTAGATATTACAATGGTTTGTGGCCCTCCAAAGGGCAGTATATCTATGGTGTTAAATTTTCACGGGGGAAGGTAATAAGGGAACAACACATGCTGAAAAAGTTTCTTAGGGAGGACAGAAACTAGAAAGGGATTGAGAAACACCGGTTTATGCAAAGGAATCTGTGTCTCTCTGGCTGAGAAGTTACATGATGCCAAGTCATCCCCGTCCTTTCATTCTTCCTCTCCTGTGTCCAAGGACAAAGGAGTCAAAGATAAAATTCTCTAACTGCATAGCTCTGATCATTTGTTCCCCTCATTTAACTTTAGCTCTTAGCATTAGTGACCTTGCATCATTTGTATGTGTCTGTTCTGTCTTCATAACTAGATTATAAAGGATAGAGGATAGAATGTGATAGGATAGAGACCACACATTCATTTGATAGTCCATTTATGTATTCATTCACCCATCAATCATTCATTGAGCATCTCTCGGCCTGGGGCTAGATTCTAAAGAGACAAAGAATACAGGGTATGGTCTCCAACTTCAAAGACTTCTCAGTAAACTAAAGAATGGTGAAACAGGGTGACAAGTGTGACAATCAAGATGTATATAAGTTGCACATCTTTGGAAGGAGGCAGTGCTTGAGCTGAGCCTTGAAGGAGAAATGAGTTTCCCAGATAGAGAAAGAACGTGGAACAGGAAGACCATCGCAGACCAAACTGGAAGCTTCTGATGTGTCTGGAGACAATGGTACATGTGGGAAGGGACTGGAAATGAGGTTGAGCCAAAGCAAGAGGCATCTAAGGGCAATGGGATGCCACTAGAGAATTGATTCGCTCTCTATCGGCGGCAGTGTGGATAGGAATAGTTGAGGATTGGAACCCAGTTAAGAGATGTTACAGCGATGCAAGTTGGTGATTCCTGGACAAGGGCAGTGGGTAGGGAAGGGGAGTCCAGAGACCTAGTTGGTTCACAGGCTGTGGGGATGAGTGAAAATCGGTATCACCATCTGGAAGGGAGATTTATCACTATCTGTAAACTTAAAAAAAGAATATCTATTATTCTTAAAAAAGGGATATCTATTATATCTACTATCTATTAAAACTAAAAAAAAAAAAAAAGGAATAGTCTTATGACTCAGAAATGTCATGTATGGTTGCCTACCCTAAAGAAGAATATTTGTTTGGCATTGTTGGTTTCAAAAAGTCAGATGCACCAACATGTCCATCGATAAAGTATAGAACATTAAAAGGAGTGAGCAGCTCCTCTATGTAACAAAATGGGTCTGTCTCCAACACATTCTCTGACTGAGTGAAAAAAAGCCAGTTGTAGAATGATATATACAGTGTTGATGTCTTAAAGCACAACTCATTGTGGCATTTGGGGGAGCCCCTTTGCAATCAGCTGCCTTTCCACCTTCTTACTCCAAAGTACACTTGTCAGATATTGTCTCACTCACCCACGCAACACTTCCGCTTCCTCTTCTTATTTCTTTATTTCTTATTTCTTAACAACTTAATGTTGAGTAGATACAAAATAACATTTATAGAATGCATGTAAACTATACAGAGTTGGTATACAATCAACACTTCTTCCTGTGCTCCCCACCAACTGTAAGAACAGAAAAAACATTGTCATTATTTTCAATGTCTTGTGAGTCCCTCTCAGATCTGTCCTTCCCCTCTCAAAGGTCACCATTTTCCTGAGTTTTGTTTGTAGTGCCACATATATGTTCACGCTGTTCGCTTGTGTGTGTTTGAATTTTCCCTATATGGAATCATGCAGTGTATTATTATTTTGTGACATTCTCTTTCGAGCTACAATTATGTTTTTGAAGTGCTGTGTTTGTAGTTGTCAGAGTTCTTCAGATAAACAGAACCAGTAGGACTTATGTGATCTATTAGGAGGAAATGGTTCATGTGATTATGGAGACACAGAAGCCCCACCATCCGCTGTCTCAAGCTAGAGACCTGGTGCTATCATTGCACTCTGAGGCTAAAGACCCAAGAACCAGGGAGCTGATGGTGTAAATCCCAGTGCAAGGGCAGGAGCAGACCTGTGTCCCAGTTCAGTAGACAGGCCAGAAGAAAGAGGGTCCAATTCCTTCTTCTTATGCCTTTTGTTCCATTCAGACCCTCAATAGATTGGATGCAACCACTCATATTGGTGTGGGTAACCTACTAAATGCATCGATTCAAGTGCTAACCTCACCGATACACCCAGAAATAATGTTAAATCTGGGCTTCTCAGGAGTGAACATTTTTCTGGCAATCCTCAGAAAATTGGGCACTGTGTAGGTTTGTTTACTTGTGGCTCTTAAGCCTGTTTATACCCAGGCGAATACATTTGTACCTTGTGTTTGTATGAGGTTATATGTGAGGAATCGTCAGGGAGGCACCCTACCCTGTGTGTTCTCCATGCTTTCTCCGATTTCTTCCTTATGTTCTGTGAATTTGGGAGGGAAGTAAGAAAGGTAGCATTGTTGTCAAGGACGAGTGGGAGGAGAGGAAGGGGGGCCTGCAGCATAGTCTGTGAGGATGGCAGATGCCCAGGCATTGTGCTGGAGAATATTTCATTATTTGGTAACAGTTGGTTAGTTATCAATGAAGCAGAGCCGAAGACCAGAACGGAAACCATGACACCCACCCCACCATAAGTTTGGGTTTCCTCCAAAACCATTTCTCTTCTCTATGTGGATGCTGTGAGCTGGATAGAGGATATAAGTCGGCTTCAGGAAGCGCTCTCCACATCTAGAGCCTGAGGTAACCATTCCAGGCCTCTTGCCTCCACCTTTGGGCAGACCTACCTTCAGTTCCATGGGAGGCTTTGAGGGTCATCTGTACCCAGGCCTGTCTTTCTTCTTCTACGGACTTTATCACACACAACTCGTTTTTAGGGCCTTGATCTGCAACTGCCCCGTCCAGTCCCGACCACACCATACCTGGGCCAGGCTGAGGCAAATACACTATGTTGGGTTGGTGAAGATACTGAGCGCCTGCGTTTTGGTAGCCCAAGAGCTGTATGCCATTCATGGACAGTTAGTGCTTATTAGCAAGATATACCATCAGAGAAACTTTTGGTACCGCAAACAGTGGCAGCATCTCACTCTCTACGTGACCATCTTCCTGAGTGGGTGTGTGGATGTGGTGAGCCAGAACCTGCTGTCCCGGAGGTGTGCAGCTCTGGAGCGAGGCGCCCAAGCCTTGGGCATGTTTCTGCTTCTCACCCTGATGGTGTCTCACGTACAGGACTCAGAAGGCGTGGAACTGCAGTCTCACCTCCTGCTCAGCCAGGCCATCTTCCTGCTGACACTGGTGGTCACTGCAGAGCCGTGGGCTCCCGACACACCATAGCTTGGTGTGATGAAGGCCTTTTGTTATATGACAATAGGCTCCTGGCTGATACAGACAGGCTTTATGCTGTACAAACCTATCTCGGGCCATAAGTGGATGGATGATGACAAAAATGACATTATGTTTGTCACCACCTTCTTCTGCTGGCATGTGGCTTTCATTGCCATGTTGATGGTATGGATCTATGGCTTCTCCTTTCTGTGGTATTGTTACATTTGTTGATGTCTGAACCTGAGTGAGCCCGGAAGGGTCCCTGTCACCTGCACATTCGGGAACAGCTGGTGGAGAAATCAAGGGAGGTGGAGCAGTCAGAGGAGGAGCGGGCGACTTTCCTTCAGAGGTCCCACCTGAAACAGCAGCCTCTGCTGGGGCAGGCATGTCCCCCTCTCCCCTTCTGGCTTCTCTCAGTGTCATGTGTGGAGCAGAGTGCAGAGGAAAGCTGAATGACACACAAGAGGCGTGTGACTATGACCTTCACTCTCAGCTCCCCAGGTATTTCCCTCCCTCCCTCACGCTCCTCAACTCCAGCCAAGGCAATCTGCTCACCCAGCTCCTCTCTGCACTGCTGACTTCCCTCCAGGAGAATGTAAACTCAATGTACTATATCGCACCTTGGGGTCTTTATAAATACCCCTCATGCACCATGGAGTACCAACTAATCACGTTTAGTACATCACACACGTTTGCATGCTTTAGTGCATCCCGATGATTTACCTGTCGCAACCACCAGCCCCTCCTCCTTGCTCTTTCTAGGTCTCTTCAATACTCATCCTAAACCTGAGCTGCTATTTTGAATATATGGGACTCATAGAACAGTGACTGAGTTCTTTCTGTTGGTTATTTTATGATTTATCCAAAGACAAGTCAGATCCTTTTTTCCCCGCTTTATTGAGGTACATTTAATATACAAAACATTGCACATATTTAATGTACACCTTTTGATGAGTTTGGACCCGTGTGATACGGTGATAGCATCACCACGATCCCTAGAGACAATTTCCTCTGCAGGGGCCACTAGAACAGAGCAACACCCTGCACATAATGGGGCTCAAAAGGGCTCATCTGCTTCCAGAATGTCTGTCTCTGAGTCCCCGGGTACAGCCTGTCACGTTCTTCTATCTGGGTAGCTCAGCCCGTTGCTCTGTACACACCTCAATCAATTTCTAAGTAGTAATCTCACCCGGACTCTTTCCAGTTCTCATGTATAATAAAATCCAATGGCTTGTTTATTCCATATACTTTCTTTTTATTCATACAACTACCCCTTCAGGTTGGTGTATAGATGATAATCTAAAAGTCAAAAAGGATAGGAAGCTGGCTTAAAGTAGCTGGACATTTTGCTATGTCACGTAATGCTATAGCTGGGTGTCAAGGGAGGTAGAATTCTGGAGTGGAGTTAAATTGTGGGGGACTTGCAAAAGAAGGTCTTTGTTACCCATTCTGCTTCTCTCCCTGCTGCCCCCAGGAGATGGGAAATCTGACAGGCTTCCCTTACTCCTGGTCACGGCTGAAATATCTGGGCTTAGGACAGAGATAGGCTGGGGCAGGAATTCTAGAAGATCATCATCCCTCTAGTTCTCCTCTTGCGTCTGTTTCTTCGGAGAACTCTATGTATCCCTCTTCCTTTGATTCAGGCCCGACTCTTCCTTGTTAGTTTTCTGGTTCAAGAGTTAAGTGCAGGAGGGGTGAATTATTGTCTGGGGCCTCTACCCTCTGGTTTGGGGGGCTGGTGAGCGTTCTGAGTTATTGCAAAGGCAAGAGGTGCTTCCCCGTGTCATTTAGATGGGGCTCAGCCATGTCTCAGAACGTGGGGTGCCATGCATGTGGTGGGCGTCCAGTGTGTGACCAGCAGGCAACGCTCCATGGAAGGCTTACGCTTTGTAGCAGTGAGGCAATCAGATAGCAATGCTGCTCTTCCCTGGAGATGAGCTGTGGTCTCTGGGATGGAAATGAAATATTCCTCAGGCCCCTAATCATCTGCAGAGCTTCTAGTGTGGAGGGAGCCCACCCATTGAAAATCGTTCTGAGGTCGCAGCTGTAAAATAGTGGCATTCAGTCCCCATTTGGACTTGCTGCCTGATGGGGTCCCAGGATTCTCCAGCAATCAAGGCTCCCAGTTATCTCTTATTGGAAGAAACCCTGGCCAGCCTTCCTGGCCCTTCCCTTGCAACGTAGTCCAGATGTCTCCAGCTCTGCCTTCAGTGGGAATGTGTTTATTTGTGTAGGTAAGGGCTTGGAATTAGGAGATTCCAGGTACCCACAAGAGCCCACCCCTGTGACTCAGACACTTGCCCTGCTTCTGGTCCCTACCTACCTTGAGCTGCTCGGCCCTCGCATGCACAGTATGTACCTTGTCTGCCAACCTTGGGAAGCTGGGGCCTCCAAGCCTGTGGAGTTCAGACCCTTAGTTTAACATCTGTGCTTCACCTTGGTCCTGGTGACCAGAAGAACTCAGCGGTTTCCCCTGCAGGTTCTACTCTGTTCCTGGTTGTCCCTTCTGGGTCCCATCTCCTTGTTTCTCCCCCACAACCTTGGAGATCTTCCCAGGCCTTGCCCCGCCTTGCAACTCCCCCTTCCTGTAGACTAGTTGAACCTCCTCTATTGTCCTGAAGTTGGGGTGGTAGGGAATCTGTTTTTTTCCTACATCCTTTTTTAGCGCTATGGCAAAACTGTTTTTCTACTTCACTCAGGCCTCCTCTTTGATACTAAGAACATATTTTTTATTCTTTTAACCTAAAAATTGATAATTTTTTTGCATCTGGGGGCAATATCTTTCATTAATTAGAGGACGTTTTATGCAAGGGCAGGAAAACAAAGCCAAATATTAACATTTCAAGATATTCTCTCTCTACCAAAGGTAAAAATGGAAGTTACCAAAGCTGCTCTGACAGATCTGTCCCATTTCAGAGTACTTTTGAGGTTCTGTTAGATACTAATGAACTCAGTCTTGTAGTAAATTAATGCCTCCAGGTAGTATTATACCTCACAACATGCATCTTTCAGGTAAATTAATAAATATTAACAGGGGCCTACACAGCCACAAAGGATTATTACTGAGGCCTTGGACAGGCTTGCTGTTTAGATGACACGGCCCTTTCCGTATTCCTACTTCACAGTATGGATGAGCACTCTGATAGCAATCCTAAACTTTGAAATGTAAAAGCAGCTGAAGATAAACTGGGGGGGAAACAAAAACTAAAAAAACCACGTAGAGTTTTGGAGAGAAAGGTGTAATCTTCACTATTATCCACCAGAGGGCACCATCTCAACATGAGCCATGAAAAAGGCACTTGCTCTCTATTTGATATTGAACTACGTATTAATTTAATAGAAATGGAGGAGGGATGACGAGGAGGGCAGAAAAATACAGAAGCAAGTATTGCCCAAGCATCCAGTAAACATAATGAAGGTCTGTTTGTTTCCTGTTCAACTTAGATGTGTACACATGAATAAGTACAGGATTCAATTGATAGATACAGATTATATTTATAGATCTATATACACAGACACATATATAGAGCTATATTATACCTATGTATAGTACATATAATAGATAAATAGATAGGTAGGTAGATATGTGTGTGTATCTCAAAAACACAACAGTGTCAAAATGCCCCTTGAGCTAAAATGGTTGCTTTTTAGTAATTTTATGAAAATTATCAAAAAGCTCTTTTTAGCGCATCACGTAATAAGCAGGCAGTAAATGGTTCGTGAATGAGTAAATAAAGAATCTATTATAGGTGAAGCACAGATGAAATGTAGGTTAAATTCTGATCTGGGTTTTGGAGAATAATAAGAGTTTGTTAGAGGAGCTCAGAGCAGGCATTCTGAAATCTTATAAGTTCCTGTACTCAAAATTGCTTTATGGAAAGTTTGATCGTTTTCTTTTCATTTTGAAGGCTGAGGATTATTAATGGTCTCTTATTAATTGAGAGGGAACCTTCTGCCAACAACAACAAAAATGCGGTTGTTTGGATTATAATCAATATTCAATATATCATAGCAGACATTTAAAAAACTAATTATTGAGCTTTTAAACTTGACACATAGAATTATTGATAATGTAGCAATTTTATTTAAAGTTGTTCCACTTGTTCATTATTTTTGAATGAAATCATACATTTGATAAATCAAGTTTTCCATATTTTGTGAATTAAAATTCCTTAGACATTGGATATTATGAATTTAAGATATGATTCTTTTAAATACTTTAAATACCTAACAAGGCATATTTACAAACCTAATGAAAATTCTCGTAAGGACTTAAAATGGTGTTTGAATTAGACCTGTGTTCACATGTCAGCTCTGATGCTTACTACGTGTTGCATCAGATCCAGCACCCAATGATTTCCCAAAACTCTGGGCATCTCCCTTATCCCAATTACCCTGGAATTGGCACCAGATCTCTTTGACAAAGATTAGGAAGAAGAGTCACAATAAATACTTGCAAAAATACTGCAAGGTACTCCTAAAGGGCAAAATGCTTTTTTTTTTTTTTTTAATTTTAATTTTTTTAAAACTTTATTTAAGAGCTTCTAGGTGAGACTCAGGACTGAAAATAGGGTGAAGGACCTGATATTCTCCCATGATGGCTCATTATAGCCTCCTATTCATGTTCATTCATTCACTTAACAAATATTGATCGAGCACTTCCATGGGACAGAAACTGCTCTAGAATTTCAGGCTGTGTCACTGAATAAAATACTCAACAATCCCAGCCACCGTGGAGCTTCTATTCTCAAGTAGACTCTTAGTGGACTGTCCACACATTCTTTTTCCAAGGGACCTTGTAATGAATAGCCACAGCACAGGATGTGGATTGGGTCATCCTGATATCTACATTACCATAGCTGCTATTGTGATAGCTACATAGACTTTGTCTTTGGTAGTTAGTACCACCTCCCTTTGAAATCATGCTCGTGTTCAATGACAGCATCTTCTTTCAGCACTGTGGCTGTCCCCGCTGCTGTGTCACTACTGCTGGTACCACCAGCACTGACCATGTGTCGTCATAGACACCACTGTGTATAATCTCTCATTTCCCCTGAGCTTTCAGTCACCCTTTCAAGACGAAAAGTTCTGGGGAGGGTCTGCTTGCTGAGTCTAGGACAGGTGTCCATGTCCCTGCTGCCAGGGCAGGGAGAGGGACTGCCTGGCCCCCTCTGGCATCCATAGTTGGGAGACTCACACAATAATATTTTACCCCAAATAGGAAGGGTGGTTAGAGACACCAAGACAATATAAAACAACACAAAACCCCACTGAGGGCACTTAACCCTTACGTAATCAGTGTCCAACTCCCTCTTTGGGCTCATTTACATACATCCTATGACATTGCAAGAAGGGACCCAAATGTAGTATATCAGACCCAAAGCCTGGACTAACCAAAAACGATGGACGTATTTTTGAAGTGAACAAGAACTTAATCTTCAAGACTGTTTAAGTTAATAAAAAACGAATAACAGAAGTTAATTTCCATGTTAAAATATTCTGAACATCTTGCTACAAGTCATGCTCTGTGAGCCACTCATGCTGAGTTCCAAATTTCCAGCTTTCAACAGGTGTTGTAGGCCTTGGTAAATGGGAAATATTCTGCAAAATGTTGTCTCCTTGTCATTTATGGTTGTTCTTCATTTCTAGGACTATTTCTCTGTGGATAAGACATTTTCAGGTCTTTTCTTTGAGCTGGTCATGATAACCCATTAACTAATCCTGGCCCAGTTAACTAACACTGTATCATCTTGAGAAAAATTAAAATGGAAGACATATATAACTTCTTTCCTATAATTGCTTCTATTTTTTCTAGAGTGACTAGAAGAATGGAGGCCTGACCTGGATTAGAAAAATTTTGGTCAGAATTGGTCACAGAAAATCTCCAGTTATATATCCTATGATTTGATGAAAATATTAAATGGCTTTGTTTCTGTCTTCAGGTAAAATTCTTAGATATGTGGGATACCTTTTTTTAAATAGCTCCTTTCCGTATAGATATTGTTTATTTCTTCTTTTATAACATCTGTGGGAAAGTAAGTATAATTAAACATATAAGGATACACACAAGAAGTGGTGGGAGGAATTACAGAGAAAATTAGATTATTGTGAGGAAGTCCAAGAGATTTAAATGTTAAGTCCATTAAAATGCTCTTTTCATGTGAAAAGAAAGTTTTCATGTGATTTACTGGCATATTTGAAATGACATGGGCTCTTGAATCAAATAGGCAGGGGCGAATCTCTGCTGCATTTACTATCTTTCAGTGGAAAGGAGGTAATAGTAACTTCCATTTTGCAGGGATGAATTGAATGAGCACAAAGTATAAATACCTACTCTAATTTCATTGAAGGCACTCAGCTATTGTTTATTCTGCCCCTTTTCAAAGTCAATGGAAAATGAAGTAATCCACAGCCAACCAGAGGAAACTATCTGGGATGGAAGAGAAGGGGTGGAAAACAAAATTGGATTTTAGGTTGACTTTGCCAGCTTATCTGAAAGAAAAGTCAAGTTATTAAATATTCATTGAGTACTAGTTAACTTTCTAGAAGGATATTACCTCCAAAAGATACATTAGAAAGAAATGAACAGATCCCTCGTTTCCCAAAGCATAAAGTCAAATTAAAGAGACAGAACTTAAACTTGGGATTTATATTTGGACAACAATTATAAAGAACCTCTCAGTGCATATAAAATAGTATGGACTACGGGCCTAAGTATAGGAAGAGTCTGGTAGGTTGAAAGGGATCCAGGAGATCAGGGAATGTAAAGACTGATGGAATCTGGAACCCCTTAGAGGCGGTGTCACTGCGCATTCACAAGGAATGGGGTTCTGTTGACTGCGGGTAATTCTGCCCCAAATCAGTCACAGTGACAGGAAGAGCTCGGCAATATGAACGATGTCGGTGAGTCTGAGAGGGGGCTCGGAGGCTTTGAGCCTCCCAAACAAGGCAGACCACTCATCTTCCCAGTGAGTCATTTGGGGACACCACATGTGGCTCTTCTGTGACTCATGCCCTTTGTTTTCTTTGTCTCTTCTTGTCCCCACCTCCACCCCCACCTTATGCCGCCATATCTATGAGGATAAGATAGGACCCCGCTCATATGACAACTAAGGGCAACTAAGAGGGAGGAAGTAAAATGCAGCTCACATCATCGCGTGCCACACCTCGTTCAGGGGGAAGTCTAGTGTGAGGTTTGGGGTTATCCAAGGATTTCTTTTGTTCCCAAGTCAGTATTATTATTGTGTGGGAAGAGTGTTGAAAGCCTTCCCAACTTATTGGGAAGTTTGAAGGCAGAACAGATGGGAATGGAAAAATAGGAATGAAGAACCAGTAGGATGAGGAAAGGGAGGTAGTGGAGAGCCTTGTTCCTAGACCCCATGAAGACTCGCTCGTTAATGGCAAGCCCTGTCAGAGTTGAGCCCTTTATTACCAGCAGTGTGTGTAGCTGTGGAACACAATCAATTGGGAAATTTCTGCCAAATTCTACTTTCCTGTACTCAGATGTCTTAAACATCTTATTAAACAAATCCATGCCAGGCTCTGTGAATGACCAACCAACAAAAGCCCAAAAGGTTGAAGATCTTCTCTTGAAAGAACAATTCATTCAACATCTATAGAACTTAGACATTATATAAACCCTTTTAGTGCCTAGAGGAAGAACGATGAAAAGGCCAGGTTCCTCCTGTCATAGAGTTCAGTCTGGTGGGGAAGACAGATACATCAATGGATGAAAACAGTGACTTGTAGTTATAATGATGGGAGATGTACATGATAGTGTGGGGGAGGGGGGGAGAGTGATCAATTTTACCATTGCCGTAGATTCTACCATGCTTGGTTCCCCTTGAAGATTTTATGTAAATTGGTTCTTGATGGTTGACTAGTAATTTGTGAAGCTGACTGGGGTTGAGAGGACATTTCAGGCAGTGGAAATGCAAGAACAAAGCCATGGAGGTTGGAAATGAGAGTATATAACTTGAGTAAGAGCGGGCAGTGTCTTGGCTGGTAAACAGGAACCAGCACAGCGTGGGGTGCTGGGAAATGAGCCTGGCAGGGAACTCAAAAGCCAGATCTGGCGAAGCCTCAGGTACTGTACTAAGGCGTTTGGACTTCGATGGACCTTGAAAAGTCTTTAAAGGGTTTTTAACAATAATAGCATCAAAAGATTATGGTGGCCGTGAGTGGAGAGTGCTTGGGAAGGAAAGAGGCTGGAGCTAGGGAGGCCATTTTAAGACACTGATGTAATAGTCAGATGAGAGATGACAGAGGTCTGAGATAAGGGAGTGACTTATGGATGGGGAAGAGAGGACAGAGTCCAGAGGTGTGTAGAAGGAGAAACCACAGGAGCACAGCCCTCCGTTGCACATGGGAGTATTGGCGAGAGAGAGGACCAGAGAGAAAGAGAGGAATCAGAGACGACTTTCTGGTTTCTGGTGTAATAATCGAATGAGTTGTGGTCCCATGAACTGAACTTGGGGATACAGGAAAAGGAGCAGGTTGGAAAGAAAAAAAAAAGATCAGATCAGCTTTGAAAATGCTGAGATGAAAGTGCTGGTGGATATCTATATGGAGATGTCCCAGAGCTCCTTGGATATTTAGAACTGGAACCAAGGAAAGATGTCTGGACTAAAAAGAGATTTTGGGATCATCCATGAGGCATAAAACCAGGGAATGCTTATAATAAGAAGAGCAAAAGGCTGAGGAGGGAGACAGAAAAAAAAAAAACCAAACAGAAAAACACAGAAAAATGTATAACTATAGACAGCAGGAAAAAAAAAAGTAGATATCTGTGGAACAGACGGCAAGAACTGATATCAGCTCTGTTACAACTGTGTTTGATTGTCTGGGTTTCTATTTCTTTTACACAAAGACAGTCACCACCAGGTGTCATCAGGAAAAGTGAAGGAGACTTGCTTAGTTGGCTTAGATTATCATAATGACCTGTGAGTGGCACTTATTAGTCACATCCGACGTTTGACTAGACTGACAGATAGGACTAATGTGTAGTATTTAGGTTGCTTATTTTGTGAGTCTTTTATTATAACCCTGGGTATGTTGGGGAAATGTTGGGCCATTGATAAAACAATTAGCTTATTATTCACTAATTGAACATTGTGCTCTAAGAGCATGGAAAGTGAACTAGAGTTAACTTGCAGGCTTCACCTAGTCCCCCTGTGGTCTCCATGCTTGGCTTTGTGACATTCAACATTTATCTCCTCAGAAAAACTCAAGTAGCACAACGATCAAGCCTGAGGGGAATAAGAAATACGTTGCAGGACCAAATCAATATTCAGAAAAGCTGTTGTTGGGCTCTAATATTGGGCCCAAACCAACAAGTTGAAATCTGATCGGAATACATGTAGATGCCTGCCCTTGGTTTCTGAAAAGGGACTGCATAAATAAAGGATGATGGAATTAATAGGATAATGAAAGACTACCCAAAGCTAACCCCATTTCTGGCCACAAGAAAATACAGGCAGTAGTAGCTTGTGCTCTTCCCTGGGGAGCGTGCAGAGTGTTTGAGTTGTGGGTGCCACTCCAGCCAACAAGAGAGGAACCAGCTGGCAGGGAGGCCATGCGAGGAGTGGTTAAAGAATTGCATAGTGATTAATTAGCCTGAGGAGTTGGTGGTAAGCAAAAGGCTGTGATGTCTTTATAAATACGGGAGCGTTGTCCCACTTAGGAGGACTTAGAAGAATTCTGTCAAGCTTCAGAGGGCAGAATTTCTATAAATGGAAAGAAGAAAAAGGAAGGCAGTTCATAGTAGGAAAAATCTTTCTAAACATTGCATATCTTCATAAATGGGATGGGCCACCCTGTGAGACAGTGAGCCCCCCACAGCTGAGGGTGTGTTTGCAGAGTGATATTGCAAAGGAGAGTTCTGGAGAGGGGGAGAAATCGAGATAAATGACCCATGCTGAGATTTGGCCATGGGAAATGACCCGCTCAATTGCTTCATTTTCTCGTTCTGAGTGCAATCCTGGTTCATGAGAGTTTTTTGTGTGTTTTTTTCCCTCCTCATATAGAGATAATCAGATCTACAAATCTCATAATTCTGCTAGAGGATGAAATCTTTGCCGATTTTTTCAACACATTTCTTTCTCTCCCGGTAAGCATTCTCAGACTTAAATGTACATGTTTCATCAATAGTTGAATTGTGACTCTCACTGAGCTGAGCGCCTTTTAGAAATAAATAAATAAACTCCTCACCAAATCAAAACTATTTCAATTTGAGCAAACATGACTCTGAGTCTCCTCTAAAATCTCTAGGAACTTGCCATTATCCCAAATCCCCAGCCTCTTAAACTGCCTTTGCGGGCCCATCACCCGCTCTGCTGGGACCCAGTGCCCCACCTGGCGGGTCCACCTGGCATCCTCCCACCTCTGCACCTCTCCTTGGCAGTGTTCTTAGTTTCCACAGTTCCACCTACTAATGTTTTAACCATTTTTCTCCTTAAATCCTGTTCTCCTGAGGAATTCCTAGGTCCTCCCAATCAAGCTTACTTCTCCCTCCGTCTGTGCCCCTTAGCACTTTGCAGCTCTTGTTCTTTATGTGTGTGTCTCCCCCACTGGAGGGTGAGATCGTAAATTCCTGCTGCACAGGGACTGTGGGTTATTCAGCGTGCTCTAGCCCCTCTCACCAAGTGTTTAGCACGTAACAATTACTGAGTTATTCCCTGGAACCAAACCGATATATTTTCTCTATATATACAGCGAAAATAACCCAAAAAACATCAAAATATTCTTTAAACCCAAATCTAGACTAATCATGTATATTTTTTTATTACATCTTTGGTTATATCTTAACATGAGTGCCTTATAAATTGTGGCTCGTTTCAGGGCACCCTTTTCCATGGACTGCCACCTGTCAAAAGGTGTCATTTTCTACAACTGACGAAAAACACTCTATTATCCCACAAACACTCTTTGAGTAGTCACTTTGTGCTAGCCACTGGGTTTAGCACTGGGACACGAATATTAATGATATCATCTTTGTCCTCAAGGAACTGCCAGTCAAATACCAGAGACCGATATTTAAGAGTGACATGACAGAAGTCTCTAGCAGGTTTGGAGGGAGAGGCCACTCCTACCTGAAAGAGTCAGGGAAGGCTTCAGAGAAGAGGTGACAGAAGCCAAGTCTTGAAGGAAGACTAGGTATTTGAGAAGAGGCGCGAGAATGTGGGTAAAGAAGTAGGCGGGAAAGACTGAGGAGTTGGGTAGCAAGAGAAGCAAAAGCATTACAGATAGAACAGACCAGGTCAAGGCAGCAAGGAATCCAATCCTATGGCACTTTGGGGGAAACCGTACATAACTCTGTAAGGCTGAAGAAAACTGTGAGAGGCAGACAACTGTTGCGAGAGCAAGAAACAAGGCTGCACAGGCAGGCTAAGCCAGGCCTTGGAGAGCAGCAGGCAGGCTGCTTAGACGTTTGGATGTCATCCTGAAGGCGACAGAGAACCAATGAAGGGTTTTACATACCCTTCATGATTGGACTTTCATTTGAGGAAATTCATTTATGCAGGAGTCTGGCGGTGAGTGCGGCTGTCAGGGGACCACGGTGGAGGCAGGGAGACCCGTTAGGAGATTGTCTCAACAGTCCAAGTGGGAGGTGATAAGGATCTAATGGAAAAAGGTGATGAGGAGGAGACAAATAAGAGAGTTTTTTACAAAGCAAAATACAGGACCTTGTCACTGTTCGAATGTCGGGGAGAGGTGGTAACAAAAAGGGAGGGGACTGGGGTAACAGGCTTGAGTGCCTGGGTAGATAGTGGTGCCAGCAACATGGTCAGAAAAGGAAGGAGGAAGAGGCCTCCATGACAGAAGAGAACAGTAGCCTAGAATTATCTATCAGTGTTGGACCCACTTAATGCCCCCATAAGTAATTTGTACCCCTAATCTTCATATCCTCAGTCTTCTCTGCTTTCTCCACCTCAAGAGTGTAGACAAATCCAGAGCTATTTCTCTTTATGAAAGGGTTTTAGGCCTTTACTCTGGCTCTCTAAGTCCACGGAGAAATGAATAATGCAACACACGAAGTAAACACCTTATAATATCATCGGCTTTGGCCTTTGCACACACAGGCAAGGTAACGCCCAGGTCAGGACAGGGCAGAGCCAAATAAAATGAATCTTGCAATTTAGTCTATTTTGGGTGTTTTTAAGCAAAGCAAGTTGATTCAGTGGAATAAATTTAAGAATTGATGTCACTTGAACTAGGAAAGCCACGGAACCTTTCTTCCCCTGTGGCTGCAGATGGAACGTGACATGTTTGTGAAGGGAAGCTCTACCCCTTCAGCTGTTTCCTAGCTTTGTTTTTCAGGTCTTTGGTCAGACACCATTTTACACAGTTGAAAATGCACAGTGGAGCTTGTGGCCAGAAATACCTCATGACATGGTGAGTAAGATTCTTGAATGGCAGAGGGTTTGGGGTAGAGGAAGAGGGAGCAGAATTTGAAGTGAGATTGGGAGAGGGAGGAGGAGAGGCCCAGAGGAGGACGATGGAAGAAACTATAAACGAAGCACATAGAACAAACAGTATCAAGCCAGGTAGACATGTCTCCTTTTTGCATTTTTACCACTTGGGCAAGCAAAGCTCGTGAAATCTTCCCTTTATATTCTAATCCACAGTTAGCAAATGGGATTCATTTCTCATGCCCACTGTGACTGTTGGGTAGTAGATGCTTGGAGCATTGTGTTGAAAAGAACCCTGAGGCCACACCTAAACCAGAAAGAGTCTGGGAATGGATTGGCAACGCCTGCCATGGCGGTGGCATCGGAAGTGGCAGCCCCTGGGCCACGTAGTGATTATTTTGTCTTGTAAGGTATAGCTCAAAGTAAGATGCCACTCTGCAATTCCTAATGATTACTCGACCATTCTCCTCCAGACACTGTCTTTCTCTTTAAATGTTTCTTCCTTGTCTGTGTCCATTGATTGTCTTTCTCCTCTCCTTCTCCCCCTTCCTGTTCTCCTTGGCCACTGTGTAGACCCGAGATTTACAAATGGCTTCCACATTCCCTACCCATGTCATATGGCATCAGAAAGATCACCGTAAGCCCTGCTCACAACAAGGCTTTGTTTTTCTCTGGAATCTGGAAAGCTGAGAAAGACACTCCGCTCTGGTTCTTATATCTGGTTTCCCGTGGAGAACTCTGAAACTTAGGAATTTAATTTTTTCCCCCTCCCTTCTCTGGTGGTTTCAATCTCTCAGGGATCCATCCCATATTCTAAAGGATGTTATGTGTGGGTTTTTGTACATGTTGTGTAGTTGATGTGGGAGCCTGTGAAAAATGATGTGTGCTCACAAAGAAGCAAGTCTCATAGAGTTATCACTTGACACCACAGACCCAAACCTTTTCTGCTTCTCTTCTATGACGCAAGACTTAGGTCTTTTTAAAAAAAAATTTCGCCCAGGAGTAAGGAAGATTTTTTTTTGACAGAAGACCAATGCTGTTCTTTCCTACCAATCCATTCACTCCTTTGGGAGACTCAGCCTGTCTCCACTCCCCTTACATACTATTTTCAATCAACACGTTTCTCCTCTGGGCCAGGTCCTGTGAGTGTGAGGTTATTTACTGCCTCTTGCTCAGTTGAATTTATTAGCAGTTCAGTTCCGTTTCTGTTTTCTTTTCCTATTTTCTTTGGACTCTAGATTGCAAAGTACAAAGGATTGTTGACCTGGTTGGAAAAATACCGGTTACCTTTCTTCTGTAAAACCAACTTGTGTTTCCATTACATTCTCTGTCAGGAGCTCCTCAGTTTCGTTAATTCCCCAGAAGGAGGTAAGCATGGGGTTGTACCTGTGGAGAAATATGGGAAGCCAGGTTGCATAGCAATACAGTAAGGTACAAAGACTCGCCATCTTTGTAGCCTTAGACACGCAGGTGGTTCAGCCTGTGTTGTGTCAATAGGTGACATCTTAGGCTGAAATATTGATACCTAGATCAATAAGCAAGAGTCAGAAGGGCTGGCTATTTGTCTCATTGCAGCCAGAAATGAGAGAGTTAATGGTGGCCATAGCACCTGAGAAAATTGCCTGACACATATCCAGAATCAAACATATCGCTCCACCATCATTACTACCACCTGGTCTAAGCCACTGTCATTTCTCACCTGGCTACTGAAATCATCTCTTAGACTCCTTGCTTCTGTTCTGGTTCTGCTGCTCATAGCAGCCATGTGAGCCTTTTAAAATTTAAGTCAGATCATGCCAATACTCTGCTCACGGCCCTCAACCCCCACACCAATGGCTCCTATCTCAGTGGGAAATCCAGCACCCCTGCAATGGCCTTCAAGGTCCTAGAGACCTGGCTCCATTTCCTTTCTGACCACCTCTTCTCTACTTCCCTCTTGGCTCACTCCATTCCAGCCACACTGGCCTTCTTGACTTCCTCAGACATACTGGACACATTCCCATTCCAAGGCTTTGTACTGGCTGTTTGCCTGGAAGCCTCTTTCTCCATATATCCACATTGGCTCCCTCTCTCATCCCCTCAAATCGCTGTGAAGACCTCACCTCTTCCATGAAGCCTACCCTGATGACCCTAATGCCCACTCGTCCAACCACTGCCCTCATACTCCCAACCCCGTTTACCCTACTCTATTTTTTCACTATTTTCTATAGTGCTTATAACCTTCAACTTTACTAGATAGTGTAATTATTATGCTTATTGTTTATTGTGTGTTTTCTTCACTAGAATATTAGCTCCTTGAGGGCAGGGATTTTTGTTCTGTTTGCTGATGTATCTCAAACACTTACAATGGTACTTGACAATTAGTAGGCGTGTAATAAATATTTGTTGAAAGAATGAGTGAATAAAATTTCCGTCTAGAGTTAAATTGATAATTTGACTTTCAGCTCAACCAACCAAAGGAAACTAAATGTGTTCCGCCCAGGGAAAGTTAAGATTCAGGAGATCCCACTGAATGAAATGTGATAACAAATCACCTGCTGCTTGTCCTCCACCTGCAATATATGTGTTGGGAACATTGGATTGGCAAAATCACTGTCATGTGGGGACTGTAGAAGGCAAGAGGCCTTGGTGGGAGGGTGTTTTTCACCTGGGGATTGTACGTGTGCTTGTGGGTCCCTCGCATGTCATTTGCTGCATGTCACTAGAGAGCCCAGTGCCTAGCTTCAAAAGTACCACACTATTACATCAAACTAAAAAGTTTGTTCACAGCAAAGGAAACCAGCAATAAAACAAAAAGATATCCTATTTAATGGGAGAAGACATTTGCCAATGATACATCAGATAAGGGGTCAATATCCAAAATTCATAAAAAGCTCATACAACTCAATATAAAAAAAAAATTAAAAAATGGGCAGAGGACATGAAGCGACATTTCTCTAAAGAGGACATACATATGGCAAACAGACATATGAGAAGATGCTCAACATCACTAATCATTAGAGAAATGCAAATAAGAACGACAATGAGATACCACCTCACCCCTGTCAGACTGGCTATCATCAATAAATCAACAAACAACAAGTGTTGACGAGGATGTGGAGAAAAGGGAACCCTCATACACTGTTGGTAGGATTGCAGATTGGTGCGACCACTATGGAAAACAGTATGGAGGTTCCTCAAAAAATCAAAAATAGAACCACCTTATGACACAGAAATTCCATTCCTGGGTATTTACCCAAAGAAATCCAAAACACTAATTCGAAAAAATATGTGCACCCCTATGTTTATTACAGTGCTATTCATGATAGCCAAGATGTGGAAACAACTGAAATGCCCATCAATAGATGACTGGATAAAGAAAATGTGGTACATTTATACAATGGAGTATTACTCGGCCATAAAAAATAATGAAATCTTACTATTTGCAACAACATGGATGAACCTAGAGAATATTACATTAAATGAAATAAGGCAGACTGAGAAAGATAAATACCATATGATCTCACTTATATGTGGAATCTAAAGAACAATAAATGAATGAACAAAACAAATTAGACTCAGAGATATAGAGAAAAAAAACTGATGGTTGCTAGATGGGAGAGGGTTGGGGGATTGGGGAGAAGGTGAAGGGATTAGAAAGTACAAATTTGGTAGTCACAAAATAGTCACGGGGATGTGAAATACAGTATGGGGAATATAATCAATAACGTAAAGATTTTGTAGGGTGTCAGATGGGTACTGGACTTATCAGAGGGATCACTTCATAGATTGTGTAGATGCCTGACCACTGCATTGTACACATGAAGCTGAAGTAGAATAATGTTGAATGTCAACTATAATTAAATATATATATATATTTAATATATATATACATGGTCATGGGATGTGAAGTACAGCATAGGGAATAGAGTCGATTGTATTGTACCAGTTATATATGACGTCAGAGGGGTAGTAGATTAGGGGGGTTATCACTTTGTGAGGGGTGTAAATGTCTATTACATAGCTTTGTACACCTGAAACTAATAATAATGATGATGATGATGATGATGATAATAATAATAAAAAGTACCGCACAATCAGGACCCAACTCATCTAACTGGACACCAGTTTCCTCGCTCACACCGAGCGAATCGGGGTCTGACTGTATGCAATGCTGAGAGGTAGAGCTCACTGTCTCTCTCTTACCATGGACTTTTCCTGGCAGCCAAGATGATGAGATGGGTAAAGGCAGACCAGTGGCTCCTCCAGAAATGCATTGGCGGGGTCAGAGGGATGTGGCGCTTCTGCACCTACCTCAAGGGCACTGCAGGTGGGTTCTTAGAGTTCCTGGGGCCTTTGCAAGTTCTCAGCTTCCAGGGGCTTCCAGGGTGCCCCTGAGCATTGATTGACAGTTATGTATGTCTATGGTGAATACTATAAAAATATTTTATAATGCAATTTGGGTAGAGTCTTGAAAACTGGGATCCATAGTATAAGTTAGGGCACAAGCAGTCAGAGTCCCATTCATTCATTCATTCATTCATCATTCATTCAACAATGTTTATTGGCAGCCACTGTGCTGGTAGGTGGGGATGCAAAGGTGAACAGGAGCCCTACATCCCTGCTTCACAAAGCTGCCACGATGGTGGGGAGACAGACGAGGAACAAGTCAATAAATAAATCCCTGTAGCAAAAGGGTTGGAATGCACTGCTTTCTGTTCTGTTGGTCCCAGGGGATGAGGAGTGCGGGGAGGCCAGCAGCCGGCACTGGCTGACACTCCAGTTTGGCAACATTAAGTTTTACCCAGAGACAAGCCCGAGTTTAAGGGTGAAATCCTGGATCTCCAGGGAGCCAGTAGGGAAGAACTAGACAAACTAGCTTTCAGTTTGTCACAAAGACTTCAGCTCTGGCAAAGTTGGGACACAGAGAATGTAGGCTTTGGCACCTTTTGGCTCCAGCGTCTTTCTGCAGTTTGCTCTGGGTCCATGATCTAGGAAATGTTCTTTTTCCTCTGGTCTTTACTTCTTGGACAAAACTCAAATGTATCATGATCCATCCTCAGAGTCTGGCAGTTTCCCCTGAAGTGACAGCTTTTCCAACAACCAAAAAAGTCACAAAAGATTCCTATCCATTCTGTCCTTTCTCCCCAGGCCTCCCATCTGCCCCCACATTAGGACATTTCTGGAGACGGTGCTTTCACCCACAGGAGTGACGAATGGTGATGTTTGAGGCAGTAACTCAGGCTGCTGGGGTGAGGGGATCAGCTGCTACACTCAGGTGCAACCACTGAAGCAGCAAGGTTTGGGGTGCAGCTCTGTGCCTCCTCTGTCCGATCTGTAGGTGAAGAGCTGGTGGGTTTCTGGATCCTCACTGAGGAGATGCTGAGCATCGATGAGATGGACCTGGAACTCAGAGACCACTACCTGTCCCTCCTCCTCATGCTGAAGGCCACCCATCTTCAGGAGGGCTCGCGGGTGGCAACTCTATGCAACATGAATATCAGTAAGAACCGTACAGCGTGTCTGAGATGGGCCCCGGGGACATGGAACCAGAAACACAATCCGGTGTCTGATAGCCCTCAGTCACTTGCTTTGCAAACTGCCACCCTTTCCATCTTCTATGTATCAAGGATGCCAGTGGGAATCCCAACCCCTACCCGGGGAGGGAGGAGAGAGACCAGTTGTCCTTAGGCTGGTATGGGCCTCTTCCTGAGAGATTACTTGCCAGGGATGGTTGGCTGGATGGAATGAAGAGGAATTAGGACAAGATAATTAAACAGCTCTCCATCTTCTGGGCTTGTCTTTTGGGGAGATTTTTCTAGAAAAAAACCATAGCTCACAGGCTAATTGAAGTCCATGTAGCCTATGAACTAAGAATGTTTTTTATATTTTTAAAGGAGACTGTGCAACAGAGACTGTGGCCCATAAGGCTTAAAATATTTATTAGCTGGCCCTTTATAGCAAAGGCCTGCCGACCTCTTCTCTAGAATATCAGGTTCATCCACATTTGTTTGTTTGTTTGTTTGTTTATTATTTACTGAGGAGGCATGGCTAACCCAAACACAAATGTGTTCCAGAAGATTTGCTCTTTGGAAGCAGTCACACTCTCCTCTATTCATAGAGATCATTGAGTACTGATGACATTAAAATCAAGGCTAGTAAGGACTCCTTTATCCAGTCCAAACCCTTTCCTCCTGTCAGATCTGACCCTGAGAAATCCCAGTCAGAGCTCCCCGTGTCCTGTTCTTAAACACATTTTCTTGTGCCTTTTGCTTTTCTTTATAATCACGTTCAATAGTCTATAGAATAACTTGAAGAATCCCGTAAAATGACTTATTTCTATGGGGAAGAAGGAAAGTAATCAGAAAAGGGGGTCACTCTGTGCTGAACAAATCCTAAAAACATGTCCATGATATATTTGACCTCTTCACACCCCTGGATTGCATGAGGCATGAAGGAAATGCAATCCACAAAAACATTTGGAAGTATTAAAAAAGCCTCACCACATCATTTGCATCTTCATCTGTCTGTATTCTTTCCAGAGACCCTCCTGAACCTCACCACCTGGCATCCCAACAAGTCAACCACCAGGAGGGAGACCCTGAAAAACATGCAGAAAGTGGCTGTGTTCAAACTCCAGAGCTATTGGCTCCCCAACTTTTACACCCACGCCAAGACGACTTTAGCTAAGGAGGAGTCATGCCAGGGTCTGATGCAGGAATACGAGACTCGCCTGTGCAGTGTTTGCTGTACCCACGTAGGGGGGCTCCCTCTGAACATGAGCATCGAGAAATGCCACCACCCCCAGAAACAGTACTCGAGCAGGAAGAGCAAATGGAAGATGTGGCAGTTGATAGATCATGACTCTCGGTCTCTAGAGTTGGATACCGAGCCAGACGCCAACACTATGTCCCCCCAGGAGATGTGTCCTCAGGAGAAGGTGGTTATACAAATGGCTTCCCTGAAAGAGGCCTCTTCGAAGGACAGAATAATCGATTCCCTGGAAAAGGATATTTTCTGTGCCAGGAAGTCCGATGTGAAGATGAAAGCCAAAAGCCACCTCCACATGGAGGGCCTCTTTGAGACAAAGCTCTCTACCCACCTCAGGACTGCGACCCCCATCATCAGTCACTCCCCCCAGATGACAATCAAGAAGGCCCTCAAGCAAAACCTTTCCTTGGGGCACACCCACTGGGCCTTGTGTGCGGACATCTGTGCCGGCCGCCCCTTCCGGGACCACCTGAAGAAGCTGAATTTGAAAGTGGAGATCCGACTCCTGGACCTCTGGCAGGACCTGCACCGTTTCCTCAGAGTCCTGGTGGCTAATAAGACGAGTGGGAATGCCGTCTTTCGGCACATAATGGGCAACCGAATCTGTGAGCTCTACCTGAATGAGCAGATGGGTTCCTGCCTACCACTCAAACCCCAAACCACTGAAGGCCTGAAGGCACTGCTGCCTTTGGGGGTTATGAACCCCTGGATTCCCAGAGCCCAGAATGAGATCTGCCAGGTAGGCGATGCCTCACAAAAGTGGGTTAGTATCTGGAAGATTAGGTTAAGACTGACCCCAAATCCTATCTGGTCATTTATGCTAAGTTAACGATAGAATCATCCATATACTCCTTCACATAGTAAAGAGTTGGTTCATCTTTGAGGAGCAAGCTGTACAAATTCCCAAGAACCAGCCGAAACTCCAAAGTAGAATGGAGGTGGGGGAGTGGTCAGTATCCCCCTTTTATTCCTTCTTCAATTCCCCCTTGTGTGGAGTCTCCCAAAACCATGAACCTCAGAGTGTTCCATTGAGGGAAGTCTCAATAACTCTGTCCTAAACATTATGCATTGAAATGCAGGGTCTTCTTTTCCTAGACTAGCCATCAAGGAAATAACCGGTTGAAAAGTGTTTATTCTTATCCCAACACATTAGATAAAAGCATGAGACTATCCTGAAGCCTCGCATGAAGTAAGGCCCCTAGCTTGACTATAGTATCAAGATCTTGGCAGAAAACAAATGGCAGAGTCAAGTAATAGATGAGAGAGCCCAATAAAAGGGACTACAGACGAGGAAGTGGGCATGACAGTAGGGAAACCACATAGGACAGCGCAGATACCCCAGGGCCACTATGGGAGGGTCACCTCTTTCATTTCTAGGCCTGAGGAATTAAGGAGAGAGATTAGTTACCAGAACCAGGAGAGAAAGAGCTGTATGGAATGGAACATTGGCAGGAGCTGTAATTGTCAGTAGAAGGTTACAGCCAGTTCACAGTGATCTGGCTGGGCGGGATCGGGGGAATAGATACCCCAGGCTCACTCTATTCCTGCTTGTCCATCTTCTGTCAAGATTCCTGACTGGATCAACCCCACCAGAGATCAAGAGAACCTCTCGATGTGGTCCGTACAGGTTAATCTCCCAAGGCATGAGCAGGGTGAAGAAGGGTAGAGAGTAGATGTCAAGGGACAAGTGGATATAAACAGCAAATTATTTAGTGCATTATAATATATTTACCTTATAGAGCACATTCACACACGTTATCTCCTTGAGGTGTCTTAGCAACTCCAAGAGGCAGACAGGGTAGTGTTGTTGCTACTGTCATGCAGTTGAGGAAAATGAGACTCAGAGAGGGTAAGGGGATTAGCCCAAAGGCACACAGCAGACTAATAGAGGAACCAGGGTCAGAACCCAGGAGTACTTGGGTCTAAGTCCAACACAATTTCCATTACACCATAATTACCCAGGCTTGGACATCTGGGTGGTTTAGGACCACATCAGTCCAATGGATCCACAGCCAAAGCTCTTCTTTGCACAGTTCTTGAGTAACGGAAGCCCAAAGGCCCCTCTGTGGAGGCATTTGCGGCGAGAAGCTTAGACTGGGGCTGTGCTTCCTGGATGAGCAGATCCGCACAGCAAAGCCCCGTGCCTGGGCCTTGGTTTTCAGCAAAGATAGTGAAGGTATTTGTAGATAGGTAAGACTGGCCTCGTACGGTTTCACAGATGAAAAATCTGGGTATCATCCGTGACTTGCCTCTGCTTCACACCCATGTCTAAGCTACTGGTGAATCCTGTTGGTTCAACCTTAAAAATATATCCGGAATCTAGCATTCCTCCCCTCGCCTGTGACAACTACTCTAGTGCAAGCCAAATCGAATCTCGCCTGATTCCTGCAATGGCCGCCTCGCTGATGCATCTGGGTCTGTCCCTACCCCTCAGCAGGCTCATTTCCACGCCGGCCGCAGGGATTCTGCCAAAACACAAGTTGTGTAATTTAACTGAAAATTAGTAAAAGGAAGTCAGGGAGGACCTTGAAAACCGAAGGCTTTCTGTCTCCAGTAAAATTCAAAGTCCTCGCTAAAACTGACAAGGCCTCCACGGCCTGTCCTCCACGGCCTGTCCTCCACCTCTCCCTGTGGCTTCATCTTCAGGGTTTCCTGAACTCAAAAGAAAACTCATTTCCCTCCTCTCTGCTCCCAGAGCACTTTGTTCACACCTCTTTGGTAGCACGTGTCATCGTGCCTTTCACCATGCTAGAAAGGGGGCTCCTGGAGAACCAAGGTTGTCGCCTACGGATCTGTGTATTCCCAACTATGAGCGCAGTGGCTGGCACGTGGGAGACATTAGAACATATTTGTCAAATCAATCAATCAATCAATGACGGTGAGAGAACAGATATATAAACCTAGCTAAGCACCAACTCATAGATTTCTGTTATTGTTACTGTTGTTTGTTTGTTTGAAGGGAATGAAATATTCTTCACAAGTGGGTAAGGTCTTCATGTGGGAAATATTAAGTGGGAGATGGTTGGTTTTCAGGACCATGTTGAGAATCAAATGAGGCAGTACTTTGGAAGGGAACAAAGATGTCCTTCCGTAAACTGTTGTATTCTTCTTAAGTAAATATCAATCGCTGTTCTCTGAGATTCAAAGAGAGGTGGCTTGAGCTGCCATATTCAGAAAGGCAAGGGAACGCCCCCTGGTTGGCCATAGCTAATGTTTGCTGTGCCATTATATTTCCAAATTAGAGAATCCGGAATCCGGAGTCTACTCTCCTCCATAAAACTAGCAGGAGAGATGCAGCAAACTGAGCACCTCCCCCTGACGCTTGCGTCATCTTCGATTTTCAGATGCTCAGCCCCTGGTACGATGGGTTCCTGGATGAAGAGGACTACTGGTTTCTCAGTTTTTCAGTAGGACGGGCTTTGAGTTGGGGAGGAATCATGAGGTTGAGGGGAGAAAAGAGAGTAACTGCTCTTTCAGACGCTTTATTTGTTAAAGTAAATGAAATTTGGGGTTTTTTTTTCCCTAGAGGCAACCCGGTGGGGGGTGGGGGGGGGGAGGTTGACATGGTCCCTGAAGTTCTAAATATAAAGCTCTCAAGGAAAAAGACTCAAGGGCATACGATGACTTTGAAGACATTTCGTTCAGATAGAATTTCTCCCTCATAGAAAATGGGTTTCATTAGAAGTGGAAGGGGAATGGTGTGTCAGGGAGCAATGGTTCTGAACAAATTGAAAATGATCAGCCTACGTCGGTGTGACAGGAGGAGGTGGTGACAAAAATCTCGCCTCTGGTCTAATTCCTGTAGCAAATGTTGCTTGCCCCCCGCCCACTTCTCTTAGACTCAAACCAAGTACATCAGGACCAAATGGCATAAAAGAGAGTCTATAAGCAAAAAAGAGAACATTCTTCTTTATAAGAGGTTTGAGGAATCGCTGGAGTTAAGCCAGGGTTTGGCAAACATGGAGGAAATGGATTCTATGCAGTGGCAAAAGATCGCTACCGAGGACCTCAGGCAAGGTGGCTCTCTCTGGGTAGAAATGAAGTCTCCAGTGTTTCTGGCAGGTAAGGGCCATCGCCACCGTTTTTTTTGACCCTTACACGTAGGCAACTGAGAAAGATTAATATTTAACATTGTGTGATCATTTACTACTGTGTGTCAGCTGCATGCAACGCAAAGATGACCTCATTTGATCTTCGAAATAACCTATGAGGTAAGGCCTGAGACAGAGAGAATAAGTGACCTTCCCAAGGTCACACAGTAGGTGGCAGAGCCAGGATCTGAATCCAGACTGAGTGCAGAGGCCCCTACTGGCTGTGAAGGGAGCCAGAGCACCGAGTTTGGCCAGACTCCTGGTCACCAAAGCATCACCACAGCTGAACTGAATACTTTATTCCGTGCAGCCGATAAGCTCGTTCCACCTCACCACTCATCCCCCAAAATCGGGTCCAAAGCATTTTTGTGAATATATTTTTGACAGCTACCGTCCTCCCCCAACATAACACACCAGCCCCCCAGGCAGTGGTGAGGGGGCACAGGCTCTGCTGTCCCAGAGGTCTGGGTCATATCCTAGCTCTACTAGTGTCTGTGTAAACTTGAGCAATATATTTAATCTCTTTTTAAGCCCCAGTTTTCTCCTCTGCAAACTGGGAAAAATGACAGGCTTGTTGTGAGATGACTGGAGATCAGCTATGAAAAGCTATGAGCACAATGTTTGGCAATAGTACAAGTCCGGTAAATATTCGCCACTATTATTCTACGTGAACAAGCTAATGCTATTTGCTGACGCAGTCAGAGTAATGCCGTGTTTCTCAAACTTCAATCCACAGTAGATACATTTGACTTCAGGGCACATATACCTGTACATATGCATGTGCATATAGATCAGGGGTGTCCAAACTGCGGCCCGCGGGCCAACTGCGGCCCATGATCCATTGTTAATTGGCCCACAGCAAATTCCAAAAATATATTTAGTTGACTTAAATAAACCAGGTGAGGCAATACGTACTTCACCTCGAGTGAGTGGCCCGGCTGTTTGAGTATTTCACTGCATATGGCCCTTGGTGAAAAACGTTGAACAAAGTTTGGACACCCCTGAGAAAAATGTTTTCACAAACCAATACTTGTCCTTATTACATAAGATGATGCACTCTAATATTCTCTATTCTATTTCATTTTGTAAATGCTGGCAATGATTCCATTTCGTTTTTGACACACTATCGAGTCATGACCTACATTTTGAAAACCATGGGTAGAGTAGGAGTAGGTTAGAGCTTTGAAATTCCAGTTCCACCACTCACTGCCTCACTCTGTGAGCCCAGGCAAGTTACCGCATCTCTCTGAGCCTTGTTTCATCATCTACAGATTGGGGATAACGGCCCCTACCTTTGCAGGCCTGTTGAGGGGACTGGAGGTAAAGCAAGCACAGCAAAGCAGGTGCTCAGTAAGTAGCACTTGTTAGATTCCACTAAAAAAATGTAACACTCAACTCTTTTAAAACTTTGACGCACACGCCATATACAGAATGAGGTGCCCTGGATGCCTGCCCCTCGGAGCCATGCTTGGGCATGAGTTATTTAAATTGATCATGAACAGGCCCTCTGGTTTATGTCAGGGTTTCACCTTCTCTCTAAATTCTGAACCTCTCCCAGAAATCAAGAGAAAAGTGGAAGAAAGAGTAGCTGGTACATTTCACCACACATCCACTGGGCAACAGGCATTCCGTTGGTGGCCATGGAGTGTCAGGGATGGCCAGGAATAGTGGGAACCACCCTCCATGGAAGCACCGCCCCCCTCCGTCCAGCATACATCATGACTTTCTCCACCACTGCTCTTTCGGAACACAACTGTGCCCTTATAAAGGTGCCGCCTGTGCATTTGCCCAACCCAGGGCCCTGACTGCCAGGTAGGCGGGGGCCTATGCTCAGTCTGCACCATAGACTCACAGAGCACAGAGCATTCTAGAATGCTCTCCTCTTTCACATGGGGAAAATTTGTCCCAGGGAGGTGAAAAGACTTGCCCAAGTTTGCTCAACAAGAGAGAACTAGAACCCTGGATCCATTGCGGAAATAATCCACTGCTCTTGCAACTTACAGCCAGATGATGCCCTTGGCTGAGAGATAATAGTGGTGACAATGACAATGCTGGCATACTGGGCAGTGGACATTTGAGTGTCCACGCCCTAGCATTCCTTCTGGACTTCACCAGTATAACATCAGAAAGCGCTGGACTGCCCTGGATGGTTCCAGAACAACCATGTGTGACTGAACTTACTTGAAACCATAGAACTCCCAACCTAAATGAACATTTTCACCTTGGTAAGAGGTGAAATTGCGGCTACTCTGCTTTTATTTCCCAGTACCTGGTTAAAACTTCTCTTGCTGACAGTGTCAGCCTCACTGTCCTACCTCATTTTGGACACAAAGAAAAGCGATTCCTTCTCAATTCACCGTGCATGACTAGAAACAATGTGTGGCTATTTCTAGAAAACAGAGTTCTCTCTCAAAGGACAATTATGTGCAACTATTGATCATATTCAGATATATGAGCTGTCAATCCTGAAAGTAATTCCCAAAGACAGAGCCGAGAAGAGAAAGTTCCTTGCATCAAATTCTTTGAGGCAATAGCAGAATGCTTGAAATACATTTGCAATTCCTCCCCACAACAGATGGCTGCTTGGAAAAGGTTGATATTCATTTGGATTAGTTAGTTCTTGTGTATGTGTTAACAATCAGTGCCTTTTTCATAAGTCATACATATCTCAGTTACCTGAGTGTCCCCTCAGGCAGAAAATCTCCATGAGTCAGGTGTCCCCAAGAAGGGCTGAATCCTCGCTTGGGGTGTGGGGCATTGTATTTCCTTCAAACTTGGCCTGGGGAACTTGTCTTCCTTGTGTATAAACATTCTGTTAAAACACTACTTAACATTTCAAAGGCAACACCTTCAACAAAAGTATATGAATTTTGAACCCAGAGTGGATAATTAGAATCTCCCCGTTTTTCCCTACTTGATAGACATAGAGAAAATGACCTTTGAGGAACTCTGCTATAAATATCCAAAGATGGCCATAGAGAAGATCAGTGATGACTACAAAATATATTGTGAAAAAGCACCTAAGATAGGTAAGTGTTTGAACTCACAGAAAGATTGGCGACAGCCGGCTAAGGGAGAATCTCCAAACTCAATGGGTTATAAAGCCAAAAGAGGAACCATGCTTTGTTTGAAATGAGGAATAGTCAGACCATGCCTGTTTTCCAATCCTACAAAGCCATAGGAAGGCATCGTGAAAATGAGATGCGATTATAAAATAAGGATAATGATGAAAATTGTTCATTACTACTTTCTCACCTCGTTATTACTTGGAGGTTTTACATAATGCAAATTTGTCTTCTTTGAAGTTTCCTGGAGTCAGAGATGTGTGAAAGGAGGTTTGTTGGGGCGTGTTCTTAGGTATAACACCTGTAAGGGAAAGAGGAAAGTAGGACTGGACACACACAGGTAGACGCTGAACTGTGAGGCAGTTGCAGAAGACCTCAGCAGCTCCCAGAGGAAGCTCTAAAGCCAGGTGGCCCTCCAGTTGTCCCTCATGGAGTCAAGGGACCTTTGTACCTCCACATTGACTCTTATGGGATGTGGATGCCCCTAGGGAGGATATAACCTTGGGTAGGGCAGTGCCCTTTCATGGAGGCAACTTCCAGAATGAGTTTCAGGACTTCTTTCTTGCATTGCTGACTTGATGTACTTTGTTAGTTTTAGGAAAATTTCCGTTATTATCTCTTCAGATATTTGTCGTGCTCCGTTCAATTTCTGTCCTCCTTCTGTTAATCTTACTACACATATTTTCGACATTTCAGCCATATGCCATATGTCTCATATGCCTTAGTCTGTATTTTCTATTTTGTTCTCTTTGGCTTTTACTCCTAGTTCAGCAGTTCTCACTTCAGCTATGTATAGTTTGGCATTCTACCCATTTATTTATTCTTAATTTTCCACATTTCAGTCATTAAACTTTTTGTTTTGGGAATTTCTAGTTTTTCCTTTTTATGAAGTTCAATCTTTGTTATATTTTTTCCTCTTTTAATTCCTTAACCTATATTAATAATAGTAATTTTAAAGTTCATATTTGGATTTCCTGTGTGTATTTCAAATGTCATATTTTTTCGCCTTGGTTTTTGGTCAAATCTTTTTGAATACCATGTTATTTCAGCTTTATCTGTGAACGTTGTCGGTACAAATTTGTAGAAATCATGTGAGGCTTGGGTGATGTTTTTTCCTCCAGAGAGGGTTTCATTTTCTTCTGGCACACACTGAACTAATAGCATCCAGAGACCTTTAATGTATTTAGGGTTTGGGTTGGTTCAAAGCCAGCGTTCATTCCTTTTAATGGATGAGCTGGCTCTGGTTTTCCTTACTTTTTAGGGTCCTATTTGAAAGGCTGGGGTGCTTCTCTTTCATTGTTTTGCATTTTTGCCCTCTTCTGCCCTGAGAGTGTGCCAAATTTGCTGTATTTCTCGGTAGCAATGATCATCATTGTCAAATGCTTTGGAAGTAAAAGCAGTGCCCAAAGATTTTTTTTGCCCATTTTCTAAGTGCCTGTGGCCTTATCTTCTGTCTGACACTGCAGATGCCTCAAGGGCAGCATCAAGTATTGGTGGTACCGTTACCTTACTGGTTTTTAACTTTCTCTTTATTTAGAATCGCTGTTTTTATTTTGTTTTGTATTAATTTCTTACAGGCTTACTTCTGAGTTTAAAAGTGTGTTATTTTTTATCCAGCATTTCTAGGTGTTTTTTTATTGGGAGGTTTCTTGGGTTTCTTTTGGGTTTTTTGATGTCGAGTCTTCCATAGTCTGGATTTTATTTTTTCACCAATTTAATTGCATTTATCGAGCTCTATCGTATATTGTTTTCAATCCTTTTTGTATGCTGTCTGTTACTGAAAGTATTACCAAACCACACAAAAATTTCCTGTGGGGGTACATTCTATTTAATAAATAGTTTAGTGCATTGACTATATACCTAGGCCAGGTTCTAATTTCTGGAGGTGAAATGAGTAATATGCCATCCTCTCCCTTAATGAGTCGATAGTCTATATTTTCTTCTATAATATTAACCTCAAAAGGCTCTTCAAATAGTAAAATCCTTAGAATTTATCATTCTTCAACAGTCATGTTTTAATATATTTTTTGAAATAATCGTTTCTGAGTGGCAACAGGGAGCCAGACACCCACTCTAACTTGTGTGTGGTGTGGTCGAACACCACTTGAGAAAACTGCAGTGGAATCAGGGTCCGCAGGAAAGAGAATAGTTTTAATGAAAGCAAGAAGATGGAGGGAACTCTTAACAAAGAGGTCAAGAATCTGTGAGAGTTCGCTGATGACACAACAGGAGTTCCAGAGGGCAAGTGGGAGGGTTTAGGATGGGACAGCAGAGGTGTATCCAGGAGGACAGTCATGTGGAGGATGGTCCAGTAAAAGTGGCTGATTGGGGGATCAGCACCAAAATGACATTTGGTGTTGAAATGACAGGGAGAAATATGATGGACTCGGTTTCAGCAGTCGTCTAAGGAAGGTAGGCTGCAGGCCTAATTGCCAACAGACTTACATAGCACAGCCTGGACTGATATTAGTGTCAGGGATGAAAATCATCCCTACGTCTCTTCTTAGCATGAATGGCCAGAGATGACAGCAGTTGTGGGGACTGTGGTTTTCCCACCTGCCCTCAGCGTCTTGTAAATGTCCTTGCTACTTTGCTCCTTCTTAGTCTCTGCAATGTGCTTTGTAACATGGCGTTGCCCAACTGTGTGATTTTTTTTTCCCATTAGATTTTACAGTGAAAATTTTCAGAGAACCAAAGATGCCTTCACCCCCTGTTAGGCAAATGTCTTTGAAAAGGATTGGTGCAAGGAAGCCTTCGTTAGAACGACCCAGGTAAGACACAGGAGCTGGCCACAGCAACACCTCTTGGCCTAAGTTCTCTTTAATCTCAACATGTGTAATGCTGAACTTATTTTTCTGTGTGTAGGTTTCCATACTCTTTTCCGTATATCATACATACAGGCACAGGCATACTTTGTATTTTAAATCATTATTTAGCTTCTCGGATTGGCACCATGCAATGTATATTATACAATAACTTTTTTCCTCATAACAAACTATCATGAACATCCTTTTGTGTCAGTATGTGTGAATCTACCTCCTTCCATAGTATGGATGTAGCATGATTTAATTAACTACATCTTTTTATGGACATTCACATTATCTTTCATTTTTCATTGCTATCAATAGTCCCACAATAAAAATCTTTTTACGTGTATCCTTGCCTATTTGTGTTTTTCTGGATTCTGTGCTTCTGTAGTAGCTTCCTAATTAGGAGTAAGTAAGTTCCTTACTTCATGTTTCCCCCCTTGTAATCAATCGTAGAGTCAGCCTCTGATAAGGTTTCACTGCTCGGCAAAGATTCTGTCGCCCTTTCTTTCAGGAGTGCCCACTCCCCTTTCTTTCCATTTACCTTAGTGCTACCTCTATGTAGAAAGTTCTCCAAACGTGTGTCTTCTATGACTTCCCTCTCCTCTAAAACACTAAATCCCTAAGATACAGCACAAAGCACTTATCACATACTATTTTTTACTGTTCTTCATTTTTCAGGTATGTTTTCTACCTTCTTGACTATAATTTTCTTGTAAGCCATGCCATTCATTCAGTAATTCCTTGTTTTTATTCAGTAATTATCTATTAATGACTCACTGTATGGAAAGTTCTCTTCTAGAGGACAGAGAAATATTAGCACATACAAATTTGGTAGTCAAGGTCACTGGCAGAATATTTGCATATAGAAAGCTCCCAGAAGTATGTTTTTAGTTACCATTCATATTCATTGGGAGTGATAAGTCCTTTGTCTCTTCTAAATACTTTAGATAGGTCTTCCACCCTTTCAAGGAACTGACATTAATCCCCGAGGTTCAATCATTTATCCCTTTTGCTGTTCCAATTTGTACCACCCATCGCTTTCCACTATGTCTACAGAAATACCTATTTTCCACGTTAGTTGAGTATGAGTATCACAGAAGTCTTTTCTAAATCACATATTCACAAGATCATTAAATTCTAGAGGGAATTTGCAAGATTATATAGTCCAGTTTCATGTCTTGAGTTAAAGCCACAGTAGAATGGCCTAGATGTACCACAGTTGCAACTCTCTTAAAGCTTGTTCCTAGTCCTCATTCAATGTAACAAACAGTTATTGACTATACACTGTGTCCCAGACATTCTTTGGGTGCTAATGATACACACACAAAAATAAGACATGGTCCTTGCCTTTAATCTAATACATACTAAATAAACTACAAAGCTCACCTTTAAATACTATTGTAAAATATTAATTAATTACTATGAGAATATAGTGGAAAGAGGAAGCTTTGAGTGAGGATTCGAAAAAGTTAGAGCATCAGAAGAAGCTCTGATCGGCATGTAAGAATTCAATTGCAAAGAAATGGGAGTATTTTGTTGGTAGGGCTAAACCTTCCAAACTGGAGAAGTGACACAAAGATATAAACTCAGAAATTGAATGTGGTATTTAAAGAGCTGAAAATAGTTCGGTGGTATTAAAGTGCAGAATGCGTGGGGAGAAGGGACCTAAAGCATAACATTAGAAAGCTAGACTGAGACCAGAATAACTGAAAGAATTCTTGAGACTTGAGTGAATGATTAAGGAATTTGTATTGATTAAATGGTAATAAAGATTCATAGGGGTTGTTGGAACAGGAGTAGCAAAAATACCTATTATATGGATTTTAAAAATATTACTCTGGCAGAAAAAGCAATGGTCACATGAGGAGTCAAAAGACTCAGAGACAGAAGACAGAAATAATAGTTAGAAGGTTGTTGCAGTTTTTGGACAAGTGATCGTAAAGGCTTGAAGTAAACGGTAGGAATGGGTATATAAGATACAGATTTTGAAAACACTGAAGATGAGGAATTAGATTTCTGGAACAGTGGAGTAAGAACCTCCCAAATTGTCTCCCCATAAAAACCATGATAAAACTGGGCAAACCTGTCAAAAAATTTTAGAACTCTATAAATTATATTATCTAAAATTTCAGTTAAAAATATTATGGTACCTTACCCCCCCTACACCCCCAAAGAAAACAAGAATACCCACAGGAAAGTATGGCTCGTACACAGAGGAAAAAAAGCAGTTATTAGAAACTGTCGCCGATGTGATTCAGATATTGGACTCACTAAAGACTTCCACATAATATGTTCAATAAACTAAAGGAAACCATGTTTAAAAAATTAAAGGAAAGTATAATGACACTGAAAGACTGCCAATTGGGGGGGGTGGGTTGAATCCACAATGTAAAAAGAGTGTTTCCTTGCGGGGAAATAAACTATCCCCTTTAAAATTCCCCTTTAAAATACCTCTCTTTCTCCTCTATTGGGGTTATCCAATGATTGGACCAAGCTTAGGATGGATCCATAAAAGTTTATCTCCAAGGAAACAGAGTAATTAATTCCTTCATCTTGATCTTCACACACACGATGAAGGCCCCCAGCGTGGGAGAAGCCCTCCCCCTTGCCCTAATAGCAGCAGAGCCCATGGTCACCATCCCATTCTCTCCACCAATGATGCTGTTTTGTTTTCCAGAAACTTGGCAGAAGTCCTCCTAAATCCTCAACACTTGGAGTTTTTCAAGGAGTTCCTCAAAGAACGGAAGGCCGATAGCCCACTGCAATTCCTGATAGCCTTACAGAAGATTAGCACTGAGACCAATGAAAAGAATTACAAGTCTCTCTTTGAAAATATGATCAAGACTTTCTTCCATGGCAAAGTCTCTCCCGGTATGCATCGTCTTCTCCTGGTACTGTTGGCTTCTCCCTTGACTATCTTCTCGCGTCTGGACAAGAGCCTGTCTTAACGTGAGCCCCCTGAGAGAGCAGAACAGAGCAATGGCCACACGAGGCAGTATTGAGACAGAGATGAAGGGGGACCATGAAATAGAGAACAATACGCCCCACGTGTATTACTAGTAAAAGAAGCCGAGTGCAAGACACTTGCACTTGTATGTGAAATACGCTCCTCTATCCTCTCATTTAGCTTTACTCAACCCTGAAAATAGGAATTTATTTCATTTTTATAAGGTATGGATCAATAACTCTATTTTACAAATGACGAAGGTGAAACAGGGAGGCTAACTAACTTATCCGACTGGTGGAAGTTGAATTTAAACTCAGGTCATTTGACCTTCAAATCAACTAGACTGGAGTTAGATCAAAATTGAGCTAGCTGTGTGCAAAACTGGAGTGTCCATCACCCATCAGATATAAAGAGAGCTGTACCAGGAAGGAGAACTGTCTCCCTGAAAATCCTCATAAATTTTGTCTTGTTTTCTTGCCTAAGGTAGGAGGGTCAATCTGACCCCTGTAAATTCATCTTGGCCAGAAGCAGATGGTGCCCTAAAGTACTGACCTATCAGTCTAGAGGGAAACAAAAGGGGGTGGGCACGATTCCATCCTGGGGGTAAACACATCTGTAGCAAAGTACTGAAGACAAAACCTCCTATTTTGGCCCAGATGACCAGAGGGAGTGGTTTTTGGCTTGTGGTAAACCAAGATCAGGTTATAGATTTTATAAAAATAGAAAAAGAGCGAAAATTGGCAAATCTTTATTTGTAAGAAATATTGATTTGTTAAGTCTCGGAATATCAAGTTGTGTACATTGTTTTGAATGAGCTGGAAGAGAAAAAAGAGTATGCAGATCCTGGATAAGTTTTCAAGTCTTATGAATGAAAACAATAGTCTTTGAACACCTGGAGAGTCATAGTCTCTTTACAATCCTCATTTGTAATCTTGGATTCCCCATCTCTCCCAGCGATTTAACTTAAATCCTTTGTTCTATTGTTCTCTTCCTAAACCCAAAACTTGAAAGTGGAGCAGAAATGAATCTCTTAAACATTTCTTCCCCTTTTTACACACTTATCCTTGAAATTTCAGTGGAAGTAAACCAGGATGGTATTTGCTCTACAGATAAACTTGCATATAACATGCCAAAGATGCTTTTGAGATTGAACTAAAGGAAACCATGTGAAACAAATTGTGGCAAGCTCAGAATCTAACCAGATTGAGAATAAGGGAGTGTAAAACTCTAAAATGAAAAAAGCACAAAACAAAAACCACCAGCTGCCTCAGAAATGGTTGACAAGGAGATGATAGCGCTCTCTCTCTCTCTCTCTCATGTTTCTTAGAAGAAGTGCTGCAGTGCGATGCCCCTATTATCAAAGAAATTGGTCAGCTCCATCGTGTCAGCATGCCCTCCCTGGTAGTGCTCCAGGGCTGTGTAATGAAATCTCTGGAGGCAAAGTGGTGAGTATTGCCTGGAGAAGGCGGTAGGCCTTTCCAGAGCTGCTCACTGGCCCCCGAAAGCCACGTTATTCCAGGAGGCTCATAATTCATCCACCGAGTTTATTGCCAGAGCTTCCCGACAAAAGAAAAGCCACTTATCTTGAACCTTCTTACCTACCTACCATATATGCACACACGCGTGCACACACACACACTTCTGTTCATTTGCCTGAACAAGGAACAATACGATATTGATCAAAAAGGATAGGCTGACATTCGCAAAGGATTGAAATGGTAAGCAGGGTGTTTTTGAGTATCTCCCCATTCCCCAAGTCCCACTTCCACTTCCTCCAAAAGCCGAGCTAGGTTTGCTGGGACTGTTCCTTTTTATGTGCCAGGTGTTTGCCTTGTTTGATGCTCTTGGTCTCCTTCCGGCAGGTTTAAAGATTACCAGGCACTGTTCCCAGCTTCTTCCACTCAGGAGGCTCAGCCTGAAGCACAAGCTTTGCCCAGGAATCTCTCGAAGGCGGCAGCCACGCACTTACAGCAATCCCAGGTTGGTGAGGAAGACGGGGCCAGACAGCCATTGCCTGGCGGGCATTGTAGATCCTACAGAATCGTTAACGCTGGTAGCTTATGCAATCACCAAAACAACTACCCTTTGGGGTAGGGTTTTAAAACCCCATTGTACAAAGGAGGAGCGTGAGTCTCAGAGAAATGGTTACAGTGGGAATTTCAGGAAGTCCCTCTCTTCACTATCTGTGTGACAGGCCCAGGAGGACCAAAATGTCAGGATTTTTTTTACCGCTGAAACTTAGTTTGGAGGACATGGATGGGCCATGAAGGCAAATAGGTTTGATGAGCCTCACATATAAATTAAACTAATTTAACATGTAAATTAAACTAATTTACCTGCCCAGGCACTGGCATAATGGAACAATTTAGCCTCCATGTACCCTGGTGAGCCCCTCACTGTATGACCAAGAGCAGGCCTTGCACATGTGTCCTGCAGACAAGCAACTGTTAGAGAGAGAATGCAAAGGGTTACGAGCAGGCCATTTCTTTCTTCCACACTCATCGGTTAGCTCTCATTCTTTCTCCCATGGGAGAAGAGGAAAGGGAAGAAAGAGAAGACTGTTATTCAGGAAAGTCTTTTCATGTGACTTGAGGAAAAAAAGCCATGCTTCACTTAGATAACCCCTTGCTCAGTATGTTGTAGAGTTACTTCCCATCAGAAAAATTTGAGCCCAGCTCTGACTCTTAAGACTCTTGCTCGGGTATCTCTGATAAAAGCACTTATTATGCTCATTGGTCCCATACTCCAGATAGGGAAATGGGCTGCTCTGTCCTTTCTCCTTTTTATTTTCTCTGTGCACAAATCAACTCCATGTCAGGGTACCACGAATGATCATGTAGCATATTAAAAAAAATACTGCATCCAGAACCAGGATGCTTTGTTTTAATTTCAGGTCTCCCTGTTCTTAGGTAAGAAAAGATCAAAAGAAACCAACATGTATATAATGCCTACTTTGTGACAAGCACTGCATGAGTTCTCACATATCATCACTCACCCTCACCACCACCCAAAGGCTATTTTTTCTATCTTACACGTGGAAACATTGAGACACAGCTTAAGTAAATGGACCCAAATTGCACAATTAGGGTGAAGCTAGGCTCCCGACTCAAAGTTTCTTTTTTTTCTTTTTTCAATAAACATGTAGATTTATTTTGAATCAGTGATACACGATACAGATCGGTTTTGCAGTTTTTAATGAACTGAAATCGAAATTTCTAAATACAGCAGTGTCTGCCTGTGCAACAAATATCTTAAGGTAAAATAAGGTATTTTGATAGGACTCCATCTGCATGAACAAATCAGATGAAATACCTGGAAAAGTTTCTATATACCTTCTGCATTAAAAAACACGCCAAATTATTAGTGGCTCCAGATACTAAATTGCTAAAGGAGATGGGGCAAAGTCTGTGAGTTCTGTTGTAAGAGCTCTTCTTGCAAAATCTCACTAGTTCCATATTATATGATTTTGTTGTTAGAACAGTATTCAAAATTACAGACAATGACAGGCTTCATCAGCTACATTTTCACAAAAATTGCTATATGTGTTGACATTCAGGTGTGACAGGTAAATGTATCTGGTTAAATGACAATGATGCCACTGCAGCTAATTTTTGCCACCTTGGGAGGAGTGAAAATCCTGCATGCTTTCAAATGAATCTTATGTCTTAAAGCACTCGCTGAAAACTTCAGACTCAAAATGTCTGATCCTGAATCCAGTGGGTTTTGTCCTTCGCTACTGGCTCTCTAAAGCCGCGCTCACATTGAAGGTCGCTCTCTGTAGAATGAGACAACTAAACTAGTTGATCAACAAGCTTCTTTCTGGTTCTCAGTATTGGTTTCTCCAGGGGTCAAGAAACTGGAGAATGGTGACTGGGTATCTATGCAGAAATGGATGAAGAAACTTATAAAATGCATCTGTATGTGATGTATGAATGTCTGCATATAATGATGTTGCTTTTTTTTTAATGCTTAGAAATTGTTTTACTCATTTCCTTATTTCTTCAACATTTCAAAATCTGTCTGAGCCATTATTTCCTTCTCGTGAGTCACGCTTACCTCTACCCTCTGTTTCTTCCTGTTTTTAGCGCTCACATTCCCTCTCCCAACCACGGCATCTCAAATCTTCACTGTTGAAAGACCGTGGTACCAAGATCATTGCCAATGGCCCCAGACACGCCTGGTTGAAGCCGGAATCTTCTACCCACCAACTGCTTAATCTGGGGAAGGTTATATAAGTTCTCTGACCTGAGTTTTCCTCCCCTTTAAATTGGTGCTAAAAAGTCTTGCTTAGAAAGGAGGTGTTGTGAGGATTGCATGTAATGAATGTCAAGTTTAGGGCACAGAGTGGACTCTCAGTGGACAGCAGCTATACTAATGAATATGTCATACCCCTCCTTCTTTCCCCAGAAGAGAGGCTGGCTGAAAATGATCAGCTTCATCAAGAGCTTTTGCAAGTACCGCAGATTTGTGTCTAATGTCAATAAGCGCCAGGAATTTGAAGCATATCTTCACCAGGAATTAAACAATAACAAGGAAAGTGAGTCACTTCTCTATTTACTCCCCTTACCTGTTGCTATTTCAGTCACAAGGATTAGCCCAGATATGCAGAGCTATTGCTTTGAGCCATGACCCTGTTCGCCTGGGGTCTAGCAGGAACCCTAGGTCCTAGGTGCAAAGTCAAGTCCAGACCTGCCTAGCGAGGGTGGGACCCCTACTGGCTTCTCAGGGAACCAGAAAGGGTGGGGAATGACTAGTCTAAAGCACTGTGAGAGCTCACATTACACAAAACTCTTTCCTTATGTTGTTTGTTCAGGGCAGAGATTTATTAAATTACTTCATTCATTCATTCCAACACCCTTTTTGAGAATGTGGCAGGCACTTTGTGGGGTGCTGGGAATGCAGTAGTGAATATACAGCATAGGATCTGCCATCAAGGCACCTACAGTTTTGAGAGCAAGACAAAAGAAGTGCAAGAGATGTTACAGCCAGAGTGCTTGGGTTCGAATCTGCCCCTTTCTAACTGAAGAGCCTTTTGAAAGTGACTTTGTACCTCAGTTTCCTCATCTGTTGAATGGAAATAATAATTGTGCCTATCCCCTAGGGTTGTTGTGAGGATTAAGCAAGTTAATACATGTAAAGCGTCTTAGAATTACTCTTGGCAATAGTAAGTGCTATAGGATTAGCAAGTGTTCTTGCTGTTCCTATATGATTGTGAGGAAGGATCCCAAGTATAGTTGCAGGGAGACCCTAGTTAGTCAAGGGAGAGGATCAGGGAGGAATTCTCCCAGAAAATGACATAAAGTTGAGTTTTCAGGAACAAGCAAGTTAGGCGGGCAAAATAGGAGGGGAGTAATTTCTAGGTCTGCGTAGAACCCTAAAATAAGAAAGAGGATGGTACAATTCAGGAACTGCAGGGCCAAGTGGACTAGAGACTAATGAGACAGGGAAGTGTCTGAGACAGACCGGAGGGATCGATAGTGACAAATCGCGTCTCTCTTGATGACTTTTGAGTTATTCCAACTTTCACTTTGAGATCTCACATGTGGAATCTAAAGAACAAAATAAATAAGCAAACCAGACGCAGACTCATAGATACAGAGAACAAAATGACGGTTGCCAGAGGGGAGGGGGGTTGGGGAGCCAGGTGAAAAGGTGAGGGGATTAAGAAATACAAATTGGTAGGTACAAAATAGTCACGGATATAAAGTACAGCATAAGGAATATAGTCAACAATGTTGCAACAACTATGTATAGTGCTAGGTGGGTACTAGACTAATTGGGGGGGATCGCTGTATAAATTATATACGTCACTGTCTAACCACTCTGCTGTACATCTGAAAGTAATATAAAATAATATTGAATGTCAACTGTAACTTAAAATATATATATATATTTTTAAATGCTGTAAAACATACGTATTTTGCAATTGTCTGTTTCTACGAAATAAATGACTTAAAATTCCTTTTTTAAGGAATGGGGAAATGGTTTAAAATAGTTCAGTCGCGGTCCATTTTGCAGGTCACCTCTTCGTATTCTGTTTCTGCAGAAATGTTCGGGATTAGCATAACTACAACGAGCATTTATTTCTATTAGATAAGCACCAGGAAAACACCTTTCAATATTCAATTTTTTTTTTTTTTGGAATGTCTGTTTCCATACCATCTGAGAAGATGGCTTTTCAGCAGCCCTTCAAGTCTAAGGGAAAGGTTGAGTCCGATGGTGGGGAATCACTATTTTAATAGGCCCAAGGTGGGTCCACAGTTTCTTTTCTTCATTTTAGTTATGCCCAAGTCAAAGGCTTCAGGCTTGAGTGACCTGACCTAGCTAGATGGTAATTCCTTCCTCTTTCTCTTTCAGATATGTCTGCACCCCCAAACATACCAGGACGCCAAACCCCATGTCACTCAAATGTCGGGAGTGCAGACCAGGAGAATGGAGATATAATCCTTATAAAGCGACGCATATTTGGCCACAGGATTGTCATTGTCAATTTTGCAGTCAATGATTTATATTTCTTTTCTGAAATGGAGAAGTAAGTTCCCATCATTCCTTCCCCTTGTGGCTTTCCATGCTTAATACCTCCCAGCAAAGACTGGAGTGCCCTATAAGTGGCACAGTGATTTCTGAAAAATCTCACTGAATGCTATCATTGTATCAGTTTCCACCATTCTTTCCTTTGGGTCCTAAAAGATCTTCAGTATTCTGGAATCCCCAATATTGAAATGCACTTACTTATTTATACCCAGGAAATAGAATCCTTTTTTTCTATTTTTCATTAAGCCCTCTTAAGTAGCATCATTGGACCAAAGTTCTTTAGTTAAAGCAAAGAATTATAATAATAAAGCTTTTGTGTTTGTGCATGACATTAAACAGATATTTTAAGGTTGAAAGATATTAATGTACATTTACTCACCTGTCAAACTTTTGATGTAAAACCAAAGCCATTCCTCTAATTGGAAGTCCCATATTTTTTTTTTTTTGTATATACCAATCCCCAAAATGCTATCTACTAAAGTGGAACAAGAATGTAAAGATTACTGCAAAGCAACTTAATCCTTCTGGATTTTTATACTTGTCTTTGCAATTTTTTAAATTGCCTTGTCACACCTAACTCAACAGCAATTTTTTTAAAAAAGCAACTTGCCTTTGTAGGAACATTCCAAAGCATTCCAATTTGTTTTCACAGAAACAACAAATACCTTTCTTTCCTTATTCATATTTTGTCAATTTTCATAAGTTACAAATTACAGTAATAAGTGCCGCAGGCAAAAATATTTGGGAAGAAACATGAATAGCTCTCAGTAAATGTCTGCCCCAAGGAATTGGAGAAATGTCAGCGTGTTCTAGAGAAGGTACCACACTATATAGCGTCAACATCAGTCAGTCAGGGGCATCTGTCAGTGCATTTCGTGGAAGTGCAGACCACCTGGTAACTCAGCACATCAATTAGGGGCATTGGGTTAAGAGCCCAAGGAAGGAGTTTGCTCAGTTCCACAAACACTTACGAATTGCTGGATCATTCTCGGGCACTGGATTTGGTATTGGAGATACCAAAAACCACCAAGACATGCTCTCTGTCCTCCAAGATCCCACAGAAATGGGGGTAGCAGAAAAGACACAAATAAAATTAGGACGTGGGATGATATGTGGTATGGTGGAGTCCGGCCCAGGAAGTGCACGTAGACAACTGAGCCCTCACGTATGGCTTCTTGGGAGACAGGTAACCTAAGCTGAATTTTGAAGAATGAGTAGGGGTTAGTGAGATGTAAAAAAAGAAAATGAATGCAAGAGAGGCACGTGGGGAGCAGAAAGCAATACCAGTCAGAATGAACAGCCTCCCCTGCTGCTCCAATTCTGTCGCCATCGTCTCTACGTTCTCACTTGCCCCTACGAACCGTTCTCTGCACAGTGGTCAGACAGCCTTTCAACAGTGTCAACCTGGTAATAGCACTCTCCTGCCTAAAATGTTCCAGTGGCTTCCCATGGCCACTGGATTCAAGTCCAAACTTTCTCCGGTTGCCTAACTCGTTCTAGGAGCAGCCCTACCTGCATCTCGGAGCTCGCTTCCTGCCGCTGACCACTTGCCCCAGCTCCAGCTATGGGGCTCTGCTCCCCCTGTGCCCACTGATTTTGCACTCACTGCTGCCTTTGTGGGAAGATGCCCCTGGACTCAGGTCTTCAAATGACTGTCCTTTCTCATTGTTCCCAGTCTCAGTGCCCGCCCCCTTCCCAATTACATCAGGTCCTTTTGTTATCGTCATAGCACTACCGGTTATTTAATTGTTCACTTATTTACTTATATGTCCTCTTCCCCTCATTGATTGCAAGCTCCTGGAAAGCAGGACTCTGTTTACTTTGTTCATTGCTGAATCCCTACTCTTGGGACTGTGCCTGCACAGAGTAAACCCTTAATAAATAAATATTTGCTGATTGAATAAACGAGTGGACATACAAAACGAGCTTAATAGGAAAAGCTTGGTATCCCACTATTAGGAAGACTTTGAATGGTTAAGATTTAAAATGGCCTGAGAGAAGGGAACTGTGTACTTAAATGAAGATAAGGTATAATGGACAGATAGTTGATGGCTAGTAAAATAATATGTTGCTAGGAGACAGAGTGTAGAATGGCAGTTGCCAGGGGCTGGGGGAAGTGGAGAATGGGAGTTAGTGTTTAATGGAATTTTAGTTTGGGAAGATGAAGAAAGGTCTGGAGAGGACGTGGTTTTGATCATACAACAGTGCGGATTTACCGAAGGCTGCTGAACTACACATTTAAAAACAATGACACTGGTCAATGTTATGCCACGTATAGTTTACTACAGTGAAAATCCATGAAGAAAAGGAATGTGTGGCTTTGCAGAGAGGTGGGAATTGTGAGCAGGCCGCACAGGAGGGGAAAGAAAGAACAAGACAGCCCTTAGCCCCGGAAACTGGTGCAGGGGCCAGGATGGGTAAGGAAGGGAGGATGGGGTAAATTAGGGAGTTTGGGGTGAAGAACTACACTTGAACACACGTTTCGCATATTATCTGACATGTGCTAGGGGCTCAATTCGTATTTGCCAATAGAACAACCTGGCCCAGGATTGGGCCCTGGCTTTTTTTTTTTTTTTTTTTTTTAGGCCAGAACTAGGTCTGGGCTGGCTGCTCTCTTTAGTCACCGCTTTCATCTTTGCTGTCTTCCTACTCACTGCCTCTTTTTAGATTTAACAATTTGGTGAGTTCAGCTCATGTGCTGCAAATCAACCGGGCCTACAATGAGAATGACGTGATCCTGATGAAGGCCAAAATCAACATCATCCTGAAGCTCTTCCTGAACTCGGAGATCCCTCCAAAGCTAAGGGTAAGGGCGACGTCCGCTCCTCTCTGGCCTTGTGCCAAGAAGCATCCCCCACAAGAACCCTGAAAGCTAGTTGCCAGGTACCTCCTAAGTCCTGGGTCAGCCAGATGTCCTTTCCCTAGCAGCCCCCCAAAAGCTCCTGCCTTCTGGGGAGGGGGTGGTTTTGAAGGTCCTTGGGGGCCAAAGTGGTGTTCTGCTTTCCCTGGAGCCTCTGCCAGTGACAGGCTCCCCCTCTGTGGGTAGGTGAACATCTCGGAGTCCCACAAGGATGCCATTCTTGCTGCCATTACAGAGGGCAACCTAGATCGCAGCATCTTCCACGGGGCGATCATGTCCCTCTTCCCCGTCATCATGTACTTCTGGAAAAGGTAACTCTCCCCTCACCTGAGGACCGTGAGGTCCTTGGACTTTGTAGAGAGTTTTCTGCCTTCCTGCAGCCCTCGGTTTCACTGTTTCCAGGTCCGTGGTGTGTTGTTCCACTTATATTCCATCCTCACACTCCCACACGGAACACTCAATCTTAGGATGGAAGGCCACGTAAGACTGGGGAACAGAATGCCTGGCTCCCACCTCTCTCTCCCCCGGACTTGCTAGGAACAAAGGTGCTAGTTAGGTTTTCGTAGGTTCCCCTGCAAGGGTCCTGGTGGACCCCAGCCATTTGGGAGAAATTCTGTCAAGGCTTACGCAATGGCGCTCATGCTTAAGGAACCTCGTGGGGGCTGTGAGCCAGAGGAGGTTCGCTGTGTTATGCCTAGAGCCCATAATTACCAGTAAGGGCACAGTTGCTGGATATTTTGATTTTCAAGAGACACTTGAAATTCAGATGTTTATATCATATCTCCCAAGGTTAAAGTAGCAAATGGGGCAACTAACTCCAAACTGAAACATGGTGAGGAAACTGTCAAGGCCAAAAACCAAAAATGAAACAAAATACCTGCAGGACAAATGCAGCGGTGCCCACTGATTCCTAACCTGTCCTGTCAGCGTTTGGGCTCGGAGACTGGCCTAGGTCCTCCCAGCTGACTCATGAGGCTATTCACTCCTGCCGTCTGCTGTGGCTCTGGCTCAGACCCTCCACACGGTGAATGGCAGGACCCTGGGTAATAATGACGACAGGACGACTGGCTGAGATGGGCCCAGACCAGGCTAATGGGGGAGGTTAGATTATTACTGTGATTCCAGCTCTTGGTGGTTTCCTGCTCCCACACACACAAAAAAATTATTATTAAATAGAAGTGTAAAGGTTGCCTACCAATCACCAACCTATATTTTTAAATCCCTAAGATAATAAGTTATTTAATATAGGATTGAAAGAAATGAAAAAAAAAAATCTAAGTTCAAGATAACCGGTTGAGCCTTTTGAGCACCCAATGTTATCTAGCACTTTCTTCTAGACTTGATTCTAGTTCTGCTAACCAGATCTAAATAGAATTTCATCCTGAAACTTCCTGGAGGACCAGAAACCCCTGGGAAATACGTATATGCTGCTTCTGGCTTGAGTCACGCTCAGCTCTGTCTCATCTCTGTTTTGGAAGTGTAAGGGTCCTTCACAGAGGCTTTGAATTCTAATCCTCATGCAGCTGGTTCTTGACTTGCTCTCCTATATGTTTAGAGAGAGTTTTATATTGTGCAAACTATGTCTACATCTGTGACCGCAAATGAACCTCTCAACAACCCTATGAGTGGGTGACTCAAAGTATTATTATCCCCATTTTGTAGATGAGGAAACTGAGGTTCAGAGTTGTTAAGGGACTGGCCTAGGTAAGTGGTACCACTTCGTAAGTCGTAAAACCAGGATTAGATACCAGGTCTCTTGGTCTCTTAAGCATCATTAAGAATGAATCCATGGCATATTGGGAGGTCAGTGACAGGAGAGAGACCCAGGTCAGTGAATAGAATAGGAGAAACCAACTGTGATCTGATAGAATGCCCCTTGCGGAGGAAGAAGGAAGGCAGCAGTCAAGACCACCAGAGCCAAGGCTGGATAGAAAACAAATCCAGTCTTAGCCAAGACCAGCCTCCAAGGGGTCCAAGCCAAGGGCAGGCTGAGGGAGCAGGGGGTTAGGGACTAGGGAGGAAGAGATGGAGAGTGTGTATAACAGTGCTCAGGCTGCAGTAAGTATGCGAGTTCATGTAAGGAGCCAGGTCTACTCCAAGGAGAGGGCCGATGGGAAGGAGGTGAAGGGGTCAATGTTCTCAGTAAGGGACAGGGTGGAAACCAGAGACTGGGTCCTGAGGGGGCCAGTCAGACACGCTGGCTGCACCAAGTGGGGTTCAATAGGGAGCTCAGAGTCTGATGCTCAAGCAAGCACCCCAGGGTAGATTCTTTACAGACTCCATTCACTGGTGATTCCCGAAGGAAGCCCCAACGTACTGCCCGTGCCAGGCCCTCCCTGGAGCCATGCCTGGACAAAGAGAAGGCCACCGAAGAAGGGCTTCTGACAGGCAGCATTCTGCGGCCAGGGGCTCTCGTCTTCTCTGCTGGACACCCCACTCTCTGTGAGGGCTGGTCCGGACCCCGTTTCCCTGTACTCAGTGTTCCAGCCCCCTCAGCGGTGGTTTCTGCCTGTGACAAAAGCCATTCTTCTCACAGGTTTTGCTCCTGGAAGGCAACCCGCTCTTACTTCCAGTACAGGGGGAAGAAGTCCAAGGACAGAAAAACTCCTCCTAAGTCTGGACTGGTAAACAAGTACCCACCTTGGAACGGAGGTAAGCTCCACCACGACCCACCGCCCCATTCTCTAGCAAATGAGACTCATGAAGGGAAAGCAAGGGCCTGCAGGCCCGGCTGTAAGGCTTCCCAGAGGGTGTTTGCTGGAGCGGTGGGCATCGTACTAACTTGGCCTCAGAGAAACATTAGGTATATTTTATCTGTGGCTACCAGTGCTGGCAAAAGGGTGCCCCACCCATGGACGGCTTGCCGGCAGTACCTCCCAGGATGCCTCTGGATATGGTGGGGAAATGGAGGTGGGGACCTGCTTTATTGCTCTTTAGGAAGATCCTGCTCCAATTATCTCTCTACCATTTGAAAACCATCTGTGTTATAGTGTTAAGGGAGAAAATTAAAAAGTGGATGTAGAGTATAATTTTAATGTGGTAAATATATATATATATATATATATATATATATATATATATATATATATATATATTTTTTTTTTTTTTTTTTTTTTTTTTAATGCAACCATAGGATAAGCTTAGAAATAAAGATAAAGTGTTAATAGGATTATCTCTGGGTGATGTGGCTGTGAGAAATTTACATTATATTTACATGAAATTTATATTACTAATGTATTATTAATCATACGTTATAATGTTTATAAATGAATAAATGTGTGTTTGAGAACACATAAATGTCTTCGTAGCACAGGGCAGTTAAACCCAGGCCCTTTCCCAATACCCACACTGAGATCAGTACTTGAGCGAAAAGGAATTTAAAGAGAGGGAGGAGAGTGCATGGGGCAGTGTCTGGGGAGCGTAAGCCTGGGTCTCTGCAGAGGAAAGTTCTGGGAACCAAAGAGCACAGGTCTGTGAACCTGGGAACAGAACCAGCATCAGAATAAAACATAGAGTTAGGACAGGAGTCTTAAAAATGGCAGCTCACTGTCCCATGATGCAGCTGAGCGTTCTGTTGTGTTAGCTCATACTGGCCTGACCCTCACGTCCATGTCCCCAGATGGTCACCCCTGCCCCCACTCCATCCCTCACAAACAAAGATGCCACCCCCTTCTCGGAGCACAAATGAGGGCCCTGGAGACCTAAATCCATCTCTGGCTGTAGAGCCCAGCTCCTGCCCCTCTGAGAGGGTCCTCACCTCAGTAGGAAACAACTCACCCACCTCCCTGGCAGCAGCCACCCCTGTGATCAAGCAACATGGCTTATTATCCTTGTCTCTGACTTGTGACATGTCACATCAGCAGACTGACGTCAGCAATCTTTAAGGATGTGGGCCACAGGTGCAAGGGCTTATTTAGGAGGGAGGGGTAGGGGGAGAGGGAGGGAGCAATAAGAGGAGAAAGAGGAAAGTGGACATTCAGGGCAGACACATGATACTTGCTCCAAGGAGCAAGAAAATGCCCCTCGTGGTAGCTAAAGAACGCCCAACCTTTGGTTCATTTCCTGTGCTGAGCTCCAGGGAGGTAAAACCCCGAGTCTTTTCTGGTCTCAGAAGTTGCAAACAGGCCGCAGGACACTCTGAATTAAGAAGCCAGGCCACTCGGGTTCTAGGCCTGGAGAGTTATGTTCGTGTGTGAACTGAGGGACCTTAAGCATCTTGCTTCCCCTTCTGCAGCCTCAGACCCCTGATCTCAGATACAGAGGTTTGGATTTAGATAATATTCTTTCATTAGCATTCTGTAATCCAAGGCGTGTGGAACAGGAGCCTTCTTTGCTTACTTAGAAAGATTTATTTTGTCGAGTATTGCTGTAAGGGCTTTCAATGCTCCCCCTTCTTTCTTCCCCAGGAGACTATACCGTCTTAAGATTCACCTTGCTCAAAGGTATGGAATGGCTGCAGCCTCAACAGCGGGATGTAATAGCAAGTCCAGCCCAGAATTGTGAGTTGGAGTTGGGAACCCCACTGATATTAAAAGCCCACTACTCAATTAGAGAGTGACCTTAAGGCCAGCTTAGCCAATCTCCTTATTGGCCAGGAGGAGACTGAGATCCCCAAAACGTGAAGTGACTTGCTCAGAATCACACAGCTTGTGAATGGCAGGGATGGGGTGGAAAGCGGGTCTCCTGACTGTCTTCGCAGGGGTCGGTGCGCAGCTCTCATTAGAATAACCATATCTTCTTGATTCTCTTATAGCCCCTTGAAGGTGGGTACCTTAAACTTCTCTGTGTTTCTGCTGCCTCCTCTGCCCATTTCCAGGTGTGGTGTGTGAGATTTATTAAGAGACGATCATAATATCCCTGTTGTTAGTTTCCTCCCCCCCTCCCCCTCCCCCATGAGGGCACCTGCGGGATTGCACAGGACCTCCAACCCGTACTTCCTGCTTCCTGGAAGGTCCTGCTGCTGATCTCCTTACGCCTGTCATAAGCACTCTGGTGCTAGAACACCGTGTTGGGGACGTGTTATATCCTTTTTCTTCCCCATCTTCAGCCTCTAAGAGTCAATTCCGTTCCCTTGTTTCCTCCTGGTCGCGCCCAACAAGCCTTTCCTTTCTGTCCCCTTGTCAGCTTCTATTTCCATGTTGGGATACTCCTTCTCTGAAATACCAGCTTGCCTGGCCTGCCCATTTGCATATATCCCCTTGTGGCTTAATGCAGAGGCCATTCTGGAACATTGACCCATAGGGCCCAAACAGCCCTAAAGTCTGGTGATTCTAGCGTTCATCTGGCCTAATTTCCTTATTTTACTCCCCTGGGTCAATGGAGTTGGTGTCATGACATTTGCATCCAGACAAAATGTCTCCTAGGACAAAAATTTTACAGCATACAAACCAGGCCTCCTTCCTCTTCCTGGAGCATCTCTGTTTGACCTTCACTTTCCCAATTCCTTCCCTGAAAGCTGTCTTGGGGTGGGCCTCCCTGGGCTGGAGGTCCTCCGGTAAGTGTCTGTGCCCTGAGTTGTGATGGAGTTTTTCTCTGTATTTGTCTTTAGCTTCATCGAGCAACCTGACCCAGCTAAGACATTCCCTCTCCACTGTGCAGCTGAGTCCTGTCCCGGGGTAGGCATGAGCTGGAAGTCTCGTCTTCATCCAAGCATACAGTGGGAGAGGGGGGAGAAACTTCCCAGAGACCTAGCTCCCCCTCCTGACACTCCTGGCATATAGACCCAAGAAGTTGAGCTTGCTGCTTCCAGAGAGGCCTGTAGTCGGGGTGTTTTCTCTAGGGGTGTCCCCACCCACCTCCATTAGGACAGGCATTTTTAGGAAGTTGAAGCCCCCTGACCCACCTTCCAGTAGAACACTCTTGCTGGGGGAAGAGTGTCTCAGATGGTCTTTCATTGATGGCTTCCCTAATCCTCCAGCCTTCTGGGTCAGATGCATAAGATGGAGAAAAACGAAGAGGTATCTTTCTGCTGGGTAGGATATTGGCATTAAGAACAGAAAGGACTTGAGCCTGTCCAAACCTGATTTCAGCCTAACTCACTTCTGCACAAGCATCAAAGTAGGACTGGTGTTACGTCAGGGCTCTGGGGGAATCCTTAGGGAGTCATGGAAACTACAGCTGAGCAGGGTTGAAGAGCTGAGATCAAGGTTATAGATCACAAACTCTGTGAATGGCGGGCCTGGTTTCCTCACCAGCCATCCCCCCTTCTCAGACCTGCTGTAATTCTGAGGATTTTGGAGCTTTCCAGGCATCATTGGCCAGTGTTGATGCCTGGAAGACAAGCCAGGTACTTTGGAGCTCTTTGTAGGGAAAGGCAATGCATAGCTTCAGAAGATACAAGCTCTTGGGGGAAGAAGATGAGACTAAGAATGGGAAGGACCCTGCCCTGAAGGCAAAGGGTTTTGGTTTTGGTTGTTGCCATTCCTAACGTGAATGACAGCAACACACCAGCAGAGAGTATAACATCAGTTACCTCTTTGCCATGGTGGTAACTGACCACTACTCGCTTCCTTCAGACAAAAATTCTCCAGCACCAAAAGGGAGAAGAAGTAATCTGGTCAGGCCCCCAAGAGAGGCACGTCATCTCTCAGAAGCCTCCTAACGCTGTCAGAAGCTTTTCTGGTCAGAAATGAAATGCTCTGGTGCCATCTGCCCTGGAAAGATGAGTGGGGTGACAGCCCAGACACGGCAGGACCAGACTACAGTGGGTAAGATGTGGGTGGCAAGCATGAAGGGAACACCTCTGCCCTCCCCAATCCTGGGGGTCCTATCAGAGATGGTCTTTCCACAGTGGCCATGTCAGGAGACTTGGTTCTAGTCTTACTCTGTAACAGCATGGCCTTGAGAACCCCTGACTCAAGGTTGTGAAAGAATCCTATGACAAGTGTACGTAGATGGCATTAAACAAACTAGGAAGCAAGGTGCTCTTTTTATCAGCAGTGACAGATGGGGTCTCTTCATGTTGGGATCTCCCATTTGGACAATGACTCACATACATTGTCTCAGCAAATCCTCAGACCCCTGTGAGTCACCATGTCAGAAATTGTTTATTTTTAACCAGCTGAAGGACTGACACACACGGAAGGTAAGTGACTTTCCCAAGAATGCTAGCAGAGTTTGGACTAGAATATACCACTTCTGAATCGTTGGCTACTTCTCTCTGTGGCCACCATCTATGCAATTTTTCATGCACAAAAGGAATCATTGTTCTCTGGAGTGCCGTTCATTTGCCAATTCATAGATAAAGAGACTCTTTGGAAACATTTTTGACCTAAAAGCCTAAATTCGTGTTATAGTTTTGGAATGACTAGCCCCATTTTCTGTCCTTTGAAGAAAACCAGGAGTAAAATGATAGTCAGTCAGAATATCCTAAACGAACCCTCCACCTGAGAGAATTGAGGAGAGGTTGGTTCCCGGACTCCATGGCGTGCAGAACAAGGAAAGACTGGAAAGCTTATTGGAGAATCCTTTCAAATTTCCAGCCACCATTTCCTGCTATGCTGATGTCCTTTATTTCCTAGACTCTTCTCAAAGAATGAAAAATGTGATGTTAAGCCAGGGCTCACAATGAGGGACTCTGAGATCATGAGGGTGGGGCTGTGATTGGGACCCGTCCATCATGACCATAGAAGGTGGTGACTAGAGGAAATCTGGCTTTAAATGAGGTGTGGGGACCCTCTCAGGCCACTGGGAGAAGGCCCAGCAAGGCAAGCATTCAGCACAAGAAGGGCCCAAAAGTAGGTAGGGAGGCTAGGGTTCCAGAACGGCTTCAGCTAACTGGCGGAGCAGAGGGCATGCGACAGAATTCCAGCACCTAAAACCCAGGCAAGGAACTAGCGTGAGATGCCAGGAAAAGAGTAGAAAAGAGCCCTATTACTGGACTGGAAGGACCAAACATGAGCTTGGTCAAAAAGGAACAGGTCAAGAGCCCACATGTAGACCAGAGAGTGTGTTAGGCCAGCAACAAGGTGATTGGTGAGGATCTAGGAACATACTCAGAGTCTCGTGCCTAAACACCCTCACCTTGGACTGAGGCAAGGTGACCTACAGACTTGCCGTAGGTGGGTCCCCCTGAAGGGAAAGAAAGATCATTCAACGGACTCATTTGGAGCTGTGATCGTTGCTCCTTTCTTAGTTCTCTCTCTGCACACTCACCCTTGGATGGATTCATGGGCAGATATGCAAGCACAGTGCAAACGTGTTATTTTAAAAGCCTCGCGATACTTAATAGGACCACACTGAATAGGATAAAAGCTCTGTTCTTTTATTGAGTCTTGCTGATTTCTTCCTTTGGTTTCTTATACCATCTCACCTCAGAGATCCCAGGTCTAGGATGTTCCAACACCAGATTTAGGCTAGTGTCACCAAAACCAATCACCTATAAAATGCAGGCGGGTAATATAAATGAGGAAAGCAACCCGTGAGGGAGAAGGGCGTGGTAGAGACTGGTGAATTTGAAAACACATCTCAGAGGGGACAGCAACAGTTAGCTCCAGGCAGCCAGTCAACCCAGGGTTGCCAGAGCTGCTTACTTGGGGTAAAAAAAAAAAAAAAGGAAGGAAAAGAAGGAAGGAGGGAAGAAAGGAAGGAGGGAGGGAGGAAAAGGGGGGGAAAAAAGGGAAAAAGAAAAAACAATGAGGAAGTGAAAAAGTTCTGTAATACCATGCAGGTCAAACAAAACTTGCAATCTTTGCTTTAAGCTTTTTCTTTTCCCTTGAATTTATATTTGGGTCCTGAGTCTATCTTAGACAGAAAATACAAGAGGGGAGCAAGAGAAATCCCCACAATAGACCCATAGGGGCCACTGACATCTAAGGAAAAGACCAAGGGAGAAGGGCCGAGTAAGGAAGTCGACCGTCTCTGGTCCCTGCAGTAGTTTTCTATTGCTACTATAAACAATGACCAGAAACTGAGTGGCTTAGACTAACACAAAAATACTTACAGTTGTGAGGGTCAGAAGTCTGACCTGGGATGTATCGGGTTAATGTCAAGGTGTTGGCAGGACCACATCCCTTTCTGGAGGCTCTAGGGTGGGTCCGTTTCCTTGCTCATTCAGGTTGTTGGCGGAATTCAGTCTTTACAGTCAAAGGGCTGAGGTCTGGTTTCCTTGCCAGCTGTCAGCCTTTTTTTGCCTGATTGCAAAAAGCCTCAACTCCTTAGTGGCATATACAAGACCACTGACAATTTGCCCCATGTCTGGTTTTCCAGATTCATCGCTTACCTCTCCCTGTATTAGCAACACAATTGTCTAAAATGTCCTTCCCTTTCTTCTCCACCTGGTGATGAGACATTACAATGGAGATACCTCTTGGTTGTCTTCTCTCTCCTCTCACCCTCTCCTTTTTGTTTCTGCAACACATTTTCTCCCCACTTTGGAGATACCTGTTTGTGATGTGCCTCACCTACCAGACTATATACTTTTGTAGGGCAGAGATCGTGTCCTAGTTTTCTTGTACCTCCAACACCAACCACAGTGCCATGCAGATAAGAGTTGCCCCATAAATACACCTTGAATGCATGAGTAAATGAAGTCTGCTAGGTGCTAGGGAAAACAGAATTTGCATTGTATGCCTACTACACTGACCTTACAATCAGTTATGCTGACTTTACAGTCAATTCGAGTAGACAGTGCTGTTTACCAGAAAATCAAATCGGTCATCAATTACAATTGTGATTAGCGCAATAAAGAAGAAACAGCAAATTTTTTCGTATGAAACTCTTTTATGTTCCAATAACGCTTGACACTTTAAGAACTTTTCTTTTCTTTTTTTTTTTTTTTTTCAGGAAGCTCATACAACCCATTCAGACTAAAGAGTGCTATAGAGAGGCAGAGGAAAACAGACCAAGAGAGACAGAGAGCTCTGCCTTCCACCTTCAGGAACTTTTCCAGTTACGTATGTCAGGGAGTGACATGAAATCTCCCCTCTTTTCTACAGAAGTATGAAAAGATGTCTGTCCCTCGTGAGTGCCTCCGACTGATCCAGTGTCACCACAGAGGAGGGGTTGGATCATGTGTAGCACCTCAGGGCACCAGTTCCCATCCCTACACCTCAGCGAGGCCTGCAGGTCATTAGCTAGAATAAAGGATGTCCATATTCACAATTCCCGAGCCTCCTGTTTTCTTCTTAAAGAAAAAGGCACAGGGAAACAACATGTGGCTCCCAAAGAGTTCCTAATCTCTTGAATTTCCAATTTAAGAGATTAGTGGAAGTCATACTTCCCTTCCTGGAAGAAGACCAAGGACAAGTTGGTCTCATGCAGAGGCTCTGACATGTGGGCCCTCGCCTGACCAGGCCAAGCTGCCAAGTTTTTCCATGACACAGGCTGCTGTTAAATCCCCTCTCTACTCTTTAGTAACTCGGTAAGCATCAGCAAACGACTTAACCTGGCTGAGTCCCAACACCCTTGTGTGTGACATAGACACGAGAATATCGCACTCGTAGGGTTGTTTGGAGACTAACTTGAGACAATGTGGGCCAAGTGCATGGCACAGGGCCAGGCACAGAGTTGGGGGCGGGAACATTAGTTGCTGCCCTTCTGTCTACCTTTCCCCTAAACTTCCTAAACCATGAAGGAAGTGCCAGACCAGGTGTGGTATAGTTGAACAGTTAATTCCTGAGGAAATTCTGAACGAATGTCTCCCAACAAGATAAATGATTCATGTGTATGTGTGTGGAGGAGGGGGATAGTGGCCAGGATAGCCACACATCTATTTAATTCCTTATGTATACGTAGGGGCTGGCTGCTCTCAGAGAATGTGCTTCTAATGTTGGATGGGGTCCCAGTGAGTCAGCAGGAAGCAGAGCTCACCAGGCCAATCGGATTCAGATTAGGCCACGTGGGGGAGGGCCCAACACAGGAAAGATGGCGCCTGCCTGCCTGCCTACCACACAAGAGGACCTCTCACAGGGAAAATGGCAATAGTCCTCCCGGTCTCGCTTCAAAGCCACACACCTCAGTCTGCCCCCTGTATGTCTCTGACACCCCCTGAGTGACTGTCCTGCTGCTGGAGCCCAAGGTAAGTGCCTGCAAGTGAGAGAGTCTGTGTGCGGGCCATTTAAGAGGATGCCTTGGTTTCCCGTAGCCTTCTGTCCCACCAGGCTGGTCGGAATCCCCACTGTTTTTCACAGCCAGTTGTGGGGGCTCCTCTTCCCGGCACCAGTACTCCAGACTGGGGAGACTGGTTTGTGGCTGTGGTCCCCTGTTCCTCCGGGAACATCTGTGGCTGAGGTATCCCTCCCAATTCCCAACCAACACACAGAGGTTTAGGGCCAGCCTGTTTAGCATCTCTGCCGCTTCTACCAGGCTCCACGTGGCTTCTTTATATCCTTAGTTATAAAACTCCTGTTCAGGTAGACTTCAGACGATTCTCCAGGTTGATTGTTCTATAATTTAGTTGTAATTTTAATGTAATATTCTGCGGTTTGAATAGATATGGCAGTTATTCTTTTTGGTGTTTTCTAAGCTTCCTGGATCTATGGTTTGGTGTCTAGCATTAATTTGGGGGAAATTCCCAGTCATTATTGTGTCAAATAATTCTTTTCTTCCTTTCCTCTCTTTCTGGTTTTCCCAATAATTAATAACCTTCCAGAAATCATCCAGGCCCAGAGTTCACTGTTGAATTCTACCAAACATTTAAGGAAGAGAGTATACCAGTTCTCTACGATCTCTTTCAGAGGATAAAATCAGAGGGAATGTTTCTTAACTCATTCTATGAGGCCAGCATTACCCTAATACCAAAGCCAGGCAAAGATATAACAAGAAAAGAAAACCACATTCCTTAAATGATTGGTAGAATTCAACAGGGAATCCATCTGGGCCTATGATTTCTGTTTTGAAAGGTTATTAATTATTGATTCAATCTCTTTAGCAGATATAGACCTATTTATATTGTCTATTCTCTCATTTGCGAATATTGGCAAATTGTGTCTTTCATGTAATTGGTCCACTTTATCCAGGTTATCAAATTTGTGGCATAGAGTTGTTCATAGTATTCCTTTATTATCCTATTTATGTCCATGGGATCTATAGTGATGTCCCTTCTGTCGTTTATATTAGTAATTTGTGTTCTTTCTCTGTTTTTCTTAGCCTGGCTAGAGGTTTATTGACATTACTGATCTTTTCAAAGAACCAGCTTGTTGTTTCATTGATTTTCTCTACTGACTTTCTGTTTTCAATTTCATTGATTTCTACTCTGGTTCTTCTTATTTCTTTTTTTCTGCTTACTTTGAATTTACTTTGTTCTTTTTCTAATTTTCTATTTACTATGATTAATAGTATATGTATATAGAAGTCCCAATGATTGTTAAGATAATTATGTAACGAATGTGCATCTTTAAAACACCAGAAGTTTAATGGTAATTATTCTAAGTGTTGAGATTAAAAGGAGGCATTTATTTTCTTCTTCTTCTCTAAAATTTCCTGCAATGAACTAAAATTAAATATACACACACATACCCACCTTACACATTTCAAGCACCAACTCTGTTTTTTATTTTTAAAAGGATGAAGTTATATGCTTAAAGTAGTTCCTTGGAGTGTTATTCATATTACTAAGAAGAGGCAAACTAAACATAAGCCAAATAGAAATGTTTAAACAATCTTTGGTATCTTAACTTCATAGAACATTATACAGTCATTCAAAATAATTACCATAAATCAACATGATGTTATGTTTATAATAAGTTAAAAAAGCATTTGAATAGAGTAATACACTAGGGTATCAATTATGTGAAACTCTCCTATGCATATACACAAAATCTAATATGGAATACAGACATTTTAAAGTTTATTATCATAATGGGAGTATGGGGTTTTTTATTTCTGATACTCCCATGTTATTATTTATCCAATAATATGAATTATAACACAAATTTAGATTTCTCACAAAACAACATTAATCTTAAATTTTATTACTCATTTAAAAATGAGTTTATGTCTCAAAGTTCAAGTTTATTTTGATTCTGGTTATTTTTGACCCTTCCATTAACTAAAACACAAACAAACAAACAAACAAAATAGACACAAACAAAAAACCTAACACCTCACAAGTCTTGTTTTACTTTTGATTACTTCTCATCCAATAATATACAAGAATCCTACCTGAAATGTGGAAAAACCCTAGCCTTGCCACTAACTTTAAATAACCAACACTGTTTAGAATTACAAAGGTATTTATTAGAAGGTTTGAATTCATATATAAAAGAGATCGCAATTCCACGAGGGTGTGTGGCATCACTACCCAGCCTACTTAAAGAAGGCAACTGTACTCCAGGCATATGGGTGTACTCCAGGCAACTGAAGTCACTAGCATATGGGTGGCATTGGACAAATCACTGAACATGTCTGAATCTGTATTGTGTCTCTTAAATGGGCACTACACTCCTGATTCAGGGGTAGGGGCAGAATAAGTGCTATTCTTACTTTGGGGCTAGTAGAACTTCATGGTGGGGACCACAATTTAGTCCCTTACCTAATGTAAGTTCCTTAACTTGTGTCACCAGAGTGGAGAAGCAAATTGAGGACACAGTTCGAGCACAGTGACAAATAAACTCTGCCCTCTGGGTGCTCTTTGCTACCACGAACGCCAGCATAAAAGACACACCAGTATACACTGCCAATGTTTTGAGGGAGGGAATCTTCATAGATTATCTACTCACCAGTCTTCTGTTTTGCTCTAAAGGGCATCAGGGGAATGCCAGTCATCCAAGAAGACTAATCTGTGACTGTAGGGGTGGAGAAAGAAGCTGCTTTCAAGGCCACTGGCCTGCCCACCAGGACCTCCTGATGCTAAATTAGGTACAATGTGGGTGAGAACGTGCTTGGAGCAGGTGTTGGGAAGGTGACTTCCAGTCTAGAGCAGAAGTGGGCAGAAGTGCACTACTGAGAAAAAAGTATATCTCATATGCTAGTGACTTCAGATCCCTGGAGTACAGCTGTTGTCTTTTAAGTAGGCTGGGTGGTGATGCCACACACCCTTGTGGAATTGCAACCTCTTTCATCTGTTAATTCAAACGTTCAAATAAACACCTTTGTAATTCTAAATGGTGTTGGTTATTTAAAGTTAATAAACAAGATCAAGATAAGAAAGGAGGGAGCCAGCTTGGCATTATGTTGACAAGGATGGTGCAATGAGAGAATGCGAGTGTTCTGTGGCCTGAAAAGCACTGTGCAAAAATAATTCTTAGCCAGCTGATTCCAGTTGATATAAATGGTTGACATCGCTAGGCACTCATTACAAATCAGAAAACCAAGGCTTAATTTTAAAAGCTCACGTAAGCTTGCCACTCCTAAAACCTTAAATAAAAGCCTTAAGTTTGTTTCTTTAGTACTTTTTGATTGCATTCAGTGACACCCATTTGAAACTGCCTCCTCTTCAGGAAGTACCTAAGATATTGGTTTTTCCCAGCTGTTCCCATTACAAAGCTCCTTTTTTACCATCACAATGAGGAGAAGTGGAAAGAACATCAGACTTAATGCCAGAAAATCTGTTCAAATCAAGACAGTGGTGCTTCCTAGCTATATATCAGAGTAAGTCAACATGTCTCTAACCTTAGTCTCCTCATCTGAAAAATGAGGATAACAGCACTGACCTTAAAGGATTGTTTTGAAAACTAAGAGATAAAATATGCAGGTATAATTATAAATTACAAAGCACCATAAAAATGTACGGTAGTGTTATTACTCATATGTGAAGAAAGTTCATTTTTCAATGAATATTTACTGAACATTGCCGTACGGCAGACATTTTCCTAGGCAGTAATGATGCAAATCAAATATATATTATCCCTCGTTGAGAACTACTGCCTTAAGTTCATAGAAAATCAGCGCAGGTGGTTCTAGAAGGAAGGGAGTTTGTACCATTAGTGCTTAGACTTATACTAGTGCTCAGTAAATACTCAATGAATGAATGAATGAATGAGCCACTTGGAACCCCTTTGACAAATTCCTTTTAGAGTAATTAAGGTCTAATGTGCCCAAGTGAGAGGTAACAATAACACCACATGTATTTATACAGTGCTCTGTACAAGTTGTGTGATCTGGGGCAAGTAGTTCAAACTCTCTGAGTCTCAAGGTCATTGGTTCATAAGGAGGGATATTAACCCATCTTGCAAGATCACTGGGAGAATTACATGAGATAATTGATGTAAAACATACAGCATTAAAGGTCTAGGCTCTCACCCCTTTGGGGCAACTTACAAAAGGAATCTTAGCAGGATGCTTTCTCAGCTCCTGCCTCTTAAGCTTTTTTTTACCCATAAAAAGGGCCAGGGTAATTTGAGCATATACGTTTTTGTTGTTATAAACATGGGGAATACTGGGCATAATGCCAGAAACTGACAACCAGCGACCTAACTCATCCCTCCCAAGCAACCAGGTTAGTTAAGAGGCCCAGAGAGCTGTGATTTGCTCAGGATTATACAGCTAATAAGGACCTCCCTGAACTCAGAAGGCTCGGTCAGCACTCCAAGCTGGCCAGCCTTCCCAGTGCTGGCCCCATCATGCCATGGCTTCTTTGTGAGTTTTGGGGAAATACTTTGTGTATTCTGTGTTCTGTAGTCTCATATAGACATAGAAGACCAGATCGGGGAATGTCTTCTGCAAATACTGGGAAGGGTCTCCAATTTTCGACTTCATCCTGAAATGAAATGTAAATATGTTGGCACGCTTGCCCCAAGTTCCTCCCTCTTTATAGCATATGGCCCCCCAAGATCGCCTTGGTCCCTGGATTTCTAAAGCAGAATGAATGAGGACTTGGGAATCTGACAGAGCAAGAGTTATCTCCTGACACTTTAATTCTGTGAACTTTGGTAATGTGGTTTTGTGAACCTCAGTTTTATCATCCATAAAATGGGCATAATATGATTCCACAATCCCTTCTCTACATTTCCAAAATCTGAAACAGCCCTGGAACCTGAAAAATTTTTTTATGAGTTTGCAGCTAATGTTTTTGGCAGCAAACGCTGATTTAATTAACATGGGGCTACTTTTTAGACTTTTATAATGTTACATTCACTTTATCCAGCTGCCTGGTCCCCAGGTGTTTCTTCACACAAGGGAATCACTACCCTTCTGTTCAGTGAGACTCAGAAGAAGCTAAAAAGGAAGATGAGAGCTGGGCACATCCATCGTTCACTGTTAGACCCTTGTAATGGCCCTTTTCCAAACAGAGGGGAGGAATTACCTTTCTTTCATCAAAATAAATTTTGTTCTTCCCATCAAATAGCAGATATAAATTTATAATTGGATTTTAAAGTCATCCTCATTTCGTATATGACTTACAGGAATGAAAACAATACTTACTTTTTGTTCTTTTTTTCGTCAATGTGTTCCCCTAAATTCCGGATGAACTTTAGCAGATCACCCACGGTGTCTGTGTAGAAGTTGCCATTTTTTTCATAAAATGCATTCATTTTCTTCATAACATAGGGGATAATCTAAACAACAAAACATTACACAAAAACATGGCAGCAACACAAAATAAATCCTGGTGTAATACAAAAAAGGCAAAATACAAATTTGAATATCTATCAAAAATTACCACTCATTAAAAGAAAATAATGGGAGTAAACACTACACACCAAAATGCTAACTGTAGTTGTGTTTGGATGTGGAATTACGAGTGACTTTAAATTCGTGTATCTCTATTCCAAGTGAATTGTTTTCACGAGAAATTCAATATATAAAAACACGTTTTAGAACATCTTTGACTACGATACTAGGAAATTTGCTCAGTATACTTGACAATATTTGTATCCTTGTGGCCACCCTTCCAAATTCATATTCGATAACATTTTCTCCTGACGGAAAGCAGGCCTGGCGGCCATTGCCAAAGTGAGTGTAGTTGTCTTTTGTTTGTTTTCTTTTTAATTATATTTCCAAAGTTCCATGTTCCTCCTTGCCTCTAGGTGTCCTTGGGCAACTTCTGTCATATTAATGCCTTCCCCTTTGTAGGTGGCTCTCATATTCAGAAAGAGTTTGGGGTAAGAGCACAAGCTGCAACAGCCATAAAGCCAGAGGCTCCCTTAGGAAGAGTGATTGGACCAAGACTAGTGAAGAGCCCTGAGACTGCCCACACGTACTATGTGTGGGGCACATGTGGGAAATGCTGAGCAATGTACGTGTGGCAGCATGGGGCAGCCCATGGAAAGAAGGCAGGCGTATGCACAGGAAAACTTGGCTCTGGACCTCAGCCGCCCAAAACTGATTGTACGACAATGAAAATGGGCAAGTCACTAAAATCAACAGAAAGACAAAGTCTAAAATGGGAATCAAAAGATAAGACTTGACGTCAACCTAAATTCAATATAGGTCAATGATGTAAGGGAAAGAACCAATGAATTAGGAAACCAAAGAACGGGATTCTCTTTCCAGCTCTGCCAATCTCTGGCTTTCTGGTCCTGGGTATTTGGGGTCCCACCTCTGAACCTCAGTTTCCTCAGCATTTAAATGAGTTAGTGGACTTGACTGCGTCACAGCTTTGTGTAGTGAGTGGCTTTAGTGTATGACCTCTATAACCAGACTGCTCAACTTCAAATCCTTCTACACCCTTTACTGGCTCTGTGCCTTTGGAAAAATTGTTTGCCTGTGTCTCAGTTTGCCAAGCTGCAAAATGGAGCTAACTGTCTCAGAAGTTGTTATGAAGATTGGCCTGTCGTAACTCACATAAAGTCCTGAGAAGTATAGCTACCATACAGTCAGCACTACATAATTATTAGCTATTACTATCATCTGCTCTGGTTTCAGATTTCTCTGTTTCTACAAGTTTTAGCTGAAGCTTTATCGACACTCATTTGGCAAAGAGTCATGGCATACTTGCTCCGTGCCAGGAATAGAATAACAGACAAGACAATGGATGGTCTTTGCCCTCAAGTAAGAAAGATGGAAGCCAGCAATTATCAGTATGATGTATAATCTAGAGGCAAGGGAGGGAAGGAAAGCAAAATGAGACCCAGAAACAAAGAGGTGTGAGAGAAGCAGAGTCTTATGTCAGGCCTAAGAGAGGGAAGCTGTTAGTCTCAGTGAAAGACCTGAGAATCGTGGATTCTCCCATAGTGCTTTGCACCTGTCTCTGGGTACGCAGCATGGATCACACAGCCATCTTTTCCATGGTTCTCCAGACACCGCATGGACCATGCTGTTCTCTGCTTTATATATCCATGGTTTCACATGGGCCTAGCATATCCCTGGTACTTGACAGGTGTCTGCTAATTAATAATAATGTAAGCTCTGATACTACTGACTAGATCAAGATGGTGACTAATCTTTTATGTTCCATAAAATGTAGTTCAAGTTAGGTGGACCTTTTCTTGAACAGGAAGAGTTGGAAAGATCATCTCCTCTTCATAGTCTGTTGTCTCAGACAGAATGTAGGTATGTTATGTGGCTCATCAAAAGTGGGAAGTTCAGAGGCAGTGGAGGCCCTGGACTGAAATGCCTCACGGTGGAGCACCTCTGTTTGCTCGTGTCACAGTGGTAATGGGATTATTAGCCAGGCCCTTCTCAGAGAAGGTGTCTTGAGGAAAAGAGCCACAGAAAAGGGAAAGGGTCACAGGCTGGGACAAGGCCATCCTAAAGAGGAGTCTAGATGAGACTCTGTCAGGAGAGCGTGGACTCCAAAAGGGAGAGCAGAGACCCAAAATGGCAGAGGGGGGTGAGGAAGAGGAGGAAGAGAGGGGAAATCCCCTCTTTCACTTCTCGGCTGGGTCAGGCCAATAGTATAAAAAAAAGTTACTTAGAAAAACTATCATAAAACATTACACAGCTTCTTATTCCTGGAATAACTCCCCAACCAAAGGAAGTGTTCGTACCTTAGTAGTCCACTGGTTAAACTTTCTGGGACGTTCTGATGGTCCAGGGGGGATTTGAGGATCCAGGAGTTGGAGGATCTTGCTATTCTGTTTTCGTGTTTTGATGTCAGATTCATTCCCCACATTCCTAAGGGTCCTATAGCGACTGAGGATGAAAGAGTTATCAAGGTCTTTCCATCCTTCCCACTCTTTCTAGAAAGAGATTCTTTCCAAAATGTTAAATTTTGGGTTTTAACAAAAGTAGTAAAACCATGTCTTTAAAAAATCTGCATGATGGGAGAGACAGCCTCTCTCTCTCTCTCTCTCTCTCTCTCTCTCTCTCTCTCTCTCTCTCTCTCTCTCTCTCTCCCCCCCCCCCTCTCCTATTCTTTGGAGGAGAGAACCATAACCCAGAGAGGTTAAGTCACCCCTCCAAGGACACACAGCCAGGAAATGCCCAGCTGAGCAGCCCAGCTGAGCAGAAAGCTGATTCGCAGTCTGACTCCTGCTCTGCCCACACCACTTAACTGTGATGGCTAATTTTATTTGTTAATTGACTGACCACAGGGTGCCCAGGTTAAGCATTATTCTGGGTGTTTATAAGAGTGTTTCCAGGTGAGATTGGCATTTGAATCAGTGGAGTCGTAAAGCAGATTGCCCTCATATGTGTGTGTGTGTGTGTGTGTGTGTGTGTGTGTACATATATACATATATTGGTATAAATTTCCCTATTGTTCTGTTTCTCTAGAGATACTGACTAAAACACTCACTCTCTCCATTCTGGAAGCCTGTGATACACAGTCAAGTGTTACTTACCACTCCCAACTCCAAAAGAAAGGATGGCTCAGCAGGCCAGTCAGATGGTCCTTCACATTTTCCCCAGGGCAGAAAAGGTGATGAATGAGGTTCGCAATTTCCTCATTTGGAGAATGTCGAATCACCTCGTCATTACTTTGAGTCTTCAGCGTCTCGAAAGGGATTTCTCCTCTCTTTATCACATATAGGACCAGCAGTCCAAGGGCCTGTACAAGAGCCATCAGTCAAGCTGAAGATGCTTGTGAATTATCACTCTATTTGGGTAACCTTGGAGCGTGTGGTGCAGGCTAGGGGCAAATGGAAAATGGGCGGAATCTCAAGTTGTCCACAGGCTGGTTAAGGAGAGAAGACACAGGTCTGTACATAGAGAACTCTTCAAGGCAGTGTATGGTCCCCACAGTTTAGGTTTGTAAGGAGCAAAAGATAACCCTGGCCTAGAGTTGTCAGAACAGACTGCTTAGAGGTAGAAGGATTCGAGCTGGACCTTAAAGTAGGGGCAGAAATTAGATAAATACGAGAAAAGAAGAATGTTTTAAGCAAGTGGAGCCAGGAGCCTACCTGGGAACTGGGACTTTGGGTCGGGCCTATGTGAGGCAGGAGGTAAAGGAGCCCATCCGGGTCCAGTGGGACATAGTGATGGCCCCAGGAGTTGGGCAATGGCAGGAAGGAAAGGCCAAGAAAGAGGCCAGCATAGGAATGCCTGCATCAAGCAAGACACCAGTCAGGGGAGGAGCTGAAATCTGGAGCCGCTGAACCACAAAGGCCAGACCCAGGGATGGAGAGCTTTTGCCCATTGGATTGAAGATTAACTCTCCAGGAGACAGCTGCCCTGACAGGCTTGGAATCAGTGGGGAGCTTTGGTCTGCAGAGGCCAGGTGCTGTCTCTTCTCGGGAGAACCAGTTATTTCAGGATCTTCACCAGTTTGGCCAAGCATAGCCTCTTTCGAGCTGTGGATGGACCCCATCCCTCCCAGGTGTTTCAGAGAGCCTTAGGATCTGGCCATTTTTGGAATTTGAGTGACATGAGAAAAGAAATCCCATTTACTTTGTTCTTAGGTAGCGAATTCCTCCTGCAGGAATTTTGGAGCTGTTTTGGAGAAACCTCCTGGAGGTAATTTGAGAAAAGGTGTGGATTGCTCAATTTATTTCCATGTAAAGCTAGTGGGGAAAGAGAGAGATCCAAAGAGACACAGAAAGAGATCACAGCAGCAACCAGCTCCACACCAACCCAGGGAAATACCATTGTCTGCTGGGGAGCGAAGGCAGTGACCTCTGGGAATGTCCCCTAATTGGCCACAGGAAATAAGGTAATGAACGAAAAAGGAAGCAGAAAGATGGAAAAATAAACCGACTATCGAAATTACCTTCAGATCGCTCTTGATTTCCTCTGGCTCTCCAGCCCACTTGATGCTTTTATCAAAATCTGCCAGGCGAACAGTGTTCTTGAAATCTAAGGAATAGTTTGTAGAGGTGTGTTGAAAATCCTCATTCTCCATGTTGGGAGTAACTCGTTTAAATAATGTAACACAATGTGCAACCCATCGTCTCTAAAGAAGGCAATAATAGAGCTTATATCTGCATTGTTCTTTACTCCTCAAAACACCGGCCTGTGTGCTGTGTCATGTGACCTATTAGGCATCTGCCAACAGCAGGTATTACATTTTACTTCTTCCAGCCCGGGTTGGGGGGGTGGGAAGGCTGAGGATAAATTTAACTAGCATCCCATTCATGCAATTCCTGGAGGCAAAGAGCACAGACTTGTAACAGAGCTGTTGGCAGAGTTAAGGGTACATCCTATGACGAACCAACAAGGCTCCAAACCAAACCTGCCCACTAGCCACAGCCCACGACGACATGGTAATCAGTTATTGTGGATCTACCATGTGCTTGTGATGAGTCACTGCTTCCTTGACTCCTTCAGAATCTTTTTTCCTTGAAGGAGGCCACTGAGTCCTCAGAAAGAGGGATGCGTGGCTGAGAATGGTCAGGAACAAGATGACAGGAAGGCAAGTCAGTGATGCTTCTGGCTTGGAGGAGTCTGAGAAGGAAGGCTCGGTAGCCCCAGGTAGGATGACAGCCAGAGCAATTGTGTGCTTCTCGAACTCCTTTCACTCCGAGCTTCAATGTTGTGTGGAAACCCGGAGTTGAACAGAAAATGAACCCATTAAATGATGCACCAAGCGCTGAGTGAGGAGAAAAGGACAGTGAAGAAAGGGCACACCGTCCCAGCCCTAGGGAATTCAAAGTCTCCGGGTGAGGAGACCGATACTGAACAAATAATTACACAGGGAAACAAAGAATTAATTGTAGTTTTGAAACTGCTAGCCAGAAGCACAGAGTGCTCTAAAAATATATTACAAGAAGAACTACAGGGCTATTTGGGTGGTGAGGAGAAGTCCTCCTTAAATAAGAGACACTTAGGCAGAAAAGATGAGTATAGTTTGAGTAGGTGAACAGAGTTGAGAAGAGAGAATGGAGTCTCTCTAGGAATTCGAGACAGAAAGGAAACTGCAGAATTCCACTGTGACAAAAAGAAGGCCCAAGTGCCCAAAGAAGAGGGATGAAGTCAGAAAGTGGCCGGTAATGAGGTTGAAGGGGGAGATGGGGTGCAGATCATAAACCATAGACTGTATCAGTCATTGGAACTGATAAATTCCCTTCGCTTGTTTAAGCCACTTTGAGTGGAGTTTTCTGCTACTTAAAGGTGACGCTAATGGAACTCTTCACATCTCTTCCAACACTTGATTCCCGCCCCCACAGGCCCCAATTTTTTTATTTTTAGATTCAACAGACACTGTTACAGTGCAATGAAAAACTGTAAATACTTACACTTAGTTTCTGTACTTATATAATCACGGACTGTTCACAAACAGTGGATGGGCAGAGTTCGGACGAAATCTGCCCACTCCCCCGCTGCCAGTGAATCGAGAACCTCAGTCCTCTTGTCTTTCACTCTGCAATTCGTCCTCACCTCAGTGATATCACCTAAGACTAATATTTTTTAATGTTTATTTTAAAGAAAACAATCCATGTTTCCGTTACTTTAAAAATGAATGATTTTTCTGTTCATTCTTGCTCCTTAGAAGTCATTGTTTCCTCCCAGACTCTTTCTCTCCTCCCTGACGCATGTCCTTTAGCAGTTCTTTCACGAAGGGTCTGTGGTTAGAAAGTTTTCCTGAATCCTTGAATGCTCACCACATGTATTTTGAGTCACATGTGAACAATAACAATTTGGCTGCTGTCTCAGTCGGCTCTGGCTGCTATGACAAATTACCATAGAGTGGATGGCTCAAAGAACAGAAATCTATTATTCACAGTTCTGGGTGTGAGAAGTCCAAGATCAGGGTGTCAGCAGGGTTGGGTTCTTGGCGAGGTTCCTCTTCCTGGTTTACAGATAACCATCATCTTGCTATGTCCTACATGGTGGAAAGACAGCTAGCTAACTCTATGACATCGTCAGATAAGGGCACTAATCCTGCCAAAGCAATCTGAGAAACAAGAATACAGCTGAGGCATCACACTTCCTGATTTCAAACTATATTACAAAGCTATAGTAATCAAGGCAGTATGATACTGGCATGAAACCAGATTCATAAGCCAATGGAACAGAAATTGAGAGCCCGGAAATAAACCTACACATATACGGGTCAACTGGTATTCGACAAGAGAGCCCAGAATACTCAATGGGGAAAAGAGAGTCTCTTTAAAAACTAATGTTGGGAAAACTGGATCGTCGCATGCAAAAGAATGACACTAGGCCCGTATGTTACACCCCTCACAAAAATTAATTCAAAGTAGGTTAGAAACTTAAATATAAGACCTAAAACCACAAAACTCTCAGAAGAACACAATAAAATCTCACTGACATTGTTCTGAGCCATGATTTTTGTTTTGGATATGATACCAAAAGCACAAGCAACGAAAGCAAAAATAAACAAATGGGACTACATTAAACTAAACAGCTTCTGGATGGCCAAAGAAATGATCAATAAAATGAAAAGGCAGCCTACTAAAAGGGAGAAAATATTTGCAAGTCATGTATCTGATATGGGGTTAATATAGAAATAAAAAAAATTCATACAACTCAATAACAAACAAAAAATACTCTGATTAAAAAATGGGCAAAGGACCTGAATACACATTTTTCAGAAGAAGACATAAAAATGGCCCACAGGTACATGAAAAGGTGCTCAGCACTATTAATCATCAGGGAAATGCAAATCAAAACCACAATGTGATATCACCTCACACCTGTTAGAATGGCCATTATCAACAAGACAAGCGATAACAAGTGCTGGTGAGGATGTGGAGAAAAGGGAACCCTTGTGCACGTTGGTGGGAGTGTAAATTTGTGCAGTCACTATAGAAAACAGTATGGAATCTCAAAAAATTAAAAATAGAACTACAGCAATCCCACTTTTAGGTATGTATCTGAAGGAAATGAAATCAGTATCTTGAAGAGATATTTTCACGCCCAAATTCATTGCAGCATTATTTACAATAGTCAAGATATGGAAACAAGCTAAGTGTCTGTCAACAGCTGAATGGATAAAGAAAATGCAAATATATGTGTGTGTGTGTATATATACATATATATATATGTATATATATATATATGTATATATATGTGTGTGTGTGTGTATATATACATATACATATATATATGTGTATATATATTCAGAGGGTGCCACAAAATGCAAACACATTTTAAGAAAGAAAAAACCTGTATTAAAATTACACTGATGGTAACCACTTTGAGCACCTCTTGTCATTGCAGAAGTTAAACATGACTTGTATTTATCTTTTGTTATCGGTATATATTATTACAATTTTAATACAGTTTTTTTCTTTCTTAAAATGTGTGTACATTTTTTTGGCATCCTTTGTATATATAATGGAATATTATTCAGCCATAAAAGAGAAGGAAATCCTGCCATTTATGATAATGTGGATGAACCCTGAAGTCATTATGCTAAATATAGTAAGACAAAGATGAATCTAAAAAAACTGAACTCATAGAAACAAAGAGTAGATTGGTGGGAGTGGAGGAAATGGCTAAAGGTGGTCAAAGGGTACAAATTTCCTTATAAGTGAGTAAGTTCTGGGATCTAATGTATGGCTTGGTGACTATGAGTAACAATATTCTATTGTATATTTGAAAGTTGCTAAGAGACTAGAACTTAAATGTTCTCAACACACACACACAAAATGGTAACTGTGAGGTGATGGACATGTTAACTACCCATATTGTGTAATAATTTCACAATATATATGAATATAAAATAATCACATTGTACACCTTAAACTTACACAATGTTATGTCAATTTTATCTCAATAAATCTGAAAAAAAAAAAATTTCTTTGTGAAAAAAACGGCACCAATTCCATTCATGAGGGCTCCACCCTCTTGACATAATTGCTTCCCAAAGGCCCATCACACTGGGATTAGAGTTTCAACATATAAATTTGGGGGGAGCAGAAATACTCATTCCATTGCAGCTGTTAAATAGGTTCTTTCTCTTCAGCTCTATCTTTTTGCATCCAGGTTGCTAATGAGAAAATTCTTATGCCAATACAAATCTGGTTTCTATGTTGGTAATTTGTTTTTTTCTTGATAGCTTTTGAGTTTTTCTCTTTTTTCCCTTGATGTTTTGAAATTCCTTTAAGATGTGACTCAGTGGCTTGTTCTTTTTTCCCTTATTTATCCTCAGCTTTTACTGAGTTTTTTTTTTTTTTTTTTTTTTTTTTTTATGTGAGACCTATATCTCTCTTTAATCCTGGTACATTCTCAGCTACTTTTTTTATTTAAAGTTTATTGGGGTGACAATTGTTAGTAAAGTTACATAGATTTCAGGTGTACAATTCTGTATTACATCACCTATAAATCCCATTGTGTATTCACCACCCAGAGTCAGTTCTCCTTCCATCAACATATATTTGATCCCCCTTACCCTCATCTCCCACCCCTCTCCCCCCTTACCCTCTGGTAACCACTAAACTATTGTCTGTGTCTATGAGTTTTTGTTTCTCATTTGTTTGTCTTGTTCTTTTGTTTTTGGCTTATATACCACATATCAGTGAAATAATATGGTTCTCTGCTTTTTCTGTCTGACTTATTTCGCTTAGCATTATACTCTCAAGATCCATCCATGTTGTCACAAATGGTCCTATTTCATCTTTTTTTACCGCCAAATAGTATTCCATTGAATATATATACCACAACTTCTGTATCCATTCATCTATCGAAGGATATTTTGGTTGTTTCCATGTCTTGGCCACCATAAATAAAGCTGCAATGAACATTGGAGCACACATGTCTTTATGGATAAATGTTTTCAGATTTTTGGGGTAGATACCCAGGAGAGGGATTGCTGCGTCATATGGTAATTCTATTTTTAATTTTTTGAGGAACCTCCACACTGCCTTCCATAGCGGCTGCACCAGTTTTCTAAGCTACTTTTTTCAAATATTGCTTCAGCCTCATTCCCTGTCTTCCCACCTCCTGAATGCCTTTTAGAACTTCTGGATCTAATTCATGACTCTAATCTTTTTTTCTTTTTTTTTAATGCTTTCCATCCCTTTATGCTTTTGTTATCTCCTAGGAGAATTTCTCAGGTAAACCTTCTAGTTTATTAATTTAATGTTCAATCCAGTCTTGAGTTCTTAATATTTAAAGTTATGTTTTTTACTTCTAAATTCTTTATTTGGTTCTTTTCACAATGCTTCTCCTTGCTTCTTGGATGAAACAACATTTGTTCTCTGTTTTTACTAATTATACTTACTTTAAAGTTGGGTTGTGGTTACTCAGCATGGCAGACTAAATAAATACCCATGTCCCCATCCTGGAATCTGTGACTGTTTCTTTATACAGCACAAAAGGGGACTTTGCAGATGTGATTCAGTTAAGAATCTTGAGGTGGGAGAGATTATGCCAGGTTATCAGGATGAATCCTAACTGCAGTCACATGTATCCTTGTACAAGGGAAGCAGAGGGAGATTTGACGACAGAAAAGGCAATATGACCACAGAAGCAGAGATTAGAGTGATGCCTCCACAAGCCAAGGAATGCTAGTAACCACCCGAAGCTGGGAGAGGAAAGGAACAGAGTCTCCCCTATAGCTGTCAGAGGGAATTTGGCCCGGCTGACACCTGATTTGGGGCCAGTGGAACTGATTTCATACTTCCGGTCTCCAGAACAGTGGGAGAATACACTTCTGTTGTTTTAATCCACTAAGTTTGTGATCAGCAGCTGTAAAAACCGAACACACTCAGATCCCAGCTGTATTTCTATGTAAACCTACTTCTCTCCTCTAGGACCTTAAATACTGTTCTCTGCCTCTCCGAGATACCTGTATGCTCATTTTGTCCTGTTCCCTTACACCGAGCTTAAATCTCAGTGCATATCTGTAGGGTAGGTGTCTGCTTCTGGTTACCCCCCTAGACCTCTGTTCTCACTTGTAATATACTGACTTGTCTGTTTGACACACTGCACTTAGACCTCATAACCACATGAAGAAAGTATTATCAGGCTCAAATGAAAAAACCAAGGTTCATAGACTTAAGTGACTTGTTTGAGGTTATAAAGCTACAACGTAGCAGAACTAGGCTGCAAACTTCCCAAAAAGTACCTAAAACCAAGGCACTCTGTACTCTACCACACTGCCTCCTGGGACAATGCTCAGCTGTGCTTGTTTCCTTTAGTGTTGCTTTCATTTATTGTGGTTTTGGTTCAGACCAATAGACACCGACTTGTTCTGCCTTCTTGGGATCTGTTTCACTCTGTTACATCTTGTCCTGGCGTCCCCAATTTTACTTCAGTTGTAGCGTTAAGTTTCGCAGTAATTGCCCCCTTGTCTGAAGGAACACACCCTCAGGGTTCTCTGACTTGAAGACTACTCTAGAAATGCACATTTCTGTAGCTGGCTCCATTCTAGGCATGCCTTCATATTTGTATTTGCCAAGGGCAATGCAAGGTTAGCTGGTATTCCGTTAGCATCCACGACCTCCGAGTGGGGTAAGGGTTCTAACTGGTAGTCGAAGAGACTGCACAGTAATTGTGAATTTGTTGCATTGGTCCTTCAACTGAACAACCCACATTTACTCTAGCCCTTTCCTATCTGCAATGAAAATGCTTTCCTTTTGTCGATAAAGACCCCATACTTTCTAAGAGATGACTGGGGACTTACCTATTAAGATGTTCTGTGGCTGCAGGTCCTGGTGAGTGTATCCACACAACAGGTGTAGCTCTTCAACAGCCTTAAATATAGACGAGAGGATGTTTCGGGCAAACTTATCTTCCTCGTTTCCCACCACCTTCCCTCTGTGCTCGGCCAAGTGCTTCTCCAGTGTCTGCTCACAGAGGGATATGCACACATACAGACAGCCCCTGTGGATCTCAGTGCCATAGAATGTCACCAAGTCACTCTTTGCTCGGATGCTCTGGAGGCAGGACACTTCCTTTTGTCCATGTGTGCTATCTTCCAAGAATCGCTTCACGGCTACCTCTTGGTCATCATAGAATCCCAGGTAGATGCCCCCTTCCGACGTGTCAGCAATTTTATAATCTTTAACAATAAAGATCTTGAGTTTGCCAATCATCGGGCGGTACATCCTGTGGAGCTGTTTCAGGGCCTCTCGCCAATGGGAGCTCTGAGGTTCCCAGTCTTCAGTGGGAGGGTGAAAATCTTCTTTGGCTCCATGACGGAGAAGAAGCTTTACAAGGGGAATGTTGTGTTTGCGCCTTGCTATCGTGACAAGATCTCCACAATCTGTGCTGGCTCCCTTTTCACACAGCAACTGGGCAATATCTTTCTGTCGGAGTTCGACAGCCAACAGCAGTGCTGTTTTGCCCTCTTTGTCTGTGTCATCAATCTCTATATCTTCTTGTTCTAGAAGCATCTTCACCAAACCGATGTGCTCCTTTTCCACTGCCAGAATCAGGGGCGTCTTCCCTTTTTCTCCCCTCACGTTGACATCAGCCCCATAGTCCAGCAGAAGGCGAGTGATGACCTCCACCTTGCTGTTATCAGAGTTCCGAAAAGCACGGATCAAAGCATTTCGGCCCATGTTGTCACGGGCTTTGACATCGGCCCCCATCTCATCAAGGAGGACCTTCACCACTTCTAGATGTCCGTTTTGAGCAGCATCCATGAGTGCTGTGGCCCCTCCTTTCCTAAGCCTCTCTTGATCCTCCTTCGTCTTTCGACCCAAATTTACCTTTGCTCCTTTCTCATGTAGGAATCTTAAGGCATCAACCTTACCATAGGAAGCGGCTTCCATGAAAGCTGTAAAGCCATTCTCATCAGACTCATTGACATCTGCGCCTTTGGAAAGGAAAAGTTGGAGCAGCTCCACATTGCCCACAAGCCCAGCAATGATGAAGGGAGTGGCCCCGTTCTTCTTCCTCCGACAAGGGTCAGCTCCAAAACGAAGCAGAAGGTCTACAATGTCCTTCCTGCCGCTTTGTACTGCATTATGCAAAGGTGTCCAGCCCCCATCCTTGTCCTGGAAATTGACATCAGCCCCTCTTTCTAGCAATTCCTGGACCAGCTCAATATCTTCTTTTTTAACAGCTTTTATCAACGAATAATTATCCGCCCCTGAAGTCTTCCCATTGCTGGAGAATGTGGGTCTCTCCTGAGGGTTGTTATTGTTCTTCGTCTCCATGATGGTAAACACCACTGGTTACACCTTTTTGCCTTTCTTTGAGAAAATGAAAATTTATCTCCTTGGGACTTGATCAAAGAAACACGGAGCTCTAGAAACTCCTGTCACGATAAATAGGGATTATTTCGCTACATATTAGCAGTATGAGGAAGGACAATATTCTTGGAATCTTCTGACATTCCACCTGGTGATAAAAAAGGTACTTTGTAATTTTATAATAGTGAGAAAACATTTGATTTAGAGAAATTAATTTTCCTAGCAACTTTTTGAAAATACATCTACTTATTTATTACAGAACTGTTTTATTACAGAATATTGCTGAATATATATAAATTAAAAATAAGAAAATGATTATAATATCACTGCCCAGAAACAGACATTGTTAATATTTAGTATATTTCTATAGATTGAAAAAAACATAGCTGGGATCATGCTGTCTAAGTAACTTTGTATCTTTCTTCCTTTCATGTGATGTCATACTATAAATAATTTCCTGTTATTACTGAGTCTTTTAAAACATTTTTAATGGCTGTGTAAAATGCTATCATACAGTTGTTTAATTTCCCTATTACTGAACAGTTTTAGGAATAATTTTTAAACAAGACTTTTTTTATTATTTATTTTTTAAATTTATTGGGGTGACAATTGTTAGTAAAATTACATAGATTTCAGGTGTACAATTCTGTATTACATCATCTATAAATCCCATTGTGTGTTCACCACCCAGAGTCAGTTCTCCTTCCATCAACATATATTTGATCCCCCTTACCTTCATCTCCCACCTCCACCCCCCTTACCCTCTGGTAACCACTAAACTATTGTCTGTATCTATGAGTTTCTGTTTCTCATTAAACAAGACTTTTTAAATAAGAATTTTTAAACAATTCCTAATAACATTGCAGCAGATTTACCTTATTTTAGCTTGTTTTCTTATGCAAGACCTCATAAATGATTTCTTACGATACGTAGATTTCAAAGATTTGAATGACTGGTCAAAGGATATGATTGTTTTTAGGATTCTCAACCTATATTAATAAATTTCTTCCAATGTGATTTAAATACAGTCTGACGAGAAGTAACCTCTTAAAAAAACAAACAAACAAACAAAAAAAGCCAGAAACCCCATTTAATAAGAAAAAATGTAGCTTTGTCAATTTGCTTTTGTTATTAAACACCTTTTTCTTATTAAATACATTGAATAAGAAAAAAATGTGTCTTTGTCAAGTGTGTTCACTGGCTCCATGCACATCTTCTTTGTGCATGATCTGCTCCTAGTCAAAGTAGTTTAAAGTAGTGAAAAAGCGGAATTTAGCGTACTGAAATGGCATTGACTCAACCTGAGCAAGATCGAAGTTTGAGCCCCTGGTTGTGTGACTTCAGACCATTACTTCCTAATTGTCTAACCTTAGCTTGTTGACTCTCAACTTTGTTTCCTCAAATGGAGAACAAAACAATAAACATGGTCCCCTGTACAAAGTACATTAAAGTAGGGGGTGTGGCAAATATTAGACAGTCAATGAATGGTTGAGCTAATTATGTCCCTTTATGAAAAAAAAAGAAATGGTAACGAATTCTATTCTCCCCACCCATGTGCATAGACATACTACACAAACAGGGAACCTGGGAGTGGCAATGTAGTCCCACTGCCCTCAATCAGATCTGAGCAATTTAGATCTAATTCAAGCATCAGACAGCACCAAACCATTACCTGAATCTTTATATAACTTCACCTGCTGCAAAATTCGCAAAGCAACCGCTTTTCAGCAATCCACTCTGTCTCAAAGCCTCCAGCCTCTGAAAGGTCTAACCAACTGTGCTACATAAACACAATCACCCGGCAGTGAAATCTTTGAACCAAAGTTTTGTGTAGACAGTTCCTGTTACAGCAGCTGTGAGATGAGCCAGTCTGAATAAAGGAAGGAAAGAAAATCGAAGAAACCCTGAGTGAAATATCAGAGTAGAGAATAAAGACACCCCAGCAAAAGCACTGCAAGGAACCATCCTGGTTTCAGTTTCAGTTTCCCCATGTAACCAGAGGTCCCTGATAAACAGGGACGGCTTGAATAAACAGTATGGCTTGTGGCAGAACCATGAAGGTCTCCGGAGGGCTCAGGGCTAAAGGACCCTGGGGTGGTTCTGCCTCTCCTTCCATTCCCCAAACGCCACAGCCCCTTTCACCTCCAGATCCCCAAAGCCCAAGGAAGCCTTCCTTCAAAGAAAACGATTTCTCAAACTTCTCCAGCACCCCACCTCCTTCCCATCGTACCTGCTAACCTCCGCCGCCTCCTCCGTTAATTTTTGTCAGCGCCTAATCTTCAAATACTGTTGTCAGCAGAGAAATATTTCCTTCTGGGGACGTCACTGAGCCAGCAGGGTGGAGTCAAGAAAGGAGTGACAGGCAACACAAAGGAGGGCATGGAGAAACACGCCCACACTCAGCTTGCTGTAGCCGGTGCAGGCAGCACTTTTACGCCCCACAGAGAAAAGAGTGGCTCTTCTCTGACTGCAGATGACGGATCACGCAGCCGACCTTTCAGCCTTTCAGCGTGCAGCAGCCAGCTCCATCCTTATCACGTTTTCCCAACTCCCCTATCTTCTTGAGGGAAATTAATGGAAAGTAAACATTTATTAGGCACTGAGTAGGTGCCTGGCTCCATGCTCATGGCTTCACGAGTGACATGGCCCCAGTTAACCCCTCACAATCCTGCTGCTGATGAAACTGAGTCTCAGAGAAGCTAAGAAAGCCCCCGCACTCATCTGGGTGCCTTCAGCTTGCTGTCCTCAAAAGGGCCCTGGGTTGGCATTCTGGAGACCTCGTTCTGCAGCCAGAGCTGTTAGCTGAGTGACCTCAGGTGGGTGGTTTAATGACGTTGGGCCTCAGTTTCCTCACGTAATATGACTTCTAAGGTTCCTTTCTGCTCTAGAAGTTCTGTCCTTGACTACTTTCCTAGCTCTGAGCTGCGTACTGTGTACTGAATGCTGCTACAGAGGAAATAGTCCTGTCTTCAAAAGATGTCCATCCAGTCTCACTGGTCGACAAACTCTGAATAGGGCCAGGGATAGTGAGTGGGTCATGGTCCCATGATGTTCACCAGTGACGTGCCATCCAGACTCTGAGCCCGTATTGCCCATTATGCCCCAATGACACCCACACCTCTTTCTCCAGCCCTAACCTCCCTGCTGAGCTTCAGACCCACAAATCGTGAACATGTCCCAAACAGAGGCCATCACCTCCCCCTAACCTGCTCCTGCTCTTCCTCCATTTCCATAAACGGCACCTCCACCTGGATGCTTCTCTGCCTCCTCATCCCAATACCAAGTCTCCCGCGTCCATCTATAGAGCAATGCCTAACCTCAGACCTTGGCATTGCTTATCTCAGGAAATGGATAACTTGCCGCCTAGCCTCTAACCTAGTGCCCCACCTGCTTCATTGACTCACCATAGTTTTCAGGACAAAGGTCAATAATCCTGCACCCATGATTCATTCAATTAGCATTTATTATGTTACCAGAGACTATTCTGTATGCTTGGGATACAGTGGTTTACTGTGTCAGTTCCTCATGGAGCTTGCATCTTAGCAGGCAGAAATAGATCATAAAAAGTGCAATATATAACCTGATTCAGGTATGCTATGGTGCCTGCCTGTCCCTATGCCTCCTGGGCAGCTTCACTGCTGCCATCCAGTTCTCCATCACATCATGCTTCTTCCCTCCTCCAGGTCTCAGTGCATGCTGCTTTTGCTGCCTGAACTAATAATAATAGTAATAAGAATGATGATGATGATAGCAAACATTTATGTAGCTCTTTAGTATATCCAGGAACTGCTTTGAGCCCTTTCTATATAGATATTAAATCACGCAATCTCATCCTTATGATACAGGTACTACTTTTGACTCCATTGTACAGATGAGAAAACTGAGGCACAAAGTGATTAAGTAACTTGCCTTGTTCTAGGGATTTGGGCTATGTCACTGAACAACACAGAGAAAGATGCCTGTCTGCATCCTTGTTGGAGAAGCCAGACAATGAACAAAATAAGTAAATCACATATAATTTGTTTTATGGTTAAAAGCCGACAGAGAATACTGAAGTAGAATACGAAGGGTTGAAAGTACCAGGATGGGGACTGCAAATCAAGAGATGTATTTTCTAAGTAACTGGGACTCAAGTGCCATTATCTAGACCTAACTGCATTCCATCCCTTACCGTAGGGTCATTTTTCAGTTATTTAAATTTCAAATCTTTCTTTTCTTCATAAAGTCGTTCGAATAGCTGGACCAATTTCAAAGATTCAGTGACATAGAATTACCTTGATATCAGCACTTAATATACCCTGAACAATCTTTTCTCTTTACCTAAGAGCTTCAATTTTCCCCCCATTTTCTCCTGAGTTTTATTGAGAAATAATTGATATACATCACTGTATACGTTTAAGGTATGCAGCATAATAGTTTGATTTACATACATTGTGAAATGGTTACAATAGGTTTAGCTAACATCCATCATCTCATATAGATACAATAAAAAGAGAAGAAAAAAATGTTCTCCTTGTGATGAGAACTCTTAGGATTTACTCTCTTTAACAACTTTTCTATATATTATATAGTATTGTTAACTACAGTCGTCATGTAGTATATTACATCCTGAGTAATTATTTCTCTCATAACTAGAAGATTGTACCTTTTGACCACCTTCCTCCAATTCCCCCTGCCCCATCCCTGCCTCTAGTAACCACAAATCTGATTTCTTTATCTATGAGTTTGGTGAGTTTTGTTTGTTTTATTAGATTCCACATATAAATGAGATCATACAGTATTTGTCTTTCTCTGTCCAACTTATTTCACTGAGCATAATGCCCTCAAGGTCCATCTATCTTGTCACAAATGGTAGGACTTCCTTCTTTTCATGGCTGAATAATGGTCCGTTATACTCGCAGATACATACCACAGCTTCTTTATCCATTCATCCATCGATGGACACTGGTCTCTGTTCTGTCCTGGGATCCTGTGGGGACAGAGCCCCAGAGAGCAGTTTCCAGGCTCTTGGCCTCACATAGAAAAGTGCTGGCTCAGGTAGTAAATGGCCATCAACTGTGATTGGCTGGCCATCGGCTGTGGCTAGTTGGCCATCAGCTGTAACCAGTGAGCCATTGGCCACTAATATAACTGCTGTGGCTACAGTAGCAGAAAATGGGGGCCAGCAAGAAGATGGTGGCTGGGCTGGCAAGCGCGGATTGCAGTTAGCACGGCAGAGTGCGGGTTGCAGATTGCAGAGAAGTGGACAGCAGGTTGCACACAGTGTGGCTTCTGCTTCCTGTGTCTCCAACCCAGCTGCCAGCAAGAATATAGTGGTATGACTCCCCTACCTATGGCTCCATGGGTGTTCCTTTTTGGCCTCACCATGTCCTGCATTCTTATGTGGGGAGCGGGAGCTGAGACCCTGCCGGACGCCCACATGACAGATCCACTCCCTTCCCTCTTCCCCTGCTCACCCAATTTTCCCACCTTCAAGTAATCCTCATATGAGTCTCCTAGCTGTTCTGTGTGATGAGCAGAGAGTCCTTTGATGGGTTATAGATGTTCAATTTGTCGTAGGTTACGGAGGAGAACTCAAGAAGTCCGCCTCGCTGCCGCCATTCTTGAGTCCCTTCCAATAAATGTCCATCTCTCCACTTCTTGGATCACAACCCTATACTATGCCTCCCTAAGCCACACACAGATACACACATTGCACAGTTCCAACCAGGTACCACCCTCCTTTGGCACTCTGGCCATTGGCCCTATGCCAGGTGGTGAGAGCTGTTGGAACAAGGGGCTAGAAATGGGAATACAAATTCTGGAAACAAACACTATTTTCTCTTCCTACCCCCACCTCCACTTCTAATGCCTATCTCCGCTGAGGCCTCATTTAGCTTTCGTTAGGTTATTCAGAGAATGCGTGGAATGTGTAAGAAAGATGGATACACAACTTTCTATTGCCTCTGCGTTGTCAGGTTGTGAGGGGTGCAGCCCTCTCCTTTTATAATTCCTTTTCTAAATATATGAACAATGCATCTGTTTAAGGCTTAAAACACACACACACACACACACACACACACACACACACACACAAACACAAAAAACGAAAAAAGAAATCTTATTATAATCTCTGTACCCACTGGGCTATCTTAGCAGCCGGTATGCTAACAATTCTCAGTTTTATTAAACTTTCACATGTTTATTTAAATGAATTAATAAAACTTCAAGTTATAGCTCTTGGAAGGAGGCAAACTTGTAATGCCCTGCAAGTCAAGCCTGCCAAAGAAAAGTCGAGCATAGCCGGACATGGCCACAGGGAGGCAGCAGAGGGAGAGAAATGGGAGGGAGTGGGTGGGGCTGCCACAGTCAGGTGGAAGCAACAGTTGGAGTTGAAATTTAGGACCAGCTCACCTGAGTTTGAGTGAATACCCTCTTGATGAATGGCTCCGCTCTCGATTTCCTCATCTGAAATTCTGGACATGAATTGCTCTATTGAAACAGCTGTCCTGTACTTAAAAGACGACAAGTAGACTCGGCATCCTGGCTTTGAATTGTGATTCTTCCATTTTATTCAAAAAGTCAATAAATAGTTACTGACGGACGCCTGCTGCGTCCAAGGCCCTGTGCTAAGTACTTGGGGTCAGATGATAATAACAGCAAATATTCATGGGACATCAACATTGTGCCAAACACTTTTATTTCACTCAGTGTTTCCCTCATAGGGAATGCAATAAAGTTTCCTCATTTTACAGACAGGGGACTAAGACTTGGAGAGGCTTAGTGACTTCCCAAGGCCATGCAGCAAATGGGCCAGGCTTCCAACCCCAGCGTTCTGACCCCACAGCCAGGGCTGTGAACAGCTTGTCTGCGATCTGTTCTGTCCCATCTTATCGAGGTGGATAATACGGCTGCTGACCTTGAAGAGATCAGTTTGGTGGAAGAAAAAGAGCTGTGGAGACATCGGTTACAGTATGTGGGACAGTCAGTAAGAACCGTGTGTCTTAGAATCCCAGAAGTGGCAGCGATTAACTCTGTGTGGTGGGCGTTTGGAATGCTTCACTGCGAAGTGGTGTTTTTGCTGGATTGCGAGGAGGCATTTTGAGGAGGGCCCAACCCCTAATTAAAAAAAGAAAAAGAGGAAGAGGGTATTCCAAGCAGAGAGAACAGCATGTGCGTACAGGCCATCTGGGCAGGAGATAAGTCAGGAGAGGGGCTTGGGTCACTCAGAGCAAGCCTCGTATGTCATGGCAAGATCTGGATTTTCTCTTGTAGTCAGAGGTGAGCCAGGGAAGGGCCTTAATGCAGCCACGACATGCTCAGGTCTGCGTTTTGTGGATAAAGATTGGGCGAGCTGTGTGGAAAATGAGCTGAGGGAGGGAGAGCAGGGGAGAAGTGATTTTTATAGCCCAGGTTGGAGAGTCTAAGGACTCTTCTGAGGAAGTTTTACTGAGCCTGAGGAGAAGCAGCAGCATCTCTGTGTATCAGGCTTAAGGAAGCAGCAGGCAGTGTGGGTATCTGAGGGGAGTGAGGGTGACCTTGGTTTTGAATGTGTTAAATAGGAAGAGCCTGTGGGACATCCAGGGAGAGAAGTCTGGTAGGAAATTGGAAATGGTAATCTAAACTTCTCACCTGCTGGATTTCAAATGAATCATTAACTCAAGAGCCATTTGCTGAAGGCTTATAGATGGTAGGACCTAGGAGTAGAAAATTGGAGAAGCGGACTGCCTAATCCCAGGAGTCTGTCTTTGTCTTTTGGTCTTCCTTCACTTAACATAATGCCCTCGAGGTCAATCCATGTTATCTGGCAAATTCTGCCCTCACTCTTAAGCCAGCTGCCCTGGGCATGTTCCATCCTCTGGGAACTTTAGTTTCCTTTGTTCTCATCTTCCGTCCCATGCTGTTAAATTCAGAATCCCTCAGGTGCCACCCACAGAATCTATCACCCCCTTAGATCCGGGTTTAGCATGTGATGCCAGGCGTTTTCTACCTGACATACCTGAACTCTGGTCATTTTACTCAGACTAACAATAGGGAAGAAATAAAAGTCAATATAAGGTCAGATCTGCATATAAACAGATAATTCAACATAGAGAAGACATTTTTTAAATAGCAGTAATCAGGAAAAAATGAGAAGGATTAATAGAATAAGAAAGGAGAACAAGTAGGTGATTGGCAGAAGAACAGATTTTGACCCTTGCAAATCTACCTCCCCCCCCCCCCAATTTTCAAGCCTAGCTCACCCCTCTTACTCCCTCAGCCCATGAAATGGAACCATCTCATGTACCGAGTGGCCTCCTGTAGCTCATCTCAGAGACTTCTATGAAATTATTAAATACTAACTTGAACTCATAGGAAATTATAAAATAACTGATCCCAATAGAAAATGTCTGGCTACCTGACCAAGGGGAACCGCCCCTTGTGCTGTTGCAGCAGAATTGGGAATAGCTTGTGCTGCATCCTGGTTGAGTGGATGGACAAAGGATATGGGCTCTGAAACGATGGCGGGCTGAGCTGGGTCCAATCAACACAACACAACAACCCAACACAAGCTGGGGTTGTGTCATCAGCTAACGGAAGTCACCAATCTCAGAGGCTGCCGTGAGAACTTATCCCCTCTCTTTGGTTTTTCCCGTTATCAGCCTAACACGGGTCTTTCATCACTTATGCCTCTGCCTCTGATGGGAAATGCCCCCACCTGTCCTGTAGAATTTCTGGAGGCCAGCTCCACCACAAGACTCCACAGCAGTTCCCTTTCCCTTTTTCCCAAGCACACAGTCCTTGGAGACGAGATCTCCTATTTGGGTTTAATTTTATTTGACAAGAATATAACATGCTGAAACAGGGAAGTGGGGGTTGAGTACATCATTCACATCTTGGAAACCAGCTCCAGTTGTCAACAATAAATAAATATTTAAACAGTGAGGCATTCCTGACAGGAGGTTCCCAGCACGTTCAGAGGTAGAGCCTGGTGGAGAGAGGGAGACGGGCTGCCAGCTCCTGTTGAGATTCTCCAGTCAAGGCAAGCTAAAATTACGATCATAAATAACAACAGCAACAATACCAACACTAACAAATATAATATGCTACGAGAGCGTCACAAAATCAACAATCCGTTATACTTAAATAATTTTCTCCTGGAGGAGCTCACAGTGCAGCGAGAACAGGGGTGATTTTCCTGGGGTACAAGGGGGCTGCCTGATTCATCTACCTCCCCAGCCAGGGCTCAGTACACAAGTCCCATCTCAGAATATTTGTTTGAGGTGACAGGCAGGTTCTGGTGTCCCCTGGTCCTGCTCTTCCAAGTAGCCTCCCTCCCCAATGTCACTCCCAGCTTCTGTGGTCTGTCCAAGGGTCATTGTGGTGCTTGCCCCATCTCTCCCAACACCCCAGTAAGTGCACCTCACATCCACAGGAAGGAAACAAGGCTCCCCACCATCTTGGGCTGTCTTTTTCCCTGTTCTTATACAAAAAAATATTGGCTTGATTTAAACAGGACTTCGGGAACTGCCAAGAGACTTGTTTCTTAGGCTTGTTTGCTCCCTCTCTCCACACTGTCACACATGAAAGCTGACTCGCCCCTCACATAGAAGCTCTACATCTTTCTTCTCATGGTCCGCACATTCAAGGGCAGAACCTAACTACTAAGAGAGGGCACATCCCAGCCAGAGGCCCTCAGCAGGCCCTGCTCACAGGTGGACCCTGCTGCGAACACAGGGTCAGGGCCCACCTGCAAGGTCCCCAAGAGCACCAAGATTAATTTCACATGAGCAAGATGGCTTCTTTTCAGAGCTCTCGACAGACATGGAAAGGGGCGCAAAGGCCTGTTTTTTGAGGTATAAAAATCTCACTTAGGGCAAGCATCACATTGGTTCCCTGGTCTTGACAAGACTGAGAGGCTGGACACAGGAGCGTTAAGAAATACAAGCAAATAGGCCCTGGGGCAACCCAGAGGCAGGCGAGGTAGACAGAATGGGAGGGTCCACACTCATGTCTCTCTCCTGTACCCTGGACAGTCTGGGAATTGGGAAAACAGGATGTGATCAGTCAACTGTTCAACAGGCAAAACAGCTGATCTGTCTTCCCCTCTCATTTTCAACTTTCCCTTTATTCACAGATTTCCCAAACCACCCTAGAATATTTCTGGCCCCATCGAGAATGACAAGAGCCAATGATAACTCTTGCACCACCATTCTTTTCCCCAGCGATCTCCATACAACCGTCATCTTCACCCCTTATCCACAAGTCCTGGAGTTGGGGGCGGGAAGGACCGTCTCATGCATGAAATTCAGTCCCACAGTATCTGGAGGAGAGACTGTTTCTTCCAAAACAGGAACAGCTTTTTCTTTCACTGTCCCTTCTCGCATGCTTTGCAGAACCTGTCTCCCACACGGGGGCAGCTGCCTAAGGGCTGGGTGACTCAACCTCTTTTCCAGGCTGGTTCCTCACTGCCACAATGCTCAGGTGTGTAAAGGCTCTGCCAGGCTGCAGTCGGACGGAGAGGCATTGGTGGCCGAGGCTTGACTCGCCAGGTCCTGGTAAGCGGACGACTTCAGGAAGCGTGGGTAAGAGTCCTTTTCCATCAGTGTACGTGTCTTCCCTTGAGCCACGTCAAAGCACTTGGCCGTGGCAGCCTGCAGGTTCGTCCTGGTCAGCTCCCTGGTCTCATGGTCTATGTTAACCTGTGGGAAGGAAGGCAAGCACACAGGTGAGTGGGGGTAAGGGGAGGCAAGGCAAGAGGTCCAGAAGGCAGAGGGGGGAATGATTGGCAGGTGGGGCAGTGGAAGGACCCCCAGATTCTGAACCAGGAACCTGGGGTCTCCTGAGTCCATCATTAACTGGCTTTCAACTCTGGGCCAGTCCCCACATCTGAAATGATGGCAGACTGAGCTGGATCCCATCAACACAACAGTTTGGTAGCAGCTACTTAGAGTAAAAGCCAAAGTGCATGCTGGGCCCACATGGCCATCTGCCATCTGCCTGACCTCATGTCCTGCTCTCTCTCTCATTCTGCATGCTCCACACAGGCCCACTTGCTGGTTTGTGAGGATGACAGGTGCTCTCTGGCCTTTGTACTTTCCTTTTCCTGTGTTAGAATGTTCTTTCCTCCCATAATTCTTTCAGGTCTCTGATCACATGTCACCTTATTGGACAGCCCACCTCTCACTTCCTTTAATTAAATGGAAAGACCTCACCTCCTTGCCCCGTACTCTGGGACTCCCTTTTGTATGCTGCTGTATATTTATCAGAGGATCGGTCATCCCCTGGCATACATTTGTTTGTTTAATTGGTTACTGTCATCTTCTCCCATTAGGGTAGAGGCTTTGTTGTGTTCACTGCTCTATCCCCAAAGACTGTAACAGTGCTTGGCATGGAATTGGTGCTCAATAAGTCTTTACGGAATAATGTGGAATAAGTAAAAGTGCTCAGAGAATAAAATAGAAAATCAGATACAAAAGCAAGGTATTAGTCATCTCTCCACTAGGTGGCGCCATGTTCTTCATTAAATGCAGGCACCAGGTAATGGAGGCCTAAGGGAAGATTGAAAAATTCACTGACCACAGACCTGCCCATCTGAGGCAGGTTACGCAGGTCCCTATGATGACTTGTATCCCTAGCTGTGTAAGTGTTTTGAGCCTCTAAAAAGGGCTTAGTCTATAAAATGTGCATGGACAGAAGCCAAAACACCTGCCAAACCCTCTGACCCTACCCGGTGAGAGTGAAGGTAATGGCACCCAGGGGTGGCACGAAACCTGATTTTCCTAGGCTCCAGCCACAGAAGCCCACTCACCCCTGTGCCAAATAAGGCAACTCTGCTTCTAAACTCAGTCCTTCGCCAGCTGCCCTCCCACATCCCCAATTCTCAGTGGGGAAGGAGCAGGCAGAGTCTGGAGAATCCATGGGACATATCTGGGCTCTGACCTCTTTTGGGGCTTCGCTGCGGATGAACTCCTCAAAGATCCTGTGAGCCCGGGTGGCCAGCTTGGTAGCCGAGCGGATCTTCTTGAACTCCTCACAGGCCAGCCAGAACTCCAAGTTCTCCTCGCTGAACTCCGTCTTCAGGAAGGCATGGAAGGCAGCCACCCCATCTGGGGTTGGAGGGAAAAAGGAAGAGACAGGTCAGACTGAGAGACAACAGGGAATAAAGGAGAAAAGACAGCAATTGCAGTGAATGCCTCTATTTTTAGGGTGTAATTTTCTCGAACAAGGACCTGCCTTTGTATTCTGAATAGAGGCTGGCACACTAGGGGATCATTATTATTATTGCTACTGCTATTATTTTGCCCACGCTTTCAGCATCCCTCAGGCTGGCTCCCAAGCACATGAGCACGCATGTGCCACATCCACATACAGACACAACAGGTTGTACTCACTTTTACTGCTTAGTAGCTGGTCAAACGACTCTCTCCATCCCAGCACATCTTCTGAAAGGTTTCTGCTAAAGAAAAAAACAAAGCAGGGAGGGCAAGATTTTAGTTTAAAGAAAAGAAACAACAAACTAATGCACAGCACAAATCCTAGCCAGAACTCTGATGGGAGCTGCGTAATTCACACAAAGACTTGCTTGGTGATTACTGGAGCTGACTTTTCAAATCCTTGGTTGGGTTTAGGGGAAACTGGTGCTTTCTAGAGGACAATTCGGTCACCAGAAACCAAAGCCAGAGACCTTTTGGCCCTCAGTATAAATCTCTAAGACTGTCTCTTCACTGTCCAAAATTGTTTCTAGTCCTCTGACTCTCAGAGTGTTGTTTTGTACACTTCCCCAAGGGAATAAGTGCTTCGTGAATAAAGATTATGTCTACCCAGAAGCCCAGAACCTACTGCAGCACTGAGCCCAGTTGATGTTCAGTTTGAAAGGGCTTCTAGGCAGGGTGCATGATAGCAGAGTCATTGATTAAAAACCTCAAGTGGCCTTGGACACTGTCATAGCCCTGGTTTCATGTGCAGTGACACCTCTAGTTGGGAGAGTGGTAACTACCATGTTTCCCCGAAAATAAGACCTAGTCGGACAATCAGCTCTAATGTATCTTTTGGAGCAAAAATTAATATAAGACCCAGTATTATATTATATTATATTATATTATATTATATTATATTATACCCGGTCTTATAGTAAAGTAAGACACAGTCTTATATCAATTTTTGCTCCAAAAGACACATTAGAACTGATTGTCTGGCTAGGTCTTATTTTCGGGGAAACACGGTAGATATTCAGACCCTGGGTACACTCATCTGTTGATGGACTTAGAACCCTGGAGCCATCCACCCAGTCACCCATGAGCCAAGCAGCTATAGCAAACCAGCAAGAAGCCCCACTAAAATCTCCAGGAAGGGGTCAGTCACAAAGGTCCACCCTAGTGTGTCCTGGTTTCTCCTTGCATTTTCCTTCTCAAGACTCCTTTCCTAAATCTGGCTCTGCGTCCTCTAGGGGACCTAGGCTGGTCAGCAGGACTTACCTTTGTTTGCAGGGTTTATTGCTCCATTCAAACTTGTAAATATTCCCGTTATCAGAGCCCAGGTCTGATTTGTGAAGAAAGATCCCCAGCCGTGTCTTGAACTCTTTGGCTCTGGAAGGCAAAGCATGAACATGTAAGGATTCTCCATTTGCTTAGCCAGGGCAGAGAGGTTTATGGGGTCTCAGAAGAGGTCAGGTTGGTACCACCCAAATTCTAGCCTCGGGGGCTCCTGGAACCCCTGGCTGTTCCCAAGACCTAAACTTTGCTTCTCTCCCTAGTACTGTAAACCAAGAAACAATGCAACCAACGTTTCAGCTGTGCCCGGTAGGTCTTACACTTTGAATTTACAGCACTTCAGACATGGGCTTGTTTCCACTTAAGTCACCCTGCTCTAAATTTGTGCCTGTCGATTAGCAGAAGGCAGTTCAGCCTCCTCTAGGTTTGTCATGAATACTTCTGGAACTGTGCAGAAACTGATTCCTCATCTTTACCTTTTCCTTCCTGGCCACCAGCTCCAGCAAAGATCTGAGACAACTGAGTAGCTCCCTGGGAAGTGGGCACCTCCCTCACCTGCGGACTTAAAAAACATCTCCCTCCCTTCCCTGGGCCAGAGGAGTCGGTGCCCCTAGATCTGCGCTGTAGAATGAAAGCCAAGTGCTTAAGAAACTGGGGGAGACAGTTCTGCCGGGTGATGCCCACGTGGTCTTCAGTAGGTCCCCTGAGAAGGACTGCCATTTTTCAGAGGCTAGGGAATGACAGCAAGCAGAGGTCCATCTGTTTTCCCTTCTCCCTTCTCTTGGCCGGTGGCTTCCCTAAGACTCTAAGGGAAGCCTCTGAGCATGGGGCACCAAGTTGACCCCTGCCTCTCCACTCAGGTCATTGCCATCCCGTTATCCCTCCCACCCAGGTCCCCAAGCCTGCCACTCCACTCCCTAAAGGTTGATGGGACTTGGACTTCTTGCTCCGGGCAGCGGGACAAGCTCCTCTTACCTCTCCAGGCAGGAGGTGGGGAAGGTGGACAAGGTCCGGCACATGGCGGCGGGTGCAGTGCAGCACGTCGTGGGTAGGACCGTGGTGGGCGCCAGTGGGCACTGCGAACGCGAGGAGGCCGAGGATCGAACGCGAGGAGGCAGAGGATGAAACGCGAGGAAGCAGAGGCTCGAACGCGAAGCGACAGAGGACCGGCTGCTGCAGACGCCCTTCCCAGCGGGTTGGATTTATCAGCTGCACGCGCCGAGCTAGCGAGCCCGCGGCTTTTATTGCCTTGCAGGGAGCGGGGCGGGCTGCGCGCCGCCGACCAATGGGAAAGCGGGCCAGGGCCCTGCGGTGGCGGAGACGGGCTCCGGGAGCCTGACTAGGCTGAATGCCGGCCCCTGGCTGTACCTCCCTCCCCCTACCCGCGTGCAACTCGCACACCGGGGGGCACACGGGGCTGCTCTTCTCCAGGCGGACGCCGGCACGCGGTGGGAGAAGCGGCAGAGAAATCACGTGGAGATGAGATGCGTACACCCAGTTTAGTAGGAAAAATACCAGCCCGGCCTCTAGTCAAAGCTATTCAGCGGCTCGGGAGGATTTGCGTGGGGGGTGGAGGGTCTGTGAGGCGCACACGGTGCTGATCGCAGCCTGATTCTGAGTTTGTTCGGTTATGCAGGGCAGGAGCACAGGGTGCTACCGAGGCAAGACGGCATCGTGATTATACTGATAACTACCATTTACGGTACTCGATCGATGGCCATGGGCTAAGTAAGCTTTTTTATCATCTCATCATCACCACCATTTTATAGATGAAGACACTGAGGCAAAAAGTTAGGGACTTGCCCAAATCACAGAGTTGGAAATAGCAGACGCGTGGAGGGAGGTGGGCACTTGACTGAGCATTGACTATGTGTCAGGCACTTTTACCAAGACCCAGGTTAAAGAGCTTGCATCAAGTTACACAGTAAGTGTGGCACCAGAATTCAAATATTCAAATGTGAATTTACCATGCTTTTTCCGCCGCCCCCCCCCCCCACCAAAAAAAAAAAAATGTAGGTTCCCACCATCTCTGTAACAGACAAATGACCCTGGGTATAAGCAGCTGCAGTTCAGTGTCTTCCTCTCTTTGTCTCTCTCTTCACCTTCCCATTAAGACCTTGCCCTCAATTCCCTCTGCAATTGCTATCAAAAGGGTGCATGTGAAGTTAGGAGTGGGGAATCTAGAGTCAGATGCTGGTTTCAAATCATGACTCTGCCATTTACTGAAGGGAGGCCTTGGGCTGGTTTCTTAACCTTTCCACGCCTGGTTTCCCATCTCTAAGATGAGTTGTGAAGTCTAAATAAGATAATTCTTAGTTTTAGTTCCCAGGAAACAGGAAACTCAGTTCCTCTGAGGCAGAAATTTGCTGTGGGGAGTTCTTGGAACTGAGAGGGAGTTAAGGGAGCTGGGTATGCAACGGGTAGGATTGTCCTTGGAACTATGCCCATTGAAGCAAGGGGGCAGGCTTTTGTACTCCACGTCAACCTTTCATTGGATGCAGTTGCCCCAAGAAAATGGCCTTATGTTAAGGAAGGCAACTCTCCCTCTGTCAAGGGCAACTCATAGAGAGAGACTGCACTGTGAGCCTACAGCAGACAACATGATGGGGGATGGGTGATAAGGGCCTTGGTCCCAAAGAGGGGATCTGAGTGGCATGCCACCACACTTACAATAAATAGGCTCTAAGAACAGCACACAACATCTAGTCAGCACTCAATAAATGTTAGTGCTCAGTTTTCTCAACACAGGGACTGCCAGACAACGAGGAAAAGTAACCAGTTTTGTGTATCTCTTGGAATTAAGGTTTCTATTTTATAAAGGGACATCTGCGGTGGCTGTTCCTCAGCAAGATCTGGAAGTAAAGGGTCAGAAAAGAGAGAAACAAGAGGAGATGGGGTTCCTCACCTGAGAGCTCAGTGAGAGACCCAGAAAAGCTGGTCGAGGAAAGAAATGGAAAAACCACCGAGAGAGGAGAGGCACGGGAAGCCCGTGAGATAGTTGAGGCACTGCAAGAGCAAAAGAGGCTCAAATCAGAACAATGTGTGGGTTCCCTTGTCGAAGCAGATTCCCTCATTAAGCCAGGGCCTGCAGAAGATGACCCAGTGAGTCAAAATATACGTAATGTGCTCTGAAGAGCCTTTCCTAACCTCCAGGTTGGTTAGGGGGTTGGTTAGTGGAGCTGAGGGGCAGGCACAGCTGCAGCTCGCACATGCGCAGTGCCCCCTCCGCTGCCAGCACCCACCCTCAACCCTGTGTTGCAGACTGAGGCTGTTGTTTTCCCTTTCTCACAAGTCCCAGGCTGGTGTGGCATGGGGCAAGGAGATGGCAAGGGTTAGGAGGGGGCAATGGAAGATGTCTTTCTGAACATCTGAGTCTCAGCACAGCCCTTTGTCCCCAGACCGCCAGCTGGACGTTCTGCCAGAGGACTTTGTCACTGAGGTGAGGGGTTGTTTCACCTGGTGCTGCTCAAGCCCCAGGGCTGGCTTTTATTACACAGCTGCCAGGTGGGGGTGGGGTGTTGTTTGGGACAGCTTCACTTCAAGTGACAAAAAACGAGTTGATGGGTGGCTGGAACCCCAGTCTGGCCCTCAGTAGCACCAAGTAGGAAGGAGCCATGGCCACATGACAACAATACTAGGGATTATGCAAACACCCTCCTGAAACCTTCCTGTCCTTTCTGCTTCCCTGTGACTAGGCCAGAGGAGGTTTCTAATTTCCATTCTGCAGACCACAGCACAGCAGTGCCCAGGGCACCCTCCGTGAAGGGCTCTGAAACTGAGAACAGCTGGAACCTGTGCCCATGGATCTCCAGATTCCTGAGCCAGTGCTTGTTCCCATTCCACAAAGAAAGCAAAAGAGACGAAGGGAAGGATGCTTTGGGTACAAACAGGCAAATCCAATCTGAGGGCACGAAGCTTCCTGCTCAAGAGGAACAGTTCTCTCTGAGTTCAACTTGCCTCCTGGTTGCCATGGTTACCTACCTCTTCAGGTCCCCGGCAGAAACTTTTTGAAGTCCGCAATTGATCCAAAATTCTCTTCCCAGTTCAGGTAGGTCAGTGCAATTTCTGTGATGACTCCACAGTTGCTATAAATGACTCCAGCAAGTTGAGCTCACCTGTGACTCGAATTGGCTCTGACAGAACTCGACCTTGTTTCTAACCAGCACTCCCAGGGCAGCTGCGTTCCCTTTAATGGAGGGTGTGGAGACACAGCTCCGTGGTCTGGGTCATCTGGGATCAGCATTAAATATCCCACAACAACCCAACCATCCATGTTCTTCAGCGTCTCTGACCCTCAGCATCACCCTTTCCACCGAGGCAGAAGTCTAGATGGGACTTTTACTGAAAATGGTTAGGGGAAAGGAAAACGCTTCCTCAGGTTCTGATTTGACACAGACCATCCCCACTGTGGTCTGGATCTTCTCAATTCAATCCTCAACCTACCAATAAATACTTAGAAAGCATTTACTATGCTCCCAGGTCGGTGAGGAAACAACAACCTTTAAAGCTCTCCCTTGCCTTCACTAACCTTATGGTCCAGCGGAGGAAACAGCACGAACATGGGGAGGGAGAGGCGAAAGGGAACCATTGCCTGGCATCGTGACATGTCCAGGGAAAGGAAGAGATCAGACAGGGTCGGCAGAGTTAAGAAAGGAATGAGAGGGTCTGAGTACCATGGAACATCCTAGACACCTAGGAGGGGCCGTGCTTCATGGGTGCAGAAAGATTTAGGGATTCCTGACACAGGCGGAAGCGCGTAGGCTTGCAGGGTACACAACCGGATGCCATTTTTACGTTTAGAGACATGAAAACAGCTCATCTCCTGAGAGGGCTAGAGAGGAGGGAGAGATCACCTCCTGAGGACGTGAGACAGACAGTCTCTGGTGGCCATGTACCTGCTGGGTTTTGACAAAACTCTGGGTGCCCTCCCCTTCTGGGCAGGGGAAGTTGACCGAGTTCAGCCTGGGTGCAGGAAATGACTGTTTTCTCCTGATTATCCTGTAGGGCATCGGTACAACTCACTTTGATGGCGATACTATTTCTCTCTGGTTTCTTCACCTCCTCCCTCCCTCCCTCCCTCCCTGCTGGGCAGAGTTTTGAGGGGATGGGAGTGTGGGAGGCCTGCTTATCTCTACCCTACCGGCCTGGTGGACCCCTAGCTTCCAAGGCAGGGCTGTCTCAGTCACTGGGGGGGAGGCTGAAACACTTCAGTGGTGCCCATGGCTACTAGGATAATGTCTGGACTCCTTGGTATGGCACGGAAGGCTCTGACCACCTAATCTGAGGTCCTTCACCTCATTTCCTAAAACCCAGCCACCTCAGCAGTTAGCGGGTTACCACAGGCGCCACGCTGCCAGCACGTATAAACCTCTGAAGGCCCCTCCCCTTCCTGTACAATTCATTTTAGAAGATAGTTTCCAATAAACTAATTTTATTGATCTATATTGAGATATAACTTACATATAATGAAATGCACCGATGTCAAGTTTTGACAAATGTATACACCCATGTAACCAATCACCCTACAGAACGCTTCCGTCCTTCTAGAAACCTCCTTCATGATACTGCCTATCAAAGGCAACCACTAGTCTGAGTCCTGGAACCCTAGGGCTAGGGGTGACTCTTCTTGACTTTTTTACTTATTTTTGAGGCCGAGTTTTCCAGTGCTTTCTCATCCCTGTGCCTTGTTCTTCATAGAACTGATTTCCAGTCTCTTTCCTCTGTGACCTCCTGGAGGGCAAGGACCATTGCCTTCGTCATCTCTGTATCTTCAGCCCCTAGCACCAGGCCCGATTCAGTGTGTAGTCTGTCAGTGCTGGCCGGCTGGATGGCTTCTGTTTAAACACAAATCATAAGGCCTAACATTTATTGAACACTTACTATGTACTATGTTCTGTTCTGTGTGCTGCCTCTGGAATTATCTTTAAATTCTCACAGTTACCCCCAGATGATGGGCCCTTGCCCTCATTTTACACTTGAGTAAACTGGCACAGATTGGTTAAGTAACTTGCCAATGGTCACACAGCTAGTAAATTGTTGAGTTGGATTTTGATCTCAGATAGTCCATCTCCAGAGCCTGTGCCCCTAAGCATACGCTCTGCCAGCTTGCTGTGTGGCATTTTCTAGAACTCAGAATTTGTTCACCATGAGAAGAATGAAGCATAGCTTGGGAAATATTGGCAGGACCCTACAACTCGTCCTGCTGTCCTCTATAATTCTCGTTCCTGTATCGTCTCCCTATTCCTCTTTGCTCATGCCATTCCTCTCTCGTCATTTACATTTTCCAGTTTTTGTCTTTGCCCTTAGCTATGTGTCGTCACTGGCTCTGGACTTTTTTGTTGCTTCAGTCCCTTGTGGATACACTTCCCGAATGTGGCTGTGGAAAGCCTCTTTGTCTTCGAAATTCCCTCCCTTGGTTAATGTCTGCGTTTTCATTCATCTTTGCGGGGAAAATGCAGAGTTCAGCTGCTTTGCCCTGCCCCCCTTTCCCACTGTGCTTCGCCATCCCTCTTCACTCACAGAGGACCTGGTTCCCGTCTGGAAGGAACCCAGGGGTTGCTTCTGAGGGAGGCAGGGCTTCAACTCCCGAAGTCTTCAGGATGTGCTGGGCCCTGGGGACCTTTGCTTCCCCCATCCTCCTGGGAGCCTGACTGCTGGTAGATGGAGCCTCTGATGTTTATGTTTTTTGGCTGTTCCATGCTGGCTGTGGCCCTCCCTAGTCTCTGTGCTCTGTGTTTTGTGTTCTGTGCACACACATGGGCTTGTCTGCCTTACCCCGTACCCTAACTGGACTCCTGGATTCTCCCTGACTGCCACTGCCCAGGTCCCTGCAGCGTGCCTGTCCTGGTCCTTTCTCCTTCCCGCACCCCCTTGCTCATGCTGCCTCAGCTAACACCTGCAAACACTCCTGCCATCATATTGATGTGTTCCCTAAAGTACCGTCTAAATCAATGGCAATAAACTAGCCCCTAATACTGCCAATTTCAAGATAGGACAACTACCTAAGAACCAAGGTTTCTAAATGTCTTCCTCTTTCTCACCGGCCCTCCTCATCCCTTTCTTCACGTCATGAATGTCCTTTTTGTGAGAGCATCTCTCTTCCACTCACTAAGACTCGGTAACAAAGTTTAGCAAAATCTGGACTTTTCTCATTTAATCATTGAGAAAGTCCCTGAGAAGACACTTAGAATGAAAGATTAGAGGGAAACGGGCAGGCAAGGCCTGGGATTGGCAAAGGCCTGAAAGGTGATGTTTATAGTTCCCATTTACTGTCCTTTCAAGGCTGAGGAGGGAGCACATTTTGGTTCCGGAACTGGAAAATCAGGCAGGTACTGCATGTTGGATATGCCTCTCTCCAGGCAGGGATGAGCCCTGGAGGGAACTAATGGATGCCACCCCCTAGTAAAGGAGGATTCTGACGCCCTGGCTCCCTCTACCACATTCTCCAGCAGGCAAGCAGGAGGAAGGCACATGCTCTCAGGGCAGACTGCACACGGCCTAACTGCGTGGCAAGGGCAACAGGGATACAGGATAGGTGGAGAGGAAGCATCATTTCACTCTCAAATTGTGTGTGTATATGTGGTGGGAGGGAGAGGAGGGGAGGAGGGGGGAGGCAGGCAGGGAACTGAAAGACCCACAGAGAAGACGACAAGCAGCATTTACGTCCCAGCCCACCTGCCCTCATTTCTTGGGAAACCTCAGCACATCAGCGGACCCCTGGCTCCAGAGACCCTGGAAAGCTGCCTTTGAGAAGCGGGTGCTCGCTCCAGAAGTCTCAAATGACTTCAGGGGAGCCTGGAAGCCAGACTCTCGGTGCCTTGCACACTGTCAGGCACAGTATAGGTTCTCATTAACTACCAGGTGAGAGAGGACGGACTGTGTCCACGCTAGAGGGTGAATGTCTTTGGAGAGCCATTGTCAACTCCACCTCCCCAGACACTCACGGCTGAATTTCAACCAGACAACTTTCCGGACTTCCTGGAATTGGGTCACCACAGGCTGGATGACATGACGCAGTGACTCTTATTACGAGGCACTTCCAGAACACCCCCCCCACCATGGCTTGTGGAGTGCCCTAACACAGGCAAACTGGCACAAAACCAGGGAGGGTCTGGCAGACGTCAGTGGTGGCAGAGCTCCGCTAGAGTTGGAAATGGCACCAAACATACACAGACCCTGTGCCCCCTCTCCCTCCCTCTTCCCTCTCTGAAGGTCTTCACTAAGGAAAGTCCCAGCACTCCTCGCTCCCCTCCCCCTCTCCTAGGTATCCCACAGAGACATGTGCTAGGGAGAAGCCAGACCGAGTCTGTGTTTGGTAGTAACAGATTTCAGCCGGCTGCAGCCAGCTAACACATGGCCCTGCTCTAGACCCTGCCTCAGAGGAAGGGAAACTGCCATTTACAGAGCCCACCACAAACCGGCTGGCCATGAGCTGCCTTACAGACACCACCTCTACAGACAGGGAACCGGACAGCAGTGGGTAAGCAGGCTGCCTACAGTGACACACCCAGTAACTGGAGGTGCCAGGACTGGAACCCAGGCCTGTCTAGCGGCTCCAAACCGCTACTCGATGCCCCGTCCTCCTGCCTCTGAGCAGCTCTCCCCCTGGACCCTGGCTGCTACGTCAGGCCTTTTCTCCACACTGCCCTGGTTAGGGACTTCTAGGTGCTTCCACGGGCCCCAGAGGAGACACGGGGACTGCAGGAGCAGCGAGCCCCAGCACGTGCACATCTCACGCACGTGTAGAGACTTCAGGTCAGAGCTACAGGAGGGGCTGTTGCCATCTCCTGGGAGTTGGGGACCTGCCCTCCATGTGGTCCTCTTCCCCTCCTTTTGAGTCACTGGCCATGAACCCCGGTGATAATAGGGAGAATGGGGTGTGGGCGTGGGGAGGGCCGATGCGAGGGCACAGAGGAAAAGTGGTTTTTTGTAGGAAAACGGGGGAGGCTCGACAAAGCGCGGACAATGGCTGTGACAAGTTGTGAGGAAACGTGCCTCTTTCGATGTGCCCACAGCACCTGAACAGAGGGAGACACGTGGTTGGATGTGTGAGCAGCTGGAGGCTGGGGCTGGCCAAGGTGGGCGGAAGGGAGGAGGGCAGCGGGGGAGCCACGGGAACAGGTGGTCCTTTCACAAGCTCCCAGGCCATCAGCCCCTGTCACAGCAACTGTCCTAGAAACAGACCCAGGTGGACAGAGGGCAGCACACAGCAGGGGGTGCATGATGTTTTGCAGAGAAAGAAATGCGCTCTTCTTAATGGGCCCCACACATCTGAGCATGGGGACACACGCGGTGAGCTGTGTGACTAAGCCCTGGTCAGCCACTCCCTCTCCACCAGCTGTCTGGCTGTGCTGCTCCAAGTGAGGCCACCAGGGAACATGCTGGTTCCCAATGCCCAGGCTCCCCGAATAATAGCCAGGTTATATTTCATGAGCATTTTCTGTATTCTAAATTTATGGTTATTACCGTTCTCATCTCATTTAATCTGCACACTGACCTCTGGAGAAGGGACTCTTGCTGTTTGTGTTTTACAGATGGGGAAACTAAGGCAGGGAGCGGTTCGTTGAGGAAGGGACAGAAGGCAGAGGGACATCTGGCTCCAGCATCCATGCAGATAGCCACTCACGCTGCAGGCTGGCCCATCCCTCCACCCACTCCAGAGTTGCAGAAAGCTCATTCCTGCCTTGAGTTTCCCAGATCATCACATCCCCAGCTCAAAGAAGATTCCAGAGATGAAGGTTTACCTTCTCTTTTAGTTCCATCTGGTCTTCAGTTCCTGGGAGGGGGCAAAGGGAGCACGGGAAAAGGACTTTCAGCTTCCAAGGTGCAGTTTATGGAGGGCCAGCCTTGTTACTCTCCCTTGGCAGCTTTTGATCCTGGGGCCTGCATTCTTCATGGAAAAAGTTCCCTTCACTCTAAGAATGGTCCTTACACTTATGCAGCAACTACTAAGTCCTAGCCTGGAGTTTGGAGTTTCACACAAATGAGCTCATTTCGAGCTCCCTGCAAATTTGCTAGGTGGGCCCACCACACTCTGATTTGTCTCCCACGACCATGGCTGCTCCTTTTGTGTTCTATCTGTCCATTCAGTACAGGTGCCTGCCCAGGGCTGCGGACTTGACCTCCCTCTCTTCTTGTACTATAGCCTCTACCAGAATAAGTTGCTATTGCTTCAACCACTGTCTATATGCTAATGACCCCCCAAACCTATCTCTCTGGCCCCTGCTAGAGTTCGAGACCTATCTTTCCACCATTACGTGCCTTCATACTTGTCCAAAATGAATTCAGTATCTTGTACACACCACCACACTTGACTAAATTAATGGCATTAATTTATGTCAGTAAAACATTTATTCAGTTGCTTTTGGAAGAAATCACACTCACCATCAGTGATCTCTCACATCCATCTCTATTTCCAAATGGCCTCCAAGTCCTACCTATTCTAATCTGCTCTCTGGAATCTTCCCCCTCCATCTTCACAACCGTTGTCCTCACCCTCTCGCATCCTTGGCCCATCTTCTCCATCGCCTATTTCTTTTCCATCATACTCCAGTGCCAGATAAAGATAAATTAGAGCATGTCATCACCCTCTTAAAGCCTCCAGTCGCTCCCACCTCTCCTAGGGTCACACTGAAACTCCTCTTCGGTCATTCCAGTTCCTCCACAGTCTAGCTCCAATTAGTTGCTCCAATCTCCTCTTCTACCTGCTCCCCAATCCCTTAGCTTTGGTCATGCTCAACAACCGTTCCCCCGGACACTCAGTGTTGTTCACCCATTTGCGTTTGCATACACTGTCACTGCCATTAACTGGAATGACATTCTTCTTTAGTCTGATAAACTCCTATTCATCTGACAAAACCCTATTCAAAATCCACCTCTGTGAATGTCCTTATTTATTGCAGATGCATGCTGAAATGTTTAGGAGTGAATGTCAGGACACCCCTCACTTTCAAGTGATTCAGCTATATGCCTACATAAATGTATGTACTTGTATATATCTAGCTATTTATAGCCACCTACCTGTATGTTGAGACAGATAAAGATAATATGGCAAATGCTGACAATGGTTGAATCTAGGTGGTGGTTGTTATCATCTTTCAACTCTCTGTGCTTAAAACGTTTCAAGTTGGGGGGGCTGTGGGGGGGGAATCACCTCATCTGTGAGTTTCCTCATTGCCCCCGACAAAGCGATTACCCTCCCCAACAACACAGCACCTGACTGTTTTATCGTAATTTTGTGTTTAGCAGCTCTCTCTTCCATACATTGTAAACCTGCAAAAGCACAGTAGCTGCACATAGTAGGTACTCAATAACTTTATTTGCATGAATGAACGGTCTCTCCTGTGAGGATGAACTTGAGGAAAAATAAGCCATAGGAATACGAAATCACAGGAGTCACCGCACACCAGCCACCATAAGACAGCCACATGCTTCATTCTCCGTAAGACACATGTTCACGAGCGCAGAAAAGGCACCATGGAATGGGCGAAAGATAATAAGTGGCTATTTACTCCATGACAGAACATGCTTTAAACTCAGGAGATCTAGCCTCTGGGACTAGTTCTATGACTAACCGGCTGTGTGACCATGGGCAGTGACCAACCTCTCTGTGCCTCAGTTTTCTCACTTGCAAACAAGGAGTAATAAAATCTGTCTTAGCCAACAAATGGGGGGAAAGTGCATGAGTGTGCTCTGAGAAGTCCAAGATTTATACAAATAATGTGGTGCTATCCTCATTTTTGTTATAAAATGAGCAAGACTTTGTCCTGAACATGGCCAGTGAAGAATTCTGAGTCACTCAGTGTGGGGGGTGGGGGGTGCGGTGGAGGCACTGCTTCAATTTGATGAAGGATGGGAATTTCCACCCAGCTGGAAATAATGAGTGTGAGGTGCCTGTGGCTTGGGCAGTATTTTCGGCCCCCCCCCCCCCCCCCCCCCCGCTTTCCCTTTCCTCTGACCAAGTGACAACTGCTGGGAAACAGAACTAGGAATCTTAAAATAGAGCAGCAAATATCTGGACTCAGAGCCCCAAGCTTGGTTGCACCGTCGGTTGGCTTATGTGGCTCCCTAGTCGTCTGCATCAGAAGAGCCCAGGCAGTGGAAAAAGTAACACACTGATTCCAGAGGAAAGCAGTCATCCAGGAATGTGGTGTTTTGGTTGGCTGCCCTGCCCTAGCTGCATCCGGGTAAGATGCATTGTCCTAACGTTCAGTATCCTCTAAGGCCTGGGGCTCTCTGAAGGAGCCGCTCTTCCTGGAAGCTGTGGCAGGCCCCCTGACCCCAGCAGGCTGGGGAAAGACAGTGAGAGGCCTGGGATTGGTGCCAGCGGTGATATCCGTGCCGGAATGGTTTCAGAGCAGCTTAACTTCCCAGGCTCTGAGTGCTTAATTTGGAATGCTTATGTAGCACAAGGTGGTTTACCTGAAGCACACTTACAGACTGGGTCCTTGCTTCTGTGACCCAGCAAACCCCAAATCCAATCTGGTAAACGTTTCAGCCGGACCCTACAGAAAGGGTCCTCTCAAAGTGTGAAGGCTGACGTGATGGGACAGAGATCATAAAATCCTGAAAAACAACTGTTAACTCTCTGCGTTCAGGGAGGGAAGACAGATGGTGAACAAGTAACCTTGGTAAAATAATTGTCAACAGTAGTTAATGCAACAAAGGAAAGAGAGAGTCAAAGGGGAACTACTTTTAAGTAAGGTGGTTGGAAAGGTGTATTAACCAAGTTCCTGTTGCTAAGGGCAGAAATGGACTTTCTCTGACTTAAAGAGAAAAAAAAGTGATTGAAGGGAGTTTTGGGTAGCCCACAGAATTTTCAGGAAGTCTCAGAGCACAGACAAGAACAAAGGGAAGCTCGGCAGCCAAAAATCCCTCCAGGAAACCACACTGACAGGAGCCAACAGGTGCCTGGGGTAAAACGCCAGACGCCTGCTACACAGCCGATGCTGGAACTCCCCAGACAACCCTGCGGGCTCAGCTGCCCTGGAAACCGGATGCTGCGCCACCACTCACCCCAAAGTGGATTCTCCACAACCCCGTTTCTTCGCATCAGCATCACCAGCTTCGGACTCCAAGTCCCAGATGGGTGAACCTAATTGGCCCCCTGCTGCTTCTGATGCAAATTTCCAAGCTGTGCTGGGCAGACATGGGCAGCTGCTGCCACTGGTCTCAGTGCAGATGAATAAATATGCAGACATGCAGCCCTGAGCTTAAGGCAGGGCAGGGAGTGGGGAGGGGCACTGCCCACCCATCCACTCATTATTGAAGTGCCCCTCCCAACCCAGTAGGGCTGATGCACCCTTTTTCTTTCCCCCTGATTTCAGCCTCTGTTCCAATCAAAATCATAGTTACTAATTCTGAGGGCCTATTATACACAAATCCTTTACAGCTATCGTCTCTAAGGCTTACTACTTCCTTGCAAGGTAGTTATTCACTCTATTTTCAGAATTTCAGAGCGTTAAAGAGATTATAGATCTTGCTCGCCCAGGCGCTCCAAACTAGGAAATCGCTGAGCTCAAATTTGAACGCAGGTCTGTGATGTTGTCCGGCACACACGCTCACTGCTTCTTAAGGGGGTTGACATTCAGAAGTCTTTACGACACAGACGTGATCCCCACTTCCAAATCCCAGCCATGATACATGGGGGCAGACGGGAGACAGTAAATTCCATCTGAATGAGGACCAGTGGCTTTATAATAAGCCCTTTAGCTGCCAGTCACCTGGCCCCTATCAATACCCCAGGACTGCAGCTGCCCCAGCCCCCCCTGTAGCCGAGCTCTATGAGGCCATGTGGCAGCGTTCTCTGGTGCCTTCTAGTCAAGACAGACCCCACCAGGCCCTCTATGGGTCTACACTTCTGGGTTTACACTGCTATAGGCTAGGCTCGCTTTCATAAAATGCATGTGAGTTGCATTTGTGTGAATCAATTCTTTATACTCATTAGTTTATACCATCATTGCAGGAATCATGGTTAATCTCCAACACCACTTCAGAGCTCATTGATGACAGGGTACGGGGTACTTCCGCTTACAGTTACGTCGCCCCCTGCCTTCCCTACTTTCCCCAGCAAACAAAGATCCCCGCGTCAGTGTTTAAATGTACCAGGGAAGCTCGCCATTAATGGACTCCTGAGAGGAATGATCTTTTTTCTTTTTTTCTTCCTGTTTTCGTTTTTCCCCCTCAGATTACATGTCTATACTTAGTGGTCTAGTACGAAACCAGTACTTTAAAATGGGTCATTTGGTCAAAGAGATAGAGAAGAGAGAGGCAGTGAAAATGAATATGGATTTCTGGCCTTTCTGTTACTGGTTACTCATGGGCCACCCGGCCAGCCATTTGGAACTCCGTTTCTCTCTTTGAAATAGAGACGCATAGTCTCTTTTGTATGTTTCATGAGGCAGTCATGAGCTTTTTAACAAGGCTCTCTGGTTAAGGCCCTTTGAGATGAGCACAAAACCCTAGCATGCAGCCTGTATGCCTCTCAGGAGAGCAGAATCTCACCTGTGGGTGTGATGAAACGGCTGTGCCCCTGCTTGCTGAGTGCCCTCTCCTGGGCCACGGTTCTGTTTTCCCAAAGTGCCAGTGCCTGAGTCATTCCTAGCAAGGACGGTTGGCATCGCATCTTTTCCACTTTCCCCCCAAGGCCTAGACAACAAAACAAGCAAAATAGCTACAAGGCTGGAGACTCAATGGCTGCTGCTAAAGTATTTCCCCTGGCAGCAGGCAACTGCTGAGGCAGGAGTGACTACAACATGCAGACCTCTGGAGATTTGTCTTTTGCGTCTCTGAGACACAACTTAGCAGAACTGCTGACAATACGGTGACACATTGCCTCAGCTCTCACAGAGCCTGTCTGTGACCCGAGGAGCACCTCTGAATCCAGCTGGGCCAGTCTGGCTCCTATCTGGGAATTGTGGACCCAAGACGGAGAGAGAGAGAGAGAGAGTTCTTCCTCTCGATGTCTTTGTGTTAGGACTCGTTTGTAAGCATGAGAGCTATGGACCATTTTTGCCATGGGAACTGAGAAGCAGAAAATCAGTGCAACCAGAGCAAAGGGCACAGCGGGTGCACAGAGAGAAACAGAGGGGGGAGGAGAGGCAGGGCTTCCCGGTTCCGTAGGGCTCTGCTCACTGTTCCTCTTCCCATCCATGGGATGTCCCAGTCTTCTGGCCAAACCCCCTTTTCTTCATGATGGATTGAGTTGAACTTATGTTGCAAACCATCATTTCTTTAGTAATAGAAAGGGCCTCTCCTATTCCTCACTCTAGTCCAGGCAACAGAAAAAAAAGATGACAGTCCCTGGTCTGCTGACACATTTGGTAAGTAGAAGCTGGGAAAACCCAGAGGAATCCCTTGGGTTGCACTGAGATACACTCTGGACCCGGGCCCAGGACAGAGCCGTTCTGCCTTCCTGGGACAGACTTGGACTGTGAGATAGGATGTAAGGACAGACAGCAAAGCCTGAGGTTCTGGGGTGTGGGGGAAGGCCCGGGCATCTGTGGCTGGGGCTCATTCAAGCTTCAAGTGCAGAGACTGCTGTGGGAGGATGTGAAAGGAGAAGCTGGAGAGCACCCTTAGCCATGGCAATAGGAAGGTGACAAAGAAGTGCCAGTAGCCGCCAAGCCAAAGGTGAGCTGGAAAAGGAAGTGGCCAAGTGCGATGCCGGACAGGCCAACAAGTGGTAACCTTCCCCATCCATTGACGACCTCCTTCCTGCCATTGTATGCTAGGCAGCAAAATTTGGGGATGAGGGAACAAAGGGCAAGCTTTCAGGAACTCTGCTGTGGACGTGAGTCATGGAACACGAGTCCCTTGTGTTTCCCGGGGTGGCTGTGGCGGGGGCATCACCAATCTGCTGGGGGAAGCACCATTCAAAGCTACAATTCGAATACTCCACAGAGGCAACGATCAGAGATCACAGCTGACCTGGGGGCTGAGGGGCCAGGGCCCTTGTTCTGAGTAGACAGTAACATGTTGTACGACCTTGGACAGGTCAAGCAGCCCTTCTGTGCCTCAGTTTCCCTTATCAGTTAGATGGGGAATAATAGTGTCTGCACTACCTCACAGATTCATTGATGGGGGAAATACTGCATAAGGTATGACACCAGAAAAATGCACACGTGAGTGTAAGGAGCTAGATGATAGCAATATTAATCTGGGATGTTTTCCTTCCTGCCTAAAATTTCCTCTTTCCCTCCCTCCCCTCAAGTAAATAACTGATTCTATTCGTTCTTTTGTCAGGGAAGTGTTGTCTAGAGCAGGAAAACAGAAGGAGCGTGCAGATCTTCCTGGCTTTGCATTTCCCAGACGCTAAGCCTTAAGAAGGGTTCAGGATCGCAGATACGTAGAGGGAGGAAGGAGTTTGTGGGTTCAGAATGATGGTGTCTTGGGGACGTAGTGGAGACAACTAAGGGAACACTTCTCCCCAGGCTGTCAAACAATCCTTCAGCTCAAGTATCCCCCCCCCCCCCCACCTCCCTGCTGATTCCTCTAGCGCCTGAGGCTTTCTGGCTTTCAGGCAAAAGAACTTGCCTCTTGTCAATCAACCAACCCCCCACCCCTTCACTCTTACTCCCCTGGGCTCAGGTTTGGCTTCTGTCCTCTGCGGTAAGTCACTTGTCATTCCTCCATCTGCTCTCTGTCCCGTGTATTATGATGGGTTACAGATATTACCTAGCTTCATTGAGCTAAAGTTTATTTTACTGTTTCTTGCTCTCCTACTTACTATTTGTAAGTTGTTCTTAAAAGAAGAAGGGTACAGAAATGTCTTTATGCTGCCTTCCTGAAATTGGAAACTAGTGATTTCTTTGCTTAACATTTTTTTATTGGGACATGATTTACAAACAGCAAAACACACAGATCTTAACTGTTTTAGTTCAAGGAGTTTTGGCAAATGCACTCACCCATATAATCCACATCACTATTAAGATCTAGAATATTCTCGTCACCCCAGATAGTTCCCTTGTGTCCCTTCCCAGTTTCCTGCTACCATCCCACCCTATTTCATCTTCAACCTGGTACTTATTTTTCTTTTCTGTTCTTTTTTTTCTTCTTCTTCTTCTTTTTTTTAACCTTAGATTAGTCTGTCTGTTGTAGAACTTCACATACATGGAATCATACAGAATGTAGTGGCTTCTTTAACTCAGCATGGTTTTGAGATTCATCCATGTTGTTAATTTGTCATTCTGAGTAGTATTCTCTGTGGTATGAATTCACCATGATTTGCTTATCCATTGTCCTATTTACTCGGACTTTTGAAAGTTATTGCTTATTGTGACTACAGCTGTTATGCACATCTGTGGACATGTTTTCAGACCTGCGAGTGGAGTAGCTGGACCACAGGGTAGATACATATTAAGCTTTATAGGAAACTGTCGTACTGCTTTTCAAAGTGCTCTGTACCATTTTGCACTGACACCAGCACTGTACAAGAATTCCGGTCATTCACATCCTTGCCAGCCCTTGACGTAATCAGGAGTTTCATTTTACATTCTAGTGAGTGTGGAATGGAACCTCGCTGTGGGTTTTGATGTAATTTTTCCAAATGTACCCTAATCCCTGCAAGAGCCTCTTAGAGCTCTCAACAGGGGTCTCTTAGGACTCCATGGGGCTGTCATTTGTACTTCACAAGTGTGGCTGTTTGTGGTCCGGAGAGAATCATTCTGATGCTACATTAATAGTAGTGTGGGTTTGTGTGTTTACAGAGGCTGGTAACTGCAGCCCACGGAGAAATCGCTCCCTGGCAAGGAGAAATATTAATATGTCATTTGTGAACGTAGAAAGGAGGCCTCAGAGGTGACAAGTGAAGGATTACATAACCACTGACATCTCTGGGTAATCTAGCTGCTGGCTTCAGTGCTGTACATAAAAATAATTTGGAGGCAGAAAAGGGATACAAGAAAACGTTTTATAACTAAAATAAGAAAAAGCTCTTGGGTATCCCATGGAAGTGTTAAGGACACAAGGATATTTCAAATGCTGTTTCCACTATTTACAAAGCTGTTGGCAAACTATTTGATTGACATTTCCCTAGAGATGGATCGTGTTGACCAGGTTTTAACTTGATTTATTGGCCATTAATGTACGTTCTTTTGTGAAGGATCTACTGTTACGTCTCTTGACCAATTTTTAAAATTGATCTTGTTTGTTTTTTTATTGAGTTGTAAGAGTTCCTTACATATTCTGGGTACAAGTTTATTGTCAGATATATACGCTGAAATATCTTCTCCCTGTCTGGCTTCCCTATTTATTTCAACAATTATCATCTGATGAGCAGAAATTTTTAATTTTGCCAGAGTCTAATTTAATTTTTTCCTTGGATGCTTAGCACTTTGCGTGTCCTGAGAAATCTTTGCCTATCTCCACGCCGTGAAAGCATTTTCCAGTTTTCTTCTAGAAGCCTTATGGAATTGTTGCATTTGGAACCAGCCCCTGAGAACCCTTGAAGGGCCTCCAGGGGAAATAGCGATGTCCAACCCACGTGACCCATGACCTTCCACCTCCTTGCCCTTCAGCTTAATCATTTAATGTTTGGAGGTTTCAAACTAAAATTTCATTTAACAAAACACCCCCCCCCCCTTTTTTTTTTAAAGCTACTCCACTGAACTGTAAATTGCTTGTGAACAGAAACCACATATATATTCTTCTTTAGCTCCTCAGCTATTCACAGGGCTTGGGCACATTGTGAATACTTAATGGAAAGTTTTCATTGAAATCAGTCTAACCAAATATGGCCTGGGAAGAGGGGCTGTATTCCATTTGGCCAAATATTACATAAGATGTATTCCTGGGCTTCAAATCTGGGTCAGGCACCTATGAAGGGAGAAAGGCTCCCAGTGGGCGTGAGCTCATAGGCCTCTGCCTGCAGCAGGCTCCATAGGAAGCAGCAAGAAAAGCATCACTTTACACTTATATAACCTTCCACTATTTATAAAACACTTTCATATACCTTATCTGCAAAAAAAAAAAAAGAAAAGAAAAGAAAAAAAAAGCCCCTAAAAGTAAAAAGTCCTTTCCCTACTCACAAAGACAAGCAAATAGTCCAGAATTTCAAATACGTGGGAGGGTGGGGGAGTAAAGAGGCCGCTATATTTTCAAATAGGACAGAATTCTGCCCTTCTGAGTGACGAGAAGGACCACCAAAGGGCCCTTTTTAAGCCTTCCCGCTCCCCAAATTCCAACTGATGCTCAAAATCTCACAAAACTTTCCCCCTTCAGGAGTTTTATCTCAGTTAAATGCAAACGTGACTGGGATGCTAGGCCAACATTAGTCACCACCCTTCATTTTCCATGTGGTATGGTGGGATTAGCTGTGTGAAACGGTCAATAATGGCCTTCCTCCCAAGACTTACGACTGTGTTCTGGTCAAAATCTGCAGACACCACCCTCACCTCTGAGTTAGGCCGGCAGGTGTGACCTCAGACACAGGATGCTCATGCTTCCTGTCTGTGGCAGCCACCTCCATCCAGACGCCTGGTGTCTGCCCCGACATTTTCACTATTTATCTTGGGGTAACCCCATCTGATCTAAGAAACTGTCCCAAGTTGGTTTCACACCTAGAAAATGAATATTTGGAGACACCGCAATGGTTCGATACTATGAAGATCTTTTTTTTTTTTTTAAGTATACAAAAAGCTTAGTACCATGCCCACACATAAGGGATGTTCAGTATATCTGTTTTGGAAATAAGTAACAGATTTCCTGCTAGGCTTCTAGTCTGTCCCGCAGACCTCGACCTAATTTTGTGCTGGGCGGGGCTAAATCACCTTTCTGAGGAAAAAGGAAGGTAGCTTTTTCAGGCCAAGCTTAACGATTTTTCAAAGGCCCATGGGTTGTAAAATCACCACTACCTCCAAACCTTCCTCCCTACTTTCATCACCATTAGTTAGGGTTCTCCAGAATTACTTTATAGTGATTTTTTTTTTTTCCCTTCCAGGACTGGTTTAGTGGACTTCTTCTCTTGGTTCTATCTGACACAAAAGTTCACAACAGAGAGGGCAGTGCATGTGGTTTGTCATGTCTCTTCCAGGTATCCTGCTCCAGTGTATATGGGGCTCCAGTGGATATAAGCAAGGATGGGAATCAGGGAACTGCTTCCAACCCCATGACAAATGTCACCCATCTAGCCCAGCAATTTATCATCACTGAAACTCAAAATGATGCTTTGTTGTCAAATCTGGATTAAGCCATTGCCACTCTAGCTGGAATGAGTATACCAATCCTCCAGTGGGAAACCTGAGCTCTGGAGAGGATATGGGATTCAGAATTCAGCAGACAGTTTTTGAATGTCTACTATGTGTCAGGCAGGCATTGTATTGGTTGCGTGTGTAATTTACATTCCACATTGTATTGTACAGGTGAGGAAAGCAGGGCTCACTGAGGCTGACTCGCCCACCTACAGCCTGTGAATGGGAAGGTCAGGATGCTACCCTAGGTTTCACAGCTCCAAGTCCAAGGTTCTTTCTATTAGACCACAGAGGCCATTCCAGGTACAACCCCAGGCCACTCCCTCTAGCTTCCTCCTAGAATATTACAGGGCCCGTCAGTCTCTCTCCTCTCTGAACACCATGTGTCCATTTCACCTGAGAAGCTGCCCAGGCTCATGAGTTCTGTCTCATTCTTTTCATCTACTGATAGAATGCAGGGTAGGTAGGAAAGCAACAGTTTTTAGGGGGACACTTAACAGTCTCAAAGCTTCCCATGTTGACTGCCCCCATAGCTCTGTGACATGGAATAGATAAGCTTTATTTACTCTAGGGATGAAGAGGGGAGTAGAGGAAGGGAGGAAGGAAGTGGAAAGAAATTAATGAGGGATTTAGAATTCAGCCCTAAAGAATCAAAACATTAAGAATCCTCATTTATGGAGAGCAAGCTAAGGTCCATGGCTGGCTGGGAGAATAGAGAGATTAACTTTATTTCTTGCATACCTACTGGATGCCAGATAGAACACTAGTAGGTTGTAATGAACAGGATCTCATTAAACACAATCTTCCAATCTCTGCAAATCTATTTTTGAATGGACCTCAGTGCACAAAACTGAATTAATCTTTATAATCCTTGATACATGTCATACTATCCTTATGCTAGGGTTTTACGCATTTTTCTTTCAATTGTTTATTTTAGTGATATGATGAACAGTTTGACTCTAAGTCCAACCCAAGAAATAGAACACTGGTGGTAACTTACATCTACTCCTATGGCCCGCCCCTATCCTCCCCTTCCCCAGGACAGCCCCATCTCCTATCATTTCCTTTTTCTTTTTATTGTTTTATTGCATATATATAGGAATCTCAAAATATATTATTTATTTTGGTTATACTTGCATTTTAATAAAAGGACTAGCTTTTTTCAGCTCAACATTATTTTGCTAAGATACATTCATATGGTTACTACGATATCACTACAGGCCACTCATTTTCACACCTGTATGATATTCCATTGTGCCTCAATTTATCCATTCTTCTTCTTTTGAGGGCCTTTTGTGTGGTGTCCAGTCTTTGCTATCGCTACCAGTGCTACTAAGAACACTCCTGTGCGTGTCTTGAGATTTCTATGTATGGGAGTGGAAATGCTGGGCCTACTTTACAGAGGAGAAAACTGAGGCTCAGAGAGGTTAAGGAAACTATTCAAGGTCATACAGCTTGTCAATAACCAGATCCAGGATTTGAATCCAGAATTCTCTGAAAAACAGAAAGTGAGGGAAAAGTGGGGGGTGGGAGCAATGAGGCGTAATCAGAGTAATGCGGAAACTTTTGATTTTACCATTTTATCTTGAGATGAGAACTTCCATCTAACTGAATGTGCTGTTCTCATATGCTTTGGAGTATACTGGGCCTTGGAAGCTCCAGAGGGTGGGGAAAACCCTGGCTCTGGTTCTGGGTGAAAAGTCACTTGACACTTTAATCCCTAGAGCTGACACCTTGTTACAGAAGTGGCAAAACTTCCTGGGCTTTAGGAGCACGCTGTTCCCAGGGCACCCCGCCCCCCACCAGATGAGATGCTCCCAGACTCCGCCCCTGCCTGGCCCCACCTTCCCCCACACTCAGAGCCTCCCCTGTTGTTGCTGTGCCACCTGCCCCCGCACCCCAGACACACACACACACACACACACACACACACACACACACACACACACTCTGCATGGTGAGGCCACCCACAGAGCCATTTAATCATCCTGAGTGCAAGGCCAGCCACAGGCACAGGCAATAGGAAAAGAAAACAAGGCTTGCAGCTGTGCTGTGATGTCAGTGACAGGGCAGATGGGCATTCAAATAAAAATCAGAATTACCAGGCAAATACGCCCTCGGCAGACCAGCTGTGTACTGGCCTCAGGCTTGCAGGAGTCACAGATCTGTTATATTTAAGGAATGGCAGAGCCTATAAAACGCCTTCCCAGAGTGCCCCTGGGCACAGAGCCTGTTCCCCCCGGTAGCGGCCTCTCCCTTTCCCAAGGCCACAGACCTGCCTTTGCTTTTTCATGGAATTTGCTGAAAGCTTTAAGGGAAATTGGGGGAAAGAAAGTGGGTCTCACTTGGAAAAACTATCTAATATTGAAGCTCTATAGATAGAGGGCCAGGGGTGTCATCTGACACAGGAAGGACAGCCCAGGGTTACCTCGGGGTGCTCCTCGGGGAGCACTCAGGTGTTAACTCTGTAGCCTAGCAGTTACCTGGGCAGCAGGAGCTGCCTGCCAAGAAGCATCAGACTTGGCTCTTGCCCTTTGAGAGTTTACATTCCGGGTCAAAAGAGGGAAAAGGAACAAGAGATGAAAAGTTCAATAAATGGCTTAGCTGTCTCGTAGAAGAGGTGGTTTAAAGAGGCCTTTTTCTTTAGGAAGGCAACCCTGACACAGGAGGGGCAGAAGGTGGGGGCTAAGGGCACGCTGCTAGAGTCTGCAGTTCCGTCCTGCCATTCACCTGGAGAAACGACAGGTAACCCTTCAGAATCTCACGCAGGGCATCTCTATTAAGTGGGATAATGATGCTTGTTTCCTGGGGTCGCAGTGAGGATTAAATAAGAAAACGCTGGTAAAGCACGGTTTATAGACAGCAGCAGTCCCTACGCCAAGAACTCAGTGCTGCCATTAAGTTCTCTGCCCAAACTCGGGGATCATAGGCTGCATTACTTCCTCACCTCGCGTCTGTTTCTTTCCTCTCTTTCCTGCTTGGTGGTGAATGTGTACAACAGGGTGTTTCTTCTACAGCTTTAGAGAGAATACTTCCCTGCTCCTCTTGCCCCACCTATTCCCCTATCCATAAACACAGACCCCCAAAGGCGGTTGGCTCTGCTCTGGGGCCTGCAGCGTCCGCTGCAGGTATCCCTCGTAGAAGGGCAAGGGCAGCAGGCCGAAGCCCCAAATCTCTCTGCAGCAGCCTGGCATGGCCAGCCTCTGCCCAGCCTGCTGCTAGTCTGTCTGGCTCTGGGACAGACACTTCCTTTGGGACAGGAAAGGGGGAGCAGGGGCAGGTGCTCCTGAGACAAAAAAGATGGGACAGCTGCCAGCTGCTGAGGGGACCCTGTGCCTGGGACTTGAGGTGGGGCGGGGTGGGAACATGACAGGCGTCTGGGCCACCTCACGCACCTGTTCACGGCTCACTTCCAGAAGCTAATGGCCCTGAATGCCTTTATTCTAAGAGGCCAGGCTCCCCCGTTTCTGCTGAAAAGCGGGCTTAACCCAGGCTGGTGAGCAGGTGGCCGACAGCTGCTCCCTCGACAGAGCTAGATTGTCTCCGTGGCTGCAGAGCAGGCCCAGATGCCGCCCCTCTGCGTGAGAATGTTTCCTCCTGGCTGAGACAAGGCCCTTCACAAAGCTGCCAGCCATAGGCCATGTGCCAGTGGGTAGAGTGGGGGGGGGGTCCCTCAACTCCCCTCGCTGCCCACAGGCACTCCCCTCTCTTCTCTTGCAAATCCCTTCATCGCAGCAACTTCCACCCCTGAGTCAGGAAAGCAAACCTGTTTGCCCTCCTGCCTAATTGCCCCACACTCATCTCCCCAGATGTCAAAGGCCCTCCTCCCTGTGATTGGGGGGAGGGGGTGTTTGCCCTGACCCAGCAGGCTACTGTCTCCAGGGCTTTTGTAATTTGAATGTGATTATGATACAGACGGTCCTAGAAGACCCCTTCCCAGCTCACAGCTCACCCCTTCCTTGCCATTGCCTGGGAGACAGGCTGCCAGTCTAGGTCCTGCAGAGTTGCTGCTGGGATCAATTACAAAAGGGCCCTGATCAATTCATTTGGTTTTGAAAGACCCTGGGATTTTTTCTTTTAATTCCCAATGCAAAGTCCAGTGAATTTGTTTGCATGTTGAGTGCCGCAGGGAAAAGCCCATGTGACAAGGGAGTAATCCCTGTTATATTTACCTCATAGGGCCCCATGGAGTGGTCCTAATACCCTGGCCAGGGCAGCACCCTCCTGAATGGGAAGCACCTTGTTTTGTTTCTGGCTGACAGAGGTCCTTGTTTTCTGCAAGCACAGCTTATGTCCACCTACCCTGATAGACTTTCTCCTGCCAAGAACTCCATAATAGGTTCTGACCCCCAGAAAAGGTATAGAGACTGAGCCCTGGAAAGTCTGCAAACCAGGGCCTGGCTCTCTATTACTTACAGCCACTACTGTTTAAGTACCTACACATAGGAGCTCCTGCCCCAGGTGCTTTACCCGTGTCGTCTCTAACCCTGGCACATCCTGCCTGGAAATGTAGGGGATGATCCCCCTCTGGCTGATAAGAAGACAGGCTAGGAAAGGCTCAGCTGCTCCCCCAGGGTCACACACAGAGTATGCAACAGTGTCGGGATTCAGTCTCAAGCTGGTGCATCCAAATCCCTTGTTTTCTACCCTGCGGTGGGGAGGAAGGCCCCCCGCCCTTTCTGGCACCTGCAAGGCTGGTCTTAGTGCCTGGGGAAATGGGGCTATTTCTCCCTCCTTGGGAAGGGCCTTCCTGGAGCCTGCACCCACATGGACACGCTCACCCCATGGCAGACGGCAGGCAATGGAGCCAAAACTTGTCCCTGGGTTGAGGGAGGGGCCGTGACTCAGCCTCCCAGGGAAAAACGATGGGCTCAGAGAATGATGGCTGAGCTGTACTGTGAGAGAAGGCAGAGGACTGATGAGACTGACCGTCCTAATGGAGAGAGAGTACGAAGGGCAGGGCAGGACAGAAACAAATCCCCATAACTGCGCCTGAAGGCGAGGCCAAGGAATGACTCAGGCAGATAATTGGCTAACCCAATTTCCAGCGGGCTTTGCAGTGTTTCTTTCAGCCACAATCATTTCCCATCAGGCCTCTAGCTTTTCCAGGAGCCCAGACTTGTGAACATGCAGCCACTTACTTTCTTTGCCTCTTATTTGGTAAGTTCTAAGATCTGACATCTATCTCCCAGTCTGAAGGGCTGAGAAGGGTTAAGTTCCTGTGAGAGGTAAATTCTCAGAAGGCCCAAGTTGTAGCATTCTTGCATCCACCTGCATTCAACCCGAGTGCCTAATCTATAACAGGTGCTCAAAACACATGTGCAAATACACTAGTCTGTCCATAAATATTTAGGGACTGGAGCAGGGAACCAGGTGGACACAGTCTCTGTCCTCAGGAAAAGAGGAGACATTGATCCTGTCGTATCATTTGCTTTCAACCAAGAAGCAAGGGAGCTTTGAACGGAGCTGCTGGCTTGAGTCCTGGTGACTCCAGGGTACGAAAAGAGACCAGTTAGCACACACCGGGTGCCCACTGTGTGTCAGGCATCATGCTAAGTGTCTTCCTCGTTAACTTACTTTGTGTTCACAACAGCCTCAAATGATTGGCTTTGTTATTATTCTAATTTTACCAATGAGAAAACTGAGGCACAGGGAGGTAACCCTTTCCTAGGATCACACAGCTTGTAAGAGTTAAAGCTGGGATTTCAAACTCATTCTAGCCTCAGAGCCCAAATTGTACAGAAGAGTACTGATGAAACCCTGGCCAACGATAGTTCAAGCTTGTGGCTTTTGTCTCCATGGCTGGACGTGCCGCCACTGTGACATGGGGAGGTGGGGTCGGACTCCCCTCTGGGCTGTGGAATGAGACGTGGACAGAGAGGCAGCACCATGACAGACCCCCTCTCTTTCCCTCCAACCGTCAGGAGAACTTTGTCCCACACATCCTGACAGGGGACTGGGACAGACCCCAGCTCGGGTGTACCTACAAAAGGGGTTAACTCAGTGAACTCACTTTTGTCTCCCTCTGGCCACGGATCTGACTTTGTTGGTGTACATAATAGGACCAGAAAGGACTTTGCTTGTTTTTTCCCTCATTGACTGTGTTAATGAGATGCCCATATAAGGTTAAGTGTTTTCCATCTGGAAGAGACTTCTGCTAAGGCCAGGGAGACAGAGCTCAGACACCAAAGGCGTTCCGGACCAAGGCAGCACTGCTGAGAGGGAGTGGAGAACCAGTGAGAGGGCACTCAAAACCTGTCCCCCAGAGAAGAAGGTCAGGGGCTGGGAAGAACGTGTGAAGGTTTGTGGAGAGAGCTGCTAGTGTGCTCTGAGTCCCACCCCACCGGAGGAGGAAGGGGCGGGGTGCCTGACCCTCATCTCACTCCTAGGGAGAACGGGTATGGTGGGTCCCTTGGAGAGCCTGACACGTGTCCCCTGAGACTTGTAGACTCAGTAGACTGGCGTCTGATACCAGCCTGGAAAATCAAAACTGTGCGTAGTGGGCTGGCTTAGGATTCTGGCTGTAGAGCAAAGGCAGAGCAGATGCTGCCTTACGATTCTCTGGGCAAGTAAGGCCCAAATGTTTCCAATGGGCCCACTATGGGCCTCTTGAGACAAAGAGACTGGCATGGGGTCATCCTTGGAGCTGTCCAAGAGGGTGTCCTGGAGGGACAAACAGACTGCAGCAGAGAGAAGCTGGGGCACTACCAAGGAAGGAGCAAGCCACCTGCCAGAGTAGAAGAGTATTTATCCTTGTAGAAAGAGCTGGAGGGAATAAGGAATCCTGAAGATAGGGCCTCCTCCCAGACCCAGAGAGCCCGAGGCCTGGCCCGGAAAGCATGTGCATCAAGTATAACCCCCTTGATCCCTCACCTGGCCTCCTTTCCTGCCCTTCTTGGTCTTGGAGTGGTCAGTAACCCGGCACCCCCACCCCCACCCACCGCCACCACCACCCCTGTAAGCAATTGGGAGAAGAAGGAGCACAGCAAAGCTGGGAAGAGAGGACCCAATCCCAGTCCCTCCCCGGTGGCGTGCCACCTGTCTGCAGCAGCCCAGGCTGCCACCACGCCTTACCCAGTCCACGAAACTAGAATTTGGGGTGATCATTTGCATTACGAAAGACTTTTTCATTAACCTAAAGCGTTTTCCTTAGAAGAAATGTCAGCTTTCCTTTAAAGAAAGACTTTCTCTGGTGCATGTTGATTATTTGGATTATTACGATTTTATATATCTCTATCTTATTACCACACCTGAAAAATGAGCTTTTGTGAGCAGATAATACCCCTTGTTCTCCCTTCAGTCCCCTCTGCAGGACCCGATCACCAGAGACACTCAAAAATTCAGTGACAAATGCACCCTTTTCAGGGGCACACCGATTGTATAAAGAGTGCAGTCACAAGCCAGATGAATTCCATTTTCGGATTGCCCCAGCTGAACAAATACACAAACCATCCCTCTGCCTGCATTTTCAAGCAGTAGGTGGGACTAATAAAAACACTACCTCCTGTTTGTATAGCACTTGACACTTTCAAGGCGACGCTCATAACCCAAAGTCATTCTCCACCCCCACACTCATCCCAAACCATTCCCATCCCATTTCCACCCACACCACGGCCCCTTTTTCTGGTGGCCAGCCCGTGCCAGCTTCTCTTCGGTGAGGCCGTGTGCCCCCGCCCCTGGGAAGTCCATGTGTTACGTGAAGCGTTTCCTCATCAAGAGTCAGCCAGCCAGAAATGTGGGCAGAGAGCGGAGAGCAGCATGTTCAGGTTCTGTTTATTATGTCTCACAGCCTTGTTTATAGTCAAGGTGAATGACATTATTCCACTTTGCATGGTAATGAAACAACTCAATGAGGACTCCGTCAGCCAAGCGCTTTATATGGCAGATGAGCTGCTACAAGTCTGTCGTGCACGCTGCGTGACTCAGCTAATGCTACCATGGTTGGAGAGCACACCAAGACCAGCCACCATGTTCTGCACCTGGCAGAGGGGAGGGAGCAGACAGGGCAAAAGGAAGTCAGAACCAAGAAGGGAAAAGTTGATTGACAGGGCCCGGCCCCCAAACCTGGGAAGGCCTCTGGCCCCATCCTGTAGTCTCCCATTTGGTCCACAGCATCTTGTGGAGTCCTGAGAGGCCACAGTAACAGGAAGACATCTCTGCTCTTGGGTTCTTCCTCCACAGTCTCATGCCAAGTGGCACAGGCTTTCGACGACAGGGGTGTCTTTGCCACCTCTCTTGCTTCCAACCCGAAGGGATACAGATTTAAAGAGGGCTGACATTGGCCGATGGAAGGACAGCCTTGGATGGAAAACCGTATTTCCCCTGCCTTCCTTGGAAGTGGCACAGACAGGGTCAGGAGAGTTCTGGGCACTCCTGGGGATGGGAGACCATCTGGCCTCTGAGTGTGCTTCCCATCACCCCTCCTTCTGGTTCATGGAGAAGCAGACACCACACTGACTGCTCTCTTTTCCCCCAGCTCCTTCCCCTGAAGTCTTCCCCATCTCACCCTCCCCAGGCTCTCAGCCCAATGGGATTCATGCCTTTCCCTCCCAGCCCAGCACCTACAGTGCCTGGCCCCTCACTGCGCATAGGAGACGCTCCCAGATTTGTACCCGGAGGCTGGAGCCTGGGCAGGACACCATTTCACAGCTTCAGTTGATTGAGAGCAGCAAGTTCTGGGGCGAGCACCCGAGAGTAAAATCAGCTAGGAACTTTCTGGTTGCCCATCCCGCCTGAGACGAAAGAGGGAATGGTGAGGGCTTAGAGCAGGAACCCAAACCTCACCGTGGCCTTGGAAAAGAAAGCCTCAAAGAGCTTAACATTCCCACGATGTAACGCCCTCCTCTGAGGAATTTGGAAGTTGTGCTACTGCTGTTATCACTACCACACACCTTCACCCACTGCCTGAGTTCCAACTACCATGTCACATGGCCTTGGGGACAGAGGCACAGCCTAACACAAAATGCCCACACACAGGAGTACATGAAAACAAATAGGGGGGAACAGCCCGGGAGGCCAGCTTGGAGGAAGCACTGTGAACAAGGTGGGAAGGTGTGGCAAAACCTCTCTCCATCAAGTCCCCCCCTGCCCATTGTTGGCACACCTGCCGCTCGACAATGCATGTAGCTGGGGCAGAAACGCATGGCCTTTGTATCTCAAAGGAACAAGTCAGACTGAATGGGCACAGAGGCAGCCACCCCAACAGTCAACCTTAGGGCTGGCAGGTTCCTGGTCCCTGCTTGTTTGCATCTGGGTGTGCTCCAGCCCTCTGGGTCCACACTTCGGTGTTTTCTGCTCAGCTGTGTTCCCCTCAGGCCCTAGCTTCCTAACTTGATCTGCTCATTGAACCACCTGTGGGGGGGATCCCTTGGGTCCCGACGCCAACCTGTTCTGGGGTGGGACCTGGACACTTGGGTTGTGAAAACTCGGTAGGTGACTGCAATGAGCAGCCACGGGGTGAGAAGCACTGTCTTAGACTCCTGTCCTTTTTCAAATATACGCACCGGGGAGCTTATTAGAAATGCAGACGTCTGGGTCCCACCCCAGGTCTGTTGGATCAGCATCTCTGGATGTGGACCCTGGGAATTAGCCCTTATAACAGGCTTTTTGAGGGGAGGAATTCCTGGATGCTCATGTTTAATGATAAATACTGCTCGGAGGACCCTTCCTCACAGCAGAGGCGTCCAGGGCTGTGAATGGTGGTCATTGATTGTGTTCTATTTGGTTTGCTGAGGGCAACAGGAAATTCCACACCAGCCCCCAAACAGCTTAACACTCGAGTGGGGCCGAAAGGCCACTCAGGGTGGAGAACAGTCCTCAAAGTCACAGCTCTGCCCGGCCTACTGCCCTGGCTTGCCCTGGGCCTTTGAAGGTCCCGGGCACAGAGCAAACCTCGAGCCCAGGAGGCAGTCCACAGCACAAGCCGGAGCAAAGGAAGACATTAAATGGAAGAAGCGGCCCCGGCAGGTGGCCCAGCTAGCGAGGCGATCAGGGCTTATGGAAGAGGAAATGGAAGAGGTCAGGGATGAGGTATGCTTGGATATTGCTCTAGATGTTGTAAACATTTCTCTTTGTTTTGTCACAGACCAAAATCTGGATTGGCATGACCAAAGTGCCTGCAAGCAGCCATGAGAGCGGAGGGCTCTGTGCCTTTTGTGGGAAGCAAGACATAAAGGTCTGAGGACAGCTCTACCCTTCAGGGAGACCATCTCAGTGGTTACTAGCTTAACGCTCACAATTGTTACACACACACACACACGCACACACACACACACACACTCCATGAGAGTACCATAAATATAGCCATCACATTCCTCTACACACGGCCCACGTACCCTCCCTTAGCAGCAAAATTCGGGATACCCAACCTTGGTCCTTCATACCTCCCCATTGTGGGAGGACGTCACCCTGTACCACGGCACCACCATCTGTAACCTTCACTTCACCAATAGTTGGCAAGAACTCAAGACCCCGGATGAAGCCACCGCACAACACTCTTGTTCAGATTTGTCTCCTGAGGAGAGTGGAAGTGGTAAAAAGGCCCCTCTTAGGACGTTTTATATTTCCATAACTCCATGCTCTTCCGATTTATATGCACCTTGTTTCAGCAGTAGAGTTGGCAGCAGATGTACATTTCGTATGTAAACAATGTTTAAAATACCCTGTTCGAGAATTTGATCATTAAATTAATTCTGGCAGCTTTAGCTAAGGATTTTTGTTTGTTTGTTTTTTTACTGGTGGGGGCAGGGGAATACTACCTGATCTAACTAGGAACCCCCCTTTGAGGCTTCAGAGTTCTTGAACGTGAAATTCCCCAGGGCTCTTCAGCGTGAGAGCTAGGAGGCATGTGTCCTTTCTCCTTGCTGGTTCACACAGACACACAAACTGTCACCTATAGAGACGACGGGCCATGGCAGGGCAGTGGGCCCCACACCGGTGGGACTCAAGTGCCTTCTTGGCCTTGTCTAACTGCAGCCAAGGAAGGATGAGATGCACAAAGTTACTGGACAGGAAGGCAAACACTGGAAGCCCTGCATATTCCAAAAGGCCCATCACCTCCGCAAGAGGAGGATGCTTCTGCCCCCTTTTCAGTCACCTGCATTCTAGAGCTCATGCCTCATCAGGTGCTGTCACATTGAGTCAAGCAGAACGTTCTGAAGATCTGCCGCGACTCCACATCCATCAGCTGTGAATTATCCCAATAGTTCCTCCAGTACGTTCTCTGGGATTGAATCTACCTGGAGACCAGCCTCTTCCGGGGTCCTTCTCTGCTTTCTGGTCTCCCTGACGAGGACTCATCTCCTTGGCACTGCAGGCTTGTGCCACAGTCAGCTTTTCCTTGGGCAGCTAGAGGAGGTTCCATGCACCTCACTCATCCTCCAAGAAAGAGTTTCCTGACACATTACCAAGAGCAGCCCCAGGGTGCCATGAAAACATTTTAGGAAGTTTCTCCACCACCAGATGTTCACAGTGATCTTCTTAGCCTCATGTTCAATCCCCAAATGTCAGAGACCAAGAAGGAAGCTGCTGAATAGCCAAGGTGGCCCTCGCAAGAAGGACCGTTCTACGAAAGCGTGCTCTCAGGAAGCAAGTTAGAGAGTTATAGCCTAAGTTCCCATTCTCTCTCATCATAATTACATGACCTGCATGGAAGGTGGATGGAGAGAGACGGGGAAAGTACTAGACACCGTGAGAGCTGTCTACGCTACGAGAATTCACCTCCCTTGCCAAGCTGTCTGTCATTCTGAGAGATCAGTGATATATGATGCCATAGGGAGGTGAGGGCAGAGACTACATTAAGCAGCAGAAAAGTTATATGGTGTCCTTTTCACAAAAGTCTACTGGTGCTACATTTCCTGATTATTCGTTTTCTGAAAAACTTCTTGATAGAATTGAGGAAGATTTGCAAGCTGTCTCTTTCTTAATAGTGGTTCCACATCCGAAGTCGTGAAGGACATCTTCCAAGACCCTTTCTGGAAGGGTCCGGCAAAGTCAGGGGAGTCTTGTGAATTTCTCAGACTAAGATGGGCAGTGAGCACAGCTTTTCACACCGGTCCTGTGGAAATGGATAAAACAGCCAACTCCATGGAGTTTGCACTTTCTCCCAGAAACCATCTGTCAATGACAATGCTAGAAATCCGGGATTTCACAGAGACCTCTCTCCGAAACTGTGAGAGCACCCAGGACTGGCCATTACACTGTGATAGCAAATCACAAATGTGAGCCAGAGTCTTCTAACTATTCCTCACAGGGATACAGGATGCTAGGGAGTCAGCAATCCTAACCGAGGAGAGTGTGGAAGGGGTGGAAATTGCATTTGCATTATTTACAGATTAGCCCGACCTAGGAAATCTGCCTTCTCAGTGGAGACGACCCAAAGAAGGCATTATGGAGGACAAGCTGCTAAACCAAGGAAGGGTGACAACAGCAACGTGCTCCCGCTAACAAAACACAGACGTGGATACGTGGAACAGCGTCCCAGCTCTGGTGGCTGGATCACGCTTTGGAATGGCCCTTTATCCCCTCCTCACCCCCAGCCTCCCAACCTAAATGCCACTGCTTTTGAACACCTATGACATTTCACATTAGAAGATGGTCTTGGCAGCAAGGGAAGGGGAAAGCTGATGATCTCCGAGAGTCCCCATCTGAGGTCTAACTGAGCCTCCTCTGGCTTTGGGACAGCAAATCTAAGTACATTTTGGACCTCAGGAACCTGGGGTAAGAGTCTTTCTCCATGAGGCTGTGTACTTTCCCCTGGGCTTGGTCAAAGCAAGTTAGGGACGGCTCTTCCATGTTCTTCCTCGTGGCTTCTCTGGTCTGGAAGTCTATGTTTACCTGGAGACACAAATAGAGAGCATGGTCATAGGCTCTCAAGGGCCAAGGCACCCGGCAGCTGGTCCTAGCTATGTAATAACCAGTGACAGCATCTTATATACGTAAGGTTATTCTTGCTTTTCAAGCTGTTTTCATGGAGTTCCTCCCTTTGGGTCCCAGAAAGAATCCTGTGAGGTCTGAAGACCAGACGTTCCTCGTCCTCATTTATAGATAAGGACACGGAAGTAAAGAGACACTAAAACGCTGGTCTAAAATAATATGGAAAGTTAGGAATGCAGCCAAGGCAAACCCCAATTCCCTTAACTCTTAACCCAGAGGCCTTTACAAAGTCAGGCAGAGTTAGACTAGAGACAAGTTTTAATGCTGGTTCCCCAAAGTAAGCTTGCCCTCTTGTCCTTTATTAACTACTAAGAAAACAAACGGCCCTGGGAGAGATATTATTACGAGAACGCACATCTCTCTTCCAAGCATCATTAAAAGAAGCCTACAGCATCCTGGCCACTGACCAAAGACGTCCTGCAGCCCAAGTCAAAGTGTAATTGAAGAGGTCTAGGTATGTAGTGCACCTAAACTCATAGACGGCAAATATTTTTCTTCTCTAAAACCCTCCCAAGTAAAATTTTGTTGTTTATCTCAGAACAGCAGTACACAGAAATCCATTTTCTTCTTATAAGGAATTATAAGTGATCATAAAATAAATTACTGTAATTACTCACTAATAAGCAGTGACAAATATTCAATAGGTGCTTTATCCCTAATACTCAGAGTCGTCTTGAAAGGTAGGTGATGTTATGTCCTTTTACATCAAGAAAAATGTGACTTAGAGAAGCGAGGTAACTTGACCAAGATCACACAGCTCGTAAGTGGTGGGACTGAGACTGGACCCAGATTCCAAAGTGGATGCTCATTCCATGAAACCATGCTGCTTTCCACTCGGACAGCTCACATGGATTCAGTGGCATCCATCCTTGCAGAATCGCTTTAGAAACAGTTCCCTTCAGGCACGTATTTAACTGACAGACAGCTAAAACACGCCTAATGGAGCTCCTTTTATGCAAGCTCTTGGCTCTGCCCCTTAAAATGATCCCCTTTTCATCAAGAGCCATCAGAAAGAGCAGTGAGGCTCAGTTCCAAAGAAAGTCCCCACCACGCCTGGCTCAAACCCCCACAAGGAGGGAGCTGTGAGCCCAGGGCCATGGACGGAGGTCTGACAAGATGCTTGCCACCACCAACACACCTCCCTCGGCGCCTGTACGTCCACAAACTCCTCAAAGATCCTATGGGCCTTGGAGACCAGTTTTGCAGTTGACCTGGTCTTCTTGTACTCCTCACAGGCCAACCAGAACTCCAAGTTCTCCTCGCTGAACTCCGTCTTCAGGAAGGCGCGGAAGGCAGCCACCCCACCTGTGCATATGGAGGGAGGTGGAGAAGAAGAGAGACAGGGAGACGCTTAAGCTCAAGAACTGAGAAGAAAGAGAAAGGTAGTAATAACGTGAAAGTGGCTCTGACCATCTTGCCCCCCGGCTCCTCCTCCACATCCTCGTGAAGACTTTAAGCTTCTAGACACACAAGTTCTCCTAGAGGCAAGCCCGGCTCTTTACTCAAGGATCATAGTGATATGAAGGGGAAGTGTTTAGGAAACCACAATAATAACAAGTATGGGAAGGCCTGGTCACGTCTAATCAGCCCTCGGTGGCCACTGCCTATCCCCAAATGCAGAGTTGGCTGTCCCCTGGGTCTACTGGGTGAGTCTGTGTTTCTAATTAGTCCAAAGTAATGCATGTAATCCATTCCTTAACCCTAATCCAAGTGAGCCACCCTGATAAAACAATCTTATAAAACGAACTAGAAGGAGGTGTGAATTCCTCAGGGCAAATCCATCACTACTACCAGAATAATGTCCGAAAATAAACAGGTGCTGAAATTTAGCTGGCAATGCCATTCTGATTATACGGACACAGTTCCCAGCCTTTTTTAAAACACCTCTGAGGCGCTGTGTTTTAATGGTGTATGCCATTGATCGTTTACTTGAAAAGATCTTGCCTATCAAATTATGTGTTTTAACTAAGATTATCATTTTTGTACTAAATGAGTTCACAATTAGTACACCCTTTCATTTTTATTAATCAATGCCATTCCTATTGCTAAACAAAGTATCCAACCAGAATAAGATGAGCAGCGTTACCACATAGATTTGGAAAGGGGAATAACCTTCACTGATAACCTACGCATTCAGTTAATGTTTTTATTTTACAATATTTTTTATGAATTATTTTAATCCTTAACACATGCTTCTCTAACTGAATACCTGTGATAGTTTTCTACAAAACACTCTCTGGGAAGGACAGATACAGCCTAGTATAAAGAAGTCACTGCATTAATGAAAAATGACTCCAGCTATAATGTTTTACTTCTTTTCTAAAATTCATTAGGGGGGCAATATGTTAACAGTTCTGAATTCTGGGGGATGGGACAACCTGAGCATCTGAGGGCCACCGATATGCAGCAAGACAGGGCACCACTGCCCAGGGTCATTTGCTGGATTGGTGGCACCATGCTGTTGATGTATTTAACTGTTCGTTTCTACTTTTCTGAAACATTTTTATTTCTCTTAATTAAAAAGTCATTGTTTAACAACACTATGGTGGTTACCAGAGGGAAAGGTAGGTTGGGAGAGGTAAAAGAGGGTAAAAAAGATCAAATATATGGTGATGGGAGAAGACTTGACTTTGGGTGGTGAACACACAATGCAATACACAGATGATGTATTATACAATTGCACACTTAAAACCTATACCATTTTGTTAACCAATGTCACTCCAATACATTGAGTAAAAACTTTTAAAAAGTCATTGTTTATCTTTATCTTTCAATGTAGACGTCTTAATGTCCATGCTAGAACAATAGTCAAAAAAGCCAAAACTTTTAATTGCAAAAGACACAAACTTGAGAGAGAAACGGGTTTTGATGGGACTCCCTAAGCTAAATTTTAAATCACAAAGAAATCTAAGTTTGGAGGTCTGAGCTGAAAGTGTCTAACAAAACTAGGGATGGCCATGAAATTAATCACCCCAGCCATGATATTTTTGAGAATGAAGGGGGCACTTCTGTTAATTACATGAGAACAATGGACAAAAACCATGACCACCACAGGCAAAAACCGGGACATGTGGTCACCTTAATTCTAAGACAAGGAAAATGGTGAAATCAGAATATGATGTAAGCTTGTTTCCCATCAGACAGGGTGGAAATAAAATTGTTCCTGTGCCAGGCAGGGAAGGAGGAAAAGAGTAACAGTTTAGACTCAAATAAGAAAAAGTTCTGCTCAGGGCCCCACCCAACCTCATTCCTACATTGGGTTCAAGACCCTGAGAGGAGGGAGTAGAAACCCCAGATAAATTGAGAATCAAACTGAGTGTTAAACAGTGACATGGCAATGGTTCGGCAGAGAGATGACCTGAGACTCATTCATTCAACTCAATTTTTTTTTTTAAACTGCTAAGGTACAAAGTACTATTTAAAGTCTTGGGATACATCAGAGAACAAATCAGAAAATCTCTGCCCATAAAATCCCTCATAATGCTCTTTTTGCCGCCCCTTGTCCCCTCCAAGTTCTCAAAGACGAGGTCCAGAAGTTGCCACAGGCTCTGAGGAACTCGGATTTGAGAGCTAACCTGCCTGCCAGGAGATCACCACTTTGGCAGAGGTTCCAGACATGTTGGATGGAAAACCACCTACAGCTGTGGAAGCCTCTGAGGAGACAGTGCCCCTTAAAACCTTAGGGGGTGGTGGTGCTGGTTCAGCAAGGTGGCCTCTTAGTGGTGGCCAGTCCACTCATCGATGCAGGACAAGAGCCATGGATACTGTCAGTGGCCCCAGGACCTGAGGACCACAGGCTAGATTCACCTCCCTCCGCAACCCATTGCCTTTCCACTGTAGTCAGGGAGCGGAAAGGAAAGGATGGCGGAAGGACCCTAACACACTGCATTTACCGAAAACAAATGCAAAGTGACTTCGAAGAATAACTTGGAAGAGCCTGTTTTGTTTTGTGTGTTTTTTAATTCTTTTTTTTTTCTTTTTAATTTGAAGAGCCTGTTTTTAAACCAGCAGCGATTTAATTCCTTGAATGGGAAAGTTCATTTGTTGTTTGTGTTAGATTTTGTTTTGTTTTTCATCAAGCAAAAACAGATGCTTGCAAGCAAGCTGACTCTAGTTCCAGATAAAGAAAGAAAATTACCTTTCTGCCTCCCTCCGTGGTATTAGGGAAGATAACCCAGTGAAGGAAGGAAGGAAACTGGCCTCATGCTACACGAGCTACAGGCGTTCTCTCTTTTCATGTCTCGGCTTTGTTGGGTCTTCACGTGATTAAAGAGATAATACCTGCAAAGTGCTCTCAGGGATGTTGCTTTACTTCTTCCCACTTTACAGGAGACTGATGCTTAGAGAAGCGGCTTGACTGAGGTCGCTCTAGTGATAGTATGTAGCATTAGATCTCTACAAGGTATAGTAACTCCCAGTTAAACACAGCAATAATACCATCTCCATTCGTTCTTTCACCCATTATGTGACCCAGTCGTTATGCTAGGCGCTAAAAACAGGCACAATTAAGCTCTCACAGTACCTGCAGTGAAAGGGCAATTTGAGCCAAGAAAACACAATTATGGTAATCCTGGTACATACGATAAGTGATATGATAGGGAGAGTGTAGGTTGTTGTGAAAGTACCCAGGAGGGACGCCTGAGCCAGACCTGAGGAGGAAAGGGAGGACAGGCAGGAGGAAGAAGCTTCTAAGCTGAGATGTGAAGTTGGAGAGGGAAGCTGAGTGACAGAGGGACAGGGAAGATGGGGAAGAGAATTGCAGGAAGGGGGATCCACGTGAGCAAAGGCCTGGAATTAAGACACTCTAAGTAACCAGAACTAGTTTAGTAAGACGAGTGTTTCATTTAATAATGGTAAAAATTATCGAGCCTACTTATAGGATAGACATACACCAAGACGCCTGTGGAAGAGCCAGAGAGATAGCATGACATGTACCACGGAAAGCTGGGGAGAGAACGTTTCAAGATGGAGGAAGTGGCCTCTGCTCCAGTGCTACCCAGAGGTCAAGATACGAGCAGACAGGGTCTGAGAAGTGGTCATTAGATTCAGTGGCAAGATTCGGCAACCCCTGGCAGGAACAATCTTCGTGGTATCATAGGGGCTCTTGCCATAGGGGGGTAAGTATAGTGGTGCATGAGGGGAGGAAGTAGAAGCAGTTAATTCAGATGTCTCTTGCAAGAAGGGAGGAGAAAGGTCAGACCTCATAGCTGGAAGGAAATTGGAGGTCAGAAAAGAGGGTTTTTTTTGGTTCTTTGGGGTTTTCTGTGGGTTTTTTTTTTTTTTTTTTTTTTTTTTTTTTTTTTTTTTTGGTAAGGTCATCGTGAGTATGGTTAAATGTTGATCTAATCATAAAAGAGCTGTTGAGCAGGAGGAATTGAAGTTAAAGGAAAGAGTTTAATTGGTAACATGTTGCCCTAGGAAGGTAGAACAGAATTATGATGGAGAGAAAGAGGGAAGGCTGCCTGTGGATGCAGGGAAGTTTCTAGTTTAGGTGCAAAGTTTCTAGTTTCTAGTTTAGGACAAAGGAGCTCCTATCTAATTGTAGCTGGACAAGGTGGTAGGACTTAGGGAGTGCAAGATTTTGTTTTTATTGATTGAGTTAGGATTTGGGGCAGGGAGTTTTATTTATTTCCAATAGGCCATGCTTTTTTGCTGGGGATTTTACAAACACCAGCTCCATTGATTTTCACGGTGTCACTCTCATTTTCCATAGGAAGAAACTAAAGCTTACAGAAGGCAGATAGATTTCCCACTTACACAGCTGGCAAGAAGAGCCATGTTTCCCTACCAGGTCTATACGACTGCAAAGCAAGAAATTTCCAGATGTGCTTGCAGGCAGAAGAAAAAGAGCAAGATTAAAGAGGCAAAAGTGTAGCATCTGGAAGAGGCAAATTCTAGAGAAGGAGAGAGATTAAGAAGTGGAAGAACTTGTCTTCCTTAGAATCAAAAGGAGAGAAAATAGGGGTGCGGATGAAGCTAGAGAGAAATGGTCAGGGAAGGGATGGCTTGGAGATGCAGCAAGTTGATCTGACCTTATAAATTTGGGGAGTAGGAGGTCTGCCTCCATGTGCTAGGTTTTGGGGAGAAGGTACGAGTAAGACAGATAAAGTCACCACCTCCCAGAATTCACAAGCTAGTCTCTTGTAACAGACATTAAGCAATAATTTTAAGTAATTAACTGAATAATTACAAGTAAAGTGTGTGGGGGATACTTAAGAATAGAGAGTTTGGAACGGCTACTTTGGGAAAATGAATCAGAAGAAACAGGCAAACAATTGTAAAGGCCTAGAATTTAGTTCCTGGAGAAGGTTACGATGCACCAGGAAGGGAGCAAAGACTTTTAGTTGTGAGGTGTACCCATCACTCGAAGAGAGGGGCACCAGTTCTTGGCTGGCAAGTGAAACTTGAACCTGAACAAAAGCAAGGATTTAGGACCTGGCAGTTAGAACACTGAAGAAGGGAAGAAGGATACACAGGAAGTTAAAAAAAAAAAGTTGAAGCGAGAAATGGAAAAAAGAACCACCCCAGGCGTTTACTGAGTCCTTACTTTGGGCCAGGTGCCACACCCAGTGTTTTATGGTCCCTGTCGCATTTGCTCCGCAGAGCAAAGTGGTAGCGTAGGTCCTAATATGTTGCCATTTTGTGGGGAGAACAATGAAGCATAGAGAAGTTAAATAGGTCAAGGTCATATGGTGAGTAAATGGCAAGGATGCCAATCTACAAAGCCAGCATCCTTATGTGAGTTGGGGGTCCAGTGTGTGCGGGGGTGGGGCCCGCTCCATGCTTGTGCCAGTGATGCTGGAGGGGAGGGGAGGGAGTGCCAGGGCACCATGTGATGGGAGGAAGTGAAAAGTCACCGAGGAAGGCGGAGGAGTATCTGAGAGTAGAAGAACACCACAGAGGCAAAGATGGGCATGGAAGTACCACTCAACCGAATTAGATCGAAAGCAGTTGAGACCATCTCAGTGGGGATGGGGATTTGGAGTAAAACGCCTGGTGAACGCATACCCAGCCCGCGACTGTCTGGCAGTTTCACTGAGGCAGCCTACCGAAACTTGCCCATTCCACGTGGGGCGGGAGCACCTCTGTCTCAGTCGGGAGCACCGGTTCTGATCAGAGGCAACCCTATAATTAGCCTATATAAGGTTCTGACCTTAGACAGTGCATTCAACTTCACTGAGTCTTAGCATCCTCATCTGTGAAGGGGGAGGGTTGCATGTGATGACCTCTCCCAGGTGCAGTTGGCACTCTGCTCTGTGTCCCCGTCGTAACTTCGATGCGCCTGCATCAGACACAGCTATCAGCTGCGTGTTTGACATCCCCCTCCTCATCCACATCGTCACCGTCATACATGGAGGACATGCCCCAGGCCAAGGTCTACACGGTCCAATCTACATACAAGTATATCAGCCCACTTCATCCTTACACCAACGCTATGATCAAGGCTGAGGTGCTGGAGCCAGGGTTTGAGTCCTGTGCGGCCTTGACATCTCAAAGCCCACGTCTTCCATCTTGGAGAGTTTAAGCTAAATGTCTGTGGTCATGTGGGCCGGTAAGAGGTGGAAAGTAGATTTACGCATATCTGAGTGACCTCAGAGCCCACAGTGCCTGTCTATCTTCTGGATCATTGGTGGGCCCCACATTGTCATTTCTGCAAAGGAGGGATGGACAATGAATGACCCCAAATGAGACAATCATGCTGAAAGTATACCACAGCAGGGCAAATATGCCATTTGGCTTACAGAGCTGAGGAGTCTCCCACAGCAGGACATCCGCCATCACCTTCTCTGAGGCCACTAGGTACCACAGATAACCTGGAATCTGCCTTCACTTTCTTCCTTCCCTTCCCATAGCACTGACACCCACTCAAAGCATCCTTCCTGAGATGCAGCGTCACGTCACAGAGCAGACAGGCACATTCCCCAACGGTGGCCCGGGCACGCTATAACAAAGCATGGCTGAATGATCTTGTAAAGCTGTCTGCTCTTTCAGGCACCCTCCCCCAAAACGTGGTCACCTGTATTACCAGGGCAGGCTTCCAAGGGAGTCGGAGGGGAACCAAAGCAAGTACATCATTTGAAATTTGCCAGAGATTTCAAGGGAAGAGCTTAAGGAGAGATGGGGAAGAAGGGGAGCATGGCCTGGGAGGGTCTGGACCTGAGAAGCAGCAGCATCTAGATAACAGATTATGGCAAAGACTCTGAAAAGCTCACAAAGTCTTGCACAGACGGGCCTGCCCACAGCCCTCCTCCTCTGCTTGCCCACCCCTCTCAGCACCAACCTCCCTGCTCCCTTTCACATTCCCAGGGTGGGTGCTGAACAAGGCTGACGGAGAGTCACTGTGCAAAGAGAAACCATTGGGTAACAATGGACTTGCAAAGGGGTGGAAAGCCCCCCAGGGCTGCAGGACCCCTTCCCGTTCCCAGAGCAGATGGCCTCAGAGGGCTTCTGCATACAGACCATTTGTCCTTACCTGGCCCACCTTTCCTGTTTATGTGACCAGCAAAGGGATTGCACGGGACCAGAGCCCTCAGAATTTCTTCTTCCCATCTGTGTCCTCTCCTCCCCCTTTTATCGCTTCCCACCTTTTCCCAGTAAGTTTTCACCTGGTCCTCTCCCTCACCCCTCAGCAGCTTTTCCTGCCCCCTCCCTTTTCTTCTGTCCTCTGTCCCTTTTCACCCCCTTTTCCATCTTTCCCTTTCTCTCAACCAGGACCCACCCCTCTTGCTTGTTCTTAAACTGCAGTTGGTCCAAACATGCAGGATGCTGGTTTATCTCTGAAAGGCTCATCGGCTTCTCCTGGCATCTTTCAGAACGACCTGCTTTGCTTAGCTGTGCTTCCCCTGTCAGAGCCCTGAGGCATCTGGCACCATGCCCCCCAGACACTACTCCCTCCTCTATACCAAGGGACCTGGAGTTCCCCTCCATCTCATCCCCACAGATTCCTGGCAGGTAGACAGTGACTTTTCTCTGATCCCTGAAGCTATTCTGCCTGGGATTGTGGCCTAACACACACTAGCTAAGTGTGACCTTGGGCAAGACACTAGGCTCTCTGTGCCTCAGTTTCCCCATCAGTGAAATGCGGATCCTGACTGCACGTGCTCCGTGGGACTGTGGCGATAATCCTGTTTACGTAACACATGGAAACAGCACACAGAGCCTGACATTCAGACGGTGCGTGTTCCCCACGTGTTTGTGACCATTACGCCTCCACTTCAGTGGTTTAGGGAGTCATCATCCAGAACATGGCCTGACTGGCGCCAAAGGAACAATGCTGGTCACTTAACGTGGTGGGTGGTGAACAATTCGTGAAACTGGGAGAGAAGCACGGGGACCTGCCTGTTTTTCATTCCATGTCTTCCTTTCACTTCGTAGGACTCGCTAAGAAGTCCAGGCTCTAAGACTGTTACCCCATTTTTTTGAAGGTGCCTCTCTAGTCGCAGGAGGGAAAGGCTGTGTCCAGAATTCCTGGGACACTGGGCAGAATATTTGCGTCCTCCTGAGCAATCTCCAAAAACACATGCTGTGGCCACACATGTTACCGGCTGCTGGCATTCTCCCTCCAGTTCTTTGATGCAGGGTGCTTACATAAGGAGAGAAACTGGGTCACTATGAATGAGCAGTGCAGCTGGTGCAGCACGGAAGGTGGCGTAGGTAACAGTTCAAAGTCCAGGAGCCCTGATTTAGCTGGAATCGGGGCTGGGCTGGAGTCTAGCTCAGTTCCCAGGTTTGGAAAAATACGAGCTCACAGGAATGATTTTTTTTTGCCTCCCTTTTTTTGAGCTCTCTGTTTACCAAAGTGAAGTCTCAAAGACCAGAGTCCTCATGCATCCCTGATCAATTGGAAAAAATAAACTGGTGAATGAGTTCCAAGGTCAGACAGAGGACACGTGTCAAATCCAGCATACGTGGACTAATCGTGAAGTCAAAACCGCTTTCATGCAGAACCATGTTCACTAATTTGAAATTTGTGATGAGATTAGCATAAGAATCAAAGCCTTTCTTTTGTGTTATCTATAAAATAAACAAGTAAATATTTGTTTTGAAACAAATAACTAGGGCTCAGCGAGATCTAGGTAGGGAGATTGTTTAGAGAACCAACTATTTCCAGTTACTGGCATTTACTGGCAAGCAATTGGTCTGCTAATTATACCTCTGTCTTGTAGTAACATAATTTTATTCAATGATCTCTCCTCTGTTAGTGTATATAGAGCAAGATGATATATTATAAGAGTAGTAGGATGTGATGGTAGTGACAGCCTTTGAGCCAGAAGGACACAGGAGATCCTGTCACCAAGGAAATGGTGATACTCTGAGGTTACCTGGGTTCTATTCCCAGGACATGGTAGAAGACTAAGGACAGCCTCAGTCTTACAACGCCCATTCCAAAGTTCTTTCCTATTTTATCACCCAGAAGCTGAGGCAAATAACAGAAAGAAGCAAGCTACAGCCTGTAGCTGCAACTATTATAAGACATAAGCAAGGAGTTTTCCATTAATGGGGAGGCATCCGAGATGTGCTCCTGATACAGTGAAAGTGTAGCATTCACAAGTGACTTTTTTAATACCAGAGAAGTATTATAAAACCCCATGTCCACCAGTCCACAGTCTGAAAGACTGCAAAAGTTAAGTGTCCAGGGATATTTGTCTTGTTGGTTTGATACAGAAAGACCACAGGGACTCTCAAAAGGGGCATATATCAGATTTACCTTCCGGGCTTTTAAAAACAACATCCCTAGAGGGGTTCTCTTACACGTATTGAGGGGAAATTGGGAAGCGATAAGGAAAGGCTGCCAAAACTTCATGAGGCAAAGAGGGTGAGGTATTATGGAATTTGCATAGGCCCAACTGTGATTCTACTACAACCCCACCCTACCCCCAATGTTCAGCCTCAAGCTGTCTGTGGGCACAAGTTGCTGATGCCATCGCTAGCATATGGGAAGCACGAGACGCCTGTTTCCTCAATGAATTTAATGTTGTGTTATCAGGAAAACAATAACAAGAGTTTGCTCGTATGAAGCCCCGCTAGGTACAATTTATCACGGTTAGCAGCTCACAACCATCATCCCATTTAATTCTCATGACAACTTGACAAGCTAAATCTTATTGTTCCCCTTTTACAGGTAAAGGAAATGAGGTTTACAGAGGTTATGTAATTTGCCAAGGTCACATAGCTGGTCATTGACAGAATGGGTGGGGGAGGCCGGTCCAATTGCTTTCCTTCAAACTTTTTCCAACAAACTTTTCATAGTTGCCTTATATGTCCCAGGCACTCCTCTCAAGGCTAAGTGCACCCACATTCCTGGATGCTAGTAAAAAATTACAATAGGGTAGAGAGGATGGCATATCTCTTTCTAACACTTATCCTCAAATTACCCGGACAGCGCGCCTACCATATTTATTTCCTGTGAACACCCTCCAGCGTACCTGCTACAAATGTAGAATCTGCCACACACAGATGACCTACCATCAAAGGAATGTGCTGCCTGAGAACTTTGGAAAGCTGCGATGCAGTCTTTAGTATGTTTCTTGGAAAGCACAGACCACCTGCCCCACCATGGCTCAGGCTCATGGTTGTACTCGCTTGTATCTCAGAGAAGTGCTTCCCAAGCTTCAGTGGGCATACACATTACCGGGGGGCTTGAGGAAAAACAGATTGCTGGGCCCTTACCTCCAGAAATGCTGATTCAGTAGGTGTAAGGGAGAACCCAAGCATTTTCATTTCTCACCAGCTCCCAGCAGCTACTGGTGCTGCTTTCCTTGGATCACACTTGGAGTTAATCTCTTCTAGAAACTTTTTGGCTTGGAGAGGGATATGGGGAGAGCTGTGCAGTGAATGGAAACCTGATTGTTAAACTGTATATTCTAGAGCTAAAGACCAATAGAATGAATAATTATGGGATTTCATGAGCTGGTAATTTTAGTGTTTGTTTGTTTGTTTTGGGTTTTCTGTTTGGTTGCTGTGTGACCAGGTCAAGTCATTATATTTTTCTATATCTTAACCGTGATCCCAAAGGAAGCTAATTTTTTTAAATTAAAAGCTTCTTTATTGGTCTTTTCTCAGAGATGGATACTGACTCTGAAAACGCAAAAGAGCTTTCAATTGTACTATTGCACTAACCTAGCCTTCCCTGGGTCTGGTGGGGACAGGTCAGTAGTGACCCTCCATGCTCCATGCAAACAATGAAACAAAGCTAAGGCCAAAGAGATGGCCAGGTGAGGTGCTCTGTCATCTAGGTGTGGGATCAGGCTGAAACGGGTGAGTGGAAGAAGGAAGGAGCCCTGCTTACACCTTCACCTTAAAACTGGAATGAATCCACCTTTTATGTCCAAAGAAACCAAAGGAAGCATGGAACGAGGGAGGGAGGAGGGAAGGAAGAAGAGAAAAAGGAAGGAAGGGTAAATTGATTCAAATTAAAGACTGAATGTCCCACTGAAAGCTGGACAAATAACAAGCATATGCCTTACCCTCATGAGGAATAAAAGCAGAAGACACACTATTTTGGGCCTGCTCCCCAGCAGCCTGTCAGAAAAGGTCTCCCACAGCCTGGGAGCCTTCACTCTCTCAGGTATGAGCTATAGAGGTAGAAATGCTTCTGGGTGTCCACACACACACCCTGGGGGGCGGGCGACATGCACAATTCAGACACCAAGTCTAATCGTTACTGGATGAACAGGAAAATGATGCCAAGTTAATGCACATTAGAAATCCTGTCTTATCTAACGAAGCCATCAGCAATTTTAATTTCATTTTTCATTTGTTAGTTAAAGAAGAGAATGAGAGAGCACTGAACAAGTGATTATTTCCCAGCCCTCAGTGGGTGCTTCTTCAGCTTTGTACTGTGGTTGTCAGCAAATGTGACAGGAAATAAAACTGCTCCAAATATTTGCCTTCCAGATATTTTTTATTCTCAGATTTAAAAAATAGCAAAGTTGCTTTCTTTCCAACCTCCCTGCCCCAAGAGTGGAATCTGTGAGGTGCTCCCTAGACAGTGGGACCCTGCCAAGGACCAAGGAGAGGAGAAGGCATCATAACACAGGTGGCTTAGCCCCTCTTCTGGTTGCTCCAGCCTCTTGAGTTTTCTTGTAGTTTCACATAACCCTGCAGGGCAGCGCTGACTCAAACCCCCTGCCCGAGACAAGTAGTTATAGCCGAACCTCAGTGGTTTCTATAGACAGCATTTTAGAACAAGAGGGATCGAACCTCTGAGATGTCCTACTCCAGATCTTTCACTGTAGAAATGAGGAAGCAGCTTTTCCAAGAAGACGGAGGGATTCTGTCAAGTCCTCCCAGCATGTGGGTAGCAGAGCTGGGTCAAAATCTGACTACCAGCCAAGGTTCGTCTTAACTGTGCAGAAACATGTTCCCCGATGAAATGGAAACAATGCTCTCAACTAAAAGCACCCTTCTGCTCCCAGAAGGGAGGACTTCTAATATGGACAAGATGGAATTTAGGAGGAGCAAGCACTGAACGTCCAGATTCTATCAGAAACCCTGAAGCCCCTTTGTCTGTAGCCAGCACGTGGCATTATCTGTGGTGTTATTTGTATGCGTGTCTGTTTTTCTCAGGAAGTTGCGTTGCCCACCAGGGAGGGATTATCCTGTTCATCAACCAACCAATGGCTTAGCATAGATTTTGTACATAATGAACACTCGATACACATTTTTTTAAAAAGAAATGAGTGCCCAAAACACCGGCAAAGCAGGGATGGTAAAGACGTTCTGTAGACTCAGAATAGGAACAAAAATAATTATCTGAACTCAGGGAGGACAGCTGCCTAGGTGTGGAGAATTACCAGGGAGTAAGTTCTCAACTAACGCACATTTTTCTGGGGCCCTGTCATTCAGTGATTCTCCTTTCTTTTTAGGACATTTTGTTGTCTTAATTGAAAGCCCGGTACACCTCTGATCAACCATTGTCCCTCCTAAGGGACCAGCACACACGCAATCCCTTCGGAAAAGCTTAATCAACCCTAATTGAGTCACAACACTAACCTAAATTAATTAGACTTTTAGAAAGTTGTTAACGCTCTCCAAGGTAACCTGGGCTCCACAGCCTTCACGGGGAGTAAATGTTCATATTCTAAAACCTTGAAATTCTGCCAGTGACCCCTGAATAAAGACCCCTTTCTTCTCACAGATGTTTACTCCACTGGCTTTTTATTTCCAAACTAAACAGAAATGAAAACAGAACATCGGGCTTCAAGAAGCATCACGGAATTTCTAAACCCAAAAAAGCCTATTTCTGTAGTTTATTTCCCAAGAAGCAATCTGGTGCCAGCTTCTCACCCCTTGGTGGAATCCCCATCTCAGAAGAGTGTTACTGAATTCCTGGAAACCAAAAGCATCCCTAACAGAAGCAGGACCAAACGTCTTCAGGTCGAAAAGTCATTGAATCAAATAAAAGGAAACTTCTTAAATCTCCAGGCCTTGCCACTGCAGCAACCCAAATATCCCCGAAGCTTCCATCCATTCATTTTACCACCCAAAACTGTCTCAATAATGGCTTAACATTACTAATTGGCATCAAAGTTTGCAACCTTATTCTCCAGGCACCTTTATTTTGCATTGGATAAATAAAAGCATCATTTAAGAAAATACCACCATATTCTTACAAAACACCTTTGAGCCGAGAACCAAAAACTATCCAAAGGGGTCCTCCTATGAAGATTCTCGTATCCAGGTGACAGGTAGCACACAGGTATTTCTAGCCCCTTTTCAGAATGAGGAAACAGCCTCAGGGATTTGTACTAAGTGAGTCAGTCATGAGTCTGAAATAGAAACAAAACTTCAAGATGACCTTGAATCAAATCCAGCCAAAAAGGCGTAAATTGCTAGTGACACTTGTTTAGCCCAATGTAACTGCTGGAAATAAGTCAGAATAGCCTCATAAAAAACAAGCATTCCCATCAAATCCTAAGTATTATCATACATATGCCATTACCTTGGCAAATTCACCACATACGCTTCTGTTTGGGGGTATAACCATATGTTATATATGCTGTATCTACACTGCTTTATTTTCCTTCCTAAGTGTAATCCATAGAACAGTAAAATGACTACCTCACGAAATTACTTGTTACAATACGTGCTTATCCTCAGATTTTGCATTTCAATGTAAAATCTATTCAAAGGCATTTCTGAATTAGTATTAGGATCAGGAGCATAGTCAGAGGGAAGTGCTCATCCAGTCAAAAGCAAAATCATTTCTAAAGACATCTTCTGAAGACCACGGGACTCCGACAGGGTACTCACCTATCTAGCAGCTGAGCTCAGTCAAAATCAAGAACACAGGTCTGACTACCAACCAATGCCTTGCACTTCGTTGTATAAACTCGTGTTCCCCAATTCAGTGGAAACTATTCTCTAAACCAGGGGTGTCCAAACTGCGGCCTGCGGGCCAACTGCGGCCTGCGATCCATTTTTAATTGGCCCATAGCAAATTCCAAAAATATATTTAGTTTACTTAAATAAACCAGTGAGGCAATACGTACTTCACCTCGAGTGAGTGGCCTGGCTGTTTGTGTATTTTACTGCATATGGCCCTTGGTGAAAAACGTTGAAAAAAGTTTGGACACCCCTGCTCTAAACTAAAAGCAACCCTTTTGCTCCCAGATTAATCAGGACTTCTAATATTGACAAGACGAATTTAAGAGGAGCGCCAAATATCTGTATGAAAACGTCTTTTCTCTTCAAAAGACCCTTCTCTCTTCCTCACCCCTGCTCTCCCACTCCCGAGTATTTGATGCCACTAGGACTTCAAAACCCTGTGTATTGAACTTGCTTATGAGAAAAAAGCCAGGGCTGCAAAGTTTGGCTTCCATCAAAGTGCCCTTCCCACATCAAAATATGCACAACTATCTCTGCCTTTGTGGGAAACAAAAGGCGTGGAAGACGACAAAAGGGAAAAATGGAAGAGGAGGGATAACAAGTGTGTTCTAGTAAAACTAGCACCGTGTCAGTAACTGAGGGGCACAATACAGCTGAGGTAATAAACCCCCCAAATAAAAAGCAACAAGAACATCAAAACTCTGCCAACTCAAGTGAATAACAAAGTGCACAGAACATTCATTTCACTGAGAGTAACCCAAGGTTCTCCAGTGACTTGGAGGGAGGTCATTTTATAAATAACATCTGGGATGGAATCTAGACTCTCTCCTTCCCGCTGAACCCATCACCCCAACTCCCTACACTAAATTCTTTCCTGTTAAAATGAGAACATGAATGCTTCTTGGGACCACTTTCAACCCAGAAAATGGAAAAGAAGGCCCTGTTTCCACTGCATGTAAATTATATTTTATTATCTATATGTGCCTCCAGGCAGAAGGCTCTGCGAGGACAGGGACTAGAGCTGTTGGGGATACCTAGCACAGTACCTGAAGCACGGAAGGCTTTGATGCAACTTTTACTAAATTATGGATGATTCGCCACAAGAGGATAAAACCTGAATTCTACTTACACTTGTGGGAGAGAAGCACATCAAAGGAATCTGCCCACCTCGTAGCTTCTTCTGTGGATAGTCTCCTAGGAAAGAAGAAACATCCCTCTTGAATATTTCTGAAATGACTTCTCTCCTCCAGCCACCTCTGAGATTTGCTCAGTAGAACAAATCGAAACAACGGGGGCAAATGAAGACCATACCTGGATTCCTGAAATTCTATCCCTGTAAATGTGTACTTTCTTTCATAACTGATGGACAAAAATCTCAGGATTGGAATTCAGTGAATTTAGTATATTGGCTTTCAGTCTAAAAAACAAACCAAAGTAAGTCCATGATTTAAAAATGTCAAGAGAACAATGGAAAGAGACCGGTCTTGGAGTCAGAAAAGTTAGGCTGCACTCCTGAGTCCATCTCTTATTGTCACCTCAGTTTCTTTATCTCTGTAATGGGGACAAGGACGCCCATCAAGGAACCCTGTGAGGGTTAAATGAAGTAACATCTTTGATCGCCTATCACCTGGAGCCTGCATAATAGAGGCACTGAATCCAGATGACCTGAACCTAAGCAGATTTTTAGAGTGGATTGAAATGTTCATTTCCAAACTGAGGGCTCAGATTGGCCACTAAGTAGAATGAAGAAATATCCTTCACCGCAGCCTTAGAAGGGTGCTGGATACTATGGTTTTCTAAAAAGTAAAAAGGAGTCAAAAAGTATTCTGAGTTAAGTTATTCTCGTACATTTTGAAAAGGAAAATAAACATTCTCTCGCTGTTCTGGGGTATAAAAGAAGCTACCAGGAGGCAGGCATTTATCGTCACTTTACTCATTGGGTCAAACAGTCCCTAGAAAAGGACGAGTTCGGTAGCCCGATGGCGGGTACCACACGGTGGGCGTCCTGGGGATGGATGCCAAGCGGCCATACTACTCACTACTCACTTCAGAGCACGGTTGGGTTTGTCGGGAAGGATCGCTGTGAAATCACTACACGAGTCTGACTTGTGAGACAGGCATCCCAGTCGAGTCCTCATCCCTTTGTTCCTGCAACAAGCACAGGGGCAGAAGGACGGGGACTGTCATGATAAGAGCTGGCAGTAGCTCCATCAAGTTTCCCTGGAGCTGCCGCTGCTGCAGGAGCCAGTGTTGCCTCCCCCGACCCCTAGCCTCCCCAGGGTGCCCCTGCAGAGTTCATGAACAAGAGAAGGAACACCTAGAAGATCAAGGAATATACTCACTCCCTAGCTTGACTACAGGAAAGGTAATAGGTCCCCTGCCCCCAGAGGCCTAAGGCTTTTTAAAGCTGACATGCAAGTTGACGGTAAGTCAATGAAGGTCGTTAGCTTGGTAGAATTTCTAAATTAGGATTCTCTGTGGGGAAAGGAAATACAGCGATGATAAAATAACATTCCACAGTGTGCTCTCCCATTGGGAGGGCAAAGTGGCAGCAGCAGCAGCTCCTGATGGCAAAACCCCGGAAGTAGGACCCACATGGAGAGTGGAGGGTTGCTTGCATGACACAGGGGTGCGTATCACAGAGTCTCAGAGCACAAAGCACGGGGCTTCAAGGCGGGTCAATTCTGACTCAGGTTCTTCCCACTCACTCATGCCACAAACCTGAGGATATACACGAATGGCGACAGACCAGCAGGGACTGAGGCCTGCAGGTGAGACGAGCCACTGGTACACTCGACCATGAAGAACCAGTGCCCTCTTTGTCAGTTCTTTCGTTTACTTAACCAAGCTCTCATATTCCTATTTCTAGTTTGGCTTATCTCAATCAGCATGTTTAAAATTTTAACATGCATGTGTCAAACTCTCATATATTTTATTTTCCTAAGGGCCAAACACTTAAATAGTTATCTATTGTGGAGGATCCAATGAGAAACGATGCCTCTTTCTGAACCCCAGCATTGGCCCCTTTTCACCTTTAACCAGGCGTTGGCAAACTATAGCCTGTAAGATGCCTGTCTGTGCAAACAAAGTTTTATTGGAACACAACAACCCCCAACTGTTTACATATTGTCAGAAGCTGCTTTCGAGCAGAAGGTCAGATTGAGTGGTTGCAACACAGACTATATGGCTCCCAAACCCGAAAATATTTACTCTCTGGCCCTTGACAGAATAAGTTTACTGACCCCTGACCTTTAACCATGGCAATTCCTCTCATGGAGGGTAAAGGTAAGTGGGAGGGATTTGGTATAATCAGATCAGGACTTAAGAATGACTTATAAAAGGGGACTGCAAGGCACACATTGGTAACAACTTGCCACGGAAATAATCCTAGATGATGTCATTCTCCATGTTGAAAGGAAATTCTTCCAGCCTGGAAGAATTCCTCTTTTCCACAAATCCTAGGCCTAGGCAGAGATGTTGGAGGTCATCCATTTCTATCTCTTCCTTTTCCTTCAAATGGGTTTTTTATCCCTGGGCTAATTGTTCACAGAAACCTAACAAATGTCTACTGGGCTGGTATTATATTTGGCGAAGATGGACAACGTTTATATCCCACAGCCCATCTCCAAGGAAGGAGCCTGTGAAGGCTGAAACATCCAAGTTCCCAGAAATGTTGCCTCTCCTACGGAAAACTGCATATCATGGGCTCCCAGCTCCCCTCTCAGCCAGGCGCATTGTGAAGCCATCGATTTTGTGGCATTTCAAAACATTGGCTATAGCCATCCTCTGGCCTGCGCCAATGAACAGCTCATGTCTGCTCCCTCTTATAAATCACAGGGCGCTCGAACACCAGGATACGCAAGCAACTGATCAAGGGCCCTTGAGCCATCACATTCCATGAATTCAAGTAAAGGTTTTGCTCAGGCTGCAGCCCAGCCCCAAACCCAACTTTCAGTGAGTCAGTTCCTCGAAACCATCCATCACGGAACAGTCGGGCCAATGCCCCCAAAGATGAATTAAGAGAATTACCAAAAGAATGGCAGATCCATGCAAGCCATTTAACAAGGTTTAGCAGGGACCAGTGTAAAGGGTGCTACTTGTTACCAAGACACCCGTGATTCTGCCCAATCGTTTTCAAAAATCTTCCACAAAATATTCTGAGACCTGAGTTAGGTCTGAGACCTTTTAGTTAGGTCTATATAATAATGAGAGTAGAAGCAACAGTCAGAGGTTAAGTTTACTTAAAAAAGAAAAAAAAAAGAAAGAAAGAAAGCAAAACATCAAATTCTCATCTTTCTTCCTTGTCCCAGTAACTCAGGGAGGTCCCTAGATGGTTCAACATAAGCTCATGCACATAAGTTCCACCCGTCGATGGGAGGGTTTGGTGCTCAGGCAGGTCCTGCTTGCAAGGCCTTAACTTTGCAAGAAGCACCAGAGAAGGATAGCACAGTCCACACAGGAATCCTGGGGGACAGAGGCAAGTTGCGTACCCCTGGGAGGCTCAAACAGCAGGGGAGGTGGGAAGGTGGACGAAGAGCAGAGGGCCAGGGGCAGGAAGATAGGTTGGCATCAGTTACCTGCGTGGCATCAGTAAGGCGGCCATACAGGCACCCGCTTACGGTTAACCCTCTGGCAGGTGTGCAGGGACGTCAGGGCGAGAGATAAGACTGCGGGGCACAGGGATTTACCCTCTCACGTCCTCTCACCTAAAATCAAAGAATCTGCTGTAAGAGGGGGGCCACCCTCTCTTATCTTACTGTGCTACAAATCCTCTCCGATGGCTTTCTGCCAACCAAATACCACCCCCCACACGTGCCATTCCCCAAAATCATCTGCTTGGTCTGAGCCAAGGAAACCTACCGAGGATGGACAAGAACCCACTATTGGGTGGGTTCACCTGGCTGCCTATTAGTCAGGAGTTTCTGTTTCCCCCAACTACTGGCCATCCTTAGGAAAGTGGGACACATGTCCCAGGGGAGAAAGGCATGGGCCTGGCAAGCCAAACATTACTGTTCTCTTTGCCTTACTCTAGGGAGGCCCAAGTGACCAGCCAGTCAGAGGAGGGGGTGGCAGGGGCAGCACTTGCTCCAGAATCTTTTGATTGGCCGCTGTTCTGATTTTCGCCTCCCTCCAAGATTGGAACCTGTCCTAGAGGTGGGAGCGGGGGAGCTTTGGGAGGATGTGAGCAGGAGGAAGATTGGATAAGTCCAAGAGAGGCTTGTCAGACACTGTCACTACACAGGCTTGCCCCTTTGCAGGGATCGCACACACAGGCTGAAGAAATGAACAGGCAAGTCATTCTTTCTTGCCCATATGGAAGCTGCCTGGCCTTCTGCCACCCAGGCGCTGGCCTGTTTCTGACCTGAGGTGGGGAAGACATCAGGGAAAGGGGATATAGAGGTTGAGGCTGAGACTGACTGATAATCTCTCTCTCCTGAGGGTCCCATTCTCAGGGCTTCAAACCCTTTGTTCCCACAGAAGAGAACTGATAGGAAGAAACACGTGAAGACAGCAGCCTATCCATAAAGGGATCCCCTGGGGAAGCCTGACACCAAACATAGAATTCATTTTTTAAAAAATCTTAATTTAGATAGATAAGGCCCCTCCAAGATCCATTTAAATAATTTTGATCCTACCTGGAACATTTCACAAAGACTTTTAAAAATACCTTCTCCAATATTAGCATGATTAATACAATAAGAAGATTGCTTTGTTAAAGCTAAAAATAAAAAAAAAATTAGTTAGATTTTGTGCAAGGCTCATCCCCAGGAAACTGACATGGGTTGTGTTCCCTGACAGTGGGGACATTTCCTTAAACTTGGACCTAAATGTGTGTATACCTGCTTGCTCAGAAGGCAGGAAATTGGAGCTCTTTATACCTGTAAGGCTCTCTAGAAATCACTATTTGGGGCATCTAAGCCTCATTTTCTCTGGCTGGTGGGACACAGCCCCAGAGGAGGGGGAAGCCTGTGACAGGGCCTTCATAATCCTGAAGCTGAGCAGAACTAGGGACTACCACCCACATACAGAGCAGGCAAGGTCATTTGGGGCAGGTATCACCAGGCCTCCTGTCACTGCCCTGTCGCTCTTCCCATTCCCTCTGCCAGCCCACATTGGCTTGCCAGAGCTGCTTAGATGCCTGCCTCTCTTCCAAATCCAGCACTGCCCACCAGTGCCCCTCAGACCGTCCACCACCCCTTGGCTTAGCCTTGGAGCCCATTAAATAAGAATCTGCAGGGTTCTCTGACCCCCAGCTTCCTCATTCATGCCAGCACCTGGGGGCTGTTATCCCATTTGGCCCTTGACTTTTGGGGGGCAGAGTTTGGGGTTAGGCAGAGCCCAGGAAGGCCAAGGGTGTGATTGCACCCACAGTACATGTGCCTTCCTTGGTGGACATCAAGTTACAGGTGACTCTATAGGATGGGACATAATGGAAACAGAGGAAGCTCCGGGGGAGGGGAGGATAAAAGCAAAGAGCAAAAATTTATCAAGAGGGGAAGGGAGACTAAGAGCCTCAGTAGGGAGAAAGCAATCAATATGGAGAGGCAGGTTAATTAAATATGGATAATGCAATCAGCCCACACGGGTACCCGGAGAGGAAAGAGAAAAGCAAAAGCAATACTCACTGTCTTTGACCAGTCCTCATGGTCTGCAGCTCTTGGCCAACGGGACGATCAGAGAGGCTGCGAGTTAAGGAGCTCTGGGGAAAGAGCAGATCTTTCTTTTAGCAATCAAATCCTTGGCGGGTGAAGGGCATGTGTGCATGAACACACAGGCACACGTGTGCGCGCACACTCCCCTACACACACATATGCATGCACAATACACCTCCCACCACTTGAGCCGGGCAGCGAGCAGCCCCGTGGAAAGCTCTTCTCCCTGCTTGTCACATCCAGTAAATACTGAAGCAGCCTACACCCAGCGGGCAGCCGCTCGGCTCCGGCTCTGGGGCACAGTCTGCACGCCCATCCTCACTGGCAGGATGCAGGAGATGCCCCTGAGCAGAGCTCGCCTGGCACTCTTCCCGCACCTTCCTCCTCAGCTTCACTAAGCTGCTTCCCTGGTCCTTTGGCGGCAGCTCAGGGAGAAGTCCCCACAAGCCAGAGGCTGTGCAGGGGGCAGCGGAGCCGTTCGTGTTAACTCTTTCTGGCCACCAATGAGCTGAAAATCAAGTGTCCAGGGGGCTTTCTTCTAATGAGTTGTGCTGCTGGCTGAAGGCTGGTCGCTGCTTGGGGAGCAGGGAGCATAAAGATCTTGCCCCAGACAGCTGCTGGTAGCAGGAGCCAAGCCGAATCAAATCTCCTAATGAGCCAGGAGGAGGGGGGCTGTCTTGCTGGGTGTGATGTGATGTGATAAATGCAGAGAGCAAGAAAGCTACGGGGCAGGTCACACATCTAAATTCCACCCCCTTTTTCCCAATTTCTATTGTGCTGCACTACCAAGCCAAACCACACAGCCCTGAAATTAATTAACCCCTCTGCCACATCTCAGCTCCCCCCTTACTCTACAGAGGCATTTCTCCACTCCCCCCCCCCCCCCAGAGCGCCCACCACCACTCCTCACTTCTTAATGAGAAATTTCCACCTCCCCAAACATGTATATTTCCAACTCCGTGCTCCTGCCTCTCACCTGGTTTTTCCTACAGTGGAAATCCTCCTCTCTCCCTCATCCATCACCTAGCAACTTCCCCCCACTTGCATTTGTTACGGAGCAAGACTTTCCCCTTTCTTCTGCCCAATCTGCACATTAGCTCTATTTTGCTGTCTTCTACATTTTTTCTTCTGCACCGCCTTACCCATAGAGACCTTCCCGTTTCCTGTTCCCGTTTCAGGAGGACACTCTTCCTGCTTGCCCTCGTGCAGTGGCTCTCTGAGTGTGATCCCTGGGCCAGCAGCACCAGCACCACCTGGCTACGTGTTAGAAATGCAAATTCTCAGGCCCCACCCCTAGACCTACAGACTGAGAACCTCCGGGGGGTGGGGCCCAGCTGCCCAGGTGATCGTGCTGAAATTTGCAAGCCACTGCCCTGGCACAAAGCTTAGCTTCTCATTCCTTTCTTGGTCCCTCAGGCTAGACCCAGCTCCAAAGGTGCCTAGCCTTGGCTGCCAGTCATTTCTGAAACCCAGAAGACAGCATTTGCTAGAGGTGGCAGAAATCTCTATGGAAAGTGATGGTTTCTTAATAAAAATATTAGGTTCCATCTGTTTAACCTTTTCCACTTTAGAAAGCATTTTCCTGTATTGTCACTCAACGACCCCATGCCACAGTCAGAGTGTTATTATCCCCATGTTACAGATGAAAAAACTGAGGCTAGAAAAGGTGGCATGCCTTTTTCAAAGTGACACGGTACTTAAGAGGCAGCTTAAAGACCAGAACTGGTTTTCTTATGACTCTGACAGCAGAGCTTTTTCTACCACGTCATGCGGGGACCCAGTCTTTCCTAGCAGATCTATTGGTGCATAACCTGTGTTCTCGCAGTGAAATGATTCTGCCGCAACCACACGTTGCCTGATAAGAGGATGAAATCAAAATTCTGATGCTGCCTCCACAGTGATTCATTGTCTCTCTCTGAAAATGTCCACAGCCCCTCTTGTCAGGTAAAGGGAACTTGGTGTTTCAAAATGAGATGCAAAAGAAATCTTTGCCATTCCTTATAAGCCCTGTCTTACCCAGATGCTAGCTAGGGGTTAGAATTTAAGCATAAAAGAGAATCCTTCGCTTCTGGGCATTTTCCTGCTACAAGGCACCATAAGAAACAGGCACACAGATAAAGTGGTGAGAAAAAAACCCATCGATCCCCACTTCCCTAATCCGAGACACATTTATACCATAAGGCGGACCCACCCCTGGGTTCCACTCACACAGCTGATGTTTAATGAGCCCTCAGTATGTGCCAGACACTGTGCAAAACACGGGTCTTGCGTGATCTTATTTAACCCCCCACAACAGTTACAAGACCGACACCTTTATCCACCCCGTTTCGCAGTGGAGAAACAGACAAGCCATTAATAAGTGGCAGAGCTGGTGTGTGATACCAACCGTCATGTTTCCAGCCTCTGCTCTGCCCCTTGCTTTAACACAACAAGTAGTGCTATCAATGGGACTCCTGTACCAGTGAGAAAACGGTGGCATAAAGCTGTCTTTCAAGTCTCATGCTGCCCAGTCTGGCATCCAGGATGCAAAGGCACCGAGGAGGTAGAGCAGGGCTGCAGATGGGCCCAAGCCTCAATTGAACGCTGACCGACCCTCATCAGGTATCAGAATCTTCTTGGCCTTGAGAGCAATCATACAGTCTCAGGAAATCAATAGCCCACCCAAATGTTTAAATAAAGATATGACAATAGAGTTTTAAAAGAAAGAGCAGGACTGTAAAGAGCAGAGGGATAAGATTGTGTGCGGACATGCACCTAGCATGTGTAAAAAGAGAAAACTAAAACTAGTCCAGACTTTTTTTTTTTAACCAAAACCTTCCTGAACACCAAGAAGTAACCAACCACACAGCACCCTAGTTTGAGAAGCACAGACCTAGTTAGCACACATCCCCCTGGGGGGTGGGGGCGTCTAACTTAATCTTCCTTCCTACAGAGACAAGTGCATAAAGAATTCCGGGGGGAAATTAAGCTGACCCAAAGGGATAAGCGCTCTGGCAAGGCATCCCTTCCTGAAGGCGAGGAGAGGTCAGGAAAAGGCAAGCCGTGGAGAGCTGATGAGAAAGCCACTCACCCACTTGGGCTTGGACTCAGCATCTGCGGGCTCGGAGCCGGGGTCCAGGCATACAGCTCTAGGTTCTTTCCAGGTTACTGCTCCTGAGCTGCTGGCTGCTGACCGCGCACAGGATGTCACCCCTGGCCACGATGCAGGTTTTTTCCCCAGGCAAACAGTCATTATAAGCCCTGCTCTGGCTGCTCAGGCCACCCTGCCCCTCTCCGCTCTTCCCAGTCTGCACTTACCCTTCTGGGAAACCCACTCCATCCAGGCGCCAGCCACCACTTCTCTCTAGAATCAGTGTTTCTTTCGTCCTCCCTCTCTTGAGCTCTGGACCGCTTTTCTAGAGGCCTGTGAGATAGCCCCACCCCCTCAGACCCCATAGATGCTGCTGCCTCCGAGAAACCACCACCTTTCCCTCCAAATCCTGCATTCCTGCTGGGCTCCTTATGTGTGCTTATGACATCACTCCATCCTGGCCCCTCCGGGTAACAAGTGCAGGCATTTTTGGCTTCTGTTTCTCCATTCCCCTTGCTGCAGTGATTTTTACACATTGTCCTTATGTGTCTGAAGTGTTTCTCAACTTCATTGTTTTCCATCCAGCACCACTGCCATGTCAGATGTTATTTGGTACCCAGCGCAGTGCATGACCTTTCACTGCTCCTAAATAACTGATCTTTCTTTCTTTTTTCTGGTTTTCACATTTTTATTGGGGCCCACTGGGAAGGGGCCTCCTCCCTGTCAGCGGAGCTGCTCACAGTTTCTTCAGCCACTCCAAGCTTGGGCTGTGGGGGTCCTGGGGGTGGCTGGGCCTATCAGGCATGTTCCCATCATCTCAGACAGCCACTGTGTCATTGTAGGGTGTGTCCTTGTTGATCATATTTGGTGGCAACGTACTTGGCGGAGAGGCTGAGGTGGGTCAGAATTATAGTCTTGGCCATCTTGGTCTCGACAGCAGCACTAAATCATTCATCTTCCTGCCCCGTTTCATCAACCCCTGTCCCCCACAAACCTCCTGGCACATACCCGACCACGAGGGTTACCCACTGAACAGATACCATAAAGCAAGTCATCTGTCTAATAATCTTTGATGGACTCCATTGAGCTCCTTGTACTGCCTGACAGTCCAATAATTTGGTCCCATTTACCTATTTAATCTTATATCCCATTGTACACACACACACACACACACACACACACACACACACACACACCACTCGATTCCTCTGCCCAGAATGTTGCCACTCTGGATCTGCCTCATAACTCCCGGCTCCTGCTCGTAACCCACTACCACCAAGCTGAAAACTCTCCTCTCCAAAGCTTTTTCAGAACTCCCTCCATTAGAAGGACCGTCTCCATCCCAACACCACCCTACCAACGTGATTCTCTGGCAGCCAGCATCATCGTCTGTAGTGTACCCTTGTGGTGTATGTTTGCTGAGCCTCTTAAATGACCACATGATCCACAAAGACAGATTTTACAATTGACTCCCCTTGCTATCCACTCCGCTTGCCTCGGGTGGAGCAGATATGGAATAAATATAGACTATGTTAGATTTTGAGTTCGTGAAAAAAAAAAAGTCTGAAAAACTGCCGAGGGTCCTTTATGGCAGGAACACGTTAGAATTCCTCACTCTCCAGGTCTAGATTGAAGCCAGCCCAATGCAAGTGACACACAGGGGCAGCAGTCTGGGTACCTAAGGCATTTGCAAATTTTTGTTCCCAACAGACTGGTCAGGGCAAGGTGGAATTAATCAAGAGCAAAAGGAACTCCTGGCATCATCAACAGGCCACAAAAATGTAATTAAATTGAAGATAAAGGGAATTAAAGTCTGCAATATAATATTTTTAAAAGTCACGATAGTGAAGGAGGTTTATTGCCAAATGCCCCTCTGCGTGTTTATTTACTCAGCATACCACCTTGGATAGTCTCGCATTAAAAGCTTTTAATAAAAATCATTTGGATTTGAATTCTGGTCAGCTTGCTAAAGCTCTGCACAAATCTTTTAAAAGCAATTTCCACTGTGTGGCTTCCTAGTCACAGTAGAAACATGAATCAACATATGCTGCATTGATTTTGGGTTTCCATGGAGATTGGAAGGACACAGGGAAGGGAAGGACAGAAAGAGGCCACTTGGCCCAAAATTCTACTAAAAAAAAAAAAAAAAAGCATCTCAATTTCATTCCTCTGAGCATTAGCAGCCTCATTTCCTGTTCGTCAGTTCAAGCATCTGGATATTTAATTTCTAATAAGCCTGCTCAACTTCTCACAAGGAACATCAAAGGGGACAGGGAAAGAAGTCGCAGCTAAAGGTGTGGGCCCGTGAGGTCTGCAAAGACAACCCAAGAAGCACAGGATCTGGAGTGAGAAGACAGGGCCTGTGATCCTAACTCTGCCATTAACTAGCTCCGTGACAGTAACTTCCCTGACTAGCTATGTGATCACTAACTAACAGAACCAAAACCTTTGTATTTCAATTTCCTCCTTTGTAAAACATAAATTCACACACCTGCCCTGTCTCTTTTTCAAGGCGGTTGTAAGAAAGACATGACAAAGGCTGTGGGAAGAAAAATGCCTTGCGAATTCCAATACACTGGACACTATTATTTGGCGCTGCTCTGACCTTCCCTTTCAGTGGAATTTTGCCAGCGAGCAAGTATTTGCAAGAAAAGATGCCTGACTTAGTGGAAAGTAGACCGACCTGGAAAAAGAGAACAGGGGGTTTGTTTGACAGCGCTGAGTTCCCATCCCCATTCCTAATTTTCCAGAGCTGTAAATGTGGGCAAGTTACTCTCTCCCTCTCTGAGTGTCATTTTCATCGTGGGCAAAACGACTATCACAGCACCAATATCTTAGGCTTGTTATAACGATGAAATGAGAACATGTAATTGAGGGTTAGCACAAAGCTTGACGAATGGCAAACGTGTGAGCCACTATTATTAGCCTTATTAACTGCTTCATCGTCTGTAAAATGGGAATTGGAATTCCTACCACTTCCCTACATTACCGAGAGGGTTACTTGAAGGATGTCTGCTCAGCGCTTTGCTAAGCTGTTTGGGGAAATGCACTAAAGAAGTAGAATGTTATTATTTAAAGATTCATCTTTACCACTTCCTAACCGAGGTGATACAAAAATGAATGAAACACACTTGAAAGGATTTTCAAGCTTCTTGGTGGATAGGAGGCTTACACGGTTTCTGTTACCTTTTCCATTTTCTTTTCTTCCTCTTTGAGCCCTCGTTTTTCTTCTTACACTTGCTGAAAACTTTTCTCCTTTCTATCCTCTTTTCTTTACTCATTATCTTGATACTTCTCCTTCTAAGAGTCTCTAGAAGGATTTTTAAAATTAAACTTAGGAGGCTTTGGTGTCTAAACTGCAATTATCCCTTAGGTCTCCTAAAATTGAATTATACAAACACTGGGGAATATGACAAAATAGGTAGACACAATACGAATAAGGACTCTCTCTCCAGCAATCGTCATCAGAGTTAAAAAAACATCTTAAGAAACACAATTAAATGCAAGATATGAAATTTCTTTTGGATCCTGATTCAAATTTAAAACCATAAAAAAAGAACATGATGAGACAACTGGGGAAATTTGAGCATGGATTAGACATCAATATTTGTGTGATACCGATACTGAGGTTTTTTCTTTAAGCATCCTTATGTTTAGAGATACACTCTGAAACATTTAGAGTTGAAATGATACGCTATTTGGGAATTGCTTCAAAATCATCTAGGGTGAGGTGTATGGGGCGCTGAAGCTGGGTGGTAGTTTGGTGGGCTTATTATTCTAGACACTTGATTCATGTGTATTTGAAATTGTGCAGACATCTTTTTCAAATAGTGTAACCAGTGTGTGCTTCAGTAAAAGGAGCATCGAAGTCTAAACTATTAGTGCAAGGAAACTGATATATATAGAAGAAGGGAGCAATTTGAATGGGAAATGATTTCTGTTATATTTTCCATTGTAAGTTTTCTGCCTCAGGTATAAATCCATTTTCAGAAAAACTTATTATTTAACTACTAGGGAATAGGTGATAAAATTCATGGAGGCTTAGAGTGGGTATGACTCTTAGATACCATGTGCAGAAAACACACTAAGAATATGCCTGAGGTATTTTTTTTTTTTTTTTTTTTTTTAGGAATCTCCAGGACTCAAGCCCAGAGCTCCCGGGCAGAATCCAGCTACATCCTTTCACCCTACTGCTGAGCTGCCCATCTACACATCCAGAATCCAGGACAAGTCAACTCTGGGTGTGGATGCAAATGATGACCTCTTAATTTATCTCCCCAGCCCTCCACATTCCTATCGTAACCTCAGCCTTAAACAGTGAACTCAGTTTTTACAAATTAGCTTCCCAGTGGCCAACCACTTTCCCCGTCGCCTCCCCTGCAAATCATTCCACATTTACACTCTTCCTTCCTTCCTTCCCCCCACTCTCAGATGTGTCCACTCGTGGTGAATCCTTCCCCTTCTGGCCTTCAGCCCATCCTTCCTTCCTTACTTTAGCTACTACTTTATCTACTCTCTTCCCCCATGTTACTCTATACTTACAAATAACTTTCATTAAAAAAAAATTCCCCTTCAGCATTCCTCCCTTTGTCAGCAAAGTTGCCTGAAAGAATCTCCTGTTTCCACACTTCCTATCCCCTCCTTAATCCTTCACAATTTGGCACACACACACACATTCCCCTGAAACAGTGACCTCCGTATTATGAGGTCCAATGGCCCAACCTCATGAACCTCTTTGCTGTATTTGCCACGGTGACCATTCACTTCTGGTGTCTCCATTCCCTTGACCTTGTGGGCCTTATTTACACGCTCCTTCACTGTCTACTCCTTGTCTGCCCACCCCACACATGCTGGTATTCTCCTGCCTGTAACCTCGGTTTCCTGCTCTTCCCTCCTGAAATGCTCTTGGACTAATCTCATCCTTGCCCATAGCCTTAACAACTGAGAATACTGACCATTTCTAAATATTTCCCTCTAATTCTGGCCCCTCTCCCACTCATACGGGTTTTTATAGCTCATGGGCAGCCGAATATAACCCTCAGATATCTCACAAGTGCAACAAATGCAAATATATCTAAAAATTGAGCACATCGTATCCCTTTCTTTTCCTGACCCATTTTATTCCTCTCCCTACCCCTCTTCCCCTCCGCCATCTCACACACACACACACACACACACACACACACACACACACACACACACACGTCTTGCCTTCTTTAGAATTCCTGTTATCAGTTTCTGGCACCACCATCCACTGAGTAACTCAAGCCAGAAGAAAGAGGGAAGTAATCAGCGATGACTCCTTTTTCTCTCATCTCGTTTAGTCAACAAATGACCAAATCTTACTGATTAAGTCTCCTTCCTAGTTTCCTCATGTGTCTCCTCCTCTCCATCCTTACTCCCACTGCTCTGGTTCACAGTCCCTGGTTCACATCCTTGTGGTCTTTGGTCTCTGTGATCCAACCCATGTCCTTAAATTCAACTCGATTTTACAGCCATAACCACCTGTTGACATCACAAATGTGACTGTGTTCCCTTCTCTCACAAGCTTATCAGCCCCGCTAGCCCTAAGGATAAAGTCCAAGCGTTAGTAAAAACCCGGAGACAGAATTTCCCTAAGATCTCAGTCCTGCCGACCTTGAGAGTCACCGACCACTCACCTGGTTTGTGCTTTATGCTCCAACAACTCCACACTGTTCACAGTCTTGCACACAAACCTCTGGGCCTCGTTTCTGCCATTCCCTGTGCCCATCCATCGTTCATGCTGCACTTCAGGACCACTTCCGCCAAGTAGCCTCCCCCGTACATCCACGTTCTGTAAGTGCCCACTGCTCCCACGCATACTTCTCTACCTCTCCCCCCGTGGCATGATTAGGTGCCTATAACTCTCTTTTCCTAACTAGACTGTAAGTTAATCAAGGGCAGGAATGTGTATTTATTCATTCATTCATTCATTCAACTTACATTTAAGTGTCTCCTATGTGCCAGATAATGTACCAGGCATAGGTACATTACATCACATCAGTAAAATATATATTTTTTGTCTATTTCTAACACCTAGCACAGTACCTGGCAGGAAGAAGAAGCTTAATAAATGTTTGTTGAACTTAACTGAACAGTCAGCAGGTAGGTGAGTGAGACCATGTCTGGAGCAGGATGCTGGCCAGGAGAGGCAGCATGGAGTCACAGAAATGGCACAGGCTCCATGGCCAGGTGACAAGGGTGCAAGCTCCAGTTCTGCCCCTTCATGGTTGGGTCACCTTGGCTTAAGACCTTGCTTTCTTATCTCTGAAATCAAAATTACTAAGGCGATGCCCACTTCTTTTCTTATTGTAAGAATTCAATGGGATACATGGGTCGTAAGTTATTCATCCTTATGAAAACATGAAGTCACGTTGATAATATTGGAATCATAGGAAGCAGAGGCCCAACACCAAATGGGGGTGAAGCTGGAGGCTACAGAGAAAGGGGTAGCAGGATCAGAGATGGAGAAGCAGTGGGACAGAGTTTTCAAAGCCCTGGGGATGAGATGACAACACGAGGCACTGCCACAATTGAAATGGGGCTCTCTCCTCCTATCTCGCAGTGCCAGGGTGCTGGTTATTAATCTCTTCCCCTTTGCAGGCAGTAACAAAAGCTTTACCATCAGGGTCTACAGCTGTGGACAGAAAGCAGCTTCAGCACTCACCCTCTCCTCTGCATATAAAATAAGCTCTTTCTAATCCTCCATGTTTAATGACTTCAGCCAGTGGCTTTTATGTCCTCCCTTCCAGCTCCATTCTAGCCAGCCACCTAGAGTCATGCAAACAGGAAATCCACAGCCACCTGACCCAGGGATGGGCCTGGCTGCAACAACAATGGCAGGAAATAGTAGCGTGGAGACCTGGCCTCCAGGGAACTGCTCTCCCATCGGCCTCTGCTCCTACCTTCACAGAGCCTTCTGGGAAATGTGATGCGTTGCTTTTAGGCAATGCTGGGTGTGCATTAAAGCCTGCACTGGGGGCGGGAGGAGGGACCAGAGCTGTGTGGGTGGAATCAGATGCACAAAGGTGCTGAGCAAATTCTGACACTTTTCCTTGAGAGACAAGGCTCTAGTAGGAATCTACCTTAAGCTATTTAGCTTTTCTGAGCCCCTCTTGGTTCTAGGACCTTTTGTTGAAGAATTCAAAAGCCTTCTGGAAATTCCACACAGTGTGCACTGATAAAGGTCCTGATGAGAATGCTGATGCTTCTTGGACAGTGAAAGCACAGACGGGAAGTAAGGAGCATTTCTAGCACCTTGGGAGATGTAGGTGTTTCGACAAAGAGGAAATAAGAAAGCACAAAACAGAGATGCTGGGATAGGATTGACGGGACAAAAATTCTAAGCCATGATGTCATTATGCACAACAAAACTGGCATCTGTATAGCATAGTCACAACCTAAAAAGTGTTTTCACTTCTTTAGCTGAACTTGATCAGGTTCCTTAACCTTTTTGGGTCTCAGTTTGTCCTGGGAATTTGAGAGGATTAAACAGCATAACATAGGGAAAATAGTAAGCAGTTGCCCAGCATAGCTTGATAATGTGAAGTTATCATTATTCCTATTAGTTGATCCTCACAGAAACCTTTGGAGGTAACCTGGGCACTTGTTACTGTGCCCATTTTACAGATGATAAAACCAAAATTGTTCAGTAGCCCTGAGTGAAGGGCCCAGAGAGACTGAAACCTGGGACCACCAGAGCTTTCTCCGTGTTATACAACACCTTAACGTATTTAGCTGCTGCTGCTGCTGACACATCACGAGATCCACATTTGGAGGGTTTATTAATGGAAATATGATGGGTTTTGCTCAGCCATCCACCCACACTCTCACTCAGTCCCCTGGGAGTACCTTGCTTCTGTGAAATGGCTATCGTAGCTAAGGACCCCTGTTCTGCAGGGCAGAGGTCACTGACCCATAGGAGAAAGACCTTGGCTTCATTAGCAGGTTTAATTCAACTGGACAAAGAAGACAGGAAGTTTTTGGATTCCTCTGCATGTTAAGCACTGTGTGAATTTTTTTTTTTTTAAATGCCCGACGGGCCCAGTCCCTAAGGCTTGCTTGGCCATAGTGGGCTACAGACCACACTGTAATCCCCACTCACCCCACTCCCACTGCCCCCCTCCAGGAAAGCTACTCTAAGGAGAGAGCAGACAATGAGTGGTTAATAAGCTAGTTTGCCATTGACTGAGGGCTCATGGCGCTATCAGTCCCAAAATAATAATAACAGCCATCATAATAACAGCTTAATACCACATTGCATGCTTAGAGCTTTGAACTTTTCCCAAGCAGTTATATGATCTCATACTAACAGTTATCTCATTCCCTTGCTTTCCAGCATCTCCTCTATCTTCCAAAAACACTCAGAAGTTTTCCAAATCTGTAGGAACAAACAATCAAAAATAACCCAAGTTGCAGAATAGGCTTTCCTTCTTATTTCATTAGATTGAAAACACCCCAAGATAGGACCTTCAACAAACTGAAAGCCAGGTCGTCAGTATATAGTAAAATAATGGACTGATATTAAGTGGCTGTAACACAGAAAGAGAAAAGTTACCCTCTCCTCTATATCCTCAAAAGTCTCTACCTGGACAGCTCTGGGAAGAACCCATTTAGCTGATACTAGGGTCTCATCTCCTCCTGTAGGTGGCAACTGTGCCCTCAGCTCACTGCTTAGAATTTGGTGACCTGTACCCCACCCCTCCAAAAATTGTAGCTAGGTATGTGTGGTGATGGATGTTAGAGTTAGTGTAGATCATTTTGCAATATATACATATATGAAATCATTATGTTGTATACCTGAAACTAACAGAATATTACCTATCAAATATATTTCAAAAAACAAAACAAAACAAAAAACACAAAACCTGGTCCCAGCAAGTCTACTTCTAAGAATATGTCTCAGAAAACAATCCAGTATGTGAGCAAACATTTAACTATGATGTTATATCCACATTGTATATAATAATAAAAAGTTGAAAAAGATTTAAAGCAAAAGAATTGGTGACCTGCCAATGGACGTGTTAGTTCATTCCATGGTGGGAGCCCTTTCACGATGTATACACATACCAAGTCATCACGTGGCACACTTTAAACATATTATAATTTAATTTGTCAATTATACCTCAACAAAGCTGGGGGGAAGAAAAGAAATTGGTGACCGCCACCGTATTTAAATGTCCTTCTGGTTGGGAGTCCTTCTGCATCGGAATGTGTCACTAGTGTTAGTCTCTCATGACACCGGAGACCTGCACCCTGACCAGAAACAAAACAGGCACTGTGCGCGGTCAGACTGCCGTGCAGGAGACCCACTTAAAACAACAGCAGAAAAAAAAACATGAATGAGACTGAAAGAGACAGTGTCCTAGTCCAGACATCAAGCTGTGATATTTTCAGAGTCCCTAAAGGCACCTGAGGGAAGAAACAACATCCCTTTGGACCAGAAAACAGTTTCAGGGAATCTGGGGAGTTGGGATTGAGGAGAAAAAAACAAGAAAGGACATTTGCAGCTTAGCACCCACTGACGGGAAAGAATGGACGGATTCCTGCACCCCTGCTCCTGGCAGGGGTGATGGGCTTAGCCCGCTCTGAGGAGCTCTGTTAGAGAATAAACAGAGGATCATGACAAAAGGACAGTGCCTTTTCTGCCCTGAGGCATCCTGTACCTCTCAGCACGACTCGACTCGTGGCTCACGATGGCCAGTTCCAGGACCTGCTCAAGTCCTACTGGAGGGAGCTGCTCTCTCTTACCTGTCCGGCGGTGGGCAGTGCAGCTGAGAAGATGTAGCTGGCGCAGGCCCCAGCTGGGCATGGCTTGGTGAAGCCCTGAGTGACAGTCAGCCACCCCCTGGCACATGGGAGAGGCTGGCGGGTGAGGGGGGGCCAGGGGGGGTGACCACCTCACCTCAGGCCCCTAGCAGAGGAGCTACAACGTGCTGCTCACTCAGTCTGGCTCGTCTCCTCTCAGGCTTTGTAGCTCATGAACAGGGAAAGAGTGAGCGGCAGGGGAGGAGGTGGGGAGGCGGAGGGAGGGGAGGGGGCACGCTGACAGATGATGTGCACTGCCAGGCAGAGTCCGGGGGAGGACCACAGACTCAGGCAGGATGGCACTGCCTGAGTGTGTGGCTGTCCCGCTGACAGCTCCCTCACTGGCAGCTGCCTCCGAGGGGCTGGCCACTCTGGAGAATTCAGAGAGAGGCAGAGTGCACAGGAGGGTGGCAGAGGGTGGAGGTGGGGGAGGGAGGAGAGTCCCTGGGTTGCACAGTGGGGAAGCAGGTTCTGGCATGGGGGAGAGGATGACCTGCTTGGTTCAAAAATGGACCAGGCTGGAAGCATCTGCTTTGTGAGGGACAAAGCCACCTACTTCTGGCCTGTCTTCAGTGTTCTCTCTCCTTCCACAACCAACGAGCAAGGCCATGCTGGCTTAGGGATTTGGAATGGAAGTAATTTAGAACAAGTGCAGCTGCAACTTTCTCAAACAGGAGAAAAAAACAGGTATGAAAGAGTAAAATGCATACAATATTTAGTGTTATTTGTCACTCTATGCTGCAGGCAAGCCTGGGTGCCCTCTCTGCCATCTATCTGCCCAACCTCTGATCTGGGGGGCTGGGGCAGCCACAAGGGAGCAAGGGGAGGCCCAGGAGGGAATGGAGAGAGTGTGTCATGTGATGCTTCTGTCTGCAAAGTTCCATTTGGATGGGCAGAAGCAAATCCTTCTGGACAGCTGGGGCGCTGGAGCAGCTTCTGAGAGTGAGGGGTAACACTTCACGTCTGATTCTAGAGTCTCCTCGACCTGTCACCCACCTGCAGTGGGTTCAGTGCACAGGCCCCGGAGCTGGCAGTGATCGGCTCTATTTACAACCACAGCCAGAGAAAGAGGCTGACAGAAATAAACAAACAGTGGAAGCTGGAAAAGACCAAAAGAAGCCACAGCTGGGGAATACTCAACAAGCGCAGCTAATGATGGGAAAAGAGATCTCAAATAAGGGCCCTCTCCAGAGGGAGGGGACAGGATGCAGAGGGACGAAGAATCAGACGGTGACAGATTTCTAGGGAGTTGTCCTTCCCCTTACAAGCTGATTCTCTTCCTTCGGGTGTATCTCCGAGGTCCTGACAAGCAGTGACCCCGGGCTCTGCTTAGGACACTGCCTCTGTCCTCTGTAGACTTCATGATCACCATGTCACCGCTGCGTGAAACACTGCACCAATTCAGCAAAACCAGGTCAATTCAGCAAACAATTGGTGGAGCCCACCATGTGCTGTGGGAAATGCGAAGATGACCAAGACATACTTGTCATGTCTCAGGTGATCCAGAGAAGGAGGGAGAGATTGAAATACGTGATTCTCATGCATGGATAAGTGGACTAAGGACTCAAAGAGTGGCCCAGAAACACTGGGGGGAGGAGAGATTGAGTCCACCTGAGAAATCAGAGACGCGCTTTCAGAGGAGGTCTCGTTGGACCTGTGCAGTGAAGGGTACCTGTGGCTTTTCACAAGTGGAGTTTAGAGGAGACAAGCATTCAAGGCTGAGGAACAACCTCGGCAAAGGCACAGTCTAGCGGTGCCTGGTGTGTTCTGGGGAACCATGAGTGTTCTTTCTAGAGAGACTGGAGCAGAATGTAAAGTGTGGTAGGAAGCCACAGCGGAGGAGATGCTTTAAAGGGTACGTTGTGACCAGATGGTAAACAAAACACTTTAAACAAAGGAATGTTGGTCAGATCATTTTCATGATCAGATCTGTGTTCCGAGAAGGCACTGAATGGAGAGGGATTAGAAAAAAGTGACGCCAATCCAGGTTATTGCTGGGTCCTCAGGTGAGAGAAGATGAGAGCCAAAATAAGGCAACAAACTTGAGAAGAAAGAACCAAGTCCAGAGATTTGGGAAGGCCAAGTCAGGAGGACTTGATTTGATGTAATAGATGGGGGAAGGGGGTGTTCAGACCAGGGGAGGGTGGGAAGGAGTTGAGAATGATTCTATAACCTCACCTTTGAAAACCGGCTTAAAGGCTAGGCACCTAGGAGGTAGAGCAGGTGTGGGCTGGTAAAAGAAAATGCTAGTGTGTTTAGTTTGGGATTGATTAAACTCTGTTGATATCCCAGGGCAAAAGATGAAAAGGAGATGGAAATATAGCACTGGAGTTTTGCAAAGAGGAAAGCCGGGAGCTGTCTACTTGAAGATAAGAGATGATGGCAGTAGATGAACTCTCTCAAGGACAGCAAACAAGAAGAGAGGAGCTGAGGACAGGACCTTGAGAGGTGACCACATTTAAATGAGTTGTCGAGAGACAGGAGCCAACTAAAGATGATCAGAGAGAGAGAGTAGGCAAACTGGAGGAATGAAAAGCCATGGCAGCCAGGAAAGATGAACTTTAGAGAAGGAAGAATCAAACACCACAGAAAAGTCCACGTGGGGGATGACTGAGATGGCAGACTTTGAACTTGAGACTGACGTGGTCAATAGACAACGCAGAAGCAAATGAAAGAACAGGAGTTTCTGCCTGAACAGTAGCACCTTTTTCCAACCCACACCCAGTCCTTAGATATGAGAGGCTGGAAGTAGATAGCAGAACACACCACAGTTTGAGATACATATGCACGTGCTAAAGATAAATGTTTAGTAGGTGATTGATATACATTCTGTGTCTGAAAGCTGTGGAATTTTAAAACTTCCATAGAATCTCACACCCACGTCTAACCACCGAAGACTGTCTACACCGTATAAAATTTGTTAACAGCGTGAATGAACAAATGGCCCTTCTATTACTGAGATGATTTATTTATTAATTGAATCAACTTATATTACTTTAGCGCCTCCTCCTATGGGCCTGTCCTGTGCTAAGGACACCATTGCTAGGGATACTCCCCAAAAACAAAACAATTTTGGTTCCTTTACTTTTCATTCTCCCTACTCTGCCTCTGTCCCTCTGTCAAAACTCATCCAATTTAAGAATCCACCAGCTATTCAGAAAGATACCTCAAAGACATCCCAAAGCCGGTCTCAACACTGACCCTCTGAAATCCTCTTTTGTGTTTCAACGGCTATTGTTCCAGGTCTAGTCTCTGTTTTCAGCTAAACCCTTAGGTCTGAATTGATTTCTAGAGTTTGAATCTCTCTACTTGTCCTGTTGGTCTCAACCTGGCTGAGCTCTCTGACTTTTCCAATCCTTCTGCCTTAAGTAAGAGTCTCCACTCAACTTTCAACCCATTAGGGGACAACCCCTGAAGTCAGCCCCTTCCTAACAAGAAAGAAACTCAGATCTCCTTCCATGAGTCAGTTCCCAGATTCTTAAGTAATCCTTCTCTTATCTTGGAAAAAAAGAAAAAAGAAAAAAAACCTTCAGCTATTCTTAAAAATAGATATCTGAACCAGGATGAACTTCAGCTGACAACTGTAATCAAATTTCTGATACCCAGAGAGGGCAACACCACATAAGAAGAACCCTTCGAAAATGCTGCTTTACAAGGCTTATCCCTTGTTGAAAGACAAATAAACTACTATATTTTCTTAATTCTAAAACACGTTTTTTTCCTCATGTTTTAACATTTCTATAGCCAAGATGTCTTACCACCTATAATGTGGTCAAGTGACCGCCCCCTTCCTCAATGCCCCTCAAAAAAATAAAGCTGTTTTTAACACAATCTTGTAATTGATGGAATCTTGTAACCGAGAAAGCACTGTAGTGGGCCTCCACTCTTCTTTGCCAAATGCCAGCTGAGTGCTTAAAACAATTCAAACTGAAGTCGAAGAGAAGGAAGGTCATGAAAACTGGTAGAGTTTCCGAAGTCTTTAATGCGCTAATGGCTCTAACTCTGGACATCACAGGTAAGACGAGGAAGGATGGCACAAATAATCGACCGTTTTCCTCATGAGACATTTACTAGGATGGCCGATGATCTCTGAAAGTAAACAGGTTTCAGTTCCCCTTCTCCTGCTACCCTCTGTCTGGCACAGGGGCTGCTGGACAATACAATGGAGAATAATATGAAATCGGAGAGAGAGAAGAAGCCAGTTACGCAAAATCTACAAACTAGTTGATTTGATAGCCTTTGAATGAAGAACTGGCATCATCTGATCATTGTATTTTGTTTTTCTTTTTGTTTTGCTTTATTGTGTCCAGCATAAAGGTGAGGAGGGCAGGCTCTGGAACCAGACTGATGATTTGAATCCCAGATCCACCATTTAAAAGCTGTGTGACTTTAGGCAAGTCACTTAACCCTGCTGTGCCTTAGTTTTCTGATCCATAAAACAGGGATCGTAAATGAGTTGATACCGGTATACTTACGGTAATGTCTGCCACATAGAAATGCTCAATAAATTATTTATGTATTATTACCTTCTACTTAAAATTTCCTTGAAGAAAAATAATTCCTTCTCTCTGGAAAACCCAAAAATAATTCCATGAAGTTCTGGAAGAAATCTACGTCCCTCCGTGATGCATAACTTTCCCCCTAAGATGAAAACCACATATACCTCTCCCTAAGACTTTCTCTTTTAGTGGGTGATAAAAAAAATCAGCATCATTTTCTAGGTGAAGGTGAATTTGTACAGCGCAAACTCCTTTTTCGGTGTCCAAAGTTTCACTAATCCCGAATAAGAAAAGGGTAGCGTCATCTCAGCTGGAGTCAGATGCTTATCATTATTTTGTGTAACCCTGAAATAATCCTTACTTCAGAAGCAACGAAATTCCTTCAGAAATGAGAACAAGAGGAATCAGAACAATGGGTGTGCCACTGTGTGAACACAGCTGTGTAGTGAATGTGGAGTTACATATATTTAGAATGTCTAGGGGCTCAGAGACTTACTTACCGTATGTCTGCAAAAAAAAAAAAAGAAAGAAAGAGAGAGAGAGAGAGAGAGAGAGAGAGAGAGAGAGAGAGAGAGAGAGAGAGAGAGACATAAACTATTTATTTGGATGAACGGACTTTATTTTATCATCCTGAAAAGGTTAAGGCAGGAGACAAGTTATTGCATAGAGGGAGTGATGGTTTGCATACTTGAATTCATCGTTTCACATGAAAAGCAGCCTCTCCTCCTGCTGTCCTTTCATCACCCTGCGCCCCACCCCTGGGCGAGAGGGTTTTCACATCATAAGGATTTTCACTCCACTTTATTTATTCCACCAGGCGTTAAAGATGTGAAAGGGGATGCTAGGGCCGCACGGCTCGATGTGTGTTTCTCGGCGAGGCTCTGAATTTAGAAATCAAAGGAAGAGCTTTCACAGTGTGTATGGCAGGGGGTGTAGGAAAAGGAGAAGGTGGACATCTCCCCTCTCCTGGGAGCCAAGACTAGCTTGGAGATGCAGGCCTCCGTCGCAGAGAGGGCAAGGGAAGCAGGCCTGAGCATTTTCCCAACTATAAGCCTCTGGGGACAGGCGTTTGCCACGGGGAAAGTGGAAAATGTTTTACAAAACAGGCGAGACACACACCATATGGCGACATCCTCAGAAGAGCCCATACGGATCCGTGTGTGGTTCTGCAAAGCCAGCTACCTTGCTGCAGGGGCCTTAGAAATCCACGGGGAGTCCCAGAACCCTGGGGATTGCAATGGGGAGGCAGGGGAAGTCTCTCGAGTGGCCTGCAACGTGCTGCAGGCTCGAGGCCTTCCTGGCAGGATGGATGTCTCTATTTCAGGAGCCAAAAGGTCTGGGATCTACAGAAAGGGATCTCTGGGGACTATAATGAACGTGCTCTAGCAGTGCCAGCGCGACTCAGCTGCTGGATTTAATGACACAGGAGAAGACTCAGATGCAAATTTAATAGGAGAGCAAACCTTTATAGGGTACCTGCCCTGGATAAGATCCGGCCTCTCACACCCCACTGCAGAGATTGCGGAGGGACTTACAAGATTCCCTGGGGGACTTTGGGCCAAGGGCAAAAGCATGTGAAGTGTCTGCCTTGGTCTCAGCTTCTGAGTCCTGAGTGCAATGTGCCTGGAGAGTCAGCCAAGGGGAGAAAGGCCTCCGTCTGCTGTTTCCCAATTTTCTGCTCCAAAGGAGGGGGAGAGTGGGGGGGGCGGAGGGAGGGGGCTCAGCTGTGAGGCTGGTCCTTGTCCTGCCCAGCTATTGGCTGACACATTTTCAAAGCTACTCTCAAAGGCTTTGATGACCCGGCTGTTTCTGGGCAGCAGCTGGAACCATTTGCCCTGGAAAATGGAAGGAAGCAAGTGTAACCATTCATCCTAACCTGACCCCCAAACGCCCCCCACATACTCTACTACTGATTGGATTACTTCATCCCTGTATATTTTATTTATTTTTCTTAAAATTTTTTTATTGGGGAATATTGGGGAACACTGTGTTTTTCCAGGGCCCATCAGATCCAAGTCATCCTTCAACCTAGTTGTGGAGGGCGCAGCTCAGCTCCAAGTCCAGTCTCCATTTTCAATTTTAGTTGCAGGTGGCACAGCCCACCATCCCATGCGGGAATTGAACCGGCAACCTGGTTGTTCAGAGCTTGCGCTCTAACCACCTGAGCCATCTGACCACCCCCATCCCTGTGTATTTTAATGAGAGCACCAATCTCTGACCCCTTAGCATTCCTCCCCTAAATGTAACCAGAGCATCACTCGTCTTGGCTCCTGTTTCAAGAGAAAGGAAGTGCCAGTCCTTGGTTCTATCTAGATGAGACCCCAGGTTCCGCCTCAGGCTGACTCTGGCTGAAGAAGCAGGATGGATATTCCACCGTCTAATTTCCATAGTTTTTGTGAAAGAGCAGAGTTGCTGGAAGTCATAGGCATCTTAGGAAGACGGAATATTTTTAATTACATTTCTCATTTTAGCAAGTGCAAAAAAAAAAAAAAAAAAAAAAAACCACCCTGAAATCAAGCATTTTGCTTAAAAATTACGGCAATCTCACATTTTTGTTAACTGATGACATTTTGTATTTGAAAGTGCTTTGCATTTAAAATTTAATATTTGAAAGAACTCGTTCACAATTACCTAAGTTGATCACCACAACCACCTAGTGGGCTAAATACCTTTCAGGAAATTGAGACGCCAGAAGAAAAGCAAATTAGCTAAGGATTTATTGTGAGTGATATAGCAGAACTGGGATTCATATTCAAGTTTCCCCAAGCCCAGTCGAATATTCTTTCCAAGCTTCCCAATTTTATTAAGTAAATTACATATATTGTGAATCATTCTAATAATTAGTCATAAAAATTTACCCAATGTGTTTATCCTGTTTTCTTGTAAACCTGTTAAATGTGTCCAATGTGACATTGAGGCCTCTTCTCCCCCTACCTGTAACTGTGTCCCAAATGAGGCAAATAAGTGAAATTGGTGGCACAGAGTGAAATAGTGGGACTTTAGTGGATGAACAATAGACAACCACTGGGTGTCTTCCGGCAGAATCATGACATCACAACAGCAGCATTTTAAGAAACTGCATCTGGCAGCAAGGTGTCAGACTCAGAAGAAAGGGCAGATCTGAGTTATCACTTTTCTTGGGACATATTTATGTCCAGTCTTCCTGTGGGACAAATGCAACTTTCTGTTCCTCAAATTGTACCGTAAAGGAGATTCCTGCAGAGTTGACATCAGAGGTAGCTGCTGCTCCCAGTAGGAGCTAAGGTGACAGGGGTGACCCTAAGATTACTCTTTAGATGCATCTGTCATATCTAGCAGCCTGGAAAACTGAATGCTACTTACGAAGGATTTTGACTTCCATCTGGGGATGGGGCAAAGTCTGCATGAAATTGGGAGACAGGACCCTCTATTTAAATAGACAGAGGAATCTTCCCTTCAAGGTTCAGTCAACCTTTGAGCTGAAATCCCTGAGCTGTTATCTACCCTCAGATCTTTCCTTCATCATTGCTAGGTTCTCTGCTTTATATCTCATGCACTTATATCTCATGCCTTATATCTCAAGCGCTTGTTTAGCCTGGGAGAGGGTTAAAGGTCCAAGCCTAAGCAAAATATTTACATTATCTGTGACTTTCTAAAGAAATAAATATTATATTTTTTCCATGACGTCCTAAAGAAATTCAATTCTTCGACTTTGATTTCTAACCCCTAAGAGATAATAGTGATGGGAATTTCAGACCAGGTCAAAGACATAAGTCACCGGTGATGACTCAATGTTTTGAAGGAGATTAAAACTTTGGTTCCTTGACTCACAGCAAATAGGTGCCCACCTAATATACTTCAATCACAGTCCGCTACCTGCGAGGACACAGACCAGTAAGTCACCTCCTCTAATGGGGAGGGCAATGGGTCACGAAGGTGTGGGCAAATGACAAAAGGGCAGGAGCGTTTTATTTCCAGCAAGGTCATGCATGCACTCATCCATTCATTTTGAGAACCTATGATGTGCCCTTTGCAATGCTGGACAACACAGAGGGGTTCCGAATGGTCCAGGCTGAGTATACAGCTCCCAGTCAGCACGCGGACCTACATTTTGTAAAGATCCCTTACACTCCAGACTTCAACCTCTCCAACACCCCTGCCCCTTGCCCTCTGAAGGGAGAAGGCGCACATTCTCCAGCAACCCAAATTTTGGGGAGAGATGATCACGTGTTAGAAACAGCTGTAAACCAGAACTGTTCCCTGGGGGCAAGGCATGTTGTGTCTTGTCCAGAGGACAATCTGAGTAACTGCTCTGGTCTCACAATCCACAAATCCTATCTGCCACCCACACCCCACCCCCAGCCCTGATGAGATTGCAAGTCGTTAGAGCTTGTGGAAGGGTGGCCTAATGGTACATTTGTATAGACTTCAGCTAAGAAAAATACAGTGCCCCTGGTGTTTTTGTGTCTTCAACTTATCACAACTCCAGGGTTTTTATAACTTGATTTCTCCTGATGCGTGCTCACAGCAGCCTCCTACTTTTTCCCCTCTGTCCGAAAGTGGAAATGCAGAACCAATATCAGCTATAACCTGATTATCTGTAAAAACTGGGCCAGCCTAGGCTCATGGATAATAACCACAGATAATTCTGAAAAATCATTTAAATTTGCGTTTGGCCTACATTTGTCTATATGAGTGCTTTTTTTTCAAAGATTTACCTTCCTAATTGTGTTTGTTTGCATTCCCACAGCACACATTGCCTGGGAAATGGGGTGGGGGGAGGGGGTACATGCAGTGGGTGTTGGGAGAAGCTGATTTGACATAAAAATTTGTAGGAGTTAAACCACAAAACGTATCATTTATTTAACAAATATTTATTGAACAACTTGAAATGGTAGAGCATAGCACTTGGCTTGTTTTTGCAGGAGACATAAAGTAGGAATGAGATACAGTCTCTGCCCTAGAGAAGTCTGCCATCTTCTTAGGAAGACTATATAAAGACTTCACGTTTATACAATTGAGATGTCACTAGAGCTTTAAGTGTGAGCCTAAATAGCATTGTTTTAACCCATATAGCCATGGGGCCCAGGTGATTCCTGATCTAATAGATAAACAGTGATTCCTCCAGTAACCATACTGCAATTTCCTCTCTTTTTCTGCTTGAATATAATACAAGATTCTCAGCTTGAATAAAATAGCAGAGGAATCATTTCCCAGGGTACGTGAGCGGTCAGGATAATGGGTTGGAGAGGTTCCCTCTTGAGAATGCATGTCTGGATTTACTGATGAGTTAATCACTGAGGAAGTACATATTCAATGTTTCATGTTGTCCTCAGTTAAACCATTTCCAGTCAGGGCCCATCACCGCCTGCCTTTCAGTTTCTATCCCTGTGCCTGGAATTGGTGTTCTACTGACCGTCACAGAGCAGGAGCCTTCCCCAGTGCAGTCATTCACAGGAGAAATAAGTGCTAACTTGGGAAAGCAGAGAAGGGGGTGAGGGGCCACCTTGGGCTCACATGCAAAGTGGGACAGAAATGTAGTTCCATAAAACGAACCCCAGATTCTCCCCAGAAAAACTGGTTCCTTTCCACTCTCTCTCTCTCTGCCATTTCCACTACGGCCAGAAGAACTGATGGTGTGGCTTATGTGTGCGTCACTTCCTGGGTGTGAGTCCCAGACCAACCCTCACTACCCCACTCCTGGGAGACCACGGCGGACCCAAGATGTCCTTGGTATATTGCTGGGAGAGAGGGTCACCTCATGCTAGATGTGAGGAAAGAATTCAGAAAAGGCACCGACAGCCAGGCTTATGAAGGACCAACACTCACTCCACACCTGCCCATTTGTGTATGTGCAAGCCAGGTACCAACGTGAGTCCTGGCCTCCTAACTGCAAGTGACCTATGAAATCACTGAACTCAGTTTCGGGGGTTAAACAATGTTTTTGACACATATTGTGTGAAATGACACGTCCTTTATGTATACTCTCACTCTGTCACAGTTTTTTTTTTTTTTTTTTTTAAAGTTACTCTATCTAAAACATACAGCATTGATGTGGGAGAGCACGAAGGAGAAAGCCTTAGAAATGATCCCATAATACTCACTGAATCAATGCCAAGGTGAAGAGTACATAGTTGCATCCTAGACAAGCAAACAACAACATAAATAAAAGGACAAGGGATGGGGAGGGTGAAGCTCCTTTTTAAACAAGGCTGTGTGCAGGGGAATCGTCGCACCCTCCCAATTCTTGCAGTGGGTGTCAGGTTCCCCCAAATGCCTCTCATCCCCCGGACTCAGCAAGGAAACAAGCAGCCACTTAACTTCAATCGCTTCTCCTATAACTGAAGTGTTTTAGGAGCAAGTCGGGGAAAGAGGACATGAGATTCAGTGCCCCAATATCTCTGAGAGACTTTCCTGAAACACATCTTGTAAACCAGGACGATAATCTGGCTCCTCTGTTCAACTGGTGCTGAGCCTGTCACTTGCTAGAGATGAGCTACACAGGAGAGAATTAACCACCTAAGGAGGGAGTCCTGTGGCCCCCAGCATGCCTTCCCTACTCTTAAAATTAATATGGGAGTGTATAATTTTGTATCAAAATCCGAATTCCCCTGAAGAGGTAATGCTTTAAACCACCAGTCATTGACGTGTCTATGTGAATGGGTTTCAGATTCTTTTCTATAACCGAATATTGATAGGAACAAGGAAAGATCGTGAGGACCTCACGTACTTTGGAAGGTATTACTATTGTAAAAGGCACGGAGGAAGGAAGCTGGAGAGGCAAAGCAACCTTTTTTACTACGCTTTGCCCAGAGCTGGCCCATGGCTATCTGCCCACTCAGAACACTGGAACAAGTGTGGTTCGAGCCAGCTTTCTAAGAACACCAGCCATTCGAGCTTGGCTTTGAAGCTATCAGTCAAATCCAAGTCGGAATCTGTGTAGGTTGTGCCCAGAAGCATTAAGAATTTGACTTTCATATGTGTCAAGCCATCCTATCCCTTTAACTGCTCTTCCCTTCCCACCGCCCCACCAGAAGAATCATCTGATAACCCCCTAACTTGGGGCCAGGTGATCTCTATGCTATGGCCAGGAAAAGACCAAGGGCAGAGGCATCTAAGACAACTATCTGGACATCATCATCACCAATAAATAGTTCCTATATGCCACATGGGTGCTAAGCTTTTTATGTGAATTATTTCTTTTGACCGTCCCAACAACCCATAAGGTGAGTTTCCCATTTATGGTGATACAACTAAGGCTTAGAGAAGCTAAGCCGAGGTCACATGGCTTGTAGGCTGGAATTCCAAGGCAGTCTAACTCCAAACTCTTCACCAATTGGTGAAGCAGCAGCAACGCTTAGGAAGAAGAGCTAGTCAGTGGAACGAGCAGCCATGAAAGTTCTGCTTCCTTCTGTGTGTCTTCCACTCCAGCTTTATCCTGAACAATGTGACCTGACTAAAGAATTTTGGCCTATTCTACCTTTCCAGGGAGTAGTGGAAAGAAAACCCTGGCCTGGGCCCTAGGGTGTCCTTCAAGGAGATGTGTGAAGAGGAGACAGAGCTGGCTCACAGCCGCTGTCAGACCTGCGCTAAAAAGCAGCCCTCTCTCCAGAGGTATGCCTGGGCTCCCCACCCCTGAGAAGAAATAATGGCTGAGACCAAGGGTTTGAAGCCATCGGTGGCCTGACAGCATAATGCCCATGACTTTCACAGTATGTGTCTTTCAGCTACAGAAATAAGGGCAGGATAATTTTAGCTCTGTGTGCCTTAGCACGACTCTGTCTCTTCTGCCAGCAGGCTGCCTCCAGACTGCGTCCTTCTGCACCGAGGCCCGACATCCTGCTAAGAACCATGAACTTCTAGTCCTGGGGAGTAAATCTGGGTCTTAGTGGGGAACAGGGCTCAGGGCTACCATCAGCTCTCACCCCATACTCCAGAGCTGTGCCAGCAGAAAACCACTTCCTCCCTAAACACAGGCCTGAGGTGGTGACCTCTGAACATCCAAGGAGACACTGCTGCTACTTCCAACATTTGCTAACTGACGCACAGCTGTCCTAAGCAGTCAAAATACAGGGGAAGGAAAGAATCGCCTGCGCAGAATGCTAGTATCCTCTGACCTAGAAAGCGTGACCTCATCGAAGTGGCTTTTCTCATTTTCCACCAACTTCTCTTTCTCTATTGTTTTGGTTTCAGTAGCTCCTCTTTTTCCTGATTTTCTTCCTATATCTGCACGTGTGATTTTGTGTGTGTGTAGGGTTTTTTTAATCCTCTCTCGGGCGTTGTATGCCTTCCTTCACTTTGCCAATTTTATGAGTTTTATTTAGTGGCAAAACCTAGGGTCTCATCATTTCCATCCTCACCAAGTTCACTCTCCTTAGTTCTTCTTTCTTTGGTCACTAAAGGCCAGGTATAAGTACTGACGGAGGGAAAAGACTCAAGAATTTGATTTGTGAAGTACACACACACACACACACACACACACACACACTTCCCACTGGGGCTCAAACTCATCAGAGTTACTTTAAGGTGATGGCCTTTCTCTCTCTAATGATGGTCTCCACACCAATGTGGCACCTTATACCTAATTGTGTTTAGAGCCCAGGTACTGAGTTTCCTTAGCTGTTGGTGAACGTAAGTTTCCCCGTAGGGCCAAAGACTGGATGAGCACAGACTAGGGGACATGCCAGCAATATTGCCACTGGATAACACTATCTTTCATAATCACTCTTCTGCCTAGTTGAGATGTAACGTTCTGAAAAGCTATCTACGCCATGTCCTTAAGGAAAAGATACCTAGTTGTAGACTATTTTCAAGTTAATTCTTATTTTTTGCAAATCTCACCATTGCCCCTTACTAGAAAAGTGATCCCCCAAAATGTAGGTAGTAGCAATATTATTTCCACATTATCAGAGAAATCAACAAAGGCTCTGAAAAGAAACCTCCCACCGTAGCATATTCCATGGTTACAGAGTACTTTTGGTCGCCCTCCCTGGCACCTAGCCTTGGACAGAACAACAGACCTCAGGAAACCAAAGGCATCTGTCAGGCAACCACAGGTGTGGTCCCAAAGCAGGAAGTGCAAAGACAGCCCCTTGCGTGGGATCCCTGAGTTGAGCCAGTAGATGAGGCACCAGGACTGTATCACACGAGGACCTTGCTCTGCAAAATAAAGTCACTGTCCCAAATGCATCAGGCTGGAAGTGAACAGAGAATGAGTTAGTACCCCTGTACTGAGCCACTCCCCTGATTGTTTACTTCCTCCGGGTAAGAGTTAAAACACTATTTCTGGCAAGAATTGATTGGCCTTCTGAGCAGAAAGTGTGGCCTCTGCATCACGATAGATTCTAATCACAAATGCCAGACAGAGACCCCTGACCCCAAACATCAACTTGTTGCCTATCATTCTGCCATTAAAGTGTCATTCCTCCAGTTTCTGAGAGTCCTTTTCCAAAGGACACAGGTCCTACCTTGTTAGCAAATACTTTACCTTTGCAGAGGTTTGCTCTCCTTAGGCTGAGAACCAAAATAGGACAGTCTGGGTACCTGACTGGAAGCAGAACACCTGACTAGGACAAGACCCAAGAGGGAGGAAAGGAGGACTGAGAAGTGGCTGGGGACACATATCAGTGACAAATATCGAGACAGCTACTCGGTGGACAAGGGTCAGCCAGCCCTGGCCCCACCTTGAGCCACGGGGGGACCGTCCAGCTACGTGATGTGACCACAGCCTGGCATCACCCTAACCTCTGTCTGCCGAGCACGAGGCCTCTGCACCGACAGCCAGGAATATGCTGGCCTCAGGTGTTGGCAAAGCTCCCCAAGTCCCCAGACACGGCACAGGGCCAGGGAACTCAGCTCCGTGAGTACAGGAAACCCTAACTGGGTTTCCCACAGTGTCCATCCCCGTTTTCCTCCTTTGCTTTCCACCGCCCTAGCACTGCTAATGTGTGTTATGTTTAGAAATCAAAATTCTTACATAGCGACATGCATAGCTCTCTGCCGTTCAAAAGTATGTATCATAGCACCAGTATGGGCAACCATTCAAGAGCTTATCAAATGCCAGGCACTTTATAACTGTGTTCTTATTTATTCCCCTACAATAACCCTGCTGGGTGGGCTTTGTTACTTCCATTTAACAGGTGAGGAAATCTCGTATAGGGTGTCAAAGGACTTGTCCAAGGTCATACGGATAGTAAGTGGCACAGCTGGAATTCAAACCCAACTGCGAAGCCTCAAACACATTCAGTGCCTCTTGGAAAAGGGTGCCGACTTATAATTATGCCCTAATCATGCTGGGAAGGTTAGCCATACACCCATGAAGGACCCATGAAAACACGGCTGCTTTCCCTGAAGTTCTTACTCTGGAGTTTAGGATGTAAATTCATACAACTGCTTGGACAACCATGGTGACACCTGACCTTATTACTCAGGTTGCAGAGAGCCCAGACCCTGCCCAAGAAGCTACATAAACAAACTTATCTTGTATCTGAATTCTACCATGAAACCCAGCTATCTCTTTAATCTGTTTCTAGAGTCCTTATTGATACATCCTTTAAATGTGTTCATATTATCACCCACGGTTAGAACATAAAAATGTCCCTGGCTTGGAACACCATATGCGCAGCATTTACCACCTTTTAAAAATGTGAGCATCCTTTAAAATATCCACATTTTACAGTAAACAATACCATTTAGGATGTTCCAACACAGAAGCATTTTTTTTCCTTCTGTTCTTCTATTGTAGTCATGGAGACCTCAACTTTGGTTGAAATGAACAGACAAAATTAAAATCTGCACAAAAAAGTTGGTATCAGAACAGTAGTAATGATAGTTTATATTTCAGTGGCATTTGTGTCTGAGGAAATCAATCAATCATTCACCAGACGTTATCTCATTCTGATCTCTCACTAAAGTAGAAAAAGGACAGGTGGTCTCGTCCTTGTAGGACCTACAGTAAAGACCATATTATAAAGGGAGACTGGGTCTACCCTGAAATACAGAGGGTGCCAAAACAATGTGTACACATTTTACGAAAGGAAAAAACTGTGTTAAAATTACACTGATCGTAACAACTTTGAGCATCTCTTGTAATTGCAGAAGTCAAACGTGACTTGTGTTCATCTATTGTTATCAGTATATATTGAGTATTACAATTTTCATACAGTTCTTTTCCTTTCTTAAAATGCGTATACATTTTTTGGCACCCTCTGCATACAGCTGAAACATAAAGCATTTTACCAGTATGTTTATGTGGCATCAGGCTGGTCAAATTCATCATTTGAAGCTAATATTTTAATCAGTCAATTCAGTCACATTGGTCCATCGGGATAAGAATTGCCAAATTTACCAACAAGCCATGGAGAATGGCTGAGAATAAACCTCAGGTCGCTCCATTGAATGTGCTGCTTTAAAACACCATTCCCCTGCCCCACCCAACGTTGCCCACCTTGATAACTACAGCTGTCCCATTTATCTCCCCGCGGTCACCAGGGGGCATGTCTCAAAACAGATCTGATCACCTTTCTCCCCACTGACGATGGACTTGAGACTCTTTCTGATGACACAAGGTCCCTTCTGACCTGACCTCTTGCCTACTTTCCTCTTATTTTTCAGTCCCCACCCCACAGCCACGCTGTAGTTGTAAGAAGCTATTCAGGAACTAGCAGTTATTTAAATATTCCAGACACACCACCTCTCTTGATGACACACATACACCCCAACCTCAACCTCATCATTGCCTCTTTGAAAACACTCATTTATCCCTTTATGATTACTTTTTTAAGTAACTTTTTTATTATTAAAAGAAGTGCGCAGAAAAGATAGTAAATAAGGAAAAACAAAAACAAGAAAATGAAAAATATACATAATCCCATTACCGAGAGATAATATCCTGTTAGTAATTTGGTATATAGTTGACCCCATGAACAATGGGAAGGGCGCTGACCCCACCCCCAGGGCAGTGGAAAACCCAAAACTTTACTAATAGCCTACTGTTGCCCGGAAGCCTCACAGATAACATAAATAGTCAATGAACATATATTTTGTATGTTATATGTATTATATGCTGTGTTCTCTACACTTGATCTTAGCCAAAAGGCTGAGAAGCGATATATGCTGTATACTCCCAGTAAAGCTAGAGAAAAAATATCATTAACAAAGTCATAAGGAAGAGAAAATACATTTACAGTATTTATTGGAAAAAAAATCTGCATATAAATGGACTTGCACAGTTCAAACCTGTGTTGTTCAAGGTCAACTGTATTCCTTTTAGTCTTCTTTATTAGCACATATATAGACATTTTCTACCACGCCAAATGGATTTCTGAGACTAAACTCTACTGCTACTTCCTAGAAGAGAATTTTTTTTAAACTTTCCTCCTCCTCATCCCCCCAAACTTAATCACGCTCACTCCCACTCACCTTTCAGGTCTCAATTTAAATGTCACATCCTCAGACAGTCCTTTTCTGACCCCTCAAAGTAAATTACATCACTCCGGTTACTCTCTCTGTAGCACAGTACTTTTTTCCCATCACGTTATCTGAATTTATAATTGTATATTTATTTGTGCATTCTTACAGTCATGTCTCTCTCATTAGACTGTAACCTCCATGAGAGTAGGGACCATAAGCTGGTCATGCTTATCACTGTACCCCCAAAGCCTGAAACAGCATCTGGTGTCATTCAACACACATTCATTGTGTGTTGAATGACTAAATGAATGGCAGCTCCCTTCTCCACACCCCCACTGACACCCTACCAGTCTCCACCATGTCAACTTGTTTTATTAAACCAGTTGTTCACCACTAAACTGTATGCTCCTGGTAGAGATTGTCTTTAAGTCTATGAAGTAATATTTCCATATGAAATCAAATTTACATCCTTATTACACAATGTCCCACACATGGCAGATATTCAATTCTTTTGAGTGATTGCTATATGGGCAGGACAGCTGGCCAGTGATGCTGCTGAGTGATCCTATTTCTTATGTAAATCCCTTATTTCTGGTTTTGCCTAATAGTGGTTTCCATATAATACCGAGCTATAGCTGAAAATTGAAAACATTGCTTTGTGTTCCAGATGTTTCATTTTCAGATGCCAGACGTCCAGATCATTGCACACATATGAGCAATTGTCTCTTCATCCAGCTGTTTGACATCTTCTGGGTTCATTCAGAGCCTAAAGGAAAGAAGCAATGATGCTTTGCCCCTCCACCACCAATAAACTGAGTCAACCTAATTTTAGAGAAAATGAAAATAATTACTGTGACGAAAACACAGATTATCAGTGCACCACAATCTTCCTACATTCCAAAAAGCCTTGGTTTGCCTAAGAGACAACTGTTACGTGAGAATATCAGTGAGTTTGCTTTTAGCTGTAAATAAGAAAACCTGACTGAAAGTTGGCTTAAACATCAATAATTTTAGTACAGCACGTAGGAGGAAATCTGGAGATTGGCTAATTCATCAGTTTGGCAACATTAACAAAGACCCCAGTAATTGTGTACCTTTCTGCTCTGCCTGTCTTAGAAAACGTCTTCTTCATAGTTTCAAAGGGGCAGCAACAGCTCCAGGTGTCACATACACCATAAATAACACCTTGGCAAAGAAGGCAGTTATTCCCATGCACCTCTTTCATTAGCAAAAAAAACTTTAGCACCCTCCTGTTTCCCATCTTACTTCTCAAGTTCTGTAGACCAAGATTGAGTCAGATGTCCCTGCTTACCCCAATTATTGGAAAGAGAGATAAGATGATCACAGTTGCTTTAGATCAAACTCAGTCAAAATATGCATAACCGGTCTTAGTTTCTAACCTAGTCATGCAATTTCTTTCTCTTTTAAATCATCTAATCATTTTATCATTGCTGAACACTGATCTTAATTATTTTTTATTCACCATTTTAAATTTTTCCAAGAGATAAAATGTACCTGAAGAGAAAAAAAGCCTTTTCTTCCTTTCTCTTGTTTTTCTTTATCTCCCTCAGGCCTTCATATTTCTATTTCAGAGCACCCAAATTTGCAAATAGTTTTTTGAGAAATGGCTGAATTTAACTCCAAATTATCATAGGAAAATGACGAGTCATAAAATAGCAGTGGCGTACATGGTATAATTTGAGACTATTAGCAGTTCTTTGACAAAAAAAATCTTCACCAACCTGCTTTAGGATCTCAAATTCCTATTATGTAAGAGTGCATCCTTTCAGGTAGAAGCTTTGGGTTTTCTGTGAAAATGAAACTATCCATGAAAGCGATAGTATCTCACTCCTCTGCTCAAAAATCACCCATTGATTCCCCACTACCTACCAAATAAATTCCAAGTTCTTTAACTAGTCACTCAAAGCTCTGAGATGGGCTGACCCCACTTTCTCAGCATCATCCCCCAACCCTCTTTCAGAAACTCACGACCCAACAGGACCCCTGCATTCACGTGTTCTGAGCATGCCCAGTGCATTCCTTCCTTTCGCTTTTTCTTATAATGTACCCATAGCACCCTCCTTCTCTATTTAAACATGTATGCTCATCAATAGCCTACCTCTAACATTTGGTCTGCAGCCCTTAAATTCTACCTGGATTATTATTAACTTTTTAATTCTTCCTGATTTAGTAAGGCCTTCTTTCATTGAAAGTGACAGAAACCCAATTTATTCATTCAGTCAACAAATATTTATTTAGTGCTTATCATGTGCCAAGTTCTAGGAGTTGAGGGTGCAGCCGTGAAAAAGGCAGAAAAAGACACACAATTCAAGCTCAGTGAAGCAAAAACAGAGGAGGGGGAGTGTCTCAGCTCATGCCACTGAAAAACTAAATTTGGTTTCTGTTAAGTGGAGCTAGGGATGGCATCAGAAATTAATCTCTCTCTCTCTCTCCTGAAATATTTAACTTAATTCCAGTCTTCTTAGGTATGCTTCATTCTCTGGCAGGATTTCTTCACAAAGAGATAGAAATGGCTACAGAAGCAATGTGCTTGTATCATCCTAGAGGCAAAAATGCTGAAGAAATCAGTACTTTTTTCCCAGAGAAAAGGGCATTTTAGGGCTAAGGAGATATCGAGCCAGGAACACCTTTAGCCTGAGCTTTTCTATGTGTCTATCTGTCACTGTCACATATATCAAGTCATTTCTAGCCATCCTGGTGTAGGAATGGTTTGCAGGAGTCCTCCAATCGCCTGCTGTGCTGACCCATTCAGCTTTACAACACAAAGATGCAGGGCCACAGTTCAAATGGCGACATGAAAGTGAGTGACATTGGAAGTATGAAGGTTGTCGAGAAGGGAGGTTTGAAGCTTTTGGAGTCAGAAACGATTCTATGGAAAAGTCTTCCAATCACATGTAAAATTCTAAGCAGAGACTTTGATTTCATGAATGTCTAGTCAAAATGTGCACTCCCTAACACAGGGCATATAATTATAAAATACTCCCCCCACCATGGAGATAGGCAAATCAAACATATCAGAATTGCTACGTTGCAGGGCACGAACCTATAGCAGCACCCTAGGTTCTGTGCATGAAGTTGCCAGCTTTGTGCATTCCATGGTGACATTACTTAGCATATTTCATCTTTCTTGTTCTGATGAAGAAGGGAGTTCCAGATAAAATTTTGCAAAACTGCCAAAAATACAGAAAAATGGCCCAAAGGAATAAGTGGATTTTTTTTCACTTGAAGAAGTTAATGAATTCATTGAAAAGTCAATGAATACAGTACAAGAGTAATTGGGTTACATAATTGTTTCTGTTATCTATTGCTGCCTCACGAATTACCCTATATTAGTTTCCTAGGGCTGCCATAACAAATTACCACAAACTAGGTAGGTTAACACAACAGAAATGTATTCTCTCACAGGTCTGCAGGTTAGAAGCCCCAAATCAAGGTGTTGGCAGGGCCATGCTCCTTCTAAAGGCTCTAGAAAAGGACCTCCCCTGCCTCTTCCTAATTTCTGGGGGCTCCCAACAATCCTCATATTCCTTGGTTTACAGCTGCTCCACTCTGATTTCTGCCTCCATTTTCATATGGCTTCCTTGCCTGTTTCTTGGGGTACCCTCTCCTCTACTTATAAGGATACTAGTCACTGGATTAAGGAGTAATCCGACTCTAGTACGACCTCATCTTTAATTACATTTACAAAGACACTTCTGAGACCAAGAAGAGCATCTGAACCTTTCCACCAATTCACAATTAGCAACACCAGCTGGTCATCTAGCACAGCCCTGCGAAAGAACACACGAGACAGGGACATGGTGATGGGAATTAGGGTGAATGACAGGACTGAGATCCAAGAGCCACCTCATATCCGGTGGAGCAGTAAGAAGTGCTGGGTAGCTGTGGGACCCCCTGAACCTTAGGAATGGGGAGAAGAACCTAAAAGCAAAACTTGGTGATGTGTGCCACCATTTTATACAGTTGAGTTTGTAAGACTGGTATTCTTAGGATTCTAGAGGTAGTGTGTTTTCTACTCGATTCTACGTCTAGAATTCTGGCATGCTTAGCCACACAGTGGTGCCTGAGGTTAAGGTAAGGTGACTCAATCAGCCAGGCTTTCCCCAGTCACAGGCAAAAGAAAGACATATTAATCAAGCTTTACAAATCAATAAAGTATAACCCTATCAAAGTAAGGAAACATTGATGTTAACAATTCATGAGTAACTAATATTTGCACACATTTTAAAGGTTGCACTATAAAGAAGATAGTTAATAAATTATGAACACTTAGGCATAAGTAAAACAGCTGTCTCAGCTTCCACAACTGCTATGAGCACTACTCGAATTTCCTCTGAATCTTTAACATCTGGGCTCAGTAGTCCTACACAGTGGTTTCTCAGTAGCTTGCAGTTTGCAGTTCTCAGTTAATTGCAGTAAGCTGGCACTGATTGCACGTAGGAAAGAATTTTATGTGTGCCTATGTAATGCTAATCCCAGAAAAAGACTTAGGTTTCCAAATCTTTGTTTTAAAGAAGAAGGCTTTGGGTTTCACTAAGCTTTCTCTGTAAAATGCGTAGGAGCTTCCTCAAAGCAACCCTAGGTAACCCTCTTCTTATCTCAGGGTAGAGCTGGGTCTATGCACTGCCCCCCCCATCCCATGCCACTCAACTGAAGTTTTCATTACACCACAATCCTCCCCAGCAAAGCGAGAAAGTAATGCATCCAGTTTGAAAGAAACTGGAAGATTGCAACTGTCCTCATGGTTGCTCTCACAAAGTGGAAAGGAAATGGTTGATGGAACCCAGCCACAGTACCTGTGCATTCCAAGCAGGTCCCTGGCTTCAAGGAGCTCTCCAGCCAGGCATAAGGCTTTTGAGAGGGGCTTTTGTTATCTTGGAACCTCTTGGCTGAAACTGGCTTCTTGGCTCCCTGGATCCACGTATGTTCCTCTAGAGGCTGGGACAGCCAAGTGGTAAATAACCATCAGCTCCTCCCTCTCTCCTTCCAGTATTCCCCATCCCATTCCAGCAACTGATGATAAGAGCAAACTTATATTGGATGCTTATTCCATGTCAGGAACCCATATAAGTATTCTTCAGGTATATCTCATTTGAAAGATGACACCTTGGTTAAGAGCCTGAATTTGAGTCAGATTGTCTGAGTTCAAATCCTGCCCTACCACTGCCTAGCTGTGTGACCTTGGATAAATTACTTAATCTCTCTGTGCCTTAATTTCTTTATCTGCAGAATGGGCTAATAATAGCCATCCTTAAGGGATCATTGGGAGAATTAAATGAGTTCATAGAGAGAGAGCATATAGAACAGTGTGATTTAAGCATTGGCTATTAATAATATGGCTGGATTGGAGAAAGTTTCTGATGAGTTTTTTTTATGATTTAGAGTTTTTCTCTTCTTGACATTTCAAAGGAGTAAAATTGGCATTCTGCTTTTTATTCATTCTCATAAAATGTGAAGAATTTCCAAATAGAAACTTTTCTTGAAAGTCTCATTACCTAAATAGAATTTAATAACTAAAAACTAAATATAGGCTATTTTGTTTAATGTTTTGAATTTTAAAACACCAAATAATTCTACAAGGTTATAATTATCATCTATTCTATATTTCTCTACCTTGATTATAATTAATGTTACAAATATTTGTAGCTTCAGAAAGCATACAATTTTTTCTAAGGTAATAAAGCTAATGCAGTCTCTTATTATGCATATTAATTGACATTCTTTCCCTACTTATTTATCTGAAAGTTCTTAGAAATTAATTTTATACATAAAATAGTAGTTCTCACTATCATATTAATTATTGCAGAATTTTACTCTTGCAGAAACAAATATATGTTTCTACTTCATTTGACTGAGAGATTTCAATAACTAAACTAAACTAATAAGCTAATAACTAAACTAAACTAAACTAAATTAAACTAATAAACTAATAACTAAACTAAACTAATAAACTAATAAAGCAAATGAAGAGAATTTTTACTTCAGGTTAGATCTAGAATAAAACTTACCTACCATCATTTGAATATTCCGGTATCCCAATACTCTTTTGTTAACGACAGATTCAAATAATGTGATTTGCTTATTTCATAGATATTATTACACTGACATTTTATGATAGTGAATAAATTATTACACAACTGCTGCTTCCACTCAAGTTCAGAACATCAGGAATGATATTGAAATAGGCATTCATCTATCAGGGCTTCAAAGACTAAGCCTGAACCAAACCTGAGCAGTATGTGCTGACTAAACACAAAGCCAAGTCCAAGCTTCAGTATGTCTCTAATACGTTAAAATATTCTGCAGGCATGAAAGATTATAATTAAAAAAAAAAAAAGATATGGGAAAATGCTCACGATAGCATCAGAATATACAAGAATACAGAATATTGAGTTATATAAATAATATGATCCTAGTCATTCCCATATGAACTCTTCAGACCATAAAGGATAGAGACCCACTCTAGCTAGCACAGGTAAACAAAGTTTGGGGTAAAGATAGACACTGAGCAATCGGCATAAGGTTAAACATAGAACAACACGGAAAAGTCAACGAAATCCAGGAGCCAAAACTTAATGGAGCTAAAAAAGAGGAAAAAATATAGGAAAAGGGTAAATGTGTTAAGAATCCGCATCTAACATGGCAGGGTATCAAGAGATAATGTCTGAAGTCGATTGAACCAGAAAAGATTTAAAGATTTAAAGGTATTCTTTAAGGACTCAACAAAGGAAACCAACTGAAGAACTAAAAATAACAGCATTAAAAATGAGAAGGGGAAGAAGAGGATAGTGTAATACTCCTTCCTGATAGGCATTTACTCAATAGATACATCCTAAAATAATGAATCAAAGATTAACAGGACAAGCGTGTTACTCAGAAATAGAAAGTAACCACCTAAAATACCAAAGATGGTTGCTTCTGGCAAGTGGGAATGGGATAAGGTAGACACTTTTGCTTCTTTTATAAAGCTTTCTACAAGATCTTTTACATTCAGGTTTCATGTAGGATCTGGATAAAAAGTTTCAAATAAAATGGCTGACTGTATTAGCGACATTCTTTCCTAGGACGTTTGTGTCTGCTTGGATGATAAAGATGTTGGCTTGTGTGGAATTTCATCTCTTCACCTCAGAATACCTTGAAATGAAGGAGAGTAGGCTGGGCTGGTGAGATCCTGACAGAGGTTTCTTCCATGTCAGAGGGCAGCACTTCTGCCCACATCCAACCAGTATCCTCCTTTGTAGTACTAGTGATATTAATCATGATTATGGCAAAAGTGGGAAACTTCCATTTTTATTTAAAAGTCACATCCTTTCTCCAAAGGCAGTACAGCTAAATTGTTGCTCATTTACATTTCGTAACTCCCTCAGTCACATAATAACTCATTATTCTATGAAAATGTGCATTATTCTATAAATGTGAATGGCTTCAAGAAGCAAAATATTATTAAAAAATATAATGTCCTTCCTTGCCACATAAGTCCACCTCTGTTAAAGTTACATTGACATACAGATTAGTAATTTTCGCACATTAAAATTTTTATATAGATTTAATACCATTTTCAGCTTTTGTTTAATGAATATTTAATTCAGAAAGCTACAAAATAATAGGTAATTATAGCTCCACAGGAACACATATTGACATGTAGTTTAAAAGACGGTGAAAAGTGCCTTGTGCTTGCAGTGAGTTTATAATGTAAACACAAAGAAAAATTTTAAGGTTGCCAATCAAATATTCATCAGAAGAAAAAAATGTACAGAGGATCACGTGTCTTCAGGGCACGTATGCAAAGGAGATACTAAAAATAACACAGGAACAGGTTTGGCAGACCTTGTTTAGGCAAAATTCCAAACACATCAAAAAAGAACTGATTATTAAAAAAAAAAAAAAAAACTATTTTTCTAGCTTCAAAGTAAAGACAGCAGCATTAAGGCTCACATTTGGAAAAGATGGTTGGGACAATAAGCAAAGATCCTTAGAGTTAGGAACAAATGGACAAGAAGTGTGAATTTCATTCCCCGCCTCCTTCTTTTAATATGTGTTTCTTAAATTGTGCTGTCCTCCAGTACCTTCAACCCTGACTAGAGATGGCGCCCAGGTCCTTCTTGATATCGAAAAGAAATTCATTCACTCTCATGTGCAGGGACTTAAAATGCTATCCCTTCTGGGGGGCGGAAGGGTTACATTTTAAAAGAGCCCATGCCATGTGGTAGTCAAGTTTTAAACGAGTATACTCTATCACAATAGGGAATCACCTCTTTGTGCAAAGAGGTTGGCCAGGTTTTAAAAAGGAAATTTTAGAGTCTTTCCAGTAACCGACCCCTGCACCTTGCAGAAAAAAGTCAGATCTCAAAATCTAACCAGTTTAAGAATTTTCTTTTTCTGGAATGCTACAATTGACCAGTCCCGTTCTCTGAAATTCTGAGATTCTGATTCAGTCCCAGAAAGCTGTATTTCTAACCAGCACTATAAGCAATTCTGATGGAACCCATCCCCTGACCCACATTTGAAAAGCACTGCATTGCACTCAAAGATGAAAAGGATAGAGAAAGCTCCACTTCTCTCTGCTGCAGGGAAATTCACCGGGGCAGGTTTTGCTAAGGATGTCAAGTACCAGTTGGGGTTCAACGTAAGGAGGAGAGTAATGAAGGTCTACTGCCTGTACCAGGTGTCCATCTGCACTGTCCAATAAAATGAGACTATTTGTAGACACAATATCAAGAGACTAACAGGGGTCCTGAAGCCAATACTATTTAATGGCATGGCCAGAACAAAAGACACAGCCTGGATGCCAAGTTATTTTGGCTTCAGATTTGGCTAAACAAAAAAAAAAATAGGTCAGTCACATATGATCTGCTTCTCTACATCCATGGATGGGTACTGATTGGCTGGAAGCTAACGCGCTCAGTCATAATGATGATGGTTATGATTTTGGATACCTAGTGTATGATACCCGAAGCAGAAGGAGCTTTATGAAGTCCAAACATTCCACCTGAGAAGAGGGTGATACTTGCCGGTTAAAAAGATTGGAAGATTCTCATCAATAAACCACAGGAAAAATCATTGAAGGACTCTTGGGCTATTATATTACAAGCGTATTTTTAATATCCCGATACTCCTACTTTGACTTTGTAATTGATCCAAATACTTTTCCGTGCATTTTTATGTTGTCTCATAAGATATGGTTTTGTAAGAATTAGGCTTGACCAAGACGATCTTCCTGTAATAGAATCTACTAATATTAACTAAGGAGGTAAGGGAATTGACCTAAATACCCAAACAAGGAACCAAAGAATTATAACTTGGCATTGTCAGCACTGAGAGGCTATTGGGAGGTTCAGAGTCAATGATTACTTAGTGTCAAGTCAATTAAAGGTTGGCATTTATTGTAAGTTGAACTTAATATTTTCTAAGGCAACGCTGTCCATAGAAATCTATGAACCACTACTATGCTAATAAGAGCTACATATGTCATTTAAAATTTTCTAGTAGCTACATTAAAAGAGATTTAAAAAAACAGGTAAAACGAATTTGTATATTATATTCAAACACAATGTAGCCCAAGTATTATCATTACAACACATACTCAATATTTTATAATTATTCATGGTATATTTTATATTCTCTTTTGTTATGTCCAGTTGTTGAAATTCAGTGTATATTTTACACTGGCAACACATCTCAGTTCAGACTAGCCCCATGTCAAGTGCTGAATTGCCCCACATGGCTAGTGGATACTGTACAGGGCAACACAGTCCTAAGAACTCAAATGGGTAGTGAAATTCAAATAGAAAAAAAAGCACTTATTGAATATATGATATGATGAGTCAAACTTTCAAAAACATCAAATTATTTTAACATATAACATTATATGACATTGATTATAGAGTATTATAACCATCTGCAACTAAAGTCATCGCAGTGTTCTTTTAAAAGAAAAACAAAGAGGTTTTTTTTGTTTATTTGTTTCCAAATTAAGAAAAGATATCCATTAGTGAATTTTTGTGGTGGAATGCTTCAATCCAACAGAATTTGAAAACCAATGCTTTGGGATAATATGGGTCATTTACAACTCTGGAAAAAAAAGAAAGTGAAAGCCCTGACAGCAAAATTTGATGAGGGCAGGGTAGGAGAGAAGGAAGAGGGAAAGAGGAGCAGCAGGTCTGAGATCTGTGACAAAGAGAGGATCCAGTGGGGTGAAAGAAGTGGGGAAAGGGCTCCATCTCCATTGCATTTTTACCAAGAACAAGTCCTGGTATTGAATAAGTTTCCTTATTGCACCAGCTTGCAATTATTTATTGCTCTGGCTCTTTCATTTCTGTCTTCACAAGAGACACATCTGAAGACTCATGTCCTCATTCTGAGCAGCTTTGTGATTGGTACTGATCACTAGGGCCTGCCCCACACAAAAGCTTGGGCAGTGACCTACGAAGGGCTTTTGTGCCCCCAGATGCCTCCTCCACTTCCCACTGTGAAGCCTGAAGTCAATCTGTTTGAAACATTAAAAAATAGTTCCTATAAAATGTGGACGCAGGAAATGAAGGACTAGATAAAGAAATCAAGACTAAATTGTTTTAGCTGGCGTCAGTGAAACATTTATTGATGGAGAGAGATGATGCAATCACTTAACAAGAGTAAACTAATAAAGGACCTTGAAACCAAGTATAAGTCTGGGATACAGTTCAGAAATGGATGGCAGGTCCATTTAGGTGGCTGGGGCAGAATGAACAGGCTATAATATCAGTCGGAGAGCCGGGGAGACACTTTCAGAAGCATTTTGTAGGGGAAGAGGTTGAAGGTTAATGGTAAGGATATTGAAAGATGTGGAAGCTCGAGAATTAAGGGGACATTCTCTCTCTTTCATGGAAGGTTTGCTCTGGAGTCACCCCTGAACTTGATAAGCATTTAACCTCTGGTCTCTCCTCATCCCTGATATAAGAAATCACAGCAGATCATCTCTTGAGGTCCCTTGAGCTGACACAGCTGCTGCCCGTGCGAAAATGGATTATTCCCCCACACGTACGTACACGGGGAGAGTCTCAGTTTCAGATGAACAATGAAATACGCTGGTTACAGTCAACTGCCATTTTGCTTCACTTTCCACTCTTACCTAGTGTCCGCGTGTTACTCCCTATTTAGGAAGAGAATCAGTGCTTAAGAGGTGAGAGGAAAAGAACCTGACAGATGGCTTTCTGGGGGCTTCTGCAGTCCAGTGAGACAATTTATCTTCTCCTTAACGCTGACAGTAAGAGTCACTGGGACATCTGAGCTTGAGATAGAGCACTTGACATGCTTTGCATGGGGGTGTCATGGCACCAGCAGTCACCTACATACACACACATTTTCTGGAATTTGTGAGGAATTAAGATTTCTTTTTAAAGGAGAAAGAAAAGAATAAGTCAAATTGCTTATTCCTTCTCCAAGGTATTTTCTACTTACAGGCTTTTTATCTGTGTCAGAGATTATTATGCCTGGGAGAAGGTGCTGAAGATTTCTTTGTTATCTCCATGTTTTCACGAGGAAAACATAAGCCTACTTCCTTAAGCCTAGTGAGGGCTCTCAACAGCCCTGGTTTATGTGTATAGGCACTGATGCTTCCTTTCCTTTTGGCCTTGACTTCTGTCTCCTATTACCTCCCTCCCAGTCACCCAGCCAGGGGGCAGCCAAGCACAGGCCACTCTCCCAGAAGTCCTTGCAAGCACCGGCAGTTACCTGGCAACAGTGACAATCATGCTAACAGGAGACAAACAGCAGGGGAGACCAGAGAACAATTCCTGACTCAGGACACAGCTCCATAATGAGACATAATTCACATACCATACAATTCATCAATTTAAAGTGTAAAATTCAATGGTTTTACTATAGTCACAGAGTTGTGCAAACCATCACCACAATCAATTTTAGAACATTTTCATCATTGCGGAAAGAAACCCCATAACCATTAGTAGTCACTCTCCATTCCCCCTCAAAGTCTCCCTCCTCCTCCCCCCAAGCCCTACTAATCTATTTTCTGTTTCTATACATTTGCCTGTTCTGGACATTTCATAGAAATAGGGTCATATAATATGTGTTATTTTTGATGAGTGAAAGAAAAATGTTAAATTCAATTATTTGCCATCCATTCTAGATATTAGTAGCCTCTCAGAGAGTTTCCTTCATGAATTTTGAGCAATCTAATATCCAATCTACGAAAATGGAGGCTTAGTCTGGCAAAAATACCACAAAAATCTCATTTATTCATTGTACAGTTTTGTTTATTTTTAATAGCGACGTTTTTGACAGGAGTTAAACAGAAGCGTCCCTTTGCACTATCAACAGAAAAAAAAGGAGGGTTGATAGCAAATAAATACTTGAAACGAAATTCTGAGGGCCTGTTTATTTGCTTAAAGGATCAACTGTTTCCAAACACGCTGCACTACAAATGATTTAATTCCAAACTAAGCAGAGGCCAGGAAGCCTGGTGCTCTGATATGCTGATTACAAATCATTCTCTATTCATTAAAGCAGGACCTTGACCAGGCAGCGTTGGTAGACATAATTCCACGCATCCATGGGTTTGAAAGTCATAAAATGTCCTCTTATAATTTATAAGCACTCCATAATTGGCTTCACCAACCCAAATGGCTTTCCCCTTCAATTATTTTAAATTTGTGAGGTTTTAGTGCATAATATGCTCTTCTCTACCATGCATTGTTCAACTATTCCTTATTTGATTCACAAAGAGCAACTCACATCGGTATCTAAATCAAAACATAAACTAAGTTCTTAGAATTGGAATTGAACGTGTGATGCTCAGACATAACCTCTCGGCCTATGCTGGAATCCCTGCCATGGCTTCCCCGCTTAGGATGCCTCCCAGTGACAGGCTGGACATTTCTTGAGGCAGTCTCCATCATTCCAAACGATTTTAATGCTGGAGCATTGTTCATTATAAAAACTCCCCAAGTATCTTAATTTAAAGATTTTTTCCACATGACTGTCTTCTTGCATCTACCTTCTTTTAGTCCAAGTTCTGGCCCCTAGGATATAAAAAGGAGGCCTGCCTTTTCCTTTGCAATGCAAGAAAATCCCTCGAATATCTGAAGACATCTTGCCTCCTTAGGAATTCTCCCCTGAGCTAAACCATTCCCAGGCCATCTGACAGCTTGGTTTGCAAACCCTCTCTTCACCACCTTTCTGCTCTCCCCTCATTGAAGAAATTCACTACTGTCCCTCGGTACAAATCTGCAATAGGGGCATTTAATTGTGGGCCTTCCCAATGAAAAGAGGGCCATGCATGCCCCCCTGTTAATTGCTGAAACAATTTCTTAAATGCAAATACAATATATGTGAATTATTGAGAATATATAAATGAAATCATCCATATTTAGGAAGTTCTGTGCGCTTTTCACTTTCATTTGTGGGTCAAGGACTGTTTTGAGCTAAAATGAGCAGATCCCATTTAAACAAAGGACAATACCATTCAGGAGATCTGACCCACATGTCCTATCTTTAGACACATGTAATTTCAACTGAAGTTATCATTCATTGAACCGGGAAGGCCAGAGCTATTTCAGCAGCTGTGAAAACAAAAGCAATAATACCAAGCTTCTTGTTTCTATTTAATTTGGAGCTTTCCCAAGGAGAAAAAGGAAATTTCAGTGTGCTTCCCATTTAAAGATGTCACACAGAGGACGTCTTCTGTTTTCACAAGTCCTTCCGGAGGTTCATCAGTCCTATAAGATAAGGGGAAGAACTGACAGTCTATTTTTGTCAGAGCCACAGACCCTACCTTAGGGAGAATATTGCACATTAAGTCTGATCTGTTTCTATGCTATACATTCAAACACAATAACAAGTTCACCCAGAAGTGAGCCGGTTTGGGGGCCTGAGTCCCACCAACTCTGGCCACTCATTAATTTCCAGCCAGAGAGACATCCTTGGCCCAAGAATGGAACAAACAAGATGTTCCCTCCTAAGAGGGAGCACCATATAGAAAAGAGAGAAGGCATTGGAAGTTAGTCTGAAAGGTATTTAAATCACAAGTCCACCATTTCTGACGGATGACTTTGAGGAAATTACTTAATGACCCTTAATCTGTTTCTTCATCTAAAAATGGGGCTCTTGATACCTACCTCAAAAGGTTGTTGTGAGGTATCATGTAGGATAATACACACAAAGTGTAGTAAACAGCGCCTGGCACATAGTAGGTGCTCATTAGTATTGACTAATAAGCAAATTACAGATCAGAAAGCTGCTTGGTGGATGCAGAATTATAGCATAGCTAAGATGGCCTGTCCTCTTTCCTGGACCGCAATGAAAACACAGTGATGCTTTCCAAATCTATTTTTTACGCTGTGTGCAGACAATACCTTTCCCTAGCATTTGTCATTGTAATGCTGCCCTCTTGATATCAACATTCGTTTCAGATCCCTGACTTTACAGATGATTTTTCTTTCTTTATAATCGATAGGAAGATACTGCAGTCCACCGGAAAACTATACCGTACACTTAAGGCTGGATTATTTCTGAAGGTTCTCTATATAGGTATATACTATGTTCTTAATTCAGTCACAAAAACGTGATACTTTTTCCTTGGAGTATCCTGTTCTTTTACCAAACTCATCTGTTTGGGGATTCCTCTGTGGACTGATAGACACCCCCCAAAAAAAAAACAACAACAAAAAACACACCCCACCATCAGTAAATAAACATAGACTTCTCAGTTTTAGCATTCAACACAAATGCATTGAATGCCTTTATGCTTATGAAACAGGCAAAAAGGAATACTATATAATCCATGCTTTTACGTTTGAGTTTATCTTCATTCTTGCCCAACCGTTCTAGGTCATTAACCCCACAGATGAGATAACTAAGACCCAGAGAAATCGAACCCAGCTGATGTCACATGGAGACGAGACTTCCAAGCCAATACTCCCTCCCCTCCATTCCACTTCCTGCCATGACAGCAGAGTCTGGGCTGAGCCATCTGATCAGACATTCCTGAGGGATTACCTTGCATCCTTGGCAACCATCTGAGTGGGCACATCAATCAGACATGCTTTGGGACGGCCAGTAATTCAAAGCCCTGACATGGGATATCGGCAGGTGGTTCCTCTCAGGAACAGCCTTTCCTGGCATGAGTACTCTGCTTTTTCTGGGGATGTCTGCTCAGAGGGGACAGTGGCAGCTTTGTCTCCTTCCCCTTATTTCCTCCTATTGTGCATCTACAGAAGGGGAACTGACTTCAGAATGACTAAATGGCAGCAGAATGACTAAAGAAAGATGCTACAGTGGGAACTGGGGACAATCCGAGTTGGTGGCTGCTGAATCATGAGGAGAGTCTATGCTGCCACTTGTGTTTCTATCGAGCTCCAATGACTCAGTTGCTTAAATTTTGTGGCAAGACACCTGGAAGCTATTTGTCTTTTTCACTAAGGACTCATTCACAGGGTAAAAATGTGGTAATGTTCATTTACCATCACTCCATTACTCTGAGAACCAGATTGCTGCTAATTCAATATGGGGCTGATGCAGTCATCATACCTCTGAGGCAACATTCTTCTGCAATAGCTATTTATGTCCCAGCACCATTTGAAACATCTCTCAGATCCTTTTTGAAATGTTCTGGTCCCAGAGAGCCAGTCTGATCTGATGAGAATGTCACTGGAGAGTGTGCCTGAAGGTCATCCAACCACCTTGGGGTCATGCCTTCCAGCTCAAGTGGTTCCTCCCTTTAATCCTCAAACTTATTTCAGGACAAATTTCCTCAGATTGAGAGAGGCACAGCCCCCCCTCAACTCTGGAACAGTCCACTGCTCACTGTCCCAGGAAGAAGACGGAGAGACTCATCATTAGCCGAACATTTTGACAACACTTGCTTCAGACTTGCCAAAGGCCTGACATGAGAACTCAGTCATCCGGCACTGCTTCTCTGTGCCTCGGTTTCCCCAACCAGAGTGACATGAGGTAAATAAATGATGAAATGAGGATCGTCCCAGAATGGTGGGTAGTTGGACAGCCAGCATGAAGCTAGGACAGGGGCAAAACTGTGAGCCTGTTTACACAGTGAGAATGAAGTCCTTGGGTTTTCTTTTCCCCACCTTCTCCTTCAGAGGGCCTAAGGTCTCAGCTAAGAGAGTGACCACAAGGAAGAAAATAAGCCAAATGCTGTCTTTGTTTTCTCCCTCCTTCCAGGTACGCCAGGTGACAGTAGCTGATAAAATGCCTGTGGAGGACGTCAAGCTCCTGGGAGATCAATGCTATATGAATAGAAAGTGTTTTTATATGCAAAACACTGGAGAATGGCTTTCCCAGAAGTCATCATACACCAGGCAGAGAATAGATGAAACAGTTTCCTTTCCTTTCTCCTGGTCTCCGGTTAAAAAGTTTCTCAGTCATTTAAGGAGGATGGAATCCACTGGTGGACTGTCCCCGTTTGAGGACTGCAGGGCTAAAGTTAGTACTGACCTAAACACGACAACCACAAGGGGAATAGACCACAGTGTCTCTGCTGCTGCAAACTAGTCACCTGCCAGTTGGCACACCTGTTCCTTCCCCCAGAGCTTGGGAAACAGAGTCCAAGGTTTCACCTTTGACATGCCTTCAAGCCAAAGCCGGCTTAGGATAAACTCCTGCCTGGCTCTTCTCCCACCACTGATTTTCACGGCCTTTCAGGGACCTTCCTCTCCTCATTGGCACTGTGCCTTGCTCTCAGCAGTTCGTCATTACCCCAGTTATATTACAGCCCTTTGAAGGACCCTCTTTTACACAACCAATTTTAAGGCTCTGAGGAAGAGTCTTGCTAAGGGCTAAGGAAGAAATTTTGAGGCTGGTGGACCCACTCTTTTCCATCGAAATTGCTCCGTAAAAGTAGCTTCCAATTACAGCTTTCATATTAGCCCATTTCTGAAGGTTACAACTGTATGGTCCAGAGAGGAAAAACCAAGAGAGGGAGTGGACACATGGCATGAGGATTAACTGCTAGAATTGGGTGTCTTTCGCTTAGAGAAGGGACATCTCAAGGAGAGGAAAAGGTGCTTGCAAATATGTGAAGGTGTATTATTGTAGTTTGATTTTGTGACAGCAGACAACAGAAGCCCACTCAAGCTAGCTCAAGTAAAATGGGATGGTTACAGGGCTTCTTAAGGGACTCCAGGAAAATCCCAGAGATGGAGCCGTACTAGGCCTGGGCCTCCTGAAGAAATGGGTAGGACTGTGGATTTGAATTTAAGGTGCTCTAGTCACTACAGTAGCAGAAGCTCCAGTGCCTTTTTATAGAAAAGTTGCCTTTAACATGACTCATTTGCAGGCCACCCATCTGCCTCCTCCTCTAACAACTAGCAATTTCTTCCAAGTTGCTTCATTTAAATACCATTGAGAATCCCATTGGATTGGCTTACTTTCTTTCTTAAAAACTATATTTTTTGAGAAGTCTTTGGTTCATTGCAAAACTGAGAGGAAGATATAGAGATTCCCCATATACCCTTAGACCCCACAAATACACAGCCGCCCCGATTGTCAACATCCCAGACCAGTGGGGTACATTTATTACAACTGATGAACCTCCATTGACACAACGTTATCACCCAAAAGCCATGGTTTACATTACGGTTCACTCATGGTGGGGTACATTCTATGGGTTTGGACAAATGTATAAAGACATGTATCCATCATATAGTATCACACAGAGCATTTTCACTGCCCTAAACATTCTCTATGCTCTGCTTATTCATCTCTCTTCCCTCGCCTCCAACCCCTGGCAACCACTGATCTTTTTTTACTGTCTCCATAGTTTTTGCCTTTTCCAGAATGTCATATGGTAGAAATCATACAGTATGTAACCTTTCCAGATTGACTTCTTTCACTTAGTATATGCATTTAAGTTTCCTCCATGCCTTTTCATGGCTTGATAGCTCATTTATTTCTGGTACTGAATACTAGTCCATCATCCTATGAACCTGTTTATTTATCCATCACCTACTGAAGGACCTCTTTGTTGCTTCCAAGTGTGGGTAATTCTGAATAAAGGTGCTGTAAACATCCATGTGCAGGTTTTTGTGTAGACATAAGTTTTCAACTCTTTTGGTAAATACCAAGAAGGAAAATCGTTGGATCCTATGGTTAATGGTATATTTAATTTTGTAAGAAACCACCAAACTGTCCTCCAAAGTGTCTGTACCACTTTGCACTCCCACCAGCAATGAATGCAAGTTCCTCTCACTCCACATTCTCACCAGCATTCAGTGTTGTCAGTGTTCTGGGTTTTGGCTATTTTAATAAGTATGTAGTGAAATCTATTGTTTTCATTTGCATTTCCTCAATGACATAGGATGTGGAGCATTGTTTTCATGTGCTCCAGCATGTGGGTTAAGAAACAGAAGCTTCAGAGCCTGGTTTGAGACCTGGGTTTGACCCCTGGCTCTGCCTCTCCCCACTTGTGTGACTTTGGGCAAAGAACTTGATCTCCCTAAGCCCAAGTTTCCTCATCTGTAAAGTCAGAATCATTTTCGCCTTTAAGATCGTTGAAGGATTAAATGAGATAATGAATGTAAAAGCACTTTGCATATTGCCAAGTGAAGTTATTACTGCTGCCATCATCATCATTACCATCATCATTTTTATTATTGTAACTCAATATCACATGGTGAAGGGCAGAGCTTGGCTTCCACATTAGGCTAATTCCCTATCCAGTGATCGTCAAACTACCACTTAGTGAACCTATGTCGGATTGTGTTTTCAATTTAGCTCAAGAGACGTTAACCACTTATTTAATATTCCTGCCAAAATTGCATAATCTGTCTCTAATCATGAGGGAACATCAGACAAAACCCAATTGGACGGACATTCTAAAAATTAACTGGCCTAAATTCTTCAAAAATGTCAATGTCATGAAAAACAAAGAAAGGCCAGAAAACTATTCCAGATGTATGATTCTAGATTGGATCCTGGACCAGAAAGAAAGCACTGCTAAAAAAAAACTAAAGTAAAACAAAACCAAAAAAAATTATGGGAACAATTGGGAAAATGTAAGATCTATAATTAGATAATAGTATGTCATTGTTATATATCTTAAGTGAGTATTGTTAGAAAATACATACCGAAGTGGTATTTAGGGGGAAAAGAGTATGATTTCTGAGACTTGTCAAATGGTTCAGAAAAACATATATATAAATATGATTATTATATATAGATAAAATATACGTTTGGCATAATTTCCAGGTAATTCTCTACATGGCATTCTATTCTATGAAAGACCTGTGATTTCTTATTATCCTTTATGAAATGAGGCCTCGCACAGAAACTTGTAATTTCTTTACATTCTCCTCCTCACACACCAGTGAGATCACAATGCTCATTATATGGTTGCAAATGAATTTTCACAAATTACATAGAAGACTTTACAGTTATCCCTAAGTTATCCCTACAGTTAAATTTTACCCCTATTACATTTTTTTGTTTTTATATATATGGAGAGAGAGAGAGGGAGGGAGAGGGAAAGAGGGAAAGAGGTGGGAGAGAGAGAGAATGATAAAGCAAGTTGGGCAAAATGTTAACAGTACCCATGACATGGAAAGCACTACATATGATAATAACACCTGATATTACATAGGACTTGACAGGTCACGGCATACTTTCACATGACTTGCCATTTGATTTGATTCTTGCTGAATTCTCAGTGAAGTACAATGAAACCATGCCTTGTAGGGTAGGGAGGAGGGGTCCAAAATTTCAACCAGGGAGGTGAAAAATCATAAACAGCTTTTAAAAAATTATCCTTAAAATCCTTTTTGTGTTTACCAGGTTATCTTGTAAACACAAAGGGTTTGGCCTTATGACTGGGGCCAGATGGTGACAAAGACATGATTCTTTAATTGCTCTACGCACTTACTCAGAGTATACAGGCTTAGACGGGCAAAACTCTCACCCTGTGAGAGGGACACGGGAGCTGAGATCTGCTGAAGAAACAAAAGGTCCGTGTCTGTCATCGCACAGTCACTCCAGATCTGATGCTCACTGCTCGAGGAGAGTTGCGCACAATTGCCCACCGTGTTTAATTAAATCTCTCTCTCTCCCTCAGTGAACCCATTTGGCTTTGCTGAGTACATGTTGCTCAATTGCAGACACTTCAAAGTGCATATAACGGGACTCGGGTGGGGCAGGGTGCAGGATTTGATGGATGGTGGCTCAGAATCTGTCCTCACCTATTTCCTGGTGCCTTCCAATGAGACAGAGGATGGAAGCAAAACACTACCTTTTCCAGATTCTAGCTATGGGACTGGATGTAACTTAAGTTCCACCAATTAGATGCACTCAGAAAAGGTTTGAAAGGTGGAAGTGGGGTGGAAACTGTGTTCCTGCTGCTTTTGCTGTTTCCATCTGGCAGAGAAGCTTTTAGCGTTATTAGCGTCCAGTCTCCATCTTTACTGATGTTGAGAGGTGGCTGGTTAATGGAAATGACCAGACTCCACATTCTACCATCCCGACAAGTTGAGGGAGAAATAGCAGTAGCCTCACTTAAAAATACCTGGAATAGTTTTTGCTTCCTGAATCGCCCTCTAATTTTTCCATTTCCCAGATATCCTCGTGGAGAGAGAGGCTACCAGAGGTTAAAAGGGTGCAATGCTTGAATGAAGTTCTCATGCCATCAAACACAATAGCTGGGAGTTAGTACACCTGGCTCGTGGGCAGAATGTTGACTTTGGGCTTCTGGAACGTCTTTCTCTTTTAGATTACATAGTCCTAAAACAGAGATGGCATCTCACGCAAACTGTGTAAGGGCGACTAACACTGACCAAGTTCAACATATGATAAGTTTTCCAATGGTTATTTGACAGCTTCTCTTCATGAAAGTAAGACAAATTTCCCTATGTTATCAGTTCATTTTTTACTTCCTAAGGCAAGAAAGATAGGGGAGTTCTGAGAGGGGACTTCTCCAGACAGGAATGAATCGGGGTGATATTAACTCTCCACATTCAATAATAATGACCAAGGGTTCACTCAGCAGGAAATGAAACCAGGAGCAGGGGCTTAGAACCCAAGTAACCCCAAAACAAATACAGTCTCTCTCTTACTTCTGAAAAGATGAAAAGAGAAAAGCTAGGTAGATAACAAATGGAGAGAGTTAATGTTTATCCAACACACAGAGCTCTTCCTCAATTTTCACAGCAAATTTGACAGACAAGTACTGTTATTATCACCACGTCCTGGGTGCGGTGTGGGGACCAAGGCTCAGGGGAAGTGAAACCACCACACAAGCTCATGGGTATGAAATATCCTAACCCAGGTGGAGAAACACACCTCCTAACCCAGGCTTCTCTAAAGTCTGTTCCTTTAACCACTAACAAAATCACGCAGCTCTCCACAGGGTGACTGATTGCCAATATTTCTTCCACTCCCCCAAATTGTGTTTTCCAAGCCGAGAGAGACAACTATTGATTAAACCCAGCAGCCCTCATTAATTAGTTTCTTGGATGAAAAATAAAACAGCAGGTTCCAACATGTTTGTTCTTAGCTGTCTCAGTGGAAGAAAGGAGAGAGAAGAGGAAAGGAAGGAAATTAGCATCAAGACCCCAGAGAACTGATCGAAAGCCATCTTTCCTGCCTCCGTCTGTAGCCAGCTACCCCTGGATTCCCACCCACATAGCCCTTCAGCAGGTCTACAACCCAGAACTTCCTGCCCCTCATTTCTGAGCCCACGCGGGATTTCCAATTCCTAGAACCATATTTATTCCTCCAAAGTAACTGAGAGCCACAGAGTTTTGTTTCCCTAATATTAACAATAAGTTTTCCCTTAACAGCACCTGGCTAAAATTCTCAGGTTAGAATGACAATGGGTCTGCCATGCAAACCCTCCCTCACCTGTCTCTTCGCACCTTCAGCCCAGGAGTTCCTGCTGCTCTTGGTTACAGTGCCAAGGTTCTGACCCTCCTCCCGCCACCACACAAATGCCCAGGGATTCATTCATATGTGACACCCAAGCCTTCACTGCTCACTATTGCAAAGGGAATTTTGGAATCTCTGGGAATTACCATCTTTTCCCATTTATCTTTTCAGCTGATAAATTTTGGAGAGCATCCATCACCTTGTGGGATTGACAAACAGCGGACGTGACCTTCTCAGCCAATATAACTGCAAGCTGACTCTGATCAAGGTCAGTTGATCTCAGCTTCCAGGACTATCATCTTGATGTATCCTTCTATTCCTTCTCTGTGCGGAAAGCTCTAAGGAAAGCTTTCTAAACCTCAGGGAGGAGGAAAGCTATAACTAAATCCCAGCTCGAACTGTATATTTTGAGAGGAATACAGAGAACTCTTATTTCATTTGCAGAGGCAACTAGAAAACACTTGGGATTTATAAATCCATGAGCCTTGAAAAAAGACAATTTTAAGCTCCAATCTGAGGACATGAAGGTATTTGCAAATGTTAGCAAAATCTGTGCCAAATAAATGTTCCATTTTGCTGAATTTCACTGATTCCTTCCAGTGAGTATGTTCACTGAGTATTTCCACACTTTCTAAGATGAACTTTGGGTTACCAGTAAGGCTTGCCGAGCCTTTCTTCCTAAGATTTATACCCAGTATTTTCTTGTACGAAAATGTGCAAAGCATTGATCACTTCCATGATTAGTTCTGATTCAATGACATTACTATAACACTGTCACTCTCACCCATGTGCAATCTCATATGCTTTCCTGGGGCGGGAGGGTGGACCGAAAGGGGTAGAATTATGCACAATGCTGGTGTTGTCTCCAAGAATGTATCTCACACATGCATATCAGCTGACTTCGTTTCGGTGGGCAAAAGACTGAGAACCAGTGTTCTATGCCCGTCTCATTCTGACTTGATTACAATTTGTTGTTTGCACCCCTACCATGCTGACTACGGGACCTCAGACATAAGGAGATGACGTGGCACAGCATATTCTGGACTAAGATTGTCTGGATGGAAATTAAACTCTGCCAGCTCAATCAGCTATGTAAGATAGAGCAAGTTTCCAAAACAATCTCTGTTGTCTCATCGGGGGATATTAATATTCTTACTTCATGGGATAATTATGAGGGTTCAATGTGATAATAATTTTACGGTGCTTAGCACATTGCCTATCACATGGTAAGTACTAGATTTTAGTAGAGTAGGCGCTTGGAAAATGCTAAATGAATAAATGAATGACCAATCATTCAGTGCATTAAGAGCAGAAAATTACCCAAGAAATATGGAACTAGCCAGGTCATCCTCCACTTAGGTGCTGTTCTGAGCCAAATACTGCCACATTTTGTTTTTGCTACTCAAGCACATACATTCTTGTCACATGTCCTGAGGTGGCGGTGAGGTACAGTATGGAGCTTGGTGCACTGTCTCACTTGGTGATCACAAGCTGACATTGGCAAGAACTTCGGCCATGATCAAGAATACCTTTGTGGTTATGCCAAAGAATTTTCTTCCAGAAATGCGAACTGTCTTCTGTGGGAATCAATGATGCAATTTTGGCCTCAAGTAGCATTAGAATGAGTCAATTTCAGGAATGATGGGAAATCAAGTAATTTGCATCCTTCTGCTCAGGATGTATTTAAAAGAACCCTCAGCGGACAACTCTGCAGGTGACCGGTTGGACAGTAGCCATTAAAAATCACTCCCATTTTAAGAAACAGTGTTCATAAATTCCTTTCCAAATATTCTCTAGAAAAACTTCTGGGATGAAAGAAAATTGATATGTGTATGATTGATCAATGGCTCTTTGTTGCTTTCCCACCAAAATTCAAAGTAAAAGTCACAGACATGTCATATTTTTTCACACATTTGGGCCTTTGTCCATGCTGTTCCTTCATCCTGGGATGTCTTCCACACCCCTCATCCTGTCCCCACCCACCCCCATAACCCCAGAAAATCGTCTTAGTATAGTGCAGAGGTTAGTGGCATGGGTTCAAATCCCAGTTCTAATTTTCCCAGCTAGGTGACACTGGGCAAATTATTTAACTTCTCTGTGACTCAGGTTTCTATGGGAATGATAACTATACCAACCTTGTAGGGTTTAGAGAAAATTAAATAGGTTAATATATGGAAAATGCTTAGCATGGGACAGTTTGTGGAATATAGTAAGCACTACAGAATTGGTGTCATTATTGTCCTTCAAATCCTGGCTCCAGCTTAAACCCTTGTGAAGATTCTTTTATTCCCCTGGGCAGAGTTACACACATCCTCCTCCATGATTGCACATGTCTCCTCTGTAGTATACCACATTCAATTACAACAATCAGTGTGTATGTCTGCCTTGCCAGTATGCAAAACTATGAAGAATGCAAACACCATCGTTTTACCTTGAGAGTCTTCAGGCCTTACAGCAGAGCCATGAACTTGATAGATGCATAATAAATATTTGGCTAAGATAGGAATGCGTTAATTAAATGCTATTTAAGCTTTTCAAGCTTCCCATCAGTCAGTCTTTTCCCGTCCCTGCATAAAACTGTTGAGTGATTGCTGTTGCTATGGCTGCTTCTAAAGTCAAATGAGGTGAGGTTTTTGAACTAGCTCCGAGTTTGTACAATAAGCATTGGTATTATAAGAATTCCTCATTAGCACCATTAAGAGGGTGAATTAATGTCATCACTGAGCCGGCAGAATGATTTGGCCCAGCATGCGTCATCTCTAGAGATGAGTCTTCAAGTTCTCTCCAGCAGATTCTCAAGAACTGCACCCTTCCAGCATTGGGACATGGGACATGTCGCAGTGTGGAAAGGGGTGGTTAGTCACAGACAATCCTTAAGTGGAGAAGGGCCCTAGCAGGAATGCAATCCAAGGAGACACCAGAATAAATAGTCCGCGGAAAGCCAAGGGAATTTCCCCTTGTGAAAGTGAGAAGGGGACGATGAAATAAGCAGCTTCCTGGCAATGAAAAGATAACATCCTGTCTGAGTTGGACTGTGAGCGGGGAACCAGAGAAGGCTCTGGCTGCCATGGGAAGGCAGAGTGGATGGGTGGGGAAAGCACCAGGTTTGCAGTCAAAAGACTCAAATCTTAATTCTTCCACTTGACGAGCTAACTTTATCCTCTTTAAAGTGGAGAAGCAAATGATGAACACTGCAAAGCACCCTACAAATGTCAGCAATGATTCAGTATCTCGTTGGGAAAGACCCCTTCACAGCTGAACTCACCGAAAAGGCTTCCACTCTGAATAGAGGCCTCTCCATCTTCTACACTCTAGGGCTGAAAGAGATGTCTCGGCCTCCTTTGTATTTAAGTTAGCAAGCTTTAAAGACGTGTAGAGGGACAATAGGCATGAAGGTTTTCTTGGGATGAAACTTTTTTTAATTAGGAATCTGCTTGTCTTTGGCCACTAGAGCTTTGAAATATATGAAATTATACAGTGTGATTTATGGCCCATGTGGACTTTTCTTACCTTAGGAGCAAACATTTAAGATGCAAACTGCTAGCTTCCTCCAGCTGGCAAGAGCTGATTTTGCATATCTCTTCCCACCTCCATGTCCAATAACCCTAGAAATTGGCAAATGTTATAAATTAGGATTTTTTTTCTCTCCAAAAGCTGGCTTACCAGCACACCTCTGACTGAGCCCCCAAAGAACCCAAGATTCCCCCAGCCATTACTCTCTGCTCCAAATACTACGAAAAGAAAACCACACACATAAATATTAGATGGGGAATATTACAGAGATGTAACGCTGTGAGGACAGAAAGAAAGAAAAACCCTGGTATATCAGCTGCACATTCCCACCACATGAGGTCCTGGCAATGTGGTGCCTTGGGTTATTTTAACTGAGAGTAACTAAAATGCCAGAGAATTTTGAATCAGTCTTATGTGGAGCCTCAAACGAATATATTCTGAAGTCATATTACAACTGGAATTCAAACATCTCAATTGCACGTTGAAAGTAATATAATAATGGAACAACCAACTTGTCAAGTTAGGTGATCCATCGTTTATCCCAGGGAGCTAATATAGTGTTGCCTTTATAACCTTTCACTACATCATGGTCGAATGAACAGTCTTTGTTTCCTCTCACGTTTTATCTATTCTCTTCAAGCTTAAATGGGTTGATCCTTTTCTTCTGGAACTCCATACATTTACGCTATTTCCCGAGGCTGGTGCATGTATAAGGTGCTTGGTGGTTCTCAAAGGTTGTCCTCAGATGCTATTGTCAATGCTTACACACCCCCTCTCAAGTAAGGTGCACCCATTTGCAGATGAGGAAAAAGAGGTCCCTCATGATAATAAGAGCTGTGGACTATACACCCTTTTGTCATTATCGCTACTGGATATTGGACACTGACGGTCATAGCCATCAAAAATGCTGCCACTAGAGTGACTGCCAAACTGCCCTCTTCTTTGTTACCCCTCTTACAATTACGAAGTTCAGAACAAGAGCTTAAGTTTCATGTCCATACACTAAATCTCATGTCAAAATTTCAAGCAAACCAGGTTCTGGTCTTTTTTTTGCCTTCTGCTGTGGGATGAAGACCCTTCACCTTGTAAGACTCACAAAAGGTGGATGCCCCAAACATAGAAGGGAGTTCAATTTCTGAATAGTAGATACTATTACTATAGTGGGCATCTATCCTATTCATGGCAGCCTATCATCTTTTGAGACTCTTTCCTGTGCTTGGGGAAATATTCAAATTATGAGTCATCACCGCTCCGACATAGGAATCAGGATGCAAATTTCCAGCCTCTTTTGCAGCTGGGATGCAGGCACATGAATTAGTCACTGCCAATTAGGGACACCATCATACGATTTTGATTCATAAATAAGCAACAAGATGAAAGAGGCTCTGCATGGACCTTCCATCTTTGCATTTTTGATGGTGAGGGGGAGGCAGAGGTGTCTCTTTTTTTGTTTTTTGTGGTGGCAGCAGCAGGGATAGCTACCTCCCAGGGATTGCAATGGTGTATTTCTGATGAATTAGAAGCAGCAGCTGTGGAGATTCAGTAGTTTTCCATTAGATCTATGGCTTGGTTTGTGGTATTGTTCCTTCAGCTTTATCCTCAAACCCAGTTTTCCAGGCCACTCAACAGTTCTGTGATCCACCCAACATTTTAAAAATAAAATGTGTTTTCATTTCTTCCGCAGAAGTCAGCTTTTATTGCTTAGAGAGCTCTGCATGTTATTTTTCCTATTTCTCACATGTGGAAACTGAGGCTTTAGGAGTTTAAATTACTCAAGGTCACAAAGTTAGTCAAGGACAGAGCAAGGATTTGAACCAGGACTATCATAACCTAAAGCCCACATTGTCAACCAGAAAGATTATACCACAAGGCCATAAAACGGATCTCATTGTTTTCTAGTATCTTTGTGGCTGATAAGAAGTTTGCTATTGAGCTACCTGTCCTTCTTTTGTGTTAATCCATTTCCTTAATACTTTTTATTTTACTTTAATAGTGTACAATATCAGCCCAATGTCAGGTTTATTCTAAAGTATCTTGTTTGGGACATGCCCTTCATCAATTCTGGGAAACCGCCCTTCTTGCCTCACTTCTGTGGGATAAACTGTTAGCTGCCCTCTAATATCCATTTTTCTCTATTTCCTTTGGGAATAAAACTATCAATTTTTTTCTGGACACATAAGCCAGGACCTCTCCCTGCCTCCCTGACAGCATTGTGATATGAGAAGGGATATGTGTATCTTCTGGATAGTGCTTTTAAAGGAAATGGGCATGTGTGCCCCCTTTCCCTTCCCTGCAAACTCCCCCAGCTGCCATCCCTGCCTAGAATGCAGACCTGAGGACCTGAGGGGTAGAGTTAATGAAGCCATGTGGAATCCTGAAATAGAAGCCACAAATTGAGAATAACAGAGCCACTCTACCAGTCCTCGACATCTGGACTGTTAATATGGAAGAGAAATAAATGTCTGTCTTCTTTAGGCCTCTATATTGCAGGGCCTTTTTTTAAAAAACAACTTCTATTATATCTTAACAACTGTATCTCTGTTCTCTCTGCTCTCTGCTTTCCTTATGCCTTCCTTAATGTGTTTGTGCGTGTGTGTGTATGTGCATCTGTGCACACACATGCATGCATGACCTTCTCATTCTAACCTCGATTTCTCCTACTCTTGTTCATATTTTTCTACCTCATTATTCTCTGTGTTGCTTTTGGGGTGATTGCTTTAGTTCTTTTCTTCCAGGTCACTTGTTCTCTTCAAATGTCTAATGCGCTATTTGAGTTTCTAATGTCAACAAATCTATTTTTAATTTCTATTTGGTTTCTTTTAAAATAAATATACTTTTTTTTCATAATAAATCGTTCTAGGCCTTCCTATGTCTCCGACATTTAAAAGATAGTTGTTTCATAACATCTTTCAGATTTTAAAAGTTAACTCAGTTCCTATGTTGCTAATTTTCCTGTTTATCTATGGCTTTTTCCTTTAGGATGATTCATTCCCTCATTTGGTTTGTCATTTTTTATTAAGACTTCCTCTTCAGTAAGGCTGGTTATCCCAGTGGATACCTGTGTGCCTAAATTGTAGGAGCACCCCGACACAGTGGTTGGTTTGTTTCTGGTGAAATTCTGGGGGTTCAAAGGTCTTGGACTGCTTTTAACGGTAATTTCTCAGGTTGAAATTTCTATATCCCACAGGTTGTATAAATTTTAATCCTACATTTACTCACAGTGAGTCATGGGGCACACGTATTTTCCCACCCACAGCCCCAGACCAACTACAAGCTTCTTTTTTGCTTTCTCCCAACAGTTGTCAATATTTTCTTTAACCCTTTCTTCAGGGATGAGGCACCCCTCCTGGGCTCCACAGTTTATTGACAGAATTCTGTCACTGTTAGGGTTACCAGATAAAGTACAGGACACCCAGTTAAATTTGAATTTTAGAGAAACTTCACTTAGTATAAGTATATCCCATTCATCTTTTGAGACATACTTATATTTAAAAATTTATTCATTGTTTTTCTGCAATTCAAATTTAACTGGGCATCCTGTATTTTTATTTGCTAAATCTGACAGCCCTAGTCACAGTGTCATGCCTAAACGTGGTCTAAGGCCATATCCTGTCCTTCCATGGGCCTTAGCACCCCACCCCCTAGAATCTAGGACCTACATGCAGGTCCAGCAACATTTGCTAGCTATCACACTGCCTCAGAGTTCCTTTTTTCATACTATGAACTAGACTATTCCCTTTACTTTTTTCAATACTGGTTGTATATACATATTTGTAATTGCTGCCACATTTCATCTAGGCTTTGTATGTGACAGTAGTGGGAGGAAATGGCTGTCTGCCATTTGTCAGAAATACTTTAATTACTTTATATATGCCTCTCATCCTCCAGCTGAGTACTGTACTATGACATCCAATGGAAAGCCTGGAGCACAGAGGGGTTCGTTCACCCAAATTAATTGGAAGACAAGGGAATATGCAGAAACAAGTCCTTACAACATATACTTCTGCAATGCTGTCCTTCTCAGCAAAAGGAAGTTTTCTTTTTTGGATTGAAGGGATGGATTCTTCAAAGAGAGGCAAACATGTCACCATTTCAGTTGAGATTTGACTTCTGAAGAACCTGGATACCCAAAGATTTCCTTTATATTTTGGGGGCATAGGAAAGGAAGTAAAATTCTGACTTTGCTGCATTTTATTTTCACTGGGCCAACTGAAAGATGAGAAGTTAGATGGTGAGGTAAAAATAGAAAATTATTAACTCAAAGGGGTTCAAACATGTATATTTTAAGACCTTAGATTAGTCAAAACCTAGAAAATGGAAGACACCGAGGTCACAGAATGAGAAAATAAAGTGCTTTTGTGTTGAAATGTTTCAGAGAAAGGCCCCTTTCAAAATAGTTATAAATAAAGTTCTCGGAATAGAAAGTGTATTTTGTTTTCACTTCAAGGGTGGAAAATCCCATGGGCCAAAAATTCCAAAATCCTTTCCAAATATTTTCTGAGTTTTTTCAATAATTCCACATCCCCCACGCGGTTTCCAGGCAGGACTTTTGACATAGTCTCCAAATGAAGTTCTACTTTCTGTTCTTGTATTCTTTGTGTTAAAGGTATTAATTTGTTCAAGCTAAACATTTAAAATATACTTCAGTTTTTGCAACTCTGTTTTGGTGTGTGTGTGTGTGTGTGTGTGTGTGTGTATACATATATATTCTGGAAATATATATGATTTATACATATATGATTTTGTATATACATATATGATTTCTTTAAACACTGAACTCTCCTAGTACGTGGAGAACATTATTCAACTTAAAATAGGCTGTTATGTTTCTGTGGAAATTTTCTGTTACACAATTAATAAAGAACATAAGGTATTTCTCTATTCGATTTTTGTTTTAAATGGAGAATACACACATATATGTATATTAGCATTCCAGAAGTCTTAAAGATTTATCCATGCCCTGGGCTTTCCACCCCCTCTGATAGGCTCTGCTGCTAAAAACTTCACATTGTATAAGCTTCAAAAAGTGTGCATACCTCCCAAACATCTCCTACATTGATATGTGTTCACAAAAATAAGTTATACATTCTGCTAAATAGGAATTATTTCTAATTCAAAGGAGAATGGAACAATGCTTCTGACACTTGTCTCTGGGCCCAAAATGTCTTTGTTGCATGAAATCTTGAGCTCTAACCCACTTCCACCTCCACCTCCTAGGTCTGTGGGAATCCCTCTAAAATAGGTTTTAAGAAAACTCACCGGATGACAAACTATGATTACCTGAACTTTCAAAATAAATTAAATCAGAAAACCATTGGGTTCTAATACATGTTTTATTAGCATTAACCATGTAGCTTGGAAAATATTTGGAAATGACATAAAAGCATAAAGAAGTGAAAAATCACATATATCAATCGTCGTCATTTGTACATTTCTCCACATAAAACATATGTTTAACAAAAGTGGAATCATACTCTACAAGTTTTAAAATTCGCTTCTTTCATTTATATAAATATTTTCCACCATACAAAATATTTTTCTATGGTAGCATTTTAGTGACTATAGAATCCATTTTATAAATATGCGTTAATTTATTGCATCAGTCCTTTATTTGGAGGCTCTGTGATAATTATCCTTGTAGAAAAATTATTCTTGCAGTCAGCCATGATCATATCCTTAGGATAAATTGCCAGCAGTAAAACAGATACACTGAAGAATATGCAGATTTTCAAGATTTGAGGTAGACATTGCCAAATTACCTTGCAAAATGTTATTAGTCTCACCAATGGTGCTTAAGACTATTTACTTGCTTTAAGGAATCTTGTATAAAGATCACTAATGAGTGATTACCTACCACGTGAAGGTATTCTTCATTAATGAAAAGGATTTACAACATGATTTCTTTAAACACTGAACTCTCCTAGTACATGGAAAACATTATTCAACTTAAAATAGGCTGTTATGTTTCTGTGGAAATTTTCTGTTACACAATTAATAAAGAACATAAGGTATTTCTCTATTCGATTTTTGTTTTAAATGGAGAATGCCACCTCTCAAAGAATTCTTTCTCTTTCTATCCTCACCCGGGCCGAAAAGACATACACAGTACAGCACAGTGATCTGTTCTTAATCCATCTTCTAGTTCATATTCAGTTTCCCATCATGCACTGGATAAACACAGCAGCCTGACATGACGAGAAACCTTCCCTGAAGACTACAGCCCACACTCATCCATCCCTTCACTGAACTCCTATTATACTTATTGTCTGTACCACACAATTAGCACTTTATTATACACTGTCTTGTTCTCTAATTGTCTGTACCACACAATTTAGCACTTTATTACATTCTGTCAGATTCTATAATTGTGTCATGTATTTTTGTCTTGTCTCAACGCCTGGATTATAAGCACCACGGTGGCAGGGACGCTGTTTGGGCCTGCTTTGGCATTCCCCATGGCACTAAACATGGTTCCAGGAACAACAGAGTGGGCCTTTAACAAACACTAGCTGGTTTACTGGTGGGTGGGTGGGTTGGGAGACTGGTTGCTTGATATTCTGATGGGCTTTAAGCAGGCTGAGTTATCTAGACCCTGGAGAAGGAAATACATAGGTGCTGGGTAACAGAACACTTGGTACCATGGTCGTCCCAGCCACTATCCTTTAGTCCAACCTGCTTTGTCACGTGGCGAGTCATTTACTTTTTCTCTACCTAAGTTTTTCTATGTATGTAGAACAGGCGAGCCAAAACATGTGATCAGACAATACCACTTTTTAAATGACATGAAAATCATGCTTTTTATCTGAAGATTTCACATTATAACATTCTCCAATTGGGCGGGCCCTGCCATGGAGAGGAAAGAGGTCATGCTTTGGAATTAGAGATTTCTTACCAGCTGCGTGATCTTCAACAATTTACAATCTCTCTCTCTCTCTCTCTCTCTCTCTCTCTCTCTCTCTCTCTCTCTCTGTCTCTCTCTCTCTCTGTCTCAAATGAAATTCTCATTCCTCATTTCTGAAATTATTGCAATGACTATAAGTATTTGTGATATTGCCACTGAGTGTCCGCAAGTCTTCTGGAATCTTCTCAGTTTTTTCCAATTTCTGCAGATACCATGCCTTAAAGTGTTGAGTACTATTATTATCATAATAAATATAATTATACCTCTGTTTGTCTCACACACTAGGCTGAAGAGTGTCTGCCTGAACGGTGATTCATGGCTTACTTCGCAGAGAACAAAATCAGGTTACACAATTTCTTTGTTTTTCTTGATTGAAGAGTCATTAGCACTTAGTGATCTATCCCATGATATCAGACTTACTTCTAGTAAGTAATAAGAGAAGACATCCCTGATATCTCGCGTTAACACACCCAAGCTTCGTTCTGTCGCTTGTACCTCTGCTATAAACAGGTGAATCAAGCATTGAATTAACCATGTTTCTCTGAAGTTGGGGTGATACACGTAAAATGTTCTGTCCCGGTGTCTTCTGCTTTTCCCCCTTCTGGTCAACAGTTTTGCCATACTGTTTTTGTTTTCATGTGTTTTGGCCTTCATTTTTAACTAGCGGTACACAATAAAATATAACTAGTCAAATAATTGTTCAATATGTTATATCCTTTCAAAACAAGATCAATTAAACTTCTCTCAGAAGTGCTGCTCTAACCCCTCATCTTCTCTACTCCCAAGGACCCAGGGATCCTAGAGAGCTTTGGAGGGCTACTTTGTAGGGTAGAGACACCTTTCAAGCATACTTCCCTCGCTGTGTATGTGCTCCCTGAGTATCCGTTTGGTAAAGATGAGCAGTTTCCTTTTGGGTGTGTCTGCTGAGTGACTTTCCAATGTCTGCCATGTAATAGGCAGAGACAGAGTGCTGGAGATACAAAGATGTATACTACACAGCTAGGAACTCACGCTGAAGGAACCCACAGTCTAACGGGGTGGCAGACATGCCAACAGATAAGTGTGAATAGAGTACATGTGGCCAGACTGCCAGCTGGAGCCTGTTGGGCCCACCACAAATCAACCTTGGCTGATAAATCTAGAGGAGCAGTTGACATGGTTAGGAGTTGATTAGACTGAAGGGAAGTGACTGCTTGAAACCAGTTTTGTGGCAACCTTGGAATGGAAACAATGGTAGGAAGGGGCAGCCTTGGGGTGACAAAATGGGGACGGGGAAGAAAAAATGTCTCCGTCTTCGGTTTCCTGTCTTCGCTCCCTAGACTCATGTGAGAGCCGGTGGAGGGAGATCCTGTAGATAGAGAGGGAAAGGGCTCAGTGAAACACTGCACACAAGTCACGCTGCTTTGGGATCTGGGTGAACAAATATGGCAAAGCAGAAGAAAAGGAGTTTCCCTCCATGAGACACCAGGAGAGAGCAACCTCGAATGGGAGACTGTGACAGTGTCTGAGATGAGACACTGCCCCCCAGTGGCTTTTAGGCAGAAGACACTAACCGGGGGCTCAAAGTAGAAGAGGAGAGAATGGGGGGGGGAGGGGGAGCCATTAGAGGTAACACCATGCCTCCCAGAAAATTGGGGGAGCTTTGGAGGGCGGGGAGGAGGCACAAGTCACTGCAACGTGAGTTATTCCCACTAACATAATAACCAAGACCGTTAGTGCTGCCTCACAGACAAACTTAGGGAAACCATTTCTACAGACCCAAGTTGTGGGAACACAAAAATAGCACTTATTTTCTGGCCACATGATTAAGCTGAGTTATGCCTATAAGAGTTAGTAATGGAACTGAGGTCCGCTGGGTGGAGAGACAAGAGGTCCAAGATAAGTAACAAAAGGAGATTTAGACCCTAACGTTGGGATGGAGGTGGAGACAGTGATGGTGAGAGGGAGTCCAGCCAGGCTTCTCTTTTCCCTAAGAGAACAGGCGTTTGGGCAGAGCTCTGGGATGGAAGACTTTCCAGCAAGACGGAACTAAAGAAAATGGCCCCGAGGCTGCAGACAAACTGGAAGTCAGATGATGAGAGAGAAATGTCCAGAACCAAATTCTAAAAATAACGCTTATCTCTTGAGCTGAACAAAATGAAATTCTATCTACCAGCGCACGGTTAAATAGAATTTGAACAAACAAACAAAACAAAACAAAACACTTCAAACAGTACTGAAGGGCACACTGAACAATAAGTACCTCCCGCCCTCAATCCCGTTTCCCGGAGAAACGGTTGCTAGCTGCTGGCATATTGTAGTGTAAATGCAGAAGTGGTTAAAATATTTCACTATTTCCCTACTTGCTTCAAGTCCCTGGCGAGCTCCCTCCCCCCCACCCCTCCATGAATTTCAATCAATCATTAAAGGGTTAAAGGTTAGATATTACAGCATCTCCAGCATCCCTCCAGCTTTAAGGCCAGCAGCCACCTCTGTTTGCCAATTCTGAACAGGTTATTACACATTTTGAATATCACTGTTATTTTTCCAGAATCTATCTATGCATACACAGGTATACCCCTACATATACCTCTCTTTTTCTTTGAAAACAAATGGAAGAATTCAATAAATACTGTTCTGTACTTAGCAACTTTTTTTAACCCACTTTTAAGTGCATGGCCAAATATTAATTGTACCTTTTTCTTTTGGAGCTAACGTAATTTGGCTACAACTAAGACACCTAAACTGAGAAATGGAGCACAGGGATGAAGAGTGAGACTATGGAATAACTTCTAGGAGCTTTCCAGGAGGCCCAGAAGAACTTGGCCAATGGGACGGTGGGAATGATACTGAATGCTGGATCTCAGTGCGCTAGTCAAGGACAGCGACGCACTGATGGCTTGGGCAGAAGAAAGAAGGAGGGACAGGACCAACAAAATCTCCCCAACTGCCCTTCCAGATGCCATCGGGGCTTCTGCCCCCTGCCACCAGCTGACAGGAGGGGCCCAAGCCTCCTGGAGCCCTGACTATTAGCACTTAATTTCAGCTATTACCCAAAATTGAACCAGCCTTGGGCGGAAGCAAATTAAACTTCAAATTGCACTTACCTCACCGAATTCTTTCTAGGGAGTTTTCCCTTCATTCAAAAGGGACATAAAATGAAAGTTCTTCATAAAAGAGATAAAATACATTTCTCCTAATTGCCCCAACTTTGCCTCACATGCCAAAAGGAAGCAGTTATATTTGTGAGGGAGAAAATACTAAACTAAACTTGAACTAGATTTTTAAGTATCCTCTACATATCAAAAAAGTCAAGACCACTGAGTGTACTTTCTTTTTCTTAAGAAATTCTATTCTTTTTAATTAGTTTCAGGTGTACAAAACAATGTAATAGTTAGACATTTATCATTTACACCCCTCACAAAGTAATAACCTCCCTCCCCCAATCTACTACCCCTCTGACATCACACACAGCCGTTACATTTCCACTGTCTCTATTCCTAATGCTGTACTCCACTTCTTGTGACGATATATATATATAGTTACAATATATAAAATTATAGTTGACATTTATTATTGTTCAGTTTCAGCTTAGGTGTACAGTGCAGTGACCAGGCATCTACACCATCCCTGAAGTGGTCTCCCTAATAAGACAAGTGTCCATCGGATACCCTACAAAATCTTTACAACATTATTGATTATATTTCACAAACTGACTTTCATATACCCATGGCAATCTTGTGGTTACCGATTGTGCTTTCTAATCGCCTCACCTTCGTCCTCATCCCCACTCTCCTCCCATCTAGCAACCCTCAGTTTTTCCTCTCTATCTCTGAGACTGTTTCTGATTAGTTTGTTCGTTTATTCTTTTCTTTAGATTCCACATATAAGTGAGATCATATCGTATTTGTCTTTCTCCGTCTGACTTATTTCACTTAACATAATGTTCTCTAGGTCCAACCATATCATTGCAAATTGTAAGATTTCATTCTTCTCTATGGCTGCGTAATACTCCATTGTATAAATGTACCACAGTTTCTTAATCCAGTCGTCTACCAATGGGCATTTCGGTTGTTTCCATGTCTTGGCTATTGTGTATAGTGCTGCAATAAATATAGGGGTGCATACATTTTTTTCAATTAGAGTTTTGGATTTCTCTGGATAGATATCTAGGACTGGAATTGCTGGGTCATAAGGTAGTTCCACTTTCAGATTTTTGAGATATCTCCATACTGATTTCCATAGTGGCTGCACCAATCTGCAATCCCACCAACAGTGCACAAGGGTTCCTTCTTCTCCACATCCTCTCCAGCACTTGTTTTTTGATTTATTGATGATAGCCATTTTGCCTGGGGTGAGGTAGTATCTCACTGTGGTTTTTATTTGCATTTCTCTAATGATTAGTGAAGTTGAGCATTTTTTCAGACGTCTGTTTGCCATCTGTATGACCTCTCTAAAAAAATGTCCCTTCATGTCCTCTGCCCACTTTTTAATTGGGTTGTTTGTTTTTTTGGAGTTGAGTTGAGTGAGTTTTTTTATAAATCTGAGATATTAACCCCTTATCAGATACATCATTGACAAATATCTTCTCCCATTCAGTAGGATATCTTTTTGTTTTATTGATGGTTTCCTTTGCTGTGAAAAAACTTTTTAGTTTGACATAATCCCATATGTTTAATTTTTCTCTTACTTCCCTTGCCCGAGGGAATATATCAGTAAAAATATTACTCCAGGTAATGTCTGTAAACTTTCTTCCTATAGTTTCTTCTAGGAGTTTTATGGTTTCAGATCTTACATTTAAGTCTTTAATCCACTTTGAATTTATTCTTGTATATGGTGTAAGGAGGTGGTCCAGCTTCATTTTTTTGCATGTGTCTGTCCAGGTTTCCTAGCACCATTTATTGAATAGACTGTCTTTACCCCACTGTAAATTCTTGCTCCATTGTCATAGATTAAATGACCATATAGGCATGGATTTATTTCTAGGCTCTCTATTCTGTTCCATTGATCTGTATCTGTTTTTATGCCAGTACCATGCTGTTTTGATTACTATAGGCTTGTAGTATAATTTGATGTCAGGTATCGTGATACCTCCAGCTTTGTTCTTATTTCTCAAGATTGCCGAGCCTCTCCGGGGTCTTTTATGGTTCCATATAAATTTTAGGATTATATGTTCTATTTCTGTGAAAACTGTCTTTGGTAGTTTGATAGGAATTGCCTTGAATCTGTATATTGCCTTAGGCGGTATGGACATTTTAACGATATTCGAGTGGACTCTTTTTATAGCCATATTTATCTTCAAAACCCAAAGAACCAGTATTTGGTGTGGGAGGGGGACTTAATTTTCCATGTCTAAATTCTGTGTTTCTGTACATCATTTTCTCATTATTTTAATATTGAGACAGAGATTTTTTTTTTAAATGTTAACATTGAAGATGTCGATTGCATAGATTTTGGGGAAAAGGAGGATGGGGAAATGGGATCAGGAAAAGATTATCTAATATTTTTATTTTCACTGATATTTCCAGAAACTTTCAGTTTGGAATGATTTCATTAAAAGAGAAAGCAATTTCTGCAGATAGTCTTCCACCTAGTGGTGAGTTTTTACCTTATTCATAATACAAGCAGCTACTGAGTTAGGGACACATTTTTTCCTCTTTGAGATCCTTGGGGAACCATTTAGAGTATTGTCACAGGTAGAATAGACTCACTTGTGTGCTTCCCAAAGGCCGAATGTTCATGTAGCAATAGCTAATACAGGCTGACCATCCTTCCAAAGGAAGTTTTGCCTCTGTAATTATTTGCATATTGTCAAAGAAGCCCTGCCAAGCAAAATTAATATTAACTCTCTCTTCTGTTTTCCACCTATGTCACCCTCATAATTCCCCCTTTCTAGTAGTCAAACTAGTCCCAAATTTTCAAAGCGTTTTCCAATTATTACAGGATGACAAATTCATGTGTGTCCTCCCCTGGCACTTCAGTCCAGAGATACAATTCAGAAAGAGGGTCTCAACGTCAGGAATGAGACAATAATCTCCAGATTCACTCCACATGAAGAACACCTCCCTTTTTATTCTCAAAGAGACATTGCAGTCCTCTTCCTCCAGTTCCTGTGTCCTCTGTATTCCCTAGTTTCCCATTATGTATGCTGACAGCATCCCTCTTAGCCACCAGGGTCCATACTGTAGCATCAACAACAGTCAACAAGGAGGCACCCACCTCTCCTCCCGTCAGTGCTAAAGTCTATGTTCAGGCCACAGAGCTAGCACACTGCTCTCAGTTATCAACATTCATTCTGCATTCTATACTAGTTCCACTATTTATGGAGGGCCTACCATGTAGTAAGCACTATGTGTCCCAGGGAACAGAACAGACAGATCATGGTCCTCAAGAAACTAATGTGGAGAACTAAACACACTAATAAGCTGTGCTAAGAAGGGAAAGCATGGGGTGCTATGAGGAGGAAGTGTCACCAAGATTAGGAGGGTATGCGAGAGGTAACCTCTTAGGAAGTTTACATTTGAGCCAGGATCTGAAATATGAGTAGATGTCAGCCAGAAAAAGAGCCTCCTGGGCACCTGTAAAACCCTGATCTTGGTAAGGACTTGGGGCTTCTGAGGAACGGAACAAAGGCCAGAATGCTATAAACTAACTCCACTGAAAAAGAAGACAGTACATAATTCCAGGAGGTTCAAAATCTATAGTCACCATACTAGCATTATTCATGATAGCCAAAAAGTGGAAACAACTCAAACGCCCATCAACTGATGAATGCATAAATAAATGTGGTATATCCGTTCTATGAAATATTATTCTGCCATAAAAAGGAACAAAGTGCTGACATATCCTGCAATATGGATAAATCTTGAAAACATTACACTAAGGGGAAGATGCCAGACGTAAAAAAACCACACAATTATGATTCCATTTCAATGAAATGTCCAGAATTGGCAAATCTATCGAAACAGAAAGATTAGCGGTTGCTTAGGGCTAGGCGCAGAGAGGAGGGAGAGAAATGAGAATAACTGAGAATGGGTACACGTTGTTTGGGGGAGAAAGATGATGAAAATGTTCCAAAATTATGGCAATGGTTGCACAAATCTGAATAAAGAGACTGGACCTATTGTACACTTAAAATAGGTGAATTGTTTAGTAAGTGAACTAAATCTCAACAAAGCTGTTATTTTTTAAAAAAAAAAAGTCTGGAGTCACAAATCCCAGGTCAAGAATGTCAAATATGAAAATGCATCTTCTGTTCAATGCCCTCTTTCCTTCGAGCTCCTTCTCCTGAGAAACCAGGATGTGTTCACCAAAGGGCTGAGCAGGGAGACAGCTGAGCTTGACTGTACCACTCTGTTTTCAAAACTCCCTTCCTGTGACCCCAAAGGGTTCTCTGAAACCAAGTTTATGCATAAGAACTTTTTCCCGTCCTCAGATGTCCTCTAGTAGTTGTCACTCAGCCTCAGAAGTTGACCCCTATAAAGGAAGGGTCTTTGTCCTGGGGACCAGCAATCCGTCCAGCTTCTAGTCATGGCCCGATAGCTGGACTTCAATGAAAACATAAACCCCAGCTTTTCTACCAGCCTCACTGACACAGCCACACAGCCAGAATTTCCAGGAGTAATTCTCATACCTGTGACCTGGTTACGTGTTCTTTACACTGAATGGAAAGAACTGAAGGTCAGCTCACCTATGGTTCACAACGGAGGGCAACACGTCAAGATCCAACGGACATTCTTTTTCCTCCACGAATGAGCCCCAATGTAACAGTGTTCGGCTGTCTAAAATCAATTTCCTCTTTTCTGGAGGGCAACCTTACAAGAAGGTGAGGGAACCTTTTTGGGGAGCCACCCTTCACCCGTAGTCAGTTTAGGTGCCTGTGACAGGGTTCCACGTCCTACTCCAAGGATGGTACCTGTGGCCAGTCTGATCAATTGCAATGCACTATATCCCCCAAGATCTTTCCTCTACACCACTGGGTTTCGAACATGAATTGTACTGAGCAAAACATGATATGGAACCCATATATATATATATATATATATATATATATATATATATATATATATATTTTAAGAGGAAGAAGAGTTGAAGGAGTAAATTTCTCCAATCCCACCCCTTGTCCTGCAGGTGGATAGGTACCGTGCTCTGCACTGTGGGAAAAACAAAGAAATAGGACATGGTGCCTGCCTTAAGCACCTCGCAGTAGAGTTAGAGGTCAAGAGATCAAAGCACAAAAAGTTAGTGGTGATGATTTTAAAACACTGGACAACAGTAGAAGAAATGTCACCAGAGCCCTTGCCACTCATCAGCAAAGTGTTAGAGGACCGCAGGCCACCAGCAAGCCATTTGCTGCCTCTCCCTTCTTCTAAGCCCTACTCTTATCTCAGACTTAGCTCAGGTGTCACTTCCGCCAGGAAGACTTTTCTGAAACACTCTCCTGCCTCATCATACACACACACACACACACACACACACACACACACACACACACTCACCCCTCAGCCCAGATTGGCGTCTCCCCTCAGTGTTTCTTAATATCTTTGCACAGGTCTGTCACTGCACTTAGCATATTTTTAAAGATAAATGCCTTTCCCACAATTCACAGCAGAGGTTGTGTTTCCTAAGAGCATGCAGTAGATTCTGTGTTGTGCCCTCCCATTCAAATGAGCTCCATTCAAACTTCCTCATTAATGGTGCAGTGTGGGGCACCACTGCCCCAGGAAGATGGGGCATCCTCTCTCTTTCCATCTCTCATCCTACAGGTGTCAGGCCTGCAGGACAATCTGAAGACCCTCCCTGACTTCTCCATCTCCCTCCCCCAATAACTTTTCCTGCACATCAGATCCGATTTTAGCATCTGCTTCATAGCAAACCCTAACACATTATTATAAGGAATTGCTTTGTACTGCCATATTTATATAAACAGGAGTCTAAACATTTAGTATATTGGTTTGTTGGTTGACAGTGTTAAGCCTAATGACCTATACTTTTTGGGTACTGAAATACTTAATTTGGCATATATATTAAAGTGTGACTTTGAAAACAATTACTAGCATCGTCCCATTAGGATATGAATATTCTTGTTAACATTACAAAACAGGCAGATGTAACTAGGACTCATCCTCTCTTTTTCCTCCCTTTCTTCCTTTTTTGCAGGATGACATAGAGTAGAGATTAAAAGTATCACCTCCCAAACTATTATACTTGAAACCAAATCACAACTCAACCACCCCTGGCTCTATGGCTTTTGGCAAACCCCTTAAGCTCTTTAAACCTCTGTTTCTGGGATGCTGCTTCCTCATCTGTAAAATATGAATTTAAAAAAAAAATAGTACCCACCACATAGGGTTGTTTTATGAATTAATTAACAAATTGATTTCCAGTGCTGTGTGCAATGAAAGAATGATTATAATGGATTTAAAAGCACTTTGCAAACCAGAAAGCCCTTTGTGAAACTTTCTTCTCAATGAAACAGTAAGCTTCAGCCATTGCCTTTTTTTTTGCACGAAAAAAACTCAGCAAGAAAAAAACGGAGGACACGTTTATGGCTGTGCTTTTCTGATTTATTAACATAGTACATGGTATTAGAAAATAAACGTGACATTCCTGCCAGTGGAGATATTTTGGTTAACAATGCTTTTCCCTTTCAAAACTCTTTCAGTTGTTCTCAAGAATACACCAGAAAAGCTTCTGCATGAGTACGTAATCCGCTTTTACTATCGGCTCATCTCTTTTTTTTTTTTTTTTTGCTGTAAATGTCTTTTTTTATTATGCATACTAGGAAAAAACATGGAATATACAAGGTGTGGTCAAAAGATAAGGTGAACCAACTTACATTCCCACTAACAGTGTATAAGGGTTCCTTTTGTTTTCTCCACAGCCTCTCCAACACTTGTTATTATTTGCCTTGTTGATGAGCCATTCTAACAGGTATAAGGTGATATTTCATTGTGGTTTAGATTTGCATTTCCCTAATAGCTAGTGAAGTTGAACATTTTTTCATATATCTGTTGGCTGTTTGTATGTCTTGGGAGAATTTTCTGCTCATGCTCTCTGCCAATTTTTAAATTGGATTGTTTGTCTTTATGTTGTTTTAGTTGTATGAATTCCTTATATATTTTGGATATTAGCCCGTTATTGAGGCATTTGCAAATATCTTCTTCCATGTGGTTGGTTGCCTGTTTGTTTTGTTGATGGTTTCTTTTGCTGTGCAGAAGCTTTTTCTTTTTCTTTTTTTTTCAAATTTATTGGGGTGACAATTGTTAGTAAAATTACATAGATTTCAGGTGTACAATTCTGTATTACATCATCTATAAATCCCATTGTGTGTTCACCACCCAGAGTCAGTTCTCCTTCCATCACCATATTATTTGATCCCCCTTACCCTCATCTCCCACACCCCACCCCCCTTACCCTCTGGTAACCACTACATCTCTCTTTTTAACGAGTGTGCTGGGTTGGGGCAGTGGCAACAGCCTGAGACGCACGTAGTCCCTGGTGGGCAGCACCTTTTCAAACAGCAGCCGGAAGATCAAAGCCCAGAACCACCAAATACCTGTTGTTACACGGCGCCGGCAAAAGGAAAATCAAGAAGCAAAGGCGCCCAGGCTTGCGCAAGCGGGAGGCCAGCCAGAGCTGAAAGGAAGGGAGAAGTGTGGACAGGCGGCAGCCAGGAGCTTGGGAACAGGCGCTCCAGCCCCCGAGGTGCCAGCGCAGCTACTTGCAGCCCTCCCGGAGCGGCGCGGGGCGGCGCGTGGGTGATCCCTCAGCCCACATCCATCAGGTAACCCTAACGGGCGCAAACTCCACGCATGCATAACGTTTTGGGGTGCGGGACACTAGACCCTGCGTGACTTTGCGTGTCCGTGCCGACCCGCGCGCGCCGCGGAAATAGGCGCCGAACTACAGTCCCCAGGGTCCCCGGGCGCGGCGGGCGCGTGGTGGGGGGCCCGGCGGCCTCTGCGGCGATAAAAGCCTGACCCAGCTGAGCCGAGACTCTGCGCGGAGCGGCGGCTGCCACGGCGACGGAGGCGGGCCCGGCCTCTCGGTGAGTGCAGCCCGCCCTGGCGTGGATGGATGGGAGGAGACCGACAGGTCACTAGGGGATTCCGGCAGAGGGGCGCGAGGGACGGGACTAGGGGGTGGGTGAGATGGTGACTGCCCCAGAGGAAGAGAGAAAGGCAGACAAACAGAAATATGGCCAAAGGAAGTGAGAAGGCGACACCCTCTGGACCTGGTTCAAGAGTCGGGACCCACTGGGGCAGAGGCACCCACTCCCCTGGATTCCTTCCAGACCGCACAGCGGGTGTGTAAAGAGCCTCTCCTCAAAAGGACGAGGATCAGAGATTGAGCAGAACAGTTTAGCGATTCAATTTGGTAGTCTCTTCATTTTACTGGAAAGTGGTTGTGTATCTGTGCGTTTGGTTTTGTTTTGTTGGTTTCACTATTTCCATTTCTTCTTCTCCATGTATGATATTTCTGTCAAGTCATTCTCCTTCCCCAGAACTGCATCCTCTTCCTCCCCCAAGAGATTTTTTTTTTCTTTTTTGAAACTTTTCCCTTTGCCCTTTTCAGAGAATTTGACTTAGTCAACGTGAATTCTTTGCACTAAGTGTTCTTGTCTGTGGATAGAAGCATAAGATTTCAAGAGTAATCGCCCCTCCCTCGTGTTTTCAGTAATAACATTCTAAATTCACATTGTGTCTTAGGCTAGAGAACATTCTAACCATTTGCTTGTAATACACGCTATAAAGAATGACAAAACATACCTTTACCATGTTTATTTAAAACTCAAATTTACAAAATAGCAATGATCCTCCATCTACAAGCTTTTGTGATCTTTTGCCTCATCCTGTAAGAGTTTCACAGTTCAGAAAGTCAGCAAACTTTGCTCATTTATTTAATGTATTGCTCTGTGCAAAGATAACATTTGTAAGCTGTTCCTGGCCCCAGATGGTTTACGGTCTAGAAGAAGTGGCAAAACTACCCTGCTGACAACTCTGGTGTAAAGCTTTTTCATAAAAAGCAAGTGTTTGGGGAAATTCTAAGGGGTACGAAATTATTTTCATCCTGGTGGATCAGGTCATGTTCATCCCCAGCTTTTAAAGTGAGTTTTAGAAGTTGGCTAGACTGAAGGGATTCAAGTGGGCTATGATGGCATTCCAGGTGGGAGAACCCCAGGAGAAAAGCATCAGGCCAGAGAGGACAGAGTAGGAAGAAGCAGCAACAGGGGACAGCTGAGCTAATGCACTTTCAGGCATGAAGAGATCTGTTCAGAGACCCAGACCAGGGAATTGGGTATTTATTTTATTGAAGCCAGGAAGGGAAGTGAACGAACATTTCCTGAGCAGGGCAAAGGCAAGATCAAAAATGTCGGCCGGCAAGCCAGACAGGACAGGGTAGTAACAGCAACAGTGGACAGCTGGGCTAATGCACTTTCAGACATGAAGAGACCTGTATGGAGACCCAGACCAGGGAGTTGGGTGTCGGGCTACCTGTGTGGATTGGAGAAGAGAGTGGAGATTGGGACAGTGATTCCCAGCCCCACAAGCCCCAGGCTTTGAATGTTTCAACTAATCAAACTGTACTTAAATCACTTAACTTGATTTCTTTCAAAGACAGATCTATAACTGCCAGTCTGAGCTTCTGACCATCGTAAGAATGTCAGTACGACCGCCCTAAAGCTGAAAGCACAAGAATATGGAAGCCTAATGTGAACAGCCTAGTACTGTTCAATTTAGGAGACTTTTAGTGCTGAGCCCAGCTCTTTGGACTCCTATCGTTCGAACCTTCTTGAACCCCCATGAGCCCCTTGGACTTGAGTATAGATAAGAGGTAATAAAGGGTAGGTTATGAGAAGAGCAGTAAGAGAGGAGGGAAGAGTTGCAGGAAAGAAGATAACAGAATTGAAATGACTTAGTCCCTGGATAGGCAAGAGTAGTTAGTGTCGGGAGCTGAGTAGAGCTGAGATGGCAGGAAAGAGATAATGGAATAATGATATCAGTACTTGCTAATGTCCTCTAGACATCAGACAGGACTTCATGAAGGGGGCTGAACTTGTACTTGCTATGTGCCTGGCACTGTTAATCTCTTTACAAGAATTCATTCTTTTAATTCTCTCAACAACCCTATGAAATATGATTACTATTATCCCCATCTACAGAAGGGGAAGTTGAAGCCCAAAGAGGTTAAATAACAGGTTAAATAACAGTCACAATGGGTTTTTAAATGTTCCAGTGTCCTCAAAACTATAATATACCCCCTCTTGTTGATTACCTGTAGACAACACTGTATTTGCTCTAAGCCAATATTTTCTATAACAAGTAAGTGGCAGAGCTGGGGGTTGAATCAGGGAGTCTGCCTGTGGACTCCAGGATATTAACCAGGTTGCTCTTTTGCCTCTCATTGCCTGTTTTGGACAATTTCTTGGCTTTTTTACACTGGTATGGAGAGATACAGTCTCTGACAGATGGTGAGGGATCCTTTTGCCCCAAATAAGTGAGGTCAGGTTGACTCTCCAGTGATCTATCTGGGGAAATCATCATCCAGCTGCAATCTGAACCCTTCATTCAATCAACCAAAAATTCATCAAGTTTTCATTGGACATGAGGTGTCCACAGAGCACTCAGTGCAGGGAAAGCAAAAGTGAATGAAATATATTCCCTGTCCTGGGGAATGTTAGTCCAGTGGGGGAGAGGTAGATAAATAATTGTGACTCCCTTTATGTGGTTTACTAGAGCTAGGAAAACAGGACAAAATGGGTCAAAATTAGAATCTGAAAGGGTAGTTAGGCAAATCTGAAGGTAGTGACATAGATCATACTGAAGCCTTAAAACTGTAAGTGTTGATTTAAGGTGAGATTCTTGCTTAACAGAATGAAGAGATGGAAAGAGATAAGGAAGTCCCTTTTCTCCTAAGTGTCTCTCTACTTAGGTAATAGTAGTTCTTTACACTCATATATTTGAGCTCCCCAAGTTAGGTTCTTGGTCTCTCTTGGGTGTGCTGTTATTTACCCTGCTCTTTGAATTTCAGGTTGCCTCGATACATGAAATGGGAGGCTTTTCCGATGGTATTTTCCCAGAACATTGCTCTCCTGTCTTTAAAAATTAGTTTCCTCTCCTCTAGAATTAAGCCCTAAAATTTTACATTCTTCTCACTTGCTCTCCGTGTGTTTGCATGCTTGCTTGTAAGCATTTTTCACCGTTCTAAAACTGGGACTGGACCTTGCCCAGGAGTTTTATCATTAATTGACATTCCTGAAGAAGAGAGGAATTATGTTGTATGTTTTCCAGACTTTTTTCAGCAGCTCAATGGCCTCCCCGAAGAAAAGACTTCAAGGTCTTGTAGCTGCAACCATCACGCCGATGACGGAGCACGGGTAACTATCATTTGGGGACATAAAGGGGTCTGTTCTCATTCTGCCACAGTGGACAGATGTTCTCTATAGGAATAATCAGTCTCTGCACCTCTGTGGGACTATTGCCAAATGGCAGCTTCTGTCAGTAGTCCCCTTCACTGTCTCTGACCCCAAGTCAGAGGAAAGGTCTCTATATCACAAACAGTGCAGAAAGAGGGAAGGTAAGATATGGCCGCTTGCCTTTCTCCTGGTGTCTGTAGAGTATATTCTCCTTGGATTTAATCGCAGCCCTGGCTTTGCCAAAGAAGGACAGTGGTGTCGGATGAGAGTTTCATTTTAGTAGGATTTCATATCAAGCACTGGCCTGGCCCCTCTGTACCCTGTCTCCAGACGTCTGCATGATTGCAACGCAGGCTGTTCATCGATGTAATGAAAGTGGGGAAGGTAGCTGTAAGAGGAACCCCTTAAGCATGTTGACAGTCTCATTTCAACATTGGTTAAGTGTTGGGGAGCCTGCAGGAGTGGGAGGTAAAAACAGGTGATTGCTGAGAAGTCATTACCCAGGCAAGTATTTGGACTTCCAGAAGAAGAGTATGGCAGTCCCTTTGCTTATAGTGTCAGCTAATGGTCATGTCCCATACGTGTCCATGCACAATATATAGTTCCTCCTTGGACATTGTCACTTACAAAAAGGGGAGTTACCCACCTCCTGGATCCCCTTTGACCCGTTAGAGGAGTCAGTCTGCCAAAACAGTCATAATTCTTTCTTCTTTAAGCTTTTTCTTCCTTCCTCTGTAGAGTATGCTGATCGTACCTACATCATGGAGTTACGAGTATTAAATGAAATTAAGCGTAGAACAGTGCTTGGCACAGGGTTAGTATGTGCTTAGATCAGTAAGTCCGAAGTGCTATTGTGGCATAAGGTAGGGTGAAAGGACAATGAAGTATATGAGATATCTTTAAATAAGACTGGAAATTTTTTTGGTCTTCTGTTGCTGAATTTGTAAACATTAACCCCACTCCTTTAAAGCAGATGAAATTCCCTAGGACTTTTACTATTCTCATCCAAAGTTGGCCATATCACAGCTATCCCTTAGATCACTGGCATTCGAGACTTCCAGCTTCTAAGATTCACGAAAAAGCACATCTTTGCTAGGTCTAAGTAGTATTGTTGCTGAGGTGGCATTTACACTACTCCGTGGTTAACAGCAATTTTTTTTTCTCCTCTCCCTTTCCACAAGTTCTAAGAGAGCCTGAAGTCAGCTCTTTCTCAATGTGTCAGCCATTTGTTGAGCAGATAAAACACAGAACATGTGATTTCATGAGCAGGCAGAAATTACTTCCCGTGACTGAGTAAGATCCTGTTTGCAAACTCAAAACACTACATCTGGTTGATGCTACATTAATCGTTTTAATCAGACACCTCTTAACCTGGAAGTGGCTTCTTAAAACAGTTTTGTTTGTTCATCTGGGCCCCACTGAATGTCAGTGTGTTCTTCCTCCCTATTCTGCTGTTTTCCAGAGATTGCTAACATGACTCTGCTCTGTTGGATCCTTCTCCATTTCCCAATTACCTCTGGCCCTCCTGCCTCCGTTTCTCTGTTTGCTCTTTTTTCATCAATTCCTTTCTCTTTCCTCACATTCCTGAGGTGTGAAATCAAAATATTAATAATAATGCATGTTTTGTAAGGGACTTGTAAGAATTAAATTAGTACATTAAAAAAGTGGATAGCAGGGCAGGCCTGTGGCTCAGGCAGTTGGAGCGCCAAGCTCCTAATGCTGAGGCTGCCAGTTCAATTCCCACGTGAGCCAGTCTACAGCTAAGATTGTGAACAACGGCTCTCCCTGGAGCTGGGAGGCCTCTAGCTACATAGCTGGTGAAGAAAGTCTTTCTCTATCCATTCTAACCCTTGTCTTTTTCTACTCTAGGATAAAACACTTTTGCTCTCCTTAGTTGTTTCAAGAAGTCACTTTTTTCTTTGTGCAAGAGCACAGTCATTAGAGCAGAAAGTCCACTTCAGATTGGCCAAAATGTCGAGAAAAGATTGTGTTTTCTCCCTTGAAGGCTGTTGACTTTGCCTTGGAATCTCTGCCATGTTCTCTAGTAAAAACAAACCCATTCCCACAATCAGAAAGGTCCTAGCCTGCTGGCGTCACAGTTACATAGATTCCTATCTTTTTAACCGTGGTTGGGAGGTTAAGTGACCAGGATTCCCAGAACAGAATGTTTTCTACCTCTGGAAAGGTAGGGTGGTTATGACCCCTGCTCGCTTCTCTGCTGAAGGGGTTTTGCAGTAGTCAGGTCGTTATTTTGCCAAAAACACATATGACTTTCATCTAATTTAGAATGCTGAAAGATATATGTGAAAGGCAAAAAATGGAAAGTCAGATTATGTGATATGCATGCCACATCATGCCCATTATGAAAGAGGCCTGGGTTGCTGATGCTGTATTCTCAAATAAAATGAAAGTACTTCACTGTGTGCCATGTCCCAGGAGAAGAAATAAACAGCAATAGGGATTTTTCTCTGAAAAGGCACTTCAGAAAAATTCTGTTTTCCTTACATCCTAAGAGAAGAGTTACAGTCTACAAGCGGTTTCACAATTCACCCACTCAGGGCCTCAATGTGTAGTAGAAATAATTTGGTTAAAGTTTTCTCCTCTTACAGAGTTTGGAAGTAAACTAAATGTCTAAGGATAGAGCATTAGCTAAATAAATTATGTTCACACAATAAAATGCTGTGTAGCCAGCATAGTAACAGAATATCTGAAGATGTGGGAAAATATTCAATTTGGAATGCTAAGTGAAAAAATTTTGCAATAATGTGTAATATGACTGCATTTATTTAAGAAAATACTAGATTGTGTACTTGTGAATAGAAAAAAATCAAATTAATAAGAGTAAGCATCTCCAGGGAGATCCTGAGTGGGTATTTCTTGTTTTTTTTTTCATTGTGTATAGTTTTTTAAATAAATTATATAACTGCTGTAATATGAAAAAAGTTAAATACTGTTTTAGAAAATAATCATTTTTAGAATCTGAGACAAAGAATCTGAACCCACAAGATTCTGAAATTAAGACATTAAATTGGAATTAACTATGAGAATGCCTATAACAAGCATGGGATTTGGTTCTGGGCCCCTCCCTGGAGGTGGCCAGTGGTTAGATGTGTTCTTGGGGCTCAGGGAGGAAGAGAAGATGCAATCGAAAGCCAGTGCAGCCTTTTCAAGTGAACTGGCTTGTGCCATCTGCCTCTTCCAGGAGCACCAAGCCCCAAACAGCCAGCCAGTGAGGAGAAGGATAATTAATTCTCATGGTTTCCATTCCCTCTGTGACTGCCTGATGACTGATGGCGTGCTCACAGCAATGACCATGAACCCGGGGTGGGGGGCAAAGTCCCCAGACAGAATTATCCTGTTACCACCTTAGCCCTGCTGTTTGGGGGACCTTTGTGACAAATATGGTGACAGCTCTGGGTGATTTCATTGGGCTCACTTGTGACTAGGGCCACTAAGCGTCTCTACCTAGGGCTGCAAACTTGTACCTGCAGTCAGGCAGGGATCTGAAACCCTTGAGGTGACCTGGGGCTTCTGTGCCTGCATAGCAGGAAGCCACTGTGCTTCCCAGCCCTCTGGTGCTGTGCCAAAAAGTAGGCCTGGACTTGTTAGATCTTCTGGCTTTTCAGATAAAGTCTTTTTTTTTTTTTTTAACATGAAAAGAAATTTGAGCATTGTGAAAGTCAACAAAACACATTTGGGGGCTTGTCCCTTTTCAACCTCTGACCTCTCTAAGGGGATTTGGTAGTCCCAAAACGCCATAAGTCCAAGGACATTTTTGGGTGACTGCCACTGCCCCAGAAATTCTACCATTAGTGTCACTCCTGTAGGCTGGGGGCATCTTATAAACAGCAGCAAATTGTGCTGTTTTGAAGGGCTAGATAACCTATCACCCATTAGCAACCCTAAGGCGAGTGAAATTGCCATAGCCTAAAGGAGTAGGGAGATGGGGGGAGGGGACAAGTGTAAATGGAAACACTACCCACCGTTGCCATAAACTAGCATGGAATTCACTGAGGAAGGAGAGGAACTGTGGGTTTCACATACTGGCCTAGATCCGCCTGCGGGTGCAGCCAACTCCCTAGAAAGAGGAAAGCACCAGAATAGGGCAGACAGACAGCGGCTGTCAAAAATGTGGGAAGGAAGGGGCGTCATAGGGTTTCATCCTATTTATGATTCCAGGTCTACCTCCTCCTTCAAGCCTCCTTCCTAGCTTCCATCATTGGAACGATCAGCCCATCTTCTGAACTCCAATGCACTTCATTTTTAACTCAGTAATTGCGTTCATATTTTTCCTCACTGTTTTAGTTAGTTACAGCTGCTCTCTTTTTCACTCAGTGAATGGAATAGGGAAATTGAAAAGCATGAGCAAGCGTGAGCCTAAGCTGCTTTTAAGGCAGATCCTGGCCATGTCATCATCACTGTAATTCCCGCATCCCAGCTCCTTTCCTTACCCTGCCTTTGTTGAGCAGCTGTGCCTTGCCAGGTGCAGATCGTAAGGTGTAAAAGGCACAGTCCCTGCTATCTGGAAGTTCTCGCTCCAGCCTGGAAGGTGGGCACCAGTAATTGATGTTCATAACACTAGAGACATGGGCTTGGCTGAGGGTATGAGGTATGTGCAGTTTTCATCACTGAGGAGTTGTTACCATCAGCGGTAATGATGGAGCATTGCATTGGATCCAGATACAGTGCTGAGCCCGTGTGGGACTGGCCACTAGAGGCCCACTTGTTGGTGGGGGTCTCTGCTGAGTTTAGGAGTCCACTTTGGGGATATACACATACACCCTAACAGACTGAGTAGGTTGATTTCTTTCCTGAAGGATGTCTCAAAATGGAAACAAGCTCTCCTGCTTCCTTTTCCAAACGAGAAAGCATTAGATTAAACCGAAAGATTGCACATCAAAGTGAGTACAGTGCCTTCCAGGCCTGGACCATCCAGAGCTCTACAGGTTTTTCTCTTTAGTGAAAAAGGTGAAACTGTTCTTAGTGTTTCTGAGTCCATGGCTGGGCTGGGCCTGGGGAGGTGTCAAGACGTCAGGGAAAGTGTACAGGAGCCACTATGTCTGAGTCTGTGACTCCAATGCAGGCTGTTGCCCAGTGAGTTTATTTCCAGTTTCTGATCTGTGATTTGGAAGTGCCCTGGGTCAGCCAGAGCTGTTTCCTGGTTGTTTGCACGAGTAGATGGACATCACTGGTCAAAATCAGAGTTAGTGTCACACAAACAAAGCCTTTACTGGTTGCTCCTGCATCTCAGAGCTTATCCCAAATGGGAAGAGCTGATGGAAGCAGCAAGGAGCAGGTATATTGCAAAGATGGTTCCACGTGGTCAGAAACGTCTGAAGCACAGAGACTTAAAGAACCTGAGCAGGTCAAAGTGACCTCAATGGGGGGGCCCAAGATGAATTGTCTAGGCAGCTAAACCTCCATCTTATATTTAAGTACAAACCATGTAAATTCGTTCTGTCATGTATTCAGGGAGCCTCTCTGCTCAGCAAATCAGAGGGGCCAGGATTGGGCATCTGAGTAAGTGGAACAGGGCAGGGTAAGGTAATGGCATTGAGGCTGGCCATTCTGGAGGGAGTCTGCTCCCCTTGGTAGCCCAACTCCATTAAAAGCACACCTTTTCCCTGGTTGTCATTGGTGTGTGACTACCTGTGCATTCCTTGCTTTTATCTCTGTTCCCATTCCCTTTGACAAATACCCTTTGATGTCTTTGTTTTCGGGATGCATCCGAATTTTTGTTTTGTTTTTTTAAGGAATGCAATAAGTCAATAAGAAAAGAATGTTAAAAAGGTTAACATTAAATTAGGATTCTCTGCTCCCCCTGACAAAAGTGCAAATGATAGCCAACTAGTATTTTGTGTAACCATGGATTCTGCAACATTTAACACAGACGTGCCCCACAGTTTTCCTTTGTATTTTTCACTCTCCATCCCCCCATGCTCCCCTCCTGTATGTTGATTGAGAACAGGTGGCTTTATATGATTTGTGTCTGAGTCAGTTTCTAGATGTAAAATCAATATGATTTTAAGGAAAAGAGCCCTTATTGCTTTAAGTGTCCGATCCTTACAAGGTCAGTAGTCTGCAGAGTGCAGGCGGATCACATGGGGATCTTGTTACAATGCAGATTCTGACTGGGTAGGATTGTGTGGAGCCTGGGACTCTGCATTTCTAATAGACTCCCGCAGATGCCGCTGTTCTGCAGACTCTGAGAGGGAAAGTGACAGCCAAGTTCCTTTCCAAGAGTTAATCCTCTTCGATTTAAAACGAGCAAACGCAGCTTTCATTTGTTGTCACAAATATGAAGTGCTCAACTTCTTAAATTATTGAGATTGAATTTTCCCATTTTGTATGCCTAAGCAATGATTGCTTCTCACCAGGTAGAAAACGTGAAGTTCTCATTCAACCATGCCCCCAACCGTCACTCTTGCCAAAAAGGACAAAAGATGACTAAGTAACTACTTTGTGGATGTTACTTGTGATGATTTTTAAATATCAAATGTAAAGCCTTTGTTGATAACTGTTTTTCTCACATAAGTGAGGCACACGCAGCTGAGTAGAGAAATCGCCAGACTCAGGAGAAAAAAATAAAACCAGCCGTTATTCAGAGCAGGCTAAGAATTTCCCAAACTGACTAAGTAGATTTGCAAAACTATTAACAACAGAGTAGTTTATAGACTTGAGGATTGATTGAACAATACTCTAAATAAAAGACTACATGTGCATTCTTTTTCCTCTTTTTTTTCCTTGTGTCTTTTAGAGAAATCAACTTTTCAGTAATTGGTCAGTATGTGGATTATCTCGTGGAAAAACAGGGAGTGAAGAATATTTTTGGTAAGTCATCTTTAGAGATTTCTCTACACATCTCTAGCTCAGTCCTTAGAAAGTAGTTCTCACCTGGTGACTAGCCGGGAAGACGAGTCGTGGTCTCATAGGTTATAGCTGAGCCCGACTAAGCAATATAAGATGTGTGAATTTGTAGACTCACCAATGTTAGATCTAAAAAGCACCTGAACGGATTATCTAATTTGATGGTGTTCTTTCAAAACAGGTAAGGTACTATTTGTATCCCCATTGAAGGAAGAAAAACCATGGTTTATATATGGTATGTAGGTTGCCCAAGTCCACCAAGCCTAAAATTGGTAGTGTAACGAAAAAACCCAGGCTTCTCTTTAAGGAATGGGCTTTATTCTATCTTCACCGAGACCTTTCATATTGGAAATGTAGGAAAGACTCGAAGTACAACATACAATGGAATCACAGGTCTAGAAGTTACCCTCCTTTATTCAGAGATGGTGGAAAGTGCAACATACAGCAGAATTGCAGGTCTAGAAGTTACCCTCATTTATTCATAGATGGTGGAAATAAAATAAAAAAATCAGACCTTGAACATTTTAAGCCTGAGAACGATACTTACCTGCAATTGTACTGCCCGTGTGTTGTGTTCTGGGCCTCAGCCCCTTTGGTTGGTTGTCATTCTGAGGACACTGCACCTTGGACCTGAGCTACTGCGGGAAGGTGTCCAGGCCATACGAGTATGTCACAACCAAAACCTGATTACAGAAACCCTTGTTGTCCCCCTATAGTGCCAAGCTGTAGAGGGGAGGACCAATTCTTTCTCCTCAAAGGGCTCTAGGGAGCATACTGGAAGTGTCTCAAGAACCCACTCTTTCCTACTCCCTCTCACCTTCCACCTCCCTTCTCTGCCTCAACTGACTGCTCAATATTTGCAAATCCAAAGTGCTGCTATATGCATTAGGCCCCAGTAATGCCACCTAGTGTCAGCTGTGTCCCTTCTGTGATCCATTAAGAAATGGTTGTAGTAGAAAGGAAAGTTTGGACATCACAGAGATCTGGATTCAAAGTTTGATTCTTAAGTGATTCAGAACCTCATATTTTCATCTGTAAATGAGAAGAATTTTTTTGTACTTGCTGGGCTATTGTGAGAAAAAGTAGCTAAGAGTGCTTGGTACAAGAAATATTAACATCCTGGTGCTTTCTGATGAATTATGATTTTAAAAAAATAAGTTGTCCTAGAGTGTTACCGTGTCAAACTATAGGCAGAAGTCATTTTAGATCCGGAGTGTACACCACTGTCCTCGTAAATAATTCCCACTGTGACATCTTTCCTGCCATTCAAGCCCAAATATTGACTTGGGCGGTGTATTTGGAGCGTGGCCTAAAACATGGGCAGTTATCTCCATCACCATTCAAAATACTTGTTCTCTGTCCCTAATAACAATCACAGATTTGTAATTAGAAGTCAGAATTAAGCTTCCCGCTATTTTTGACAAGGTGAAGTTGGAAAAAAGACTGTATCTGAGGTGAAAATGGAAACATGGCGTTTCCCCCTCCCCAATTCTGATGTTTCCCCCTGTCACTTCCTCTTAGGCAGGGATTTCTGACCCTGCCCTCCGAGCGTTGGCGTTGGACAAGCAAAAGGTATTGGTTGGTCCCACTGACTGATTCTTTGTTTGGAACAGTGAATGGCACAACGGGAGAAGGCCTGTCTCTGAGCATCTCAGAGCGCCGCCAGGTCGCAGAGGAGTGGGTGACAAAAGGGAGGAACAAGTGAGTGACTCCACCAGGATAAAAACACTCAACTGCAAGAACTGTATTGAGTGCGGCTCTTCCCAGATGACACAGGCTCCCCGCCTTCCAGCCACAAGTCAGGCTCAGGCCAGCCTGTGGGAAAATGAGGAGGGCCCCGAGGCTCCTAGCACTTTGGCAAGGAGCTGAGGCAGAGGGGCGCCCTTCCTTTCTGTGTGGAAGGGCTGCCTGGCTGCAGGACACACCTGCTTCTCAGAGATGTCATCTGGAAACTGGAAACTGCTTCTCATTGATCTACCAGGCCAATCTCTCGGGTTGCTACCTGTTGCCCTTGGCCTGGGGGGATAAGAGGGAAAGGTGCTGGGAACTGACTCTGCTGTGCTCTTGGCTCTTCTGCTGAGCAGTTACACCCCTTCCCTTCTCAGGATGGTTTCTGATGCTTCTATCAGCCCTGCTTCCTTACAGATCTCCTGCATGCTCTTTCTGGCGCTTCCTCTTGTTTTAGTGAACTTTCTGCATCCTCAGCGTGATGAGATATTTTTGTTGTATCACTCAGATTCATGCCATGGTAAAGCAGATAGGACAGTGTTGGTCCATTAAGCACATTCCATTGACCCAGTTTTATTCGTTGTCTGTTATGTTGTGCTACGCACAGTGCTGGCACTGGGGACCTAAAACAGGATCTCTGTGCTCAGGCTGTTTACCTTCCATTAGAGATGTCAGGTCATGAAAACTAACACTCTGATCCGCTGATAAAGAGCGAAAGCAGGGATCAGAGAAGGGAGTGATTGATATTGCCATAGCTGGAAGCCAAGGGAGCAGGGAAGTCCCAAGGGGGCCTGGAGCAGAGGTTGGCAGTGAGACACCCACGGCCGCCTTAGGGAATCCTCGGATGGCTTCAGATCACGTTGAGTACTCTGAAATTATATGCCAGCTTTGAGTGCATGTCTACACACGAGCGTAAGCATTTTCTGGTGATCTATCAGCTTTCCACTGATAACTATCTGGAAATTGTCAGTCAGATCCTGGGCCAAAAAAGACTAAAGACCCTGGGCAGAGTGAGAAACGAGGAAAGTTAAGGATAAACATGAAGAAAAGCACTAGAAACGGGGGTCTAGTGAAGTGGGCACAGACAGAAAACCCTCAAAAGGGAGGCGGGAGGTGAGGGGTGTGTCCTGTCACTGAGGAATGATTTCAGAGAGCTTTGGTGTCACGTGGTAATTCAGAGCAGGACTGTAGAGCCAAGCTGCCTGAGTTTGGGTCCTGGCTCTGCCCCTTACTAGCTCTATGAACTCAGGCAAATCGTAACCACCCTGTGCTTCGTCTGTAAAATAGGAATACTAATAGTCCCTGTCCTATATAAGGTGGTGGTGAAAATTCAAACCGCACCTGACCCAGAAGACTGAGTATTACGTAAGAATTCATTGTAATTCTTCTGTTCATTCTGACATGTGCTATAGGAATTGTTAGGTGCTGTGAAAGTCAGTAGATGGAGGAATGAGAAGACCACTTGGCTTGGCATGTTGGAAGTGACCAATGAATGACCTCAGAGAGGGCAGAGCCAGTGAGGCACTGCAGCAGGAGCAGGCTGCAGGGAGCTGAGAAATGCAGCCGCCCTGTGGGATTGGGGGCCGTGAGCATAGGTGCTTCTCACACAGAATTTTCGGGTGAAGGAAAGGAGAGGTGGAATAGTAGATTAGGGAGGAGGATACAAAATTAAAAGAAGGGTAGTTTCTTTTTCCTCAAGTGGGGAAATCTGGAACATGTTTTTATGCTGAAAGGACAACACATGGGAGAAGAGATTAAGGAGAGTGGAGAACTGATGCCACGGATGGAAGGTCTCTGTGGGGGAGTTGAAATAAAACCCAAAGTAGGTAGCGTAGCATTAGAAGCTGCAAGGAAAGCATAGATGGTGACAGCGAAGTGCAGAGGGGAAGAGCAGGCAAAGTGAAGGAGTCTGTGTGTGAAAGCACCTTTATCTTTGGTGTCTGGGAAGCGTGGACATCTGCCAAGAACAAGGAGTTGGGGTGGAACAAAGAGCTTGAGAACAGTGAAGATTTGCAGTCGCCTCTGTGGGGAATTGGAAAGTCAAGTAAGTCAGGACGTGCAGAAGGCTTTTGGGAGCCTCACTCTCCTGAACTGGGAAATTACAAGTTTCTATTAAAGCTGTATGGTGTGTTTTTCTAGAAGCACCTAGTAGCAGGGTAGAGGGCAGGAAGAAATGGACAATTGTTTTAACTTAAGCCAGGAGAAAGGGGCAGGAAAAGGTTCAAGGAGGTCATGCAATAAAGCTGCTGGTAACAGTGAAACAGGTCAGCCAGCTTCTTTTCTCTTTCAGAAGGCTTCTATTATCCTTTAAAAATGCAAACCTCATCATATCACTTCCCAGCTATCTCCCATTGGCCTAAGATATAACAAGTCAAAAATCAATGGAAGACTCCGTGACTGGACCTAAACGAAAAGGTGGTATCTTCATCCCATGAGGATGGCATCTGTGTCATTCAGAGTCCCTCGGACTCGCTGGGCTCACAGCTGAGAAGACCAGTCCAACTGTGGCCTCTTCCCATTGGGCTACATGGAGTACCTCCAAAGATGAACTTTGGAGTCTCAGAGAAAACCTCACTTTTGGCCAAATTCTAAGGACTTACAAGATAGGAAAAAGCTTTTCACAGTGAATTCATTTCTCATATGGCTGGTTCCTGGTTGTACTCTTTGAGGAACCTCTTTATTTTTATCACCAACCCCCCACCCACCCCCAAAAAAATCTCAATTTTACACCTATCTTTATGCACAATGTCACTGTCAAATACGGCATCTAAAACAATTCTTAGTCATTAGGAATAGAGACAGTGGAAATGTAATGACTGTGTGCGATGTCAGAGGGATAGCGGATGGGGGAGGGGGTTCACACAGTGTGAGGGATATAAATGATAAACGTCTAAGTATTACTTTGTCTTGTGCACCTGAACTAATAAAAAAAATTTTTTTGATACAAAAAAATAAAACAATGCTTAGTCAAAATAAGTACTCAAATATTTGATTAATCAGTTATTGGTTTCAAAATTCTACTGCTTAATCGAACCTTAAATTTTATCTCCTGGACGTTCTTTTATTTTAAAAAATCCATAATTAGATTAATTTTACATAGACTAGTGTAGACTTTGAGTCTTTTGAGATTGAGATTAATGCGATATTAGGGTAAGTGCTAAAACCAGCACAAACCAGGGTAGTGCCGTCCTGTGTTACTGTAAACTTTACGTGCTACAATGGTATTTTCTCTTTTGTAGGTTGGATCAGGTGGTAATTCATGTAGGAGCACTCAGCTTGAAGGAGTCACAAGAACTGGTATGTATGTAGGTCCATCTGGGAGTGGCCACTTGAGGCACTTCCGTTTTTATGCTGAAGTGAAAATCAATACCATTTTTGCTACCTATTGGATGCTATGCTGGAGAATATAAGATGTGGGACCTCAGGGAGCTCACCGACTGGAAGCAGACACAGAGCCTTAAAGAGAGTAGCCCAAGGTGATAACTGCTGTAGCAGAGCTCTGAATAGGAGATGGAAGCCCCTCTTCCTCTGAGCAAAGTAAGGATGGCTATAGAGGTAGCTAAATTTGCAGGTAAGGAGCAGAATTTGAACCAACTTCCGTTTTCTCTAGGAAGTAAAAGGCCACGCCATCTGCTGGGCATAAAGGAAATGGAAGATGGGGTTCAGCCGTGATGAGTGGTAAAAATTGAGAAATTGCTGCCTGTAGAGTGGCAGAGAACTGAAACACAAAAGATTGCCCCTACCCAAGTTCACAGCAGCACTATTCACGATAGCCAAGAGGCGTTAGCAGCCCAAATGCCCATCTAAGGATGAAAGGATAAACAAAATGTGGTGCATATATACAGTGGAATATTATTCAGCCTCAAAAAGGAAGGAAATCCATCCTGTCATAGGCTACAATATCGAGGGGTCTCATTGAGGACATTATGTTAAGTGAAATAAACCAGTCAAGTGGATAAGGGGGGACTGCTGTATTTGGTATGTCTGTTTCCACCACAGAGAGCCTAATTTCCTGTGATGAGAGCAGTAAAGTCTCTTGTCATGTTAATGAGATGGCTTTTGGAAAACACCCTAAGGATGGGAGAACCAAGTGATTAATGTGATTAAAGGGTTGGAACTTTCAGTTTCAACACCCCCATCCCTAGGGAGGGGAGGGGCTGGAAGTTGAATTAGTCACCAATGGCCAATGATTTAATCAATCATGCCTATGGTATGATGCCTCCATAAAAATCTAAAAAGGGCAGGTTTCAAAGAGCTTCCAGGTTGGTGAACATGTGGAGATTTGGGGAGAGTGGTGCACTTGCATTCCGGGCGGTCGTGGAAGCTCCGTATCTTTCCCTGTGCTGTTCCTGAGTTATATCCTTTTATAATAAACTGGTACTCTAGTCAGTAAAATGCTTCTCTGAGTTCTATGAGCTATGTTAGCAAATTAATCGACCCAAGAAGGGGGTTGTTGGAACCTCCAATCTGAAGCTGGTGGGTCAGAAACACAGGTGATAACCTGGGCTGTGATTGGCATCTGAAGTGAGGGGACGGGTTGGGAACTGAGCCCTTAATCTGTGAGATCTGATTCTGTGTCTAGGTAGATAGTGCCAGAGCTGAGTTGAATTGTAGGACACCCAGCTTGTGGCAGAGAATTGCTAGTTGGGGTGGGGAAAACCCCACACCTACACTCATCAGAACTATGACTGGATCCCTAATGGTCTTCTTTCTTCTTTTAAAGGCCAAACATGCAGCAGAAATAGGAGCCGATGGCATTGCTGTCATTGCACCTTTCTTTCTCAAGCCATGGAACAAAGGTAAGCAGACAGGTGTAAACATAACACCTCACGTGGTCCACTTCTTTTTGCCTCCATTCACAATGGTTATATTTAACTCATGAAAGGCAAGTTTTATGTACTGGAGGCATGAAGTTACGATGGGTACAGAGATCTCCAGAATATTTGGCCTCTCCGGATCCATAAAAGAAAAGACTTCATTAAAGGATTCCGACTCTTTTGCCAAGTAATCTGATTGGGTCATCCACCAAGCTCTGGGTCACCCTGTCTGTGCCTGTGTTTGGGTCAGGTCTCCACTTGTCCTATCAGTTGTGCAGAGTGTCAGAGTCACGTGGCAAAGCATGTGACCATTTTTCTCCAAAAAGAGGAAATTACGTGCTGAGCATTTTGAGACATGTTCTTCTCAAGGTTGAATGAATGATGAATTTGAAAAGAGATTTCACAGAATCATCTATTGTCTTCCAAAATATCAAGTTTTTGCTTTCTCCTTTTCTTCTGCTTTCTCTACAGAAACTATTTGAGGTTTCCAAATATACTGAGTATTTTTAATCCTTTGATTAGCAAGAAACAAAAGAAATACAAATGTTAAAAGGATTAAAAACAGACAAGCTATTACTTGCATGCATGATTAAATAAATCCATAACTAAATATACAATGGGTCAAAATTATCACGAAATATCACCAGTTATTAGGAGAGAAAAAAGTAGTTGTTAATATAGATACATAATTTAAATACTACTATCTTGGGAATTCAAAATGAGCATTTTAAAAGTTTCTTTTTTCCACATGGCTTTAAAATTTTTTACATGAATACATTTTCCAAAAGACAAAGGAAAATTTTTTATAATAATTTTGTCAGAAATATTTGTCACAGAGAGAACACATCATGAGAGTATTCAGATAAAGAACATAAGATTCTCTCTCCCACTATCCAGTGGTGTGGAAAGGGTACGCGCTATTCTGCTGGATTTATTTATCATCTGCAGTATTGTTGCAATTGAAGCTCACACTGGATGGTGTAGAAAGTCCCAATTCCTCAGGAAACTAGAGTGAGCTCTCTTCTGAAATATCTGGATTTCTCCCCAAAAGGAAAAAGTACCAAACTCTGGTTGAATTATTGTGAGATGTGCCACTACTCTTGCAACTTTCCCTCTTTGAGTAGATGTTGGTTATCTTTCTGTTGTAGAATTTTCTCAGTGACAATGTTATTATTCTGATCCTAATGCAAAGTTCTTGTTGTTCACTGACCACCCTGAACCTCTCTGGGGTAAGAGGACACCAGTCCTACCTGATGGCCTTCCAGTTATTGTAAGAGTATTTCATGAGCTCCTCTTAATAGGTGGGAAGTGTCACACCAGTTTTCGTTTTTTTTTTAAATAGTACTTTAGTATGGTAGGACAGTGATCATCTTCTTTTGGCCTTTCTACAGAAAGGAAAACAAAACTTTGAATGAAGTGAGTTGCAAAGACATTGCAGGAGCAATCTCAGGGATGATAAGAGTGGGCAAGAATTTCTGCATTTCATGAGATGGTTCACCAGCGGGGAAAGCCAGTGTTTTACACGTGTTCACATCATGACTTTTCCTGCTGTTCTTTCAGATGTCCTGATTGATTTCCTAAAGGAGGTGGCTGCTGCTGCCCCTGCACAGCCATTTTATTACTATCACATTCCCGCCTTGACAGGGGTAGAGAGTAAGTACTGCTTCTTTCCATGTTTCTTTCCCTCCCCCTCTCACATCTTACCCTATCACACTAAGAAAACCCACTGCTTCCCACCCACCCCAGCATAACACTATTGATCAAATGGTTTCAACTGCTCCAAAAGAAGTCACTTATCAAAAATAAGTCAGCCCTTATCAATCAATCACTGACATCACCTTATAATGGAAGTCGAGTATGAAAAAGGAGTTTACCCACAGGCACTTCTAGCAGGTAACCTATGTCTATCACACTCACTCTTCCTTCTTATATGGGAAGACACAGCCTGTAAGCCCCACTGGGAAAGGGACTGTGTCTACCTTGTACCTGCTGTATTCTCAGTGCCTGGCACCTAAGAAGGTACTCTGACTTTTCCCCACGTTGCTTCTAGCCTTTCTTTTGTTATTACTTCTCCATCAAGAAGATTGTTACAATTAGATTTTTAAAAAAAGTTTCGATTCTTTTTTAAATCCCCTTCATTTCTAACTTCCTTAAAAGAAAAAAAAATTAGAAAGGGTGCTTTATAAATATCCATCTGTTGTCTTCATGGAACCGAAGACTTGGGGCTCCAATGTGACCAGTCCATAGGAACTGCTGGGTGAGGGCAGGTGATTCTGTGCAATCTGCAGTCCGCTCCAGCTGAGAACCGACGCTGGCAGCTCAGGGCAGATGTGTGGGGCTGATGAGGCAGATGTGTGGGGCTGATGAGATGTTACGTGGTATTTTCTGGAGGCGTGCAGAGTAATGCCACATTGACTGTTTTGAGCAGTACGTGCTGAGGAGTTGTTGGATGGGATTCAGGAGAAGATCCCCAGCTTCCAAGGGCTGAAATTCAGTGACACAAATCTCCTAGACTTCGGGCAGTGCGTGGATCAGAATCGCCAGCGACAACTGTCTTTCCTTTTTGGGGTGGATGAGGTAGGTCACCCCTTGGCCTATCCCACAGGTTAGTTTCCCTACAAAGCAATTGATGGAGCTGCTTCTATGGTAGCATCTTCTCTCTGTGTTTCATAAAAGTGACGACTCTTTGTCTGCTTCTGATTAGCAACTGTTGAGTGCTCTGGTGATGGGAGCAACTGGAGCAGTGGGCAGGTAAGCAGGACTCATGTTTCCCGGTGGTTAAAAATGGGTAAAGGGTTATATGTGGAAAGTCCTCCCAGAGAGGCTTTCATCGCCCAAATACTTACACTTCTCGCATGTACATCTTTTCTATAGAAGTTCCCTTTCTTTCCCACGTTCTTGCAGAGAATGAAGTAGGGCTTAGCAATTCAGTCGTTGTTATTAGAAGCATGGGTTGCAGTTAGAGGTAAGGGACAAGAGCTGTGCACAGAATTTCTTGGTCAGAAATTATTTGGTTACCAATAACAGAAACCCATTTGAACGAGCTTATGTGAGCTAAGGTGTTATTATAAAATACTAGGAAATTACATAAAACCCAAGAGGAGGAAGTGCAGCCAGGCCTAAGAGAAGATGAGAATACAGAGCTACCAATCTCTCAACAGCCAAGGCAGCTTGTTCTCCTCTGGAGACGTTCCCCTCTGCATGTCTGTACCACTCTTTTTTCCCGCCTTCTTTTTTCTCTCCAGATGGGTATTCTCTGCTTCCACACGCATGTGGTCCATCATGGCTGCCCGGCCATGGAATCTCAGGATATCACTAGAGAGCACTGCCTAGTCAGGTGTCCACCTAAGGTCCTGTCAGCTGCAGCCAGGAGAGTAGAATCATGTGGCCCAATGCCTACTCAGTAGAAGGCTTAGGGAAGGCAGGCAATTAGATTAGCAAGTCCACTGCATGTGTTAACCTAGTTTATTAGATATGTGCCCGCATGCAGATTGATCGAAATATTTGCATTCACTGAACGTGCATTTCTTCCCTGTCGGAAAAATACAGGGGAAGCAGAATCATATTCGTAACACAGCTTGGTGAGCATGGTCTTGACGAAGAGTAATTGAGTTGGATAGTCTTAATGGCTTGTTCATCAAGCCAGGACGGCCCATAGGGACATTTTTACTGAGGAAACCTGACTTGCTACATCCGCTGACCGTGGAACCGTTTTTTCCCCTGGAAATTCTGATTTTTTTTTACTCTTGTTTTTTTTTGCCTCCATAGTAGGCATTTTAATTCTGTCAACACAATGTATAAGCAAAGGACATTGGATTAGACTTCATGTCTTCCTCATTCTAATCACATTCCTCTCTATCTAACTGGGGACACACCTAAGATCCCTGGGATTCGTATTGTAGTATTCTGAAACTGCTCAGACGTTCATGTACATACTGTGACTGAGCGGTGTTTCACACCTACAGGCGCCTTTTCTGAGCTGTCTTATTTCATTTTCCTTCATTTATTACTGGATTATAATAGGAATATCGTGCTCTTGGAATCCCTTGCCGTCGACTCCAAGGTCTTATATGAAGAACACCCTGTTCTTGGTACACCAAGATAAACCTACTCTCTGATACTGGCTCACTAGATGAGAAGGCCTTAGCAACTGGAGAAACATTTTTGTTACGAATTTCTATCACCTATCTTTCTGCTTTCTCTAAGAATTCAGTGATTAGTCTATTTGTCTTTACTGGTAAAGATAGAGCTCTTTTTTTTTTTTTTTGTTTAAGTTTGTAGGAACATTTTATCAGACCAAATAACTTCTTCTCACTTGCCTTTTTGTAATAGAATTGTAATAGAAGGCAACGTGAAGCGATGGAAAGCCTTTGTGGCAACTCTGTAGCCCGTCTTTGAGCCATAATTTCTTCACGGTGAAGCAGAAACCAGGCCTCCCTTGCAGGCCTTTGAGAAGATTAGACATGATTTATGTCAAGCGCCTAGAATATAATAGGCACTCAATAAATGGCCTCTCATTTTATTAGTATCGTTATTAGTATAATTTTCCTAGAAACTGGTCTCTAGGTAACACATAAGTTGTCAGGAATTTAGGGAATCTGTTGGGACTTGCCCCTTTTATGTGGGGCTCCTTTCACCCAGCTCCTCAGCATAAGGCTTGGAGGACTCATCTCAGACTGTACATTTTCCCCACAATTCTTCTGTAGCTTTACGCCTTTGTGTGCTGTCCTGGGGCAGATGTTGGCCCCAGCAGCTCCCTACCAAGTACACCTCCAACTTCCACCTTTCTTTTTCTTTTTTCTAATGTTATCCTTTACCCACTTTTCTCCATTCCCTTGGGTGTTCTCTGCCTCCTCTTGGCACTGCTTAGAGTTGCTGGAAAACTCAGAACTGAAGACACCTGACCCTCTCATAGATTAGGGCCTAAAAATTGACTTCTGGAAGATCTGGTATATTTTTGCCTTTTCAGCAGTACAGGGGTTTCAAGATCTGCGCCTTTCCTCCTAGGTTACTGACCCTGCAGTATGTGCTGTTTTCTTTCCAGTACCTATAATTACCTGGGGAAAAAGACAAACCAGATGTTGGAGGCTTTTGAACGAAAGGACCTCTCTTCCGCCCTGAACCATCAGGTTAAACATTTCTTCCCTTCACGTAAATCACAGCCTTTTGTCTTTCCTACTTGAGAAGTCTTCGTGTCTCTTATCCTACCATACCTGCCCTTATTAAAATGGCCTAGCTGCCTCTTTCTTTACTTTCCTTCCGTTTCTTACTTTTTCTTGTTTCAAGTCAAACCTGTCCATCGTCCATCCTTCCTACGTATCTAATCAGGACAGGCCCCCTGTGGAAATGACTCCTCTCTATTCCTCTTGGAAATGACCTCATTTTTGTTCTATGTTCAAAGTATTTTGGGGACTATAAAATAATAGTGATAGATTTCTGGGGAAATGACCACAGGCTAGCCCCTTGAGGACATCACACTTGAGTCACCAGAGTATATGAAGAAGCTTTGAAGCTGGTAACCTAAAATGGGGAGACTTTAATCCAAGGTCAGAGCAGGTTAGTTCTCTTCAGCTTGGAAATGTGTGGAGAATGGAAAACATCCACCAGGCAGGAAACAGGAGCCCGGTGGGTAATCCATAAGGAGACGCTGGCTTTGAAACAGGAAGAGAAAAGCAGGAGTAGCTGGTGTGTTACAGGGAAGAGCTCCGGGGAAACAGTGGCTGCCATGACCATTACATGGAGGACAGCCGAGCTGTCCAGAGAACGAAGCCTCACTGGGTAGAACCAGTCTCAGCAGCTGGGTAGTGTCTGTACTTCAGGTAAATGGAATGAGGTGGAAAGAAATAGGGTCGGCTCAAGAGAAAGACTTGAGGCTGAGAGGCATAGGGATTTTCAGGTTAACTAACTTGACGGGGAGGAGTACCCCAAGAATTTAAGTGGAAATGAAAGGTGTAAGCAGGATCAGAGCCGTCGGTCTGTCCAGAACACTGAGCCAGCCTAAATGCACTGCCTACTCAAAGTTTAAATAGCTTATTTAATACTCACCTTTATTCAGCCCCACACCAGGTGAAACTGAAAGCAGAAACAGGACAGGGGCTTAGGAAGCTGTGCCAACTAAACTAAACATTGGCAAGACTTCGGTTTAAATTACGAAAAGAAGTCTGAATTGTGCGGACTCCGGCATCTCTTTGCATTCATGGTATTCATTTTCCTTGGTTCCCCAGAAAAAGTTACTTTTGAAAACTCTAACCTGTTCTGAGCTGAATGACAGGGAAATCATAGGATGGAGTAAACTGTGAAGCAATTATGATACGGATCCTTAATGATTTCTTTTTTTTGGCTGATCCACTTTTCTTCTCATTTCTTTTTTACCTTTAGTCCCACTCAAATAAATCATCCCACTCAAAACAGTATTGGAAAGCAACTTAGTTTTCTACATTCTCCGTTTCTTCTTACAGGAGGCAAGTGTGAGTGGGTCTTATTTACTCATTTATTCGCAGGCCAAGGACTGAGCTGATTGCATAATTTCAGTGCAGCTGGTCTCTGCCCTAAAGGAGTTTGCAGTCGTGTGAAGAAGCAGACTATTCGTTACAACATTGTTTATAATATTAATAGTAAAAGATGGAAACAGCCCAAATAACCATCTCTAAGGAAATGGTTAAGTACATTATGTTTGAGTTGTGCAACTGAGTTACATACAGCCCTTTAAAAGGATGAGCTAATTTTGTATTTACAGATCTGGAAAGATCTTCATGATATTAAGTGTAAAAAAGCAGCAGAGTGCAGACTTGTGAATGTCACGTGCTATAGTTCATGTGTAAGGATAAAAAGAACATACACCTATGTGTTTATAAGGCTCTGGGTATTAAAATTTTATTCAGCATTGAATTTTTGTTACTAGTATACAGTTGATTAAAACAACATCCAAGTAGAATGTTATTGAAAGTACGTCTCTTAATGAGATAAACAGGAGCTGTTTTTTATGAATCAGTTCATGAATTCATGGGTGAATATTACTTAATGCTAAGATGAGTGACAGTTCAGCGTCAATACTATTTCCGGTTTTCGTTTTTAGAGAAATTAGTGCTGTGGAACCCTGTTCATATAAATTAGTAGGTAAGAATAGAAAAAAGTTTGTTATAGCACTGTCGCTCAATTCTTTTTGAGTCCTATGCCAAAAATCAGAATGCATCATCATTTAATGATTTTCAGCTGACAACCTGAATGGCAACATTGAAAGCAGTGTTGAAAGCAAAAAAATTGAAAACCCTATGATTTTTTTAGAGGATCTGTTATCCATTAAGAGGAATCACTCTGTCACTCTCTTTGTTGATGCCAGTACCAACATTTTGATTTGCTCCTTTATTTGGTTCCCCAAGCTGTCCCGGGGCAATGATATGGGAGGTATGTCTTTGTTTTTTCAAAAGTGGGAGAAGAAAGACTGTGAAAGGGGAAATAAAAAAGGACAACCTGCAACCTCCATTATGTGCAATTTCTTATTATGATCAATTTTTAGAAAATAGCACGTATGGAAGTTGAGGATCTAGAAATGTATCCCCAGAAATCTTAGCCTTGGCCAAGTGCCCCTTACATATCTTGCAAAGTACCCCAGAAGTGAGTTTACCCAGGTTTGAAAATGGCGGCACTAAGCTGATACTTAATGTGAGCTAGATGGATAAAGGGTGTCTTCCCTTTCTGACCTCTGTGTTGTACAATTCTATCACTCGAACTTCTTTTCTGCACGGATCCATTTTATAAGGCTCATATAGATGAAATGATCCTACCTTACTTACCCTAGATGGCTCTCAACCATCCTCACGGGGCTGATTTTCTTCACTCTGACAGACCTTCCGGAAACTAAGGGGTGTGGGCTTTTTAGTTTGGGGTTTCTGTCATTTGACCTCTACATTCTTTAAATTGTGATCACAGTGATACTGACTATACATTTATGTGTTCCTTTCCAGTTTTGTATTCAGAGATTTATCAACTTTGTGGTCAAACTAGGTAAGTGTCCTGCCTTGTCTGCTACTGGAGAATGTAAAGGAAATGGACTTTCTTCAGGGAAAGTCATGAGGGATTTTGATCACTTTCTCTGAGGGGTCAGCAGGAGCATCATTTAATGCTCTATTACAAGTCGAGTTTTATCCCCAATACTGACCCTCAGGGCCAACCCTATATAGTGGTGAAGTAAACCTAGTAGGAAGGTCTTGGGCACCCTTCTCCAGTTTAGCACTTTGCTCACACCCCATTCTACACACACCCCCTTTTTTATTCCTTCTCTTCTACACCATCAGCCCTCCCCCACTTTACTTGCCTCTGCTCATTAAAATTCTACTCCCACACTGTGGCTGATCTCAGCCTAAGTCCTTGGAGGAAGGCAGTCTGAATATAGATCTTACTAAATTGTGAATGACTGACAGCTCTCCCAAGAGTATTTACAACTTAAGAGGAATTTAGAAACACAAGTAAGCTTAAATGGATAGAGGATTGGATAATAGGACAATGTAAAATTTGAGGGAAATGCAGTAAATTTGAGTAGAGAAACTTCTCCAGAGTCTCCTAAGTCTTATCCTATGATATGTGACAAATGCCAACATTCACTCCACTTGTGGAAGAGATTGGCCTTGCCTGAGAACCTGGGTCAAGTCCAGGGAAAGTTTTAGGTTTATTCTTGGCAAACCTCCTGCCTCCCTTTCAGAGCCTTTCTGCCTTTTCCTGGCAACCCTCCTGAGCCCAAGCATCTATTATACATTATGCCCCTCATTCTCACAGGCTTCTCAGTGAACTCTCTTCACCCTTCAAAGCCAGTGTTTCCCATTTGCTTTTCTCCTTTCATAATTTTTCTCCTATTTGTGTGCCACCAGTACTATTAATGACCTATTATTATCCCCTTGTCCTAAGCAATACCTTTCACAAAATGGTGGGTTTGGTATGATAGTTATACGTTACTGAAGCACATTAAAGTAGATACAGAACTATTGAATTTTTTAAAGAACTAAAAGTTTGCCTCTCTCTATAAGATCATTTTGCATACCAGCAGTGATATTGTAACAGTTTTACAAAATATAGCTCTAAGATATTACCTGAAAGGATTAACTCTTTTGCCAGCATATTTGCATTGTAAAAGGGGACTCTTGAAGATAGTGTTTATGCTGTAAAAGAACATATCGTTAAAGAACTCATTTCAAACTTCCTTGGAAGTTGGAGTTTTCATGGTTTAGTCAGAGAGAAACTTATTTAAATAAACTTGTAGTCTTCCCATGGAGGTAGCTCCCTATTTGACCATCGATAATAAGCCTTTGAGGGCCATTTTACATTCATCAGATATGTTCTATGTATTTAATGATGCTAGTATTTTTCTTCCCAATGCTCAATTGCTATTGTAACTATATAAGTCATGTTTGACTTCTGCAGTTACAAGAGTGGTTACCATCAGCGTCCAGACACTTCTGATTACAATGAACTACTGCTTGAACAACATTGACCAAAGTGTCCACTTGTACACATTTTTTTGGCACCCCCCCGTGTATACACACACACACACACACACACACACACACAGGGTGCCAAAAAAATGTATACACATTTTAAGAAAGGAAAAAAAACTGTATTAAAATTACGCTGATGGTAACCACTTTGAGCACCTCTTGTAATTGCAGAAATCAAACATGACTTGTATTCATCTTTTGTTATCGGTATATATTGAGTATTACAATTTTAACACAGTTTTTTCCTTTTTTAAAGTGTGTATACATTTTTTTGGCACCCTCTGTATTTATATCTGTGTTGTATTCTGGATTATTTCCTGAGATCTACCTTCAAAATCACTAATTTTATCTTTAGCTATATTTTCTACTATTTAGTTTCACTGGTTATATATTTTTCATTTCCAGGATTTCTTTTTGGCTTTTCTTTCAAATCTTCTTGTTCTTTACCATGTTTCCCTGAAAATAAGACCTAGCCAGACAATCAGCTCTAATGCGTCTTTTGGAGCAAAAATCAATATAAGACCTGGTCTTATATAATTTATAGTATAGTATAGTATAGTATAGTATAGTATAGTATAGTATAGTATAACATAATATAATACCGGGTCTTATATTGATTTGTGCTCCAAAAGACACATTAGAGCTGATGGTCCTGTTAGGTCTTATTTTCGGGGAAACACGGTATATGCTTGAATCAGATTACTTTCGTGGACCATTCTGTTTCAGCACCTCCTCACCACACTGACCTCTATATTCCTGCGACCTTGGTCCCTCCTTCTTGCTTTTCAGTTGACTTTGAGTCTTACTCTGTTTTGTTTGACAATTTGTCAATTGGCTAAAATTTTTCCAGCATTTCTATGTATTTGAAGTAGGAAAAGGGATCCCCTACGGCTGCTCAGTCTGCCATATTGACTAGAAATGTTCCCATCTTTTAGTGTGCCTAATGCTATCGTGGTAGTCACTGTAAAATCCCTTCTTTGGGGTGTTTGTGGTGAAGTGGACAGTCTCAGTCACGTTTCCTCATTTATTTTTCTTTTCTAGGTTTTGGAGTGTCCCAGACCAAAGCCATCATGACTCTGGTATCTGGGATTCCAATGGGCCCACCCCGGCTTCCACTGCAGAAAGCCTCCAGGGAGTTTATTGAAAATGCAGAAGCTAAACTGAAGAGCCTGGGTTTGCTTTCTTTCACTGATTTAAAGGATGGAAACTTGGAGGCCTGTAGCTAATGCCTCTCTATCAAATCAGGGTGTATGCATTGAGATATAATCGACCTTGAATATTGCATTCAGTTCTCAAGGACTTTTTCGATGAGCTTGAACTAAACGCTTTCCTAGCAAATGGAATCTCACATCAATCAACAAGTATTTAAGTACTTAACTACTATCCTACAGAAGTTTTATTTTCAAAGGGGCAAAACTTCTATTAATACAAGGAATTATGAGCCCTAAGTCATTCAATATTTCACAAAATCTTTGTGGAGAAACATCTGCTTATATGGATGTAATGGAATCAAGAAGAAAATTATAATTGATTAATTCTATCTGCTTTTGGGGGCTCCCACTATCTTGATTTCTGGTTCTTAATCCTATTTTAAAGTTTTCTAATTTTAAGCCACTGTAATGCACTTTAATTTTAATAAATATTCATTTGGAATCTAGGCCTACTCTGAGCTATTTAGGCAGGTATGGTAACTTTAATGACAAATTATGACATGTCTCAGCTGTGCACAGCTCTCTTGGCTGCTCAGTCTAACTCTAGGACGCTTGCTTTTAGATCAGGTTTCCCCCAAAACATTGGATTAGGTGAAGACTGGCATAAGTTCCTCTAACGAAGGGGTCCATTAGGGTGGTTCTCATATTAACAAAGGCAAGGCCTTCCAAAAATAATTCAAGTTTCCACTTGTTGCTTTATGAGAACTTCTTAAAGCTCAAAGTTTCAAAGAACCAGAGTTCTGCCGGCACCGCAAACTTCCCCTTTCCCCACTAGAAGGAAGTGTCTTCCCTATAGTATCCTGAAATATTGGAAGTGAAGGCCACTGTCCCTTCTGCAGTGAGCCCAGGGGCTAGTGTTATTTCCCAGTCACACTTTAAAGCAGTCAGTTTTCTTCAGTGATAGGTTTGGGGTGGACCCAAAGATCTCACTTGAGCTTTCCCTATACCCCTTCTTTACTCTTTTCTTTCTCTGTAATTTATCACTGGCTGTTTAATCTCCTTTCTATCAAACCCTGGTGTTTGTTTTCTTGTAACAAAGTGTATTGACAGTCAACCCTTAGTGATTTTAACTTTGACTATTTAGTCTATTAATTACCTAGGGTTTTTGTTTTTGTTTCTTCTTTAATTAGTCTGCTCATTGGGAGAGGAGAATTTGAAACTCATATCAATTCTCTTTATTTTTTATCTTTTAAAACTATAAAGAAAACTTTTTAAAATGAGAATTTGAAATTATCAGTGAATTCAATTATCTTTGCTGACCGTCTCTTTAATTGATCAGCTAGTTAAGAGTCATTATATTTCTGTCTCCTCACTCCTCTTTTTTTTCAATGAGGATAAATCTTGGGTATCCACAAAGCAAATAACTCTGTTTTTGATCTTCTAAAATCAGTGCTTGGAGAACTTTTAAGATGGTTAATGAGATTTTATGAACACAAAGAGAAATATAATCATTAAATCAAAATGACCAGTGGGGTGGCCTGTTAGCTCAGTTGGTTAGAGTGTGGTGCTATTAACACCAAAGTTGCCGGTTTGATCTCCGAATGGGCCACTGTGAGCTGTGCCCCCCCTTAAAAAAAATAAATTAAATAAAACAGCTTTCATTAAAAAAAAAAAAGACCAGGGCTGAGTTGAGCTCTATATATTGTAATATCCAATTCCTTAGAAATGAACAAGTATTATATAGCAGTAGTTTACTAAAATTTTTGCATATTGTGAACTTACTATTATCTTTGAATTTAGTTTTTAATATTAAAACTAAAGTGATGTGAAATATTTCATCCAACACAATGTTATAGTCTTTTCACCCTCTACCCAGCATCTAGTTTGTAACAGACATGTTTCCTGAATATGCTCCTCTTCTGTTTTTTTGTTTTGTTTTGTTTTGTTTTTGTTTTTGTTTTTGTTTTATTGTTGCTATTGTTCACTTTTCACTGAAGGTGTTGAGTTCTGGCTTTATGTGTGGATCTCCTCAGCCTGGGTGGGAGGCCTTTAGGCTTTGTCTCTTTTTTCCTAAGCCCCCTGCAGCTTTTAGTAAAAGGAAGCTCAAGTTCATCAGGGATCAGCAGGGACTCTCTCAGGGTAGGTGCTTAAATCAGGATTTCCTTGCCTCTTTGGATTCATTTCTTCACTTCAGTTTTGTTTACCTGTATAGCATTTTCTTACTTTCTTGGCAGCACATCAATGCTTTTTTTTTTTTTCAAACTGTATTCAATATTTGTTATTTTTCAGTGGTAGGCTTACTTAGGGCATCTCCATTTTTTCCCCCCAAGCTTTGGAATCTTTCACTTTAGAAGTCTCTTTTAAATACAGCAAATGTATAGTTTGCTGTGTGTTCCAATCTGAGAGTCATTTTTTCTTAATAGGTGAGTATAACTCATTTACCTTTATTGAAAGCTTTTCTAATGTAGTTTGCAGAAGGAAACATTTTGTTTATTCATGCAAATACAGTACATTCTATACTATTATCCAATGTCTTTCCCTGAATGATTTTACTCTTCATTGAAGAAAGAAAATAAAAGAATGAGTAAATGCTAAACCGAGTTATTTGGATTGTAGGAGAAACAGTTCTAAAGGGATTGATCACTAAGAGCTAGAATAGTTAAGAAAAAAAACGTAATGAAAGAGGTGAAAAGGATGGATAGGTATGATGGGCCCAGGTTAACTTGATTAGTCTGGATTTTCTTGAACAACCCCAACTTGAAATATTTTGTACTGCTTTCATGGGAAACACGAGTTCAAAAATTTAACAGTGACTACTACAATAGTTAAGGATACAAACTATTCCAAACTCTCTGAAGACAAAAGGATCTCCAGTTTAGGACAAAACAACTTTGCAGTTTCTAACCATTCATTAGTTTTTACTGAGCACTTAACGGTGCACCAAGCACGGTGACGAGTGGCCTGAGCCAGGCAGGCAGGGTTCCTGCCTTTACTGAGCTTACTTCTTTATCAGACGTTCGATTTAGAGTATCTGAATCACTACAACACCACCTATTGAACACCGTGCCGAGTACAGAACTAAGTAAGCGCCCTTCATGTGCCATCTCATTGAATCATCACAACAACGCTATAAATCTAGCACTTCAGATTTCCAGTTCTGACTTCGAAGGGCACCTCATCTACTAGGAGTCTCTATGACAAAAGCTGCGGAACAATTTGCTGCATCAAAATAGTACAAGACCCCCACTCCCAAAAATGTGCCAAAGCAGCCAGCACACTACCGGAAGTAGCGGGCTGGGGCGGGGCAGGCGAGGCGCCGCGGATCTCCCTGGCGACTGGACGCTCCGCGCCGCTACTGAGCCGCGGCCCCGCCCCTCCCTCGGGGCTCCCTCTGCCCAAGCTCTTTCTGCGCCTGCGTACGCGCACTGGCCACGCCCCCTGGCGCCGCCGTCGAAGCCATTTTGCCGCCGCCTCCTTGCAAGTTGAGGCTCGCTTGCCCGGAGTGTGTGAGGAAGGCCGGAGCCACGGACGGTCCTAAGAGGGTTGTGCTCTCGGGCACCAGGCAGCGGACGCTGGTAGGGGCAACACTTCCTTACTGCCCGTTGGCGCGGCGTGGGCGCCCGCGGCTCTGCAGCGGGGCTTTGTTGTGAAGCGCGGGCGGCGGTGGCGGGTGCGGGAAAGGGCGCGCAGCCGTGCGGGGTCCCGGATTGAGGGGTGCGTGCTCGCCACGCCTGCGGTGCCACGGCCCCCAAACCTTTCGCCCGGCAGTTTCCAGTCTCGTCTTCGAAGCAGCCAAACCCCACTTCCTGCTCCGGCCTGCGTGCGACGGTGGCGCTGTCTCAGCTCAGAGCAATGGGGTGAATGGCTGGTGGGGAGCCCGCCGTGCCGCCGCCCGCGCCGAGGGCCCTTCATTTATTCATTCAGGCCGCAAATCCTGGGCGCTGCCCTGCAGGCACTGTGTATGGGGCTGTGAACAAATTAAGCGTAGCCCTTGACCCTCCCTTACGGAGGCTGCTGTCGTGGGGGTCGGAGATAATAGGAGAACGAACGACTGCAGGTTTCGATGAAAAGCTATGTAAAGAGGGAGCTACCTTAGGGAGGGTGGAAAGGGAAGGCGCTTCGGAGATGGACCTTGGAGCTGATCGGTGCGGCTCAGCTGTGAAGTCGCAGAGTCAAAGCAGAACTGCAGAGGCACAAGGGAATTGTGAGGCTTCAAGGCAGAGATTGGAAAGAAACTGAAAGGCCATGTGATTGACTGGAGTGTGATGGGAAGGGCTGTGAGAAGAGTGGATCTTAGGGTGGCCAGAGTGGCAACGGGGGACTCATTCAGGACGCCATTGCTCTGCCCCAGGAGTGCAGTCGTGGTGGCGGGGACCTGGAGAGAAACGAATGGATAGAAGACGTGTTTTGGAGGCAGAATTGCGTAGTAGATTAGCAGTCAGACCACCTGGCTTGGCATTCTGCGTCTCCCAGTTCTAGGGACTTTGTCTTCTAGGGCAAATTAGTCTCTCAGTTTACTCACCTGTAAAGTAGGGGTAACAATAATAATGCTTTCTACGGTTGTTGGAAGGATTAAGTAAAATAGTTCATGTAGATGATTTTCTCCAACGGTGCTGTCTGGCTCCTAGGAAAGGCTCTATCTACGCGGATAGCTACGGAGGACCTCGGAGTGGATGACGCACAAGCTGTGACATGAATAACTTAGTGGATGGTGGTACCACTTAGGGAGATGCGAACACTGGGCTTTCGGGGAGGAGGAACAAGTTTGGGAAGGAAATTTAAAATTCTGTTTTGATTGCGATGCCAAGGTAGCATTCCGAAGAGTATGTTAGTGCTGCATTTAGATGAACTTGACTTTGGAGCTTAAAGACAAAGGACTGAATTTTCAATATATATATTTGGGCATCATTAGCATGTAAATGATATTGAATATTATGGAGGTAGATGAGACTACATACCTAGGGAGGAAGAAATTTGATAGTGTAGTCCTTCATATTTAATGTTATTCACCCTGAAGGCTTGTTTCTTTTTTTTTTAATTATTCAGGGGTGGAATTTAAAGATAGATATCGTCAGTTTTCCACAGCTTTTCCATCAATAGGATGGCCCCAGTGTTAGTCTGTCATTACAGGATAAACAGGTTTATGCTAGGGTCCAGTTTGATGACATTAGATTTAGGTGCTAACAAAATGCACTAAACATTAATGGAAGACAAAAGTTTGATGTTAGTAATGGGGTTTCTTTTCAAAGCAAATTAAATTCATAACATGTTTTCTCTGGTTCTAAATTTAGTCTCAGATATCTTATAATTTAGACCCGTATTTTGGACTTACAGTCTTCATAATTTTTGGTATTTTATTAACCTGGGAGTTGAGTGAGAGTGCCAACAAGTAAGTATGGTGTGTTGCACTTCAAGAAAACTTAATATCTTCAAATTTTAATAAATAACAAGGCCCAAAGGAGAGTTTTGTACAGAATATTTAAGTTAGTAGAGTACTGTTTTCAGTTGAAGTATTGAATACTTAAAGTGTTTGGACTACAATTTTGAGAACTGTTAGGAGACATAATCAGAATGAGAAGAAACTATTGGATGTATACACACAAAATGATGGATGATCATTTCTTAATATAATAAATAGTTTGGGTTTGAATTTAGGATTCTACAGTTACTTGAAAACTTTGTGTGCTCTAGTTTCTTCCTTTGTGAAAAGGCGATAATAATATCTGCTACATAGTGTTGTCTACCATTGTTAGGATTAAATGAGTTAAAACACATAAGGTGCCTGTTGTAAAAACTGAGACCTTGCATAAAATTTTTTTAAGAAAAGGTAAAAGTCACTGGTAGTTACCCAAAGATAACCATTTTGGGGGATATTTCTTTTCCAGGCTTGATTTATGCATATATACTTTTTATGTAGTTCAAATCGTACTTTTGTATCTGCCTTTTCTTGAACATGTTATCGACTTTCTAATTATATCATTAAAATTTCTTCATAGGCAATTTTAATAGCAGTGTGATAGAATATCCTGTACTTAACTTAGATTTTCAGTAAATTCCAATTGATTATTTCTAGCTTGGTAATTTCCAGTGTTTACTCTTATAAATAATGTGTTTTTAACTAATTTTTGTTTTCTTAGGTCTGAAGAAGACACTGGAATCATGGGTGATATTAAAAATTTTTTGCATGCCTGGTGTGGCAAAAGGAAGATGTCTCCAAATTATGAAATTAGAGCCGTGGGGAACAAAAACAGGCAGAAATTCATGTGTGAGGTACTAAAAAATACAGTTTATGTTTGTGATTTTTGAGGCTTATTTTGGTCTTAAAAAACAATGTTTTCTATTTGGGAATGTTAATGCTTTGCAGGTTGGATAGTGTTTTTTGTTGTAACTTGACTGCTATTCTGTATCATTATACGTTATTGTTAAGTGAGCATTACTTTTAAAACAATCTGGTAGGTAAATTATTCCAATTAGAGCATGTGTCTTCTTCAGTTCCCGTAGTACCTGTATGCAGATTGGAAAAGTTTACTAATTCCTATAGAAAGTAGAGCAGTTCTTGATTGCTTTAAGTCTGAGTGCTTAAAATAAATACAAATGGAGAGCTTGTTCTTGGGTGTTAAAATCAGCTACTAATGTGGAACATTCTGTTACATGAGATGAGAATATCTGAGTATATAAATTAATATTCTTATTTTTGGATTAGTTTATTACTGGACAACACAATTCAAGCTTTTTCATAAGACAGCCAGTCCATGAATTCTCTTAGGTGGTTATTTTCAGTGTGTTTATGGAGTATATCTCCAATAGTTAGCTGTTGTCCCTTAATGGACTATTGAATTACACATTTGTTAAGCCCCCAAATTACCTAGGATCTCAGTAACCTTTTCCTTACTGTTAGGTTCGAGTAGAAGGATATAATTACATTGGCATGGGCAACTCTACCAATAAGAAAGATGCACAGAGTAACGCTGCCAGGGACTTTGTTAACTATTTGGTTCGAACAAACGAAGTAAAGAGTGAAGAAGTCCCATCTAGTGGGGTAAGTACTTACGGCCAAGCACTTGAGGTGTGTGGTAAGGTTGTGCTAACCCAGTATGTATGGAGACTCACGGTCATCATTTTTCAGTGTTGTTTTCAAATATATTAATGTGTTCTCTAGTGAACCTTAGCATCGTATTTTCTCAGCACTGGGATGAGTTCCTGAAGATTTAATTTGATTTTTTTATCATGTACCTAACTTGTGGGCTTGGGAAATTCTTTTAATCTGTATTTCTTACGGTTTTCTGTATTTCATTCATTCATAAACTGATTTTTCAGGGCTTGTTGTGTTCTGTGTACTTCCAAAGATAACATTTTAAACAGAATATAAAAATCGGTAACATTTTAAGACACAATGTTTGCTCCCATTGACACTTCCATATATAGCAGAGAAAATGCAATGAAATATTCCTGTTTTGATACCATGATTATTTTAATTGTAATTATGTAAGTATGCAACAAAGACCCCTCTCTTGTACTGTTTTTAAGAAAGAAACTTTATTTCGCATTTAATTAAAAAATGAAAATTTCAATTTTCACAAAAATAGAGGGATGGTTGACATTGTAAAAAGATTAACATTATGATTTAAGTATAGATCTCTTAGGTGATGTAAATGAAAGATTCAGTTTTATAACACCTTTAGAAATAATATCTGTACCAATTTTAACAGTTTACTTTCACTGAATTTTTGTATGCTGCCTTGCTTATTATGAAGGCAAAAATACAAGTACACGGTGTATTTTATTTCATTGCTTTGACCCAGAAGTCAAGAGACTTTCTAATATATTGTACCTCTAGATAAGTATAGGATTTTAAATTACATTGGTTTGCCAATCTGTAAAATGAAGATACTGGACTAGATGATCTTGATGATTGATTATTTCTGGCTGTGAAAACAAGATTGCAAATATCTTTCAAATATTTGAAACCTCTGATATTTGCTCCACATGTTATGCGTCTTCCCCTCTTGTCTTGCAGTGTAGGTCTGCCAGAGGCAAATTCTGTTTAATTTCCTTTTATAGGAAAATGTTATTTTACCTTCTTTCTTGAATAATATATTCACTGTAATAGGATTCTGAGGTGACATTTTCCTTCTTTAAGAGATTGTTTTATTGTCTTCCATTGTTTTCTGATGGGAAGTCAAACTAAAATCATTTCCCCCTATATGTAATGTGTTATTTTCTTTGGTTGCTTTCGTTTTTTTCTTTACATTTGGTTTCTGTGGTTTGACTATGATATGACTAGGTATGGTTGTCTTTTGTATTAGGTTGGTGCAAAAGTAATTGCAGTTTAAAAGGTTAAAAATAATTGCAAAGACCGCAATTACTTTTGCACCAACCTAATACTTATCCTGCTTGGGGCTTGCTGAGGTTCATGAATCTTTAAATTTATGTGTTTTGCCAAATTTGGGAAACTTTGGCTATTATTTCTTCAAATATTCTGCTTCATTTTTTTCTTTTTCTGCGACTCCTATGTTAACATGTATGTTAAATCTTTTGATGTTACCCCATAGGTCCCTGAGGCTCTTATTTCCTGCTTTCTCTCTATTGGATGATTTCTATTGATTATCTACAAATTCACTGCTTTTTTTCTCTGTCAATTCCATTTTGCTCTTACGTCCATCCAATGAATTTTTTATTTTAGATATTCCCTTTTTTCATTTCTAGAATTTTCAGCTTTTTTCTCCCTTGTGGCATTTCTTGCTTTTTCATTCATTATAAGCATATGTTCATAATATGAAGGTGAATTTCCTTTATCTCATTGGGTATAGAGCATAATATCTGCTTCAAAATCCTTGACTACTAATTCTAACATCTAGGTCATCTCAGAGTTGGGCTCTGTTGATTGTATTTTCTGTTGAAATTGGATTACCTTTTCCTCTTTGTATGTCAAGTAACTTGGATTATATTCTGAGCTTTACGAACATTATGTTATAGAGACTAATGTTTCTCCAAAGAGTATTGCTTTTGTTGTATTGTCAAGCAATTAATTTGGTTGGACTCAGTCTGTAAATACTACGTTTGAGTAACAACTCAAATCTCACTTCAGTTTTCTGATCCTTCACTAAATGGTTTGGAGTCTGTCCTGTGTATGTGTAGTTCAAGGGTTAGCCAGAGATTTGGGCAGAGTTTATACACAGAATTTGAGTTTCCTCCCTCTTTACTTTCCAGGATTCCCTCCTCACTTTCTACCAGCTTTGGTTTCACCAAACTCTTAATCCTCTGATACTTTAGGTCAGAAAGACTAGGTTTTCCATTGGAGTTTTAGCCGCCTCACACAGTCTTTCCTGGGGCCAAAAGCCCTAGTAAACATGTTACACCTTTGCTGTTCCTTGCTTTCTCATTTCAAATCCTTTTCAGAATCTGTTAGCACTTTTGTTCACTTTTTAGTGCCTACAGATAGTTGTTGGGGGTCTTTGGTATTTTTTTTCTCCAGAGTTCATATTATCCATGGAAAGGTCAGGCTTGTAGGAGCTTTCTTGACTGTACCAGAAACAATACCCTGTTGTCTTTTTATTGCTATCATTTTAACATGCTCAGATCTTTTCCATTAAGTGCTCTGACTATGCATTTCCTCTTTTCTCCCTCACTTTCTGTGTTTCCGCTATACTGTACTTCTTGCAGTTCCAGCACCTTTCTGTTACGCGCTGCTTGTATGTGAATACAATAAAGAAATCTTTCAATCAAAAATACTGAAAATAATGACATGAATAAAGCTTTATCAGGCAAAATAAAATGATAGTAAAAATATTAATATCAGAATAAACTTTAAGGAAGAAAGCAGAAGAGAAACATCAGTTCACAGTGTACCACTCCACTTAGCATTAGAAATGCTGCTGTATGTATTGGCAACACTAAAATGATAATGTGAGAAAGTAACAGAGGGACCAAAACAATGTACTAAACATTTGGAAGTTTGAACACTTGGTTCTAAATGTAAATTAAAAATTGCAGTTACAGACTGTTTAGGTGACAGTATATATCAAAACTTTGGAAGGCCAGGGAGCATACATCATCAGTTTAGCTCAAATAAACTCTTATAAAAATTAACCTAAACAAACAAACACTAGAGAGCCACAGGAGTAGTCATTTATTTAAGGGACTTCAGATGCTTTTGTTACTACATAAATAGTTTTGTTTTATTTTTTAAATGAATGCACAAATAACTTTCAGCTCAGGAAAATAGAACAGATAAAATAGGAAGAAATTAATAAAGAAAAACAGAAATTGCTGAATTAGAAAGCAAAAAGAAAAGTAAACGTTTTAAGTAAACATTTAAAATGCTCTTTGTAAAAGATAAATAAAATAGTCCATTCCAGGTCTAATTTTTCAAAAAACTAAAATCCATGTCATTAGATGCGTTTGAGAATTCAGAATTTTTCTTATTTCAGGAAAGTAATATGGTACACAATACCGTACCTTATATGACATCTCTAGCACATCTGAGGTAAAACCCTGTAATCAAACTTGCGTACTACCTCACGCAATGATTTTACAAGAGAAAAATAGCTATTCAGTGGTCAACTTAATAAAGATTTTTAAAAAAGCATTTCACAAAATTAAATGCTTATTACCAATAAAGTACTTAAGAAATGGAATAGAAAAACGCTTCATTGACTTGCTAAAAGTATCATCTAAAAATAATAGTAAACACTGTACTGAAAATGAGCCCTCAAGCAGAGCTGCTCAAAGTGTTACAATTTGTGAGGTCAGTATAAAAATGAGTGAGCATTTAGAAACACCTAGAGTATTGTGACAGGAATCTTACTTTTTTTGAATCTAATAGAAAACTTGGGCTTGTATTTTGTATGTGTATTTCATATTTGTAGCAATTGATTTTTAGGTGTATTTTACAAAAATAATTGTTTCTAGTGGGTTAGGAGAAAAATCTCATAGCCAGTTTTTTATTGCAAATAGTTTGAGATGCACTGCCCTAGGGGAATTTCAACAAGGCCAAACTGTCCACTGTCATTACTATTACTCAGTGTAATGCAGTAACTAAAAAGAAAAGGAATATGTAATGTACGAAGAGAAATAAATGAGGTGTAACTATTAAAAAGTTAATTGGAAAATTTTCCTATTCATTGTAGTAGTAATAATTATAAAGAACCTAAGAATGTGTAGTTTATACGACCTGTAAGAACAATGCAACAGGTTTTTACTGAGGCATAGTGTCAGGAACTCTTAAGAGTCAGATTTTACTGTACGTACTTGACAGCTAACAATTCAGCCTGCCACAGTTTCATAGATGCCGGCAGAAGACACAAGACTCTGAGTTGGGGACAAAGGAGGTTATTACTCATGGCATAGCAGGCAGCATTAGCATCACGTTTGCATGGGTTCATCCTTGTCCCCAAATCTCCTGGGAAACAAATCTGCCACCTATGCCGGAGTACGATATTATCTCTGTCTTCCAAGGTTATTTGCTGTTCAAACATCCTGGAGAAGATGTTTAGGCAAGACTTGGAGAAACGCAAGATATCCATGGAGAATTTGTCTAGACAGATGGAAGACGTGGTGAAATGTAGGAGCCATATTGTGTTTCTGGATGGGAAGCTGTGTTATTGTAAGATGTCAGTCAGTTCATTATAGGGAAGTCAGTTCTCCCTGAGTAAACTATAAATTTAACATTATTTGATAAATTAGACAAAAAAGTTAATTAGCAAAAATATAATTGCTGAAGAATACCCAAAGAGAATTGAAGTGGAAAGTATTAGCCAATCCAACCACCTATTAATAAAGAATTTTAATTATTTTAAGATTACAGTAACTAAATTGGCACACTACCAGCTGCAAAATGGGGAAAAAAAACCCACCAAAATACATTAGAAAATAATGCAGAACATGTCTCAGGATCAGAAAGGCCATTTTATGGAGAATGAACAAGGCAGAAACTAGATTTGACTACAAAAAACTAGCAAAATACCTTTTGGGGCAATAAGTAGCATTAATAAAAGGAAATGGACAAATTTTTTACAACTTGTATGACAAATAGTGAATAGCACTAAAATGTTAAATTCTTAGAAATTAATGAGAACAGTGAATATCCAGATAGAGTAATGGGCAAAGAAAATGTAAATTAAAATAATAAGTTGCTATAACAAAATTCAAAATGAATACTGGTAAAGATGTAAAATTTTTCTATAATTCCCAGACTTGGAGAGGATGTGGGAAAACAGATCCATATATGTAGTGCTGGGCAGTATCCTGTGGAGTATTATGGTGCTATTTAAAGTGTTGGTACCTTTTAACCCAGGAATTGCACTTTTACGAATTTTTTGTAAAAGAAAAGCCAAAGTACAAAGAGTTTATGGCCGTGTTATTTTATAATTTCTTTTAAGATTGGCTGCAATCTAAATACCCATCAACATGGTATCGCTTGAGTTACGTATAACTCGTGTGTGTGCTGCTGTTGAGTCAGCTCTGACTTCTTGCGGGCGACTCCTATGAATGAATGACATCTCCATGTCCTGTCCTCACAGCCCTGCTCGGCTCCTCTGGACTCATACCTATGGCTTCTTTGATGGAGTCGATTCCTCATCTCACATTTGGTCTTCCTCTTTTCCTGCTGCCTTCTGTTTTCCCAGCATTCTTATTGTCTTTTCCAAAGAACCCTGTCTTCTCCTTTTGTGCCCGAAGTTAGAACAGCTTCAGTTTTGTCACTTTTGCCTCCAGCGATGTTTCAGGCTTAATTTGCTCTAGGATCCACTTGTTCGTTTTTCTGGCTGTCCAGCGTAACCGTGGAGCTCTCCCCTGACACTGTATTTCAGATGAATCATTTGTTTCCCGTCAGCCTTCTCCACTGTCCAACTTCACATCCATACATAATAATTGGGAATACAAGGGTGTGGGTGATCTTAGCCTTCGTCTCTAATGACACATGGTTGTTCTTAGTGATCTTTCCTAATTCTTCCATTCCTGCCTTCTCTTGATTTCTTGACTGTGGTCTTCATTTGAATTGATGACTGAACCCCAATGTAAGCAAAATCTTTTAACAGTTTCCTTTTCTTGGTTGTCCATGTTCAAGTTGTGTATTTCTTCTGTAGTCATGATTTTTGTCTTCTTGATGTTCAGTTGCAGTCCTGCTTTGGCACTTTTCTTTCACCTCCATCAGAAGTCCTTTCAAATCATTGCTATAGGTTGGTGCAAAAATAATTGCGGTTTTTGCAGTTCTTTTTAACCTTTAAACCGCAATTACTTTTGCACCAACCTAATACTTTATGTATAAGTACATCCATACAGTGGAGTAGTAAGTCATTAAAATTCATGTAGATCCATATTTAAAGAAGTAGAAAACATGTATAAAGTATTTTGCATTTGTCTTGGAACTTTATGTTTCCTCTCTGGAAACCTAGATACCCTCTTGGTTGGCTCCTCACTTGTGCTTCATATCTTTTCTCAAATGTCACCTCAGGAATGTGGCTTTCCCTGTTTGCTTTATTTAAATAGTGATCTCTCACAGTCCCTATTTGTCTTCTTTGCTTTTTTTTTCTCTATAGTATTGTATCATACTTGACTTGTATTATTGTCTAGCTCTGTATGAATACAGAATTAGAATATAGCTATTTGAATATCGCTGTGAGTACAGACATGTCTGTGTTGTTCATTGTTTTATCCTCAGTACCCAGAACAATGTCTGCCATGTAGAAGGCTCCTTCCTAAAAAATACTAATTGAATGTTGAATGTATTTATTAAGATACTAAGTGGAAAAAGTAAATTAACTATACAGCATAAACTGATTCTACTTTTTATGGAAAAATTATATTTGTGTACATATTTATATATAAACTCTCTAGATGGAGAATTATGAGTAATATTTACTACTTGTATCTTTTTCTGCCTGAAATGAGAATTTAATAGTTTTATAATCAGTGAAAACACAGATGTTAATATTATCAGGAGAGAAAGGACAGCACTTTTAAGTATCAAAGAATTGACTAGTCCCTGTGAAGGCGAAATTGCTGATACTGCCTTGACTTTTTCACTTGAAGGAAGCACTCCTTTTGCCCCCACTTACCGATGCAACTGACACCACAGCAGCTACTGGTGAAGGTTTCCCAGCAACCCGGGGGGGACCTCTTCCTCCACATCTGGCTCTCAAGACAGGTAAGGGACTTGAACATGTGCCTGAGGATAAGTTATGTGCGGTGTTGCTTGGTCATCACTTCTCTCACTTGGATAAAAAGAAATAACGACAGTAAACTCTTAATGTTGAGAGCGATCCCAAGGCCCTCATAAATTTGCAAATACCACCAGCTCATGTAATTCTTCTTATAAAGTGTATAGTTTAATTCTTTGCTGTCATTAGCTTTTACTAATTACTGATCTCTGAGTAGATTTGCACAGGCTAGACCTTTTGGTTTAAAGGGTCTTATTTCTTGCCCTGTCTTGTTTCTGACTTACTACTACCAAATACATTGTAGGCTTGCTTGTTTACCTTATGGGTCCCAGCCATTGCTGAATTCTATGTATTACCTAAGCTTTTATTGGTATGCCCACTGTAGGGTAGATTAATCAGGATATGTGGTCAACTTAAGTCTCAAATCCAGTATTTATGGAATGAGAATAACAGGAATATTTACTGCTTAGGATTGTGAGGAGTGTTGTTTTTTTTTAAGCACATAATAAACGTAGTGGAGTTAATGATCAGTCAGTATTAACTCTTTAGTTACTCTGCTTTTTTATCAGGATTCATCACTTTCTTACACCTTTTCAGCTTCTTATTTTCGTCACCAGCACTAGCAGACCGCTTTCTTCCAGGATCATATTTAGTGAAGAAACAGTTTTATCATTTAATCAGTTATTATATATGTAACAGCTTGAAAAACACAGCTACATTGAGAGTGCATGCTGGGTTATAAGTCATTTATGATCATTACTGGTAGCTTCCCCTGCATACCTGCCGTGGAGTTAGCATTCACAGTCTCGTACGTAACACTTAAAATTAACACTTTTCAGGCAAGTCATGGAGATGTCAGGCTCTTTCCAAATAAATGACACCTCGGATTTCTAATTATGGAATGCCAAAAGCTAAATTAGGAATATTCTTTAAAATATTCAGGATCTTTCTACAATATGATTCATCAAGAAAACAATCATTTCCTTTTCCTTAATAGAAAATAATTCTGGAGTTGGGGCCTCTTGTGGTGGTGCTCCTGGACCTACCTGGGATCGAGGAGCCAACTTGAAGGATTATTACTCAAGAAAGGAGGAACAAGAAGTACAAGCGGTGAGGCTGTCATCACCCTGTGTTACATCTCGGGAATGTGATCTAAGACTTAGTGCACAGCAAGATTTAAGATATTTGCAACTTGATAATTTGGTGATTCTTTTAAGTGGTTATTTTTTTTTTTTTTTTAATTTTTCTATTGGGGAATATTGGGGAAAAGTGTGTTTTTCCAGGGCCCATCAGCTCCAACTCGTCGTCCTTCAATCTAGTTGTGGAGGGCGCAGCTCAGCTCCAAGTCCAGTTGCTGTTTTCAGTCTTAGTTGCAGGGGGCGCAGCCCACCATCCCTTGAGGGAATTGAACTGGCAACCTTGTTGTTGAGAGCTCGCGCTCTAACCAACTGAGCCATTCAGCCTCCAGCAGCTCAGCTGAGCATCAGCTCTTTTACTTCACTCTTAATTGTGGAGAGCGCAGCTCACTGGCCCATGTGGGAATTGAACCAGCAACCCTGTTGTTCAGGGCTCCTGCTCTAACCAGCTGAGCCATCTGGCCACCCCTAAGTGGTGTTTTGAGACAACTTGTTCATAAATGACACCATAAAGCTAAGCTACCCATTAAATCTGATCATTAGAATTGCTTATGATATAAAATGATGTTTTTTTCCTAATTGTAATAAAAGGTCTCCTTTACTTTGTAGGAAATATAGTTACCTCAGTAAATTTCATTTTGAGAGCACTCATTGTAAATATGCCTTGATAAGACAACTTATTTTCCTACTTACTATATTTAAAGTAAAACCAGCACCAAAAAAAAAATTGTCAAATGTTTCTTAGGAACAATTTAAATACAGTACCTTAACTAATACCTTGTTTATACAATAGGACCATCAGATACAATATAAACTAATTCCAGCTCAATTTTGACTAGGATTAGAAATTACTAAAAGGAGCTTTTGCATTATAAAGGGGGTTACAAAGAAGGCATTGTTAGAAATTTCTGTGCCTTAAACATTCATAACTAAAATTAGCGCAGCCAAACAATTTTCATTGCTTCAACAGACTCTAGAATCAGAAGAAGTGGATTTAAATGCTGGGCTTCATGGAAATTGGACCTTGGAAAATGCTAAGGCTCGTCTGAACCAATATTTCCAAAAAGAAAAGATCCAAGGAGAATATAAGTACACCCAAGTGGGTCCTGATCACAACAGGTTTGCTTGTTTCACTCTTTGATAGTAAGTTAGGGTTGTTTTGGATATTCATTGTTCTATTTTTGTATGTATCTGGTTCAGTTTGTGAATTAGCTTTGGTTTGAGTTGTAAGAAGCAGATATATTACTTTGCTCAAGAATAATTGTCATTGATTTGTTAATGTGCAGTTTATCATGATTTGCACTTATGTATGATTTTAGCTGGTGAAGTTGTTTTGCAAAAATCTGTTTGTGTTGCTGGACTTTTAAGGGCCTCATTTAAATGTGAAAGGCAAAAATCACAGCCACACGTGGTGGTTTGTCCATAATTGCCTTAAAAATCTGCCAGAAGTGATGAGTTTATTCACTGCAGTATTGTTAGAGGCAGTTGTAATGATTATTTCTTTAATGGGTCAAGTTAGACACTTAAGTTTTAGAGTCTCGGGGGTAGATTGCATTACATCTAAATCCAAATTTCCCTCCAGCTTTGAAAGTTGCCAGCTCTCAAGAATACTGTTGTTGAAGTTTTGAGGGCTTATTGTAAAGCTGAACAGCCTCAGTCTTTGTGAGTTAAATTAGTCTACCTTTATTCTGTTAAATTTATAAAACTGAACATACAGGGAGGTTGTTGTAACAGTGACAGTATGTTTCTCAGCCTGCTTGCTGTTCTTCCTGAGAGCATTCCAGGGTGTAGTAATTATTACTCCCAGGAAAGCTCAGATGGATTAGACTCTTCTGGGGGCACTGTATTTTTATTGGAAGGGAGGGAAGGTTATAATGGAAACCTGGATGATTCAGTTTGCTGTCCTTATATGAAATTGTTCAAAATATGTTAAAAATATTTTCCTTGAAAATCAAAGTATTCTCCCTTGGGTGCATCTGGCAACCTTAAAATAATTATTACTAAAATAAAACTGACACTGGTCAAATTGATCATTCAGAGCATGTTCCCCCTCCTTCCCACCGTTTGGTTGAATCCTGAATTCTCAAATATGTAGTTCTGATGTCAGACTTTAAAATCCTCTGTGAGTGTAAAGGAAAGATGCAGTGGTTGGTGATTTTCCTTTCATATTATGTCCTTCTGAACTGCTTGGGCTCAGTAGCACCGGGTGACTAAGAACAGACAGATAACGAAAGTGTGTCTGCAGCTAGTTGTTGTAAATGTTTTGTGGTGTCAGTATTGTACTGACGTCTGATACAAGGAGTTGAAGAATTCAGGATGTGATGATAATCAGGGAGGCTGAGACAGTTTGGGGGGGGGAGCTGCAGGACCGCCTGGCTCCTTGAACGTCCTTTATTTAAAGGCACAACAGACAGCAACACCAGAGGTCTCGTTCATACAGACATGTGCTGCTGCTTAGGCTGAACTAAGCAATCACATGGGAAACGATTGTAAACTGATTTCTGGTGTCGCTGTTCCCCCAGGTGGAGGAGAATGAGATTGACTTTAAGCCTGGCTGAGAAACATACTGGCATCAGTGTCATTAAGGAAAGGGTGGATGTTGTTCCCCTGAAAGTCAGTGGCCTTTGACCCCTGAAGCCGCTGTGCCTGAAGGTCAGTTCACAAGAGATATAGGAAGGAGTCTAACATTTGTTTTTTTCCTTAAGCCTCATCTAACCTTTTATTCACAGCACAAAGTCAAGGTTAGAATGTACCTGAGCAATGCAAGGATCAGAAAGCATAATTGTCAAACGGTAGTTATTCTCTTGTTAAAACCTCAATCATTCCCTACAATCTGCTAGCAATTTTAGCTATAATTTTCAAAAATGCTTTGTTCTCCAGGACCTGATTTAAGTCAATGTGATATAAATAAGCTAAATTTCTTTTTTCAAGGGCAGCTTCCAACTGTAGGCAGATACCCCTGCCTCAGGAGCCACTCATATATGCAGTGTTCATATGTCCATGCATATGTGTGCGTGCATGCATATAATTTAGCTTATCTTAACAGACTGAAGTCATTAGTGGGTGGCCCATGCAAAAGAATCTTAAAATAATCACAACTACTGTGTTTCCCCAAAAATAAGACCTAGCCAGACCATCAGCTCTAATGCGTCCTTTGGAGCAAAACTTAATATAAGACCTGGTCTTATGTTATATAAAGCCCAGTATATTTTCTTTCCTTTTCCCTCTCTTATATAAGACCCAGTATGATATGATATGATATGATATGATATGATATGATATGATATGATATGAAAACCAGTATATTATATTATACCTGGTCTTATTTTGATATAAGACTTACATCAAAGTAAGACCGGGTCTTATATTAATTTTTGCTCCAAAAGATGCATTAGAGCTGATGTTCTGGCTAGGTCTTATTTTCGGGAAACACGGTATCGTTTAAAGAGCTTTGGTCCTATTTCATTTCTTGGCTCTAAGCTAAGTGGAAAATTCCTTTTAGTGAATGTGCTCTAACTATTCAGAGTACAACCTTTGGAATAAGATTAAGTAAATATAGAATCTAAAACCCTGACATTTTCTTTCCATGAAAAATTCGCTCATCAGCTTTGGTTATAGCAGTCTTGTGCCATTTGTACATTATTTAGAGTTTACATATTTCATTTGTTCTAGGATTGAGCAGAAGTAAATGTTTGCAATGTTTTCTTTTGTTGTGATTTGCCTAAGAAGTTGGAAAGCCTGCCTGATTTGGGAGTCCTAGATTTAGTAATTTCTAACAGTGAAATTCCTAACCTTGTTTGTATGTGTTGTTACAGGAGCTTTATTGCAGAAATGACCATTTATATCAAGCAGCTGGGCAGAAGTAAGTGTTACTGCTTCCCGTGCTCTTGAGCCTTGTTCAGTGGAGTAACATTCACATTAGAGTATTGAGCCACGTATGCATATAAGCTTTGTTAATTGAAAGAGTATATGATATAGGTAGCATCTAGGATATTTTAGAATATTAGTAATTATATGAAGTAGAGAGCCTATTTTCCCAGTTTGCCTGTGAAAAAAAGATCATGCTAGTGTTATGTTTCAATGGGTAAGGAGATGGTAGTAAGGAACTTGAAAACTTTTTTTTTAATCTTTCTCCATAAAGGCGTTCTTTCAGTTTAAGTAAAACTAGCTAGGTGAAATTTAGAAAGGAGTCAATTGGATGATAGGATTAAAGGTGAATATATGTAACTCAAAGGCCATACAGTCAAGAAGAAAAGGTGAGAAAGTTATCCTGAGGAAACAGACTAGAATGGGGTTATTCAGGAAGTAAGAAGGCAAAGATACACGTGTATTCTTTATTCTTAGTAAGTTTACAGCAGATAATGTATTGTGCTTAAATGATAATGAACTAGCTCTGTGTACCTGGTTTTGTCACTAACAGGTTTTGTGACTTTGAATAAATCACACCTTGTATCACTGGGATTCAGTTATCTGCTGATTGAGAGAAATGCCCTAAGGTTCTTTCCAGTTTGAGAATTCTGCAGTAAAACTAATGTTTTAAATTTCGTATATGAAGGACTTTCCTGATAGAATGAAACTTTTGAATGAATCATCAGGAGATGATGTTGAATTTTTTATCCTAGACCTTAAAAATAAGTCATTTTGAGGGGATAGGATATTAAGGGAAGAGGATAAAGACAGTCCAACTTCTGTGAGCCCAGTGACCTGACCATCAGAATTAGACTAAATGGCCTAGTTAGGCACGAAGCTGTCTCTGCCTGCCCCTTCTTGCTTTATGTCATCTCTCCTGAAACTGAAGATATTGAAGGAAGGAAAGGAGAGGAAACTTTCTATTAGCTTTTTCTTTAAGTACGAGCAACTGCTAGCTTCAGTCTAATGTGTAGGGCTCAGCAAACTACAGCTCTCCGACCAAATACAACCCACTATCTGTCTTACAAAGTTTTATTGGAACACAGCTACACTCATTTGTTTATGTTGGGATAGCAAACGTCTGTAAAGGGCCAGATCATAAATATTTTAAGCTTTATGGGTCACATATATAACACTTATTTTTGTCGTATTTGTACAACTCTAACAACATAAAAGCCATTCTTCATTCCTGGGTCTGTAGTTTGTCAAACCCTAGTTAAGTATTGTCTCTAGGTGGTTTCAAGCTTTAAAGGCAGAGTTGAATACAAGTAGTTGTGAATAGTTGAGTAGTTGGATCTACAAAGCCTAAAATAATGTATTATCTGACTTTTTGTAGAAGAAGAATACTACTCCCTGGTCTGCGTGACCGCTTTGGACTGATTTGTATTCTTTTGATTATTTTGCCTTTTGACCTTTTGCTTTTCAGAAGTTAAACTGTTTTCTTCCCCATTTTAATCTCAAAGGATGTTAATGCAACTTTTGTTGAAATACGTTATTTGCTTTTATAGTGATGATTTGTGTGTTAGTATCAGCCTATAATCAAGATGGTTACTTAGTTGATACGCTAATATGGAATTGCTTTTGGTTAGCAATTAGAATGAAAAAGAACATAGAACCCAGGATTTACTCTGATTTTAGGGTGGCTTTTGTACCTAAACCCCTAGTTGCTTATGAAATAAGGTGTTTCTTTACTTAGATGAGTTATTCTTCTGTTTTTGGTAATCCTGACCTTAAATTATAGGGATATTTGCACGTGAGCATGGATCAAATAAAAAACTGGCAGCACAGTCCTGTGCCCTGTCACTTATCAGACAACTCTACCATCTTGGAGTGATTGAAGCTTACTCTGGACTTACGAAGAAGAAAGAAGGAGAGACAGTGAGTCTTTAGACTTAGTAGCCCAGAGAGATATCGTAAAATTCAATGTAGCTATTTTAGTATTTGGCTAAAGAATAATTTGTGGTTCTAGGAGTATTACCTTAAGAAATGGAAATGGCCCTACTAATCATCTGTATCTGGCTGATTGCTGTGTTTACAGTGGGTAGTAATCATTGAGTAATTCTTTCACAGAAGGGAACTAATTGTTGGCTTAAATATTATAGTGTCGACCACATACACTTAACCCTGCAATAGTAGATTAGACTAGTGCTTATATGTATGTTACATGATTTTCATGGGTCATCATTTTTCTCTAGATGGAGCCTTACAAAGTTAACCTCTCTCAAGATCTAGAGAATCAGCTGCAAAACACCGTTCATGAGCTCAATCTTGAAATCCGGCCCCCAGTAAGCATACAGTTATTTAAGTTCACCTTTGTATAGAAATTCTCTAGTCAGACAAGCAAGCAACTGGTATTGGTGGTTATTTTGTTTTTCTTTTTTTGTTTGTTTGTTTTTTGTTTTTTTAATAGCCTGATGATCCTTCTGTGCCTGTTGTACTCAACCTTGGCAAACTGGCTCACTTTGAGCCATCTCAGCGAAAAACCCAAATGGGTGTAGTTCCTTGGTCACCGCCTCAATCCAACTGGAATCCTTGGACTAGCAGCAACATTGATGAGGGGCCCCTGGCTTATGTGAGTGCAACATTGTTTTTGAGATCAGACTCTTGTATTTCACTTTTGAGTATATTTCATTAGGCTGTCTGGATAAAAAACAGATTCAGTTTGAAGATGAGTTATGTGCTTTTGTTTGACTGTCGCCTTCCCATTGTACAGGCTACTCCAGAACAAATAAGCATGGACCTCAAGAATGAATTAATGTACCAGTTGGATCAGGATCAGGATTTGCAAGCTGTAAGTCTGTGAAGTATGTAGTGCCCAGATCTTCAGAACATTCTAGATATGGGCAAAAGGACAGTGAATAATGTATTTTGCCCTTTCTAGGGAGGAACATCAAAGGTGTTTACCAAACTGCTGACCTTAGTTACCACTAAGGGTAGTAGTTGTGAGTGAAGGGCCTGGGATTATTAGTTACCTGCAGTAGTGATATTTGGGGTAGTAACTCTTTTTGATGTTTTCCAGGGGTTTCTTTTCTTTAAAAAACAACATTGAAACATCAAAAGAAAGGACATGTAGATGCAATGTTCAGGGAGAAAGGGGGAAAATTAAGGTGTGGACAAGGCCACTAGATAGATACTTCAGAAATTTAGTGAGAAGGGACAATTCTATTAGAGAGACAAATGTATGTATTCTTTTATGAAAAAGTATGTTTTGGATACTAAGCCAGTGGAAAGTAATAAGTTTTTATAGAGATGGCAAATTTGTTTTAGCATTAAGACAATTCCTTCTAATGTATATGTTGGTAGAAATCTGACTGAAGTGTAATTTTTCTAATACAGATCTTTCAGGAGAGAGATTCACTACCTGTGAAGAAATTTGAAAGTGAGATCCTGGAAGCAATTAGTAACAATTCAGTTGTCATTATCCGAGGCGCGACTGGATGTGGTAAAACTACACAAGTTCCCCAGTTTATTCTAGATGACTTTATCCAGAATGACCGAGCCGCAGAGTGTAATGTTGTGGTAACTCAGGTAAGTCGTAAGCCAACTTGCTAGGTGTGTGTCTGGTGTAGATAGAGTTTGAAGGTGGAAACACCTAGGGGCCAGACTATTCCTAATTCTTTGATCAGCTCCTCCTTTGTAGCCACAGAAGGTTCTGAAAGCGGTAGAGCACTAGGCCCCCTAAAATTTAAAAACAAAACATAAAAAGAAATTAAGTCTTGTTCTAATCTCCAGTGTCCTTCACTGATAAGCTAAACTGAACCATGTGGGGATTGTTTTCTCTGGGCTAGAGAGAGTCTTTGGGCCTAGAATCAAACATACTGAGAGTACTTCATCCTGAGGTCCACATCCAAATCTTGGTCCTGTCCATCTTATCACCTAATGATAATCAGTGAAAACCAGTCAAAGCAAGAGTAGGCAAGCTAGCAAAACATAATGGCCAGCTTACTAATGCTTATTTCATGCCATCATTTCAGGATATAGCTGTCTCTCATAAGATGAGAACTCAGAAAATAGAGAACGTGGAGCCAAATGTGTTTGTGATGTCTGGTGCCTTAGAAATCATTCTGTTGCAGCCTAGTTCTATAACTGTATTTGAATACCAGATGAGAAACAGGTGCGGTTCTGGGACCTGTGCCCTTTCAGTTGATGACTAAGATAAGAGACATTATTACAGTTCTGGATAAATGTCAAGAGGGGTACATAAAAGAGGCGCATCCTAGAATCGCCAAAGAGCAGTTTGGGACTGATCTTCATCTGCCTGTGGTATGGAAAGTTTTGCCCAGAGTCTGGCACATAGTGATCTCAGTACTCGGTAAATGTTAGCTGTTTCAGTTGAAGTGAACACACATAAACTGTAAAGAAGAGGTAATCCCTTAAAACCACCTATGACTAAAGCACGACTCTGGGCAAGAGAATAAGATACTACAGAGAAAAAGATAAACGCGTGAGGTGTGATTAAAAACAAATGCAGTAAATGTTTAAATTAAAAAAAATTATTACAGTAAAAGACACATTGCCATGAATCCTCCTCAAGATACTCCTCCTCGCTTCGAACACACTTATCCCATCATTCTTGCCACTTTCTGAAGCAGTTCTGGAAATCCTCTTTCTTGAGTGTCTTTAGTTGTGCTGTCATGGCTGCCTCGATGTCCTGAATTGATTTAAAATGTTTTCCTTTCATGGTCATTTTGACTTTGGGGAAGAGCCGGAAGTCTTAAGGTGCCGGATCCGGTGAATAAGGTGGATGAAGACACAATGTAATGTTTTTATTTAACAGATATTGCCGTACCAGAAGCGATGTGTGACACAGAACGTTGTCATGATGGAGGATGAAGTAAAGACTCACGGAAGAGGACTTCCAGAACTACTTTAGAAAGTGGCAAGAATGATGGGATAAGTGTGTTCGAAGTGAGGCAGAGTATTTTGAGGGGGATTAATGGCAATGTGTCTTACTGTAGTAATTTTTTAAAAAATTTAAACATTCACCATATATTTTGATCACACCTCATAAGTGGAATGAAAATGTAAAGAAAAGCTCATATCTTGGAGGATAATTTGAAGTGTTATGTTGAAAGGACTTGATGTTATCCCTTGTTTTGATAACCACTACTTACTAATTTCATTTAAATCAGTTATTGTGTTAGTTTTAACATTTAATAATCCAAATGCAACATGAAGCTATAACAATAAGAGGAAAATAACTAGGAAAAGGACTAGATTGGGGGTAAAGAAAATTTGTATTAACATCTAAAGTCATTTCTATGAATTTAGGCAGAATAACTTCTCTGAGCTTGTTTTTTAATCAGAATGAAAGATAGTCTCACTCGTGTTCTGAAGCACAAATAAAATAGTATATGCAGTCATGATATTTGCTGTTATGTTTTACAGATGTTAATTGTGATTATTCTGGAGGTCTCCAGAGCCTTGATTCTCCTTTATAGTCATTTGCAGAATATAGACTATTTCAGTATACTCTAAAATAATTAAGAAAGGAACAGGTAAGCCATATGTGGAAAGGTAGCCCTGAAGGTGTACATAGAAGGTGATGTTTTACTGGGGAAACTTGCCCTGTATTTATTCACTGTGGGAAAGTATGTAAAACAATTATTGAAGCACAGAAGATCAAGGGAAAAGGGAATAAGTAGAGCAATTCGTTAGGCTCTCAGGTGATAAGCAGTCTGAGAAGTGTTTAAACATTCATTAGTAGTCTTACATTAAGCAGTATTCTATACAGAATGTTTATCTTGTGAATATTTATGAGAATTCAGTTATTTTTAGTTGCTTTTTTCTGACTATAAAAGGAATATATAGCCATAGGAAAAAAATTAGAAAAGTAAATTTTAAAAGAAACCAAAACCCACTCAGGATCCCACCATCCAGAAGTAATAATTTTACTCTTGGTCTTCATCTTTTCAGATTGTAATGTACATACATTACATGTGCATCATCTTCACCTGTCCTCATTATGTAACAGCATAATATGGTATTAGAGCAACCACATAATTTCTTCATGACTTCGTAATCTTCCATTTTATGCATATACCCTTTATTCTTAAATGATGGGTTGTTGTTTTTTTTAAAGATTTTGATATTACGTATGCCAGGATGAACATACTTGTATATACACTTTATATACTCGTTTGATTATTTCATTTGGAATGAAGTCCTAGATGTGGAGTTGTTGGATCAAATGGTATGCGTATTTTAGCTCTCCTGTACTTTGTTATACTCCCCTCAGGAAAAGTCACACTGATTTCCAATTGAATTAATTGTGAATGAAGAAAGCGCTTCTCTTTTTAGTGTGTATCTTAAATGTATTTTTGTTTGTTTTAAAGTCAGAGCTGTTGAAACTGGAAGTTGATAAATCAGAGAAGCTTACAAAAGATGGGAAGGAGAAGGCAGGGTCATCTGTTTGCTGTTTGAATAGTCATCTTGATATTGATGTTTTCTGTTCCTACTCAAGTAAATTTAGCTGATCGGGCTCCTGAAAATAGTTGTTTTAGCACCTCATGTTAATTTGTAATACCCTCTATCATGGGTGTCTTCCTTGAGTCTCTTAAGACAGAGGTGTTTGGGAGGGCATTAGAGTTAAGAACTAAAATAGATACTACTTAGGGAATGTGCCGTCTCCTGCCCATTTCATTTTAGAAGGCTAGAAACTAGAAAATGATAGCCCCCAAGGTGGTAAAAGGAACCCCTGTGTACCCAGTAGTAGCATACAAATACACCTCAGAGGAGTCAAGTATCCTAATAGGTTTTTTTTGTTACTGTTATTGGGGAACACTGTGTTTCTCCAGGGCCCATCAGCTCCAAGTCGTCGTCCTTCAATCTAGTTGTGGAGGGCGAAGCTCAGCACCAAGTCCAGTTGCCGTTTTCAATCTTTAGTTGCAGGGGGCGCAGCCCAACATCCCATGTGGGAATTGAGCCAGCAACCTTGTTGAGAGCTCGCGCTCTAACCAGCTGAGCCATCTGGCTGCCCCCCTAATAGGTTTTAAGTTCTTCTAGAAGCCACTGCTTACTAGAAATGCTAAAAACTGTAGGAAAGATAAAAGAGGAAGGGGATAACAGTAGCTTTGAGCATTCACTTGTTTATAGAATGCAAAGACTTCTTGAAGGGTCCAGAAAACTTTGGACCCTTAACGCAACTATTCTCTTGATGGACAAATACAGAGTTCCGTTCTTCAGTAGCACTTTTCTTCAGGGTTAGTGAGTTGCCAAGTACTGGTGGTTAAAAGCTAGTCTAGTTCAGCAAGTCAAGGCACATACACCAACGAGAATGTAAGCTCAGGGAAGTTCACAGTATGTTGAAGAAGGCATCTTTTCATTCCTTCTCTTTATGGACAGTGTAACTGTGAACAGGTGACTCTACACTTACCTGTGTTTGTTATGAGCCCCATCCCCTAACGGATTCTTGTATTAGGGATGTAGAAATTCATAAATCGTGCTTTGTATTAGTTCAAAGGATATTGATAGTTCTAGTGAAGTTAATGGTATTTTTTGTTTTTTCAAGATTGAGCCTCTGATTTCTTAAATAGTCATGTCAACCTGGAATATCTTCATATAGGTACTTAACTCAGAAAACATTTTCTCAAGGAACTAAAATCCAACCTGTGATCAGGAACTTTGTGACACAATCAAATTCAAGGCAACTTAGAAGCATTCAGTTTTTATAAATCTTCATGTGCCTCCATAGCTATACCTTTAGGACATAATATCCACCAAATAAATATTGTTTTGTATAGTTAGAAAATAGGGAATGCTTCAGAATGTTTTCCAACACTTAGACCATTAACCTATAGTACTCCCCTTAGGGCTGATCATATTTATTGCCGGAAACGGTAATATATACTCAGTTTCCCCTGCTGTGTAAATTCATCAAAAACGAGTGATTTCATTCAGTTTCTTATCTCTAGCATCTTCTGTGGCACCTGATGCAAATATGCTATAAATACTTTATGAGGTAATAAATGAATGAGAGGTGGCCACAGTAGATATGGCAATGAAAGATTGTTCACCTTGCTAATACCCATACGTCTCAGTTAAGTCATTTTTTTAATGTGTGCCTTCACTGTTGCAGGCAGTTAAAATAAGCTCACCATGTGTGTTCTGCCCCATTCTTTACAGGAAAATCACTCTGAATATCATTAAGGGTTTAGGCCAGTGGTGAAGAAATTTTATTTTCTATAAAAGTGTCTACCATAGAATTACGTGGTAATTTTTTTGTCCTGATTTTTTTTAATGAATTTTGGAGCTTCCTAAAGATATCATTACTATTATTGTTTCTGTTGATACTGAGGTGGCAGTGGGACACATTTATTAAAATAATTAACCCTGATAAACAAGTGTAACTATAATTTTATAGCTTTTAAGTCTTGTTTTCTTTTTTTTCATCTCAGCCCAGGAGAATCAGTGCCGTTTCTGTGGCAGAGCGAGTTGCATACGAGAGAGGAGAAGAGCCTGGGAAAAGCTGTGGCTACAGTGTTCGATTTGAGTCTGTACTTCCCCGCCCTCATGCCAGCATACTGTTTTGTACTGTCGGTCAGTACTGTGCTTTATTTTGGTCTTTCATTTGGGGTTTATAGTGTGGTGTTTTTGAAGAAAACTTGGTAACAGCACAGAATGACTGGAAATAATAAATCAGGGAGTCAGTCTCAGAATTCTTGTTTAAATAGAACTTTGGGCAGGTTTCCTCCCTGCCCATCCCCCCCCCCCCCCCCCCCCAATGGAGAGCATGATATACCTGCTGGTTGTTGTAGCTTAGAGAAAATAAAATCAGGTTACTAGAGTTACATCTTCCTGATACAGTTTCCTGAGGTTATCGCAGTTACAGCAGAATTGATTGTCCAGAAATTTGTTTCTCTGCACTTTTCTATCCTCCCTACTTTAATCAACATAGAAACTCTTCTCCAGTTGTTGCTCTGGTTTTCTTTTAAAGGTGTCCTCCTAAGAAAGTTAGAAGCAGGCATTCGAGGAATCAGTCATGTAATTGTAGATGAAATACATGAAAGAGACATAAATGTAAGTAACTTGAGCATTATGGTAAGGTGCTAATACTAATATTCTGAATAAAAAGAAACCAAAATAGAATGTCTGCTTTATTTTTTCTTTGCCCTCTGCTTACATCTTCTGTCAAAACCCTGAACTTCAGTCACTAAGATGTTGGACATCTTTATTAGCTAGCCTGTTAAAATTACTCTGTTTTCTTTGTTAAATTCACAGAATTCTAAAAGTAAAGATCTCTTACTGTGACGTAAGTATAGTTGCAGTGATCACAAAGAGCTAGCATAATTCAGTAATGGAACTAATGATTGTAATACAGTTTCTCATTGAAATGGAGGCTTATCGGCAGTAAATTTTATAATTTTTAAATGTAATATAATTAAAGATGTCTTTCGGATGTTTGCAGCTCTAATCTTTTCAGCTGTTGATGATCGTGCCAGAATTAAGGAGAAACTAAAATTTATTTTGTACCTTTCCCTCATTTGGTCCTTGGCAAAACTTGTCTAGAATTAACTTAGATAATAATTATGTAATTTGAAAATTGATACCATAATTGGATAGTATGTCATTCAAATTGTTACCAGCTTTTACTGCTTAAAACGCTTGTTAGAGTTCCTCCTCTAGAAAATACTTTTATAGCTGTTCTTTTTAATCATCTTTGGTTTTGGCAAAACTTTGACCTTTTTGGTTGAGCTAAAGCAAGTAAGAAAGTTTGGATGGTTTATCAGATGACTTTTTACATCAGAAATTTATTCAGTAGGGTAAAATTTTTCCTGTTTTTGTCATTCAGAATCTCTTGAAAGCTTTGTTTTTTTCCTAATTAATCAAAATTAAATATTTCAAGATTGTCTTTTCTAGTATGGTACCATACCAATATTCTTAGAGTTTAAGTAGTTTTGGTCAACTTGCCTTGAAAGATTGTCAGGTCTATGTTTATTATTCACAGTGAAAAATAGAAAAATACCTTTGCGGAAACATTTTATGTTCTCTTGCAGATGAACCTTATCTAAATTTGTCACTTTGCAGGGGAAAAACCAAAAGAACTTGTAGACCAATTATTATAAGTAATAGAATAGGAAAAATTAACAATGTGGCTGAATAAAAGGTTAGTTTATAAAAGTCTGTTGCATTGTATATATTACAAACAAACAGCTAGAAAACAACTGAAAAGATAACATTGCAGTGCTCAGAATGTGAAGTGCCTAAAAATTCAACAAAAAGACATGCAGGACTTCTATAGAAAAATAAAACTTTTGCAAAATGCTGAAAAAGACCAGATCATGTTCATGGTCTAATATCACATAGATGTCAATTCTCCCAGGTTGATCCACAGTTTGAATGCAGTTCTAATCAAATTCCAAGAAAGGGTTTTCATAGAATTTAATAGGCTGATTACAGACACTAATAGGGAAATTTTATGGCCGAAAATAGATAGGACTTCTGAAGAAGAAGAGCAAGATGGATGGTCTTGCTTTACAGATATCAGGACTTAATTTGAAGCTATAATAATTGAGATGGTATAGTACTTGGGTTGACAGTTTGACCAATGATGTGATATAGAGTATAGAAACAGATTGTGTGCTATATGCTGCTTTGGTATAAGAGAGTGACGACATGTCAGATCAGTGGGAAAGGAAGTGAACTGTTCAGTCAATGGAGATGGAAACAATTGGTCATTCGTAAGGAAGTGGTTGAAATTGGGTTCTTACCTCAGAACCAAATATAAAAATTAACTCCAGATAGGTTAAGGACTTAAATGCCAAAGCAGTTTTAAAACTTAGAAAATGTAAGTAAATGTCTAGATAACAGTGTCCGGTAGAAACAATGTGAGCCACATATGTAACTTTAAATTTTCTAGTAACATATTTTAAAAGGTGAAACAAAACAGGTGAAATTAGTATATGTAAACTATTTTCACCATGTCGTCAATATAAAAAAATATATTGAAATAGTTTTACATTCTCTTTTTCATAATAAGTCTTCAAACTTTGGTGTATATTTTACATTTAGAGCACATCTCCGTTCAGATTAGGCACATTTCGTGTGCTCAGTAGCCACGTGTGGCGTGGCCAGTGGCTCCTGTACTGGGCAACATAGTTCTAGACCTTTTGGAAGGATTTCTTAAAATGCACTAACCATGAAAAGCCTGATTTGTTCATCTATATTAAAACTAAGATTATTTGGTTATTCAAAAGGTACTTTAAAGAAAATCACAGGCTAGAAGATTCCAATGTGGCCAACAAAGGATTAGTATATTTTAGAAATATATAAACACTTCCTACAAATCAGTAAGAAAAGCACAGATGACTCAGTAGAGAAATAAGCAAAAAATACAAACAGGCATTTTACAAAATTTTATAAAATAGGAAACATTTGGCTAATAAACATGAGGTATTCAGTCTCATTGGTGAAGGAGAAAGAACAGATCAAGACCATAATAAGGTACTGCTTTATATCAATTTGATGAATAAAATTTAAGTGATGATGCCAAGTGTTGGAGAATATGAGGATCAGAAGGATCTCTTATCCACTGCTCATGGGAATATGTGAATTGATGGAACTGCTTAGAAAAATAGGTTTTTATCTCCACTGTTACTGTATTGCACTGTAAACCCTTTCTTTTAGGCATCAACAAGTTCAGCATTTACACACTGTAACTGCAGTTGCATACCCACACTTGCCCATAGAAACTTGCATATGTACAGCAAGTGACATGAACAAGAACTTTCATACTAGCAAATGTTCACCATAGTGAAACCCTGGAAACAACCCAGATACCTGCAGTAGGTACCACAGATAACCTACTGGTGAATTAATTGGTACCATGTTTCCCCGAAAATAAGACCTCGCTGAACCCTCAGCTCTAATGTGTGTTTTGGAGCAAAAATTAATATAAGGCTCGATATATTAATTAGACCGGGTCTTATATTAAAATAAGACCGGGTCTTGTATTAATTTTTGCTCCAAAAGATGCATTAGAGCTGATGGTCTGGCTAGGTCTTATTTTTGGGGAAACACGGTATATTCACACATTTGGATATTAAACTGTCATTAGAATAACTAGTAATACATATGGATAAATTTTAGCAGTGCTATAGTATGTGAAGAACGAAGAATAAATAATAGAGATATGTTAACATACTTTTTAAGGTATATCTATAGATGACATGAAAGCTATATGAAAAGGAATATAAACCAAAGATTCAGTATGGTGGTGGTTTTCTATAGTTGGGGAGGGCAGAGTGATGGGCGAGAGGACCACCCACTCGGCCAGAGAAAAGTTTTGTCACTGTTCTAGCTTTCATGTTCTTTGGTGGATTGATGGATACTTTACATTATTAAATAATAAATGTCTTAGCCATTATTTTGTTTGAATGAACCAGATAAGACCTTTTCAACATTTTTAAGACCACATGTGATTGGATAACTGATTTTTGGTTCATCATGGGTTTCCCCTTTTTTCAAGTCTGTGTGCCTACAGATATAAATTTCACTGAAAAATTTGAGATGAATTCTTTGCTCTCATTAATGTTTTTATTTTCTCTACCCAAATAGCACATTTTTAATCCCCACACGTATTAGCCTATGACTGTTGTTAAAAACACTGTTACTGTATTGCACTGTAAACCCTTTCTTTTAGGCATCAACAAGCCATCTAAGAAACTGAATTTCACTGATGTCTGTGGCTATGTAGCACTGCACATCTTTTGTGTGTATCTCATGAGCACGGACTTTTTATGTAATTTTTTAAATATGTGTGTTTGTTTTAATAGACAGACTTCCTTTTGGTAGTGCTGCGTGATGTGGTTCAGGCTTATCCTGAAGTTCGTGTTGTTCTCATGTCCGCTACTATTGATACCAGCATGTTCTATGAATATTTCTTCAATTGCCCCATCATTGAAGTTTATGGGAGGACTTACCCAGTTCAAGGTAAATGTGTGGGGGTGGTGCTGGAAGATGAGTATCTTTTGTGCTTCTGGGGAACATAATTGATCAGTTTCTTAATTCTGGAGATGAGGAAAATGTCCTTTGTAGTTTAAAGGACATTTAAAATACATGCCAAATTAGAGTATCAAATGCATCATAGCGTCTTTGGGGCTTTATTCAAGACAGTAAGTACAGACTGGGAAGGAGAACAAGTTTCATTCGCTACTTGCAGAATTTGTATATCCAGTAAATTTCCTGCCTTTTATTTATAGCCAAACTTAACTTTAAAAATTATATACAGTCAAGTATAAATCAGTGTGGTCTATAGTTGGTCATGGGAAATACTGTTAAAAGTTTAAGCAGCCAGGGTCAAAGTAACGAGAATCAACGAGAATCTTTCTAGATCCGGAGCAGGCAGATTTTTGAAATGATGTTTAAGGTGAATATTTTAAGGTCAAGTTATTTCTGATAGTTATAAATGTTTCTTTAAAAGACTGTGTCATCACCATTTTCTAGTAGCTTGGGTTAAAAAACTGAATTATGGCAGTCTGAGGGCATGAAAATAAGCTCTGATGTTTGTAATGGAGGTATGAAATGATGAATGGCTATTTTGGGGTGCTAATTTTTGAAATTCTAAAGTAAGAGTAGCCCTGAAATAAAAACCAATGCAATTGTATCTCACAAGAGTACTAAAACTGCCTTAAAAGTAACTGGGCAACATGGATGGACCTAGAGAATACCATGCTAATGAAATAAGTCAGATGGAGAAAGACAAAGACCGTCTGATCTCACTTACATGTGGAATCTAAAGAACAGAATGAGCAAACAAACAAAACAAATAGGTATGGGGGAAAGAGAAAATGAGGGTTGCTAGGTGGAAGACGGGGTGGGGATAGGGGAGAAGGTAAAGGGATGAGAAAGTACAAGTCAGTAATCACAGTATAGCCATGGGGATGTGAAATACAATTTGGGGGATATAATCAATAATGTGAAGATTTTGGAGGGTGTCAGATGGGCACTTGTCCTATTAGGGAGACCACTTCAGGGATGGTGTAGATGTCTGACCACAGCTCTGTACACCTGAGGCTGAAGCTGAATAATACTGTATGTCAACTATAATTAAATATATATACAGAGGGTGCCAAAAAAAAGTATACACATTATAAGAAAGAAAAATATCTGTATTAAAATTGTAATCTATACCAATAACAAAAGATGAATACAAGTCACGTTTGATTTCTGCAATTACAAGAGGTGCTCAAAGTGGTTACCACAGCATCCAGACACTTTGGATTATGGCGAACTACTGCTTGAACAACGTTGACCAAAGTGTCCACTTGTATACATTTTTTGTATGTATGCATGTGTATGTATTAATATATGTACGTGTATATATGCATATATACATGCATATATACATACAGTTGCAGGATGTGGAGTACAGCGTAGAGAATAGAGTCAATGGAATTGTAACAGCTATATATGATATCAGGGGTAGTAGATTGGGGAAGGGGAGTTATCACTGTGAGGGGTATAAATGTCTATTAAATTGTTCTGTGCACGTGAAACTAATCAAAAAACAAAAATTTAAGAAAATACATGAATGGCATGGTAGAAGCCAGGTTTACTGTTGGCGTGAGAGGTTACAGGTAGGAGGGAAGGCTTGAATGAACCGTGTGGTACTGGTTTATAGTTAGAGACATTAGTAAGAACTAGTGTTTAGATGCGAATGGATAGATACAGAAATAATCATAGATGTGTATGAATACGTGGGTTAATACACATAATATTCCCGAGCTCTGTCTGCTGAGCAGCCCTAGGAGCAGTGACATCCCAGTAGCAAGGGTCATGCCAACAGCAAGATTTTATTTCCAGTACCATTTTTTTTTTCCAGTTAAAGAACCAGATGTCCTTGGAGAAATGGCTGATTCTACAGTTAAGTCAGGGAATATAAGAAATGGAATATCTTATAGTACCAGAAAGTAAGGAAGTGTTCTAAGCGCGCACGCGCACGCACACACACACACATACACACACACACACACACAGAGTGATGGAGACAAAGGGACTTAGGAGCCAATCTGAAAGAGCTCTCAATGGCCAAAGCTGGAATAGTTGAAGCAAAAAAATAGTAAAATAACATGATATTGGATTTGTAACCCTAAGTATAAAATGAATACCCATGAATAATCTATACGGCAGTTAAATAAATGGGTAATAAAGACAAATGTGTCATATAGACGAACTCTGAAAAATGTATGTAGGTAGTCTCACTCACAAAAGTGAGGCTTAACGGCCTGTCCCTTGAGTGTGTTGTGCTTAATGACTTGTTTCCAAAGAGTAAGTATGGATGGGGAAACAAGTAACTTGACAGTGTAGTAATTGCCAAACACTATCTCAGGTGACCAAGTTTAACATGATCAGTGATGAGTCATGTTGATAGTACGTGCCCTGGATATAATGTGATGAGAAGGGTGCTCTGGGGCTCTTTGGGCTTAGAGGCAAATGTTTAGATTATGAGACACTGCTGGGCCTGTCAGAACCTCAGGAACAAGACTAATGAGCAGCTGTTCCAGCCTTCACATTGCGGTCCTTCAGAGGAATAACTGAAAGAACCTGTTTTATGTGCACATCCCAGTAGAGGAAAGACGGACTGTGGTATATACTATTGTGGTGATGTTATTATGTGTAACTCCCCGACAGTGGGACTGTAGGGCATAGTACATGAGCGCAATAGGCGTTCCATGGGTGTTTGATTAAATACTGTATGTAGAGGATGCCCGACTGGCGTTGTGGGAACATGTATTAGAGATGCCTCACCCTCCAGCAAGGTCCAAGAGATGGAGACACTGAGTTTGGGAAAAGAGATTATTGCCACTGGCAGTTTTTGGCAGTTGTGAAGAATCAGATTAATGGGTATTAAGATAATTTTGAATTACGAATTAGAAAATGAGTTTTAAAGACTGCTCTATTCTGAAAGTTGATGGTACTTACCTGACTTGGATTGTCCTGGCAGAATACTTTTTGGAAGACTGTATTCAGATGACCAACTTTGTGCCTCCACCAAAGGACAAGAAGAAGAAGGATAAGGATAAGGACGAAGACGGTGAGGAGGATGATGTAAGTGAATTGCAGAAAGAGTTCTCATTATGGGCACATTGTTACAAGGAGGAGGATGGATTTTAGTAAAAATGCGCAATGAGTTAGCATTACAGAAAGCTTTTTTTAAAAAATGACTGTAATGTCTGTCTTTGAATTAATTGATATATATGTCACTCCAAAGAATTTCATGTTCAGTGACAAGCTCATTTCATGCCATGAGTTAAACCATCTGTGGCATAAAGTCAAAAGAAAAAGAAGAGGAAAGAATAAGATGTGTAAAGGCCACGTGGTTAGAGAGCTCCATTTATGAGGCTTTCCTGCTCGAGTGTTTCCCGTGGGCCACGTACCTGGGAGACTGGGGGCAGGACCTTGTGCCCCACCCCAGAGCTACTGAATTAGAACCTATATTTTAACACAATGTCCATGCGATCCAGATGTACAATAAATTTTAAGAAACAGCAGCTTTAGTCCTAGATTAGAGAGGCAGTATGGTGATGACATTGTCAGATGGAGAGAATAAACTAGGGAGTAATAAGGGATTTTCTAAGAAGAAACAGGAAGTGATGCTTATTTTGTAGATCTTGAAAGTTGGACCAAACAAGGTAAAAATTCATCTTGGAACTGGACATTTGAATAGAATGAAAAAATGTAAGACAACCAGCAGTGGAAACTTTGATAGAAAATAATCTGGAATTGTATGTTTTTAATCAGAATACCTGAAGATGTAAATGAATAGCAAATTAGAGAGTTTATCAGGTTGCTGGGAAAAGGCCTGTTTTAACAACTTTGTCATTACTGAAGGCTTCGTTTATCATTGATTCTAAGACACAGTTTTTGAGAACTAGCACATTATTTCTGAAATAGGTGAAGGTGACCAAATACCCTGCCTGTAGGACACTATTGAAGAATTACAGGACTTCGTATTTGGTATGCGATGAGCCTGAGAATTGCCAGGGGAGGCATTGTGTGTAGATAAAGTAATTATATATTGATTGATTGATACAGAGGACAATAGGAGCAGCTCATTAATCAGTAAGGAAAATATTTTTGAAAAACCAAAAGTTTATAATAAGTAAAATATACTCAGTAGAAGGAGTTATTAGAAGTTTCAGAGTCAAATGTAAGACTTTGTGCTTGAATTTTAGTCATGTCCTAGGGGAAATATTGGTCAGTAGAAAAACTAAGTATGTCAGTGTGCAATGGGTGGTACATTTTTGGAAATTAGATTTCAGTGTTCCAGGTGTGACTAAAGCACTTGAATTAATAAGGACATTAGGTGTCATTTGAATGTCAACAACAAATCTAAGAGACTTACGAGCTGTTGTGAGAGCTGTTGTGATTGAGACCGTTCAAAATACGTCTCCCTGTGTTTTATAGGCAAATTGCAACCTGATCTGTGGTGATGAATATGGTCCAGAAACAAAGATGAGCATGGCTCAGCTGAATGAAAAGGAAACTCCTCTTGAACTCATTGAGGCTCTACTTAAGTACATTGAGACTCTGAATGTTCCTGGAGCCGTGTTGGTCTTTCTGCCGGGCTGGAATTTGATTTACACAATGCAGAAGCATTTGGAAATGAATCCACATTTTGGTATGTATGAGTCTTTGAATTCTCACATGTATGAGAGAGAAAAATGAATGTTTTTGCTTGTGCCCTAGCTAGTCTGTGAAAACAAAATTTAGTATTGTGTCAATTTTTGAATAAAAATGCGTTATGTAGAGAGCAGTTTTAAACTAGGCTCTTGTTTTTGGAACTTAACCTTCCTGTATTGTTACAGGAAGCCATAGGTATCAGATTCTACCTCTGCATTCTCAGATTCCTCGAGAAGAACAGCGCAAAGTATTTGATCCAGTTCCAGATGGAGTAACCAAGGTAAGTAATAAACATTGGGGTTATGGGGTTGGAAATGATGACATAGATCATAAACAGATGTTACCAGCCTTCAGAGAGCTATCGGAAAAATTGCAGTCTGTCTAAATTGAGAAAAAAACGGGGCTCTTTCTGAGTTTAGTAGGATTTTTTATTATCCGGTCAATGGGCAAGTGATTTTTTTTTTTTTAAGACTTCTGTAATTCTCTTGTTATTTGTTACATAAGCAAATCAGTCAGTTTAAGTACATAATAGGAAAATATTTTCTGAAGTGTAATTTTTCTTAATATTCCTTCACAGGTTATTTTGTCCACAAATATTGCTGAGACAAGCATTACCATAAATGATGTTGTTTATGTCATTGACTCTTGCAAGTAAGTTCCCAGGGAACCTATTTGCCTAGAATAATTCTTTAGAATGTACCGTGTAGTATCTCGTATTAGCTTATACCTTATTTTTAAATCCCTGTGTTACTATCACAATTACTGTACGTCTTTTACTGGGTTACAGGCTAATTAATAATTTCTCTTGGTGTTGATCATAAGATTTGACAGTGCCCACTTTAGGGAATGGTGAATAGTATGCAGCTGTTTTGGTCATTTAATGCTAGCTGCCTATGTGTAACATTGAAGGGCTCGGGTTGCCTAGGGGTTCAGAAGGACCATGCTGGCACTGCTTGGTGAGGTCATGGGAAGTGCCACGTATTCCAGCACATAATCTTTAGATCATCGATAGCATAGGGAACTGAAAAGCTCCACTAAACTAAGGAATAGAGTTGACTTGAATAATTGTCACTTATATTTATGTGCCATGTCCTGTTTAAATGCTTTACATTTATTAATTCCCTTGATGTTTATAAATAAAGATCGTATGAGGTAGTAGTATACTCATTTTCAGATGAGGAAAATGAGGCTCAGAACAGGTTAGTAACTTAGCCAAGATCATCCGGCTGGTAAGTGGCACATACGTGTTACGTGGCCTTCTGGTAAGTTCACAGGCGAGGACAGAGTCAAATTCTTACTGGTGCTGTTCACAAGTAGACATTACAGTTGGCGTGGCTATCTGGAAATCATCCACCACTTTGTGGAAATATAATAGTTACATGTCAGTAGTACATGTGAGTCTTGAATTAACCACTGTCTCCTTCTTAGGCAGAAAGTGAAGCTGTTCACTGCTCACAACAATATGACCAACTATGCTACAGTGTGGGCGTCCAAAACAAACCTGGAGCAGCGGAAGGGACGAGCTGGCCGCGTGCGGCCTGGATTCTGCTTTTACCTCTGTAGCCGAGCTCGTTTTGAGAAGTAAGATCAATTCTGGAATAAAGATTGAAGTTTTCTTTTCTTAACCCCTAACACACCTCTTCTCTCTCTGCCCTGCCTTGAACTTAATGAACTCAGTGCATAAATGCCTCCAGTTGAGTGTATAGGAGGAAGCTTAGCTTGGAGGACAAGATTGTGGTAAGAGAGAAAACTCAGAAGTTTTCGATGATGGCATGTTTGATACCGGTTTACTGTTTACTAATAACCTTTCAGTTTTGTTTTGTTTTTAATTTTTAAATTACGTTGGCATTCACTGTTTTATATTAGTTTCAGGTGTACACCATGGTGATTAGACATTTACATAATTTATGACATTATCCCCCAATTAGTCAGGTACTCAACTGGCACTATACAATATTTATTATAATATTATTAACTATGTTCCCTATGTTGTACTTTACATTTCTGTGACTGTTTTGTAACTGTATCAACTTTTACTTCTTAGCCCCTTTACCCAATAACCTTTTAAAAGGAGAATATGTGGACATTATTTTGACTCCACGTAGCTTTATCACTGTAGGATTACTAATATTTATGCAATGGTTAACTTTCTGGAAAATGTCAGAATAATAATTTTGTATTTATAAAATATTTCTTTTTTTTTTCATTGTTAACACATCATCTGTCTCACATGATCCTCATATGCTTGAGAAATAGAGGGCACCGTGATTGAAAAATACGGTGAATGTTTAAATAAAAACATGTATTACAGTCAAAGACAATTGCCATTAATCCCCCTCAAAATACTCCCCCACACTTCGAACACACTTATCCCATCCTTCTTGCCACTTTCTGAAGCAGTTCTGGAAGTCCTCTTTCGTGAGTGTCTTTACTTCATCCTACATTATGACAACACTCCGTGTCACACATCGCTTCTGGTAGAGCAGTTTCTGTGAAATAAAAACATTATGGTGTGTCCTCATCCACTTTATGCACTGGATCTGGCACTGTGCGACTTCTGGCTCTTTCCCAACGTCAAAATGACCACGAAAGGAACATGTTTTGAATCGATTCAGGACATCGAGGCAGTCAGGACAGCGCAACTAAAGACACAAAAGAAGATTTCCAGAACTGCTTCACAAAGTGGCAAGAATGATGGGGAAAGTGTATCCTAAGCACGGGGGAGTATTTTGAGAGGGATTAATGCAATGTGTCTTTTATCGTAATACATTTTTAAAAATTTAAACATTCACTATATTTTTTGATCATACCTCATGCTTAAAAAAGGAAACTAAAGCTTAAGAAATTTAGTTGACTTCTCCAGGACTGAAGCCCAAGTCTGTTAATACGATGTCCATTTCCATTTGTACTACAGGGCCTTTGAGAGAATGTTTGTGGATGGGAAATATGGGTTAAAAAAAAAGCCTTGTCTCTCTGAATTACAGATTTAAGATAGGTATTTAGTTGTATGTTTCTGGAGATCCATGTGGTGTCCATTAGCTTGAACCAGTTGTTAACAAAGGTAGAGTTAGGGGTTTTGTGTGTGTGTTTAAAGTTAGATTGACCCTTGAACTGAAGCAACAAGTACTGTACTCTGACATCTTAGAGGAAAGCATTTTCCCTGTAGGATGAGGAATAGATGTGCTATGTGCATTTATATAAACCTGATTTAAGCGGACTTAAGTCTTGCCAACGGTGTTGGAATCACCTGTAAATGGTTCCCATGAATCTTCATCATGAATAGTTTATAGGGAATAAGCCTGAATTAGAAGTGTAGAGACCTGGATTTTAATACTGTTGTGCCTAATATATTGCATACCCTTAACCATTTACACCCTTTAGGCCTCTCATTCTATAAAATGAGATTAAGTTACCATTCTGTGTCCTGTAAAAGATAGTATACTAACCTAGCCCATAGGATGTGTTCGAGAATTAAATGAGTTAATGATGGAAAGTTCTGAGAACAATATTTTGACACATAGTAAGCTCTCTGTAAATGTTAGCTATTGTCATTTAGTATTAATTTATAATAATAGTTTTTATTATTAAAATTTTAAAGGGTTAGATAACCTGTATAATCCTTTCCAGTGGTACTAGAATTATGTGTACTAGGAGGGGAAGAGCTTGTAGGGAAATGTTAGTATTACCATATTGTGCCGTGTGTAATAATGTTCTCCTGTGTATAATGCGCACCACGTTTTTGGCCCAAACTTTCAGGGAAAAAGTCTTTTTGTTTTAATTTTTTAATTCAAATTTTTGTTTGTTTACATTTAGGTACTTTTTTGTATTATAAATGAATTTTAGCATTTTTAACATATTATGGTACAAGAAATTTTATGTAACAAATAATTACAAAACACAAGAACAGATACAAGATACAAGAAATTTTATATACTGGTAACAAATTTACGACATTTATGCATCATAGAAGGTCAAGAACTCTTGTTGCGAGTTGGTCGTAAGTTACCAAAACTGATTATCAAGTTATCAAAACTGATTATCATATTCCAGGGTATTGTTTTGCATATGGATATTGTTATTGATTTCTAGAGTTACACTTTTAACTCACAAACATGAGTAAAAGAATTAAAAACATTTATGTAGACATGGAATTAACACTACCCATGTGTAATGCGCATCCTTATTTCCCCCCCACAGATTTGGGCAAAAAAGTTATACATGGCAAAATACAGTAGTCTGCATGTCCCACAAAAGGCCTTGCTACCATTTTTATTTAGCCCATGTTTCTCAGCAGGGGAGACCTGAAAAAGCCATAGGTGCGGGTAATAACATTAGGGATTTGGGATAATTTTGTAATTCTCTTCCACTCCCTAGCTGAAAATGCCATCAACCTGTAAGTGTAGTCATAAGCCCCTCTGCTCAACCGGTTAAGAGGGTCTTGTTCAGGGTGTTTTTGCAGTAAATATAAAATGTTCCTTGATAATTGTAAAAGGATGAGAAAAGAGTAGCCCTATATCTGATTTTCTGCAAAGATTTTATTAAACACATGTGTATATACAAGGGAGGATACTCATTTTGTGCTTGTTTTCTCTTAGACTCGAAACTCACATGACACCAGAAATGTTCCGAACACCATTGCATGAAATTGCTTTGAGCATAAAACTTCTGCGTCTGGGAGGAATTGGCCAATTCTTGGCCAAGGCGATTGAACCTCCACCTTTGGATGCTGTGATTGAAGCAGAGCATACTCTTCGAGGTACCTACAAATACAGATCTACGTGGCACATTTTAATGATATCATCTGCCGTGTCCTGGCAAATAACACTTAACAAATCAAGAAGATAAAATCCACAGGGCTGTGATGCTAAGGCTTCCAGCATAATCTTATGTACTTAGTATGGTTAGTATTACGGAATGAGCAATAAGAGGGAAGAAGGAGCTAATGTGAGTCTTATTTTGGAAAAAGATAAAGAAAAGGCAAGATGTTATCTCGTAACCAGTATTAACAGTCAGAACTTGAGAGCATGAATTGCTCATGATACCAACAGTATTTTATGTGCACCTCTTAGAACACCTATGTTTTCTAACTACACTTAAGATTGAAGCGGCGTAGTACAGGGCATTGGAGCCAGGGGATCTGGATTTGAATGTTGAATCTAGTTCTCATCAACAGGTGGTATCAGACTTGTGGCACATGGGTATTTAGGCTGCTATTAACCGTTATTACCGTATTTATAGACTTGGACTGAATTCCCTTTTACAGCCTACAAGGCCTAATGCTACTGCCATCTTCCTATTACCGTGTTTCCCCGAAAATAAGACCGGGTCTTATATTAACGTTTGCTCCAAAAGACGCATTAGGGCTTATGTTCAGGGGATGTCACCCTGAAAAATCATGCTAGGGCTTATCTTTTGGTTAGGTCTTATTTTCGGGGAAACATGGTAGGTACTCCAGAATTTGGTGGTGGTCTATTTTTGAGTGAAGACAATTGTTGGCTGTAGGCATGGTGCTGGCAGTTGGTGTGAGAAATGACGAAAGCTTAAGTACACTATCTTAACCTTAATCTATAAAGAAATGTTTCGTCTTTGCCTAGGTTAAAGGGGTGTTCATTACTGTTTTTGCTCACGAAGAAATATCTTCCCACAGAGCTTGATGCATTAGATTCCAATGATGAGTTGACGCCTCTGGGACGAATTCTGGCTAAACTTCCCATTGAGCCTCGTCTTGGCAAAATGATGATAATGGGGTGTATTTTCTAGTAAGTGCTATATTTTATTGCTGATAGTTAAATGCTAGAAACAGTTGCAGAATCTTATCCCTCTTCCCATAAAAATAGGATGGGCTCAGAAGAAAAGACTAAAAATTCATAAGTAGGGAAGTGGCATAGTTTAGATAGAGAAACAAGTATGAAATGAGAAGAACCAACAGTTCCAGTAGATGGACACCTGGGCCCAACTTACTGGGGGAGAGAGTAGAGCACAAATTTCTCAGAAGTACCGTTCCTTTTAGTAGTTGTCCTTGAAAGAAAATAGCATTGGGTAAATAGGTATATATTTTATCAGAAAGTTTTGAAGATTAAGAGATTTGGTAAGATGGTGAAGGAAGAATAGGAAAGGAAAAGTACACACCACTTGGTCATAATTTATGGTAAATAGTGTATCCATTAATACCAGAACTCAGTTTTTTCCATTTCTGCTGTTGGAGAGAGCAGCTGTAAAGTTCTTTGTTAAGCTAATTTCAGTGCTAATAAAGCAGTGTGATAGCCAGTAAATTTGCTAACCCACAGTTGACAATACTGCCGAAGCTGCTGGAACAAGCATGTGATTTAGACTTAATTTTCCTGTTTCTGTTTCAGTGTGGGAGATGCTCTCTGTACCATCTCTGCTGCCACCTGCTTTCCGGAGCCTTTCATCAGTGAAGGAAAGCGACTGGGTTATGTCCATCGAAATTTTGCTGGAAACAGATTTTCTGATCATGTGGCCCTTTTATCAGTATTTCAAGCTTGGGATGATGCTAGGTATAAATTTGAAAGAGGACAGTTGTAAGATTTGGGTGAACTGTTTAGTTTCTAATCTGTTTTCTAGTTCTCTGGGCTTTGAGAATGACCCTTATCATACCTGTTTATTTTAGAATGGGTGGAGAAGAAGCAGAGATACGTTTTTGTGAGCACAAGAGACTCAATATGTCTACACTAAGAATGACCTGGGAAGCCAAAGTTCAGCTCAAAGAGATTCTGATCAATTCTGGATTTCCAGAAGGTAAGACTTACATTCTTAAGGTGTATCTGAAGTGTCATTACTGTAGAACACATGTGGAGTATAGCGTAGCTTCAAACTTGAGACCCTGTGCTTTTCCTATGTTCCTAGGTACTAGTTCTTTGAACGATGATGGTAATCGGGTTTTCACATTAATTTGGTCTTTTAAAAAAGGAAGAAAAAGGTTATGGTGCTCAAATTATAATCTAGAATATACAGATGATAATAGATGTTTTAAAAATTGTGCTACTTTGGGAATTTTTTAAAAATCTTTTATCTTGTGAAGAGCACTGGTGTAGCTTTCAGCACCCGAGAGTGTTTAGGTTGGTTGAATAACCTCAAATAGTGGCTTGTGAAGTTAATTTACCAGTCTGCCCAGGTGTTCCGTTTTAGACGTGAAATAAACTGCCATGTTACATTTTCAGTGGCTTTAAGGTTTTAGTGTGTGGACAGTAACAGAGGACTTTATGACATGTGATGTAGAAACAGTAATCCAGCTGTTCATCTCTTGGAACGAAGTTTAGCTATCATGCCTTCCTCCTCCAACTAGATTAAAAGACACGGTTACTTCCTAAAACATTGAGAACAAGAACGCATAACCAAAAGTAGGACCTATTGATAGAAGGTAGTTGGGCAGGATGGTAGATTTTAAAAGGATATGATCAAAATAACTAAACAAAGTAGTTCTCTTCTGTTTTAAACTGACGAAATTTGTAATTTTTTAAATTAAGATCAAAGGAAAAGGGAAAGAGCCTTTTTTGTATGATAGAAGCTTCACAAGAATCCTGAGATGCAGATACTATTACCCTCTTTTATAGCCGAGGAAAGCGACACACAAATTTAAATTACTTGTACAAAACTCATTCAGTTAGGAGGTTTTAGACTAGAATTAGGTTTTAGACTAGAATAGACCAACATTAGGCTTTGTAGCATTGGGTTCCCCTTGGATCATCACTCCATCTTCTCTAGAAGGAACAGCTAGTTAAGAACTGCAGGTGGAGTATTTTGACTGTGGTCCTGTCAGTCTAACTCTTAGTCTGAGAATAGATAGATTAATTGGGGATTTTTTTAAGTAATCATTCCAAGCTTATGTCATGGTTGAGTCTGTAAGAGAATACAGACGTTTTAGTTATTGTGAAGACTCAGCCAAGTTTCTCCTTGATCTTAATCTGGGTATAAGAGTTCTGAGAAGAGATGCTAAGTTAGGCAGGGTATTTGAAAAAAGAAGGTGGGAGAGAGGTCAGTTCTAATCCTTTTAAATAGTTTACATGCAAAGGGAAGATTAGCCGGATAACTGATTGTTTTTCACCCCGTTCCTCTTAACAGATTGTTTGTTGACACAAGTGTTTACTAACATCGGACCAGATAATAATTTAGATGTTGTTATCTCTCTTCTGGCCTTTGGTGTATACCCCAATGTGTGCTATCATAAGGAAAAGAGAAAGATTCTCACCACTGAAGGGCGCAATGCACTTATCCACAAGTCATCTGTTAACTGTCCTTTTAGCAGCCAAGACATGAACTACCCATCTCCCTTCTTTGTATTTGGTGAAAAGGTAAGAAAAGCTTACATTGAAAAGTAAAATTGTCTTTCCTCACTAACGTGCAGTGGGAACATGAGTTTTAATTTTCAGAGCATACTCCATCATTATATGACCATTGATTGCCAGTTGGAATGTCAGCTCTTCCTCTTTCTCCATCTGCAGATTCGAACCCGGGCCATCTCTGCTAAAGGCATGACTTTAGTCACCCCCTTGCAGCTGCTTCTCTTTGCCTCCAAGAAAGTCCAGTCTGATGGGCAGATGGTGCTTATAGATGACTGGTATGAATTTTCAGCTGTGAACTCCAAAATGAATTCTTAGAATTGAACTATGATAAAATTTCGCAGCTGATCAACCTTAATTTGTGAAACAAGCATGGCAAATTTTGGTGGCGCAGTGAATTGCTTTATAACATTGTCTTTTCTTGGAAAGTAGTATATCTTTTATTTATTTTAAGTGTGTTTTTCCAGGACCCGTCAGCTTCAAGTCAAGTAGTTGTTTCAAACTAGTTATAGAGGATGCAGCTCACACTGGCCCTAGCGGGGATCGAACCGGCAACCTTGTTGTTAAGAGCACTGTGCTCTAACCACTTGAGCTAACCAGATGCCCCCCAAAAGTAGTATATCTTGGTAGTATGGTTCACACTTTGTAGGTAGTCTTAAATCGACTGTACCAATAGAAGCAAATGCATTAGGTATCTATCACCATGAATACTGCACTAAAAATTAGAATCGTATGGGAGCTTGGCCACCCCTTTCATGTACTCTGTGTTTTGCTTAGAGATTAAGAGTAAGCATAACATATAGTAATTAAGCACTTGGCACAAATGGGATGGAGCTTAGTAACAGTGGGCTCAGTCATAGTCTTGAAAACTAAAAAATCGCCAATAATCTGAGTCTCTTATTCTCTTTTTGGAGGCTGAGTGCTCTGTATTGCTAACAGTATTTTGCTTGATAAAACTTGGTGGTTTACAACTCCTGCCAATAGGTAGCAGTGAAATTTAAGACATTAGCATAGGTTATTGTTATTTTTCATACCTACCTGTGTTTGCCTAAGCCTGGGGCCATTACAGTAATTGAAAGTATTGGCACTTGGTAAGAAGTTAAATTTATTCCATCACTTGCCAGGTGTGAAATTAATTGGGAGACAGTAGTCTTTCTCTGCACCCCCTCTCATTTTTTATCATTTTCCTCTCTTTTAGGATCAAATTGCAAATATCTCATGAAGCAGCTGCCTGTATCACTGCTCTCCGGGCTGCCCTGGAGGCTCTGGTTGTTGAAGTAACCAAACAGCCTGATATCATCAGCCAGCTGGACCCCGTGAATGAACGTATGCTGAACACCATCCGCCAGATCTCTAGGCCATCCGCTGCTGGCATCAACCTCATGACGGGCAGTACACGGTGAGTAGCACAGTAACTGCCCTCGGAACTCAGCAGAGGACAGTACTGCGAGGCTGACCTCAAAGCCGCAGTCAGGTGATAGAGGCCCCGTTATTTAAGTTAAAATTCTAGATGAACACTGAATGCGGAATTTAATTCTGCTTAACACACTCAGAATAAGAATAAGGATGTTTATTTTTGTCTCAGGGTCAGTAATCTCTTATATCAGTGCATGTTAGAGCTAGAAAGGGACCTAAAAAGTATATACAGGAATATTGTTGGTTCAGTTCCAGACCTCCGCAGTAAAGCAATTCATGAATTTGTGGTTTCCTAGTGCATGTAATGTTTACACGCTGTACCATAGTCTGGTCAGGGTGCCATAGCATTATGTGCATGTACACAAGCAATGTATATACCTTAATTTAAAAAATATCGCTAAGAAATGCTAACCATCATCTTAGCCTTCAGCGAGTCATAATCTTTATGCTGGTGGAGTGTCTTGCCTTTGATCTGTAAAAAAGTGCAATATCTGCGAAGAGCCGTAAAACTGCCTGTATAGAGTCCAGGGTGGGTCACATGACAAAGCGACAGAACCCAAACCGTCCTCTTTCCACAGTATTGTTTTGCCTTCTCCGAAGAACAAATGTTGATGAGGGGTTAAATTGCTGCTTCATCAAATGAAAAACATCAGGGTTTATCTTAGGGAAATACGAGAACAGGGACATCTTAAAGCAGTGTGAAATTTCTCTTAATTCTTAAAATACTTCCTTTGCTTCTGTTTTGTTTTACACCTTTGTAAATTTTCTTTGCCCACAACTTTTTATTTGGAAATAGGTGATAGCTACAGAAAACAACAGTGTAGTGAACACCCATATAGTCCCTTAATTGAGGTTCGCTGATTTTCAGAATTTAGCAACACTTGCTTTCTCATATATGCGTGTGTGTTCGTGTATCCACACACATGGTGCCAAAAAAGTGTATACACATTTTAAGAAAGGGAAAAACTGTATTAAACTTGTAACTCTCAAAATACACTGATAACAAAAGATGAATACAAGTCATGTGTGTACATTTTTTGGCACCTCCTACCCCGCATGTATGTCTATATCTGTAAAACACATACCTAACGATTAATCATTTGTAATTAAGTTGCAGACATCCATTTTACATCAGTATACTCTAGGTATCGTTTAAGAACATAGCTACAGCACCACAGTCACACCCCAGAAATTTAAGTATTGTGACACTTGATATGAATAAGGAAACTAGGCCCAGAGAAGTTGAGACTCAAGCTCATACAGCTAGTGAATGGCAAAGCTGGATTTAAACTCAGGCAGCATGGCTCCTGAAACAGTGCTCTCATTTATTACACTACACAGATGACCTTTGAACAACATGGGTTTTAACTGCATGGGTCCACTTATACACGGATTTTTTTCAATAAATATATAGACAGACCTCAAGTTTCGTATCCAAGGATTCAACCAACCATGATTCCAAAACAGTTTTTCTGATCTGCAGTTGGGAATCCGCGAACGCAGAGGGCCAACTGCATGCATTGCTCTGCGCCATTTTGTGTAAGGGACTTGAGCATCTGTGGATTTGGGTGGCGGGGGTGGAGGGGCTCCTGAAACCAGTCTCCCGTGGATACTGAGGGACAACTGATGTTTTGGGGGAGTCAGAAGTTATATGTGGACTTTCGACTGCTCGGGGGGTCATCACCACTAACCCCCACGTTGTTCAAGGGTCAGCTGTACTGTGGTCCTCCCAGCAGATCAGATGTATAGAAGAATTATTAAGAAGGAGAATCTTAAAAAACAAAGCTTGAAAAAAGTGTCACACGCAGCTATAAATGCAGTTCTCGTAGGTATTAGAGGAGAGATTACTTTTGGCAGGAGAGATGGAGATCAAGGGGGCTTCACATGTAATCTCTGTGAAGGACAAAGTCTAGAACCTAGAAAGGATGGAATGAATATAAGAACGCGGTTAGGATGTATGAATATGATGGTGGCCTGAATTATAATAGGGAGGAGTGAGTGGATTAGACAGATGTGCAGGAGCATCACTAGGAATTGGTGATGGATTAAAATGGGGAGGGAGGGCAGTGCAGTGAAGGGATGGAGCCAGACCCCCGCCATGTTCCTGACTTGGACAGCTGCTGAGCTGATGGTGTTAGTCTCTAAGCTGCATAGGAGAAATGGGTTGTTTGGGGTGTGGGGTGTGTTGAATTGGAGTTGTTGGCCAGATGTCTTGATTTCTGCAATTTTTCCTTACTCCTCATTTTCTGTGTTTGCCACATGAAACAGATTTAGGCATAAACAAATTACCCAAAGACATTTTTCAAAAACATTTCAGAGTTAGTGCAGGAAAATGTGTGGTGATAAAGATCGAATAATTTGTTGCCAGCTCCAGGAACTTCTTCCTAACCTATGATTGCTTTCTTAGAATGCTATATAGTTGAGCTGAGTGAAGGAGAAGTGTCTTAAAGTTGTAAGGACATACTGCCAGAATTGGAGATCTTTTGAGAATGAACCAGAAAGAACTTAGAAAAACAGATGGTTACAGTGGATGCCTCGCCCTGTGTCTGTTTTGGAATAGCAGATTTATTTCACTTCCATGTGTATCTGTGCAGTTGGCTTCATTCCCTTTATGCATTACATTTTCAAATATGGCTGAATGCTTATATTTTGTGACTAGTTGAGAAGAATTAAGGATGCGATGCTAAAGTGGTGGTTTTGTGCTTTTCGTAGGTATGGAGATGGTCCACGTCCTCCCAAGATGGCCCGGTTTGACAATGGAGGTGGATATAGAAGGGGAGGTTCTAGTTACGGCGGTGGAGGCTATGGCCGAGGCGGCTACAGAGGTGGCCGAGGCTATGGTGGTGGCTCCAACTCCTACTGGGGCGGCTATGGTGGCTACAGAGGAGGCTACAGAGGGGGTGCAGGAGGAGACTACAGAGGGTCCCGTGGAAGAGGCTACAGAGGGGCTGGGGGGTTCGAGCGAGGTGGTGGCAGAAGGGGCTATGGGCAAGGCAGAGGCGCTGGTGGCTACTAAACTGGGTTATGTTGGTACCTGTGCAGAGACAGTGAAAATGCATGCCGCCTGTTTTCCCAAGTTGTTTATTTGCCGCCAGTAAGTAAACCCATGTTTTCACCCATTCTGTGATTCATTGTAGTTTAAGGAAACCAAGCCTATAGATACATTAGTGATTTTGTTTATATTATGTAAAATACAATGATCTATTGTAAAAGTACCACAGTTTGTATTTTTTCTTTAAGGAGTAAAGATTTGCCTTTAAAATTGACTTGATATTTTCTTGGCTTTAGTTTAATAAAATAGAAAATAAACTATTATAGTGAATTCGGGCCATGCAGTTAATTGTAGATCTTACACATTAGAATAATTTTATAATGTCAGTTACATCTGTTAGTTTGAAAACATCAGAAGAAAAACTACTCGGTTTAAAAGTATACCAAGTACTTATAGTAGTTAGAATAATTAGCCCTGGACTGGAGTTGCTATTGTTGCAATAAATACTGGCCAGTGCACAGTTCACATGGACCTCTGCACTTAAGTAAGACTTGACCGAGGGCTGAACATTTTGGCTTTTCCCCCAAGCTTTGTCTTTGAAAAATCTGAGACCAAGGTCAGCATTTTCTTTTCTAAGTTAGTTTCCAGTGTAAAACTCAAAAATTAATTTTCATTAATTAATTAGAATTAGAAATTAATCCACAGAATGCAGGTAAGTTTTCAGTAGAGATATTTATGCATTTATAACACCACAGTTGCCAGTGTATTTTCACACATTTCTCAGTTGAGAAATCGCACAACACAGTAGAGATTACAAGGCTTTGTATTAGACAGAACTGGGCTCACATCATTAAACTGCTTTCTGACACGTGGGTGACCTTGGGCAAGTTCTGTTTTGCTTTAGTGTCCTTTTCAAAATCCTCTTGTTCTGCACATTCTTCAGATCACCTTCAGCAGTTACTGTGGATAAGCTGATGGCTCCTATCTATTGACAGACTCAAATTTGTATCTCCAACTGAGATTTCCTTTCTGAGCATCAGACTACTTAGAATAGTATAAACTCTACTTACTAGACATACATTTTTGCTTAGATATCCCACTGAAATAATAAACAGTACAGTTGACCCTTGAGCAATGCAGAGGTTAGGGGCGCCGAACCTCCCCCCCTCAACACACACACACACACACACAAAGAAATCCATATGTAACTTGACTCCCCCAACAGTCATCCCTCAGTATCCATGGGGAGTGGGTTCTAGGATTAACCCCCGCCACCCCCACCACCACCATGTCCCCCACAGATCCTCAGGTGCTCAAGTCCCTTACACAACAGGACATACAACAATGCATACAGTCGGCCCTTGCATCCACAGAAGTACCGTCGTGGATGATTGAATCTGGGTGCAAAACCTGAGGATGCAGAGGGCTGACTGTGTAGTTATTGGAAAAAATCTGTAAAAAGTGAACTTGCACAATTCATACTGTGTTGCTGGAGAGTCAACTATACTTCCAAACTGAAGAAAACCTCCTCACTCACCCTGTGCCCTATGGTCTGTTCCCTGCTTTTATCACAGGAGTTTTAGCTACTTAACTGCCAGAGCCATAGAACCACATCTAGTCAATTGTGTCAAATCACCTGCCTGTCATGCTTTTGTAAAACAACTGCAGAGATTCTGTTCAGGGTGTTATTAACTTGGATGTACAATGATGCAATAACCTCTTAACAGATCTGCCCTGCAGGAAGCCTATGGATGTGCAATCTCCACACTGCAGCTAGTCAGCATTCCCGGCCAGGCCTCACTGCCACCCGCTGCTGGCCTAAACCCTTCAGGGGACCAGCCACACTCCTTGGCCCCTCACTCCTGCTCTGTGCTCGGTTCTACTCAACAGCCATACTGAACAGACTTCCAGCATGTCAGTGGACCATGCTTTCTCTTGCCCTTTGCACATGTGAAAACTCCCATAAAAGGTATAAATTCAGTAATCCCTCGCTTAACTGGTACTCATCCCTCCCAACAGCTTCAACTAGGATGAGGAATCAAAAATGGCCAAAAGCGATGTCAGATTACAGTCTCTTAACGCTTTGAGGAATCACTCAGGCATAGTTCTAATAGTCTTCCGGTGTTCAGCTAAAAAGCTACGGAAATCCCAGTGCAGACTTCCAGAACCCTTTACTTTGTTCAGCTCCCTCCTCTGTATCCTCCACAAATGTTAGCTGCCATCCTCAATCTCCAGTCTGTCTCCAGTTCAGCGAGACTGCGCTGCTTTGTTCTTTCTCTGCCATGATCCAGAAAGTCAGGGTGATCTTAGGGCTCATCTCATGTTTCCCTTATTTTGGGGGATCACAGTTCTGTATTGCCTGTTGTCCAATGTCTCAGAGCTGTTGATTCATACACATATAGCACACACATCTATAGTTTGTGTGCTGTGTGTGTGTGTGTGTGTGTGTGTGTGTGTGTGTGTGTGAGAGAGAGACTATTTAAAAATATACACCGTGTTTCCCTGAAAATAAGACCTAGCCAGACAATCATCTCTAATGCATCTTTTGGAGCAAAAGTTAATGTAAGACCGGGTCTTATATTAATTTTTGCTCCAAAAGATTCAGCTGATGTCCGGCTAGGTCTTATTTTCAGGGAAACACGGTAGTGTGGTTTTCTAGTGGTTTGTTTACATGGAGGAAATGAAGTACCAGCTTGGCTGTCAGTTAAAAGAGGAAGTCAAGTCAGTTTTCATTGTCAAAGAATCCTTTATGACAACATCCAGAAATTACTTCTTTGAAGGAATGATTAGACTTGGGGAGCAGAAGTCTGCATGGAGTATTGTTTTGTGACATATTAGTACCTGGGGACATCAACCAGTGTGTTGCATTTCTTTCTCAACCATCCCCCTGCAGTCTGCCTAGAACAAAGAACATACTCGGTGTAAGGGATATTGCAGCCAGTTTGAAATAATTGGAAAGTTTTTCCAAAACGAGAGCTGATTACACCCCTCTCCCATTCAGATGAAGTGAAGGGCTGGGCACAGTAGGAATTTGGGAGGAAGGAATAGGGAAAGGTGGCCAGTTGCTGCTTATCTCCACTCCTCTCACCACACACACATTGGGATTTGGGGGTATAGTGAGAGTTGGCCCTGACAAAACTGGGTCTGTTCCTCTAGAAATTTCAGACTGGGAGAAAGACCTGACTTTGCACCTGTTCCGTGATTGGCAGCTTGCATACTTGGCATCTTTGCCGTGCGCTTTTAAACTTGAGGGTTATAGCAGTGACAGCAGCTTTCTTTGGGGCTGGGAGTGATGTGGAAGGGAATTGTCAGTTTACTTTGGGTCCCAATGGATGCTCAAAAGTTGCGGGGAATAAGCTGGTCTGCCGGTTCCAGGAATCCAGGCTGCCGAGCATCCTGTGTGTGAGCGTAGATTATATGGGCACAGTGTCCTGGAGCTGCGATTTGATGGGCTCTCTTGTGCTGTGAAACTGCACATAAAATCTGGGCATCACCTGTGCCAGTGGAACAGACCAGGAGAATGTGAGCAGTTGTGTATGCTTAGGGCCAGCACAGGCAACTTGCTAGAAGTGGACGTCAGTGGTGGCCTCGCACATAGTCAAATGCCAGTTTCCCTTCCGAATGTACAGGCAGAATTGGGATGGGAGGGTAGTAAAGAACACCAGAAATGGAATTGTGGATCGGACTGTAACTGATTTGTGAATTTTGGTTTTGACTGCTAAAAAGCTTCCTGAGTTCCACTGGATTTACCTGAAAGGTTTGAATCGGCCTGAACACAGGACACTTACGGAAAGTGTGTTTGTGTCCCTTTGGTATTTGTGGACTAGCCTCTTGCATGTAGCATAAAAGATATCTGAATCATAGGGAAAATTTACTATTGAAGTGTTCAAAGTTAACTGATGGAGGTCACCTGAATTTATCAGACTACTTGAGTGATCATTTAGCTTTTGAGGAAAAAATCTACTTCCTGGGAATTAGGAAGGATGACCAACTGTCCTAGTTTGCCTAGTTTCCTGAGACTCAGGAAGTGCTAAGACTGCAGAGGTGCTGGGTAGGCTCGGATGAGTTGGTCATCGGAATAATCTTAATGGCAGATCTTTTAGGAATTTCCAGACTTTGAAATTAATATTTCTTTCAAACCTAGAAATAGAAAGATAAAGGCTACAAATGAAGTAGCTACATAATCTTAACTGGTTAACCACTATAATACTTTTCATGTTAACCTATAAAAATGTAAAAAAAAGTTACAAAGTTACACTTACTGGTTATTTTTTATAGTTTAGTCATTTTACTTATTCAAATGATTGAAAATTTGTAGCTCTTTTAAAAATAGGAAGTGCAATAGGATTAGGTTAACCTACAGATCTAAATGTTTTGGCATTAGTAATTGTCCTAAACATTTCCAAATTAACCTAGTATTCCAATGATACCAAACAATGGCTTTAAAATTTAGTTGGTAAATGTATGTTCATCTTTCTTACACCACTACAAAATATGAAAAATATCAAATTACCAAAATATGTATAATGGCATAATGTTTAGTGTTAAAATATTACTAAGCTACAAAGTTGCCTGTGTTTTCTACAGAACAAACCAGTATTCTGTGAAAAACACATTTTGTTAACAAACCGGCTTTAGGCTTCAGTTGAATAATAAAGAAGGTGTAAAAGGGAACTTAAATATTATCTAGTTCAGTTGTCTTAAGCTTTTGGGGGCTGAGAGGCTCCTTTGAGAATATAATGAAAGCTATGGACTCCACCGAAAGACATGTACACAGTTTTTTAATTAAAATGTCATGTAGTTCAGACTCTTGGAACCTGCGACACCTGATTTGAGTCCGTCACTGAAAGTAGAGCTTACCAATTTCTCATTGCTCACTGCTTTCCGGTTCTCACTTGAGTCTGTAAGACAACACGCGTGCCCTTTCCGATGCGGGCGTCTCACAGATGGCAGCTTCTCCTGTGACCACAGCGCCTTCTCTGCCTTGTGCTGCGGGATGCCTTTCAGTCTTTGGTTGTGGCTACCTGCCACCTTCACTGCTTCTACTTCATGAACTGAGAAGAGGCTCTAGCGTCACGGTCCCCACACTTTTCAATTGAGGCGCTACCCTAGCGGCTAGTGGCAAGGCCGTGGAACAAAGGAGAGCTCCACTCCCACTGCCAGTCCCTTACGCGAGGCAGCAGGGGTTCTAATGCGTCCCTTTCCTTCCACACCAAGGCTCTTGTTCTAACCTCGATTTGTAGTCTTCACCTCTAGAATCCTAATGTTTCCATCCCCAGCAACTGTGATGAAATGTCCTTAAATGTCCTGGATTGACAAGCTCATTCTTTTGCATAGGCAGAGACCCTTAGTAGCATTCTTTTAAAACTAACAGTTATTACTTGCAATGCACAGTGCAGTGTAGGATGTAATGCATTTTAAGACGCAGTCAAGAAATTTAGTCTAGTAGGAAAGCCAGCTATGTGCACAAATGAGAAGGATGGAGCAGAAATATGGAACCATCTCCTTTAGGTTAATCTCTCTTAAATGTATACAAGCTATCCAATGGCTAGGTGGTCCTGGTGGAAGAAACTTAAATCCCTTTTGAGGAGTAGAATTAGGATTTGTGTTCCCTTAACCTGGAAAATTGGTTAATGTAGGTGGTAGGCAGAATAATGCACCACCCGCTCCCCAAAGATATCCACATCCTAATCCTCAGAACCTGCGAATACGTATGTGGCACAAGGGACCCTGCAGGTGTCACTAAAGTTAAGGACTTTGAGATGGGGAAATTATCCCTTATTATCCAGGTAGGTTCGGTCTAATGTGAGTCCTTAAGTGGAAGAGGGAGACAAAAGAGTGGGTCAGGGAGATGAGACTGAAGAGGAGGCAGGAGAAATTCAAAGCAGGAAAGGAACCCAATCCATTGTTGCTGGCTTTGAAGATGGAGGAAGGAGGCCATAACCCAAGGAATGCAGTTGGCTTTTAGAAGCTGAGAACGGCCCTCAGATGACAACCATCAAGGAAACATATCTGTCCTACAACTGCAAGGAACTGAGTTCTGTCAAGATCCAAATGAGCAAGAAAATAAATCCTCCCCTAGAGAATCCAGAAAGGAACAAATACCCCTGGCAACACAGTGATTTTAGCCCAGTGGGACCCGTGTCAGACTTCAGCCTACAGAAATGTAAGGTAAGTCAGTGGTGTTGAAGCCTCTAAATTTGTGGCAGTTTGTTATAATGGAGGTGAAAAGGAGTGGGAAGGTTAAGGAGAGAGAGAAATTTATGAAAGATCAAATTTAGAAAATCTTGTGCTTTGTGCATGCTTTAGGAATATGAGAATAGGAAAAAACTATGCCTGGAAAAGAGAAATTGGTTGAACACCAATGGCAGCAGCAGAAAGGAGGAGGGTGACTAATGAGTGAGAAGTTTGCTCTCGCAAGGCTGTTGCTCTTTCTGCTCACTCTCAACACATCCTACCTCCTCCTCTTCCTGAAGCCAAAAACCGAGATAGAGGAAGAGGACTGGAAAGGAAAATCCCTACTCTTACAGCTCATTAAATTCATTATAGAAAGATTGTTCTTGTTACGGCCTCCATGGTCAATCCCTGGAATTATCTTTTATGTCACCCAGCTAACAAAACCTTGTGTTAAAAAACAACAACAAAAAAAAAAAAACAACAACTATTCAGTGAAACACTGAACAACTATGCCTTGTTCAACTTTCAGCCTCAAGAAATTCTCTATGGCAACTCAGGGTCGCCTTTGCTAGGTTACAGATCACACTGAGAAGAAGTTTAAGTGTTTGAGCCTGAGTGCTTATTTCCTTCTATATCCTAACGTCAATACAAATTTCACTTTCTAGAAAAGTTTCTTAGAAATGAGCCCCTATTTTTGAGGACACTTGGCTGTCCAATGTAAAGGTTCTATTTCTTACCTTCATTTGCAGTTAGGTGTAACTATGTGACCAGGTCGTAGCTGGAGCGAGGCATGAAAGTTGAAATAATGTGTGCAGCGTTCTTAGAAAGGCCCTGTGCCTCTGCTTGGCTGGAATTGAGACATATTGGCGTGAGCACTGATGGCTGTGTTGGACCATGTCATGATTTTGAATGGAACCCAAACAAGATAGAAGAAACTTGAATTTTTAGCATGGAATATCTATCTCCCTACCAGCCCTACACTAAGTAGCTGCATGAAGCATCCACTAGCCCTATACTGAGTACCTCTGGACTTCTTGAATATGAGGGAGAAATATATTTCTATTTGTTTACCTGTCTTATTTGAATTTCTGTGTTTCCTGCAGTTGAACCTGATCCTGTGTTATGTAGGATCTTACCTTACCTCATTCAGGTTACTAGCACATATAAATGGGAATGACTTAGGAATTAGCTAGTAACTTAATTTTTTTCCTATTCTCTACATAAAACACCTAATGCTTCTTTTGATGAAAGTATCAAAAACAATGTTTAAAATCACATTTGTTTGGGGGATTAAATAGTGATGATGGTGGTACATATACTAAAAATGTACTAAGTACCACTGAATTATATCCTTTAAAATGGTGAATTTTATGGTTTATGAATTACATCTCCAAACTTACTTAAAAAGATCTTAAAATGAATCATTCAATGAAAGAGCATTACAATGTTTAAATATTTTTTAATTAAATAAGTTTTGAATTTAATTAAAACTACCCATTTCTGTGGGAGATGAGATTTATTAAAGAAATATCTGAAATATAAAACTTTAACAGAAATCCAGATCTTTAACTTGTGACTATTCTAATATCCCCCTTTAAGTTTCCTTCTATTTTATTATTATTCATTTCCAGATTCAGATTTTGCATTATTTTGGAGGGCGTATTTTCCTCTTTTTTATCTCCTGAAGCAGCTCCTTTGTCGAGGGCTTCTTCTGCTACAATACAGAACTGTTCCGTTGGTTGAAGAATGCTCACTCCGTAGCCGTTATTGTTGTAAATATGATTATTCGTCATCTTCAATTTGGGTGCAGGAAGAACCTGTTGAAGCATTCGAGGAAATTAGTTTTCAATAATGTCTACAAAAATAAAATATGAAATAATGAACGTGTCATAAGCTCTAGAACTTAACATATTCTTAGGTTTTACACATTTCTTTAAAACAACTGAATTTCTCAGTTTTGAACAAGTGTTAACTTTCCTCACAGTGGATTAATGTAGTATTAACTACAAAAATGTTTAGTGAGGAAACATTAAAGTTTTCCATTTATTTTTATCAGTTATTAATAAAGATTCTAGATGCGTTTACAGCAATATCTTTTAATGTAATATAAATATGAAAATAATTTCAGATAATGAAATTTATCTGATAAACATGAAAATAATTTCAAATAATGATACATAAACTAGATTTCTAGGGGAAAACCTCATTAACTACACAAGTCTAAAGAGGGACCTAAAAAGGTAGAATTTATAGAAGTAGAAAGGAATGAGGATCATTTCACTTATAAATTATGGCTATTAATGTTTTAATTGGTTAGTTCAAGTTATTTTACAAAGTTTGAAAGTAAGACAGATATTTCTTAATATGGTTATTATTCTCAATTTGGTTTACTTTCCAAAATGTATTACACATCTGCTCAATGAAAAACCTAAAACATTTTTACAGGAGCAAACATACCTACTTTCTCATATTCAAAGTTATTTTCTAAGAATTCAAGTTGAAATCATTAAATTATAAGACTAAACTTGTTTCCTATTAGCCATCATTTAAAACATTTTAATTATTTGTACTATTCTTTTCCAAATCAATGATACATTTAGGCTAAATTTTAAGACTAAAAACTAATATTTTAGTGTTTTTCTAATTATTTATAATTCTTATAACAAGTCTATATTAAGAAACATGAGAATACCTTCATATTAACTCCACCTAAGGTGCTTTTTGAACTGTCACCAGTTCTGAGGTTATTACAGTGATGAATTTCATTCCTTTCCAGAATGGCTGTGCTCCCAGGATACAGTTCAACACCAGCACCCTGTAAATTAAAAGCAAATAAAACAGTCTACAAAATACAAACATACCTCTCCAGAATTGTCTTTAGATTTGAAAATTGTAATTCTGTATTAGCAGTCTAAACATACTAAGTTACATGAAAATACATGATAGTGCAAGGAACAATTTATTGTAGATGTTTTAAAAATGTGGAAAAAGAAGGGAGTCAAAAATTTCTTTAAGCAATTCTTTTCAGTTATAAAAATTTATGTATGTATACTCTAAATCTCTCATAATGCTGCTAAAATCTGTTTACTCATTTTAGTGAAAAAGGAAGAAAAAAGTCATTCCATAACAGGTCCTAATTTTTCCACTTCCTTTAGTCTTTTTTCTCATTCAATTTTCCAGTCCTTTAATCATCTTTGTAATTGTCATCTCAAGCTGTTAGAATTAATCACACTGTACCTTACAGCAATATCTGATAGCTTGTAAGTACTATTTCTTCTTAAATAAACCATCAAGTGACTGGCTCATGATCTATTTTATAGCCACTGATTCTTAGGTTTATTTTTTAAAAATCACACTTAAAACAAAGCTAATAATTCTTTACTTTGGAGTGAAGCAGTTCACTTTTCCTAAGTGTACTGTGACACTCTTGTATGGGTTCTCATTTCGTTTATGTTTATTAGTTTCTAAACTCACAATTCAACTCAAAGATGTAATTGTTACACCCTTTGTTTGCATACTAAGATCACTCAAAGTTATCTTTAGTCATGTAAAGCCATAGTTTTTAAAATGAAGTACCTGGGCACCAGTTATTTCACTGTCTGTAATTGTCAAAGCAGCCCCTGTAAGAACACACACTCCTGTTCCTTCACATTTTAATACACAGTTTTCTAGAATCATGTGACCAGACTCCACCACCACAATACCATCAACTGTCCCTTGTTGTATCAAGGATAGATTCATTAGTTTCACATTATCAGCTTTGGACACCACAAAACTGTCATGACAAGGTTCGGAAGTAATCATAATTTCCTCTCTGTTTCCAACTCCTAAGTCATAGGGACAAAGATACATAATTAAATCAGTAATCCCAAAGGTTAGAGCCCTTTAGTCATTCAATAATACTTGCTGTCACTAAGTTTTTCTGTTCACATATTTTAAATAATATATATGAATATTTAGTTAACTAATCAGATACTTTATAATGTAATCTTTTGTCCTTATTTGATGCCATGATGGAAGATTCTGGGTTTATAATCAGTCTAAGTGTACCTATGGCATTCAACATACTCATTCCACTACATATTTCTCTAAACTATATAATCAGCAATCATCTACAAAATACCAAAAAAAAAAAGTATCTTACCATAATCTAGTTTCAAAACCATAATAAATTACCAGACTAAAAAAGACTGGCAGAGACTCTTGAATTAGGTTACAAGATTAATGTAGTCATCCATAATTTTGCTCTACAGTAGTCAAAGCAATCTTCTAAATTTAACATCAATCCAAAAATAAGGGGTTGTATTTTCAAGAAAGCTACAAATTTTTAAAATTACAAATATGATCCTTCTTATCCATATAGCTCAGCAAAATACTACTGATTACAGTGATCAAAATCTAGTGAAAATTTTGCTTAGTTTTTGCATTGATAGGCAACGTTTAAGTCACCTGTTCTTTGCTTTCGTCCAGACCGAGGGAATACCCATACTTCAATGTAAAAGGGCAGAATTAAAGATACTAAATATATTCAGAACCTAAACCTAGAAAAAAGTAAACTCTGCTTTTTTACTTCTATTTTAGTAGATTTGCATGTGCATTAACCTTTTGAGAAAATGCTGGATATATTTTAATACAGCCTTATATTTGGGGTTTCCCATTACAGTGATATGAAGTGCAGTGGAGATAGATGAAAACAAAGTTGTTTGGGTAAAAATATAGATGGGGCTCATAGAAAATATTTTGAATACGTTTTTTTTTGTTTTGTTTTGATCATTTAGAATCTGCTACATTATCATGGAGAAGAAGTAGTCTCATTGATTGATTTACTCTGGTACAGTATGTCCAAATGAAATCACCTGTACAGATAATGTACTCATGAACAAAATATTTTTTTCCTTTTTTTAAGCTGAGAAAAATCTTAATTGTAAAAAAGGCACATATTTTCTAATTTCTAATAATTTGATTAACCATGTTTATAATATACATTTGTCCAGTACACATTGCTATAAAAATATTGCAAGGATGCCCTGCTTACCCTTTATAACGATGTCTTCAGTCAATAAAGCAAGATTTACAGCTTGATATTCTCCTGGAAAAATAACTACCGTATCTCCACTATAACAACTATCCAAAGCCAAGTCCAAATCATCATGCTGTTGGAGAAGTGTGTCTGAAGGTAAGTCCTTTACCTGAAAAGAGGAAATAAGACAGCACACCTTCAACAATAGGTTAAACTGAAAGGTCATTTTAATCAGTTAACTTATTGGTAACATGTGCTTTTCCCAAGACTTACCTTGTCTAGGTAATACACTGTAATTACTGGCTGTATTTATATGTGTTTTAATGCTCACATTATCAGTCCATCATGTAAGGGAATGATGTAATGAGATTTTCTTTATGATCACTAATAATTTTACAGCTATTAAATACTGTCTGCCAGAAGTCATATTTTGAACCTTAACATTTTTACCTCCTAAGCTTCACAACAGTTCTTTGAAGTAAAATATTATTGTCCCCTTAAAAGGTTAAGGAAATTGAAACTCAGTGACATGAAGTGATTTGCCCAAGGACACAGAGCAGTGAGTGGTGAAGCTCAGCTTTAGATCCAGCTCTTTGTGACAACAGATCACTTTCCAATATAATACAATTTTGTTTTCTTTAACTCAAATTGACCCTACAATTTTGGTAAATCAACAAAAATTTATATATTAAAGATTGTAGAACTAAAAACAAAATGTACCAGGAATTTGCACTGGGGGTAGAAAGGGGTAGAGAAGAGCTTCATTATTAGTGCCGTGAAGAGTGAGGCTCTTTAAAAATAAAATGAGGAAACTAAAAATATATTCTGAAAAATACCATTTCATCAATAGAAATGACAATATAGTTCATATATCTTTTTCTTATAAAAGTGGTTTAGGACCCACCGTAATGGCCTCATTTTAAATTATTTGCTTCTTTAAATACCTTATCTCCAAATACATATGGTTATATTCTGAGGTACTGGGGTTAAGACTTCAACATAGGAATTTTGGGGAGATAGCATTCAGTCCATAACATCCCCTAAGATCAGGAACAAGACAAAGACTCCCACTTTTACCACTGCTATTCAGCATCATATTAGTCAGAAGAATTTCTAGCCAATGCAACTAGATAAAAAGAAATAAAAGGCATCTAGAATGGAAAGGAAGAAGTAAAACTATATTTACAGACAACATGATCCTATATAGCCTATACATAGAAAATCCCAAAGAATTCACCAAAAAAAGTATAATAGCTAATAAAGTCAACGAAGTACAAGGTATAAGATCAACACAAAAAAGTCAGTCTTGCTTCTACTCGTATATACCAGCAATGGACATTCTGTAAAGGAAATTAAGAAAACAATTCCATTTACAATAGCATCCAATATAATAAAATGTGTAGGAATAATTTTAACCTGCATAAAAGATGAAAGCTTCCTATGTCCAAAACTATAAAACCTTGCTGAAAGAAATTAAAGAATACCTAAATAAGTGAAAAAATCCCATGTTCATGGACTGGAAGATTTTAATAGTACTAAGATGACAAGACTACCCAAATTGATCTACGGATTCAATGTAATCCCTATCAAAATTCCAACAGCTTTTTTTTCTTTGCAGAAATGGAAGAGCTCATTCTCTCATTCATATGGAATGGCAAGAGACCCTGAATAGCCAAAAGATTATTGGGGGAAAAAAGATGGAGGACTCAATTTCTGATTTCAAAACTTTCTACAAAGCAACAGTAATAAAACTGTGTGATATTGTCATAAGGATAAACATTCTGACCAATGGAATAGAATTAAAATCCCAGAAGTAAATCCATACCACCATGACCAACTGATTTTTAACAAGAGTGCCAAGACCATTCAATCTCTCTCAACAGTGGTGTTGGGACAATTGGATAACTATATGCAGAAGAATGAAATTGAACTCCTACCTCACACCATATAAAAAAATTAACTCAAAATGGATCAATGACCTAAATATAAGAGATAAAACCATAAAACTCTTAGAAGAAAACATAAGAGTACATTTTTATGACCTTGGATTTGAAAATGACTTCTTAGGTATGACACCAAAAGCATCAAACTTTGCAACTTTTGTACATCAAAGGACATAAGAAAGTGAAAAGACAACTATGGAATGGGAGAAAATACTTGCAAAGCATACATTTAATACTAGGTCTAGTATCCAGAATATATAAAGAATTCATAATCATCAACAACAAAAAGACAACCCAATTGAAATATGGGCAGAGGACCTGAATAGACGTTTCTCCAAAGAAGACATACAGATGGCCAATAAGCACGTGGAAAGATGCTCAACCTCATCAGTCATTAAGGAAATGGAAATCAAAACCACAATGAGATACCACTTCATACCCACTACGATGTCTATAACAAGAAAGATAACAAGTGTTGCTAAGGATGCGGAGAAATCAGGACCCTCATACATTCCTGGTGGGGATTAAAATGGTTCCGCTGCGGTGGCAAACAGTTTCGTATCTCAAAAAGTTAAACAGAATTACCATATTAACCAATAATTCTACTAAGTAAATACCCCAAATAATTGAAAACAGGTAGTCAAATATTTGTATATGAATGTTCATAGCAATACTATTTACACTAGCCAAAAGGTAGAAACAACTCAAATATCTATCAGCTGATGAATGGATAAGCAAATTGTGGTATATACATACAGTGGAACATTATTCAGCTATAAAAAGAAATGACATCCTGATACATGTTCCAATGTGGATAAACTTCAAAAATGTTATGCTAAGTGGAAGAAGCCAAACATAAGTGATCACATATTATATGATTTCATTGATATGAAATACACAGAATAGGAAAATTTACAGAGACAGAAAGGAAACTGATCATTGTCAAGGGCTGGAGGGAAGGGGGAATGGGGTTTTATTTTGAAGTGATGCAAATGTTGAGTACTCGAGAGGGGTGGTAGTTGCACAACAGTCTGAATGTCACTGAACTGTTCACTTTAAAATGGTTAATTTTGTGATGTGAATTTCACCTCAAAAAAAAAAAAAAAAAGATACAAGAAAGAGAATGATTAACCAAGAGCACTTTTTTTTTTTTCAGGAGTCAGGTAGCAACAGAATCGGTAGTACAGATGGAAAGGAATGAAGTAAATTCATCTTTGTATCTGGTATATTTTCAGATACAGTTATCACCTTTTATAGCATTACAGTTAAAATCTAAGCAATGATGATACATTATTGGGATATGAATGGCAAAATAATAATAGCAGTTGACGTTTTGGTGGTAGGCACTTTGCTAAAAGATTTATGTAAATTAAATCTCTTAAGCTTAATGACTCTATAGAATTCATTACTCCCTTTTACAAATGAGGAAATAAGAGAAACTATGTATTAAGTATTAAGAGTCAAATGCAGGTTTTTATAATTTCAAAGCCTATGTTCTTTACCCCACACTATCTTGTCTTCAGACGGAGAAGGAACAGCATAGAGTCCGTGATGAACAGTGGGGATTCTGCTATTTCTTCGAGATCTGAGAGAATGACTCAGAATGTTTAACTTTAGGCCCTGAAGCAAGTTCTTCTTATCTTTACCAGCAATAATTCAGAAGCCAGAGTGGGTCTAAACCTAAAGATAGTCGTCAGAATTTGAGAACTTGGGGAATATGAGGATGTAAGGACTGATACTTGATTTGGTTGACTGGAAGAACATTTATGACATTGACTGAATAGGGAACCTAGGAAGACTAGGGAAGGGCTGTGTACAAAAAGATAAGTTCCAATTTAGAACTGTTGTGTTAGTAGTGAGACATCCAGGTAAAGATGCTTGGAAGGACAGGAAGTAACACTGGCCAGCAAAGAATAAAAGCAAGAAGGGAAAAATAAAGGGGAATAAATTTACTGAAAAATCACTGTGTGCCAGGCACCGCTAGGTATTTTATAGATAACATCCCATTTCACCCTCAAAAAACCCTATATGATGGTGGTGGTGCTGGTGGTGCTGGTGGTGGTGGTGGTGGTAGTGGTGGTAAACATTTATTAAGCACATACTATGTCCTGGGCATTACTTTAAGCATATTACAAATATGAACTCATTTAATATTCACAACTCTATAAATAAAGAACATAGCATTATCCCCATTTTACAAGTGAGGGACTAAAGCACCAATGGGTAAATAATTTGTTGAAAATCACCTAACTGGTAAGTGGCAAAGCCAGAATCTGAATCCAGGCAGTTTGGCTCCAGAGCCTGTGCTCTGGATACAGTTTTTTTCTGGCTTTTTAAAGCACTCTGCCGATAAGGAAATTGAGGTTCAGAGGTTAGGTAACTTGCCTAAGATTACATCGTTATTAAGCGGTCTCAGAAAGGCCAGATGAACCCTGGGCTATCTGACTGCGAAGACCCTGTCTTGTCACTACCCTACTCGTGAAGATCACCAACATAAAGATGGGCAGATAGAACTGCCTAAAGAGAGAGTACAGAACAAGAAGAACACCGAGTAAGGAATGTTCAAAGTTGAGAAAACTGTTAAAGGCTGTGTACAGAGCGATGACTACTATCAAAATGTTTTGTCAACCGTAAAGGTATATCTAAAATCAAAGGCCTCAGCAACATGGAAGCCAGCGATGCTGCCTTCAGTCTTCCTCTCACTATCTTGGCCTCCCAAGTTCATGGATATTTACTTACACAAATGAAGACAGGGTTGCAAAGCACTGGATAAAAATCAAAGACGTTTCTCCTTATCGCATAGGAAAATAAAGCCAGACATTTAAAAACTAAAAATTAAAACTAAAAATGATAAAATGAGGCTGGAACCTATACCTTACTTTTTATAAAGATGTTTTAAAAGTTGTTTACATAGATAATTGGTAGAATCATTAATGTTATTGAATAATCTGATCCAATAAGCAATTAAAAGGAAAATTAAATTTTGTTGAAAATAATAAAAATGGATAGGAGAGCAGACAAGACCAGTCTAATAAGCCAGCTTTGTCTCTCACCATTCTCCTTGCTGGACTTCTTTCAGGACCATACTCTCTTGTCAAACATATACTCATTTACTGATTCAACCCAAACTGGTGGGTACCTACCATGTGCCAAGCATCATGCTAAGTGACTGATGTATGGTAAACATATACGCTTTGCTCTCAACAAGCTCATGTTCTAGTAAGAGCCACAAAAAGTCTTAAATACAGTCATGACAAGGGTTGCAGGGTGCTGAGGTCGTGTGTAGCAGTCTAATGTATTCTGGAAGGTGGAGAGAGGTTGGAAATGACACCAAAATTGAGGCCTGAAGGAGGTGTGGTGGCTCTGAGACATACCCCAGGATGCCTGTTGGTGAGGGAGAGAGTGGGCACATGAAAGATGATGAGGGAGATGGTTAGGATAACTCTCAGAAAATTGTAATTAGCAATTGGGTAGATGGTGGTACCCCTTACTGGAACAGAGAACTCTAGAATATAAACAGGTCAATGAATATGAGCATGAATTTAACTGTGGACATTTGAGTTGAAGTACTTGTGAGATAATCAGGTGGTAAGCAGCAGGCAGTTGGACATACAGGTTTGGGGCACAGAACAAAAATCTGGCTTGTGGATGCACATTTTAGATTATCAGTATAGATAATCAAGGTCATGGGTAGACATGAGATAAATCATTTATGGATAACATGGTGCAGAAAAAAAGATAAGTACCAAGCGTTTAGAGGACAGAAGGAGACAGAGAGAGAGAAGGAAAAAAAAACAACTTCAAAGAATGAAAACCAGGAAAGTATAGTAACAAGACAACGAGAAATAATATTTCAGGGAGGGAGCTGTTAAATGCTACTAAGAGGTCAAGTGAGGTGGGAATATTTACTTTGACTTAGATCATTTTTTCCTCTCGGGCTGGTTACATTTATCGTCTTCCTTCAGGTTTCATCTGAGTTATTTCTTCCATCCAGCAGTGTACCCATCCTGTGTGTATCCTGTACACACTCCTCACATAGCATCTGTCATTCTTTGTTATATCGTAATTGCCTATTTACTTGTCCATATCTCCACCATAATTTAAACTTGTTGAATGTAAGACTGTTGGTCTGGTTCTACACTATCTCCCTCAGATGCGGTCTTTCTCATATTTGTCTTCCATCCTTTCCATAGATACGAGCTAGCATACATAGTGCCTGACAACAAAGGTTCGTACTCAGCAAATAATTGTTGACATTTACTCATTATGATATGCCCTCACTAAGCTGGAGGTAATGGGGAAATAAGGCCTTCAGGAGTCAGACAAGAACCCCACCTTCAAAGAGCTTCTTTTCTGATTAGATGCAGCTAAACTTAAATGAACAAGTCAGAATAAAGTGTATTTCTTATTCTTACCATGTCAGTAGTCATTACTTTTGTTACAATATGTGTTATGGTCTTTCCAAAGTCTCTTTTTCCTTTCCTACGCCTCAGAATTCTTGGAAAGAAAGGTCCATGAACTCTAGAGTAGAAAACATTCATGATTAAATTAACATGAAAAAGATTCAACCTATACTTACTTAGAAAATAAGCATTTTTGAGAAATAGGTGTCACTAACTTTAAGCTCCTTAAGAGCAATAAGCAACTTGAGAACAATGAATAAAGTGTTTTAGATAACTGGGTGTTTAAAACCTTGATCTTTTTATTTTAATGGTTTGTACCTGAAATCTGCATGCAACCCACTACACTGAATACCTCAATCACCTCAACTTTTCAGTACAGTGGAAAATTTTCCTGATTGTATTTTCATAATCCACTAAATTGTAGACCCCACAAAGCAGAAGTGGGTTATGTTTGTGATACTGAGGCATAAGAATGTTTTGGGACATGCCTAATTTTAGATACTATGTTCAATCAACAGATTGTTTCAAAAGATAAGGTCTCCATAGAGCTAGTTGGCAGTTGGCCTCCCAGAGGTACAATTCCAGCTTCTCTTTTAGTAGTTGTTTTTACATTGTTTGCTACTCAGCACTTCTAATTAATTCCATTTTTTCTCTCTGCTTTTCTTTACAATGCCTATTTCCTATCGTTTAATCATTTAAGTGTCATCAAATGAAAGAAAAAAATTTGAGTCTACCCTATCATTACTGTCAGCCGAAGGGACACCCCTTCTCCAATAGATACAGATGCACCACTAACCTCCTTAGGTGTAAATCTTTTGAGTTCTCTGTAGCATTTTGATTATTGTTTGATGCTAAGGGGAGGCAGCTTTAGTACCAATATATTTCAGCTTATTTTAATTATCAAATATTTTTGTGAAGCTTAAAATTTTCAGGAAACTGGTTCTAAGAATTTACCATGTAAGTTATTAAAATTTGAATTCCAACATACTAGCAATGTCCTCCAAAGCAAAAGTTTCCTTTAACATTTCAAAATCAAACCCACTCAGCATTTTTATACCAATTTCAGCAAATGGCTTTGATATTGAGAACTACTTATACATTTTTTTTTTACCATATACCTGATTAGTAGCTACTCAAAGAGTAAAGCATCCTACATTCAGGAAGTGACAGTAGTTTATCATGCAACCCTAGTTTTAAAATCAAAGGTATGTATCAGTGTTGTTTTTTTAATCAACTTTATTAAGGTATAATTTACATAACATTCATTTTAAGTGAACCATTTCATGATGTTTCACAAATGTAAACACCAATTTAACGCAATCACAATAAGCAAGATATAGGACATTCCTATCACACTCGGTTGTATCTATAAACTCATTGCCAAACCCAAGGTCTCCCTATGTTTTATTCTAGAAGTCTTATAGTTTTGCTTTACATTAAGAGCTATGGATCACTTAGAGTTAATTTGTGTGAAAGCTTTTTTCTTGTAAAGATGGTAATGATAACTCAAAAGCTCTTACATGTCATAGCTGGATCTGGAAATCCTTTTCTATAGTTTCCATATCCCTGTTGAGATTTCCCAAATATTAACACCATATTTTCCTTTAATTCTTTAGACATATTTATTTTAATAGCTGATTTGAAGTCTTTGTCTGGTAAAGCCAACATCTGGACCCACTGAAAATCAGTCTATACTGTCTTTTTTCCTGAGTATGGATCTAATATTCTGCTTTCTTTGCATGTCTATTAATTTTTTGGTTGAACACGAGGTTTTGTGTGATATATTTTAGTAATTCTGGATTGTGTTATGTTCTTCTGAGGACTGTTAGTCTTATATTCTAACAGGCAGTAGGAGGTATGCAGCAGCTGACATCTCCGCTCATTTTTCTAGACTGCCAGGTACCATTTTTTGCACGGTTCCCAGATTTATCTGCCCCACCAATGCTAGCTAGCATAGTTTAGTGGTCAACCAAGGATTTGGGCAGAGTTTATGCTCAATTTTTGGATACCCCCCTTTTACAGCTCTTCTACTTTCAGGATATCCCACCTCAATTTCCAGCTGCTCTGTCAGCCCTGAACTCTATCCTTTGTGACCTTGAAACATACTGCATTTTTTTGCTGCCAGTGCTATGAGAATTGGTGATCACCCTCGGACCAAAAAGCCAAAAATTCCCATTTCTTACCCGTTCCAAGGATAAATCTATTTCAAGGATAAACTTTTCTGGTTGTCACCTGCTTTAGATCATTTCATAGTGTCTTCAAATAGTTGAATCCTTTTAATATATTTTGTCCAGATTTTGTAATTGTTATCTATGGGAGGGTTTGACCAATTTACTCCACCACTCCCAGACCTAGATTCTCTGATTATAACTTTTAAGATGAGAGAACTTTGTGTTGCCCTAAGTCATTAGAATCTCAAGTCTAGTGATAATTTGTATTCAAATTCAACTTTCGTTGAATCTGCATTTCTAATAAGTGAATTTCAAAAATCTTATCTGTATTAATTTTCAAAGTAACTCCAACGTTTTGTTACACAGGGATCCCAATAATAAGGAAATATCAAAAATAGGCACTAGAAGGGGATTCTTAGTGATGAAAAAAAATAGGTCAAATTTGAAAGAAAGTACACAAAGAAAAGATTTAGGCTAAGTGAAATGTGGGTCAGGGTTCCTAAGGCAAAGAATGAGTTAAGGTAGAACACAGAGAGGGGGTTTAACAATTTAGTATGAAATAGAAGGCCTTTGGCTCCCTTCAAGATTTTCCACTAATTTGAGGGACATGAGCAAGAATTCCTGTTTCCTCTCTATTTAAAACAAAGGCAGAAATATGTATATTTTACTGTACAGTAATATAAAAATATTTTAATACATTTTGAAGTATTCTGGAGGATGATGCTGGTTAAATCTACATTGTTTTATTTATCATCAAAAACAATATCAACTTATGTTGGTTAGAAAAGCGGAAATTAAGAGACAACCAAATTAGTCAACTCTATCTTTACATATTATATGTGGAGGAGATCCACCTCCATGCTTATGCTTTGGCCAAAATAAAAAAGGTAAAGATAAAAGATAAGGAAAGGACTAGATTTATGAAATTTTTTTCATCAATTCATCTAATATAAAAATAATTTTCCAATATTGGCAGTTGTACCTTATGCTTATCTCATAAATTGGACATCTAATTTTATAATCATTTCAATCGGTGTAACATACCTAAGTTAAGTGACATGATAAAAGAATGACCATGTAATCTTTTTGTTTCCATTTAAAATAGAGCAAATTATTACCGGAGGCGTAAATCTTCCCACATTTTCAATAATCCACAGAGCATTACTATCTCATAGTATTTTTTCCAGCATTCAACAGCCTCTGCTGCAGAGGGATCTTCTTTAATGTTGCTCTGATACTCAATGAGCTCCACACGCTTGTTTTTATATTTCTCCAAAGTTTTTTTGAAACGCTGTGCAATAGGACCAGGTATTGTTCCATCCTGTATATCACACCACCTGAAAAGCATCAATATGGTTACAATGTTTATGTTAGATAATGTACTGAGTAAGTTTTTAACTATACTTACAAATTAATTCTTTCTTCAATCAAAGCGGTATAATTCTCACAGCTTTCTTCATCATCCCAGTCTCTCCAAAGAAAGTCATAAAAAAACCTATGATAAATTAAGATGAAAGTGATCAAAAACAGCAAGTACCACGTTTAGAATTAAAAAGACATTCTGATGTCAGAATTCTTTACATGAATCTTAATTCTTAAGAAAAATATTTTTAAGTGACCTTTCAATGAACTAACATTAAAGGTTAACTTTAAAAATTAGATTATCTGGATTCTATTTTAGATTACTACAGATAAGATAATGTTTCTTGAAGTGGAACTATAAATTTCAGATTTCATAGATTTTGGTTATTTTGTTCACCAAAAAAATAATACTTAAGATATAATCAAATTTGTACATTGAGGGGAGGAAAGCATTAGAAAAACATAAACATGCCCCAGAATATCCTATATTAAGTTTATGGATAGCTTCTCTCAAATTGTATCAGCTTGTTAAGAAATAATCATAATGTAAATGATGACATCCAGTATTTGTAATGCCCTTAAATGTGAAAAATGAAATCTGATATATTTAAGATCCTTAAATATGAACAGAATTTAATATTGTCTCTAGAAATTTTTTAATTCAATTTTTATAAAATGCAAGATTGAAAAAAGGGCAAATTTTTCATTGCCAATATATACTTCACAAGAGACTGTTTTCACTAAAAGAGTTAATATGTTCATTAAAAATGAACAAATTGAATTCAGCAGTGAGTAAAAATTACATCAGTAAATATTCATAAAGTGTTTATATGAACAAAACTTACGTATTAAATTTTTTAATGATAATTGTAACTTTCAGAAGTAAAAGTTCTAATACCTTACAACTTCCAAGGCCAAAGCAATATCATGTAAATCAGAATCTTGTCGTTCAACAGGGTACACTTCCAAGAGAGGCACACTATGCTCTAGTTCTTCTAAAATCTCATCAACCAAATCCCTTGGAATATTTGAAATGTTAGAAGAAAAAGGCTCAGCAACAGAAACAGTAACTTTGAAACAAGATGATGAGCTTTGGTGTGGTTTACAAGTTACCTAAAATAGATATTATAAAATGTATAATTACAAATGCAAGTAAACCATAAGGAATTTCTTCTCCTATATGAGCTACTTATAAAATTTCTTTTAAATATTTTATGATTTCTCTAACAATCAATATATAGAATAATTACAGATCAATATTAAATAAAATATCAACATAATTTTTCAAACTCTATTTCTTAAACATTCGTTTTTAAGGTTCATGAGAGGAAGTGCATTTATCTCCTACATTATTTCTAAGTGTGAGTTGCCAGACTTTTGGATTTTATAGAACAGTAGTATTTAAAGGTTTTTTTGGACCAATTTTGCCATGAAAGGACACAAACAGTAAATGCTTAATTTGAAAAAATTTTGCTTTATAAACAACACCCTGTTGTGTTTACTTGGCTCATTTCACCACAATATATTGAGAATATCCAGCACCTGCCTGATAATCAATGCTTGAGAATCACTGAGTCAACAGTACTGTTTTAAAAATAAATATTAACACAAAATTAAAAATTAACAGAAGTTGGTATACTTTACACATCATACAAGTTTGTCAATTATACCTCAATAAAACTGAAAAACATTAACACTTCCAATAATCAACTTTGAAAAATTTCAAGTTCATGTCCAATAAAATTATTTTTAGGTAGAGCTTATTTACCTAAAGCTGCTCATGGCAGCTTTATTCATAACTACCCAAACATGCAAGCAACAAAGATGTCCTTTGTAAGTAAATGGCTAAATAAACGGTGGTACATCCAGACAATGGAATGTTACACAGTGTAAAAAGAAATGAGCCATCAAGCCATGAAAAGACACGGAGGAACCTTAAATGCATATTTCTAAATGAAAGAAGCCAATCTGAAAAGGCTGCATGGTATATAATTCCAACTATGTGACATTCTGGAAAAGGTAAAACTATGGAAACTGAAAAAATCAGTGTTTGCCAGGGGTTGGGTGGGGGTGGAGGGGATGAATAGGCAGAGAACAGAGGATTTTTAGGGCAGTGAAAATACTTTATATGATAGTCTAATGGTGCGTACAGGTCATTACACATTTGTCCAAACCCATAGAATATACAGCACCAAGAATGAACCCTAACGTACACTATAGACCTTGGGTAATTATGATGTGTCAGTGTGTAAGGTTCATCAACTATAACATGTGCCAGTCTGGTGGGGGGGCTGATAATAGGGGAGGCTGTGCATTTGTGGGGGCAGGGGATCTGTGGGAAATCTCCGTACCTTCCTCTTGGTTATGCTTTGCACCTGAAACTGCTCTAAAAATGTTTAATGTTATATTAAATATTAACACAAACCGTAACATTAACACAAACACTTCCAGTCATCAATTTTGAAAAAGTTCAAATACATGTCTCAATGACAGTCTTTATATTTAGGTAGAATTAAGAAACATTTTAAATATTAGCAAGTGTTATAGCATCAATACATATGATATGTACATCAATAAATATAGGAAAGGTCTTCAATTCACTAACCAAACTTTGAAGTACAAATTTTATAATCAATTTAATATAAATTCTATTTTTCAAAAAGCTATGGGACAGAAAAAAGGAGGAAAAATAGAGTAACAATTTAAAACTGGGTGTTTGAATATAAGTATCTGCAGCCCATATTTGTGACAGATCAAAAATATATTTCCAAAAAGTAGGTATAACATTTGATAGAGCCTTGTATCTTAAAATTTTAGACTTGGTTTTTTAAATCAGTATTCTACATGCATATAGTTTAGAATCAAATGGCTACACTAGGTTTGTTTTGAGAAATAGAATTCCTTGACGATCTCCCACCACCCTCTAATTCTTGTTCCTCGGCGGCAAGCACTTTTAATTCTTTTAGCTGATTATTTTGAAATTTACCTCTTTATTTTTAAATAATGTTCTTATATTGCCATTTACAGTTTTGTTTCAGTGTTTGGCATTATTTATTGACTTTTTATATAAGAATTTACTTGACTCATTTACCCCCACCCCCATCACATACACCCACACTCTCCTGGTCCTTCACTCACCAGTATAGTTGTATCTTAGTATTCAGCATTTACCTTAAGGTTTGAAAATGCCATTTACTGTTTGAAAATGCCTTAAGGTTCGAAAAAGCCATATCATGTAAGCTGGTTAATTTTTGTTTCCTGACCAAACTTTTGTTTCTCACGAGTCAATAATTGTATTGCTTTTCATTTGCTCCATTTTCTATGTATGTGCCTTTCATTAACTTAACCTCCAATTTCCTAAGTTGTGTAAATCTTTCAAGATGTTCAAAATACAATAGGTCGTGTTTGAAATGAAATACCAGTTTCATTTTCTTGAAGCACTCTTTTCCAGAGTTCTTTGACTAGTTCCAACCTGAGCTGGCTCTCCAGGCCTGCTACAGACATAGCTGGCATCGCTTCGTTCTGGGAATTCCCTTTACTTTCTCTTATGTTGGCCTCTCTACATTTTGGATCTGATATCTTATTTCTTGATTTACGTCTGTGACTGAAGACGACATCCATTAACTTCCCGAGAGGGGAACACTGGACACAACTTTTGAGATCACACATAACTGAAAATATCTTTTTTTTCTACTCATATGTTCTGCCGTGGTTCTTTCCATGGGTACTCCATGTATCAGTATCTTTAGGTCTTTTCTTTTGAGCTGATCATAGAAAAACCTGTCAATTCCCGCGCCTGGAGGGATATGCCTTAGCTGCTTGTGGTTTAGAAGCAGCAGAGTCGGGGTAGAAGGCAGAGGATTCCCACATTCAGTATCAGTCAACTTTCTTACTCCCGTCTTCTCAATGGGATACTCCCATTCTAAGTCATGCTTCTCAAGCCAGCTTCTTAAATCTGTAGGTTTATGCCTTTTGCCAAATTTGGGGAATAGCCATTATTTCTTTGAATATTTTTTCAGCCCCACCTTTTCTTCTCTCCCTCTGGGACTCTGAAGACATGAATATTTGGTTTTTGTTATAGTTCAATACATCCCTGAGGCTCTGAGTATTTTTGTTTTGTTTTGTTTTCCAGTCTATTTTCTCTCTGGGGTTCAAGTAATTTCTGTTTCTATCTTCAATTCATTGATTGCTTCCTCCAACTTCATTCTGCTCTTGTGTGCATCCATTGAGTTTATTTCGGTTATTGTACTTTTTCAGTTCCAAGACTGTTGTTTTTCTTTATATGTTTCTTTCCTTTATTTGCAAAGACTTTCTATTCCTTTGCTGAGATTGTTATTTCATGTGTTTCACATCCGTTCATAATTAAATGCACATTTTTTGATGACTGCTTTAAAATCCTAGTCAGATCATTCTAACATCTGTGTCATCTCGGTGTTGATGTCTATTGTTTTATCCCATTCAAGTTAAGATTTTCCTCATTCTTAGAAATGATTGAGAAGTGATAAAAAGTGATTTTCTATTGAAACTTGGACATATTTTGGTATGAGATTCTCAATCTTATTTAAGTCAGTCAGAGGACCGACATGGAAAGGGGGCTGCTACCATGGTACTGCCAGATGAGGATGGAAGTCCAGGTCCTCCACTCAGCCTCTATCAACACCGGGGCGGGGGTTGGGGGGTCTTTGTTACTGCTATTCAGAGGTGGGAGTTCAGGTTCCCCATTAGGCCTGACTGGGAGAGAGAGGAACACCTCATTACTGCTCCCCCGTTGTCTTCACGGACGTCATTGTTGGGGGGGGTAGGGGTGAAAGTCCTGCTTCTCCAGTAGACCCTTTCTGACACCACCCTTGCTGGAGGGTCCAGGCTTTCCACACAGTCTACATTGACACCAAGGGGTGGGTAGGGAAAATTCCTTACCACCCAGCTCCCCGTTTTCTTCCCACTAGGTCTTCTCTACTACCATTGTGACAGTGGGGTTCCTGTGTCTTGATACAACTTGGCAAAGGTAGTCTCTATGATTGAAAATAGGCCATCATTTACCTGTAAAATGCCACTACTCCACAGGACACAGAACTGAATTGCTTTCAGGTAGTGTGCATTGTAATGAGTTTAAAATGCAAGTTTTTTCTGTGACCAAAACTACAGATTTGAAATATCTATCTGAGACAGGGGTACCATTGGTGATTGTAAATATTAATTTCTGTACAAGTATAATTGACCTTTTAGGGAATCAAATTTAGAATATCAAATATGCCACAATATTCAACTTCCAGACAGGGAAAAGCAAAATCTTATCAGATGAAGGCTTGAAAGTTGATGTATTAAAAGGCTACTTTCCATGGGAAAAAAATTTCAAATTTTATTGATAGTTTTCTGATCCATTTTTTCTTTCCTAATCTAACTAAATCTCATAATTCAGATAAATTAAGATTAAAGGGAAATGATGGAAAAAGAAGATCCAAATTTGTTAAAGCTTAAATTACTATTTTTTAAGAAACATGTTTTTATTATTTTTGTTATTTTAACAATTGAAACTAGGCTAATAAATACTGTCTGAGACTACTACATTCCATTGATAGCTATTTGGTATATATAATATAATGATATAATGATAACTATAATGATAACTATTTCCCGGTAAATGACTGCGATATCCCCCCTTACGTTCTTTTTATACTAATTTGCTTAGAAACTTAAAATACAAGTACACTTTTGTCAACCTCCGTTTAAGTATCAAAACCCAAAATTAATAAGGTAATAATTTGGTCTTAAAAAGAACTGATAACTTCATGTAAAAGATCAGGTAAAAAATTTTCACCTCAACCAGTATACCAACAAAAGGGATAGAAGCTTCTTTGTATTTGACAAAGAATAATTCAGGATTAGTCTTCCAGACTCCAAGCCATTTATCTTTCAACTTTAATTTTTCTGATAGATATTTACTCATAGCCTCATCAGCATCTTCTGCCTAGCAAAAGAAAAAAATATATATATATGAAATTCTAGATTTATATATATTTTTACAGATTTCTATTTAAATATGGAACAATACATCCTTAACAATGAAAAACCTGGAAAATAATAGATTTTAACTGAATATATAAGGGAACATATCATAAACATTAAAAAATTAAAATGAAAGATCTAGTCACTCAATAACTCATAATTCTGAGATGAGACATCTACTTATTATATAACAATTGTTGATATTTTGGTGTATTTCCTTCCAGTGTTTTTTCTATGCATATATTCATCATACATATAAATCATATGTTTTATCTCCTGATTTTTTTTACTTAATTTCGTAATGGTAGCGTGAGCAAATCTATTAGTTCTTGAAAACATAATTTTTACAGCTGCATGTATTGTTTTTCCATGATATGAAGCCGCCACAACTTCTTTACTGCCGCCGTGGTTGGAAATTTAGTTTCTAATTTTTGACTTTTATAAATATCACTGCGCTGAATATCCTGTTACATAAATTATTCTGCTATAACTTAAAAAAAAAAAAGGTTAGAAACAGAATATTTGCTCTATTCAGTGTTACCAGGTACAGTATGTATCTTCTATACAAAACATCATTCCACATCGTCGACTGGTGTCTGGGAACCATTCTTAGGGTATAAACATTTTTAGCATTGCAGTGTAAAAGTCAAGGCTAAGAAATCCGATCCTCACCTTTGGGCATAGATTATTAAGTGAAGAAACTAAGATGTATACCTGGGCGTTGATAAGGCCTATCTAGCTTCATCTTTTAGGAGCTCTTGGAAAACCAGAAAAAACACTAGTATCAGAGCTGTCCCCTTAACTGACAAATTTTCTGTTTGACGGAAATTGAATTGTAACTCTTTTGGGGCAGGGCCTGAGTACATCTCAGGTGGAAGCCCTGTAAAGGTTAAGTAAGTTTGATTTTCTGAAAAGCAGGTTTTCTGTGTGCCTTCTGTACCCCCGTCACCTTGAGAGCTAGTCCCGAATGCTCCGCTGGTCCCCCTACGAGGGTCCTACGCTGGGTTCCGGCCCGTTTCCCATTCTCACCTTACAGCCCTCCAGCACCGTGTCGCAGTACAGCGCCACCTTCTCGTCCCGCCACATGCCCCGCATGGGGGCCGTGCATACTGGGGGCAGCGGCTGCGCCTCCTCTTCCTCCTTGGGCACCAAGAGAACGGGCTCTTCCTCCTCCTCCGCGACCCCTTCTCGGGAGTCCTCGGCCTGAGCGCTGGGCAGGAGCTGGAGCCGCCGCCGGGCCGCGGCCCGGCCCACTCTGCCCATCACGGGTCGAGGGGACGCCACCACCGATCGCACTGGGGACGTGCTGCCCTTTCGGGTCCTCGCCGCCGCCAACTCCCCGGGTGGGGCAGAGACAACCTTGTCGCCCGGCTTGCCCGGGCTAATGGTTAGGACTGAGTCCTCGGGCACGGCAGCCCTGGGCCCCGACGCCATCGCCTTCGCACCCCGAGGGCCAGCAGCAGCCGTTAGCCACCCTTCCCGCCCTGCGGCGCCCTGGCCAATGGGCGAGCTGCGCCCTCCCATGGGCAACGAGCGCCGCGGCTCGAGGGCGTCCCTCCCCCGCTGAGTGGGAGACGGAGGTGGGTCGGGGTATTGGGGGTGGATCGGCATGTTGTGGGCCGCGGTTTAGGGCGGGGTGGGGTGAAAGGTTCCGAGCGAGGTGTCGGGGGACGGCGTCTGGGCGGGGCGTGATGGCGGGGGCGGGGCGTGATGGCGGGGGCGGGGCTTGGACACTGGGGGCGGGGCGGGATGGCGGGGGCGGGGAGGGGGCGGGGCTTGCCACTGGGGGCGGGGCGGGATGGAGAGTGCTGAGCTCTCACGGCCGTTATCCCACTAGGTGGTGCCCACTCAGGCGCTCGCTGCGACCCCCCGCCCCCCCGCCCAAGAATCGCCTCGTGACAGAATTCTCAGCCCAAGGCAGGATTTCTTAGGATCCTCATCTATGTTCTAAGTCATTGTGAGCCACCCTCCTGGTCATTATGACCTAACAAATTCGCTACCCACCACTCCACACACGCCTATCTGCACAAACAGCCTTAAAGAAGGTTTATGTTTTATACTGGGAGGCGATAGTAACTGGAACCCTCTGGTTAATACTAGAGGAAACTTCAGTGACAAATCCAGCCACCTAGCTTTCCCCCAACCTATTAACACAGTTCCCAGAATAAACTTAGCTTTACATTTTAAACAAGACAGGCACTTTCTGCCAAGGATAGGTTCGTCTCTCTTCGTGTCTCCGTTGTTCCCCTCAAAATTCTCACATAAAAGATTGTATTATGTAACCGTTAAACTGGATTCCAATTTCCAGCTGAGGAGTAAGCATGCAAACTATGAACACTTTCACAATAAAAGTCTGCTCAAGAGAATACATTTTGGAGAAGAACAGAGACCACTCATTTCTGTTATTTTTCTCTTAAACGCACACTTTGCCAATTGGAATAAGTTTTGTTTACAGTCTAGCTGGGAAGCATTACACAGGGGCTGACAGCTCCCACGGAGAAGAACAGCACTGGGAAAACACCTGCCTTCCTTCACACTCATCTGGAAGGACACTGTGTTTATTCTGAGGAAAAGATCAGTATTAATATTGTGTTACTATAGTTCAGGGAATAATTACAACATTCATCATGTTTTGACTCTGAAGTGTTTTTTTTTTTCCTTTTGTCAGGAGTCCTGGATTTTGTTTAAAAGGGTACCTACCTGTATATTTCACTTACCGAAGGGAAAAATTAGTTACTCTAGTATTTCTTCAGTTTGTTTTTAAATAAATTGTGGAGTTTTTCTTCTTAGGTTCAGAATAATGGAGACCTCTTGTCCTCATCCAAAATTCAAAAGCAACAACTCCCTCTCCAAAAAAATAAAAGCAAACAATTATTTGTCAGGGACCTGCTATGCGCCGGGCAATCCATAGAGGCCAAAGTTACAGATATAAAAGACAAAATCCCTATACTCATAATCCTAGTGAAGGGTGCAGATAAATCAATAGATAATTGTGTTTGATGAGGAATATATATATATATATATATATATATATATATATATATATATATGCACTTTAATCCACATTGTGGGGGGTTAAAAAGACCTTTTTTTCCCCCAGAAGTGATACTTAAACTGAATCTTTATTATGAAAACAGTATCTATACCCCAAGGCAATTTGGGCAATACAGAAAAGCATAAGAAAGAAGAAAATTTAATTCAGTTGTCTTTCCAATGCTTGGCAATAACTACTGTTAGATTTTGGAATATTGTCTTTCAATATTTTTTTCCTATCACATTATTGCAAAGTTTAGATAATATTAGCTTTTTTAATTTTTTTATTTAGTGTATCATAAGCATTTTCTTGTCTTATAAATTATTTTAACATCATTTTCAATAGCTGCATACACTCTCTTTGTATGGACATAATTTCCATAAGTCTAAACTTTTGTATGTTTGGGTTACATTAATTTTTATAATAATAAATATGCTTTTTCTTTTTTAATCTTTGTGCATACGTTTTTGCCTGTATTTAAGATCCCCCGCCCCCAGGAAAATGAGGGATTCCTGAGTTAGGATGTGTAAATATTTTAAAGCTCTCAAGTATTGCCAAGTTGTTTTCCAAAAAGCGTGTGTTAAATTCTACTCTGATTAGCAGATAAAAATCCCCATATGGGCCATATTATAAAATGGAAATAAGTTATAGGCACCTAAGGCAGAGGCAGAATGGGGGATGGAGTAAACATTCCAGCCAAGTGAGTCGTTAGTGGTTTTACAGAGTGGTAAAAGAACTTGCTCTAGGTAGTTGGTATGGCTGCAATAGAGTGATCAAATTGGGACAAAACCTCAGGTTGGAGAGCCATGCACAAGCTATATCACAAAGGGTCATGTATTTGATGCATATGAGGAATTGAATTCTAGCCATATTGATGAACTCTCCCTTATCCAACTTTATATTCCACTCTCTGATCCAGATTCTGCCAGTATGTCTTGGCCACTCTGTGTCCTCGTCCTCCCTTAGCAGACCTAGTACCTCTCTGGCTGGGTGATGCTGTGTCTTAACCCTACTTATTGGACGGGTGGCCAGGAGGGGGACGCAGGGGACTAGCCCTTAATGGGGAGAAGTAAGCTCAGAGCACTCAGGGGAACCTGGGGATTCACTATTTTCAAATGTGTCACCCAAAATATCCCCGTCCCAAGTCTCAGGATCTCATTCCTTCCCAATCAGAGCCCGACTTTGGTTTAGCAATCCTGCTCTGGCTGAGAACTCAACCTTCTCTGTAATGCCATTACGCTTGTAAAAACCTGGAGCTCTCCTGTGTGTTTCAGAGTTCTTCCATTCCCAGAGTATTATAATAACACTGAAAATACTTTGTTTGCGGGGACAATGACATTCATATTTTTTATCCCCAGTGCTTAGCACAACCCTTGGCACATAACTAGTGAAAGTTTTAAGAATTGCACCACTGTCGAGGTACAATAAATAGTTTTTCTAGTTTCTGAGTTCAAATGTGTATCAGTCCTCACCCCCTAGGTTGTTACCCTCTTGATGCACAGGTTTAGGTTGCACTCATTTTTATTCCACTGCAGAATTTCTTTAGCAGGGGGTTCTCACATTGCCAGCTCCCAAAGCATGAGCACTACATTCTTTAGATTAAGTTAATACTCGTATGCTGTTACTCTCTTTGGGTTGGGCTACGTGCAGGAGCGCTGGGTTAAATCCACACACTGTCTCCAATGTACAAATGACTTAAATTGCAAAAGCTTATTTAAAAATTAGAACTCATTATTTTCGATTAGAAAACTATTTCGGGTCAAAACTTCTTTTCTTCCTAGGTCACTGTGAAGCAGAAAATAGGCTTGTAAATTCTCTCAACCTTGAAGTCTCTGAACATTGTCTTTGAGATCTTTTTTACTTTCTGCTCTTAGAGGAAAAGAACAAATCTCTGATGAGTCGTAAGTGCTGGCCTTCGGCAAAACAAAAAATAGATAAGGCTCACTGACATGTCAGATCCACCCATGCACAGTTTCCTGGGTGTCTCGTGATTATTTAGGGTAGGGAGCAGAGCAGTGTCACTTGACCTAATAGAGGTGCAGTAAGGGCTGGAATATAATGAAACCAGCTCTGGGATTGGGGGCTGTACTGGAGAGACAGCAGAGACCTGGAGGATGCACCTTTCTTTTCTCCTACTGATGACTGACCTGACTTTAGGTGAAAAGTTGGGACCAGAATTAAGAGAAACTGAGGGATCCTATGAAGCAGAAGATTCGGGCTTCCGAAGAGGAGAGAGAACAGTTCATTCATTTTACGGATATGTATTGAGCACCTGCGTTGTGCTGGCATAGTGTTAGGGGCTGAGGATTTAGCAAAACACACAAAAGTCTCTGAGATTGCATTCTGGTTGGGGAGGTAGAAAATAAACATTATTTTTTTAAGTAAGATTCCCAAGAGAAACAAAAACACATGTCCACACCAAAACTAGTATATGAATGTTCATAACAGCATTATTTATAATAGTCAAGTATTCATCACTTTCCTTTTTCTGATAAACAGAAAAAGGAAATGTAGTATATCCATACAATGGAATATGAAATGGCCATTAAAAGGAATACACGCTACGACATGGAAGAATCTTGAAAACATGCTAAGTGAATGAAATCAGTCACAAAAGCCCACATAACGTAAAATTCCATTTGTGTGAAAAGTCCAGAATAGGCAAAGCTATAGAGACAGGAAGTAGATTAGTGGCAGGGGCAGTGGGATGGTTTGAGGGCAAATGGGGACTGACTGCTAATGGGTCCAGGAGTTTTGTTTTTTGTGGGGTTTTTTGGTGTTTTTTTTGTTTGTTTGTTTTTTGGTACTACAATTGATTGTACTGATGGTTGTCCAACCCTGAAACGGTACTGAAAACCATTGAATTGTATGCTTTAAATGGCTGAGTTGAATGGTATATGAATTATACCTCAATTTGATAAAAGTGAAATTGATAGTACATTAAGTGCTATAGAGAATGATTAAAAATATGGGAAGGGGCGAGCAGGAATCGGGGAGTTTTGGAGGTTGGGGCTGGGGATACAATTTTTATACAGAGTAGAGAAGGTAGGTGACATTTGAGTAAAGATCTAAAGGAGGTCAAGAGGAAAATCTTAGACTCTGACAGCTGCCAGGGAAGGAAAGTTTCTTCCATGACCCAGTCATTCCCAGAGGGCAATTCAGGAATGAAGAACACAGGTCGATAAGGAGTAGCTCTAGTTTTAGAAAGTCTTAATACTAACATATTATTTTCGTACTTCCCTAGATGATAAGCATTTTTAAAAGGCTACCATTGTTCAGAAAACACTGAATGAGTACATCTGGGGATTTAGGGATTGTAGAAGTTTTGTCTGGTGAAGATTTGGTTTGTATTGTTTTGGAGGTGCACGCAACAGGATGCTGTGAAATGTAGTTGTGTTGTTTTTCCTTTTGGTTTTCTCTGTGGAACAAATAAATATTACCAACACTCCAATCAGCAATTTATTCCCACATACTTTAATTTTTCTCTCTTAGAACACTAGTCTTTCCTCTTCCTTAACTCTTTGAGGTTAACTTCGTAAACAAATAGTAACTGAGGGGTGAGGCAATACAGGAACAGCTCTCTTGGAAGCGTGTGTCTCCTCATTTTGGCCAGAAGAGGGCACTGGAGAGCTTTTGGGCTTGTTTAAGTGCCCGAGTCCCAAAGGGCTGGGTGGAGCCAGAAGCATTCCTTTAGCCCCGCCAGTTCCAGCTCTGACTCAGAAGCCGGCTGCACACCACTTCGCTGAAGGACAAGTTCAGACACATTTCTCTAATGTCTAACACTTCTTTAACCTCAAACGTGATGTTCTGCTAAATCTTCAGACTTTGACAATGTGCACTAACTCCCTCATACTTGTTTTGTGTTGTTTTGTTAGCTCTTTTTGAGGTAAACACAGGATTTTCATTTCATTTTACATAAACCACACAAAAGAAAAGAATCAGCACACAAGTTTCAGGGCACATGAATTCCACTAAAGAGAGGCAATACAGGGTATGGACAAGGCCTGCTCGTTGTATCTCCCCTGGTAAAAAGCTAATGGCCCAAACTTGCCTTAGTGACAATCAGAAGTCTTACATTTCAATCTTGACAGTAAAGGATACTAAGAATGACAATAGCTAATTAGCCTACATTTTGAAAAATACATAGACGTCTCATAGTGCAGCAAACATATTTAAAATTGATGATGACCAGTGTAGGACAGGCACCCTCCACCATTGTAGATGGGAGTAGAAATTATAGAAGACTCTCAGGAAGGCAATTTGGGAAAAACTTTCAAACATTGAAACGTGTTTACCTTCAACCCAGCAATTCCATCTTCAGAGATCAGTGCCCCAGAAATGCTTCTGTATGTGCACATAGATACTAGCTATAATAATTATAATAATGATTATATTAGGTTGAGCACTTCTGTGTTGCCAGACGAGGTGGAAGAACTGTACATATATGGACGAGCTTAATTCTAAAGCTATATCCCAGCAATCTCCACTTTATGGATGAGGCAACTGACGTAACCGCTAGGAAGCAGCGAAGCCAGGATTCAAAGGCAGGCGGTCTGATTCCAGAGTTCATGGTGCTCGCTCTCCTAGGGAGTGTGGGGTGTTCACCATAGCCTTGTTTGTAACAGTATAAAACGGGACACGACACGCCTGTCGCTGGCAGAATAGGTGAATAACCGATAATATATCCATTTTATCACCGTGAAGTCAGTCGAGATGTGCTGACTCAGAAAGAGCCCCGAAGACATTGTAGAGAAATGAGAGGAGCAAGTCTCAGAATAATACGTATAATGTGATTTTTAAATTGCATGTTTGTATTTGGAGATTTATACAAGCTTAGAAGCTACAGACATCAAACAGTGCTGGCTGTAACCTCAGGGGAGGAGAGTGGTATTGGGGTGGGGGAGGTTGTCAATGGGGAATTTCATGTTTTGCCCTATGTAATTCTGTATTACTTGAATGTTTTCAAGCAAAATATATTTATGGACTACAGTACACCCTTTCAAAGAAAGAAATTGATATGGTATAAAACTAGAAGGGACTCTTAGCAAGCAGACCCATTAATCCCTTCATACCGTAAGTGAGGTGTTAGGAAGTAAAATGGAGTGTGTGCTGTTATGTGTCCAATGGCTGAGCTAAGCTGGAGTCTGCCAACCTGACTCTTGTCCCAGGGTTCCTTCTGTTACATCATTTTGATTTCACCCTGGTGAAACCTCTGAAAATGAGTTATGCACTATCTTGAGGTGATTTCACAGTTACATTTTATTTCAGAGATTTGAAATTGTGTAGCCTTTAAAAAGCTTTGGGAGGATATATAATGTCAGTCCTATAATGTCAATCAGCAAAAATTTATTAAATTGAGTAATTAGATATTACTAATTAGCTGCCAATTGTTATATGCCAGGTACTGTGGTAGGCCCTGGAAATCTAATGTTGACCAAGATAAATACAGTTCTTACCCTCAAGAAATAACGGGAAAATGTTCACCACAGAGCCACATAGTAAAAAAACCAAAATGTGAGGCTGTATGTGTTAGAAGAAAATGCACAAAAATGTTAACAGCCTTCTCTTATGTAGTTCTTTATATATTTCCAAGTTTTCTTTTTTTTTTAAGTTTTCGATTTGCATGTATTTCTTTCACAATCAGAAAAATATGTTTTAAAGAATCAAATAGTAGCTCCTCGTCTCAGTTTTGAAGCCTATTGAATTATATGAAAAAGGAAGAAGGTCATTAGACTAGAGGAAATGAAACGTTTCCTTGGGGGCAACAAGAAAGGCTTGGACCAGCTCCTCTGTTCTTGACACTGAACCGTAAGTCCGTGGACTTTTCTCAGAGAAAAGGCTTCTCAGAGGGCACTGCGTGGAAGGGGCAGACATCTTCTGTCACGTTGCTAGGGAACAGCCAGCAGTAAGCTTGAGGAGAAAGAACACTGGAAACCAGTACAGCTCAACCCCTTTCCAGCTGTGCAAGCTCGAGAAATGTACTTGCCTTTCTAAACTTCAGTGTCTCCATCTGTAAATGGGACTAAGGATGGGAATTATATCATCGGGTGGTTATGAGAGTTAAATAAGATAATGTATGTAACAAGCTCAGAACCGGTTGGCACAGACGTTGTTATTAGTGGATATTACCTGCTGCTAAGCTCAGCAGTAGAACCTAATTCTCGCTTCCCTGACACCCCCCCACAACCCCCCCACACAGTTCACATACACAGGGATCCACACACTAAAAATTGCGGTATATACCATAGAGAAAATGTCATTAGAGCTATTTCAGGCCGTCATACAAATTAGCTCATTTACCTAACAATGGGGCTAGAGATGGAACAACCATGTGTATTAAAATATCATAATAAATAGTGATACGTTAGAAAATTTTTTTTCACATTATCGTTTAGGGTTTCTCTTTGTCCATAGAAATAAGTCTTAATATTTTACTATATCCACTGCTGCATGTTTCAAATCCCTTAAAAAATAACTAATAATGGAAGAACTCTGAAAAAGAAAAAAATGGACATATGATAATGCAAGAAGGCTTAGCCCTGAGTGACAGGGCTCCCAAATAAGCAAAGGCTTGGGTGCCCCCTGACATGTGACCAGCAGAGCTGTCCAGCTTGAAGGGACCACATGGGCTATCCACAGCACCCATGGTGACCACTTTCAACAGCCCTTTGTCAAAGACTATGCCTTTGTGTAATAATGCAGCACTGGCTACATCGTAAAGGAAAGTAAAACAACGCATTAAACCTACTAAGATCATTTCCCAACAATTGCCCTCTTATAACCAGGAAGGCTGGGTGCAAATCCGGCACAAATAAGGACAGAAAGAAAGAAAGGCAGAGCCCTTATCCAACTGTGCCTGAAACTTGGAACAACCCCTGAACTCTTCAATCATATGGGCCAATAAATCCCTATGATTTAAAAAAAGATAACCAGTAATGGATAGTTTATATTATCCATATTGATGAAGCAAACAGGTATCCAGTAGAACGAGTGAGTGACCCATTCTGGTTTTCAGCCCTAGAACCAAATTTATGGAGCATGGACTCATGCCAAGTCACACCAGAGTTTGAAAAGTAGTATGTTTGTTCCCTGTCACTAGGAATTACAATTCCTATTTCTTTTGGAATACTTCTTAACATAGCCTCATTTCATATATATTAAAAGTCTAAGTCATAGTCTATCTTACCGGCAAACAGATTTCATAAGTCAGCTTATTGGCTGCAGGTTTGGGAAGCTCACCAGTGGCGGAATCTGCTGGGTGACAGGGGCTCCTGCCAGAGCTGGCTGGCCAAGGGACCCAGGGCCTGAGGGAGCTATGTGAACGAGCACTGTTCCAGGGAGTCCCTCGCCCATCTTTCTTCTGTGGATTTGTTGCTGGCGGGAACATACCAAACGCTAAGGGAAGGGGAAGTGAGCTACATTTTAAGTAAGGAACTGCTTGACTTCAACGGAATTTCTTCATGCGCTGCTCTTTGATCTTGGAGAGTGAGTAAGAGGAACGAAGCATGCAAGTCATGTCTTTACCTCATAAATGTTGAAAAACTTGAATTACTGAATACTTTTAACTGGCTTTTGCCTGTTTAGATAATAAAAACCACCTTGAGGCAGCCCAGTGTTAAATATAGTAATGGGCAATTACAAAACTCCAGGCAAGACCCGTTCAAAGCAGGTTCCAATTGGACTTATAAATGTAATTCTTCCTTTATCTTGTAGCCTTAAAAAGTTAGTATCTTTCTAAAGAACTGAGAATCGGAGGGTAACTACTGGACTAGAAAAAAAAAGGAATGGGTTAAGGTAGAAGGATTTGGGACGGGTTGGGGCGTCTCTAGTACAAAACAATTGAGAATTGAGGATTTAGTTCCATTCATAACCAAGTGTATCTCCTCAGCCTAGAGCTGAAGGGACTCCACAAATTGGTCCACACTTCCTTTTCCAGCCTTGTCTTTTGCTAAACTTTCTTCAACCCATACAAACACTGTGACACCCTTCATACCATTTCTTCCTTTTGGGCTTTTGTTCACGCTGCTCTATTTCTGCTTGAAATGCCCTCTTCTTTTCCTTCCCCCCCCCCCCCCCAGTGTCTGCCCATCAAATGTAAACTCCTTATTTAAGGCATAGCTCAAACCTAACATGCTCTAAAGTGACTCACCAGGTTCTTCTGGCAGGAAAGAGTCTCGCTCTCCTGAATATATTTTTACAGTATTCTGTGTGTACCAGTATTGTATACTTATTGCCATCTGCCTTGTAGCACAGTTATTTATGTGTTTGTCTTTCATGCTTGGTTTCTAGGGACCATGCTTGCAAGGGCTACGTCTCTTTGACCTTGGAGCCTCCCTCTCTGAGCTTTGCACATACTGTAGAGCTCACAGACTCAGTATATCTCCGTTTTCTTATAGTACTTATGAGAATGTACTACCTGTCACAATAGCTCACCTTTATCACCCCAGCTGTTTTAAGAGCTTTACATAGATTGACTCATTTAAAACACACAACACTGCTGTGAGGTAGGGTATCATTATTACCCTGGTTTACAGTTGAAGAAACTGAGATGTTACAATAAATCACTGAAGGTCACACAGCTAATGAGTAGCAAAACTGGGATATGAATCCAGAAAGTCATCTCAATGATTGTACTTTTTGGAGAAATCAGAAACTTTGATAAGCCCCACATTGTATGTAGAATTTTAAAGGTCTGCTGTCGTAAGTACTAGATTAGGAGAATTCGACTGAACCTGGGTAAATCCATTGTAGATGGAAAACTATTGGAATAGACATTGTTTACATTTTCAGGCTGCCCAGCTTCTTTGATCACTCTTGCTATGTCTAGGAAATCTTTGGCCGGGGAGTCCTGCTTCCCCAAGATAGAAACCCAGAAAACTCAATTCCCCAGGATCCTTTGCCATTGGCACAGAGGCACGTATGTGAAACTTTATTTCAGAAGTTGGATGAGGGGTCAGGTTGTGTGAAGACATCCAGTTTGCAGACAAGGGTAGAAGCAGAGGGGACGACAGTCGTCAAGTTGGAGTTCTCACCCAGGAGTTAGCGTTGCTGCTAGCCAGCAGGATGGGTGCTGTGAAGTGAGTCCCCGGCAGAAGGGCCACGTGTGTGCCCTCCATGGTGGGGAGACCAGGGCCAGCAGCAGCTGGTTCCCCCTCAGACCAGTTCTGCTCCATGGTTTTCAGGGTTGTTCTTGGAAGTGCGGCCTCAAATCAAGCCTTTTGCTCCCCTCCTCCCACTGATTCTGTGAGCCACACTATCATACTGTGATTTATAATAAGAAATATGGACTTGGCCTTTGTCCCAGTGATGACAGCATGATGTCTTTTGTTTTGTTAATGAAGTGATTTTTAGAAAGCCCCCGAGGTACCTAAGGATGGGCGCTGGTTGCTAGGTGAACCAAGCAAACAATGAGAGGGTTGGAGCTTTCAGTGCACCCCAACCCCAAGCCCCGCCGCCACCTCTGGGGAGGGGAGAGGGGCTAGAGATCGAGTTCAATCACCAATGACCAATTATTTAATCAATCGTGCCTGTGTGATGAAGTCTCCATAACACCCCAAAGGATGGGGGTTAGTCAACTGATCTAGTAAGTAAAATGTTTCTCCAAGTTCTGTGAGCCTCTCTAGCAAATTAATTGGAGCTGAGGCGGAAGCTCTGATCTACAGCACAGGTGACAAGGTGGACTTGACTTTTTGTCTGAGGGGAGGGGGAGGGGACAGTTTTGTAGGACTGAGCCCTTCGCGTGGCCTGCGAGCTCTGACACTATCTCCAGGTTGATTGCTAAGTGCTGTTGAAAAAACACACCTTGGACAGAGACCTCGTTTCCTTTTTCCCTCTTACAGCTTTATCGAGCTACGCATTTTATAATATGCACCCAATATCCTTTAAGAACGTCTTTCAACAAACTGCTTAACTATCCATGGTCAGCTTCTGTTGTTTGTCTGTAATCATAAAGTTACATGGCACTTTCTTTGGGTTGTTTTGTTTTCACTTTTATTGTTCTCCCTGTTTAGTTATTCATCAGTCTCTCTTACTTCATTGGTTGAATTGCACTTCTTTGGCACACGGTGTCACACCCATGATATATTTTTAAATTAAGGAGTATCGTAGAAATGGTTCAAGTCCACATTAAAGTAGACTCTCCAAGGACCTCCACTTAACTGACCTACCCGATGCCGGTGGCAGTAACTCTTGTGCCTAGCTGACTGCTCTGTTATGTTTGAGATGTTTGTTCTCAGACCTAATTCGACAACTAAGCAATCGGAAGGGATTCAATCTTATTGAGTGTTTCCAAGGCATTCAAGTTAGTTTTTCACAGGAACAATTTTTTATATTTTATTGACTTCAGTAATTTAAAAAGTTAAATTATATCATCAGAGAAATACAAATGGAAATGTCACAGTGAAGTGTTACCAGTCAGGAAACCTCTTCTTGGAGGCCCCTCCTGCCTGTCGTCATTGCGATGTCATGTTAGGGTCCTGCACACCTCGCGAGAGCTGAGGCTCTCCATACGTCGGGGTTACAAGCTCCATAGCTTATCACCAGGCGAGAAACAAGAAGAATCGAAAATTGACAGATACAGCAAAGGCAGATTCAATCAGAAATGACAAGCTTTTGGGGTTTGTCTAAAAATCTTGTGCAAAAGTGGCCTGGGATGAATTCAAGACACAGAAAGATGTGGATAGTATCTTCAAGTGGTATTTTTAAGATAAATCTAATCATGCTATTCCAACATTCAAAACTCAACCTAAGTCCCACCAGACACAGCTGTACCGCTATGAATAAAGGTCCAGGGCCTAAGACACATAGAAAGAATATTCTTTGGAAGTTCTTTCTAACCAGAAAGTAAATACGCTCAATGGAGCATGGTCGTTGTATTTTTCAGATGTGAGCTAAATGCAGCATGGTGTGTTCCCAAAAGCCCAATGTACTCGGCATGAATTGTTCCAGTTCACACGGTGGGGGGAGGAGCCCCAGTTTACTTTACCTGCAACTAAATTGTGGAGGAAGATCAAGTTTAAAAGTTATCTTTCTCATTCTAAAGTTTACTTTTGGTTTTGAAGGACCGTTGCGTCTCAGGACATTGAGGCAAAGTTTGCTTGTTGTTTTCACTGTAAAGTTACTGTAACCAACTCCGGTGGTTTTTAGAAACACATAGAATCAAGTTGCTTTTGTCAGCAAACTATTAGAAATAGACTGTTGATTAACCCCTGCTCAAGGTCTGGTGTTTAACTTCCCGAAGTAAACATTTGCAGGTCACGGCAGTGACTCTGTGTAAGTTTTACATATCGCTTCAGGTGGAGAGGTAAAGGTATGAATGGGTAACTGCACATTTGATCAGTGTATTGTATCAGTTGCTCATGGTTAAGTGTTGAAAGTGACTTCCACTTCTAAACGAAAGCAATCTTTTAGACCCTGAACTATGCCTTCATGAGAATTTCAAGAAAAAAATATTTATAACTTTTCAATTTAATTAGGAAGCCATAATTTTGGAAACTAAAAAGTTTGCAGCAAAAAAAAAAACGACAAAAATCTCTCAAGAGTTTTTGAAAACACTTTAAGTTTGTTTGTGAAATGTCTAGGACACAGGAGGAATTGAATCATTCTCGGAGTTGCTAGATTTCTGGAAATAATTACCTGAAAGGAGATTAACACCTCTCAGCTAGTTAGTGGTCCAGCTCTGTGCCATTGTTCGTTGGTAAAGAGGCTATTCATTCATAAAGCTGGACCCGCTCAGCCAAACAAAGAGTCTCTTGGTGGCCGTTCAGGTGAACTCCACGCCAAGAAAAAGGGATTGCCTCATTTCCTCAAGACTGAACTTTTGATCAGTGCTGTGTGGCTAAGTAAAAAGTTTGATGGAATTTTAAACAAGGCTTGACTGGCATTTCGGAAGCCACCACCGTCCTCTCCTAAGGAAGCAAAGTAACAAGATAGATGGAGTCAGACAGGAATGTATTAAGGAAATTCACTTCTCTTACCTACAGTGTGTATAGAACTCTTTTGGCATCTGTCAAGGCTGACGAATATTTTACAATAATTACAAATTATTCACTTTGGCAAAGGTATGGGTCTTATTCACAACTGTCAAGATTTTGGAAACTAAAACAAGGTGGAGGTTGCAAGATGCTGAGGTACAACAAAGACAGAAAAAGCTCCTGTTCCCATGGACCCTATATTCTAGTAGTGGAGACAGGCTGTAAATATCTTTTTAAAATATACATTTTTAACATTGTGCCTCGTGTTTGGAAGGAAATAGAGTACTTACAAGAAAACAACAGAGAGAAACTAATAAAATAGGATGGTTGGAGAAGTCCTGTCTGAGTTAGGGACTTTCCACTTGAGACCTTCTTTCTCGTAGAAGCCATCACCTGGGAGGAGAAACAACGCAGGCAGAGGCATTGCGTGTGCAAAGGCCCTGCAAGGTGTTATAAAAGAATTGACAGAAGGTGTGTGAGGCTGAGCATCAGGACCAGGGGAGAGTGGCATGAAATGAGGTTGGAGAGATAGGTGGGTACAGGCCCTGCAGGGAAGCTGTTCTCAAAAATGTTGACCATAACTCACGGTAAGAAATTTATTTCCTATCTCACTCACGACTAGTAACAAAACGTTACACAAAGTAAAACCTGTGCTTATAATGTGTAATGCCTATGATACTTTCCATTCTGTTCAATGATTTCACTTTAAAGTGCTGGTCATTACCCACGAAATCGATTTCCTGACCAACTAATGGATTTTTTACAAAAGCGTAGACAAAGGTCTTTGTAGGCCAGGGGAAAGCGTTTGGGAAATTATTGGAAGTTTTCAAGGAAGGGGGAGCATGATTTATAAATGAAATAATTTTAGCTACAGTAGCACGAATGAGTTGAAGGGTTACAAAATGGAAGTGGAGGATTTTATGGTGTTATTGCAGAAGCCCAGGTAACAGATGAAAGCAGCTTGGGCAAGGGTGGTGGCAATCAGATGGAGAAACACGTTCAGGTTCAGAATATATTTTATAGGTTGAACCAACAGGACATAGTGATGGATTGGGTGGATGGGAATGAAGGAAAGGGTGGCGTCAAGGGCCAGTCCTAGGCTTCTGGTTTTGGTGAGAATGGTAGTGTTACTTATGAGGAAGAAGAAGACGACGGGAGCGGAATGGGATGTATGGTGGAAAATAAGAAATTCCACTCTCAACATAATACGTCTGAGATGATGCTGAGTCATCTAAGAGTCAACTGTGCAACTGGAGTTGGGAGAAGAAAGCTGAAGGTCAGTAAAATGAGGGTTGAAACAAATGGTATTTCACGTCATGGAAAAGGATGAGTGCATTTAGAGAAAGAAAGGAAAGAGAGGAAAAAGGAAAGGGCTCAGGAAGGATTTCCAAGGAACTCCAGTGATGAGAGGTGGGATACAGGGGATTTAGAGGAGATGGCCAGATAGATCAAGAAGGAGCTGCCATTGGACGCGAGCAATGTCAGCTGGGGATGCTGCCCTGAGAATCACTGAGTGTTTCAAGGAGAGGAAAGCTGTGTTGAATACTATTGATGAATCAAGTATACTGAGAACAGGAAATTACCCACGTGGCACTATGGAGGCCTTTGGTAAACTTGGCAAGGGTCTTTTAGTGTAGTTGAAGGGACAAAATCTAGATGAGACCCTAGAACCCAGAAATTCTACCACCCCTCAATTATTGGAAACGAGAAACTCTTGTACCAGTATCCCAAGAGACTCATGCACAAGGCCATGCTACCAGCTTTGTTCACTGGAGCAAAGAACTGGAAACAACCCACATTTGCATCCTTAGGAGAACAGACAAATGATTTGTGCTATGTTCATAGAATGGAATAGGACAGAGTGATGAAAAGGGAATATTTCAACATGGGTAAATCTCACAAACTTAATGTTGACGCCCCTAAAGAAAGTCACAGAGGACACCTGCTTATGATTTCATTTATATAAAGTTTTAAAAAATGAAGAACTAAACAATGCATTGTTTAAGGATACATAAACAAGGGAATGATAACACAAAATTCACAAGGGCTGTTACCTGGAACATACAGGAGTGCTCAAAGATTAAACTGTGTATGTGTCATATATACATTTTGATGTGTATGAAATAGTTCATTAAAAATAGCTGCCTAGCTCTGTCCACTGCATAGGCCTAAATGCATTAACCAACCCAGCAACAACGAGCACGGCTAACTCTCAGACTCTGGTCTCCAAGTACCATTTCCTACTGAAAGGGACAAGGACCCTTTGGGAAAAGGGCTGATTTGGAGTGTGGAGCAGGTAATATACAGGATGAGGATTGAAAATCTTGTCTGAGACTGCAAGGAAGTTATAGGTCTGCTAGGATTTTGCCAAGAGAACTGAGAAGCCAACCCGAAGAGGATCCCACTAGAGAAGACGGGAAAGTTTGCAACTCCATGAGGACTGAGGATAAACACTGCAATGGATTAAAAAACACATCAGATGTGCTTACCCTCCCTTTCTATTACAAACTATTACTATTGGTTATCTGAGCGGCAAATAAGGGACGTTTCTCTTTATTATATTGTGGGTAATAAATGAATTAAGAAAATGAGAAAATGTAACCATTTGCAACCTGTAACAAATTAATAGATTTAGTCATTGCTGACCAACTGCTGCTAACTTCATAAAAAGAGAGAGAATCAGACGGTATGTGTCTCTTGATGGAAGAACACAAACCAACTGTGATGTGTAGCCAAAAGAAATTGAGCCTGAATCTAATCAAGTCTCCAGATCCAACCACCAACTTGCAGGAAATGCAGAGGACAGAGGAATCGCCTGAATTACGCCACAGTGATGCGATCCACAAAATCCACACCATGAAAAATTCTAAGACAAACAATGTCGTTTTTTTGTTTGTTTGTTTTGTTTTGTTTTGTTTTTAACAACAACAATAAGAACAACTGGAAACCAGCCAAGGAAAAATGAGAGATGTGGGTGGAGACCTATACTATAGATTCAAAGAGACTTAAGAGATATCTCCACCAGTCCCAATATGTGGACCTTATTTGGATTCTGACACAAACAAACTATTAAAAATGTCTAAGGAATGTATGAGACAAATGCAAATTTGAATACTGACTAGATACTAAGATATTAAGAAATTATTAAATATTTTACATAGGATAAGAAAGGAATTAGATTGAGAAGGAGGAAAAAAAGGCCATAAGATGCTACATGTTAAATCATCTATAATGGCTCATTGTCACTTTCAGTCGTTAGAGGAAAATGAACAACATTCTTTTTTACAGAGTAGGATTTGTTTTGGAACAAACTGAACTAAAAACGAACAGATAATTCATAATAGACAAGACAGGAAATTGCCCTGTTATCTAATGTGTTTATGCACAACTTAATTTTTATCCACATGCTGATCAGATACTGGTTAAGCATCTATAGGAAGTGAATGTATTATGAGGACCACCTGGATGAGTACCTACTTTTTATCTTAAATGCTTAAGTACAGCATGCTAGAATGAAGCATATACCGAATCCTGGTTATGAGAAACAGAGTCTGATCTGAAAGATTTCTATATTAATAGAATTTATGACTTCCATTAGTGGTTGTTTTAAAAATTGTCTTACAAATATCTCAGACCTGATCTCTATTTGAAAAGGTAAATCACATAATTAATTTTTTATAAGCATAATTTTTTTAATATGTAGAGATTGTTTTTTAGATTGCTAAAAGTTTTTCAATTACAGTTGACATTCAATATTATTTCATATTAGTTCCAGGTATACAGCCTAGTGGTTAGACATTTATATAATTTAGGAAGTGGTCCCCCTGATAACATCTAGTACCTACCTACAGTACAATACATAGTTACTACAATATTAATGACTATATTCCCTAAAGCATAATTTTGAAATGATAGAGGTAGTTTTATGACAGACTAGTATATTATAAACTGATAACTAGTATAGAAAATTTTTAACATAGTATAGAAAATTTGGAAAACTGACGTCAAAAGAATCACCCATAATTTCAATGCCCTCACACAACCTTTACTATTATTTTAGTGAACATTTTCAGTATGTTTTCACCGGAATATATTTTGACTATTAACTTTTTATTGCATTAGGCGTAGACACATATAAATGAATTATTACCAAGTGAGCACATTCCGTAACACCACCCGGGGAAAGACCATTCACAGCACCCGAGAATCCACATGTTTGCCCTTCCCTCCAAAAAAGGAAATCACTGACCTACCTTTAAAGCTATTGATTGTTTGTCTGGTTTTAAATTTTGTGTTCCCCTGCTCTGCTCTATATCGCAGGAAATCACATTCCCAGGCTCCCTTGCTAACTGTTTCTGTTTAGTTTATCCACATAGGAAGCACAGGCACTAGGTTGGAAGGTGGGAAGCCAAGGTCTTTTTTCTCTTTCTTATTCTGCGTCAGGTGATGTCTCCAGCAGGCATTGTGTCTTCTCTGTGGCTGCAGCTCCTACTGGACACCTCTCTCCTCTGGGGGCCCAGCACCCTCTGTGCACTCCCTACTGTGGTTCTTTACGCTGCTCCATGGCCTTGGCCTCCAGGCTCTGGTAAGAAGGCCCCACCCTATTGCCCCTGCTAATACCCGGCCTGTCACCTTCTCCCTGAGAGCCTTCTCGTGCCTTCATCATCAAATCTTTATATTATTGGTAAAGTCCCTTTGTTCATAGGTCTTAGAATGGTTTCCATTTCCTGAATGAACCCTATTATCACGCTCTACAAAATACATTTTCTCACCAAGCTATAATAGTAAGATGTTACATAGTTATTCTGAAAAGAGATCCAAAAAGAGGAATGCAATAAGGTGTGTGTTAATTTTAGTTCTTGAGAACGGTGTGGGTTGACTTTCGTTGTATTCTAAACCTCGGAAGCCCCAAATCAGTGTTTGCCAAATAGGAAAAAATAAATACATTGGTATTTAAGGGAAGGAAATGTTATTTTTAAGAGTCTGAGCTACATATTTAAAACAATAGAATGCTTAAAAAAGAAAACCTTAAGAATATATAAAAATAAGCCAGTATCCTCTGAAATACTGCACAGCATTATTTTCTTTATGAAAAAAATTCAGTCAATACCTAATTGGAAAATAAAAATATTCAGTCATATTTTAAAAAACAAATTTAAATTTATTAAGTTTTAAAATTTAAATTCTTAAATTCAAATTAAATAGTAAAAATATATGTGGGGCACCTGTTCTCTGCTAGGTAAGTATTATGGAGCATACAAAGATGAATTAGACAAAAATAATTTAAAAGACAGAACACAGGAAGAAAGAAAACTGTACGTGTCTGAAGGTGAAGTCCAAGTATAAAATCACCCTTAAGTTAAATTTAACTAACAGTTATATAACACCTATTCTGTTTTATCATGGAATCAGAGCAGAGATTTAATATTAGGATACTAGTGATATAATACTGATTTCATCTTCTACCACTTTCCCTTTTCCCCATTTCTGCTATATTGGACTTACTGCTATTCCTTAAACAAGTGAAGCATGCAGCAGAGGCAATGGAAGAAGATACATAAATATACAATACATGAAATGCAAGTAATAATACGTAAAAATAACAGCATATATTAATGATCACGGGTGCCACCTTCCTTATTTTTTGGAGAAGGGAGTTACAGACGTGGAAAAGGAATAAACGAGAATGAACACTTTGGATTGGAATTAGAAGTACTGGCATAAACTTGTGGATTTCAGTGTTATAGATGGATATGGAAACATATATACCTATAAGATACATGCATTACCTAATTCTGGTCTAGAGCAGGTAACTCTCCCCAACACCCCTCCCCCACACACACACAATCTTCCCAATAGCAATGAGGACAATTGTCCAAAAGTTGGCTTCTAAATATCATTCTCAACTAAAAGGAATCAGGACTCCTTACAAAAGTGGCTGATTCCAGAGTCGGTGCAGGGGAAGTAAAAGATGAGATTGGAATATTTTATTGTGCCAGACAGAAAAGAAATACTCCAAAAATGATGGGGACATGCCAAAAGGACACAGAAGTCAGTTTGAAGAGCGTTCCCATTGGCCCGAATGGAGACGATTTGAACAACAAGATAATGCCACACTAACGTAAATCAATAAATTGAAGGTTTGGTGAAACTTGCCTTAGTTTCAAAGTACTGCTTTACAAATGACTTATTAATGACAAAGGGAAAAGAGTTCTATGAAGTGGAGAAGGCCTGGCAGACACCACCTTAATCAAGTGATCAGGGTTAAATGGGACAAATCAAACTTCTTTGTGCCCAGATTGGATGGAAGAACAGAGCACACCTTCCATGGTGCTCCTGACAAAGGTGCTAAACCTGAACTGGTAAGGAAATCTCAGACACGTTCAAGGTGAAGGGCATTCTACAAAAGAACTTGCCAGTAATTTTCAAAAATAATCAAAGTCAAGAAAGTCACAGGAAGACTAAGGAACTGTTTGGTACAGAAGGAGTCTAAAGAGACATCACAAATGGAATAATGGAATAGGTGAGCTGGATTAAATCTGTTGCCTATATATATTTAACCTTTGGCATTATATAGATTTTTATATGTTTATTTGTTTTACCACTGTTTATTTTTTCATTACATTGTGTAAGTGATTATTATTGGTACATATTGCTACAAATAATGACCATTTGTTTATCCCATTTCAAAGTTTATATTTTATTATTATTATTATTTTAGTTTATTGCAATTCTTAGCACTTCTAGTATAGTGCCAATACTATCAATCTGGTTTTTCCTGACTTGAATGGGATGGTATTTAATGTTTCACCAGTAAGTATGATATTTGCCCTAGAGTCTCATAGAATGCTTTTATCAAGATACATGCCTAGCTTACTAAGACTTTGTATAGATGTGGAATTTTCATTGAATTATTTTTGCCACCTTTTGAGATGATCACTTTTATTTCGTTTTAATTTGTTAGTGTAGTGATTTGTGTGCTTAGGTTCTGTAAAGTTGATGCATCTTTATATTCCTACGATAAACCTAAGACTTAGGCAAAAAGTATTCATCTCTTCATACACTACAGGATCAAATTTGCTAGTATTTATTTAGCATTTTTTGCACCTTTGTTCATTAGTGAGGCTACCTATAATTTTCTTTTGGGTGTGCTATCATCATATTTTAGAACTAACACCATGGTTATGTCCGATTCGTGGAATGGGTTGGAAAGATACTTTTTAAAACACATGTGCCTGAACAGTTTCTACAATATAAGAAATTTTGAAACTATGTGAAGAAATTATATAAAACTGGTTAATTTTTTTAGAGTGATTCTTTGACAGATTCCACTTTCTTCTAAGGTTTCCATGTATTCATTATTTCTACCCCTTCTTGTGTCAAAAGTAACATTTATATTGCATTTTCCTAGAAAATCATTCATTGCAAAAAGTTTGTCAAATCAATGTATTAATAGTATAGTAACAATTTTATCTAAGGACATCTAACCTCACTGTATGCAATTATGTCCCTTTCTTGTTTTTAGTGGCGTTTAATGACTTCTTAGCATTTTTTCTTTATTTGTCTTATCAAAGGTTTTTCTATATTGTTGGTATTATCAATGAAGCATCTTTTGATTTTCTCAATTAAGATTGTATTTTATTTTTGGCTTTGGTTCTTATTTATTAGCTAATTTCTTTGTTCTTATTAATTATTTCTTTCTACTTATTTGGGTATATTTTCCTCTAACTTCTTGAGTGGAATACTTAGTTCCTGCATTTTATTTTAATTTTTAAAAATTTTCATCAAATTAACATATACAAATAGATAAATTATTAAGTAGCACTAAAAGCTTATATCAAGCCATAGTCTCTCTTTCTGCTACCAAATATAATTCCCTAGGGGCAGCTATTTTCAATTCTTCTACCTGTGTCTTCTGCTATTCATCTCCATCTTTCTAAAATTATGCTTATGCTGCTATTTCTTCATTGATCAATTTTAGACAGAATCTGTAGATGACCTATTATGGGAGTTGAGGATTTACCCCTGTACTTTCTTTCTTCCGTCTTCAAAAGAATGTTGCTAACTAGCTAATGCACATTTATTCTGATTATGTGAAAATTGCTCACTATTGAAGCAAATAATGTACTTCAACTACGTGTCCTTTCTGTAAACTTTTCTGGTTTTCCCGCAAGTAATACATTGCCTCATTTTTTTTTATTTGCTTAAGTTTTTCTGTACTTAGCTCTAAGTTTATTCCAAGTGCTCTTACCATTAATTTTTCCAACATGCCCAGCAATAATTTTTCCAAATGCTCAGTCACATCAGATCCCCTATGAGTTTCATTTTTATTTTGCTGGATACCTTTGTCCCGTGTAGCCATATAGTCTGGCTATGGGAGAAACCATATCATATACTGGTCACTTTTTAGGAGCATGTGCCATAAGCTTACAAGGTGTTGTCTCTCTGCTGGGAAATCGCTGACTCTTAAACAGCCCTTTCCACTATTCTATGAGGTCAGCTGCTTTGGAGACTTCAGTATAGGATGAGATAAGCATATTTCCATTTTATCAGTTCATTGTCTTGCTTCTTTTGCTGTAAAGTGAATTTTTGGACAGACGCAATGTTGTGGGAAATACCACGATGGGGATTAAGATAGTCAGTAAATCCAGAGATGGTACTGCAGACAGAAACCTGGTAAGCAGTGAAAGGAAGTCCATATTCAGAATGAACGTTGCCTTCATTACGGTAGGAAAAGGTTCAATGTTGGACCCCTGAGTGGGGGGCATTTCCAGGTCTCAGTGCTGAGTTCTACAACACTGAGCAGCAGTGACCCCAGTGCTTCCTCTTTTTGTTGTGCACTAGTAGAGTTTTGGAGCTGGCCACGTGGCTACCCAGAATAATGTTTCTCAGCCTCTCTTGCAATTTGACCATGAAAGGAAGGTCTGTATTGTCTTGCTCAGAACTTGACTGATACCTGTTTCATATTTTGGAAAAAATCGTACCAGCGACTACAATCTTGCTTGTGAACTTTCGTCTTCAAAACAGCACTCTGTATCAGTCTGCATTTGGGGCTCTTGTTGTCAAGCTGACTCCACAGAGAGCTGCAGACACGTGACTGTTTTGCTGTGTTTCTACCAGAGTTTTGCCGAAGAATCCACACATTGAAATGATACTACTTTCCTTTTATTTCTTTATGTTCCAGTTAGAATATTATATTGATTTTTAAAATATGTATAAGTAGGTTATATGAATGATGAATTTCATTTGCAAATAAAGGGCATATTACCAAAAATTATCATAAAAACGGGGGCATTAGGTCTAACAGGGTTGAGAATCACTGTTTCATATAATACCCAGGAATTTCTATTATCTCAAGTTAACTCAGAATAGAACACTGTAAAAGCGAACAGAACTATTCTCAGCTGCTTGAATTAGCTCACTGAATCCAGAATCTCTCATGGATACCTGCCAGCTGATAAGTTCAGCCCAATCTGAAGTTTTATTCCTGCCTCCTGATCTAACATCCTTAGAATTCATTACCACACATATTCACTGCCCTGAGTTTGGACAATACAAATCAGCACTTAGAAGCAGCTAGCCCGCATGACAGTCCAACAGTTTTAACTCCTTGAGTACCCACCCCATCTCCCGCATAAGATCTATTGTAGCACACATGACATCTGCTGAGGCCGTGCTTTCAATAGATACTTCCTTCAGTCATCACAGGTGGTTAATTTAAGACTTTCATCACTGGTGCTTAGTCTACAAATGTCCCAACCTTTTCTCATTACGGTTTTCCGACACTGTTTCATAGAGGCTATGTCTACTTGCATTTTATGCAAGAGGCCAAAACAATGGAAATTTTCTTCTGAATAATGATCTAAATGATTTTTGAGAATTATATTTTGCCACCCCCTCAATCCCATTGGATTATCAGTCAACAAATATTTATGGAGACTCTGTGCCGTGCCAGGTATTAAGTAGGTGTCAGGGCTGTAAGACTGGCACTGGCCCTGCTCCCAGGACATGTTTAAGGTACTTTCCCTTCCTCTTGTTCTGCAGAACTTTTTCATGGTAATTATTTATATATTTCTCATTTCTCTATGAGGTGAAATCTTTCTAGGCTTTATATTTGTCTTTGTCAATAACAGTTGAATGGATCCTTTCATCTTATTCTGGATTATGCCTAAGTGTCTGCTAATGTAATTTAAAAAGCATGTGTCTACTATATGCAAAACATTATGCTAAGAGGTGTGGCTAATAATAATAATAATAATAATAATAATAATAAAATATTAATAATAAAAAACTAGCACTTACTGGATGCTTAGTAAGTGCCAACCAATCACTTTTAAGGACTCTGCACGTATAAGTTTTTAGTTCTCAATCACTCTGTGAAGTGTTGCTGTTATTACTCCCATTTTACAGATGAAGAAACTGAGGTATTAAGTGGCTTAGAAGCTTGCTCAAGGTCTCACATCAATAATTAAATACAGGTCATCCACATCCAGGGGTAACTCTCTTAACCACTTCCTTGTGATAAATAAGATACTAAGTTGAAAAATATGACTTGCTTCAAACAACTTGCCATCAAGAGGTAGCTTTAAAAATTATAACTTAGTATTAGTTGAAAAATGAGTCAGCCAAGATTCTTGAAGTTTTTTGGAACACCTAGCTCAGGTAACTTTTCTGTTGATTTTTTTTTCCTGTTTATTGTTTTTTTCCTCTAGTGATGTGCTTGACCATTCATGAAATTATACTTTCTTTATGTTGACATTTTGATCTTACTGTTTATCTTCGAAGTAAAATGGAGAATTTATTGAAGGTAGGAGCCATATATTATTTATCTTTTTATCTTTAGCACCTAACATATAATAGAGGATCACTAGATATAAAGACTAAATAAATGATTATATTCAAAATAAGTAGCAGTGATTATTCATATTTAGTATTTATGAATGTGTTTCACCTAAGGGCACAACAGTGTTTTAAAGCCTTTGATTGAATAAATCCCAGTAATATTCTTGTAGGAGAGTTAAATGTCATTATTATCCTGTTTCACAGTCAAGGGATTAATTATCAAAAGGTCAAGTGGCTTCCCACAAATTATTAAGTCAGTGAGTAGAAGAATCAACAGAATCTAAGAGTTTCTCTTCTTATTACAAGAAATAGCCCCCCAAATTGAAATGAATGCACATAAGAATACCCAAAAAATCATAATGAAGATACTTTATCAAAACCAAATAATATTTAAACACAAACATTAGTTCGTGTGAACCTTGAGTAAGTTATTTTGAAAAGCAATTATAAAGATCATGTTCAGAAACTTCTTTCCATCTATTTTTGTTTTTTACACATTATTTTAGTAATAAGGGCTATATCCTCCCATGAGATCGACAGGGCGGATATGAGATAAGCTGCAGATGAGTTAACTTGTTTTGACTTGAATAAGGAAATGTGTCTGCTCCAGATGCGTCCATGCTCCAAGCACATCTAGTAGGCAATAGAAACTGGGCTGAGGCTCAAACAACGGGGGTGGTTGTAGCTAATAACAAAATCTACTCCTTCAGTGTTTCCGTAGGCAAGGAAATTTTTTTTTTTAAAGAAAAATATTATTACAAAATGGTTATAGATTAGTTCTTGGTAAACAAACTCCGACAAAGGATGCTTCTGGAGTCTTGAATTTCTAATTGTAGAAACAGTTATGTTTACTCTTAAATCTGTTCCGACGACTGTTTTCCCTGCCTCTGTTCATGGCTTTCCATCCATTGCACTGACCAAGATGCAAATCTCGACTTGAAGCTCCACAGCTCCGTCTCGCTCGGCCTCACGTCAGTGCGTTTCCAAGTCCTGCCCATTTTGTAAGTAGCTAGACCTCCCTTGCCTCTCCAAGCGTGAGCACCATCACTTCTGGTGTGGACTATATGACAGTCTCCTTGGTGGTTTCCTTACCTCCAGTCTCTTCTCTTTCTAGTTGTTTTTCCTCCCCAAGCTGATAAAATTATTTATTGTCTAAAAACCAATGGCTCACCTTGCCTACAGATCAGAATACGGCCTCCTTTGTATGTTTATGCCCTCCCCAATCTTTGTAATCTCCTAATTTTCTTCTGCTTCCCTGAAACCCTCTACTCTACGTTTCTTCTTGCCGTTCCCCAGACTTCTCCAACATCTCAGTGTTCTCATCCATGGTGTTCCCTCCATGATGTAGCCCACAGGGTCCTTTCTCTGTATTCGGTATAAGGCCAACGCCTAGACCTCCCAGTGTAAATGCAGCCTTCCTGTGAAGGATTTCTTGACTCGCCCATGTAATTAATCATTAGAAATGAACGGTCAGATCTCACTTATCTTTACTCTTTTTTTTCTTACAACTTCCCTTCCATCTCTCACTGGTATCAATATTTAAAACAAACACAAAAACCCTTGGTTTTTCATTTCAGGTGATCTGGAGTATAAAAGACCATCTTGTATGACTGAACTCAGGCACACATGTGCATTTATTCTTCGTGTGTCACTGACCGTGGCCCTGTCTCTGCCTGTTCGAACAGGGACTCTTTCTTGGCCGTCCTGCCACGGCAGTGGGAAACACATTCTATTTTCTGAAGCTCCAGTGCTGCTGTGTAATTATATATCTCAGATGAGGGGATAAGGCTGATCAGGAGGGCAGTCTGATGACAATGATTCTTTCATGCACTCAACCGACATTGATATGATGGTTTTATAATGAGCTGTCTTAAGACGGAAGTTCCAGAATAAGAAATACTCCAGTATTTTAGAATAATGGAAAAGCTATCCTGTTACTTAAACCAATCCTATACACAGAGTGAGGGGAAGTACTATAATTCTTACTTCTCACAGCTTACTTCCATGAAAATATTAGGATATTATACACGTTAAGTGAAGAATATTCATTCTTAAAATTACTGAAATTAAACTTTAAATACCTAAAATCATAAGCGTTAGAATATACCTTAGAGCTACGGGCACACAGGATTTTGGCATCTTGTTGTTGTAGTTACTTGAGCTTTACTGAGTAACAAGGAGTTACTGTTATTGGCATATGTTAGAGGTCAGTGAATATTAGATTGTGACAGACTTGAGCGTATGAAGATATAATTTATTCCTGTGTTTAGGGTCCACAACTAATGAAGAAGAAAAAACCAGGCTCATCTTCAGTACTCCCAGAGTCACAATTTCTGAAAGATAGCGGGTCCACTCTGTGTGTCCACTTGGTGTCTACTGAAACAAAGAGAAGGACGTTTTTAATAACCGTATTAGTCAGCTCACTCCGCCTTCACAAATACCACAGACTGGGTGGCTCAAACAACAGAAATTTATTTTCCTACAGTTTTGGAGGCTCAAAAGTCCAAGATGAGGGTGTTAGCCTGGCTTGTAGACAACCACCTTCTTCGCTATGTTCTCACATTGCAGAGAGAGGAAGAGGGTGTGGGAGAGAAAGAGGAGTGGGGGGAGGAGGGACATGCTTGCTCTCTGCCGTCTCATTTTACAAGGGCACTAATCCCATCTGACTGTAACCCCCCCTCATGACCTCATCTAACCCTAATTATCTCCCCAAAGCCCGTCTCCAAGTACCATCACATTGGGAGTTAAGGCTTCAACACATGAATTTGGGGGACGGGGGGGGGGGGGGGGGGGCACAAACATTCAGGCCATAACAATAATTGAAAGGGTTTTTTTTCTGGAAGCACTTCTGGCTCTTGGGAGTTGCCATGGTACCCATTTCCAGAGTGTGTTACTTTTTTTACATTCTGCTGGTTTTTCTTTCCCAAACTTTAGCAATTTGCTTTGACCTTCATGTTGTGACATCCTGAGAAGAATTCTTAGGAAGTGGTTATTTTCTTTCTCAGCTTAGGAAGCCAAATGGGATTATTTTCACTGGCTTGATGCAATGATTATATAGGATTCCTGCTGTACAGCCTGAGGTATTTTCTTTGCTAAAACTGTGATGATGTCACAGAGGTCCCCTCTATTCAGACTGTCCCTTCCACAACTCATTCCAGAATAAGTGATCAGTGATTCCATTAGCACAAATGTTCAGATGCTATTAAAAACAAAACAAGGGTGCCTTATGTCTAAAAAGTTCTACTGTCGTGCCTGTAAACGGGATATTCAAAAGACCATATCCAGCTCTTTGAAAGAAAATGGCATTCTTGTATTCAGTGAATATTCTGATGTCAAATTACTTCCTGGAATGACTTTTTCATAAAATAGCTTGAGTCAGTGTTAATTCTCACTTTGGAAAAGCATATCCTATGTGGTTAACAAATGGGTATAGTGAACACACATCAAAGATCAAAGGTGAAAGGTTAGTAGAAAACAATTATGACTTCAGTCAAATATGATTGGGTAAAGGATTTAGATCCCTATATCTAAAAATTGTGGCTCTCTAACACTTAAAAGCAAATTAAGGACTTCAATTTCCATATAATTTACTGGACAGTTTTAAAAAATGTCATGTGTGCAGAGAGGATTGTTCAGCTTTGCTGTCATTAAGCTTAGTGGTTTATTAGGTGACCCTGTCCTTGGACTTGGATGAAAATGGACCCTTTCCCCCTTCATGTGGAACTAACACCACAGAAGCCTTGTCAGTACAGCATATTTATGAAGTCCTTGAGTAGTTTAACATTAAAGTTTAACTTTTAAACTTTAATAATTCAGGTTGCAGCCATGGAAAAAAATAACCTGTGTGCGTAACTTAAGGCAAATTGAAGTTTTCTTTCCCTCCACTGATCTTATCTGTAACAGTCATTTCTGTAACTCAAACTAAAAATACAATCTGTATTTTTGTGTAATGATATTTGTCCTAAACTTCATTGTTGGCAGGCTATTTCTATTATGGCTGTACATTATATTTTTAAATGATAAAAATTGGAAAGAACTTCACAAATACCTTATTTATGAGCAAAGCATCCATTCCAAAATAAATGTCTCATCATTTCCGACATAATTATCAAACTTAGGTGAATGTTAATTTGATCTTGTAATACATGTGGACTGATGTGTTTGAGGCTGGCGATGTCTTTGGTAAGTCAGTTTGGGAGGCAGTGCTTTGTAATGGTGAAGACGAAGACTCTGCAGCCAAACTGCCCATGTTTGAATTTCGGCCCTGCCTCTCACTAGCTGTGTGATCTTGGGTAAAGTACTGAGCTTCCCTGTGCCTCCACATGCTCATCTATAAAATGGGATGATAGTACAAATACCTACCTCATAGAGTTATTGCAAAGATTAAATGAGTTGATCACTTAAAATGTAATTGTGACCTAGAAAACTCAAAATAAATATTTATTATTATGCATAGCGGTTAGGTGCATTGGCTCTAGTGTCAGACATCCTGAGTTTAAATCCAGGCTCCATCAGCCGCTGAGTGACAAGTTCCTTAATATCACAGTGCCTTCATTTCTTCATCTGAAAATGAGGATAATAACAGATATGAGGACGAAGTGAAATAATAGAGGCAAAATGCTTAAAAGACTGCCTGGCACCTCGTAAGTGCTGAGTAAATACTAGCAATGGCTGTTATAACCACACTAGGAGACTAAATCATATTCATGTCTCTTAAAGGTTAAATGAGATGTGATATAATAAATATGACATCAAAAGAAAAATGTGATATCCTGTTCCGTGAGCTTGAAGCATAACTTAAGGTCACATATTTTTAGTAGTATTTTGACTCCAAATATATATCCTGACTATTATGAGGATGTCTGTCCTTTTCTGGGTCCTCAAGTCCAGGAACCCAGGTGTTGTGACTCAGTCTCAAGGGGTCCGTTCTGATGGCTGTTCTCTGCTATCGAAAGGCCATTACCGCTCCTGCAGTTCACCCGCAAGGTCCTGGCTCAGAGAGGTTCTGGTGCCAGCCTGCCCTTTCCAATGTTCTCAAACCACAGGGTCTTCTTTCTCACCTCTTTAAAGCACAGCTAGGGGCAGACTCCATGATCAAGCAAGACAATCACAATAATCAACAGTACCTTTCCTAAGGCCCCCGTTATCCCTTTTAAATAATAATATCATAACAAAGAGCATAATAACATAGAGAATTAAAAAAAAATCCCCAAATGTTTGGAAATTAGGCAACCCCCTCGTAAATAACCTATAGGCCAACGTAGAAATTGTAACAGAAGCTAGACAGTATTTCGAAATGAGTAGTAATGATATGGCACATCAAAACTCATGGATGTAACTAATGTAGCAGGTAGAGGGAAATGAATATCCTTGAACACATATATGAGGGGGAAAAGGGCTGAAATTAGTTCTGTAAGATTTCTTCTCGAGAAGTTAGAACAGGATGTCAAACTCAAAGTTGAAGGAAGAAAATAATAATAATAAAAAAAAGAAATGAAGAACATAGTGAACAAATAATAGAGAAAAATCACAAAGTCCAAAACTGGTCATTTGTAACAATTAGTTAAACTGATAAACCCTAGTAAGTACAAAAAGAGAGAGAAAATACCAGTTTACCAGTTTCAGGAATGAATACATTTCCTGCCATCATTAAAAAGAGAATCAGAGGTAATTATGAATGACTCTATACCAATAAGTTTGAAATTTAGATAAAATTGACAAATTCTTGAAAACCACATGTTATTAAAATTGACTGTAGAAGAAATAGAAAATTTAAATGTTCCATATTTATTTTAAAAATGGAATTTACTATTAAAAAAGTCTCCTCCTCTCCTTTTACCCCCTCCCCCAAGAAAAACAGGTCCAGTTGGCTTCGCTGATGAATTAGTCCAAAGATTTAGAGATGTGATAACATTTGAAATTATTATTCCAGAGAACAGAAAAAGAAGGATACTTTCCAACTTGATTTATAAAGCCAGCTTAATCTTGATATTAAATCCTGACAGGGACGTTTAAGGGGGGGAAAAAGAGATTATAAGAGGGCAATTTCTCTCATTAACATAGATGGAAAAAATCCTAAATATAATATTAGAAACTAAAGTGATAGATAAGAAGAAAATAGCACAACCAAATTGGGTTTATTCCAGGAATGCAAGGTTGGTTTAGCATTTAGTAATTAATCAATGTAATGCAGCACAACAACAAAATAATATCGTTGGCATGTATAATAGAAAAGTCATATGAACATTTCAGTAGATGCATAAAAATCATGACCAATTCCAACATTCATTCATAATTAAAAAAAACAAAAACCCTCTCATCAAACTAGGAATATAAAGGAATTCCTTAATCTCATAAAAGGTAAATATACAAAATGTACAACAAACATTATACTTAATGGTGAAATGTTAAGGTGCTTTCCTCTGAGGTCAGGTACAAAATAAAGATGTCTATTATCATCATTTCTATTCAATATTATATTAGATGGCTTAATCAGTGCGTGCTGAGAAGAAAATGACTAAAAGGTATTAAAAAGGAAAATAAGAAATAAAGCTGTCACTATGCACAGACGACCTGATTGTGTAATGGAAAGTCAAAAAGAATTTGCAAACGATTGGAAATAATAAGTGAATTTAGCAAGGTTGTTTGGAATAAGGATACATGTGACATTTGGGGAGAAGGAAGGGGAACTGATATTCAGGGGACAGGATGGGGCTTTTGGGTTAGGGTAATATTTTATCTCAGAACGTGGGTAGTGATTACACAAGTGTGTGCACTTTGTGATACCATGTTTCCCCGAAAATAAGACCTAGCTGGACCATCAGCTCTAATGTGTCTTTTGGAGCAAAAATTACTATAAGACCCGGTCTTATTTTACTATAATAAAAGTATATTATACTTATTATAGTAAAATATTATACTTATTATAGTAAAATAAGACCGGGTCTTATATAATATAATATAATATAATATAATATAATATAATATAATATAATATAATATAATATAATATAATATAATATAATATAATATAAATGTAATGTAATATGATATAATAATATAATATAATACCGGGTCTTATATTAATTTTTGCTCCAAAAGATGCATTAGATCTGAAGGTCCAGCTAGGTCTTATTTTCCTGGAAACATGGTATGAACTATCAAACTATACTCTTGGAATTGTTTTCTGTATGTAAATTCTTCTTCATTAAAGGATGTCTCCTGAAACAAAAGAATGATATAGGCTAGGAAAGGGGATTATGATCAATGAAAAAGTCATTTTAGTGTAGTAGAATTATGGATGAAATTTTAAAAGTTTTGCTTTAATTTGGTTGTTACAATACATAAATTTTGAGGGGGAGGAATAAGCAATTTAGCATTTATTCAAATGCATATGGTATAAACTGGAGATGGAAGCCCTTGAGTTCGGTACCAGGACCATAACAATTTCAGCCAGAAAATTTTTTTAAAGCTGGTGTTGTAATAGCCTTCCAAAGAGTCTTGCTCAAAGAGCTATGAACTCCTAATTTTAACCAATGTAATTTCCCGGCACACCCTCAAAAAAAATCCTAAACTGTTGCAATATATATCTAAGTAATTGAATGAGGTAATGAACTATAAGGCAATCCAATGTTAGAAGAAAACTACCAATAATAGTAACTTTGGTTTTGATTTGAAAGAATTACCCTTTCTTTCTTCTTTTTTTTTTTAGAGTTGAAAAATTTTAATTGAGGTATAATTGACATATAACATCAGTTTCAGGTATACAATATATTTGTATATATTGTCACCACAATAAGTCTAGTTAACATCTGTCACCATACATAGTTACAATTTTTTTCTTGTGATGAGAACTTCTAAAATCTACTCTTAGCAACTTTCAAATATGCAACACACTATAATTAACTATTCGCTATGCTGTTACATGTAGCCTTTCTAACAGTATTTAACCATCAGGGTCAACAATTTATTAAGGATATTGAGTTCCCACAATAAAACCATGTCATCTACCTGTAAAAGATTATTTATCTGTCTGTTCTCTACAGTGGGATACAGTCACATCTGGATGTAGAATAATACAATTTTTGAGATGTGAGGTTCTCTGTTCCTTTGATGGGAAGATTTGGGTCAGGGAGTGGTTTATCCTCATTTTGGGAAATATTTTCTTTTTTATTGTCTTTGTAACAAAGTTCTAGTTTAAACTTTATGAATTATGATATATGTCCTTTTCTCTCTCTTTTGAAACTAGTATCACAGTATATAGAGGTGGTTTCAATTGGGTGCGTGGGGTTGGGTGGGAAGGAAGGGCTTTACCTCACACAAAAGGAATCCTGTCTTTACCTGAGCATGGCCACAAAAGATATCTTATCTTGTTATGCTTGGACTTGTACCAAGGACCCAGGCAGGATCTATAAACCTAACACAAAGAGTCATGTGTAGTTAGTGTAACTTTGAAATTGATATTGTAATTCTCTTCTAGTATCACATTAATTTTCACCTAATTTAAAATTTCCATTTGATAACCTCAAAACCTTGGACGTTTGAGACATCTCTTCCTTTACCCTCTTCTCTACCATGACCTTTACACAACAGAAAAGAAAACAGCCCTGGACAGGGAGCCAGAAAGGGCAGGCTGCAGTCTTGGCTTTGCTGCTCATGAGGCTACAGAGATTACTCAATCTCTTTGAGTCTTAATTTCCTCAACTCTATGTACATAGTTAGTATCTCCTGCTTCAGAGTTATTACATTTGGAAAACTTGAACAGAATGCAAATATGGGCTAACAACATTATATTATTAGTAGTAACTGTATCTTTAGGTTGCATTCTAAATATGAAAGAAAGATAAAGCATAGAGCATTCATGGTGCTTAGACTTGGGAAGAATACAGGGAAATGAGGACAGAAAAACTAAGGAATGGAAAAATAAACACATTGATAATTCTAAAAGGATAAAAAAGGGCAAAGTTACAATCTTAAGAGGTCAATGCAACTTTTAAATTATTTTTCTAATTATATCAGATTCTCAATCTTGATGTCGTAGACATCTGTTTTTTGTTTTGTTTGGTTTTTTTTTGTTTGTTTTTTTCTGCCTTACAACCTGCCCCCCTTCTGGCATCAGAACCTCTTTCTTTGGAGAACTGCTTTTCCCAAACTCCGTGGTTTTCTGGTGGGCTGCTTAATCATGTTAAGTATTGTGTGTGCCTGGCCAGGAGTGGGCATGTCCAGGGATTTGCAGGTGACTCAAGCCAGGAAAATCAGCATCCTTCCTTGAAATTGTTTATATAGACCCTGATGGGGGAAATCTCTTTTCTCTGTAGTTCTACATGGATAGGATTTTTTTTTTAATGTGGAGCTCTTCTGTCTGTACAACAACTACATCCCCGCATTCTACCTTTCTCGCTGCATAGAGGCACTGGTGATTGGGTACCACCAACATCTTTTGAGGCATCCGAACCCATTTCTCCCACACCTTCACATTTTTCTTCTGAGCACCACATCTGTTTACTAGATAATGGAGTTCCCAAGCAGTAAGACCATGTGTTCAAGGGCTCTGGAATTTTTTGAAAAAACAGGGTAACTTGAAGTAAAAGAAAATCTCACACACTTCCAATCCAAAAAAACACACAAAACAAACAAACAAAAAAACACCCACAACTATTCAGTCAACAGTACCATCTGCAAGTACCTAAAATACTTATTTTGTTATCACCCAATATCTAATTAGTATTCAAGTTTCCCTAATTCTCTTAAACAAATTTGTTTCAACCTTTGGTTTGTTTGAATCAGGATTCACATAATGAAACAAAGGTTTTTTATCAAGCATAGTGGGCAGTTGTATTTTACTTTTTTTTCAAAATAGGTATTTCTTTGTCACTATAACACATCCGCATGAGCAACAGAATTTAGAAATGAATTCAAAGTCTCTTTACGTGCTTTACAAATACCAGAAGAGGTTCTGGTAATGAAATTATGGGGTAGATAGCATAAGCAATAGCTCAAAGGTACCCTCGCTCCTGAGAACCCACAAGAGAGCAGTAACAAGGAAACATTTACGTTGATTTTGCAACCTTTGGGGTCTGTTACCTTTAACTGTTTTGACTTGGTGGCACCCACACAAAAAGACCCCACCCTTTTCTTTGCCAATATCTAATTTTTAAAAACTGAATATTTATAAGGCAAGTGCATTAATATAGTTATGAAAAATATCCTTGGCTTTATTTACAGCTAACATCCTTATCTTTGTCCTATATGCCCTCGTTTGTTTCCGAGTACAATCAAGGACTGAGAATCTCATGCCCTCTAGGTATAAATGCAGATATTTATTTTGCTTCCACTCAGGCATGAAAGGATTAAAACATTGTTACCCACAGCCCTGCAACTTTCTTCTCCCAGAGAGGAGGTGCTGAGTGGTGAGGAGTTAGAGCCGGTTAGCCACGCACAAGCTCCACCCACCTCATTAAAGAAATGAACGATGTAAGTGATCCATGTACTTGCTAAGCAAGTTCAGCATTTTGACAAATCCCCTGAACCCCTCCCCGCCAACCAGACCTTTATCCCTGAGGCCCTTTTAGAGCTAACACTGATCCCACCATAGTAACCTAAAATTTATTTATTTGATTCTATCAGATCCCCACCATCCCTCTTAACGGGACTAGTGGGTCCAAAACTAGGTATGGCTCCCCGCTCCCCGCGCCACCCCCCACCCCATGTGTTTATTATTCTCATTTTACTATTAAGTTCTTGAAAAGTTTTTTTTTTTTTTTTTTTTTTTTTTAAATCCGTCACATCAGAATCCACTACGTGCATCCCCCTAGCCTGGGGACTCCAAAGGTTTAAAACCACCGCCGTGGGCTGTGACTTTTGCAGCAAGCAGGCTCCCTTCCCTTCCTCCCGGTCTCTGCTGGTGCGTTCAGCGCTGGTAACTGCGCAGGTTCTGACCTGGGAGTAACACTCATGATCTTCTGGCTCAGGTTCTGCGAACTGAGTCATTCTGGCACGGAGAATATTCCGTGACTCAGCAGGCCCAAAAAGGAGGATGTCAGATCCAGATAATTCTGAGTCTTTTAAAGGCAAGCTGGGGAACATAAACAACACAGTGGAAGAATTTCGCAGTGGGTGCGTACCCAGGGGAAAAATGTCATTCCATTCCCAGCCTTTTCACTTCCTTCCCTGCCCCTGTTAACCGACTGGTTACCCTTTAATATAGAGGCAGGAAATCGCTTCAGAAAATCAGACTGATGCTGCTGCAACCAGGCCCTTTTTTCTCCAGGGATCGGCTCAGCCCGCGGGACACCCCCGGGCCCTCTCCTCGCAAAGGGCTGCAGCGGGGCCCGTGCAGCAGGGGGCGTCCCCCGCCAGCCCGCGGGGCAGAGGAGCCCGGAGGCCAGGCCGCTCCCACCATCTGGCCCCTCCCGCGCCGGCCTCGGTGCGCGGCCCGGCAGGACGCGAGGACCGACACCTGGCGGGCGGAGACCCGCACTGCCGCGGCCCTGGGTGGCGCGGGGCCCGGATCCGACCCCGAGCGACCTCCTCGAGCCGGTGTCGCCCCTTTAAGGCCACCTGCATTAACCCCTCCCGCAATCCGGGGTCACCCCGGGGCCCGGGACCCCGCTGTCCAGCCCGCGCCCGGCGCCGGCGCCCCGCAGCCTCCCCTGCCCTCCCGGCATGCACCGCCCCGCCGCCCCGCCCGCCCCCCGCGCCCCGCCCACCCCCCGCGCCCCGCCCACCCCTCGCGCCCCTCCAGGCCCCTCCCCGCCCTCCGCGCCGCGGGCCCGAGCGCAAGATGCCACCGCCCCCGCCGCTGCCGCGAGTCGCCGGGGCGGACGCGCAGTCCACGGCGCGCGGAGGGCGGGGGAGCAGCGACGGGGGCCGCGGGCGCTGCTGAGAGGAGGCCGGGTTGGTCTGGCTCGTCGGCCAGACCCCACCCCACCCCGCCGACCCCACCCCCTGCTCCTTCCTCCCCGGGGGCGCGCGCGCGCGGGCACGCGCTCGGAAGTCGGGGGTCGGCGCCGAGTGTGGGCAGTGTCCCGGGTGGGTGAGGGAGGCGCGGAGGCGGCGCGCTGGGCAGTGGTCAGCTCGCCGCACGGCGCTCGCCCGCGGTGCCCACGGGCCAGTCTTCGAGCGTGAGCGGCCGCCACCGCCTGCCTCGCGCGTCCGGCCCCAGGGCCCCGAAGCTCAGCCCGCGGAGCGGCCTCCGGGGGACGCCGCTGGGCGAGAGGAACGCGCCCTTGCCTTTGCCGTGGCCCAGCGCGCGGGCAGCGGGATGAGGGGCAGCGAGCGGGCCGCGCGGGCGCTGCGGGCCCGCGGGCGGCTCTGGCCGGTGCTGGCGGTGCTGGCCGCGGCGGCCGGCTGCGTCCGGGCAGCCATGGACGAGTGCACGGACGAGGGCGGGCGATCGCAGCGCTGCATGCCCGAGTTCGTCAACGCCGCCTTCAACGTGACCGTGGTGGCCACCAACACGTGCGGGGCTCCGCCTGAGGAGTACTGTGTGCAGACGGGGGTCACCGGGGTCACCAAGTCCTGTCACCTGTGCGACGCCGGGCAGCCCCACCTGCAGCACGGGGCAGCCTTCTTGACCGACTACAACAACCAGGCCGACACCACCTGGTGGCAAAGCCAGACCATGCTGGCTGGGGTGCAGTACCCCAACTCCATCAACCTCACACTGCACCTGGGTAAGCGGTGACAGCCCTGTCCCCCTACTACTGCTCGCCTCCAGCCCAGCGTCCCGGCCGTCTTCACCTCTGGCCCAGCCTGCGGGGCCCCAGCATCCGCGCGCTGGCTCTCTGCTCCCCAGCATGGGCCACACACACACATTCCCTTCTCCAACTTCTAAACTAGATCTAATGCTTCACATCCCGCGAGGGCCAGGATGCTTCGCGCCAGCATCTCTCTGTGTGCTTTTCTGTTCTAACTTAACCGAATTCTCACTCCCTTGATTATTCGCCATCCCGACTGTTGTTGCCCCTCTTTTTCTGAAGCATTACTCAGAAACCCCCATCCGCGCTTTTCTCTCTCCTAGCAGGGCCATCACAACGCATTCTTGGATCAAAGACAAGAAGGTCCACGGTTACCTTGTTGAAATGTCTTTCCAGGGTTGAGGGTGGTTGCTGTTTGCTCTGTTGAATAAACTAGAGAGGGAAAGGTCTAAGATTAGGGAATTTGAGGGGGAGCAAATGCCTCTACTTCGGGTAATACCTATGTGTAATTAAAATAGAAATTCGCTTTTAAAGTTATTGTTCTTTAGAGTTGTTCAGCCTGAGGGCCACAAAACTATTTTACTGCTAATCCTGGTATAGAGAAAACAAAAGGAAGTGTCTGCACTCACTATAATTGCCGGGCCCAGGTTTGTCCCCGGGTGAAAAGGCTCTCCTTAGTGATTTCCTTTTGCTTTGAATCAAAGCAAGTGTAGAAACATGTATTAGTGACCTTTTGGAAATCAGGAAAGGGATGTATAGGAAACGTCTTTGCTGGGGAGTGAATGAGGATGGACATGTTTATCCTAAAGTAGCAAACATCATGATTGATCTGGGTAAGTTTTCCTTCTTCATTGAAATATATAAACAAACATTCTTGTGTTTAACAAAGTAACAAACCGTGTGAGAAACCGACATTTGATTTGTGGCGCTTCAATCCCCATTGCATTGAGAAACTTGATTTTACTGGTAGCTGGTAGTAATGAACTTCCAGAGGGAAGAGAGTGCCAAGCCATTCTTTTGTCAAAGCAAGATAATTCTATAAGGCTAATGACATTATCTGGGGCCTTTGAAAGGAGTGTTTAGTAGGCAAATGGTTGTGGTCATGGTTTTGTATAATTTCTTTCCACTGCTTTTTGGTATACTGAACTTTTATATAAGTGTCAAGATGCCAGAGAAAGAATATGACTTCCAAAAAGTGCTTTGAAAAGTGGAGTTAAATTATTGTGTGTGGAGTGAGTTTTAGAGAAGCAGTATTTAGCACCTTAGTAGTAAATAACATTTTATTTGGAGACAAGTCATTAGGAAGATGAAACTTTTTGAAACTAAGTTCATAAAATGAAAGTCTGAGACGCCTGTTTTTCAGAGATGAGGGAGTAAATTGTACTGAGTTCCAGTTTTTCAGAGGTATTGGAAACACACAGAACTAGCAGTATCTTGTAACAGGTGCCTCTCTACAGACTGCAGGACACCTAGGGTCTCCTATAACTTTGTGGGGTGCTCTATTTTCTCCTAGGTGTTCTATTTTTATACTTGGCCAAGATTGCTTTTGAAATTTACATCCAACTATTTTTGTTTCAATTTTGACTAGTTAAAGTGTGTTGAATTTTGAATGCTCACAAACGCTTATCTATTTTCAAATAGTAAGCATTTTCAAGCAAAGGGGTTGCCTTGATGTCTCAGGAGTGCCTGAGAGTCCATTGAAAATTTCTGAACAAGAATCGTCTTATGTTGGTAAAGGGGAGGCTGTCAGTCTTGGCCTTCTGAGTTTTCTGCGGTGGGTACTATGTAGCAAGAGGTTATTTCAGGTGATTAAAGAGGTAGGTAAATTACTCAGAGATTGCTTCTCTGTTACACAGATAATGTGGTAGGTAAGTAAGTATCAGTGAAGTTAGGTTGCTACTACTGGGAGGTAGATATATTCACCCTGGGTCTTAAAAGGTCCAAAGAGATTTTAGAGTTCACCTACTTAGGACTCTAACATGACTTTTTAACTATAAAAATATTATATGTTTGGAGACTTGTTTTTGCTGGAAACTTCTTCAGTTTTTGATAATATTCTTGGTTAGTGAAGTTCATAAACTGTGAATTTAAAATTCCTAAGTAAAAACAAAAAGTTATTTAAAATAGTTTTCATGTGAGTATTGTGAATAACTCTAAAAACATTTACTTTTAACTGTACAGAGAGACAGTTTCTAAAAACTTGATTAGAACTTCATTGTACTTGTTCTTGGATCAGAAATGATGTCCTGGAGGAAATTGTGTGTGGTGAGGAAGGGGAGGGAGATTTGCATGTAATAGGGTTGATGTCTCAATATCTCTCTCTTTCCCTCCCTCCCTCCCTCCCTCTCTCCCTCCCTCTCTCTCTTTCCCTCCCTCCCTCCCTCCCTCCCTCCCTCCCTCCCTCCCTCCCTCCCTCCCTCCCTCTCTCTTTCCCTCCCTCCCTCCCTCCCTCTCTCTTTCCCTCCCTCCCTCGCTCCCTTTCTCTCTCTCTCCCTCTCTTCCCTCCCTTCCTCCTTCCCTCCCTCCCCCCTTGCTCTTTTTAAATGGTAAAGCTATGTGTATACATGCGTGCTATGATCCATTATTTATGGCAAATAGGCAAGGCTTTATGGTGTTCAGCCTATACACTCCCTAAGTCCAGTTACTGCATGGACTCTAGCTAACTAATTATCTCCCATGAATTCAAGTGCCGTGCCTGTTTGTGCATCTATTAAATCTCCCATCCAGTTCAGATTTCACATACCCTCAAACAAGCGATGCGTACGATGCTTCGCCCTTCCAGAGCATGTGAAACTGGAAGTGCACAGTGTGAAAGAACGAGGCCTAGCCACCACTTTGCTAGGCTGCCTTTTCATGTTGAACTTTAAACACCGTAAATTTTCAAATAAGCAAAGTCAGATTGTACTTAAGTAGTCACATACGTGTTTTGGCGCGGATCGTAAGTCTTTTTTTTTTAATGGTAAAAATAAAACATGACATGGTAAAGTGACACTGTAAGTCTCATGCGTAGTGAGTCTGGTTGTTAAGTTGCCCTGGAGACCACCCTGCACAATTTCTTACGTAACCTTCTGGAAACTTTTTCGTGCACACACATGTATACCTAAAATTACATGATCATTTTAACTGGTACCTTTTAGGGGCGGGGAGGGGGGCTGAGGCACATTTTAACAGAGGGCAAGTACAAATTAGATCTTTGTACAATTAGCATCACTTGTACAAAAGCCAGGAAAATCAGTGTTGATTCTGAAAGTAGCCATATCTCAAACAGCATATACAGTAATCCAGGATGCAGGGTGCCGTGTACCCTCGGATAACATGAGTTAAAGTTGCTGTGGGAACCAGAACCACATTTTCTGCCTATTGTGGAGAGACAGCTCAGCCAGGCACCCTTTTTCTAAAGAGAAGTGTTTCCTATTTTGCCTTCAGCTTCTGTATGGATTAAGTTTTCTGTTTAAGTTTGGCTTGTGTATTTCCTAATAAGTCGTAACAGATTTTGTCAGTATCACTGGGGCAGTTGAGAATTTGCTTTTTATTAAATAGCCATTTTAATGAACTTGACGGTCATTGTGGATGGAAACTTGGCAGAGTGGCTCTCGATCTTAGAGGAAGGTAGCTTTCCCTCTTTCTGAAAACAATTGGATTAAGGGAGCGCTTATAAAACCAACTCAATCAAAGTTTATGGAACTCCTAAAATTTACACCACGATCACATTAGTTTCCAAGCTCCTCAGAAGCTTTAGGAACAAATAGTGGTCAAATGATGCTTTTTAGCTGTAGCTTAATATCCTTTTTGCGTGTTTATATCAGAATAATTGATGTATAAGGACATTACATTTTATTCTGTTTGGTCCTCTGAGCGTATATTTAACATGAAACAGACAGCAGTTTTTCCCTCCCAGGAAAGTCTTTGCAAGGTAGGCTCTGACTATGTCAGGCAATAGTTCACGCAGGTGACTTCACTGTGGTATTTGCGCACCCTGAGGGGACACTATTTTCGTTTGTCTCACAAAGGCCTGATTTACCTTTTTGCAGGTTTCAACTTGAGTCGTGAAGGAGCTCTTCTTTAATGGCCAGCGGTTGTTGAACACAGTTTTATACGGTTGCTGTTTTCCAGTTCTACAGTTCACTGCTTTTTCCTGTAGACACCTTCTCTGTGTTTCTAAGGCATTCAGAACGACACTTTACACCTTAGGAGAGAAGTTGGAACTATAAGGCAATCCCCCCACCCCCACCCCCCATAATTTTGTCATTGGCCACACTTGTGGCAGGGATGAGGTCTGACAATTTTAATTCTAAATCCTTTTAGGAAGTTGGATTTGCCTTTTGCTAAGCACGCCTCCCCCCTGTGCATACATTCTCATGTTACTGCCAAATATTCTGCAAACATTTTTTAAATACCCATTAAATACATAGCACAGTACCTGGTAGAAAAGTGTGGAAGGCTGACGCTCCTGTCTTCACAAGTAATATTCCACGGTTTATAAAGTCTCCAGGTTGTCACTGGTGAGATTTTCACAGCTTGGTGCAGGCACATGTGAGGATGCTGAGGTGTGATTTGCCAAAAGTCACCACGGAGGTGGGTTTTGACTCCTTGATCTAAAGCACTAGCCCCTGCACCTCTCAGCTTCTCCAACAGATCTCTCAAAGGAGTCGACTACTTTATTCCAGGGCAACTTTAAAATGCAAGTTCATGTACACACTGATTCAGAGATTCCAGACTCGCTCGGGTTTCCTTCTAGTCCTTCTATGTCTTTTCACCTCTGTTTTCTGGAAGTCTTTTCTTCATGTCGCTTATTCTCCCTCAGTGAGCTCTTAATCTCAAGGCGTCACTTGCTGTGTGCAAATCGGTAAATTCTCAGTCTGTGTCTCCAAGCTCTTCTTCCTCCAGCACTAAAGACTAGTTGGACGGCATCAATTCGGGATGTCCGGAGGCCATGTCCAAAACTGAGTTCGTCCCTCGTCATCATCTTACCCAACTCAGAGCCACATCAATGTTTACGAGGCTCTTTGATCCACCTTTCACCAAGTCTCTCATGAAACAGCACCATGTTCCATAGGCTGTGATCAGTATAGATTACTCTTTGGTGAGCAGATGGGCTCCACTGCTGGGAGGCAGGTCGGTTGTGGGCAGCTGTAACTCCTTCCTTCCCCCCCCATCCTTCCTTCCGTCTGCCGAAGGCTCTACTCTTGCCTCCTGTATCCATCCCTGGAATCCCCACCTTTATCTCTGCCTTACTGCAGCTCCTCACTGAATTCACCTGGATTCCTGCAAGAGCTTCCTAACTCACTGGTGGTCTTTCTGCCTTCAGTTTCGCCCCTTGTATTCAGGCAGCCACACTTGCGACCAAGCGATGGTTCTGAACTGCAAATCTGATGAGACCTCTCCCAGCTAAAAGTTCTGCAGTGCTTCCTCACGCCTTTAAGATCAAGTCCAGACTCCTTGGCATGGGGTATAAGGTACTTGAGGATCTAGACCTTTTTAATCTCTAGGCTTAAATTTTGTCATTTTCCATGCTTAAAGGGCCGCTTCGTGGGTTGGGAACACTTGTCCCGGTGTCACTATCTGCAGGAACCCTTCCCCGTTTCTCTCTCTCTCGGCTTTCTGTCTTACTTCCTGGCCTGGCTGAGGTGATCCACTCACACTGCCCTGTACGTATCTGCCACAGCGCTTATAACGTGGCATTGGCTGTTCCTGACTTGTCCATCTCCACTTCTAGGCCATGAGGTTTTTGAAGGCAGGGTCAGAAACTCAGTTATCTTTTCAGTTCAGTGCAATATAACTAACATTAATTACTGACTTGCTGTACCTCAGCACCCAGCTGGGATGTGTAGTGATTCACAGGACATCGACCCGACTTCAGGACCTAGGTCTAAATGAGGGGTAGGCAGATTATAGCCCGCTGGCCAAATCCAGCCCAGGGCTGCCACCCATATTTGTGGGCCGTGAGCTAAGAATGGTTTTTACATTTATAATTGGTTCAAAATCAAAATACAATAATATTTGATGATGTGAAAATTATATGAAATCCATATTTTTAGAATCCATGACGTTCTATTGGAACACAGGTTCATTTATTAACATGTTGTCTGTGGCTGCTTTTGCGCTACAAACACAGAGTTGAGTAATTAACAATAGATACTGTGTATCCTGGCCCACAAAGCCTAAAATATTTACTCTCTGGCCCTCAGCAGCACAAGTTTGATGATCTCTGCTCTAGACTAGTATGTTTAATGTTACAGAGTAAATTCTAAGTGAAAGGTGCATGCACAGAGAGCATTCACTCAACTTCCCATTGGGATGGAGGCTGGAGGCTTTGTGTCTCCAGAGCTTCTCAATGTGTCTGGCAAAGTGTTCAATAAAGATGAGGAGAAGGAGGGAATAAATGAATGCCTGAATTATTAGAAGTCCCCAAACATTGCACGTTATCTTAAATTCTTCTCAGCAATACTTCTGAACCTGTGTTTATTTTTTTCAGTGCCATCTCTCCATCTTTGGGGGATATATGTCACGGTAATAGGTAATATTAAATATGGCACATGATTGTTATATTTCTGTAGCTTTTTTTAAAAAAGTACTAAGCTATGGAACTGATATGGAATTGAAAGATCTATAACTGTCCTTGTTTGGGGACTTTTATGTGATTTGAAGTCAGCTTGGTAAATTTTATGAGAAAGATGCTCATAAAAGCCTAATTATTACCCAAACAAGGGTGCATGTCACATGGGAATAGGTATTTCTGGAATGTTAATGTTAATATTGTGGTTTTTTTTTTAAAATGAACACAAACACTTAAAATATATAGTCGCATGTCTATGACTGAAATAGACTATTAAAAGGGATTATTATTGAGTGGTGGGGAAAGGTTACAATGAAATATATTATTTGCTTACTGTATATGGCGTCGTTTTTAGTCTAACTCATTAGGGGTACAATTAGAAGACGGACATACTGGGGTATGCCGTCTCTTTCTTTAGAATCACGGAGAACTGGAGACATGCAGTGCAGTGTCGCCGACTGTATCCACATTACAGCCGTTCGGCAGATGAACAACAGCCACTTGTTTGTCTAGAATTAACCGGCTGCGGAACCAACAGATGCTTCTTCCCTTGTTCCTTGTTTCCAGCTGTACTTAAGTGACAGCTCTATTGCTGTTCTGTTTGGGTTTTAGGGAAAAGTGTCAAAGTTTAGAGCAGAGCTGTTTGTTTGTTTTCACTGCCCAAAATTCCTGAGAAGATTTAAAAAAAAAAAAAAATAGGGGATTAATCTGCTCCTTATCTTAAATTGTCAGTTTCAAAGGGTAAAATTTCAAGATGGCTGTGCGCTGGTCCTGTTCCCTTGCCTAAGTCACTTGCCCGAAGATTTGTGAGAGGGACCTGCTGGGATTTGCAAGCTGCCCCTTTCTTGTGAAATGATAAAGTTAGATGTTTGCTCATTTGGGCCTAAAATTGACAGCTTGCTAAAAGGGGTGACCAGAAGACGCTTTTATAGAACTGTCCCTGAGGTTTTAGGGTATTGTGCCAAACTGTGGTAACACTAATTAAGTATGTCTGCTTTTCTTTCCAGGGGCTCTTCCCGGGGGCCATCCTAAAATAACTGGGTCCAGTCAGCCTGGTGCCCTGGGCAGCTACATATTCATGAAATAAAATAAAGCAGACTTATCTCTTTCTTAGACAATGACTCTCTCAGATCTCTTGTGGGAGGAGAACCTTGTGGCAAGGCTGGTGGATGAATTAGGGGATTTACATGATTTCTTTTAAAACTTTAGGAGTTATATTCCCTCAGCTCCCTTCTTTTATTCTTTGTTTCCCACTGCGTGGCTGCTTCCTGTTCTAGTGAAGGCAACACTGGATTTTTGTTATATCATCTTGGTTGGACTTTTTTTTTTTTTAATCTTTGGATTTTTTTAATTCTTTGTTATCTTCTTTTAGTTTTGAAAGTTCTTGGAAATATTCATTCAGAATCAACCTCATTCCCATTTTTTTTAATGTCTTAAAATTAAAAAGACAGTTGGTTTTGTAGAGTTTGGGACTCAATGAATTTTGTTTCGTGACGATCAATCACAGTGTATGTGAAGGTTTCTGCTGACCAGGATGATTGCCCATGGCAGTGAGAGAGACACCTGTCAGTGTTTTCAGAGATGCAGTTCATGACCAGTCTCTTTTTTTCTTTATAAGTTCTGCCTTTATGCCTTATATCTTGACTTGGGGAGAGGTTACATGGGTGTATAGGTGTGTACAAATTCAGAGCTCTACATTTAATATTTGTGCACTTCATTATATGTAAATTATTCCTCAAACTAAAGAAAAAAGAATTAAGAAACATTTTGACCAATCATAATACAAAATAATATGTAGGAGATTTCCTTTGGTTTTCTTCTTCTTTTTTTAGGGGGGAGGGTATGATTTTGGCTTAAAACAGGAGAGCGTACAATCTCAGGGTTAATTGTCAAAGATGTGTTTCTGTTACCATCTTTCCATTCCCTAGCAGCAGTTGCTGGCATTAATAGGTGTTAACAAATATTTGCTGAGGGAAGGGACAGATAAATGAACCAGCTGATTTTAGTTGAGGTTTTGGTTGGTTTGAATCGAAGTACCTGCAGAGTGCTGTCAGAAGAGCGTTCAGCTGAGCCTCAAGCCGAGTGTGAGGAAGTGGAGTGTGGGGACTGGGAGATGAGCAGTTCTCTTTGCTTCTCACTTACCTTTAAGCAGGTAATGGGTTTGGTTGATGTTTTGTGGTTTGAAGTAATAAGATGGTAAGTTTGTGGTTTTTGTTGCAGGTAGAGAATTCTCTTAAGAGTGTTTCTTCATAGCATGTGCTTTGGTTACAATGTCTAGTTTTTATATAACTTATCATTTAATTGTTATGGTGAAAACTAAATGTTCCACAAATTGCTTAAAACGTGTAATGTGAAGACCTCATCTTTCCTTTGGCATGTTTTATGTAGTGGTTTTCTCTCCTTGAGCCTTTTAGAAATAATAAATCTGACGCTTGAATTGTGTGGCTTTCTGAGAGAAGTTTATGAAATTTTGTGAAGTATTTCCAACTAAGTGAAAAGACCTGCCCACTCAAAATGAGATGAGCATATTGGCTTGGGATTCTTATTAGTGGACAAAGGTCTTATGTAAATAAGGCAGCTAGTGAGAAAATTCTTCATTTATGGCCATGGTAATAGACGATATCTAGGTAACAAAAGACTTCAAAAATTCTTTATCTTCAAGTAATTTGTAATGTGTTTGAGGAGTTGAGACAAAAACATTCACCTACAGGAAATCAGTGTGACAATCTAAGCACAGTAACAATAATTCAGTTGCAACTTTTTGAAGTGCAGAGTGAATCTCTGCAAAGCACTCTGGAGAGTGCAGATTGAAGTTAGCCAGGAAAAGCTTCTTGGGTCTTGCAGAAAAGACCCAAGTGGACATGAATGGAGGGTGAGTTGTTTGAATAAAGATCTAAAAGTAACCAGTAATAGTGAAGGTATCGTTTGCTTTTCATGGAGTAGTGGAGACATGTAAGATGTGTTCTGGGGAGATGAGCATCTGGAAAACTAGGTGACGGAAGAAAGGAATTACCTTTCATTGCATGTCTCCTGGTTGCCTCTTTGAATCCTTAAAACAATCTTGAGAACTATTGTTGTCCCCTGTGGAAAAATCATATTAGGTGACTGGGGACTTCTCTAAGGTGCAACAGGCTGAGTCTAGGTTGGAAGCCAGACCTGTTGTGGATCGATTCTGCTCTTGCGACTTGCCCGTGTTAAAACAGACCTGGGAAGTGATAGAGAGCTTTTCAAAGACCATTAACTGGGGAGTGAAATGAATGTATATGAAACGAAAGACTGAACCTGGAGTCTCAGACAGACCTCCGCTGGAGGAGCTCTGGATTTGCGTTGCTTCTCTTTAAAAGGGTTTTGCATTTACATGTGAAAAACAGAGGATTGGCGGTGGTGGGAGAATTTTAGGTTTTGGGTACTTAGACTAGTTTTATAATATTTAGCTGTTAATGTCTCTAGGAATTTCTAAGGAATTTATTGAATTTCAGAATGAGATCCTGGGTTTTGTCAGTGTCTCCTGACAGGAAAAGTGTACCGCATACCCCGTTTCTTGAAGGGTGGTCAGGGGAATGCCACCTTATCTGCTTTCTGCCTTATCCAGACTCCTTGCTGGTTGTTGAGAATCGCTGAATTTAGTTCAGTTGCTTACTTTATCTGACATCTTTGAAGATAAGGGCGCCAGGTCAATCTCCAGGTTCTGTTTCATTTCCCTCTGCTTCAAGTAAATTCTAACTCTTAAGGGGAGGCTGTTTTGTTGTTCAAATTGCTAACTGAATAGGTCTAACCACCTTTGATTGGTTGATTGATTGATTGATTGATTGATTGATTGATTGATAACCACTGTGGTTCTAGGCGATTTCATCAGAAGTGACTCCCTTCACCTTGATTTCTGTATGTTAATTTGTAAACCTCTAACTACTCAATCTATCTTTTTATGTATCTATCTCTTATTCAGTCTGTATTTCCTTAGTGTCCCCAGAGTTTTGCTGAATGAAGTTTCAATCAAGGGACCGTCGATACCTTTAAAAATGTTTTCTTCTTTCCTTTATCTCTGAAGAAGGGGGTCGTAATTTCCACTTAGATTTTGTATTTTGTTCTGCTCCCCCACTACAGACTATCTCCGTTTCTAGAACTCAGTGGTTCTAGGGTGGGTTTTTCTTTATAGGTGCACGTTGACTGATTACGTTTGAAGTATCACTGAATCACAGCCCTGCTTTCTTCACAGACCTGCTTAGTACATATTGTATTTCTGTGATGACAAGTGGTTAGTTTACATTGTCACATCCTAGAGACCTGAGGTGATTTTTAGATGCACCTGCTCGATTTCCTCTCGTGGAGAGGTTGGTGGAATGGTAGCCACTGCTACATTTCAGGGCTGAGTGTTGGGTTTCAAATGCCACCCCCTGCCTGCTTCCCGCCAGCTGGTAAAATATAGAAGCATGAGTGTTTTTTCAGAGCTTCTCCATCAACTTTTTGAAAGAGAATGGAAGCATCTAACTACAGTGGACCCTTGAACAACATGGCTTTGAAATGCATGGGTCCACTTACATGCGGACTTTTTCCCAATAAATATACAGTTGGCCCTCCGTATCTGCAGTGTCACATCCCTGGATTCCACCAATCTCGGATCAAAAACAGTATTTTTCGATCCCTGGTTGGGAATCCGGGGGTAGGAATCCTCAGATGCTGAGGCCAAGTGTATGTATTGTTCTACGTTTTATATAAGGGACCCGAGCGTACACGTATTTTGGTATCTGTGAAGGGTTCTGGAACGAACCACCTGCAGATACTGAGGGATGACTATAGTTTTTGGGGAGTCAAAGTTATACGCAGATTTTCAACGGTGCGGGGATTGGTGCCCCTAACCCCTGTGTTGTTCAAGGGTCAGTGGTATTTCCAAGAGAGAAGCTTCATCATTTTTGAAAAGGGGGTAGTGACAGCTTGTTGAGATGCGTTGAACAGCTCTTTTTGGGGGGCTTCCTAATCACTGGCAGGGTCCGGGAAGTGATGTTTTCCTGCTGTGGCAGCACAAATCCTGATTAGAGGCAGGAATGGTCATATTCTCAAAACCTGAGATCATTTTCCTATCAGAACTACTAAGGAATACGTGATAGTCACTTGGCAATGTAAAATGATTAGATCTAAATATGGAGTTTGTTTTTTTCTGACCCCCATCCCTTAACAACACTTAGACCTTAGTTTTCTAGAATATTGGCATCTAATTTTGGAGTTGGAAAGAAACAGAAAATTTCAAGCTATAAAACGTTTTATTTGCGGGATGGGTCCCGGTTTAATTGATTTACTCTTTTACCAAAGAAGTTGGGTGTAGTTGCCTTGATTTAGCCGTTTACCTGTACACCTGAGCTCCGTCCTGCGTGCCATTCCTTGTTCAGGGGTTTCTGCTCACCATGGACCTTCTTCTGATAGACAGGTGACTTCTCTTGTTGTCTGGTGTCACTATACTTTTAGATGATTACTGTAATGCCAAATCATGATCTGGTAGAGATGAACATCCTGAAATTTTCATTACAATTGTGTATTCTTTGGGGAGGTGGGAAGAAACAAGGGGCTAAGGACGAAGATGATGGAGAGAAGGGGGTGGAGACCAAGAGAACAATTGTAGACTTTCATTGCTTTGGCCATGTGATGGCCCCTTCATGGAAAAAGGGTCCTGTTCTGTGGGGTTGCGTGTCTGGGATTAACTTTTAGAGCAGCTCTATATGCAGTTTTGAATTTATAGTGAGTATTTTAGATAACTTCATGGGATAGAAAGTCTATTAAAGGCTAAATTCTTAGAATTCTACTACAGATTATGAAAGTTTGTGGGCACATCTGTACTACAGCTGCAATAAAATTTGTTTACTTTATCAGGATTGCTTGAGAGGCTCAAACTGGTTTGTTTCCTGCTGTTTTCAGCATTTTTGCCACATGCCAGGAAAGAAGTTAGCTCGACTCCTGGTGGAATGGGGGGGCCATTCAGTTTTGTGGCCATTCTAATAAGATTTTGGTTTTAAACTTGTGCCCACTTGGAAGCTTTTCTATCCAGGCACAAGACGGGGATGGTGAATCCAGGATATCAAAAGATGGACTAATTCTGGACATTAACACGTTTGCCAGATGTTTGGAGAGTGTAGACTTGTTTTCTGGGCTGCTTTTCGTGTGTTCTTGTGTGCGTATCTCTGTGTTTCTGTCTTTTTATAGGAAAGCCCCTTGGGGAAGGGAGGACCCGCTGTTTGGATTGGAACTGAAAATAGGTATTAAGCTTTCTCGTGACGGCTTTTGCGTTGCTGTTGCCATTTCTGTGACAGACAGGACAGTCAGCTTTGTTCCCATGAGGGAGACTGTTAGGAAGGGTGGGGTTGGGGTGAAACTCTAGGGAAATAACTAAAAACAGACGTATTCGCGTCTCTAGTGAGTTTTCAATTATGAAGTGGGCTGCTCATTCTCTGAATCAGCAGCTTTTTAACCGCGCCGGACTCAATAGACCCTGGGTTTGAAATTCACAGCAGTGCGCTAGGTCCCTGCTGTCTTTTTGTTCATCCTGCTAACACACAGCTGGTTTTGTTCATACATCATTTTGTGTTCAGCTGCCTGGTTACTTCCTCAGGTCCCTTTTATGGTGAATAATGGACACATGGGGAGTTTGAACACCCAAGCGTGTGCTTATTCAAACAGGAAGTCTCAAGGAAGCACAGTAACCTTGTCAGAGGAACAAAAGATGGGCCAGGAAAGGCCATTGATGATTCTAGGCTTCAAACATCTGCAGGGAAACATCTGACGATTTCTGAGATACAGACGTTTCTGCAGCTTCCAAATGGGGTGGTTTGTTTGGAACTGGTTTCATAGATGTATTTTTTTTTAACGTTTGGAGTATGAAGCCCTAATCCGTAAAACAGACAGAAATGGAGGTGAAAAAAAGTCTGTAATGTGGCATCATTGGCGTTCAGAACAGGAAGGAAGCTGTACCTGTGGGGGTGACTGTGGATCTGGGGGAGGAAGTGGCAACAACTCATGTTTACTGAAGGTGACAATGAGGCCGTACTAGGAACAAGCGACGAGGTGGGGCTGGGGCTTGACAGGGACTTCGAGAGCTGATGGGATTGCATTAAAAGGCGACTTTCTGCAGAGTGTTTGGTGAGAGCACTGGAGGAATATGAGCTAGAGATGGATGGAGGTTCTACATAAAGAGCATGCGTTCTAGTGGGAGAGCAAGACCGTGCGTGCCAACAAGCACACGCTAGGACGAAACCAAAGTGCCCTAAAAGATGGATAAAATCCCCATGTGACTGCAGAGGAGACCTGAGTAGAGCTGATCAAGATAAATGACTACTCAGAATGTTTCTGTGGTGACTTTTCAGATTCCTACCAACTTTGAGATTCTTTGATTATAGGATAGAGGGCTTGTTAGAACTAGTCCAATAAATCCTGATTTTAGATTTCAAAATGAAAACTAAATCTGAAAGATAAAGAAGAGGGAGGTCTGGGTTGACAGCAATTCACATTCAGCAAGTAGGATGATGTAAATACTAAAGGAGAGATTTCAGTTTGGGGCTTAATTAATGAGAGCAATAGTAGTCACGTAAAGGGGTACAAGCTACGTTCATTGTATGATTGCAACTCTGCCCTCAGTTCTGGTTATAGGAAACATGTTCACATAGCATAGATGCTACATCTTTTCCTTTTTTTTTACATTTTTATTGGGGAACAGTGTGTTTTTCCAGCACCCATGTGCTCCAAGTCAACTTGTTGTTGTTTTTTCAATCTAGTTGTGGAGGGCGCAGCTCACTGGCCCATGTGGGAATCGAACCACCTATCTCAGCGTTAGGAGCCCACCAGCCGCCCCCTACGTCCTTTCTTGATTCCTTTTTTTTTTGTTCAACTCCAGGAAGATTTTATTGATTTCTCATTCCTTCTGCCCTTCTGTAGCTCTCACCATTATGTTGTTTGATGTTCATATCTTCATTTCTAAAAATCATGAAGCATTGCGTGCGCATGATGTTAAGAGGTGCTATATTGTGTTGTTTTCTCCATTTCTTTCATTAGACTGAGTTCATTGAGGACAACTTGAATTTATTGATCCACCTAACGAATATTTATTGAGTGCCTGTTATGTGAAAAGCACCACAAAGTGCTGGGGACAAACTAGGGCCTAACTTCTGGGTGAAAAGCATGCAGTACAGAGGGCCTGGCCCAGAGAGGGTTTTCTTGGCTTTCCTTTTTTCCCTTGGTTTTTATCTTCCTAGTGTAGAGCATAATGCCGTTTCTATAGGTGCTCAAAAGTTTGCTGAATGAATTAATTCCTATTTCTACAGAGGCTCTGGCCAGAGAATGCAGATGTGGGTGAGAAATGGCAGTTTTGTTTAGATTTTCCGTCGGTGGGGTTTGCCTTTTGGATAGGGTTGTAGACATCGGACAGGTGGAATGGAACAGGTGGAACGGGATGGCTAGTGCCTGGTGCAGCTGCCTTACCTACACTGTTAGGTAAGCCCTCAGCCACAGTAGCAAGGAGCCCCAACAATCAAGTAGTTTAAAAAAACATTGAAGTTCGTTTCTGTCTCACACGACAGTCCTGAGGAAAGTGGGCAGCAGGGCAGCTGTGACCCACACAGACGTTCTGGGACCCAGGCTCCTTCCATCTTTGTGATTTGCCATCCCTTAAGGTGTTGTCCTTATGTGTATAATGGAAGTTGGGTGACAGACTCCTCCGTGTCCCAAACAGGAAGATACTGCCAAGGAGTGTGTTAAGACAGACCCGAAAGTGGCACACATCTTCGCATCATCTGCCATTGCAGAGCATGTAGTCACCTGGCCACCTCAAATACGCAGGGGAGGCTGGGAAATGTAGTCTAACTGGGCACCCTGTGGCCAGCCACAAGTCTGTTAATGGTGACAGAGGGTGAACTGGTTTTGGCAGATGGCTCTGGCATGCCAACACTTCTACTCCAGTGTTATACTTGCCAGTCTTGCGTAGAATCCTACCTCTCCCAAATTTTGGTCTTCCTGGAGCTCCTCCTCCTAGGGGCTCCCATTCTGTGGCTCACAGTTTTAGAACCTAGATCTAGAAAAACTAACAGACATGCTCTCTGTGGACCCTCCCACCCTGGGTCTTCAGGAGCAGAGCCTCTGAAGAAAAAGAATGCGTGTTCGTCCTGCTCTCCTCTGCATGCAGCCTTCACGCCCTACCTTTGCAGAGTCCATTTATCCTGAGACTTCACCAGTTTTCATGGCTGTGGTCTCCTCATGGCACTGAGACCTCACAGTATTGGTGTTGCTACTTTATACTGACAGGTTCTGGATCAGCTCCATCTTGAAGGAACACATCCCAAGAAGGGTCATGATTTACTTGACAATACTGGTCACGCGTCCCGTCAGCTGTGATGAATGAATCAGAGCTATTTAAAAACCCTGATGTGTTTTAGAAATGAGAATTCCAGGAGGGATAAAACAGTGCCTATTGTCCGTACCCCTTACTGGCCACTTGACCATATGGTCTTGTTCTGGAACCTTTTTAAATGTGTATTTCTCTTTTTTTTCAAAATGAGTTCATGGAGGGCAGGAACTGTGTTTTAACCATTAATTCAGTCAGCAGCTGAGAGCTGGGTACTTGACTTACGGAATCATAGTAAATTTAGTAAAATGGGTGTCTACATAACAGCCACAGCAGTCCCCCCAATCAAATGCTTTCATGTTCCTGCAGTGAAATGCATTTACACATTAGATTAATGAAAGGCTATAAGGGCCTCACACTAGTGTGTCATGTTTTATGGTCAAATGTCAGAAAACTCTGCTGTTTAGCACTTTTGACTTTAGAAACACAGACTCAGGATGGTGAACTTGTGTCACACTGGCTTATGTTATACAACTACAGATAGTGATAATAGAACTACTAAAGATTTTGCAAAAATTTGGCCCCCAATAGGCATTTGATAAATTGGTTATTATCTAAATGAAATGAATAATGTCCACGTAATGGAACTTCTATTTCATTGAAAGGATAACTTTTAACAGACTTATTCTAAGAATTTGAGTGGATGGGTTACGAAATTACGATTACGATAAGAATATTTAGAAGTACGAATAAAGCATTACATAAATGTTTCAAAGAAGTAATAGTGGTTGAATTCTAACAAAAAAAATACCTAGTGTAAGCAAATGGTATTTTTTCTCCTCTATGGACATTAGGTCATTTTTTGTTTTTGTGTGATTGTTTTTTGTAAAAATGCAATTTCATCTCCAGTGTCTATGCATAGTTTGGTTAAGAAGCTGGCTGTGCTAAAGCCATTGCATTTGAGAGACTTTTTGAATTGCAAGTTAATTTTGAAATTCTTGGTCTCCGAGGTAGATCGTTTATTTCAGTGATGTTGCGTCCTTACTCTCTTCACACTTGATGCATCTATCTTCTTTCGGTCCAGTTGTTATAAATCAGTGCTCCAGGAATCTTTCTCATGTTGAAGGTGACTGTATAAATGGTTGTAAATGATTGCTTGGCCTGTAGGGTTCTCTCAGCTTGGTTTATGCTTTCTGAAAGATTGTCCTTGAATTCAATCTTTTTTTTTCCCCCTTAGTCAAACTCATTGTCTTTATTTGTTCAGGGTCCTTTGCCATCACCCTTTGCCTAAAATATATCATGTTCTCTGGGCTAATTTATCATCCTCGTGTATTTTGGAAGGAAATTGCCTTCTCTACAAATTCTTTTCAGCCATCTCGAAGTGTGATGCAACATTGCTTATTGTACCACTCATTGGTCACTTGAGCACACTGTCTTGTTCTGGTATCTTTTTCATGTGTATTTATTTCGTTTCTTCGTATGAGCTCACTGAGGACAGAGGCTGTGCCTTAAACTATTAGGTTAGCAGCTTAGAGCTAGGTGCTTGATTGACTCGTGAAATCTTAGGCATTTGAATACTCTTTGGTTGTCTTCGTGAGTCAGAAAATGCAGTTCTAAACTGATCGAGAAGCACAGGGCTAAGTTCATCCATTAAATATGTCCGGACGATGGCTTGGGAAGAGTGTTTGAAAAGAGGCGTGCTTACCAATCTTTGGACAGAGGCCACCGAGCTGTTTTCTCAAAGTTTAAAAGTCATCACCCTTGTTGTGGACAGTAAAATAGAAGACCTGCCTGTTTGTTCTGAGGAACTTTCTTTTAAGAACACAAAAATAGCTGAAACCAACAATAAAATTGTTTCGTTTTGTTTTGTTTTAAGAAGCCCCGTCCATCTTCCTTTCCAGGATCCTCAATGCCAAGTTAAATACCTTTCTTTTTTTAGGGTAGCAGAGTTTCTCAGACTGAGACTTTTAAGAGTTTCTGTTTCACGGAGTATAAGGTCCTGTAAAGTAGGTGTTTAAATTCCTTCTTCATGTCATTTGAAGGTTATTACAATGTGACACTTCCCTTATAAATTTTTAATACCGATTGCCGGCGACCCTGGAAATTATTCCTCTGGGAGGAAATCTCTTGTCACCTAGACTAGTTGTTCCCAAGTACTCACCAGTGACAAACAAATTGAATCATCTCTGGAGTTTTTGGTGTTTTGTTTTGAAATAACATGTGGTCAGCTTTGGATGACTATAAAATGTTGTTCTTGTATCTACAGGTAAATACAAGACAAAATCGATAGTTCTGTTATTTGTGCAGCAGATACTCTGTTTTAGAGCACAGAAATCCCGAGCAGATGTGAAAACTTTCCTATGAAGTAGATGACTGAGAAACTCACTGCTTCCCAGCCTCCCAGCCTAGGTATCCACTACCCTGGATTTTGTGTTTTATTTCCTTGATTCTAAAAGAAAATCGTTCTATCACCCCTAGACAATGCACTGCCTGCTTTTGAGCTTTCTAACAATGGTTTACTGCATGGAGTCATCTGCAACTTGCTTTTTTTCCTCACTTCATCTCTAAAGCATAGCCGTCATTCAGTCGCTTGCATTCCTGGGTAGTATTCTGTCAAGCGATTATACTACGGCTCATGTATGGATTATCCTGCCGACGGTCTTCTGGTTGTCATGGTATGAATAATGTTCCGTGAGCAGTCTCATGCGTGTGATGCTTATGTGCGAGCATCACAACTACGTTGCTGGCTCACAATCAGTGTTTGCAATTTCATGAGATCATGCAAAGTGTTTTCCAGGCTGCATGGACCAGTTTACATGCTCACCAGCGGTGTTCATAAGCTGTTGATCCCCATTTGGTATTGTTAGAATTCTTAAATTTTGCCCATTTGATGGTGTAAAATTATATCTCATAGTGGTTTATTTTATAAGGGTGAGTATCTTTTCATGTGTTTGTCCGTTTTCATATTTCCTCTCCTGTAAAATGTCTCTTCATGGTTTTTTGCCCATTTTCCTTGTTGATTTTTAGGATTCTTCATAGATTCTGGGTTCTAATCCTTTATCAGTTACATATTGTCTGTGTATCTTCTATCAGTGTGTGATTTGTCCTTTTTATACACTTTGATATCTTTTGGGCAGAAAGTCTTAATTTTAATCTGATCCGCTATGTCAGTATTTTCTCTGGTAGTTAGTTTGCCTTTTTGTGTCTTCCTATGTATTTTCTTTTAAGGATCTTCTAAAGTTTTTAAATTGGCCTTTGACATTTCAGTTCTTAATTCATCTGAAGTTGATTTGTGTGTTGTCTTTTTTTCCTAGGGCAAGTCCCTTTCAAAATTATTCTTCTAATTTAGTGATATCTGAGCTGTTTTGGGGCCTTTGCTCTTCCATGTAAATTTTAGAATTAGGTTGTCAAGTTCTTCAGTAATCTGTCTTTGGATCTTGATTGAAATTACATGCACGTTATACATCCATTTCGGCTGAATTGACATCTTGACAATGTTGAGTCTTTCTATCCATGAGCATAGTATAATTTTAGGCCTTCTTTAATGAATTCCAGTAATGCTTTATAATTCTTTCCAAGTGAACCTTGGCCTATTTCTGTTCGATTTATTCTGGGTACATTTTATTTTTTGTTGCTATTATAATCTTTTCTAAATTTTATTTGCTAACTTTTTGTTGCTTGCATATAAAAATGTAACTGGTTTTGGTATATTGATCTTATAATCAGTTGCTTAATTCTCTTATTTCTGATACTTGTCTTTAGATTCTCTTAGATTTTATGTGTCGACAATCATTATCCATAAATAATGACAATTTTATTACTTCTTACCAATCCTTAACTTTTTTTTTTTTGTTGATTAGAATAATATACAAAGTTTCTGTTTAAACACTCCCCTTAAGTACTGTGATTTTACAAAGCTTTGCTAATTTGAAAGATGAGAAATGTTTTTATTTCAGGTTGCATTTCTTTTGTAATTGTGGAGGCTATTTTTTATTCTGTGGCATAACATTTATTTCTGTAAGCTACCTCACTTCCTTTTTTTGTAAAGAGATGTAGTATTAATACAAAAAAATATTTTCAGCTTAGTTTCCAACTGGCACATCCACTCTGGAAAACAATTTTTTTCTATCAAACCACTTTAAGGAATGTTTTGGGCACAGGTTTCACTGGATTAAAATAGCTCTAAAATATTAAACTTAGTAATACACAGGTATTACCCACCTGTTTAGTAAAATTTGTTACCAAATTAGTTGTTCTTTGACATGATAAGTGGTAATTTGGAAAATGAAAACATTGCTATTTATAAAATCCACTGAAGACTTTATTAATACATGTGTTTCCCTAAAACTCAGATCAGACTGTCTCCGTGGCAACTCCAGGAAGTACTGATAGAGGGACCTGGGTTGTATTTTGGTTCATAACTGAGTCGTTCTTGATTTCATCGTTGGATAAATTTCGCAAGCTCCTGAGATGTGTTAGGCCAGTCTATCATTAGCGTGGGTCATGTACTTGAAGTTCTTTCCCATTCTTCTCTTTAAAACTGTCCTAACTCAGAAACCTTAATTATATCTGAGAAGTGGATTTAATTTAAAGGTCTTCGAACAAAGAATGGTGAATCTGTGGGACTTTATAGAAAGATTTTCTTGTACAATGTAAAATGTGATGCCTGTGCAGTTTTTCTTGGGGTGGATAAGCCCCTATGTCATTGATCTATAAACCCCACAAGGAGAATGGAGTATGGTTCTGTCCCTTCAGGGGCATTTAGTGGACAGTGCGGGGGTGGGGGGGAGGCAGTGCCACACAACAAAGAATTGCCCAAATCCTGCCTAACTTTGGGATTTCTCACTCGACATATGTGCTTTAAAAACACTGATTATAAATATCTGAGCCTAGAACATAACTTTGCCTTCATACATAAACGCAGAGGTTTTTTTGTATCATATTATTATATACAATTTCCCATGAATACACCTAATATGTAAATAAATATGTTTTGAACTTAGCAAGAGTAAATCCACCAATTAGGAAACTCACTGCTCTGCCAACAGTGCCCCTTTCGGTGTTCAAGTTGCCCATACAACACGTGTATTTCTAGCACTCACAATCCGAGGGATTCTGTGTATTTGTATATTTTTCTTTAGCTTCTTTTTTCCTTAAGTATCAAATGTAAAGGAAAGTGTTGCTAACATTCATTTGAAATGTTGAAATTTGCCTTTACAGCTTTTCTTACAGGTGAATAGCTAGTTACCAACATGTCCACCTGCCAACATGATTTTTTCTTACGGAGCAACGACATCATTAAAATTAAGTGAATATTTTATAAGGAAACATGCTGATCAAGTTGGCAGACAGAGATTTATCATTTTCCTCATGTCCTCCGCTTTGACAGTCTGTAATTGTCCTGACGTGTTATACCTACTCAGTTAAAGTGATATTCCTCTTTATCTTAAAAACATACGGGTAAAATCTGGTCTGTTCTTACTTCTGCTAACACCAATTTTTATTGCGTTGTCCATCGGTATCTCTGTGCCTTCATTTTCTGTGTGTCTTGTACAGAATAGAATCCAAGCCCATTTCTAATGATGCAAAACTTAACATGTTATAAATAAGTAGGTACAAATGTCTGATGGGTTTGTTATGCCTTCTGCTGTAGTAATTCCTGAGCTTTTACCTATTGAAATGTGTTTGTTTCCTTTTAATTTCTGCTTTATATTATAGTTAAGGCTACACACACACACACACACACCACTTGGAAGTTATTTGTGTTGTAGATTATATAGCTTAGGGATTTCATTTTGAGATGATAAAGGGGAGGCCTTACAAAATATTTGTTATAAAATGGGGCAGGAGTCTGGTGGGCTTGCAAATCATTCTATGGCAACTAATCTTCACACATGTGGTCTGACTGTCTCCTGCCTCCATGTTCTCTCTCCCTTTCAGTCTGCTGGACACGGCAAGCCAGAGCCATCTTCCTAAAATACTAGGTGTCACTTCTCCAAGTGCTACCTTGTATTAACGTTTTGGTGTATATATTGTCTCATCAACTGGTGATGTGGTAGGAGGGACTTTATCTTAAATTTCTTTCTATCTCCAACACAGACGCTAGGTGCAACGGAAGTTAACACAAGATCTCTGTGTTTCCTTAGTAACGCTCCCATTTGTTGTGCACAGCTGCGCTTTAGATGGGCCTCAGCAGTGAGTGTCACCTTAATGTTTCCTTGGTGGAATGGCCTGTAGGCCAGCCCTGGATGTGGAGAAGATGTATAGGGACGGAAGGGCCTGCGCACTGTCCGATCGTAATGACAGTGTTAGAATAAGTTGTGCCACAAGCATTTCTTTTTTTAATTTTTACTCTTTAAAACGTTGTGATTGTGGTAAAAGAAGCCTTAGTTTTTAACTTTATCTAAAAAAGTTATGTCAGCACTAAATGCTTGATTTTTGTGTTGGTAGCTGTTTTCTCCAATTTGGAATTTGATTTGTTGTGTGAGTTTTTAGTTTTGTTTCCTGGTGAGGGAATTTATTTCTTTTCTCCTTAAACACCATACTCTCCCATTCTCACCAAATTAAAAAAATACATATATATGTGTGTGTGTATCACATTCTGGACCTTCTCTTCTGTCAGTTGTATTTATTTTTACCTGGGTATAGCAAGAAGCATTTGGGCAGTATCCATGGAAAAATTAGATCTGTAGTGGGTAGCATTTTATAGGTGTTTCTATATATTATACCTTTCAAATTTAATATCCTTGCCTGATATACTTAACATCCTATGTGCTGGAAATACAGTTTCCAATCAAGATACTATTATCTACTAATTAATCTTCATCCATCAGATTTCAAAGTTGCTGTTGATCACACAGTAGTATAGGGTTTTATTACCTGTTTGCTCTCCGTGTGAACTTTATTACATAGTTTAATCTTCTTTTAAAAGACACCTTTGTCTATATTTACATATTTAGCCCATCCCTTGTTAGAAATATAGGTCACTTCTACTTTGTGACTATTGTAAATTGTGCTTTGATGTATTTACCTAACTTGATGTGCCTTGTGATTGTTTTCTTAGATAGAATTATTGAACTAAAGCACATGAATATTTGTAAGGCCGTTAGGTGTGTTTGTCTTCAACTCTGAGTAGCAGGGCCTGAGTGTATCTATTGCCCTGGAAATTCCCCTTTCCTCCTCTCCTTTGAATGTGAGGTAGTCACTTGAATTTTTCTTCATCTGAGGTTTTAAAATTTGCAATATTCAGTAATTCACAAATCATGGCTGCCTAGGGCACAGCTCTGCTTTTGGTTGTTACAGTGGATTCAAGATGACCACAAGTGCTTTGACACTCCCCCCTTTGCCTGTGGGCTGGCCCAATATGGGATAGCAGATGTTCCAGGCTTAACCTTGGAGAGGCGGGCAGGGCCGCCATGTAGAGAAGTCTGACGACCCTAAGACCACCAGGCTTGAGAGGACATGGACAGCCGCTCTGGTAGGTATTCCCAGCTGTATCCAGCCTTCCTTCTGTCCCCACCAGGGCACCAGGATGACCAGCCCAGCCGCCAGCTGAATACTGTCAAGTGACTTCTCTCAACACCTGTGGAGAGCAAGAATCACCCAGCCAAGCCCTCCCCAAATTCCTGACTCAGAATTAGGAGATTTAAAGATGGTGGTTCTAAGTCACTGAGCTTTGGAGTAGCTTGCTGTGCGGCAGTAGAGAAGTGGAACAGTTATCGAGTCTCTGGGTATTGAGTTGGAGCATCGTAAGCTGTTTTTCCCCAAGAGGAATCAGCTTTTATTCCTTCCTGGAACAGTTACTTAGAAAGAACCTGTGGATTCCCAGCCGGAATTGCACTTCTCCTTGGCTTTACCTAGAGCGCAGTGAGAGGAGCCAGGAGTAGCCCGAGGCTGTGTGTTTTTGTGTGAGAACTGAAGCTTGGCAGACGTTTCAAACCAAGTTACGATCCTGTGTCTGAGAGAGCAGACTCTCTTCTGGTCTGTGTCCTTTTGTGTCTACGGACTGGGAGGCAGGTGCAGGGACCCATCTATAAAGATGGTCTCCAGGAGAGCTATAAATGGGGGTAAAAACAAGCTGTGTTTAGATTCTCGGTACCCGTAGGTTCCTGACATTCCCCTGATCAGAACGCTTCTCTTTCACTTCCTGCCAAAGAAAATATACAGCCCCTGGTTGCTGTTCAAGGCTCTCCGCTCCGTGGGCCCAACGCAGAAACCACAGCCTCAACTCACACCGTGATCCCACAGGTGTCCCCTTAGCTGCCTCTCCATTCTGATACCACTCTCATGCCTTTCCTGGCTGTTCTCTCCTGCTTCAAAGGCACCCCACTTTCCACCCCTCATCCTGTCTCCCCCAAACCGTGCCAGTTCATATTCTAGTAGTACTCGAAGGCTAATTCCCGTTGCTTTCTTTTTCTTAAAAATCTTTCATTTCCTTCTCTCCCTACTCATGTCCCTCTCTCTCCCTGACCTTGAGCACAGTAAGCGTGGCTTTTTGGGTGTTTGTCTTGTATCCTTCAGTAGATTATAAGCAGCCTGAAGACAAGAGAAGGTCTTAGTCATAATACAAAATAGCATTCATTAAATTATTTGGATTAAGCAGAAACCTTTTACGTATTTGATTTTTCTTCTCTCTTATTCAAAGAAACGTAAAAGTTCTTTGGGGGTGAGTGGAAACTTACGGAATGATTGTCTTGAGAGCATGTGGGTTTCCTTATGCAAACACAGGTCAGTGAGGTAAGAGGCTTACACAATGCTTGCTTACTGCTTCCTGCAGCTGCCTGGAGTTCTCTGGAGTTCTGCTTCCTGCCCAGGAACGTAAAAAGTGAAAAGCAACTAGGTCATAATCAAAAGTCATCTTTAGGATTCGCTCTTGTTTAGCAAATATCAGCACCTCATCTCTTTCTAAAAATAAACCGTCAGTTTAGGTCACTGAGTATATCTGACCATGCTAAAAAGAGACTCTGCCGTTCTCTCTTACATGGGGGGACATTTCTTATTTTTTTTGTCTGTGATGTAATTTTCTAAAAGTTCATCACTGCTGGCTGCTTCGTTCTGTTCTAGATTTATGAATAAATTCTTGGAAATGTACGTAAAGAGGCCGTTTAAAGGTTTGATCTCAAGCCTGCTGAGTGCGTAATGGAGTGGATGCAAGTTTTGGTTCAGTTGTATTTCATACTGATAGCATCGAGATATAGGGGTGACTGAATTTTACAGTGCTTTGCAGTCTTCTACATCTTTATGTCTGCCTGCTTCTTGAAATGAATACATTACTTTTTGTGGTGAAGACTCCTCTGTTATTTTAATTTGCTTGGCCGATGTAAGTTTTAAATCTAGTCTTTTTTCTTCTCTGAAATTACTATAATAGGTATATAACAGGTAATAGTGAGCCATACTGTTTTTTTGTCCCCAGAAAACACTGATTGAAGAGAAGAAAGATAGATTTGGTGATTTGAGAGTCTGGTGTGTGAATGAATCCTTAGAAAACACATCTTAAAGGATTCAGGTTTAAGTGTTGTAGTTCGTACACATCTTTCCCATTTTCTTGTAACGTTTTCTTATGTGTCAATATGTAAATATTTTATCTTTAGTCATACTAATATTCCTTGCTAACCAAATTATCTCCTAAGACTGTTTATGTAGACTTGAAATAGTTTTTTTATGTCTCTGGGTGTGGGTGTTCTAAGTACCTCCCAGAAAACCTCCAGGAATTTTTGCCCACCTACTTGGTTTCCCTGGAGGGTGAAAGAAGGTGATTAATGGAGGAGAAAAAAAAAAAAAGCTACCAACCAAAAGCTACTTACATGTTTATTAAAGATAAAACCCATCAGCTGCAATCTCAGCAGCTAAGGGCTTTCCAAGTAGGTAATATCTATATATTGTTCTGTTTTATAACCTGTAAAATTTTCCTCCCTTGGAATAAAGTCTCAAAAGATTCTCTTGAAAGATCGATATACTAGGACAGGATCTGTTTTGTGACGCGTCTCAGTTTCGTGGAAGTTTAACTTAGGTAACTGCTTCCATTGTGTTCCCTGCAGCCTGTTGCTGACCTTGTGATTTTCTTAGCATCAACTGGTAGTGACGTGGCCTCTAACTCAATCCTTCACAAGCAAAGCATCCAGGCGTAGAGGAGGCTGTATTAGCAGAATAAGAAACCTGCTCAGAGGCAAGAAGGGGCTTCAGTGTTGATGCTTTTGTTAACTCAGGCTTGGCTTCCTGGTTTGAGCGATGTTCTGCATAAATGTTGATGGATGGATGATGGATAAGTTCTGTCACGGTGGACCGTGGCATCCTAGGTCCTACCAGCCCACTTGCCCTGTTCTATGGCAGCATGTGTGGTTTGTAGTAACCCCAGCTGTGCGGCAGGAGAGCCCGCCTGGTCGAATTCTTCATTTCAGCCAAGGGAATAGCCAGGGTGAGTGACCTGCCCACTGTAAGTCACAACTCCTGTGTGACCGCCCTGGGCATAGAAGGTGCGTCTTACAGCAATTAACAAGAGATAAATAGAGGGGAGAGGACAAGGGGAGTGCAATCCAGGGTCGGGTTCTGTGTGGCAGAATGGATGGCGACCGTGGAATCTGGAGTTAGCTTTGAATGGCATCCACCACTGCAAGCTGTGTGATATTTGGACAAGAAAAACTTAATATTTCTGACTCTGTGTTCCTTTACCTTTCAGATGTTGTTAGGATTAACTAAGATGATGGTACCAAGTGTGTGGCACAGTGCGTGGGCCATAGCAGGTGTTCCGTAACGGCAGCTATTATGGTTCTGGTAGTTCTATGCGGGAGGGAAGCAAAGAGAGATGTGAGCAGTGCAACAGTGGGGGATGTTCTAGTCAGGGCTTTCCAGAGTGGGTGGGAATACCTACGTGAATGAAGAGATCTGTCATGAGAAACTGGCTCACATGGTTATGGAGGCTGAGAAATGCCACGATCTGCTGCCTGCAAGCTGGAGACCCGGGAATGCTGGTGGTGTAATTCCAGTCTGAGTCCAGAGGCCTGCAAACCCTCGGGAGCCAATGGGGAAAATCCCAGCCCAAGGGAAGGAGAAGCAGGCAGACAGGAAGCAAAAAGTGGTAAATTCTTCCTTTCTCTGTATTTTTCTGTTCTGGTCCTCAGTGGATTGGATGATGCCCACCCACACTGGGGACGGCCGTCTGCTTTACTGAGGCCACCAATTCAAATACTGTTGCCATATGGAAACACCTCACAGACACACCTAGAGATAACGTTTAATCTGAGCACCCCTCGGCCCAGTCCAGTTGACACATAAAATTAACCATCTCTAGAAGGTTCTATTGATCTTGAAAGGAGAGTCTATTCAGAGCAAGCCTTTAAAACCCTCATGTTTGATCATGTTACTGCTTAAAAATCACCTTTTGCTCCTTGTGACGTATCTAGAGGTTCAAGCCCACGTGAACGTACTTTCCAGCTTTACTTGTATTTCAGTCATGCCGAATCTCTTGCGGTTTCTGGAACATGGCATGCATTTTCATTTTTTTCTTAAGTAGTAGTGTCCCTTTATCCTGTCCCACCACTCCCCCTGAGTCATCTTTTAAGATTTCATTCAGATTCATCTCTTGGACCATGGTTTCCCCGTCTCCTACCTTCCCTTGTGGTGAATCACTACTTCCATTGCGTTTCCATAGTACCCTGTACACAATATTATAGCAATAGCTAAACTGTGTCCTAATGATATGTTTACATGTCTGACTCACTAAATAATCATTATATTCCCTGAGGTCAAGGACCAGGTCTGAGGTCATCTTTGTATCCCTAGCACTCGATTAGTGCCAAACACATGGTAGATGCTCATTAGATGCTTGTATGAATGCATGAATGAATGAATGAATGAACGAACGACAACAGAAATTCTCCTAATTAGAGGTTATCCTACATTGATATAACAGTATGAGCAAAGACAAGGGTGCAAAATTAGCGTTATTTTGATGGGAAGAATGAGACAGCTTAATTGGAAAGAAGGATTTCTGTTGGGGGGTAGGCTTGTGTAAAAGAGATAGAAAGATATGGTCACTTCATTGGGAGGCTATAATATGAAGCAGAATTGAGATGGGCTATGGAAAGGAGCCGCTGAAACTTTTTTGTCAGAGGAGTGACATGGTTACATAGCAGAGTTAGAGGAAAATATGTCCAGGGGCTGGCTGGCTTGGACTGAGGAACATTTGGATCCTGGAATACTAGTTAAATTATTGTAGCCATCCAGATGTGAGTTAATGAGGGCGAGAAAAGCAAGAGAACAGACATTTAAAACAACAAACCACAAGACTCTGGCAAACTAGTTCACTTTGAGATTTCCCACATTTTGGTTTGCCAAGGTGTTTTTTTTCCCCTCCCTCTTCTCTTCAAAAGTAAAGTCCTTTCCATTTGAATCTTGGGCATTAGCGTCTAAAAACTCCACCTAAATCTGATACTCTTTACTCTGAGTTTTCAAAGATGAACAGAAGTTCTTTCTGTAATAACTCTTATCTTTAATGTTTTGTTTTTGTTTTTAATTTTTATTTATTTGTTGTAGGCTCATCTCTGCTGGGCTATGGGCCCAGAAGGAAACTTGAGAAATAACTTGTTGGTTCTCTTTTTTCATTTACAAGATGTCCTTATGGTCTCCTTATAGCATGGCTTCCTGACATTTTGTCATAGTTGTCGTTGACAATGATTATTGGAAAACAGCTTCTGTACCTTTTTTTAAGTGTCTATATTTTTCAAGTTTTATGTCTCTCTGCATTATTTCTGTAAGGCCTTTTTTTTCATGGATTATGAGAAATGTCAACAGGAATTCTAATCAGAAGTCAGTTTTGTTCCGTGAACTTGTACATTGAAAAATCAATTATCGGTCTGATCAGGTGGCTCAGGCAGTTGGAGCGCCGTGCTCCTAACACCAAGGTTGCGTGTTCGATTCCCACATGGGCCAGTGAGCTGCGCCCTCTACAGCTAAGATGGTGAACAACAGCTTTCCCTGGAACTGAGCTGCCATGGGCTGCTGCAGGCTGCTGTGCTACCCTTGGCTGCCAGGAATGGCTGGTGGCCAGCATGAGTGACCGTCAGCCAGTGTGAGCGGCCGGTAGCTGGCGAAAACTGCCATGAGCTGCTGTGAGCGGCCAACGACTGCCTCAGCCGGGGGAAACACAAGGCTCATAATACCAGCATGGGCCAGGGAGCTGGGTCCTACACAACTAGACTAAGAAACAACGGCTTGAACTGGAGTAGGGGGAGGTGGAAGAATGGGGAAAAAAATAAATAAATTAATTAAAAAATAAATGATCAGGTTGATAAACTTCTGTTGCTCAATTTCACTTACTATTGAGGTAAACACACACAGGCCTAATAAGAAGGGAAGAGGAACGAATATCAGTGACTGTCTGCCCCAGTCTCCGAGGTGATGTTCACATTTTATTGAATGCTCACAGCACCTAGCAGAGTAAATTATAATCATTTGTTAAGGAAATTAAGGCTTTGGGCAGTTAAGTTGTGTCACTGTGCACAATTGGGAAGTGGTAAAGGAAGACTGCATCTTTTTTAATATGCCCAGTTGACCCTGCACCTTGGCATACAGCACTTCTCAAACTTTCTTAGTAACAAGACCCTTTATTCAATGAAATCAAACTCCCGATGCGTAAAACGGATAAGAAAAGTGTTCAGTTATATATATTTATTTAGTATACTAAATTGAAGGTTGAGAGTTGTTTCTGTCTTTAGTCAGTTTCATCTTACAACTTTTGTTTGCAAAGAGTTCAAAGTCACGTGACTAAGATAATTCTAATAGCTTTTTTATGTGTATCAAAATTATTGTTTTTCTTGTCAGAAAGGGTTCAAAATTACAGCGTGGATCTTTAAACTTATAGCTTTTTAAATAGCTTGTCTTGTAGTTTCAGGGCAGGGTCTGACTACATTGACCCAGAAAACTTAAAGGAGAAATAGGAGGAAATTTTGTTTTAAAGTTGAATTCCTAGTCATGTCTAGTGATTGTCCACATTATTTCTCAGTTAAGTCATTTGGGGGTCAGACCGCGAGTGAGGGAAAGCCTCCACATCCAGTTTCATTACTGACTGTTTGGTAGAAAATGATTTTTGAGTATACCTTGTAACATTCTAAGGTATTCATGGTTACTTAAAAAAATCATAAAGCCCATCAGCTTTTCACTCAAAGTTTCAGCGTAGTCAAATTTATTTTGTTTTACATGTTGATTACAAACTAACACGTATCTTCAGTCCTTATCGTACAAAATTGGAGCTTATTCAGAAAGACAGGCAGGTTATTTAGTGCAGACAGGTGTTAATTAATGGAATTATCAGCTAAAAAAGGATTTTCAAACTCATTAGAAATGTTCAAGTTAGCACATTGCCTGAGAGCAAATAGCAAACTTAGGTATGAACAAAAGTTGAAATTGTTATGTATAGGTTTAGACATCCTGGAAAATGAGCGTTTCAAAGACAGCTCAGTGAAATTGACAGTTTTCACAGCGTTGTCCATTACTGTTTGGAAGATGCTGACATCTGATGCTTATTGTCGACCACTTGAACACATTTTAGCAGTCACTTTTGTAGGGTTGTGCTACTCCTGAAGTCTGTTCTATCACTGCTTTAAACAGGACAGTGTAATGACTTGTAAATCTTCCTTATATTTTTTTCTGCAGAAACATGTTGCAAAAACAAGCAAGACAGAGGCACATCTGTCTCATAAAATCGTATTGCTTTAAAGAGTTTAGCCAATTTCAGACATGGAATAAATTCATCATACATAAAGGGTGTTCTGCTTGGAATTTTCCCTGGGTGGTATTATGAGATAATGCTTATTAGTTTTATTTCCATAATAGCTCATCCATCTAACTTGATGCTGTGGTTTTTTGTTTGTTTGTTTCTTTGTTTTTGTTGGCTGTGTTTGCCACTTGCATAGCTCATTCTGTGATATAGATATAGTCATTTACTTTGAAAGATAAAGTACTTAAGTTTTATTGTCAGGTTGTAAGTATGAAAGACAGTAAGATGGGAAACTTTAAATCTGTACTGAGGTGCTCTGAAGCTGAGTGGGTAACAGCTTTATTATTGTAGGATTGACTCGCACTGGTGGGTGGAGGTACCAGGTGAGCAGGTGTGCTTAGGCTTTCCCTGACATTTGACTGTGGCACCCAAGGACAGTGAGAGTGTGCATGCTTATAAAATTTTACACGAGTGGATGTGCCCAAAATGGAGTTCACTTGAAGACAGAGCAGAATTATAACCAACCAAATTAAAGACACATATGTATAAGTTAAGATATACCACAGAGGTGGAAGAGAGTTTTCCCAATGTTTGCATAAAAAGAAATTAACTTGTCGGCATAAGTTAAATCACTTAATGGTAAATTTAATATGTAATCTGTCATACATCTAAATATATGTGTAAGTCAGGGTTCTCCGAAGAAACAGAACTAGTAAGAGATAGGTACACCAACATACGTACGTATCAATCATACTTGTGTGTGTATAAATCAGTATATAATACATAAACACACATATATACTAATTTATTCATATATATGTGTATATATGTGTATATACATATATATATATATATATATATATATATATGTTTATTTTTTAAGGAATTGGCTCACATGTTTATGGGGAGTGGTAAGCTTGAAATCTGTAGGGCAGGCCAGCAGGCTGGAAATTCAGTTAAGAATTTATAGTGCAATCTTGAGTCCAAAAGCTGGAAATTCAGCCAGCATTTCTGTGTTGCAGTTTGGAGGCAAAAATTCCTTTTTCTTAGGGAACTGTAGTCTTTGCTCTTAAGGCCTTCCACCGATTCGATGAGTCCTACCCACGTTATAGAGGGTAATCTGCTTTACTCAGTCTACTGATTTCAATGTTAATCACATCTAAAGAATACCTGCACAGCAACATCTAGAGTGGTGTTGAACCATCTGGGTACCATAGCCTAGATGACACATACAATTAACCATCACAGTGTTTATTTTTAATTATAAGTTTTGAAACATTAAAAATATTTTAAAAATTAAATTTTGTTCAATGTGAGTACTTCTTTGGAAGTACAGAGCTCTGAGAAGAAATAAAAGTACTTTACTCTGAGAGGCAATACGGTGTTGAAAGAGCACGGATTGGAACTGGGCAACTTGGGTTCAAATCCCAGCTCTGCCATTTATAATTTGTATGACTTCGGCCAAGTTTCTTAAACTTGAGTTTCAATTTCTCATGTAAAAAATAAGGTATTACTTCATCAGACTGCTTTGACGATTAAAGGAGAGAATGCTCGTAAAATTCCCAGTATAGTGATTGGCATATAGTGGCATCCAGTACATGATAACTTATTATTATCATTGTGATTATTATTACAGACTTACAGTTATATTGCATTTTAAAGTTTTCCATTTTTCTTCGTATTTTTTACACTATAGCCTTATACATAAGTGTCCTGTTGAGTACACTAGTGGTGTTATTTATAAGGGGGAAAAATGGAATAAAAATACAGCATCTTTCAATTTTATCATTTTCCCTCTTAAAAAGAATATTATAATTGAACAACCGAAAAGATAATTGATGTTATGATCTTAAGGTATTGTATAAAGATTAAATGAGATATCCTGAAAAGGATGTGCTGCAGAACTTAGAACAATCAGTTTTGTTTATTGTGTTTTTAGTCATTGGAATATAATTTTGTTGAAGTCGTGGATTACAGTTAAGTAAATTCTAATGGTGCATCTGCAACTTAATTTTTTGTTTTTGATACTGATGTTCATTGAAATGGAACCATATTGTCTAGAAAAAATCTCTAAAGTAGACCATATTCTTAGAGATTTCACACCTAGGACCTTGTCTAACTATTGATGACTTACAGATCAGCTCTGGGATTTTGCTCAGAAATAAAAAGTAAGCTTTGATCAATAAGGTTTTCAATTTTGTTTGGATTTTTTTTTTTTTTTTGTAATCGCATTTTAAAGTTATGAAAGCACTTTGATTTTTTAAAAGAATGATTAGTATACTTCCTCCGAAAGTTGATCGCACAACTGCAAAATGTATTTTGTGCATTTCTTTGTTACTGTAGTTACTGAGTGTTCTGTAGGTTGTCATATTGACCTTAATATTAATAGTGTTGGGAGAATCATGATAGCAGAGAGGACTTTGGGAAGATCTGTTGTTGGGGGCTTCACATGGGTGCTGCTGTGATAAGTGAATTTGGTAAAAAGAGACTTAACTGTGTATAGTAGCTGTTGCTTTTGCTGTATCTCCCAGAAAATCAGGGATTGGGAGTCCGTTACCCCGAGCTTCCCAGAGCATAATGGGAGATGTGCTTAGGGTCTGTTTCCTAGTTACCTACTGAGAGGGAGGCTTAAGGGCTAGATTGAAAGTACCTGGTAATACTCAGTTTCTTACTTGAAAATGGAATTTTTTTAAAAAAGCCTTTGTTACAATCTTATTGCCTAAGAGGATTTACATTTTAATGGGTTATGCATTTTGTACTATGGATTCTTTTTGTGTGAATGACACTGGAGGGAGTTGTCCTCATCTCAGATGCTTAAATGAACTTGAACTATAAAGATAATTATTTTTATGCAAATTGAAGTAACACCAGGGATATTCCTGTCCAAGGTAAGAAACAGTGAGCTAGTACTCCCTCCACTGGGGTGCGAATGAAGAGGAAATCAAAACCAGAGGGTTTTAGAGGAGTATTGGTGCTCTTCAAATTAGTCCAGGAAGGTTAGAAGCACGTGTGTTTTCTAAGTGCGTTATCCGCAAAAGGACTCTATGAAGTAGCTACTAAACGACTGCACATGTGCAGGCACAGTCACCCTTGGGGCAAAATGGGGTTCAAAATTCATGGGTTTTTTTTTTAGAGTTTTAGAAAGGTAACACAATACGTGTACTTTCTATTATATATTCTCCCTCCATCTGCAGTGTTTGGCCTTGTCATCCTTTTTCCTCCCCTGTCACTCCTGAAAGACTCCATGACGGTGCCTGGTAGCGATTCTCAGTTGAAAGAGGTGGGGTGTGGGGAGTGGAGAGGCATCTGTCTGGGGGTCTCATCACACTTTAGGGAGTCTGTGGTGTGTTGATTTGTTTCTGCTCCCTTCTCTGGGGGCTCTACCATGGAATCGGTGAATAAGAAGTCTTAGTGGATATGTTTGCTAAGTTTCTTGTTAGGATGTTTTTAAAAATATTTAAATAATTAAGATACTCACCTCTGATGAGAAATGTCCCCAAATCCATAGAAGGTAGATTAGTGTTGCCAGGAGCTAGAGGGAGAAAGGAATGGGGAGAGACTGCTATTGGGTATAGGGTTTCTTTTTGGGGTGATAAAAATGTTCTGGAATTGGATAGTGGTGATGGTTGCACAGCCTTGTGAATGTACTAAAAACCACTGAGTTACATACTTTAGATGGCTGCATTTTATAGTATGTGAATTATGTATCATTAAAAAAAGACATCTTCTCAGAGAGCTCACCAGGTATGTTATACTTGGCACATTAATTTAAATCTCTTGGTCTTTGTACATATTTTTTACTTATGCAATAAATATTGAGTTAATTCAGTGACCATGTCCCATGTACTATAGGGAATAAAGAAGTAGAAGATAGGAAGGGTGTTCCAGGTAGACAGCATAGCATGGGCAAGGGCACTGAGTCCAAAAAGAGAACAATTGGTTGAGTAATTTTAAGTATCAAGTTTGGAATGGCACCAGGCCCAGCCGAGTACACTCTTCATAATTGCTCAAAGAATGATTGAGTGAGTGAACAAATGAATGAATGTGCTGGATTGTCGGATGTGTATAGAATTAGGTAAGAGATACGTCGACTTGGCCATAAAAATCTCTTCTGCCATATGTTAACGAGCTTTTTATAAGTCCAGAGTGCTTTGGGGAATTATTGGAAGATCTGAACATGGGAATGAAAGGACCAGATTTGTATTTTCTAAAACGGGTGATTTTATTGCCCAATAAATCATCCTTCCATAGCCTTTTTATGAGGCAAATACAGAGTCCTACATAGTTCAATGTGTGATTCAATAGTTGTATTAGCAAATCATTTCATCTCTGAGCCTATTTCCTCACTTAGAAATGAGGCAGTTAAGACTCTTCTATTCCTTCCACCTTAGAGCATCTGTGATTTTCAGTTAAGTGACAACTATGGGTTCTTCTGTTGGGGCTTCAGAGCTGAGCCCCTTTTGTTGGTTCTCTTTTTCTGGCTCTCGGCATCACTCTGGTCTGTCACAGAGTTTGGATGACTGAGATGCTTTATGGATGCCCAGGGACTCCTGGGGTGCTTCCAGTTTTGTGGGTGATAATAACATCTGTGTCTTCTCTTTATTGTCTGGGTCATGATCTCATGTGTATACCACCATTTGTATTTATTTGGACACTTAGGTCTCTGAGGTAGTAAGGTAAAAGCTCCTGTTAGATTTTTATAAGTGTAACGAATGCTTTATCTAACTGGTAATTAGGAAACCTTTACTCTTTAGAGGTGGTTAGGGGAAAAGGGTTTAACAGTTAGAGATTAATGTTATGTTTTTTAAAATTTGAGGCTTAAGGAGAAGATAGGCTTTTCATTTAGAGAATTCGGAATTATTATTTTCTTTTAGGAAATAGGATTTTTTCCCCCACACTTGAGTTCTGTGGAGTCTTTTCTCATTGTAATGTCACCCTTGGCAAATTTCTTCTGTTAATATGTAAAGAATTGTCAGGTGAAAGGGTAACTGAGCAATGGGGAGGGATAAGTTAAAGGAAGAGGAATTCTACAGATGGTGATGGTTGGATGATGAAAGAGGGGGGATTGTGTGCTGGTGTGTTCCCTGCGGTGGTCTGCAATCCTGTGTGGGAGACCTTGGTTCTCATTTCCTGTTTCATCACACCCTGCCACCTGCTGTGTCGCTATACAAAGTAACAGTACTTTTCAGCATTGCTGTTTAGGAAATCATGTTTTACATGTCAGGAAGCTGGCTTTTTTGTTGTTGTTCCACAAAAGGCTGATCCCGGAAATATCTCTCAAGGTGCTAAATTTATAAGGTGATGTGTGTGTATACGTTTAGGTTGTCAAGTTAGGGAATTGATGATTGATGGAGGAAGAGACATAATGAGTAACTTGGATGTGTGCATGTTTGGATGTTTTCTCTACACGGATGTAGGTGGAGGAAAATACTTCACATTGTGTTCTGTGGCTCTTACCCTGTGCAGTTTCTGCCTTGCAAATTGAAACTGTAGGCAGATACAGCTGTAATTTAAAATAATAATAGGGTTGGTACAGTCAGTATTTTTCTTGTTGGGACACTGGGAAGGCTGAGACTACAACTGTGTTGCTATTGGAGCCACATGTGTAGATTCTGGACAGTCCGTCCCCATTAGTCACAGATCTGCTATTTGCAAAACTGCCTCCTCGCTAAGCTTTATTTGTAACCCAACAATCAACCTTCCCATCACTTTTGCCGTTATTTGGGGCCACGCACAGAACAGTGCAAAGTGTGAGTCTCCCGGCACGCACGTTCTCAGCTGACGGTGAAGGTGATGGTCTACCTGCTTGTTCAGGCTCACACGCTGTAAATGTGTCCTTTTCGTGGTCTATTTAGTGCATGTTTTCACATGTTTGTGGTTTTGATTTTGCTACCCAAAATGGTCCTCCAATGTCTTGTTTTCCTAAGCGCGAGAAGGCTTTAATGTGCTTCAGGGAAGAAATACAGGTGTTAGATATGCTTTGTTCAGGTAGGAGTGTATAGCACTGTTGGCCATGAGTTCAATGTTGGTGAATCAATAATATATATTAAATGAGGGGTCCTGAAACAGAAACACATGTAAAACACAGTTATGTATTGATCTATTGATGAAATGTGACCAGAGGCTTCCCAGAATCGAATCTTTTGTTTCCTCTAGGAGCAGGGCTTCAGTATTTGCTAATTCTGTGTTCATAGCAACTTTATAGAACATAACTACCAAGAATAATGAGAATTGACTGTATTTAGAGTAGAAGCTTATTGCTCCTACTTACTCATGGTTCAGGTGGCTGGGTGAACATGGGCATTTTTATGCTTTTTTAAAAGAGAAAGTATCTCTTGAGAATTAAGGGAACTGTTTAATTTGGAGCTAAGAATCAATAATAGCACATAGGTAAAGTTTGACTTTCTGAAGTCTATTATTTGGAGGCACTATCTGTGATAATGTGATGGTGATGAGCTTCTGAATGTAGATAAAATCTTGCTACAACACATTCTAAAAGACTGAAGCCCGGGGACATTTAATTCAAGTAGTCCTTGCAAGGGCCACAGACAACTCTGACTAGCTTGGTCGAGAGTTCCTGGCTAACTGTGTGTATATCTCCACTTCAGTCGAGGTCCTGAGTTGACAGCCAGGCAGCCCCTCATTCTACTGGTTTTCAAACTCCTTTTACAGAGACCCTGGAATAAGCCCAACTTGGGCATAATGCAGAATCTTTTTTATATGTTACTGGAGAGGATCGACTTCTGCTTCTGGTAATGTTCTGCTTGGTTTTTTGGCACCGTCTTTTTTAAGGGTAAAAACATCTCAAAGCCCTAACAGAATACGTAGGACTATCTGGATATAAACCTAAGAAAAGGCAGGAACCACAGAGGTAAGCCCTGAATGCATTTTCCAATCTGGAAAAAATAGCTACAAAACAAAGGTTTTGGCAGCCTCTCAGGGTCAAGGGACAGCGTCAAAGTTTAGGACTTGTGAAAGATAGGAGACCTGATAGCCCTCCCAAACTTTTCAGCTGGTTTCCTAAAAGACTTTCTTCTTCTGGGTAAGGGGAAAACAGAAATATACCATCCCGTGAATGGACTTAGATCCAGCTTTGCATCACCTAGGTAATCAAAAGGCACTCAAGCCTTGAACTTGGATTATGATTGGGCCAGTTTGGTGTCACTCTGAGGTGCCGGGCATAAGCATTTGAACATTCTTTTGTAGGAAAATACTAGGTCTTAAATTATCCACATATATACACAGAGTGCCAAAAATTGTTTATACATTTTAAGAAAGAAAAAAACTGTATTAAAATTATGCTGATGGTAACCACTTTGAGCACCTCTTGTAATTGCAGAAGTCAAACGTGACTTGTATTCATCTTTTGTTATCGGTATATAGTGAGTATTACAATTTTAATAGTTTTTTCCTTTCTTAAAATGCGTAAATAGTTTTTTGGCACCCTCTGTAAATATTTGTGCATGTATATGAATTGTATGCATACACATTAAAATGTGTACTTTAAAATACAATGTCTAGCACGTAATCAGAGATAACAAGGCACATAAGAAAACAAGACATGATTAAAGAAAATCAGCAAAATAAGAGGCAAGGGAAGTACATACATTCTAGATGTTGAAATTATTAGACACATTCTATAAAACATCTTATGTTGTATACTCAGAAAAAGGACAAGTTTGAAGATTTCATACAGGAAACAACAAAAAAGTGACATAGATTAGAAAACAACCTTGTCATTCTAGAAGTGAAATAAGACATTGCTGGGTTTAATTTGCTGGATGTTTTACATCTACTTCACAAGTGATAATGGCTTGTAGGTTTTCTTACTCATCCTGCCCCTATGTGATTTGGCATCAAAGTTATACTAGTTTCCTACGATGAGTTGAAAAGTATTCTTTATTTTTCTATTCTCTGGAATAATTCTAAAGAAAATTTAACTGAAATTAATTATGAAATTATTCAAATCAGATGCATAGTAACAGTCATATGTGTCTTTTATAGACTTACAAGTCATTGCCATTGAGAATGCATACATTTCTGTCATTTATAGAGTAGTTTTATAAGGAAAAGTGATGCATTTAATTGTGCTTCTTATGCTCTTATTCTCTTAAGCTCTATGAACCTACGACTTAGAAAAGGCCAAATATTCAGAGTTCAAGAATGATATTTGCATGTAGGAAACACGTGCTGTTATCTAAAAAGTACATCCATACCAGTTTACCATACAGTGTGTGGTTCACTCTTTGATCATGCGGAAAAGGCAAACGTATATAAAGCCACATAAGCATGGCTTGTTAGCATTCCTTGAGTCTTCACAGGGCCCTGGTTTAAAGCTGGAACTCTCTGGCTGTGAAAGACTCTTGTCCGTAGGTACCTCGAGAAGAGAGGACGTTTTTTGTATGGACATGATTGTACAATAATATTGAGCCCAAGTCACATGTTTTATTAATGAAGAGGAGGCTGAGTACTTAACTAAGGAAGAGCTAAACATAGGACACCTTTTCCGTTTTCTCCGTTAGAGAGGATGTTGACATTCTACATATTTGAAAAAGTTATCTTTTACATTCTGACCTGTTAATTTTATATTTTAATTCACAATCAGATTGGAGTCTATAAGAAAAAAAATCTCGGAAATACTCTATTCAGTGCTGTGAGTGTAAAAGATGAAAGTTTACCTATATATTAGGTGGCTGAATAGAAGTAATTAAAACCTCTTTCCTTTATCTACCTATGGATATACAGATTGGACTTTTCCTCATTTAGTTTTTTAAAAAACTTATTTCCTCCCAAATTCAAACACAATCTCAATTCCACTTAAGTTTAAAAGAATTGTACTGAAATAAGGCTTGTCCACTGCTTATACTTCTCTCGTCTAATGGAAAATATTTTCCAAAACCAGGTTACTAAAATTATAGACACATTTGAGCAGGACTGAAAGGAATTTAAAATTAGGAAGAGAACTCTCAGATTATGTCAAGGGCCTACCCAATGTTTGAGTTCCTTCAGGCATGGGCTCTTAAGTGGCTATCTGGCCCTATGGTCTCTAAACCTTTTTAATCAAGCACACTAGTACTAGTAGTATAATATCTCTTGGAACACACCCATAAATGTGGGTATCAATGTACTTATAAATGATACACATACATACTATTCTAATGTATTATGTACATTGCAAGTATAGTGAATGGAAAGTTTAGAAGGATAAGACAAAACTAAATATAAATAGGATTTCTACTATTTTCCCCCACACATCCCAATGGAGTATCTTGTTTGCTCATTTTGGATAGCAGTATTCTGGCCTCCCCGTCCTTCCCCAGAGATAGGGAATTTACACCTTCAAGAGTTAGCCTACTTTAGGGATGGTGGTAATTGTGTAGATGGTGATTGGAATTGATAGCTCTCAGCTTTTGGTAGAGAGAACGCTCATCTCCTTGGAGAGTTCCTTTAAACCTTCATTTTCTTTAAAACAAATCCTCAAATTCTGAAACGTTTGGCTTATGGCTCTCAGCTGCCTCCCATGTGGAGAGAAAGAGGAAAGGAAAGAAAGAGATAGTACAGTAACAGTTTCTTAATCTCTTGGCGCACCGGAGCGTGGGGAATCCATGCATTGCACATCATGTTGTCTGGCCAATTTCTATAAATGTTTCTGCAGCTGTCGTAAGCAATGTATCACAAAACCTGTCATTGTACTAGATCTTATAGCTATTATAAGGAGAGAACTTTGTTTCCGTGGCCAGTCCTTTCCAACAGTGAATCTGTAAATATGCCTCCACAGTGGTGAGGAGGATGGAAATGAAGAGTCCATTCACCCCTCTGCAAACGGCCGTGTGCTTTCCAAGGCTTGTTGTTGTTGTTGGGCACACTTCATGTCAATGCCTTCAGCTCTCTTTTGTTGCCCTTCATCCCTGAGTAGGGAAGGACAAAAGAACGGAGCTTTGTCATTTTTATTTTTCTGTAGTAAGGAACCATAAAATGCTGCCATGGGATTTTTGATGAAGAATGAAAAGCATGAGGGAAAACGCCTCAGTAATTATACTTTATTCCATTAATGTGTCCAGTGACTCTTCATTCATGCATCATGCTTTGCCATCTTTGTCCATCAGCCTAGGGGAACAGCGGAGCCACCCTGGGGGTTGGGGTGGTAAGGTATCCCTCGTTCTGTGATGGCTGAGTACCAACCTTCATGCTTCAGCACCGTTGTAGACCTCTGGAATGAGACGGTGTAGCTGGACCATCTAGTACCACATCAGAGCCAGGTCCGTCTCCACTCATTTTTCTTGCTTTCCTGCCATCTCAGATGTCAATTGATTACATGCGTGTACTCTTATTATCTGTTGTAACTTTGATCACTGGTTGTTGAAGTGTTGACGTAAATGTTGACAGAAAATCACTTGGCAGTCACAACATTTGTGTACGTGCAAAAATTAATAAACCATCACCCTTAGAGACCCCAATGTGTCCTTCCCCACCATTCAGTGCCTCGTTGTAAACATTTAAACACAGAAAAACATCTTAACTTCATGCACAACTAGTTAAATAAGGGCCTGTTAATTTTAATTGTTACCTAGTGACTGACTTTTTCCCTGTAGTCTTGAAGTAGCCTGAAAGACCAAAACTATGCTTTATGAGTTCATTTTGGTAACTGGTGTAATTAAGAGGTACTTTAGAGAACAGAAGAAAAGGACGTAAAAATGCAGTCTCAAACCTAAATTGCCCCTCCATTTCTCTGTATTTTGAAAAGCGGGTTCACTTGCTGAAGATTTTGGGGAAGTGGGAATTCCTTTGAAGTGCGTGACAGAATAATTCTATAACATTTTCTTTGCACATAGTGATCCCAGAGATAATCCTGTTGAGTCACTTCGAACAGAGGAGGCTCATAGTGGTGGCCAGTGGTGGCTCTGAAGCCCGCCTTGCTCCTGTTCTGTCACGTCTGCTCAGTGCTGTTGCTTGTGTGGACTAGCTGTGACCAGTTTTCGCTCTCCTCTCGTTGGAGTTTACTTGTTTGAGGCAATAAAGTTCCTTCTCAGATTTATTGAACTCTGGTATTATTGTTTTCTTAACCATTAACAGTTGTGTTTTGTGTTTCGTTTGTTTGCTTGTATGGGTATTTTAATGTACATTTTCCTTGATATTTTATGAAAGATTGGTTCCAGAAAGATTGTTCTTAACAGAAACTTTTTCATATCTTTTTTGACTGGTTATGGATCCTATGAATTTCTGCCTCTGGAGATAAGGTGTTAAGTGGAAAGATATGTATCACATTGGAATGTTAATTGTGTTTTTAAATGCTCTTAAGTCTAAAAGCTCCAGTAATGAGATAAGATCCTCAGATTCCCAAATCTGGAGTCAAGGTGAGAAAACTAAACCTATAATAGATGAGTCATTTTAACTCATTTTTAAGATACGGCAACATTGTGAGATTAAGGAGATCATGACATGTAATTAATGTAAGAAACTAATAACAGAAACTTTCGTGACATATAAGAGATATTGAAAAAGGAGAAATGAAGAGTAAAATTCTTAATCTGTGTCCCATTCTCTGGGCGAGAGAGTGCTCTGATTTTAGACAACTGGTCTGATTGCTTTTAGAGAGAACCATCTCTAGACTAGAGAAGGGTAGTTTGCCATAACTTGATAGAACTGTTGCCTGAAAGTATTCCACTCCTTTCCCCTTCAAGCCTCTGCTCACCAAGCAACCTTCTGACCTCCAATTTGGTCTTCTGTGGGGACTTGCCCTGTGCAGGTATCTGGTCCTACTGTTTTAATAAAAAGAGCTTCATCAGAAATGAACATGCAGTTGTTTATGGTTTATAAATCAAGTGTGCTTTAGTTTGATTAGCACAAGTTAGTTCCCCAGAGTCTAATCAGCATTTTATCGACCGATAGCAATTATATTTCTGAATTTGAAAAGCTACAGATCAGATGATTTTGCTTAAAATAACTAACCAGTGTTACCAATCTTTCTTTATAGTAGATTCCACCGAATTCTACTGAATAGAAACATAAAAGTTTTTATTACTGTAGACATAACGAAGGGATAGCTTGTTGTGTAATGACAGCACCATGAAAATCTAAAAAATATATATGCTGGGGTGCCAAAAAAATGTATACAAGTGGACACTTTGGTCAATGTTGCTCAACCAGTAGTTCGCCGTAATCAGAAGTGTCTGGACACTGATGGCAACTACTTTGAGCACCTCTTGTAATTGCAGAAGTCAAACGTGACTTGTATTCATCTTTTGTTATCTGTATATACTAAGTATTACAATTTTAATACAGTTTTCCTTAAAATGTGTACACATTTTTTGGCATCCTCTGTATATATATTTTTATTGTATTGGCTATTTTTTCCACAGGTGATATTTAAGGTACCAAGATGGTTTCTACAGTTTCTATGCTGTATCCTTCATCTTTGGTCATCCATCCCAGAAGGCACTCCACTGAACAGTGATGAAATATGCATGGGCTAAACTTGGAGTTCTCAGAGGATCAGCCCCACCTTCCTCCAACCCCAGTACCTGGCCCGGCCCTTCCTGTGGAAGCTGAGGCTTCCTTACCCCCCTCCCCCCACCCTTATTTTCTCACTGTGGCCTTGGGGCTTAGGACCGTTGAGAATTACCCCCAACTACACTTAGTGGTCAGTGTGTTTAGTCAGACCTTCTGGGGATTAGAGATTTTATTTCCCCGTTTGTTTTTCCCAGATTAGTAGTTAGTATGTTAAGTCTCAACCATTATAGTTTGATGCTAGTGTTTTCAATACTATGTTAAATAGAGAAATTTATGTTGTTAGACTGTGTAATTTTATTGGTGTTATTTATGTTGTTAGATTGGCAAGACTTTTTGTTTTTATTTTTATTTTTTTCCCAGTACAATCTTTATCTTTACTTATTTGGACTTAAAAAACTAGCCTTAGGCTCTCTCTCTCTCTCTCTCTCTCTCTCTCTCTCTCTCTCTCCCTCCCTCCCTCCCTCCCTCCCTCCTTCCCTCCCTCCCTCCCTCCCCCTCAGTCTCTCCCTCTCCCTCTCTTCCTCTGTCTTCCTCTCCCCCACCTCGCTGGGCCCATTCCTTTCCCTGAGAATGTATCACTGAAAAACCCTGCTTGCATATTTAAAATAAAAACTAGCCTTAGGACAACTTTTTGGCAGTACTAACGTTCTAAGATTTTAATTCTTTTGAATGAAAACTGCCTTTGAAAGGCGATAACAAAGTTCATTTGGCTTCTAAAACAAATGTTTTAAATGAAATTTAGTAATGCTCTTTTTTAAATTCTTAGGTTTTATTTTTAGAGCAGTTTTAGGTTAGCAGCAAAATTGAGCTGAAAGTACAGAGATTTCCCACGTACTGCCTCTCCCCAGCCACACATAGCCTTTCCCACTTGTCAGCATCCTATGTCAGAATTTGTCATTTGTTAAAATCGATGAAACAACATCAACCCATCAATATTCCTCAAAGTCCGCAGTTTACGTTAGGGTTCACTCTTGGTGTACATTCTGTGGGTTCGCACCATGTTTAATGACATGTATCTACCGTTACACTATCATACAGAATGGTTTTATTGCTCTAAAAATCCTCTGTGCTCTACCTATTCATCCCTCTTTCCTCCCAAATTCCTGGCAATCACGGATCTTTTTACTGTTACCATAGTGTTTTTTTTTGTCGTTTTTTTTGTATTTTCCAGAGTGTAATATAGTTGGAATCATACAATCTGTAGCCTTTTCAGATTGGCTTATTTCATTTAGTAATATGCATTTAAGGTTCCTCCATATCTTCTCATGGTTTGATAGTCATTTCTTTCGATCACCGAATGATATTTATTAATTCACCTACTGAGGGGCATCTTTGTTGCTTCCAAGTTTTGACAATTATGAATAAAGCTACTGTAAACATCGATGTACTGGGTTTTGTATCTACATAAGTTTTTCACCTCATTTGGTTCAATACCAAAGAGTCACTGCTGCTGGATCATATGGTACGAGTATGTTTAGTTTTATAAGAAACTGCCAAACTGTCTTCCAAAGTGACTGTACCATTTTGCATTCCCACCATCAGTGAATGAGACTAGCAATGCATTTTAATCCCAGAGAGACTGGTATGCTAACTATATGTTTGATGACTTCCTTGTGAGGATATCATTTTGGCAAACGACTGTGAAGTTTGTAGGGTCAGGGTGAGAGTGTGGACTGTGGTGTGTGACGTGTGTGCACACTCATGCAGGTGCCTGAAAAGGGAGTTGAAGGGGAAGGACTTCCCAAGAGCTTCGCTTTTCCAAATTACCACAGCTCATCCAGAAACTGGGTCTTACCTTTTGGGATCATTGTGGGAAATAGTCATGTTAATGTGATTATAGCACTGATGCTTTAATGTAATGAAAATATCTGTGGCATTTTAGGCATGTGCATGGACCTCTAAAGATGGCTTACGTTGGGGTTTATTAGGCTCCGTGCCAACCATATCTTAGTGCTGGGAGTTGAAGCGAGAACTGTGACTTTGGACAGAGCTCTTTAGAATCAGGGTGGTTTCCTGGGGAGGTTCCCCCCGCTCGAGCCTTGATATGGGCAGGGTCATCATTTGTCCCGTTAGTAACAGCGGGGAGCAAGGGCTCGCTGGCCTTAGATAGCACAGCTCCTGAACTCAGTCAAATTCTCAAATGCTCACATTCCTGCTGTCTGTGCTATTGATTCTTCCCACGTTTTTGGCTCTCACAATGACTTGTGTAGGTGGGAGAACTTTGGAAGGAGCAAAGAAGAGTGATAAGTTTTCGAACTGGTGCAAGGCAACTCAGAGAAAAAAAGATTTTTCACCCATGTTATTCTGTTACCATCAAGGGTACAGTCCACACTCCCAGTCTATACTGCTCTCCACACTGCTGCTCTTCCATTGTATTAGTGTTGGTGATGATTGATCTGCCTTTAAAGTGGAGTGTCCTTTTTAAAGTAGGAATAAAATGGGATGGGACTGGACGGGTCTCGAGCAGGACATCCTTCCACCTGGGCAGCTTGTCGCTGCTGTGTGGGAACATACACACAAAAGTCATATCTGGACGAGTGGCTGGCCTGCCACCCAAGTGCTACCTGACTTGGACTGGTGTCTTCAGGGACTGAAACTGGTGTGGGTACCACTCTGTTCAATATTGAAGAGTTCTCGTACAGAATCCCCTTCGGGCTGCCATCTTGTTTCTGTTGAGTTGTAACATGAAATTTACCATATGAGTATGTGTAAAGACAACCCCAAATATTAAGCCATTTTTCATTTTTCCCTTTAGGAAGATTTTAAAAAATAGGTTTTTACCAACTCAAATATATAAAAATTATAGGAATGTAGGTAAAATAATCAGATGTCTATTTAAAATATTAACTTACATGTTTTAAGTAACATAAAAATTAGGGTTGTTTTCCACATCTTTACATCTTTACATTTATTCCAATTCTTTACATACATCTTTTGTTTTTTTTTAAGATTTTATTGGGGAAGAGGAACAGGACTTTATTGGGGAACAGTGTGTACTTCCAGGCCTTTTTCCCAAGTCAAGTTGTTGTCCTTTCAGCCTTAGTTGTGGAGGGCGCAGCTCAGCTCCAGGTCCAGTTGCCGTTGCGGGAGTTGAAGCGGCAACCTTGTGGTTGAGAGGACGCGCTCCAACCAACTGAGCCATCCGGGAGGCAGCTCAGCTCAAGGTGCTGTGTTCAATCTTAGTTGCAGGGGGTGGAGCCCACCATCCCTTGAGGGAGTTGAACCAGCAACCTTGTGGTTAAGAGCCCACTGGCCCATGTGGGAATCGAACCGGCAGCCTTTGGAGTTAGGAGCACAGAGCTCCAACCACCTGAGCCACCGGGCCGACCCTACATACAGCTTTGACATCGGTCATTGTTACTTTTTAGCCATCAGCAGCTTTCCAGATCATACTATATATATTCATTTCCATGAATAAATTTTTTATCTGTATGCTATTGCCAACATAGAAATTTTATCTTAAGCCATATGTACTGATTCATAGAACACCAGTATGTATTGTTTTCCTTTTCTTCTTTTATTTTATGTTTGGGATCTTCACAATATAACTACTTACTCTCCTGCCTAATCAAGTACCTTTTAAAAGGCTTATTATTTACAATATTCGTCACTTGTAATTTTAAAGGCATACCTTCCAGGGATAATTACTTAAATCTGGGTTAATTTCTTTGCCTCTTAGAAAACAAAACAAAACAAAACAAAAAAAAACACCATTCTATTGTGTATTCTGTGTAAGCCTCCAAAACTTGTATTATTTGAGGTCATTTCAAGCTAATTTGGTTTCCCCACAGTAATTTGTGGTCTGAAATGAAGTCATTGGGAAGCTTTGTAAGAACTGGAATACAAAGCCGTTCTCCTTTTCTGAAAGGATAATTTAAGGGAGAAATTATTTTTATTTTTTTCAGGCATATGTGGTATTTAGAACCACTCTCTGTCCTTATCTGTACATGTACTCATTTAAGTTCTCTGTAGCTTCCTTACAATGCTCTCCTTTGAAAATGCTATCCTGAAGAGTGACAATACCAGGCATTTTACTCAATGTGAATATTCATACAATTCATATACCGAACCATCAGGGGAAGCACTGAAAACCAAAGCAATTGAGGATGTGCCCATTATATTGGTTTATTTTGTCCAAAAATACCCACTGTATTTTATCAGTTATTCAGAAAGAAGGAATCTAAATTTGTCCATGACTACTTTTTAAAGGTCTATGAAATCATCGATGTGGGATCAGTCGCCCTGTTTATGCCGTTGCTGAAACTTAGCCCGGTGCTGCACGAGTGTCAACTTTCTGAGGGCCGAGGACACATTCATCCTTATATAGTACTCGGTTCCTTTAGGCATTCAGCCTGTGCTTGGAAATTAAACTAGAAAGGCGCCCCTAAAAAAGGGTTATCAACATGTTTGCTCAATTCTAAAGGGATAGAAAACTGGTGACAATTGGTGTACGCTCATGCTGTCCTTTTGCTCTTGTCTTCTGCCACGCAGCCCTTCTTCTCCTTCTCATCTACTTTCATTTTTCATTGTAATATTTTTCCTTTGAGGCCGTCGCTCGACACTTAAGAACTTGGAGTGTTTGACCCTTAGCATGTGTGTCCACTTAGGCTGGCCTTGGAGGAGAGGACTGAAAAGGTGGGAAACAGCACAGAGTATAAGCAGGCAAATTGAGAAAATGTAATGCTTGTGTCTGTTTGAAGATACAGAGCCCGGCCTGTTTTAGATTACAGTGCCCATTCATGTGATACGGTGAACTTTCAAATTATATTGCTGTGGAAAGAAGGAAAACGGAGAGAAATGTAGGGAAGGCTGCCTTGACTTATCGGGGTAGAATCACTGTGCAGTAATGTGCTACATGGCTGCATTGCAATTCTAATCCGCCTACATGCATGAGTCAATGAGGTCTTTGTTCCCAACTTGTGGAAGAATGCACCAGCCAATTAGTGGTGGGAGTTCAGTTCAGTTCCACTGTTTTGTGGATTGGGCTACTTTTCAAAGGGATCCAAACGTTAACTTTTTTTCAAGTGAGAGAAGCAAGAGCTGAAAATCCATTCTTTCTTGCGACTGAAGAATTGCTCGGAAACATTAGAATTTGTCATTTGTCCCTTGTGGCTCAATATGGACCGAGATGTGTCATGATTTGTTTCGAAACGATGAACTGTTTCATCCTTTGTGGACAGAGAGAGACCAGAAGTTATCTTTTTCTCACCCAAAGATGGAGCAACGGTTTGGCAACCTTGTGCTCAGTCATTAGAAAAGTTTTGACCTTAAAAATGATCCTTTGCAGATTATTCTGTATGAGCTCAACTGCAGCTGGGAATGTCGGACCAGGCATGGAATATTGACCAAAGCATTGTGTGGGTTCAGCAAATGATTGAAGTTCTTATAGAGCTGAAGTGCGTTGGAAACCAACTGATATTCTGTCTCTCCGATGTCATTTGTCTTTGTGTTCCAATGGCATTTTAGCATTTCTCTGGAATGTTACTATAAGAAAAAGTATTGGAAAGATCTGGTGAAGGAGGTATGCTTAGAAATGTCTCTGACACCAAAGAGTGTAGAATCAAACTTTTTGGATCTGGTCAGAGTTCATCTTGTCAAAGCTATTTTACGGGTGAGAAAAATAGATGTATGGTTGCTCCTTACTCCCTAGTGTGGTACTTCTCTCCCTTTGCATTTAAATTTTTTGTGGCTTCCCCTATATATCATAGGGAATTCCTTTAGGGCAAGGATTGAGTCTTACTTCATTTTGTATCTTTAGGTACCTCACCTGACTGGCACACAGGCAGTTTTAGTCTGTGTTTGCAAAAGGAATGAATCCGTGAATGAACGAACCAAACGATCGAACCTACTTGCCTAGGTTACTCTATCCTGTTGGGATGCTGCTGATTTTACAAGTCAAACACTTCTCTCTCTTTAAAAGGCAACAGCAAAAGTAAAGGGGTAGCAGGCCAGAGTCCTGGTCCTCAAAAGCTTACTTACTCTCTTGTGTGTATGGGGGAGGGGGGTATAAACAAAACATGCAAAAAATAAGTGAGATAATTCTGGGTACTAATAATCCAGTGAAAAAAGGGCCATGAACATGTGACATGGAAAACCGAGTTTCTCAGTAAATACCCGAATGTCTTTAGTAAAAATCTCAGCCCTAGCACTGGGCGTCACCAGCTCACCTACCCCACAGAGAGGAAACCCTTGCTTCTCCCCTGAAGGTGTATACATGCTCATGGTGAAGGAATTCTTCTGGAACCAGAGCTACTGAAAAGAACTTCGGAAGGATTGGTTCAGGCAGGGTTGGGGGCGTCTGGCCCTCTTAGGGGTGCCATGTGGATCAATGGAATTTTTGCCTTTTAGCTTTTGGAAAATTTTTTTTTTCCTTTGCTCTTGTTGAAGACTGCCACATACAAAGGCTCTTTTTTATATTGCTCTGTTTTTAAAATAATTGGAAGAAGTTCTGGGAAGGCGTTATCTTACACTGTACGTCAATATCCAGATAACATTATTTCATTGTAGAATTTTGACCTGTTGTGTGTAGTAGGTGAGTCCATCTACAGTAAACAAATATTTATTCAGCACCTTTTTGTGTCAAAGGCAGTGCCCAAGAGACTGCAGAGTAATGATTTCTAAATTGTGGGTTGCAACCCCCTAATGTCATAAATCAATGTAGTGAGCTGTGGCTAGCATTTTCTAACAAATAAAATGGAGAATAGAATAGAATAGGATATCAGATTGCATTGTTTTTATGAAACTTGAGAGTGTGTGTGTGTGTGTGTGTGTGTGTGTGTGTGTTTGGGGGTACAGTGTAAAGTGCCCTTTTTACTGTGCTTTATGGCCAGGTAAGCTTGAAAAATACCATTGTAGAGAATACCCCAAAAGTATAGATAGATTTCTTGCTTTTGAATAAGTTAAACTCTTGTAGGGGAAAAGAAACTTACACAGAGAAGTAAATACTCAGGTCCTGAATTGTGTGGTTTGGATAGTTAGTCCTGTGTGTTCCATAAAGTAAGATGATAATACAAGTTGGAAGTATCATGGAGACAGTAGCACTTGAACTAAACCTGGAAAACTAGGTAGAGTTTGCGAGGAGCAGAGGCTAGAGAATGACTTAGAAGTGGGAAATGGTATGTGGATGAAACAGACGGCAAGACTGGCGGAGAGGTTTCAGGTTCTGCTGGCGAGTTTTAGGATCTGATTTGGATGTAGAAAGTGAAGCCCAGTGGTTCAGACTTAGGAAAGCCTTGCAATAACACGCCTAGGGAGTTTGCATGGGGTCAGGTAACCTGCGTGGATTCCTGCACTGGGGAGTGATATGATGTAGGGTGAGTTTATAGACTATTTTCCAACTCTTTCCTAACTCTTCTTTAGTCGTGGCGCTCCTGAGGGAATTCTTCTAGATGGGTGTTGGATACCGAGTCGCTGGCATCAGATCAAAGAGAGCTAGAAAGGACTTTGGCAGCTCCCCAGAATGTAAATAGAAAGGTAGAGGGAGTCCCATTGTGAGGCATGTGAAATTCTCCCATGGATGAGAACTGGAGCACTGTCTGTTTGAAATATGGGGAAGGATGGATTTGAAGAACATTTCTTCTGATATCACCACTAAATGTTTGCTCTCGATGTAGAAGGAAAAGCAGATAAGAAAGGTTCCTGTGTTTGATGTACTGGGAATCTGACCGACCCACCTGAAGTATGCTACGTAAATAATTTGTCATGGTCTTCTTTTTGCCCTCAGTATTCCCTCACAGGATGGGGTATATACATAATTTATCAAACAGTTTCAGGAGAGATCACAAAAAGTTTCTCCTCCCTGAAAAGGGACATTGAAATTCTTTACTGCTTTCCAAACTTGGGGGGCAGGGGAGGAAAAGACTCACTTCTTTACTAATTTCCTGAAGAGAAATTTAAAATTAAGAAGTTTCTGAAATTAGAATGTACATTAAAGGGAAGGTGATTTAACTGGAAAAAGTGCATTTAAATATGATGACTATTAATTAGGAAAAGCGTATTTAGACACAACTCTTTAATCTTTAACACTAAATACCCCAGTAATTTTGATTGACTTCTGGTTGGAAGCTTTGATTCTGTGTTGTAGTAGGTTAGCAAATGTTCTAAATTGAGGCTCTACTGGAGAGTATTCAGTGTTTAGTCTGAATCATTAGAAAAAAGAAGCCAATCCTGACATCGAGGAGAGCAGCTTTGCTTACACATAATCTAGGGAGAATGCATACATCTCGGATGTTCGGTGGGGCCGTGATTTAATCAGTAGTGCAATAGCAAGTCCCAGCTTAGCCCACGAGAGATGAAGGGATGCGGAGAACCCAAACTTTGTGTGGAGTATGCATTTCCATGCCTCTGCAAAGAGGGTGGGTGAAAAAAAATGAAAAGGGGTGTATTCGTTGATACTCACCTGCTCACAGTCAGTGGCTTGTGGAGAGGGTACCAATTGGCAGAGTATTTTCGTGATGTAAATGGCCCATCTGCTCAGAAGAACAGAAGCACAAGAGGCCTGTGTGAAGGACTGAATTCCTTCGTACCCAGAGGACAAGGGAGGGAGGTTCCCGCAGAGATCTGAATGAGAACTGCTCGCGTTTTCCATTTGGTGTGTGGTTTTCGACAAGTCAGTTTTCCTGCTACCCCAGCGACCATTGCTCTTTGACTTAAATAATCGGTTCCCCTCCTTTCACTGCTGCTACTGTTTATTCAGTCTCCACTTGGGGTGGGTGTGAGAGAGGGTACCCCTGGAAGGGTGAGGCTCTACTGCTTCATTTTTGTGGGCTCTGTAAGAGCTAAAGGTTATTATTACAGATTGGATTTTGGAAATGAATTGACTCTCCATCGGCCCACCGTTACCTTTTTTTTCTTTTTAACCTGCTAAACCTTTTTTTGCCTGTTTATTTACCAGGAAGATTGTTTTTTATGCAATAATAAAAGAAGTAATTCTAAATATTAAGTGCATTTGAATTGTTAGTAATCTTACAACATTTTCTGAATAGGCTTCCTCCTTCTTCTGTATTTTTTGTGGCAATAGAGGAAAACTTCACATTTTCTTGGACCAAATTTTAAAACAGTATGCCCTGCAGAAAAGAGGTAGAAGGGGTGTTAGTAGAAATCTTTGTTTTTATGTTCTTTGATTTCCTAGAGATGGATCAGCAAACAGTTTCCATAAAGAACCACACAGTAAATATTTTAGTCTGTGCAGCTCTGCCCTTGTAGCCAGAAAGCAGCCACAGACAAAGTGCAGATAATGGACGTGGCTTTGTTCCAGTACAACTTTATTTGCACACATGGACGGTGGGCTCAGTGTGGTCTGCAGGCTATCGTTTGCCAGCCTCAGATTCCAAACTACTAACGGTGTGTTCTAAGGCCCAAGTCTGGAAGGAGATGGGATCGTGGACCTCAGCGTATTTCGAATATGCAACGAGAAAAGTTTGCCCTATAGATCAGATATGAATGTTAGGAGAGAATTTAAAATCCAGAATATCACGTGTGGATTTTTAGAGCATTCTTTTAATCCTTCAGTCAGTGTCAGTCTCCCCGCTTCCTCTCTCTGCCCTTCCTCCTCCTCTCCCTCTCTCTAATATCAATACAAGCATCTGGTACTTCGCTATATTAAATATACATATATATATGTATATATATGTATATATACAAAACACACACACACATATACATATTTTTTTTTAATACATACCTGAAATTGCTTCTCTGAAAAGTAAATATTTCTACATTGGTCTTTAACCAACAGAATGTAACACCCTCCCTGAAAATACCAACACTACCCGACACAGACTGGGATTAAACAAGTCTAGGCTTCTAGACAAAGAAGAAAAAGTGTTTTCTTATCTTTTTGAGTGTACAGAAGCAGAAGTTAACTCTTTACTTCCAGATTTGTTCCTTTGCCATTGAGAATTGCTGTTGGTCTTGTATCATTTTATTTCAATATTAGTAATTGTTAGGGGCAGGAGGAAGGAAAGACAGGAGCCAGAGGGGATGGGGGATTTGGTTTACAGGGAATCTTGACCAGCGTCTGCATGAAAAGAATAGCACTGTGAAGCCCCCTGCAGTAAGTGGGTTTTCTCAAAATCAAACGTCTATTTCTACTTGCCTGGAAAAATAGGGCTTTGAGGATACAAGTTGAATGACAAAGAAAATTGGTATGGAGAAAAACGCTGGGGAGTTTGGGTACAGTGGCCCAGTCACCCCAAGCCTTTTTGGATGTGGAGTGAGCAGCCCCTGTGGAGTTCAACATCTGTATGTGTCTTAAAGAAGATGGACTGCTATTACTCTGGTTCCCTGCTCAGCTCAGCACAGTTAACACCTACAATCAGTGTCACCGTGAAATACATGACACGTGAAAGAGCCACCACTCCTGAGTGCCTACGTTCGTTCTGCAGTGTAGCACCAAAGTCAGAAGCTTTTTCCTACCCAAGTCTCTCACGGATGAGAACCAGGAAGAAGAAGAGTTTACAGTAGGACAGTATTTCTCAAATGTGCATAACAACCACCTAGGTTGCTTTTAAAAATACAGATTTGGGAACTCGCATAGAACCTACCAAAACAACTTCTGGGGAGGAGGTGCAACAATTTGCATATTTTTGGAAGCTCACTAGGTGATTTCAACAGCCAGGCTGGTACCTTATCATGGGCCAGATTCTGGGAACCACTGAAGCAGGAAAGCGTAGACCTGAGCTGGCCCTACTGGGGAGGCGCCTTCCAGAGCTTCTGAGGGTTTTGAACGGTGTGGGTACCAGATAACTCTTCTTAGTCTAGATAGGTACAGTGATCCTATTAATTCCATTATTTCCTCTTAAGAGAAGTCTTTGGGAAGGCTCTCCCAGAACTTCACTGTGGACCAAAGTGGGCCTGTTTTACGCACTCCACTCCATCTACACCACCAGAGAAGAGCCTCACTGTTCCCGTGTGAGTTCAGCTGCTGCAATGGCTCATCTCATCCACATGACACATGCTGTCTTCCCACAGTTAAAAGCAATTTCTCCTTGAACCCCCTCTTCTTCTCTCCACCCACCATCTCGTCTTTTTTAAAATCATTTATTTTTTCAGTTACAGTTGACATTCTGTATTATTGTATATTAGTTTCAGGTGTACAGCACAGTGGTTAGAGGTTTATATAGTTTTGCGGTGATTCCCCCTGATTAGTACCCACCTGGCACTACACATAGTTGTTGCAACACTATTGACTATATTCTCTATGCTGTACTTTACATCCGCACGACTATTTTGTAACTACCGATCTGTTTTCCTAATGCCTTCACCTTTTTCTCCCAGCTCCCCAACCCCCTCCCCTCGGGCAGCCATCTGTTTGTTTTCTGTATATGCGTCTGTTTCTGTTTTGTTTGTTTGTTTATTTTGTTCTTTAGATTCCATATATAATTGAAATCACATGATGTTTGTCTTTCTCTGTCTGCCTTATTTCACTTATCATATTACCCTCTAGTTCTATCCATGTTGAGAACAAAGAACAAAATTGGAGGTATGTAGCGTGAGACCTGATATTAAATTATACTGCCAGGCTATAGTAATCAAACCAGCATGGTACTGGCATAAAAACAGACACATGGATCAATGGAACAGAACAGAGAACCCAGAAATAAACTCATGCTTATATGGTCATTTAATCTATGACAAAGGAGACAAGAATATACAGTGGGGTAAAGACAGTCTATTCAATAAATGATGTTGGGAAAACTGGACAGATACATGCAAAAAAATGAAACTGGACCACCTTCTTACACCATATACAAGAATAAACTCAAAATGGGTTAAAGACTTAAATGTAAGACTCCCAAACCATAAAACTCCCAGGAGAAAACATATGAGCAGGCAGTAAACTTTCTGACATTGCTGTTAGTAATATTAGGTTGGTGCAAAAATAATTTGGTTTAAAAGGTTAAAAATTGCAAAAAAAACAAATTACTTTTATACCAACCTAATTTTTTTTCTTATCCATCTCCTCAGGCAAGGGAAACAAAAGAAAACACAAATAGGACTACATCAAACTAAAAACTTTTTGCACAGCAAACGAAACCATCCACAAAAATGTAAAGACAGCCTACTGAATGGGAGAGGATATTCACCAATGACACATCTGATGAGGGATTAATATGCAAAATTTATGAAGAACTCATATAACTTAACACCAAAAAAGAAAACACACCAAACAATCCAATTAAAAAATGGGCAGAGGTCCTGAATAGACATTTCTCCAAAGAGAACATACACATGGCAATCTCATTCCTTTATAGCAAAATTATTTGGAAAATTGTTTCTATAAGCTGCCCCACCCCCACCCCACCCCCAAACATTCCTGGCTGTCATCCCTGTCATTCTACCAAACCATTTGTTGTCAAGGTCACCTCCAGGTGGCTAAATTCAGTGACCAATGCTCAGTCTTCATTTTCTCATATTTTCAGGAGTATTGGACTCAGTTGATGATTCTCTTCTTCTTAAAAAAGTTTTTTTGAAACTTGGCTTCTAGAATTCTACTCTGTTGATTTCTTTCTGCTTCAGTGACTGTTCCTCTTGAGTCTCCTTTGCTGAGTCCTCCCTGACTCCCCCATGTCTAAAACTTGGAATGTCCCAAGACCCAGCTCTGGACCCCTCATCGCTCTGTGTTCATTCCCTAGGTGTTTTCATCTAATCCCATAGCTTTCAGTTCTGTCTGAATGCTGATGACGTCCCCATTTCTCTCTCCTGCTTGGACCTCTCCCTGAAGTCCAGACTTGTGTGTCTTAATTGCCTACTTGATGTCTCCACTCAGATGTTTCATAAGCATCTTAAACTTAAAATATCCAGTATTGAACTCCGTCTTCAGCCCTCATTCCTCCCAGGTTCTTTGCTAACTCAGTATATGGCAGCTTCTCCTTTCTGTGCTTACGGCACAGCTGACACCTCACATCCAATCCATCAGTAAAAGTGGTCTGCTCCTCCCTCGACACGGCCACAACCTGGTCACTGTTCACAGCTTCCACCCTGGACCCAGCTGCCATTGCCTTGTGCCTGATGATTGCAGAAAACGGGACCAGCCTGCTTGTCTCTGAAGTCCCTTCTGTAGTCTTTTGTCATTAACGCAGCCAGAGTGGTCCTTTTAAAATACTAGTCAGATCGTGGTACAACCTTGTACAAAATCCTGCAGTGGATTTTCATCTCATTCAGAGCAGAAGCCAGTCTTACAATGGCCTCCAGGCCTACGTGACGGGCAGTCCCTCTTCTCCTCAGCTTCTCTGACCTCGTCTGCGATGCTTTCCTTCTTGTTTCCCTTACTTCAGCCCCTCTGGCCTCCTCATCCTCCCGGGAACTTCCGGCGTGCTCCTGCCTCAGGGTATTTGCCTTTTTCCTTCCTGGAATGCTCTTCCCCCAGATGTGTTTCACTTTTTCAGCATTCTCCTCAAGTGTCACCATATCCCCATCAGTGAGGCCATCCCTGATGACGCTGTATTAAATGGCACTCTTCCTTGCCATGTTTATATCCCCGCTTTGTTCTTCACATTGTTATTATCTGATACACAAAATTTTTGTTTTTATTTTTGCTTTTTATCTTCTATCCCTTACCTACCTCCACTCCCTATGGTACCCGAAGCTCGACAGAGTGGGGATGTTGTCTGTCTGATTCTCTGCTGTAGGCTCAGTGCCTAGAACAACGACATAGTAGGTGCTCAATAAATGTTTGTTGAATGAATGGGAAAAATTGGACTTGGAATTATCCAGACCAGTTGTGACTATTAACCTTGACCTAATGGGTGGCTGTGGTAAGAAATTAAGCAATTGGGAAAACTGAGAAAGACATTTTAGTATTTATGTGCTGGTATTTGTACTTACTTCTTTTTTTGAAGACAAAAAAGTATGTGATCTAGGGACCAAGTTTATTATGAATTAAAGAAACTGGAGAGTAAAAGGCATTCTAGCAAAACGAAGAATGGGGTATCCTAAATAGCTTATCATGGTGGACTGGTGCTTAAATTCACTTAGCAAATAGTTGTTGGACAAATAAAAAAAGTACACTGTTAGTCAGCTGTGACTTTGTATGTGGGGGAAAGAGGGTTACTTAGAGTTGATCTGTTATTGCACTATTATGATTATATATTAGAATCTGTTTATTTTCCGGTCAGGTTTTCTCACTGTTCTTTTACCTTCCTCACTCTTCTATTACGGAGGAAAGTCAATGTGTAGCCAGGTGCCAATATTATATGGATGTCACAGGAGAAATGGCTTCCCATAAAATTATGGTGTCTTTTTCCTTTTCATAACTTAACAATTATATATTTTTAAAATATGAGTTTTATTTATGCACTTATATTTCATTGCCTGTTTATTTCTTTATTTCCTTAGTCTCATAATTAACTTTGCTTTCTTTACGTGACTCCATTAAATCCGACAAGTCAGCCAGTTCCCTGTAGTTACAATTCTGTTGTCCAGCGGGTAAATTTTTTGCCTCAGCTTGGGTGAGTGGGAGTAAATGCTGGCTTCGTTCCTTTAGCTCAAGGATTTCTGGCATGCTTGTGACCTACTAGCCTGAATTAGGGCTGGTATTGAGTCTTGGAAGCAGGAGGTTTGGGTTAATAAGGCATATGCCCAGTTCTTGCCTTGGAATTTCACATGGGAATCTTGTCTCTCCTGGTGAAGGTTTCAAATAAAATGACAAAGAGGTACAAATTAGGGTAAATTTATCGTCTGTTTCAATAACGGAAAATATCTGTAGCTTCCAACAGTAATTTGCACCTATTTGAAATTACCCTCCAAGAGGGTAATATTCTAGTGTTCCATTGGGAATTCTAATTCTCTGTGTTCACATAATGGCTGTCTGATGATCTCATATTTAATTAGTGTGTTAAGCCAAATCAATTTTCACCCTTCAATTTGCTGAAGAGTCTATGGCAGCTTTGCATATTACAGCTGGGTAATATACACAGAAAGATTTGATTTTTGGAGGATCGCTGCACTTGTGGCCCTAATAGCACCAAGGGTAGTTTGGGGGATGATAGGGAGAGAGTAGAACTGTCTTCTTGGCTTCAGCTTTAAATTTGGTGCTTCGTGGAAACTTCTAGTTTCCCTAAGTGATGATGGCCCCAATTCATGCCAATGTTTTTCAAAACTGTTGTGTTCCCTTTAGCTCTGTTGTATAGCCATACCGTTGTTTTTATAAATAGCCTATGTTATAGAATTTTATTGGCTTTAAAAAAAGATTCAAAATGGTTCTCTCTACTTCTTCTCTTTTTATCTACGTGCTCTATTATGTTTTGGGTGACAGCTTGGAATCGAAACTCCCCCTATGCCAGCACTACTTACCTTAAGCATGTCTTTCTGTCATGACAGTAACCCACGTGTGATAGGAAGTGCTCATTGCATGTACTTGGGAATTTGAACCATTGAAGCCTTTTGTTGATTCATTGGCGAGGGGGACTTCCTCCCATTGCAAATTCCATTGCACTTGTTTTAATACATTCAATTAAAAATGACTATTTTATACAATGCTATAAAGGTTACTTGTGCCCATTCCTAAGTTGTGCTGATTTAGATGTGCTTCCTGTGGGGTGGTCCCATTGCGCTGCTGGCATTCAGCTGATGGATAAGAGTGGGGCCACAATAAAGGAGCACTGAAATTTAAAGGAAAGGACCGGGACAGTAAGTTTGCATCAACAGTCTGTTTTAAAGATGAGTTTTAGGCACTAGAAACTAGGCTTTTAACAGGCCGTTGGGAACGTTTTCTAGCAGTGGGAATGACTGTATGTACCCACATCATCTCAACACATTCGCATGCGCTCAGCCATTTGTCTGTCTGCTTCCTAATCACACATCTGTGTCGACTTGAGGACCCATCACTCAGCGTTAAGTTGGCCCTGGGTCATCTCGATTGGCAAGGCCGTATTTGTACAATCTGTCTGCCGAGGTGGAACAATAACAGCTGGTACGCAGCTGGACAACTTGTCCTGGGAACTCTGATTCCAGCCAGCAGTTATACTAACAAAATGGAAAACGTTTTCAAATAGTTGCTCTCTGGGACTACTGTTTGTGTTAACTGTTTAGAGGATCCCATTTAGTAGCCTAAACATCTACCATCTCTAGTGGACTTCATGTGCTACAGCCTTATTCAAGTTTTATAGTCCTCAGATCAAGTCTGGTTGCAAGGAGAGCAGTCATTTTCTGATTCGAACGGGTCAGCACAGAGGAACAATAGTGAGTCAGTGACTCCGAATTTGGTACTTAAGAATGAACTCGTTTTCTTCATCTAATTCAGGCCAGGGAAGGGCATTTGGAAGTTTTGTAAAATTCTGTATGGCCATTGTCGTTCATTACTTCATTTTAGACAAGGCTGTTTTACAAGGAGCTCATGGAATTCTTCCGAGCTGCACATAACAGAGAAGCATTTATGTTTCCCCAGCAGCCAGTACTTGAATCCAATTCTAAGACAGGAAGGGTTTCTCCCCTACTCAGAGCGATTAGAAATACTTCACCACGTAGGAGGCATAAGCGGAATTCCTCGGCCTGGCCCTGCATGAACAAAGGCTGGATGCTCATTGTTCAGGCGGTCCCCTCCCCTTCTCTCACTCCCTCCGCCAGCATGAGCTGTAGGATTCAGAGCAGGAAGTCTTCGTTAATTTTGTGGACTTCATTCTAAACATCTGCACTTGAGTCTTTTTGTTTATGGAAGGAATGTGGCAGGGGGAGGGACAAAGGCAGTAGAACATTCAGAAGCTAAACATTTTCCCGAGGGTGTGTCTGACCATGGTTGGTCTCCGTGTGCATGAACATGAGATTGAGGGGTGGAAGACGGTCTAGTTGTATAGTTGTCGGAAGACTTTCCAGACGTGTACTTACTGCTTTTCTTAATGGTTTGCTTGGCCTCTTTAGTGTAAAGTCATGCTGTCAACTTTTACAATCTCCCGCGGTATGAAGATAGTATCGTAGCTGTCTGACATTGGACTGGAAATCAGGAGACCTGGTCCTGTTTTCTATTCATCTACCATTTAGCTAGATCTTTGTTCTTTGTCAGCTGTGAAGTGAATAGGATGAACAGATAAAAAGTAGGGAAGTACGGTGAGAGAGAGCGTGCACATGGCAGGTCTCAATTGTAGCCGTTTCATGCATAAAAACTAGCCCCTTAGTTTTCCAGTTCTTGGTTATCGATGGTTGAAGGCAATTCCAGATAGCACAGATCACTTAAGCCGTGACTCTTAACACTCCATTTTCTGTATCTGCTTCCTTATTTATTCAGATTAGATTCCAGATTCCTTGAAGTAACATCAGTCCCCTTATCTTATTGTCCTTCCACTGCAGCTTTCAAGGGGGTGCTGAGTGCTGCTGCTGAGAAATCACACCTGCACAGTGACATCCGTACAAAGTCCTGACCTCCTCCCGTCTGCTCAGCAGCCTCGTCTACCCAGCGAGCCATCTTTTCCTCTAGTCAGCTTTCTCTGCTAGTCTCTACAGTGGCTCTTACAAAGTTTCTATACTCTTCTTCAAATAGTCCCCACCCAACGTTCCCCACTGGCTTTCCCCCCAACCCCTTATTTGATTTTCACTGCATAGAAATAACAGTCATCAATTAGAACTCTTTCAACTTGCATCCCTTGAAACCGACAGTCACTTTGCCTTTGCACCCAGACAGGAAGCAAGGATGCAGCTTTCCTCCTGTATGGAGCCAGGCCTTTCTCCAGCACTGGGTCACATTCTTGTTTCCCAGCCGGTTGTCACCATCAGTCTTTCCCTCTCTGTTGACCCGAGCACAGCAGCATGTAAGCAACCTCCTATCCTATCTAAAAAACTCAAAAGGAGAAAAACCTTCCCTCGAACCTATGTTCCCTCTAACTGTCATCTTCTCCTTCTTCTTCCCTTTAGCCAGATGTCATAATAAGGTGACGACACTGGTGTCTACTTCCCCACCTCCTGTCTGCCATTCATCCTCAATTTCAACCCATCGTGATCCCTGCCCATGGGACTGTGTCCACTACGTACAGCGATGACCTTTGTGGCCTGGAGCCAACGGGGCACTTTTTAGTCATTGTCTTACTTGACTCTCTTAGCAGACTTGGGACCATGGATTATTTCCCCCCTACGTCTCCGTTGGCTTCCATGATGTTTATACTCTTGACTTGCCCTCTTCCCGCTGGCCTTCGCGATCTCCTCTGTTGTCTCATCTTCTGTCTCTGCTTTAAATGTTGCTGCTCCTCAGTGTGATGTGAGAAGTCAGCTGTCGCCTCACTCATCACACTTGCCTCATTGGTGTCAGTCATCCCCAAATCTTCATTATCCATCTACATGCTAATGAATGCCGGATCTGTGTATCTAACTCAAACATCTGTCTAGAGCATTCAGACCACTCATCTCCAGCTCCCTAGATGACCCACATATGCCTCCAAACTAGTGTATCCAAGAGGGAACTCATCTCCCCATCCTGCCCTCCACCCCTGCCCCCAATCCGGCTTACCCTCCTCTGTTCTCTATTTCCGCGGAGGGTACTACTTTCCACTTTGTTGTTTTTAAACCGGAAAACTAAGTGTTATTTGTAATCCTTCTACCTTATGGAATGAGTGAAAGAAGGTTTGACAATAAAAGAGAACATCACCGGGGTGAAAGAAGAGGAGGCTTTCAGAAGTGGCCCCTGTTCCCCGTCACCTTCCATCAGTTACCAAGCTCCTGTTGCTGTCTGCTTCTTACATTTCACACACATCCATTCATTTCTCTCCATTCCAACTGTCCCTATTCTTAGTTCAGCCACTGTCACTGCTCCAGGATTACGGCCACATCTTAACTATTCTCCCCCTCCTGTAGTTCGGTCCCTTCTAACCTAATCTCCACACAGTGGCCAGAGTGATCTTTCTAAAAATCAAATCAGATCCTGTATTTCCTGACATAAATCCCTCACTGGCTTTCCATTGCCCTTAAATTGAAGTTGCTTTTTAACACCGCCTGGCATGCTCTGCTTCCTAATTAGCGCGTTTCCAGCCGCTCTTCTAGTTTTAGCTGTGCTGCAAAGCCTGATTCCTGCAATGACCACTTCTCTGTCCTCTGGGCTTTCCTACACGCCCTTTCATCTGCCTGGACAACTGGTCCCTGTTTGCTTAGCTAGTTCCTCTGCATTCCTCAGGTCTTGGATTTAGATGTCACTTCCTCTAGAAAACGTTTGTGGACCTCACAAATCTGATTTAGGTGGCTTTCCTCCATGCTCCCAAAACGCTGTGCACTTCCCCTGTCCTGCCACTCATCCCGTGGAATGGCGATGGTCTGTATCCACTACTGGACTTACTGCAGCTCTGAGGCCGGTGTGCGTGGCTGTCTTCTGGTGTGGAATGTGTGCATCTCTGTTACAGGTTGCCACAGTGGCTTTTCCTCTTCCAGCCGTGGCTCTAGGTTAGGATGAGAAAGGCAGCTCTGAAAAGGAGGCTTAGGAGAAAAGGCCAGCACCAGCAAGCTAGGCTGCTTCCAAGTTTAACTCAGGAAAGTTGCTTTCTGGATAGGTCAGCAGTGAGAGTGACTGTATGTGCTCGTTTCTCTCTGAGTGTGGCATTCTTGTGCAGATGTTGGCCTGGAACGCAGGACACCCCGATCCATCTTACCTTCTCTCCTTTGATCCAATCTGCAGGTTGGGTTGCTAAAGAACCATGAGATGTCATCAGTTGAGACAGAGTAGAAAAGCTAGGGTAACCTATAATCTAGAGATAGTGAGTAAGCCTTTGAACATCCCAAGCCGCCTACCTACTTCTGAGTACAACTAAATTGTTTTACCATTCCGGAATGTCTTAGATAGTCTCTGGAATGCCATAGATACTGTAATATAACCCCACCCTCATTCAAAGGTGATGGCTTGACATTTTTGACATAGTAAAGAGATAGAAGTTACATTTGCATTCTTTTAGCAGGAGGGTTGTAAATTGTATTTCCATGCCCTGTGTCCACACAAAATGTGTCCTGCATCCGAGGCAGAAGAAGCAGGCTTGTATAATATCCTTTGGTAACTGTACCAGGTAGTCCCTGGTACAGCCGGGCCCTGACGTGTGAACACATCCAAGATCCTAGTTCCGGAATTCTCTTCAAACCTTAGATTGGTATAGAGTTTACAGTTGATCAAATACAAGCAAGACTGTAGTTTGACTTTCCAACTCTTGGAAGTAAGTGGCATAGGGATTCTCGTCCTCATGTTTACAGAGGGGAAGATGGCAGAGCAGAAATCACACAGCTACTGATTGAAGGAGCCAGGACCTGAGCTCAGGTCTCCCGGTGCCCAGTCCTGTGTTCTTTTTGTCCTGCCACAGGCCTTTGTGTTCCAGAGTGTGTGTGTGTATGTGTGTGTGTGTGTTTCATGTATACGGAGGACAGTTCATCAAACCTGTTTTTAAGATCTGGACCAGTTGAAAACTAGAATCAATCATAGATCCTCATATCAGTTTTATTGTAGAAAAGACAGGGTTGAAGACCAGAGCCTGGACACAGAGCTTCCTCACGTGGGCTCTCTGCCCTGACTCCCCCACCCCCGCCACCCCTTGCCCGCGACACTCACCCACTTACCGCCCCAGGTCCACAGCAGGACAGCTGCAGGCCCCCCCTGCATGGAGGCAGAGGTGTTGTCAGGTGTTGTCTTGCGCTGAGTGCAGGAGGGGAAGGGGCTCGGGCGGGAGCTGGAGAGAGCTGAGGCGATTCCAGGCCACACCTCAGCATCATTCCTTCTCCCTGGGGATGAGTGGGTACGAGGAAGTGAGAGAACCGCAGAAGGAAGTCTCTCCTTAACACTTTTAAGAATGCAGGAGTTGGGGGTGGCTGGTGAGCTCAGGTGGTTAGAACGTGGTGCTGGTAGCACCAAGGTTGCCGGTTCGATCCCCACAGGGGCCAGTGTGAGCTGCGCCCTCCTTAAGAAAAAAAAAGAGTTCATTATAAGAATGCAGGAGTTGCTGTGGGCTTTGGGGGAGAGGATTAGGATAGTTCTTCCGGTGGAGTTAATTTACTTGGGGAGAAAAGACCGTAAGCTCCTTGAGTGCAAGCACCCCTTATGTCTAACACATCCTGTCCCCCAAAGTACATAGCAGAGGACTGAACATGTCGTGGTGCCCAGCAAATACTTGTTGACCAAATTGTGATCTTCACTATAGCATAGAAGCAAAGTAAAGATGTGGTCAGAGATATAAAGACTCAATTTATGAATGGATGGTGATGAGAAACGTTTGCATAGTATTTCTTTTGCCCACCTGAAGGCGCTGGCTGGCAACCAAGCTATCCTGGCCGTCAGACCAAGGTCTGGCAGCTGCAGGCAGCTGTCTGACCCATTGACTCATCTTCTGGAGGGATGACAGTCCGCTGACTCTTCTTTTTGCTGCCTTTCCCTGATGAGAGCTCACCTCTCACGTGTTGTCTTTTGAGCTTGTTCAAACACAACTTGAACCATCTTTCTTCTGTTCTTTCTTTTTCTATGTCTTCGTTTGGCTGCTGGAGGAATTTTTTTCTCCTTTCCTGCTCTACTTCCTGCCCCATATCTCAATCACTGTCCTTCCTTTCTCGGATTTCTCGTTCTTAACCTGGTAGATAATAGCGTAGTAGTGCAGATGACGTTCTTCCTGCATTAAAAAGTAATATTACAGTTAAGAAAGGGTGAGTTTTTTAAAACTTTGAAAGTGCCCAGAAGACCCATTTAGAAAGTCAACAAACGTTTTCTTTTTTATCTTTTAAGTAAGCTTTGGCTGAAGCACCAGCATTAAGAATAAATGCACTTTTTATTCAATTTTATGTTTGTCAGATAATATAAGTACCATGCTAATATATGCTGCCATTTTTCTTGGTAAGCAAAATTTCAACAATGTGCGTCATATGAGCCAACTTATGAACCCAGCTATACCTTGTCATTTCTGTGTGAAAATGTACACTGATTCCAGATTTAGAACAGCCGATTGGACACAGACAGTGTGTTGTGTATCTTGGAACCTTCTCGGTCCGATGTGCACAGCGTCGTTCATACCCTCTTTCTTTGTCAACCTCCAAAGCAAACTGGGAACACTGCGGATTTCTTCACTTCGTACATATGACTTACACCCTGTGATGTGTTTGTCCCACAGGAAAAGCTTTTGACATCACGTATGTGCGCCTCAAATTCCACACGAGCCGGCCAGAGAGCTTCGCCATTTACAAGCGCACACGGGAAGACGGGCCCTGGGTGCCTTACCAGTATTACAGTGGCTCCTGCGAGAACACCTATCTGAAGGCAAACCGAGGCTTCATCAGGACCGGAGAGGACGAGCAGCAGGCCCTGTGCACAGATGAATTCAGTGACATTTCCCCTCTCACTGGAGGCAACGTGGCCTTTTCCACCCTGGAAGGGAGACCCAGCGCCTACAACTTTGACAACAGCCCTGTCCTGCAGGTAGGCGTCCGGTGGGTGGCTTGGGAGCCAGTCGGTTCTTCTTCCTCTAGGAAGCAGGAAGAGTGCTGTCATGGGGCCCTGGGGTCCCCCTTCTGAGGGAAGGGGTGGCAGTAGAGTCTGCTCCAACAAGACGGACAGCTGTATTTGATCATGCTGTCCTGTGTCCTCTTCATAAGTGACATGTTTGGTTCCTGTTGCCCAGTGGATGTTTGCTCTTACGTTCTCGTGCACTTGCAGATGTATCCTGGGATATATAAACTTTACAAACTTTTTAAAAAGTGGGACAATTTTAACTTTCGTGTCTGTAGTGGAGGCAGAAACATTTTGCTTTTGACCTTTCAAAGAGGGTATTTGAACTAATCTACCCAGTTTCCTTGCGTCCTTTCTTCCTTCTTCTTTGGACAAAACAAAAAATAGTTGATTAGCAATTAGAGGGAACAATTGAAGCAAGCGAGTTAAGAATGCCATCTTCCTTCATTATTGTGGAAATTTTGATTGGGTTTATTTGTCACCATTGCAAATCATTATGAAAACTCATTGCCTAAAAGCACTGGTGTTTGTGACAGGACATGAATTGAGGTATCCCTGGTATAATGCTTAAACATTGTGATAGAAATTTTTCCTATTAAACAATGGAAAGAATTAAAGATTCCTTTTTTTTCTTATGAATTCTGTGTGCATATTCCTTATACACCATAATATGGAATCTTTCTGTATTGTTTAGATTTCTGTAATTTTTTCTTATGTTCTGGCATTTGATCATGCAGAGACTGGTAAGCCTCATGCTGTACTCGGCACATTATACAGAATTGGAGACTTTTCTCTCATGTGGCCAAAGCTCATGTCTAAATGGGGGCAGCCTGTATTAATTGACTGAGACAAGAAATACTGGACGTGGGTTTGCAAATGATATGTACATTTTATGGAAAGCTGTTGTGATTTCTCAGTAGAGAATCCCCTCTTTTGATGTGTGGAGGTGCTTTATGCTTTTGTGTCGTCTCGGTTTTTCTCTGGAATTTATGAGGTTCAAGGCTCTTTTTCTAATTTGGTTCAATGGTTTTGGATGGTGGCAAAAGATGAGAATATATTCCTCTGTGAGTCCAGTTCTTCCCTTCTGTGGGTTGTATAGTACTTCTGTAAGTTGCTCAGGAGATTATAAATCTTGATCTTGGTCACCTCGGAGGCTATGATGAGCAATGAGTATGTTTTCAAAGGCCCTTCAGAAAAGTGTTTTTTGCATTGGCAATAAGAGGTGTTTAAAATGAATGGCAGGAGGAAGACCTGACTTTGACAGATGAAAAAGCAAGGGACTGAATGCCTAGGAGAGATGTGATGTACACGCACTCTTTAAGTCGATCAACCAGCAAACATTTGCTAGCTTTATTTCTTCCCATGCAAATTACTGTCCTGGAGAGGCAACAGTAGGAAAAAGCAGTGACATAATGTTGTGACTGGTTTCTCTGGCACCTCTGCTAACTGTATGCCTTGTCAGCCTGTCTTGAAGCAGTTCCCCAAGCTATAGCAATTCTGATGTTTGCTGCTCTCTATTCCACAGGAACTCAAGAGACGAAATGTGGTAAAAGTGCTATGGGTATCTATCTGCAGTAGGTTTGGTCAGTTGGTATCCTTATGCAGAAACATTAATTACGTGTCTCTGGATGTAAGCGTCCTGGCTCTGATATCCAATTGCCAAGGGGGGTTAACTGATTTGACTTTTAGCTGATCTGAAAATGAGGACAGAAGTCGTTGGCATCTGCTCCTTGGGCCTCCCTCCAGACGCTGTGATCTCGCATATGGGGGGAGGAGACTGCTCCTGGTTTCACTGTATATGAATATTACTAAGCATGTATTGATTTAGAATAATAATTAGCGCTTATGACAGCTCTTGCTGTAATGGGCCACAATGTGACAAGCATTGTTCTAAGCCCTTTAGATGTATCAGATGCATGAACTCGTTAATCGTCACAATAACTGTAAGGTAGATGCTTTTGTTAGTTCCATTTTACAGATGAGGAGTCAGAGACCAGATAGGATCAAATAACTTGCCCCAAATGACACAGTTTTAAGTGGCAGAACCGGGATTCAAAACCTAGAAAATCTTGCTCCAGAGTCTGCTCTTTTTATGGTGCCCATTATGAAAAAGAAAAAAGGCTTAGCTTCAGCCCCTGAGAAGCGTGTATTCAGGAGACCTGTGAGAAAGATGAAGGTTGTAGAAGATATACTAAGCATTAAACAGAGATATGTTTAGCTGTTTACATTACAGACGCCTAAAAGATTCCTAACAGTGTGGCCATGAGTGGGTGTAGTCATCGGAGTGCCAAGTTCGGATGCGGTGAAATCATCATCTCTTCGCCTTTCTAATTATACTTGGCGGCTTCGCGGAGATTAGCTTTTCTGAGCTCTCTGTGTTGTTCTATCTGCCGGGTGTTGGGCGTGGTTTAAAGAGTGGTTCTTAATCAGGGGTGTGCCTCCCAGGCTCCTGTGGAACCTTCTGAAAACACAGACGCCTGCAGCTCTTGCTTGTTCCGCTCCGTAGGTGAGATGCAGTCCCAGGAGAGGACTTAAAGTGGAAATGATACCTTTGACTGGTGCAGTGTAATTTACCACTCCAGACTTAATGGTTTTAAACCACCATGATTTACTGTTCCTCATGACTGTGTGTTGTCCTGGGCTTGCTCACTGGCAGGTGAGCAGTGAGCTGGGTTTCTCTCTCCCTGTGGGCTTCCATCCACAAGGAGGCTAGACTAGGGTTCTTCACGGGATGGCAGCAGTATTCCAGGAAGGTAAGTCCCTGTGCACAAATGCTTATCAAACCTTTGCTTGTGTCACATTTACTGATGTCCCCTCAGCTAAAAGCAAATCAGATATGCCCAAGCCCAGAATCAGTGTGGAAAGGGACAGCACAGGGTGTGGAGACTGGTAGACAAGATTCGTTGGCGTCATTATTGTAACAGTCGACCACAGATGCAGACATCTGACTAACATTAGTACAGTGAAAGGGCATTTATTATAAGGGTTTAGATTTCATAAAACTTAGGGGGAAGCCAGACAACCTTCATTCTTATCCTCTGCCGTTACGGTGCACCTACCACGGTGAGCACCAGTGGTTTCTTCAAATCCGTTTATTTGCTCAGCGAATGTTATTTGAGCAGTAGGGAAACTGCAGCGGACAACACAAAAAATTCCTGCCCTTGTGGGGCTTATAAACTGGTGGTGATGATGGCAAAAACAGACAATATAAATAATGATAAAAAAAAAAGAAAGAAAGAAAAACAGGGAAGGGGCATAGGGAGCTGGGGTGGGGAGCAATTTTTGATGGGGTGGCCAGGGAACGCCTGACAGAGAAGTGACATTGTGGGAAGGGTCAAGACAAAGACAGACTCTGATTGGTTCAGGCCAGTGTAATGGTTTATTACTCATATTTGCATGTTTCTGCCAGATCTGTCAGTAGTGGATTGGGTTTGGAGTGAGAGATAGATGGTGCAAAATGGGCAGGCAGAGGTAGTGACCAGCGTATCTAGTACAAGTGTGATATTACATGAGGGCTATGCTGGTGTCTCTGACTGGATTTGGGGTGTGGATAAATGGTGGGGAGCAGGGACATGTGTATTGAATACTAATGTATGTTAGGCATTTGAAAGTATATTTAATTCAAGCCTCTCTATGGCCTTGTAAAGAAACTTGCTTTGGGGGACTCTGAGTGATAAAGTAGCAATTTATATCAAAGCAATTTACAAAGAAGAGACGAGTCAAGAAAGAGAAAAATATTAGGAAATTAAAAGAGCCATGAAGTATCACAATAGATTTAACGAGTAAGCTAAATGATACATTAACTGGTGAGAAACTTAGATCGCATTTACATCTGTCATCTTCGGGCCTGTTACCTATAGTTTCTGTTTTTGTTTTCTGACAGGAATGGGTAACCGCCACTGACATCAGAGTAACGCTCAATCGGCTGAACACTTTTGGAGATGAAGTGTTTAATGACCCCAAAGTTCTTAAGTCCTATTATTATGCCATCTCTGATTTTGCTGTGGGTGGTAGGTAAGTAAATTATAAAAAAACTGCGAAAGTAATTGGTTTAGAAGTGAATGTAGCAACTTGTTTACAACTATATTAATAATATTTGTAGGCCTCATTATCCTGGAAACACAGTAATTAGGTTTTCTAAAACCTTGTCAAATCCACACATTTCATGCATTCTTATTGAGTGTTTAAGTGTAAAGCTCTATTAATAGGCACTTTGAAACTACCGAGGAAGTGTGAGACTGACAGTCACCTACTGAGAAAGCCCTGACCTTGTAGGATTCTAACCATAAGTGGGGTAGGCAATGGGTGAATATGTGAAAAATTAAACACTGATACAGTCACAATTTTTAGGTAAAAAGGTGCCGTATGTCAGGGAATACTACAGAACTGTCAGGCTAGAGAAGCAGATGGACTCTAAGCTGCTCTTGTAGAAGAGGTGGGGTTTGGATGAGTGGGGAGAATGTCTGTGTTGGGTGCAGGAGGAAGCTTATGTCATGAACAAAAGTTTAGAGTTGGGAGAGTAATGTAAACCCACTTGACTTGAGGAAAGTCTCTTACATGAATTCGTAGAGTTGTCCACCAGAGAGAGAGTTTGGTAGCCAGAGACCTCAGACAGCAGGAAATCATCTTAGACTTACCTCTCTTGTGTTAGACTAGGAGGTCTCAATAGCAGAAACATTATTTTTGTATACAGTGTTCCTGGTATGGGAAAGTTAATGGAAATGGTAACCAATGAGAAATCGTGTAATTTTTGGAGTAGTGCTGTCAAAAGAGTGGGTTAGGAATACTAGCTGTGGGCAAGGTGAAAGTGGAGTGTGATCGAGAGAATTTATATTCCTGTGATAAAGTCGTGTGATCTAGGTGTTAGGGGACACGTACCTGACATTGGGGTGGTGACAACAGAATGGAAAGGAACATTTAGATACATTTTTTGTGAAGGAAGAATTGTCAGGACTTTAGTCAAGGATGATTTTAAGGTTTAGTGATCAGAATGGTGATACCATGAAAGTAAATGAAGAAGATGAGCTAATTTGGGGGCATGATGAGTTTAGGTGTAGACGTGTAAAACTAGGTCATGGAGGACATCAAATGTGCGCAGCAGTCAAGGAGCTTGGGAGACGCATGAGAGCTGGAGGCATCAATCTGTGACTCATCCTGGTTACACTGTCGATGTTTCAGACGTGTTTGGGTGTAGTTTGATTAAGTGGTAGTTGAAGCTGTGGAGCTGATCGCTATCTTGAAGGAAGCAAGTGAGGGAAATGTCAGTACACCAGAGCGCACATGAGTATTCACGGGGATTTCCACGCGTCCTTTGTTTCCAGTTGTACCTGCATCCTGCATCAAAGGTATCCCTCAGGGATGCTTACCCCACACAACCTGAGGGATGTCAGGGTACCAGAGATCCACATGGTGGTGAGGTATCTAGTGTCTCTTACTACCTTCAGATCAGAATACTTTAAAATCATTATGGCAGATAATTGCCGACATAATTTTTGACTTGTTATTTGCCCACACAATTCTAGGCACATAAATAAAGTGTCTTGATCCTTCCAGTAGGAAATAGGCTTTCTCTTCATTCCTATTTTATAGGTAAGGTGCAGAGGTGAAGTTTCATCAGTAAGTCACAGGGCTGTGTGTCAAACCGAGGCAGCCTGGCTTCAGAGTCTATGTCCTTCTTAACCAGTACACTTGGCTGCCTCTTGACACTCACATTTGACTTTAGGATGTGAGCCTATAGATGTCCTCAGATATTGTTAGGGGCTTTCTTCTCATGTCTGGCTAATGCCCCATCCCCTGTAAAATAAAAACTACCTTTTTATTTTCTTCTTTAATTTTTCCTCAAACTTGAAAACTCAAACAGCCGTTACTTAATTTTGCTCAGTTCCTCAGTTTACCGTTTTGGATGGTAAACTTAAGAACATTCAGAGGTGGTTTTTAGTTCGCTTTGGGCATCCTTTTTCTGCATTCCTTTCTGGGACTTGGTGCTATTTCGTATTTTTGAGTGTCTCTTCTCTTCTCAGGTGTAAATGTAACGGACATGCCAGCGAGTGTATAAAGAATGAATTTGACAAGCTGGTGTGTAACTGCAAACACAATACTTACGGAATAGACTGTGAAAAGTGTCTTCCTTTCTTCAATGACCGGCCCTGGAGGAGGGCAACTGCCGAGAGCGCCAGTGAATGCCTGCGTGAGTAGCCCTTGGCGTCAGTCTGTCAAATTATCTTGAGGACTTTCAGAGGTGGAAGAAGGGATGGGTGACTTCGTTTATTCCTCCTTGAAAGGAAAGCTCTGAAAGGCATTATTTCTTCCACAATTTGAGAGTGCAGAGCAGTCAACTGCATGCGCGTCAGAGGAAAATCAGAGACGAGAGCACTCGCCTGTAAACATAAACTGTGTTGGTTTTTGTGTTTCCTTCATGGACACACATACCAGAATGGGAACAGCGTCTCCACGGTTTGGCACTTTGCTTAGATCCAGATACTGACCCTGGGTCGTCTACTCTAGAATATGATTTCTCTGGTCTTTTCTTCGTTGCCCTTTAAAATATCCTTCTTCCTACTAATGCTTATTTTTTCAAGTAGCCAAGGTCATTGATTGATATGTCTCAGGCATGATGAGTTCTAAACTACGACTGCCATTCAAAAGATTATTTATCAAAATTATTTTTCCTTCATCTCACTAAAGAGCACATGGGGAGACCCCCACCATGCAAAGGTGGGTCGCTTTGGGAGGAAGAGTAGATACTAGTTTTCCAAGGAAAGGGAAAACTGAAAAAGGTAACACATTATCCCCTCATAATGTCTTGGTTTACTCTGAACAGGTAAAGGAATCTCAGAAGAAAGGAACTATGAAACCACGTAATTATGACTTGCCAAGGACTTAAAAATAAGAAAAGTTTAAAGCAGCTGTCCCTTTAACTATATAAACTGTCCTTATAACTGTTCTTATGTCCTTATAACTATTCCGCGTCATACTCTCTTGGGACTAAGAAAGAAGACACTCGGGACTTGCAGGAATTATTGGCGGAAACCTTGAGACAGAATTGATGTCTCATCTTCCGACTATTTCCATGAGCCACTTAGAGCAGATTTTCTTATTCATCTTCTTTTTCTCTCAAGAAATCCCAGATCTGCAGATAAGTTTTATAGCCTCCTCCAGCATTCCTAAGTATTCACTTGAGCTTCTTTTACTGAACTGTTGTATTCAGTGTTGGAAGCTACACGACAGAGGCTGGCAAAAGACAGAATGAAATACTCCTAAGATGTAACATCTAAATAAATATACACATGCATTTGGAAAGTGTTCCGTTTAATGGTGTGGTCCTACGTAGAGTCTATCCAGGAACAGTATGAGAAAATCAAGTACAACGTGTCGCCAGTTTACCACTAGCAAATGAACTGAGTGCTGTAGCTAAGTCAGTTTGCTTTCCTCCTTGGTCCCTTCAGCACTGGGACCCCCTCAAAGAATGATATTTCTGGAGGTTGTGACAATTGTACGGTCTGGTCCAGTGACTGTGGAGGAGCAAATTACAGCTGCCTTCTCTCTTACCAGCTGGTGATGAGGGAGCCACAACATCTGCTTTGGCTGAGGGTTGTTAGCACAGTGCAGACGAGGGAATTATCATGGCTCGTAGTTTCAAGCACCAGACTGTTCAGGTGGGGCTGCCTGGGTTGATCGCGGGATAATCTAAGGGAAGAGAAACACCTAAAGAAGGGAAAGGGGCTATAAAAGTTACTTAACATAACTGTAACTTCCGGTGCCAGTGCTTTGAGTTTCTGAGAAGTTTTCCAGTATAATGCCATAAAAGAACCGATTGTAAATGAAAGGAGAAAAAAAGAAAATATGTCTATTCAAATATTATTTCAAAACCACTTCCTGATGTATCTGAAATCAAATGAAACTTTATTTCATGCTCAAGATACGGCCTGTACTATGGCAGAAGCAATAATTCTGAGAAAAATCATCTTAATAGAAATATAATAAAGAATTTATGTGACTACAGATACTTGTCCTAAAAAATGTGGTTGTGCCCTGTAGGGAAGACCATTACGTACTTAATACCACCCAGTTGCCACTATGGCTCCCCAGTGGATGGATATATCTAGATTTCCCTTCAATGCTACCCCATCTCCAGAGGTACTGATTTTAACCCATACGTCTTGGGTTACCCCCGTCTGGATATGCAAGTAACCTGGCACTTTGAAAGTTAGTATCTCATGTCTTTGAATCATCGGAAGCTTAAAAAGTTAAGGTACATTGAAGCCTGCATATAAATTGGCACCTTGTTCTCGGAGTTGGTGTTAGGATGAAGGACACGATTCAGAAAAATTCTAATTTGACGTGGCTTTTACTTGTATATGAACAGTGACCTAGAGGTTCCTTTCTAAGGGTAGGAATTCCTTATATTTTGAGATGGCGCTGTTTTTGATAAGGATGAATGTTTCTTAGTAAGCTGATAACCTGGCTATGTAAACTCTTTATGGACATATCGTGTTTGTTTGTTTAATGAGCAGGGTACCTGGTGGTCATTCTTATTCTACCACCACGCGACTCTTACAGAGATGTGGGAAATTATGGTTTGGTTTTCCTTGAGTCTTGTAAAATGCTGTTTGTAAAGGAACACGGATCTGACTTAACTCATTTGTTTTGGCCAACAGCCTGTGACTGCAATGGCCGATCCCAGGAATGCTACTTTGACCCTGAGCTGTACCGTTCTACGGGCCACGGCGGCCATTGTACCAACTGCCAGGACAACACCGATGGCGCCAACTGTGAGAGGTGCCGCGAGAATTTCTTCCGCCTGGGGAACAAGGAAGCCTGCTCACCGTGCCACTGCAGTCCTGTCGGTAAGTGGTAGGCAGTGTCTGCTTCAGACCGATGGGTTGAAAGGTAAAGTCAGCGTTCCCTGGACCCCCAGAAAAATAACCCTAGGTGTTCGCACACGTTAGGTATGGAAATGGGTACATATTGTACCATGTAAATGATTCAGGATCTGCCTGTACCTCCCACCTCCACTCTCTTTAACCACGTTGAACTTTCAGATGATTCTCTGTGTGTATAAATCTGGGGTCGGCCTGTGTAATGACTTTGTAAATAATTAGCAGCGAGATCATAGAGACCATTTGAACTTTGACTGTAAAAGGTTAGCTGCTTCGTGAGTTCGTCCTTGTTAATGATTTTGTTTAGTCTAAAACCCTCAGAGGGCCGAACAGTCTCATGTTGGTGTGTGTTCATCATTGCGATGTGCTCTTAAGCCCTTCTACTCTTTCAAGAGTTTGGCCTTTATTTTTGTCGTTCATGCCAGTATATACTTCAGTGCTAGAGGTGGGTCTTAAGGAGCTGTGCTTTCCCACAGAGAAGTGACTGGCCTTGTGTCCAGTTTGTCATTGAGTACACAGTGACCGGTTAGTATTGCTCAACATTGATGAGTAGGGTGTATGCCTGGAAAGTTAAAATGTCAAGGCTTAGAAGAGTATGCTTTTGAGAGAATTCTAATTTAAAATCTGATCTTGATTCTCTTTGTAACCATCTAGAAATTACATACTAGCTTTCAGGCATTGCTTTCAGTGACCAGTTTTCTTTCCTCAACTTACTAATTTTGCTTACATAGCTGGTGGTTGACAAGTGCTTTACATTTTAGGTTCTCTCAGCACACAGTGTGACAGCTATGGCAGATGTAGCTGTAAGCCAGGAGTGATGGGTGACAAGTGTGACCGCTGCCAGCCTGGATTCCATTCTCTCACTGAGGCAGGTTGCAGGTAAGAGTTTTCAAAACCAAAAGCAAGGGGCATAATCTAAATGTAGTCGATTCCGAATATGATAGATTTCTGGCCTATCTGCAGTACTATAAACATTTTCCCCAAAAAATAATTATCAAGGAGATTCTAGACTTCTAGTTACCGTGATGATCCAGGATTGTTTTGGACAGAGATCAAGTGGGGTTTTTAATATCTACATGTGATGGGTGTCCTTGATTGAAACCAAATTCAAATACTAAAACGACTTGAGGAATCATTTTGCTCTACTATGTGTTTCTTATTTTTAGAAAGTCTGTTAACCTATAAAACGAAAGGTTGGCTTTAAGAGTGGCTTTCTCTTCTCTCATTGTTGTATTCCATTTTGCATCCGACAGGCCATGCTCATGTAACCCTTCTGGCAGCATTGATGAGTGTAATGTTGAAACTGGACGATGTGTCTGCAAAGACAATGTAGAGGGCTTCAACTGTGAGAGGTAGCGCATTCTTTCTCGAGCTGTTTTGTGTTTTCTCTGTCATCATATTTCAAGTACAAAAAAGAAAAAATGCCTGATTGTATCGTAATCTTTTTCAGATGCAAACCTGGATTTTTTCATCTGGAATCATCTAATCCGAGGGGTTGCACCGCCTGCTTCTGCTTTGGGCACTCTTCTGTCTGTACAAATGCCGTCGGCTACAGTGTTTCTTCTATAACCTCTACCTTTCAGATTGGTAATTCAGACCTCTCTTCCTATCCCCCTTAGAAAGGTGAGATTAGACTTAACAGCATTTTAAAAAAAGCAATAAGGATGGTTGGATGGTGGCAGCACTTCACGTTTTTTTAATGCATGTGATTTTTCTTCCTTGGCTTTTTAATCGACGCATACATATGGTTTTAGAATATACCGTAGTGAGTATAAATGTTATATAAGATAAAGCAAACTATAGCGGGAGGGAGGTAGCGTCTGTAGGTGCTGTTGTAGGAGCTATTTACTCAAGCACGTTCACTGATGTCTTTCCATAAACATATATTTTGTGGTACATAGAGGACCCGAATTCAGGGTGTTTGCAATGTTAAAGTCACTTGCATTTTCATCCTCTGCTTCCAGGTGAGGACGGGTGGCGTGCAGAGCAAAGGGACGGCTCAGAAGCATCACTGGAGTGGTCCCCTGAAAGGCAGGACATCGCCGTCATCTCAGATAGCTACTTTCCTAGGTACTTCATTGCTCCTGGTAAGTGAGGCTCAACAGCAGTCTGGCTGACATGTGCTCCTCTGTGGTCTCATTCTCACGTTCTCGCACCATTGTGTCTGCGTTCCAGCAAAGTTCTTGGGCAAGCAGCTGCTGAGTTATGGTCAGAACCTCTCCTTCTCCTTTCGCGTGGACAGGCGAGACACTCGCCTTTCTGCAGAAGACGTGCTGCTGGAGGGAGCGGGCCTGAGGGTGGCCGTGCCCTTGATCGCGCAGGGCAATGCCTATCCGAGTGAGACCACTGTGAAATACGTGTTCAGGTGAGCCTGTCTTCTTGGCAAAACCTGCCTTGACCAGAATTATAAAAGTGGTTTCTTTATCTAAGCTTATCAGGCCTCAAGGTGAACGTGGAAGAAAATTTCTGGGTTTCAAAGGGGGCTGTTGTAAAAACGAAGGCTTCCCTTTGTTTACCTGTACCAACAGGTACTGTCAAACTAACAGACTGGTTTCTGACTTGATGAGATTGTCAGAGTATTGTGTTGTTGGTGGCATAAATGATAAGACATGCTCTCTCAGCACCCAAATTGTTTTTACAGAAGTTCATGGCGCCCTTTTTTTCTCTCCAGGCTCCATGAAGCAACAGATTACCCTTGGAGGCCTACTCTGACCCCTTTCGAATTTCAGAAGCTCCTTAATAATTTGACCGCTATCAAGATCCGTGGGACATACAGTGAGAGAAGTAAGTGAGGATCTAATTTAGAATTGTTTAGGAATACGATTAGGTGGAAGGATACATAATAAGGCACAGTTTATTTCTAAACTCCTGATACTATAATACTGGTCCTAAAGAAGGGGTATAAACTAGCTCATTATACATGAGTTATGTATAAAAAGAATGTATTTTTTAAACTATTTTCAAGGACCTAGAGAAAATTTGCTAAAATTAGTAAATAGCATTATTTTATACTGAATAAGCCTGTTGCAATTACATTATACATAAATAGATTCTTCTAAGAATTCTAAATATGATTCCACTGGCTTACATTGCTTGACTTTCTTTTTATTTATTGCGATGTACTGATCAAGCCTTTGAACCATTGGCTAAATTATGAAAAATTATAAATTACTGAATGAACATTTGTTACAATTTTAGATAAACAAAGCTGTTTTAAGCATGCCTTTGAAATTTTTTTCCTATAAACTTTTTTAATGAGGACCTTTTTCTGTAGAAAGGTAAAACTGGGGAAAGGTGAGTTAGAGTGCTCGTGTGCCACTGGGGATGGCATCAGCAGTTTGGATGTATTGATTTTTTTTTTATTGAGGTATAATTGACATACTACATTATATTAGTTTCTAGTATACGACATAATGATTCAGTATTTGTATATATTGCTAAATGATCACCACAATAAGTTAACATCCGTCACCATTCATAGTTACGGAATTTCTTTTTCTTGTGATGAGAACTTTTAAGATTTATTCTCTCTTAGCAACTTTCCAATATGCAATACAGTATGAGTAACTATAGGCACCATGCTATGTATCACATCCCATGAGTTATTTATTTTATAGCTGGAAGTTGGTACCTTTAGACTCCCTTCACCCATTTCACCTCCCCTTTCCCGCAGCAACTTCCAGTCTATTCTCTGTATCTATGAGTTCGTGGTTTTTGGGGGGTTTTTTTGCCTTTTTTTTAGAGTCCACATTAAGCTAGATGGCATGATATTTGTCTTTCTCTATCTGACTTATTTCACTTAGCATCGTGGCCTCAAGGTCCTAAGCTGTGTTGATTTTTGAGATGCCTGCATGAATATTCAGTTGAGAATGTCTTATAAGCAGTGGTTAGAAATATGGACCGGGGGCTTAGGAAGAAGTTAGAACTGGAGATCTAGAATTAAAAGGTTGTCAGCATATGGACAGTAATTTTTAAACTTGGAAATATGACAGAAAGTATAGAAAGAGAAAAGACGATGCAATTCTGGAAACATAGTTATTTAAGAACCATGACCTGAGACTCAAGAGAGAAGTAAAATTTGGAGGAGAAATAAGAGGTTTAGGAAGATAACACCGTTGGATTTTGGATTGGGTGACTAAGGAGTCACTGGTGAGGTTTGGGTTTGTTTTTTTTTAAAGAAATATTGAAACTGAAGTTAGATTGCAGTGCTTTGATAAGTAATTGGAAGGTCAAGAAGTAAAATAGAAGTTATTCTTTCAAGAAGTTTGGCTGTAAGGGAAGGAAGAGATGGACTGTAATTCAAGAGTAGGGACAAAATTACTTTTAGGATGGGAAGACTTAAGAAAGTTTAGAGTTGGAAGCACACTAACCAAGTGTGATGTATGTCATGATCTAATTGTTGAAAAAAAAACCCATAAACATATTAAAAGTTAACTAAGTTCAAGGCAGTAATAGGAGAGGTAGCCTTCAGCCTCAGGTTGCCAACTTTGAAGAATTACGTAAGCAACAAATGATATTTCATGATGTAGGGAAATACACTTTACACATAGACGGCAAGAGACAGGAACAGAGTGGAAACGAAAGGGAAAAATGATGATACAATCAAAGCTTGCCTCTCCCGTAGGATCTCTGCTGAAGCTATGCCAGGCACTGTTGGGTTGGACGAACCACAGATCTAAGCCAATCTAAGGCTTTTCTATTTCTATTTCTTCTGGAAATGGGAACGCATTGTGATATATGGCATAATAAAATGACTTTCGAATAATTGCATATTTGTCAAAGTGGCCCTGAGTATTAGAACTTATTTACTTATTTTTGCGGTTTCGTGTAGCACAAAAAAATATAATTGAGCGGTGCCTGTTGACAGGTGCTTTCCCTGCTTTCGTATCCTTGAACTCTGCAACCAATGCCTGCTTTTGTGGCAAGAGAACAAAAGCACTGCTTAATGGCTGCACACGTAAACACTTTTTGTCCCCCCATCTTCTTGCTCTTATCTCTTTTTGCCCGAGACTATTGTCTAATGCTTTTGATTTTTCATATTAGTGATTGGGAGAACTGTAAAATCCACCAGTGTGTGTGTGTGTGTGTGTGTGTGTGTGTGTGTGTGTGTGTGTTTAAAATATAAACTTACAATACTGTCATTCCAGACACTCAGCGTCAGCTACCACATGATTGTTCTAAATGCTATTGTTTTTAGTTATCTTCTCCAATACACAAATTAAACTAATGTTTGATTGTCTCTGGGATTTGGGGTCTGGTTACTCTTTAGCATTATTGACTTTCCGTGAGCTTTTACAAACTGGAAGCCAGTTCAGTGACTCTCTTTTCTACACCACACCCAGGTGCTGGATATTTGGATGATGTCACCTTGACAAGTGCCCATCCCGGGCCTGGGGTCCCTGCAACGTGGGTGGAGTCCTGCACCTGTCCTGTGGGGTACGGGGGACAGTTTTGTGAGATGTGCCTCTCGGGTTACAGAAGAGAAACTCCGAGTCTCGGGCCATACAGCCCGTGTGTGCTTTGTACCTGCAATGGGCATAGTGAGACCTGTGACCCTGAGACAGGTGAGCAGATGATCTCGGGGGGCTGCTAGACCTAAATTCTCTTTAGCAGATGGGTTGGAAATGCTCGCTGTCTTATGTGTTTGTGTACTTGCCTGTTTTCTCATACCCGCTCTCCAAATAGGTGTTTGTAACTGCAGAGACAATACGGCGGGCCCCCACTGTGAGAGGTGCAGCGATGGGTACTATGGAGATTCAACCATGGGCACCAACCATGATTGCCAGCCCTGTCCATGTCCGGGCGGCTCAAGTTGTGCAGTGGTCCCTAAGACACAGGAAGTGGTGTGCACCAACTGTCCCACTGGTACCACCGGTAAGTTGGCTCTTTCTATCTGCTTGCAGTGTTCCATCCTATGAAAACACCTTGGGGAGAAAGATCTTTGGCAATGTCTGGATTTTTTTTTTTTCCTTTTGATTCAATGATTACCGTTTTCCTAGTAGACAAAGTTTTGTAGGAAACAGGTTTCTTATGGATTTATGAAACGCATATCAGATGCTAATAACAGCTAACATATTTATGCCCGGGTACTTTTCTGAGCACTTCCCATCTTCTGTCTCACTAATCCTCACAACCTTAGGAGGTAGGTTCTGCTATTGTCCCCAGGTTCCAGCTAAGAAAACTGAGGCACGGAGACATTAAGTTATATGACCAAGGCTGCAGGCGAGTCATTGGAGGAGCTGGATTTCAACCCAGGCATTCTAGCTCCAACGATGATAATCACCGTAATATACCCTCCTTCAGATGAGGAGAACCAAAACTTGACTTTTAGTGTGTGGGGATGTCCTTGATGTTGGGATTCTTGCTATAAAGTAGTAATTTTTGAATTCTTTGCATTCTTTCTTTAAACAGTCCTTTCAGTGTATCAGAGCCCATCTCATTTAGTTGGGAAAATATGTTTCTTTTTTATAGTTTTGGATAGGCCTGTGTTCCCATTCTCTGAGTTTCTTTCTTTGTGATAAGAACATGAAACTAGCTCTTCCTCAGCGGCTCATGGAACGGCCTGGGGCTGACTGACCGAGGAGGCCGAGGTTCACTGCTGACCGTTCCCCTTCTGCTAGTATTGACTTCAGCCTCCACGGAATGGAGAGGTTCTGGCCAGGCTTCTGACATTGCCTTTGGCTCCCTCCCAAGCTTTTGTCCCAAACATATTGCTACAGAGCATGAGAATAAGTAACGCCCCAAAATTCTGAGCTAATAATCTGTACCTCTTGTGTTTCATCAACACATTCTTTAATCATTGGGACACAACCAAACCCGCATCTTACTTCCGCTGCTCCTCTGACCCCCACGGCGAGCGCAAGGGCAGGGCAGCACGGAGATTCAGTCAGTCGCTTAAGGAAGTCGAGAAAGAAGGAGTCGCAATTAGGGTAGAATTACATTGTTTTTTACTCTTCTCTGCTTTTTTATTACAAACCGTGGCCCAGCGGAGTCTCGCGCAGACTTCTCCTGCCTCATTCCCCCGACCCACTCGCGCCCTCTGCCCCAGGTCTCCTGGGCTTCTCGCCCCTCACAGGTGCCAGACTCTGGCTGGCCATATTCTGTCCTCTTTCTTCAGAGTGTTTACATTTCTCCTTCCCAAACTTCACTTTTCGTGGCCAACTCCTCCTGTCTCTTCTGTGGGGTTGGGTTGAAACATTTGAAACATCACTTTCCCAGGAAGGCTTTCGTCTCTGGACCCTCCTTCCCTCCCTCTTAGCCCAGGGCCTCAGGGCCCTTTCCTCCTCTGCTGTAGGGTCTAGTAAGTTTCCCACTTACAGTGCTTACTCGTAGAGGTACTTACTGTACGCTCATTTTGTTGTTCCACTGACTGGGTAGACGGCAGCTGCAAAGCTAAACAGAATTAAGCAGAGTGGAGTCTTTCTCATGTCAATATTAAGTAATACACATGGTGAATCGAGACTGTTTGAGATGATTCATGAAGAGATGCGTATAATATACAAGATCTGTAGCAGTTTTTGCAGTTTCTGAGGATCTTAATGAGGGTGTAGCGGTCTGCATGAAAAGCAGCATAAACCCTGTACAAACAAATGCCGGCACTCTTTAGCCCTGTATCCTGCTTTACTATTTTCATCGCACTCTTTAACCACTTGATAGTTTTCTATTTATTTACTTGTCTATCTGCCCCCTTTACTCCCCCACCCCCAGTTTATGCCCCATGAGAGGAGGGACTCTTGTCCGTTTCATTCACTTCCGTATCCCTGACATCGAGAATAGTGTTTGGTATGTGTGTTTGTTGAATGAATGCAGATATTTACTGAATAAATGAACAGAGGTTGCAGATACAAGGTAAGATGTTCTTCACTTAGAAGACTTTCGAGGAATGTAAATAACTACCGATAGTCACAGATCTTTATGCATCACATGTGGTAGGCGTTCACATTTCGTCTTCAGAACAGTCCTTTGAGGTAAATTATTAATAATCTTTTCTTTTTTTAACAAGTGTTTGAGTGCATGGCTTTGGGAATACAAAGATGAACCAGGGTGGTCCCTACTCTTCAGAGGCTAAAAGTATGGAGCGAGGCTAACAGTGTGCTTAGTCCATTTAAAAGGACGCACACAAAAGAGACCTAAAGGAGAAGGGCACCACCCCCAGTGAGGGGAGTGACGAGAAGGAAAACTAAGGCAACAAAAGGTATATAACCTGCCCAACATCATGTTATTAGTACAGCCAGGACTTGAACCTACATCCTAGCCTCTAAGACAAGAGGTAGACAAACTGCAGCTGCCAGAGGGTATTTCAGAGTGGGCGGTTTTCATGGGCTGCCATGTAGCTCTGGGTTAGGTTGTCTACCAGGTTTGTTAAATTCAGTGTTACTCAAAACAGGTTTCAAGACTTTTTAAATATGGATTGTATCTAGAATAGCTAAATTATCTGATGCAAAAGCGTAACTGGAATGCTGTCTTCATCCTAATCTGGAGAAAGATCTTGGGTGAGGGCCTGGGGACTATTTACATCAGAGACAAGCAGGGCGCCCAGCTCCCTGTCCTCTCTTAACATCCTATTTCTTCCCCTCCGCCCCACCCCCAACCACATTTTCTGCTCACCTCATCAGTGGTCTCCATTTGCCAACTGCAGTGGTCAGTTTTCAGTCCTCATCTGACCCGGTCTCTCAGCAACACTGGGCACTGCTGACTGCTCACTTTTCTCCAAACATTTTCTCCTCTCTTTTGACACTTCGCTCTCCTTGGTTCCCTCCCACCCCTCTTCTCTTGGGTCTCCTTTGATCACTTCTGATTCTCAACCTGGGACTTTCGTGTCAGCTTTATCTCCTATAGTCTCCCCTCAGGTGAGCCAACCTCATCTTTAGTCTTCAAAGCCTCTCTGTGCTACAGGCGAAAACCTGTATCTTCAGCCATGACCTCGCTCTCCTGACCACCGGCTACCTGCTTGCCATCTCTACGTGGATGGTGGGCTGGCAGCCTTCCATGTGCCTCTCCACATCCGTTCTTCCTCTTTCTCCATCCTGACAAGACCTGCACATACTACCTCAAACAGCAGCCCCCATTCGAGTTCAGGCACCTGCAGGAGATCAGAGAGAGGGGGACGAGGGGGCGGGCAGAATATTTATTCCGACGCTCTTTCTCTGTAGGGTCCTTGTGGTTTGGTGACCTTAATCAAAATTCTCAGTTCCTAGCAGGTGGCCTCCAAACAGCTCTTTCTAGTAAAGTGAGAAACTATTAGGTTCTGGTAAGTGTTCCATCCACCCACCTTCTGAGGCACAGGTTGTGGAGCCTCTCCCCACCCCCTGCAGTAACGCCAGGTACTACTCTCTCCTGTGGTTCCCCAATCTGCCCGCACTTCTGTGGACAGTATCTTTATTAAACTCTACTCAAGTCTTGCTGCCTTGAATGTGCCAGTTATTTTCTGCTGTGATCTGGATTCAGATGGCTAAAGGAATTCTCAAATTTCAGCAAATCCAAGATAAATCTTTTGATTGCCTCTGTCTCCAACCCCAACACTTCCTTCCCCAATCTTGTTCATCTCCGTAAAAATACTGCTGTACACCGAGTTGCTCAAGCTAAAATAAAATCCTAGGCGTATCCTTGATTGTTCTTTCTTTCATTTCCCAGAAGCAACCATCCAGCAAGTGTTATTGATTCTATCTCACATCTTTACCACGTTTCCCTACTTCCACTGCCACCACCCTGGTCCACCTTCTGTCATCTCTCCCTGTTTCACTCTGCTGTCCTATAGTCCATTGTCCATACAACAGGCAGCATAATACTTTGGAAATGCAAATCAGATCGTATCACTTTTAAAACCCTCTAGTACCATCTCACTGCACTTTAATTCAAACCCAAATTCCTTCTTGTGACCTGAGTGGTTGGCTCTTACTGCTTTCACAAGCTTGTCTTGCTTTTCTGGAACATTACTCCCTTGGATATTATCATGACTGGTTTCTTCTGTCTTTTCCATTTTCATCCCAAGTGTCTCCTCTTTACAGAGGCTTTCTCTAACCACCCAATCTAAAGTAGCCCTCACGTGTCACTATCATGCCACTGTTTTGTTTAACTTTTTACGCTTCTCTCTAACTGAAGTGACCTTGTTTATTTATACGTCTTGGATTGGCCTCTCCCACTGCATCGTAAGCTTCATTAGAATGGAGACCTTGTCTAGCTTGATCGCCATGTCATCCTGACAGCCTAGAACCTGCCTGTGTATAACAGATGCTCAGTAAATATTTGTTGAATGAATACATGAACAGACCTCTGTTTCTCTGGAAAGCTTAGGCTAGTTCAAATCCTGTTGGGTACAAAAACATTAAGAACCCAACTTGAGCTAATAATGGTGGGAAAGTGGAACAGGAAAGATGAGCAGTGGGTTTAGTTCAGCAGAAAGGGCCCTGGATCCTAGCTCTGTCTCTCTTACTATCCGCTGTTTGGTTGTGGGCAAGTTATTTATCCTGTCTGTTCCCTTAACTGCAAAAGAAGTGAGAGAAGCAAGCGGCAAGTGACGATCTCTGTTCTCTTCTAAAATGCTCTGATTCTGTGCTCGTTGGCACTGCTCAGGGAAAGAGTCTCACGCCTTTTATTTTTTAGGAGACTGACCCAGCCCAACCCTGTTGTATAGAAGATTCATATTTATGGTGTCAAGAGTCATCTTTCATCTTTCTTAAGGTTGTCAACAAACAAACATATATGAATGTGCTGTCCCTTGGGACTGGAGAGTTTTATAAACCCTGAGCCTGACTCATTTCCAAAGCACTTTTAGTGCATGATTTCAGGCAATCCTCTGAACAGGTGAAGTCAAGTAGGCAAACCAGGTGCTCTCTTTCTAATAAGGAAATGGAGATGTGCCCACGGTCACCCCACCGGTCTGGCACAGTGCCAGGTCTGCAGCCCAGGTCCTCTGCTCTCCTGGGTGGATGCCATGTCTGCTGCGCCGTGTTGCCTCACATCTGCCGTTGACACTAGACCATGTGTAACCGGTAGCACTAGAAGTGTCTAAGGCCTTTCTCTCATATCATCGCCTTGTCTCGTGCCCAGGTAAAGGATGTGAGCTGTGTGATGACGGCTACTTTGGAGACCCTCTGGGGAGGAACAGCCCCGTGAGGCTTTGCCGCCTGTGCCAGTGCAATGACAACATCGACCCCAACGCAGTGGGCAACTGCAATCGCCAGACGGGAGAATGCCTCAAGTGCATCTATAACACGGCCGGCTTCTATTGCGACCGGTGCAAAGATGGATTTTTCGGAAACCCCCTGGCTCCCAATCCAGCCGACAAATGCAAAGGTAATCAGCCATCGGCCAGTCACAATCGTACTCATTTCTTCTGAGAACTCATTGTGTGGGCTCTTGAAATGCATACAGTTGTTTGGTCTAAAGCAGCACCGTTCAACAGAAATGTGGTGCAAACCACGTAGGTAACGTAAATTTTTCTAGTAGAGACATTAAAATAAAGAGAAACAGGGAAAACGAATGTCAATAATTTATTTTATTTAACCTCATATATCTAACATTATCATTTCAGCAAGTAACCAATAATAAATTGTTAAGATGGAAATTCCTTCTCTTCTCCATACCAAGTCTCCACAATCCGTTGTGTGTTTCCCATTTACAGCACATCTCAGTGAAAAGCAGTCACGTTTCAGACGTTCAGTAGCTACCGGTGACCGGTGGCTGCTGTATTGGACAACACAAGTCTAAAGAATCGATTCACACTGTTTGTAGTTTAGTATTTCTCTTGAGTGAGTTGCATCTCTTGCTGTCTCTGTGTTCCCACCTTAGCCTGCGATTGCAATCCCTACGGGACCGTGCAGCAGCAGAGAGGCTGCAACCCCGTGACGGGGCAGTGCGAATGTCTGCCTCACGTGACCGGCCGGGACTGTGGGGCTTGTGACCCTGGATTCTACAACCTGCAGAGCGGGCAAGGCTGTCAGAGGTAAGGCATCAGGTGCCTTCGGTGGAAGTCATTTTGCTGGTCTTGTTCGAAGAGATGAATTCTGGGGCTTGACTTTGTCCAGGAATGTTTTTGAGGGCCTCATACAGGCGAGGGACCCTGACAGGCCATAGTGAGGAGGTGGAAGGAAGCTAATGGGAGAAAAGAGTGGAATGCAGGGGCCCCGGCTGTGACAGTCACCTGAGCAAAGTTTTAAAAAAATACACATGACACGGTCCGTTCTGAGACGCTTAGAATCAGACCTTGTCGAGTGCCAGCTGGGGAATTCCTGTTGTCAAAGCTTCTGGCCAGTACCTGTGGGGTTGGAGAGCCACTGCTAGTGGTTGCAGTAGAGGAATTGCAGTGTCTGTATAGGTTAGGTGAGAAAAAGAGGTTCTGAATAGAACCGAGGAAAAGTACTCGAACCTCGGGTTTCGCAGCCCTTATGATTCTGTTTTCTAATACAAATTCCGTCAGTCCTGTGCTGAAAGGGAAACATACAGCTTGCGTAAAGTCTGGTTTGCTTACCTGAGATATGTCGTGTGTTTGTTTCAGGTGTGACTGCCACGCTTTGGGTTCCACCAATGGACAGTGTGACATCCGCACTGGCCAGTGTGAGTGCCAGCCTGGCATCACCGGGCAGCACTGCGAGCGCTGTGAGATCAACCACTTTGGGTTTGGGCCCGAAGGCTGCAAACGTAAGGGGTGTTGGTGGCATGAGCTCTAAGTCTCCCCGAATTCCAGTTAGAACCGGAAGTCCAGAAAGGACTCTGACAGCCTCAGTCTACCCACCCGGCTCACAGTCAGGGCTGCCGCTAACTCTTTCGCTGCATTAGTTGATTTCAAGTTTTTGGTTTTTTTCCCAAAAGGTGTCAGAAATCCACACACAAAGCAAAAAGTTGATAATTTGATTATTTTATGCATTTAATAATAATTTGAGCTGCTTTGTATATAAAGGACATTATTTTTATGTATAAAAATTTCCGATATATTCATTCGGATATATCCAACCGTCGTGTTAAAAGGGCTAAATCATCCTAGATGCTTTATTTGATTAATATTATCTTTTTCTAAAACTCTGGGGCTTGAGAGCTTCTGTGGTTTCTTTGCAACCACCTTCTATATGTCTACTCTTGCAGTGTTTCTGACTCTTCCTTTTTTCCGATCTTTTATTTTTCCAAAGAAAAGCCTCCCTTTGATGACCGAGCTTTCCTACTGTGCGTAACAGAACTTGGTATTGATCCAGCCTTAGTGCCCATCGTGCACCAGTGAGGGATTCTGCTCCCACCGTGTTTGTTGACTTACTGGCTGCATTTGCGTCCCGCCCTTGAGGCCCTTTTGGTGTGCTCACATCTAAACATCTGCTGTCCTTGGCATAAACACTGGCCTGGAATTAGGCCTCAGAACAGTTTGGGGTTTTGCTTTCTGAATTCCTTCATTTCTTCCATGGAATGTGGCCTAAGTCATTGACTCAGTTCAGAGAACAAAGTGAGCAAACAAAGTATAAAATAATACAAAATAACCCCTAGCATTTGGGTTTTGTAATTCCTTAGTGAGAGAAATATTCAGCAGCGGACAGATGAAGGCAGAGATGAATTCTGAAAGTGCACGAAAAGGGCACTGATGAGTTTAAGAGGCTAATTTCTGTACTTTTTAAGTAACATGAAATGTGCCCCCCTCCCGAGGATGCGCATTTTACTTTAAAACTTACTTTTGCTATGAAAATGTCTGTCTTCTCTGCTAAGCAGACTTAACCATTTAAACACTCATAAAGAGCCTGTTTTTCAAAAACGAAACATCTATTTATAATGATTGTATAGTCAGCTTATTGATACAAACTGAGTTAAAAGACAACGCATTCTTCCTTCTTTTCCTTACTATGCACTCTTTTCCCTTCATGCTGCAGCCTGCGACTGTCATCCCGAGGGGTCTCTCTCACTCCAGTGCAAAGACGATGGTCGCTGTGACTGCAGAGAAGGCTTTGTGGGAAATCGCTGTGACCAGTGCGAAGAGAACTATTTCTACAATCGGTCTTGGCCTGGCTGCCAGGAATGTCCAGCATGTTACCGGCTGGTAAAGGATAAGGTAAGCTGTCACAGTGTACGCATTCATTCCTTTATTCACTCATTCATTCATTTATCCAGCAGACGTCAAATGGCTGCTTCCTGTGCATTCAACCCTGGAGAAAAAGTGGTGAATAAGACAGACACAGTCCTTGTTCTCAAAGACTCGTGTTCCAGTTGGGAGACAAATAATAAAAATTAAATAAAGACATCCCAAGAGAAGTGCCAGAAAGAATACAAACAGAGAATAACTAGGAGGGGGAGGCGACTTTACACAAGGCCTCTCTAAGGAAATTGACGTAGGTGAGATCTTAAGACTGAGAAGGAACAGGAGAGCTTTCCAGGCAGAGGGAACAGGGGTACGGAGGCCTTGAAGCTGGAAGGTGTCTGGAGCCTGCTGAATGAGGAGGGAGCAGTTTGTGAGAAGATTGGAGAGGTTGGGAGAGACAGCTTATGTCACACCATGTTGACCATAGTCAGGAATTTAGATTTTATTCCAAATCTAATTGAAGATTTATTCCAAATCTAATTGAATGCACTGAAGAGTTTTAAGCTAGGAAATCCAACTTATCTTTTAAGAAGAACACTCTGACTTCTGTGGGAAGAATGATGGATAGAAGTGGGGCAAAAGGGGAAGCCTGGATTGAATTGGGTAAATATGTATATTGGGGTGGGGGGGGCAGGCGTTAGAGGGGGCAAGGATTGGGGAAGAAAAGAAGCAAAATGGATCTTGGGATTTTTGCTTAAGGTAGCTGGAGGCATTATGTATTGCAATGACTCAGCGAGCACAGATTTAACAGGAAAAAAAATCAAGAGTATAATTTTAGATGTTAAGTTGAGATATCAGAGAGCCAAGTGGAGATAGCAGGAAGGAAATCTGAAACACGAGGCAGAGGTCAGAACTGGTGTTTATCAGCAAAGAGTGTTTAAAGTCAAAGGAATGGGCCTGATGGGTTTTCTTGGGAAGGCAGAGAAATCAAGAAAAACTACCCATGTTGTCTATTTACAAGTAGACCTGAGTGAAGTGTATAGACCTGCGCATTACAGCGTGTGCTCGGATTAGAATTCCTGCGGGAAGTGTAATTGAGTCCTTTAGGAAAACGTGTATATATATCCTCCCTTTCCCTTGTCTCCCTTCATTGTGCCTAGGTTGCTGATCATCGAGTGAAACTCCAGGAATTAGAGAATCTCATCGCCAGCCTTGGGACTGGGGACGAGGTGGTGACGGACCAAGCCTTTGAGAATCGACTAAAGGAAGCAGAGAGGGAGGTGATGGACCTCCTACGTGAGGCCCAGGATGTCAAAGGTACAGGATGGAAAGTGGGTGACTCCTAGGAGGCAAACCGATCGATAGAGGTGCCTCCTAATTCAAGGTGAATTCGTATGGTTTTATAAAATTTTCTCAATTTTAAACTATAAAATTTTCTCGATTTTAAACTATTTGTAGAATAAGATTTATTTTATTTTTTAAACAATAGGTGAAAATACAAGAACCTATCAACTTAATGTTTTAAGATGCAGTAAGCATACCCTAATTCTCCCAACTGATCGAAAACTATTAGATGTTAAAATTCCACGTGTTTTATAAATCTCTTCCATTATGAAGCATTTTAAAATAGTTTTAAAAAATCATCAAAGGTATGCATTTGGGGGGTGCATTATGTTAAGGAGAAAATTTAAACTTGGATTTTCTGTCATTCTAGTGAGTGAGAATTTATTTTAGGTACTGTTTCATTTTCTTAGAAGTATCATTTCAGAGTACTTCATAAGGAAAAAATTATGGTCTTCATGTATTGATTGGACAGCTACTGAATATATAACACTTAGTATTTACAAAAGTAAAGATTAGAAGTTAGTGTCTACTTATGAAATTTTCTGTTTAGCCAACAAATATGCTGCTAACATATTAAGAGTACATATTTTATGTATGTACATTTAATGTCATTTGCAATTCAATAGCTAAGTCCTCTGGACATTGTCTGATGAGACTGATGATAAACAAAAAAGGGGTTGACTTAAGTTAAAAAACAATTTATTTTAAAATATTGACAGTAAAAGACACTGAGTTTTTAAAACTTTGAAAGGAAAGAAGTTATTGTAAATAATTTACTTTTTTAATCACTTTAAATTTTTATTTTTATTTCTTACTCTCTGAATTAAGCTTTTTTCTAAATTTGGACAAGTCCTTTTGTACACTTATTGAGTGCCCCTCGTATGCTGGGCTTTGTGCTAAAAAACACAAATAAGGAAAAGATGAGTGAGACACTGCTCCTTCTGTTCAGGTGCTCACCCTCTGGCTGAGGTCACTTTTTTCTGGGGCTTTCCGTCACTGAGATACAGGTGTTCACAGACACGCATAGTAAATGTGCGCTTGGGACCGCAGTGATTGAGCTCCCTTTTGAGTGCATGTGTCTGCATCCATTTGGAGTTAGAGAGAGGCCTTCCTGTCAGAATACAGGTCAACAAAGCTAAATATACTGCCTATTTCTTGCTGTCAATATCTCTACTATACAGAATTTTGATTTTATAAAATTACTGATGTAGAAAAGGAATTATTGGGTATGTCTGCTTTGGGCCAGTTTGTTTAATTTTTATATGAGAGTCCAGAAATCATCCTGTGAGGTAAATTTTTAGAAACTGGAAAATAAAATGAGAGATGGGTGATAGCTTATGTTAACTTTAGGTGTTTGTTTTGATTGCTACATTTTAAGTGTTCAACAGAGATAAAAAAGAATTTAAATGTTTCCTCTTCTATATAAACAATAGTTGGGAGGGGGTTAGGATGTTCGTTTTCAGCAACAATGTTAAGACACACACTTTGCCTTTAATGTGTTGTGTTGTAACAACAAATTCACATCTGTCCTGCTGTATATGCTGAAGAATTGAATGTGGCGTTATCTTTTTTTATTATTAAAGTTTATTGGTGTGACAATTATTAGTAAAGTTACATAGATTTCAGGTGTACAATGCTGTATTACATCATCTATAAATCCCATTGTGTGTTCACCACCCAGAGTCAGTTCTCCTTCCATCACCATATATTTGATCCCCTTTACCCTCATCTCCCACCCCCCTCCCCCCTTACCCTCTGGTAACCACTAAACTATTGTCTGTGTCTATGAGTTTTTGTTTCTTCATTTGTTTGTCTTGTTCTTTTGTTGTTTTCAGTTTTATATCCCACCTATCAGTGAAATCATATGGTTCTCTACTTTTTCTGTCTGACTTATTTCGCTTAGCATAATAATCTCAAGATCCATCCATGTTGTCACAGATGGTGCTATTTCATCTTTTATTATGGCAGAACAGTATTCTATTGTGTGTGTGTGTGTGTGTGTGTGTGTGTGTGTGTGTATCACAACTTCTTTATCCATTCATCTTTCAAAGGACACTTTGGTTGTTTCCATGTTGGAGTTACCATTCTTAAGTGCCAATCAGTCCACCTGAGAGATGGGTTTGCACGCAGGTCTGATGCCAGCACCACCAGCACATATGAGTAGTGAGGGCGGTAAGAAAGGGGGGTCAGCCAGTACCCCGCCTCAGCTAAGGTCTTCATCTCGGGGCAGACTCAGCTGTATCTAGCTCCCTTTGGCCACCGTGACTACTTTCCTCTGCCAAGCAGGTGATTCTGTTGGACGCAGGCTCTGACAGGAGCCATGGCCATCATGGTCCCCTTGAGCCACCTGAAAGGGGGGGAGCGTGATGAGCTGCTACTTCGGACAGATTTGGGAGCATCACGGTGAAGCTGGGGTTAACAGCCTGTCCTACTTCGACCTAATGCAGTGTTCCTGGCTGAGCTTTCCTACGTGGGTTCAAACCAGCCAAGGTTAAAAATATCTTCTAATGATTTCTTTTCAGACTATCCCTAAGCAGTCATTTATAGTTTCAACATGTGTTTATTCTGCAGCTTTAAAAGGAGATTATATGATGCAATTGGGTCTTGCAGTTAGACACAGGCATTTGAAATGATTCTCCCAGTTAGGCTATCTTTCCTCTTGTCAGATACTATGTTTCCCTGAAGAGCTATCCAGAGAGATTGATATCTGTTACGTTCTGGAACTTCTAAAGGGAAGGGGATTTCCGTCATTTAGCTGGAGGCTTATGCCTCCTGCATCCAAATGATTTTCTGTGATTTCAACTTGTTTTTATCTTGGGTATTTTCTTAAAAATCTTTAGCTTATCAAAGACTTGCTAAAGTAATCATCTGAGCAGGGCCACTGGAGATAGTTAGACAAGAGTTTTGCCCATGGATTTGGTGGCCCTGCTCACAAGTTGCTGTTTTCCAAACCTGTTACACGTCTTTATTGATCTTGCCTTTGCCCTCTCATCTTTCTTACATTCCTTGGAGAATTTAGACACCAATACTGAGCATCATGCTGAGAATAAGAACTGGTCAGTTTTGAATAAGACTTCCTTTCCTTAATGGTTCGTGTATATTCACATAACCTCATGATGTAAGAATTTTAATAATGCCAGAATTATATTTGCATGGGCTTCTATTTATCTTTTGATTTATTAGGATCAGGTATGAGGTTTAAGTTAAATGGGCTGAATTCATAGAGAATAATTTGCAGAACTATTCAAAAACAGAAATCAATTTGGAATAAATTGCATGGATATGCCAGGGGGCCTGGGGTGGCAGCGAGAGTCCATTTAGTTTAAAGTACGAACTGAGTTTAATTTGCCTACTTCGACATTGGAACCTAGCTTTTTCCTAGTTTAGAGAAATGTCCAGCTCTCAGGGCTCGTAGTACTTTTAACAACTTTGCATTTTTATGATGAAAGTGAGCATGTGCAGGAATATCAAAATCTTTCCTTTATCAGGCATTTCTTGGGTGTCGTCTCTTTGCCAGTCACTGTGTAAGCCTGGGGATATAGTGATGAGTAAGAAAGGACAGGTACATAGTGTGATGCATGTAACTAGCAGAGGAGGTGCTACCGGGAGCAGTAATGACTGACCAGTGCTGCTGATGGGCTTAGGGATAATGTGTCAGAAAGACGCCGTGTTTGGAAGAGTAAAGACAAGCACAAGTAGTGCCTCAGATTTCATGTGAGATGACGTGACTCCACCCCACTTCAGATAATTTATGCACCTTCTGCAATGCCATTGCAGATGTGGACCAAAATTTGATGGATCGCCTCCAGAGAGTGAATAACACCTTATCCAGCCAAATTAGCCGTTTACAAAATATCCGGAACACCATCGAAGAGACTGGAAACTTGGCAGAACAAGCACGTGCCCGGGTAGAAAGCACTGAGCAGCTGATTGAAATCGCGTCCAGAGAACTTGAGAAAGCAAAGATTGCAGTTGCCAACGTGGTAAGTGACTTTGGAGCCCTGAGGTGGGGGCAGGGGTCCCTTGGTGATTTGTAGCAAGTGGAATGCTCCTTCAGCTAAGGTGACGCCTTGTATCTTTTTGTCTTGAAACATGGAGCAAGAAAGCCACATGGCTCATAGTGGTCACGAAATACTTATCAGGAACTGGATACAAATCAAAGGACTTATGGCTCCTTTCTCTAGCTTTGTTCCTTCTATGGCACTAGACAATTTAAACTTCCTTTAGCCTTTGCTGAAAATAGAAGCAATATGCTACAATCAAGGACACTGGTATGAAAGTAAAGATCTCTGAAATTAAGAAGGGGCATTCTTTTTGCTAAATGACGTTAATAGAAATTTAGTTTGGACACTTGCTTTATTAAAATTAAGTAATGCAACCCTTTAAGATTGGTGCTTTGTTTATTTGCTCGTTAGTCCATCACTCAGCCCGACTCTACGGGGGACCCAAACAACATGACTCTTTTGGCAGAAGAGGCTCGAAGGCTCGCTGAACGGTAAGCTGCTGGCTCCTGTTTAATGGTTAAGTTATGGCTTTCTTTATGGAGTGGACATATCCCATCCTGGACCTGCAGACACTTTCCACAGAACCCATTTTTGCGAAGTTTGCTCTCTTTTCTGAAATGTTACCAGCTACATGAATTCTTTTCTTCCCTTTCCTTTGAAATTGGAATATTTACTTTGAATATTAGAATATGATGATTTGAAGGGAAATTATATTTTCTCATCTGAAAGAAAACCATAACATTTTTAGATGTGTCCAGAGCAATTACATGGGCTTCCCGCTTTAACATATGCTCTCTTTCTGCCCTTTGTAAATGTGAATGTGTGCACTGTGTGGTTTAGTTCATAGAACAGTCATGGTTTCATAGCTGGGTTTTCTGATTAAAAGAAGACAGGTGGACACATTACAGAAAGTTCTCAAGAAAATTAAGTCTTGGAGATCAATTAATGCTGTTATGCTTCATATGTGAATTTTGATGGAAAGTTTACCATACCCAAAAGAATGGCCACGTATTGCAGTGTGACAATGTAATATGAAATTTTAGAGCTTAAAAAAAAACACCTTAGCAGTTACCCAGCTAAAATGCATTATTTGGCTGGAGTCCCTATTAAGGTGTTTCTTGCCGTTTGGTGTTGAGTTGCTTTTCCTGGCCAGTAATTAGGTTGCATGTGTGAAATCTGAATAGTCAAAACTATTTCAAGACTAGTAGAAACTGAACCAGAGTAATGATTGAAAAGATTAGGTCTGGGGTTTGTGTTTATGAGTAGATAAATGAGTTTTTGTAGCATACGTGGTTTCATATGTAAATTACTTTTGAGTAATTATAAGTAACTTTTTAAAGAAATACCCACATTTGCTCCTATATATTTTATACCATTAATTTTCTTGGGAACTCATTTTCTCAGATTATAGAATGCGATTTGTAAACTCAGGCCCACTGAGATGATTGTAAAATTCCAAATTTATACGATTTCCCCATGTTTGTAAAACTCTGCCCCCGTTAGTATATGTATGTATAATAAAGTAAGCATTACTTAAATTCTACTTCTTCCCCAATTAGCTGTTTCTGTTTCATGGTTTATTTTTTTCTTACGTGTTATAGCCACAAGCAAGAAGCTGATGACATTGTACGAGTGGCAAAGACAGCCAATGATACATCAACTGAGGCATATAATCTGCTTTTGAGGACACTGGCAGGAGAAAATCAGACAGCAATTGAGATTGAAGAGCTTAATAGAAAGTGAGTGCAATTTAAAATTGGCTTATAGCCCTTCAGTTGTTCTTGTAAGTAACACCAGTTCAATGAAAAATTAAATGCTGGCATGTTCAGCGTTTGCATTCATGCAGTAAGATTTCTATTGTTAATCATGCTTTTGAAATGGTGCTGTAATTAGAGCAGGGTATGTAGAGCCACGGAGAATTTATCTGATCCAGTTCCTGGTACTGCAGAGAAATGTAAGAAGACTAGCCATGATACTTAAAATTCTGCATAAATGAAAACAGAAGAAGAGAAAAACAATTCATAACATAGAGAAAATATACTTGAGCTACAAATATTTAAAAGGTGTCCAAAATAAGAAAGGATAAGGTAACCCATATGTTATAAATAGATGTGATGAGATGACATATGCATTTCAGCTATGTTGGTATTAAAGAATAGCATTTTAATCTCATTTCCTTTGAGGTTTTGGAAATACTGTCACAGTGATTTAAACTAGAATGAATCTGGTTAATATTAAGATGCCCAAAGCAACTGAATTTTTCCATTAAATCACATCTTTTGTTCCTTAGATATGAACAAGCAAAGAACATCTCACAGGATCTGGAGAAGCAAGCTGCCCGAGTGCATGACGAGGCCAAAAGGGCTGGTGACAAAGCTGTGGAGATCTATGCCAGCGTCGCCCAGCTGACGCCTGTGGACTCAGCAGCCCTGGAGGTACGGGGTTGACAGCCTGTGTGCACAGGGCTCGTCGTCAGTGTGTACACACACACACACACACACACACACACACACACCCCTCAGTGCCCACACACACACACACACACACACACAACACCCCTCAGTGCCAACACACACACACACACACACACCCCACAGTGCCCATACACACACCCCCTCAGTGCCAACACACACACACACCTCACAGTGCCCACACACACACACACCCCACAGTGCCAACACACACATACACACACACACACAGACATTCACCCCTCTGCCCACACACACACACCCCTCAGTGCCCACACATACACACACACACACCCCTCAGTGCCCACACACACACACACCCCTCGTGCCAACACACACACACATACACACACACCCTCTCTCTCACCCATCCCAATCTAGGTATAAGAGCTCTTCTGTCTGCCCAGCAACTATCCCTGGTTCCTACCTCCACTTTCCTCCAACTGACTCACTGGTGAAGTTGAGTTCTATTTTAGATACGTTAATAGAACTTACTGAGGTGAATAATCCTGTGACTATAAACATTAACTAACAAAGACTACTTTAGTGATATGAATAGTCGCTCCAAAGTCTTCAATATAAATCCAAATTACAATATCATTGGATTAATTAAAGCAGAATACAGCTGTACCGTTACTCCTGGGCACTGCTAAGTTGAGAATGAGAGGAAAATAAAAGAGAATGGTTTAAATGAAAGAACTACATCAGAACTGAAATATTTGGGGATTGGTAGTATTTTATTTCGTTTTACTCTAATTATGAATCCTCATACCAGGCTCTGGAAAAATGGTGTGTGTGTGTGTGTGTGTGTGTGTGTGTGTGTGTATATATATATATATGGGTTTTTTTTGTTTTTTTTTAATTAAACTTGAAATTCATTAAAAATTTCACTTCTTACACCCGAGGCTTTGACTTGATTTTCACCATAAAGGTTTAGGTCTTTTCAGACATGTACACACTATATGATTGCACATATATGAAATTTGAGAATAGGCAAAACTAATCTATGATGATAAATTGGCAGCTGCATTGTTGGAAAGGTGGGTGTGGAAATTGACTGGAAAGAGATACAAGGGAATTTCCTGGGGTGGACACATTCTGTGTCTTGATTGGTGTGTTGGTTACAGGTAAATATAGATCAAACTAAGCATTGTGTGTTTCACCATATGTAACGTATACCTCAATTTTTGAAATAACGTCCCTAATATTGTGACCTGTGCTGTTCTTTTAAAAATATCGATTGAGTATTAAGTGTGATACGTTACTTAAGCCTTCCTTTTCATCAGTTTAACTGTTCAGTCTAAAAACGTAGTGATCTTACTTGGTTTTCACAGAATGAGGCAAATAAAATAAAGAAGGAAGCTGAGGATCTCGACCGTCTGATTGACCAGAAGTTAAAAGATTACGAAGACCTCAGAGAGGACATGAGCGGGAAGGAACTCGAAGTAAAGAAACTTCTGGAGAAAGGAAAGATCGAACAGCAGGTTGGTTTGCTGTCCAGTTCCTTCATTTCTTGAAGCAAAATTTGAAACTGTCCAAGCGTGAGCTGTGCCTGTATGTGTCACCACAGTTGGCGGGGCATCAGACCGCGTAGTATTCCAAGGAGGGCTTCCTGCGCTGCCCTAACCTGCAGGTGCCGGCAAGTCTCCTGCTGGTAGCCTGGCGGTGCCCGGTCTGTTAGGAGAGGGGGCATTTGCCTTGGAGGGTCCGTCCTCTCATCTGCCATGTGTTTGCAGACTGCCGACCAACTCCTAGCCCGAGCGGATGCTGCTAAGGCGCTTGCAGAAGAAGCTGCTAAAAAGGGACGAAATACCTTACAAGAAGCCAATGACATCCTCAACAACCTGAAAGGTAGGAAGGGTCAAGTAAGGGGAAATTTGTATGCTTCCTCCATAGGGGTGCGTTCCTGCTCGCTCTCTCTTTTTTTGTTTTTTTTTTAATTTTTACCACGAGATGCTCTGAACATGTGCAATATGAAAGATAATATAGTAGTCCGCCCTTAACATGGGGAATACTTGGCAAAACCCCCAATGGATTCCTGAAACCAAGGATAGTACCAAACCCTATATATGCTATACTATGTGTTTTCCTGTACATATATACCTAGGACAAAGTTTAATTTATACATTAGGCACAGTAAGAATTAACAACAATAACTAAAAATAAAATAGAACAATTATAATAATACACTGTAATAAAAGGAATTGAATGTGAGCTCTCTCAAAATGTCCTATTGCACTGTACATATACAGTGTGGATCCTGGATAAAGGGATGCTTCATGTTCCAGGGGGAACAGAGCAGGGCTGGTGCAAGATTTCATCACACTACTCTGAAGAGCATGCAGTTTAAAACTTATGAATTATTTATTTCTGGAATTTCCCATTTAATATTTTTGGACCATAGTTGACGGTGGGTAATTGAAACTACAGAAAGCGAAACTATAGATAAGGGGGGACTATAGTATAATAAATTCCAAATACCCATCATCCAGATTCAGCAGTTATAATTTTTCCTATATTTACTTCATCCCCCAAAACCCACCTTACTTTTTTATGAAGTATTTCAGAGAAAAATCCCAGAGCTCATTTCGTCTTATCCCTGCATATAAAAAAAATAATAATAAAAATGGAATTTTATTTTGTTAGGATAACTTATATGGCCAAAATATGCCTATTTAGCTGATTTATGTTGGTAAATGGAGATTAATTTTCTCTGCCAATTGTATCTCAGTTTTTTTGTTTTCTTCCTTCACCCAGATTAAAAAAAAAAAAAAAATGCGCTCAATTCACTGTGTGGCTCTGGACTTAACCTCTGATAAAATAGCCACAAGTTCTATACATATGGAAGCTTTATAGGATAGTGGTTGAATGTAGAGTTCTGGTGTCAGTGGATTGGGTTAGAATCCCCAATCTACCTCTTTCTGTCTATCTTCGGGGAATTTATCTACCTCTTTAATCCTCACTTTTCTCACACATAAAGATGATACAGTGCCTGCATTACAGACACATAGAACTCTTAACTCAGTACCTAACACACAGTAAACACTAATAAACTGCAACTTTTTATATTGCTTGAGATGTAGTGATGGCATGCTCAGCACCCTGCATGAAAATACATTTCTCAAGTCAGAATTTGCATTCGAGAAACAGCTGTTCACGCCTCTGAATCTTCCCTGTAGAGCTGTGGGCTTTGTCTTTCTGAGCTTTCAGTCCATGCTGTTCTTCATGTTACTCCCCTGACTGCCATGGCTCATAAAACAAAATCCAGTTGCAGCTCCTCGAAGCGTTGCCCTGTGGGTTTGTTGAGAGCTGAGTTCGAATGCATTCCTTGACCTTGTTTCAGACTTCGATCGGCGAGTGAACGATAACAAGACTGCCGCGGAGGAGGCTCTAAGGAGGATCCCTGCCATCAATCAGACCATAATCGAAGCCAATGATAAGACGAGGGAAGCCCGGCTGGCCCTGGGCAACGCTGCCGCCGACGCCACCGAGGCCAAGCAGAAGGCCCACGAGGCCGAGAAGATCGCCAGCGCCGTCCAAAAGGTGTGTGTGTTCCTCTTCTCGGAACCATCTTTCGCGAGTCATTTTCCAGTTGCTTTCTAGATCCCCAAAGCCCTCGCAGATTTTTTTCCTCAACTCCAGTAGAATTATCTGAAACCATGCTTGTCGTTTATTTATTTACTAAGCCTCGGAGTATGTAACACATTGATGAAGAGGGAGACTCATCGAAAAAGCTCTTGACTCTGAAATTTCTAGTATGTCTCAGTGGCAGGGTCTGAGTTGTGAGGAGGTGGATGGCTTCAGGGACCCACAGAGCCCTCGCCGACAAAAAATGAGGCTCTTCCTTAAATAAACAGTTCTTTAACCTGGACAGTTGACATTTCTTTTTTTTCTTCTTCAGTCTTGTAGAGAGAGCGCTAAGTCAGTACAACTTGCAGGCCGCTCATTCAAGCATATTGCCGTATCTAGCCCCACCCATTCAGGATTTCTGTAGCTGCCTCTGCTGGATTCTTTCTACTCATTGTAAAGAATAATTTCTTTAGGCTGGCATTTTCCTACTTAAAGGTCAACCTATTTGTTTTTTTTGAAAGGAGAGATTGGAGCTGATTCTAAAATTATGTATTTGAGAATCACACACATCTTTTAGTTTCTTTAGAACAGTCAGTTTTGGATTAACTGTATTGTATAAAATACTCGTATTTCAGGATTATGTACATTTCAGGTCTTTTTGTACATTATGATGAACTGCCATGTAGAGCAAGGCCAGCTTGAATTTAAATGTTTTCCAACTGAAAGAATCTAATCAATATGATGTGATGGAAAGTGGACACCATTTAAATGTTTAGCATTTGCTAGCTGTGTGAACTCAACCGAAAATGACAATAATAGAACTGGAAGTTTTAAGGATTAAATAAAAGGAGGCAAAAAGAAACGATAATAAGTCAACTTACAGTACAAATTACTGCCCTGTTCTTTCTGGATCGTCTTTGCGCACTATTTTACAGATTAAGGAGCGGGAGCGTATGTTAGAAAAAGGAAAGCTGTTCATTTGGTTCATTAGCCTTGTTTATTTTGTGCCCAGAATGCTACCAGCACCAAGGCAGACGCCGAAAGGACTTTTGCAGAAGTGACAGAGCTGGATAACGAGGTGAACAACATGTTGAAACAGCTCCAGGAAGCAGAAAAGGAGCTGAAGAGGAAACAAGACGATGCTGACCAGGACATGATGATGGCAGGGATGGTAAGCAACTTCGGCTTCTGTGCTCAAGGGCAAAGCGAAGGGTGTTTAATCAAAGCGTCTCTTTCACATACGCTTCTTTTTTTTTTTTTTTCTTTTTTTTTCTGTTGCATTTGCTAGTCAAGAATTGGGTTAGTAAGCTTACACTGAAGACAAAGAACTTGGATCTTCTGCCCGGTTGTTGCATAATTGTCCTGTCCCAAAGCTACTCTCGGTTAAAAGCAAAACACTGTTTTGCACATTTGAGGTTTTAGGATATTTAAAAGTACGTATTCATGTTTTTGAATGGATCATTCATAGACAGTATAAAATCAAAACGGAACACAAAGGGATGCAATGAAAAGTTCATTTCCTCCCTACTCTTGTTCTCCCAACAGTCTGCTCCCGAGAGGCAAAGACCAGTTTCTTGTGTACAAAGACATTTTTGAAGCTGGCAAAACGTACTAAACTTACATCCAATTTAATTTTTCACCTTTCGTGATCATGTGTGTACATAACACTGTAACAAAATTGACTTACGATGCATGGCCCAACAAAGAACTAGGGCCCATTTTTCTGTTTTATGCCATATTTTATGTTTGAAAGACTTCAGTGGAGTCACAATGGAAGTATTCCTTTCCAGTTCCTTCTGATTACAAACCCCGTAATAACAGACATGGGCTTGTTTAATTGTGTCCTTTCAGTGCAAGGAAGGGACCTTTTTTCCATTCCTGTTAAAAAAAAAAAAACAGGCCCTTCCCTCTGGGTCATTTTCACCCTGGGATGGAAAGGGGAAATACTAAGCCAGTTAATCTAGGTAAAGAAGACTCTAGGGAATTGATCAAATGAAGCATCCCTGTATAAAAACCTTATTTTATTATGCTGTATCTCCTTTTTGTGTCCTCATTTTCGGTACCAAGGTGTGGCTCAAGTGGAAATTCCCGTATAGTAAAATTACGTATTTCTCATATGCTGAGGGTCTCTGGATTTCATCTGTAATATGGTTGTAGACACATTAGATTTAGAGCCTACTGAAAGAAAGAGACGGTTGTGTTCTTTATAAGCTCCAAGAGAGGAGTATAGACTCAATTCCAAGGGTGGAAAGAAGATACATTTTTTGCGTCTTTTGGTAAAATAACTTCTAAGAAGCACACAACACTGACATACACTGTCCCATTTATGTTTGTCAATCCTGAAATAAGCATACGCATTGGGCCAGTGTTGTGTGAGCCTGTAACAACATGTTTTTTTTTAACCAGAAGAGTGCAGGCTTGTGGTTGTTCCTGGAAGTGGGGGCAGTAGGTTAAATGCACTGGTATCGCTCTCGGAGGCCACTCCTAGGTCCTTACCCCTCGCCTCGTATCCACACAGCCACGCCTGTGAAGGCTCAGTAGGAACGGCTGTGATTTGAACAGACGTTAATCATTTATTTGTGAAGGTTTTTTTTCTCCCTTTGCTTTTTTTTTTTTAATTTTCATACTGTTTCTATCTAAAGCTTTTACACTGTCTTGATCCAACACCTAGGAAAAACAATTATGTAGTGTGGAGCTCAAAGCCACTCATGTATCTCCTGACTAGATTTATTTGTGAGAGCATCTGTTTTCTGATATTTAGACACTTCCTCTTCCATGGTCATTTCCTGTGACTCACACACACGTGTATTTATTCAGGTTCCATGGAATTTTCCCAAATATATTTACCTTTGTTTGATTGTTGAATGTAAATTGTATTGTCCCAGTGTGTGTGTGTGTGTGTATGTGTGTGTGTGTGTGTGTGTCTGTGTGTGTGTGTGTGTGTGTGTGTGTGTGCGTGTGTGTGTGTGTCTGCAGGTCATGGAGAGGGAGTTATAGAAGTTTTCTGGTAATAGGACAGTTCCGAGAATAATAAAGTTTTTGAGAATAGGACATTCCTGATACGTCCCTAAGAGTGCCCTGAAGGATATGTTTTGGGTATAAAATGTAATTTTTATGCTCATTCTTTAAAAATAACTTGTTTCTGCTTAATGGGTTTTATTATGAATATACCTCCACGTATTCCTGAGAGAAAGTGAGAAAAGCAGATCATACTGATCTTTGAAATAACAAATACAGTCAGTGCAGGCACACTGACTGCCTATTCATGACTGTTGTAGGAATGAAAAATTGCAACATCCGCAACATGAAGATAGGCCCTCCTTTCTCCACCCCCCCACCCCCCTAAAAGGAAAGAGAGCCTGCAGTGAGAGATTGTAGTTTCATGAATTAGGAAAGGGGAAAGCATATGAAAATTAAATTCGTTGGCTCATTAGGGAAGAAAATAGTTGAAGAAGGTGAAAATATACCATCAGGGCTCTTTGTATCCTTCATCCTTCTCCCCCCATGCAGGCTTCACAGGCCGCTCAGGAAGCTGAGATCAATGCCAGAAAGGCCAAGAACTCTGTCACCAGCCTCCTCAACCTCGTAAATGACCTCTTAGAGCAACTGGGTGAGTAGCCATAGAGTCACTTTACGGTTTGGGGATTCTGATATAGTTGACTCAAAAGCAGATATTATATATACTGTGAATATTATGTGAACTGAATCATCACTTCGGGTTGTATGAATTCAACAGATACTTACTAGGTCCTTCCGTGGACCTAAGAGACTTACTAGGACCTAAGTATTGGCATCTGACTGTGGTCCAAGGACTTGGATGCCCAAGGATGTGCTGCCAGCGAGGGTGGCTCGTCTATGGTCGAGGTTTATGATATAATTGAACAGAGATGATTCTTAGCTCATCCTGCTGGCAGAGTATCTTTCAAGGATTTAAAGTAATAGGATAAAAGAACAGTGAGAGGATAAAAGGATACTTTCAACTGCCTGGAATTCTCTTCATTGGCCACTTTAAAGGATAATCTGATGAGATGACAGTTTTTATGCCAAAAGAGAGAAAAGGCTTGATTTTCCGAGGAAATCTAAGCATACTGACGCGCTCTTTTGATCCAATTTGATAGGGAGCAGGCTTCATTCTAAGACAGACGTACTTTTGTCACCAGCCTTCGTTATAAAGTTGTAGTAACAGTCTAATCAGTGTAGCTTTGCAGCAAGGCATTACATTTTAATTTCCTAGCCTTTAAAGCTTGGTCAGTGTTTTGTTTCGTGGGTTTTTTGGAGGGCTGGAGGGGTGTATATTTTTTATCTGTCTCAGATGTCAAGAATAATAAATTGTGTGCCATCAGATGGATCTTTAAAATAAAAGTAAGCTAGAAGAGGTCGTTTTTTGTGGCAGAAAGAGCTGGATTGTAAAGTCTGTCAGGCTTGGGTTGGAATCTTTGCTTTGTTGCCTGTAAACTGCAAACTTGGACAAATTACTTAGCATCTGCAAATCACTGATGTAAAATGGTCCTGTGGGACGCTAATCAAGTGCTGACTGCTGCGCGGCTGCCTGCTTTCGCTTGTTATGGAAGCAATTCCTTTCAAAAGAACCTCTTTTTTTCTTGCTGATTTGAAAGAGAAGCTTTGCAGAAATGATTCCGGCATTCCAACCCAGGCCATTTTCCATAGGAGAGCTCTGACCAGTGTGAAACTCCTGAGAGCAGGATGTCACGCCCAGAACCAGCCCAGCTTGCCTGGAATCTAAGTGCTGAGGGCTTAGGGTTCCAGCTTAAAGATTCCTACGTGCATTAGATGGCACTATAGTGACACACAGATTACCTATATAAACATGAAAAAGCTATGGTTACCAGATGACATTCCAATCCACAAGTCTAGAACACGGTAGCTATGTATTTAGAAAACATTTCACAAAAACCATTTTCTCAGGGAAAAAAATACCATCCAGCCCAATATTCATTGTATGCCCTCACCCATTCCCGCTGGGTTATGTCAGTGGTGGTCCTTGGTTTACATTGTTTATGCCCCAGTACCACATGAACAATTGGCTCCAAATAGCTAAAACAGAGAAGCCACGTTTGCAGGCCACCTCTGCATGGTGGCAGCGGTCGGGTCTTGTTTATAAAAAGGCTGACGGAGGTACCTGTGCAGGGACGTTATACTTCGTACCCAATGCGTCTGTTCTCTTCTGTGTCCTTTTGGGCTCTACAGGGCAGCTGGACACAGTGGACCTGAACAAGCTAAACGAGATCGAAGGCACCCTGAACAAAGCCAAAGATGAAATGAAAGTCAGTGAGCTCGACAGGAAGGTGTCTGACCTGGAGAACGAAGCCAGGAAGCAGGAAGCAGCCATCATGGACTATGACAGAGACATCGAGGAGATCATGAAAGATATCCGCAATCTGGAGGACATCAAGAAGACCTTACCGTCCGGCTGCTTCAACACGCCGTCCATTGAGAAGCCCTAGTGTCTGCCATTGGGGCTGGAAGGCAGCACTCCCCGACCGGGGAGCCACTGTGAGGCCGCAGTGTGCCTTAACACAAAGATTACATTTTTCAGACCCCCCACTTCTCTGCTGCTCTCCACCGCTGTCCTTCTGAACCAGGAAAAGTCACAAAGTTTAAAGAGAAGCAAATTAAACATCGTGAATCGGGAACAAAGGGTTTTATCTAATAAAGTCTCTCTTCCACTTACGACGCTCCCTTACCCACACTGTCCCTTCTGAGTTGTGTGAGGACGTGGCCCCCTGCGTTTCCGTACAGTGGCAGGAGCGCTTCGTGGGAACCTTGTGTGCCGGGGCTGAGCAAGGAGCCCCCGCTCGCTCGGTGATACCAGCAGATCCTCCGCAGTCTCAGTATTCTTGTTTCTATGAAGGAAAAGTTTGGCTACTCAGAGTAGCATCGTGATGGCCAGTATTTCCAGTCCATAGCTAAATGCATCTACACCTCCTGAAATGCATCTACAAAAAGAAAATGCATCTACACCTCCTGCCCCGCCCCCCTCCTTTTAAGCGAAAGGAACTAACTAACCATCCTGTGCCAAAGGTATCGGTCCTTTAGAATGTCAAGAGCCATCACCAGTTGTGTTAGCTATTTTGAGTATAGGACATGGAGCCATCCACGGGTAAGGATGCAATTATGTGTGACAGTCTCCGGGGGAATCGAGACTGCAGAAGTAGGCTGAACTTTTTCTCATATGTTACCAATTGACTAGGAAGATAAACTTTTTTTCAGATCTTGGGGCAGCTGGTCATTTAAGTCTGGATGGGCAGTTTGTATGCACCAACAGACATCTTTTGATATTCCTATAAGTGGAATTTATACAGAAGAAATAGGGATATGATAACCACTAAAGTTTTTTGTTTTTTTCCAAAATCTACTTCTTAGAGCTTTTTTTAGGATGTTAGTATGGGAGCTAGTGTTATCTGACAGAGAGCAGTTGGTCCCTAACATCTTGACAAACGAAACAAAAGAAAAACAAGTCTCTCTGTCCTAGTCTTTGCTAGCAAAGGAATCAGACCTCGGTACAACTTGTATTGTAAGGATCCCATACACCCATTTTTCTTCCATTGGGAAGAGATGAAACATTTGACCCTCAGCCTCAATTTTCTTCTGACGTTCCCATCTTCTAGAATCCCTCAAAACACGTGGTTTGCCAAATCCTGGTGGCAAATACTTGCACTCAGTACTTCACACAGCTGCCAGACACCATCTAGTTCCTGCACTTTGTGATTTAAACCCACTCTAACCCTTCCCTCTAAGTGCAGAGGGAAGACCCTTTTGTGGAGTTTCCTAGTGGGCTTCTCAACTTCTGCTCCTCAGCCCTGTTGTTTTCTTCTAAGATCACAGTGTGACGTCTCCCTGCCACACAACCCCTTCCTCCTACCAACCCACCACTGAGATTCATATATACCCTTTAACACTATGCAACTTTGTACTTTGCGGGGGAAAGAAACTATTATCTGACACACTGGTGCTATTAATTATTTCAAATTTATATTTTTGTGTGAATGTTTTTTTTTTGTTTGTTTGTTTATCATGATTCTAGAGTAAGGAGTTTATGTAAATATACTTGGTCCTATTTCTAGAATGGCACTGCCTGTTCACTTCTTCTCTCCATTTTTTCTCTTCACTGTCACTACATGTCTGTATACCTCCTCCCCTTCCATCTGCAATGCTTTGGATTGTATCTGTTCCCCCTGCGTTGTTCTTTGCAGCATCCCCGTTCCCACACATGACCACCAACCTGCTTCCCTTCACACACAACCACTGTAAAGAGGTACTTCAAACCTTCTTCCATTGCAGCCCTCGCGACCCCCAACTACGGCAGGCTGTTGCGAGGCTGACGGGACATGGTGAAATGAGGCCATTTCGCTGAAGGTTCAGCAGCAGGGTGGGTCTAGCGAGGCATGAGCTAGAAGGGCCCTTTCTGCAGTGGTTTGAACTGGATGGGTCAGCGTTATAAGCGATTGCGTAAGTACCACGAGCTCGCAGCGTCAAGAAGAGGCCCCCAGAGAGAGTGGGGAGGCCGTGTCATTTGGTCTTCCCCTTGCACACGGGAGTCTCCTCTTGCACACCAGAATTAACTACAGATATGCTGCCTTGGCGTCCCCCTAAGCTTCCAGTCTGCTGCTTCTCTCAGGCTTCTACTAGCCCAGGAGGCATGGCTCTTTCTTGCCAAGTTTTCACATCATTTCCTAGCTAGTTCCTCTTGTTAAGTGGCCACATCCAAACAGAGATTTTGGTCAAGGTTTCGAGAAAAGGACTGAAGACAGACTGCTAAGGTCATTTTCCATCAAGTCTATGGGTTAAATTCACTCCAGGAGGTCTTAGGCCACCGTGAAATTTGTTTGGTTTTGTTGGGTGTTTTTTTCTCTCCTCCATCTGTGTGGTATATTTTTAAACAGAATTTTATTTTTAAAATAAAAGTTCTTAAAAGATGATACCTTAATTACACTCCTGCAATATAGCCATTGTTTTATTGTATAGTTCCAGTTATCTGTATTCTACATAATAAAATTGACAGGTGGCTGCTGCAGAAAGCTGGGTGTCACAGGGAACGCAAACAGCTGTCCCCTAGAATGTTTCCTCTTAATTCCAACTGTGGCCCTTTTACATGTGCCTTCTTCACTTTAGTCGTTTGCCTTAATCTCGACAGTCTTGCTCTCCAGGGTGGTGAATAAAATGCAACACTTGGCATTTTTTTATGTTAAAAAAATAAACCAGTATTTTATTTATAATAAAATCTGAATATTTGTAACCCTTTATATTTGGTGTGGCTTAAGTGTGGTACTGGGTACATACGATGTTTTAAAAGGTGTGATGAAGGTAAAGCTGACCATGTCTTCTTTAGGTTACTTGAGAACAGTGTGTGTGTGTGTGTGTGTGTGTGTGAGAGAGAGAGAGAGAGAGAGAGAGAGTGATTTTTCTTTTACCCTTCTCAGATTGGAGTACTTTGGTATAGTCCAGAGGTGGGCAAGCTTTTTCTGTAACAAGCTCAACAGTAAATATGTTAGGCTTGCAGGCCATCCATTCTCTGTGACAACTACTCCGCTATGGTAGAAGGAAAGCAGTCATGGACAATATGTCAACAAATGAGTGGAACTGTGTCCCGAGTAAACTATTTACAAACACAGGCCATGGGCCTGCAGGCTGTGGTTTACCGGATCCCCTGGTGTAGTCTCAATACTTGATTAATGACTACTGAGGACTATTTAAAAATTATTTGGGCTTCCTAAATGAGCAGCTGTATGCAAAATATGTCATTCCACCTTGTAAACATGCATGTCTTCAGCTAAAGGTATTTTCTTCAGATGATGAGAAATACTCTCAATCCAACATAAAATGGAATAAAAAGAAAAGGTAAGTCCTGTGCTAGACCAGCATGCCAGAAGTAGCTCCTTGGACCTCAACCCATCGGGAGGGCTGACCCAGCGGGAGTAACCTGAGACCAGGTGAGCAATGCTGGAACTACAGTCAGCTGGTAGGCTTTGGTTCCCTCTTTAGTGCTCTGTTTATAGCCCCACATCTCTATAGATGACATGCTACCTTCCCCGTCTTATAAATCATTGTAACTATGTAGCCTGTAAAGAAAAACCTGACCTCTTCCCACTGGACTAGTCCGTTTGTATTCTAGGATCTGTTTCACAGTTACTACGTCAGAGTGATGAGTGGTATTTTAAACACTTGCTCCTGTTCCGTTTGTTATTTCAGGGTCAGCAGCATCTCCAAAGTTGGTACCAGCATAATGTGATGCAAAATATCCTCAAAGGCTTACTCCTTAAATAAACAATCCAACCCCTAATAAATCTGGGATGGAATTCACCAGCTCCGTCCCATTAAGCTCAAAATGGAATCTCTGAAGAAGACCCCTGGGATGGAGGCGAGTCATGAGGTAGAAAAGCAGGTGGCACCTTCTTCCTAAGGTGAGGAAAGACCCAGCACAAAGAAAGATCAAATCTCTCCAGGCCCGTAGCAAGAACATTGTAAATGGTAGGTAATTTTGCCTGTTCACACTGAACAGTTTTAAACGAAGTGAGTATTTAATAGTTGGAGTGTAGTAAGAAACTGTGTAGTTAGTAATCTAGCTTCCAGCATCATCAACTCAAGTGCCTTATGTTTGTACTGAGTCTCCTAGAATGATTATACCTGCTCTACATGAATAAATGAAATTCGAAGTAGAAATCAAATGCACGCTTAAGAAAGGGAAATATCCAGCAGAAGTCCAAAGGAAAGCTAAAAAGTCCCTGATACGGAATTCAGATGCAAGAACATTCAACATTTCAAATGTTGTATAAAACCTCCACATCTTTGCTTTAACTCTTCTCTCTGCCTAGAATGTCCTTGCTTCCCACTCCCCCGTATAGGAAAGCCTGAGGTCAAGTTGTCACCTCCTCTGTTGAAATCTGCGGCCAATCCTTTGTGTCCACCACCCCATCCACCTTGGACTGGCTTCTAGCATGGCCCTTGGACACGTGTCTATAGATCAGGTGTCTGTCACCCACCTCTGACGCCCACCTCCCTCCCACTCCCCAAGACCCTCCTCTGTGTTATTTGTGCCCACGTCCTCAGGGCTGGAAAGCAGAGCAGTCACAGGTTGTCTGAATGGTGTGGAGGTAACCAATCTTTCCCATCTGCCTTTTCTCTCATTCTGTTACTTTTCCCTGCTGTGAGCAGAGAGGGAGGTTTATGGATACTTGTGACTGCCTCCTTCCAACAGCATTCTGCTCTCTCAACACTCCCACCTAAGCAGGGATTTGCAGGAAGATAAGCAAAACCGCTGTCCTTCACCGGATGGCACAGCACACACCACACACATAACCAGGCAGCCAGCAACCAACGGTTGGATCTGGTCTGCACAGCCTGTTCGTCCTACCAGGCTCCCACTAGCCAGTCCCAGAGCTGTGCGCGTGTGTCTGCAAGTTTTTCCCACAGCCCCTTCTCTAGGTATCTCTGGTGTCTGCCCCAAGCTATAACACTAATAATTCCCCTTCTTTATCTCTAACTCCTGGGAATGGTCCCAGTCATTTTAAACAGATTAGTTGGTGTTTTCTCCCGTTTGTATATGTACCTTAGAAAACCTTGTAATAGAAGCCATGAAGGTATAGCTTATGATTAACCTAGTACAGTTTGTTTTTATTTCTATAAAAAGTTGAGTATTGGGTCATGATCAAGAATGCTGTAACCCTCTGTGACAGCATTGTTCCCACAATAATGTCCAAGTCAATTAAAGTGATTTTCTGTGAGACGTGCCTAGTCATACCCTTGAGGACCACCCTTCCATCCTCCTATAACCCTTTTCCACCATGGCTAGTAACAAAAAAATTCTACTTGAACTTCAGATATGTTTCCGGGGCCCATCCCCTGGTGTCTGTTCTTACACTGAGATCCTGTGTCACTGCAGTAACTAAACGCATCAAATTTTGGGCTGTGGCAAGGACTGTTAAGAATTTCTAGTGCAATCCCTTTCTCAATATTCAGGGCCCACCTTCTAGCACATACGATCCTAAGTTTCCTTCCTCTTTTCTGTGAACCGATCTCCGTCACTTCTTCCATGGATGCGTCTTTCCTCTTGAGCAGAGGTTCCTGCAACGCAAGCACAAGTCCAGCCATGAGCAGAAATGTCTGGGAAGGATGTGCTGTCCTCCTGTGGATTACACCTTCCTCGGTTGCTGAGCCAGCGTCCGAGATAAAGGTTCAGGAGAAACAGCTGTGATTTCGGTGATTACATGTTTGGCGCGGTCAGAGAAGTTTGTGTTCCAACTTGCTGATCTCCTCTTGGCTCAGACAGTCTGCTCTCCACACCGTCTCGGTCAGGATGATACAGAGGCTCAGCCCCAGCCAGAGGGAGGAGTTTCACCACATAGATTTTAGATGGGCTGCCCTCTTTAATTAAGTTTCTGAGGACTTGGAAAGGACCCGCATTGTCAAGAAAGTTTGCCTTATATACCATGTTTGAAAAGCCACTTTCGTAATTATTTTTGCTCATTTGCCCCTCATTTGATTAGGGTTTCCATTTGACCCATGAGGAAATTCAAACCGTGGTTCTGTCCCATCCCCCTAACCACTCTTGTAGCCTGTTGCGTTATTCTCTTGCATGATTTTGATCCATTTTCCTTTTAAGAACCTTTATTATATGCATGTATTTTATTACAAGCTTCTTCAAGTCCCTTTTTTGGAGAGATCAAGGCAGGATTTAAATATATTAGGAACTTGCCCACTATTATTAGAGAACCAGTTAGTGGCAGAATTGTGACTTGGAGCCTGATTGGGCCTCAGACAGCCTGGGCCACATACACCACCCAGCTCACACCCTTCTGCGCCTGCTCCTAGCTTTCCCTCCCTTTCTGTTCCCCAATATGGTTCAGGGATAAAGAGCATAAAGCTGGTTCACCCGCCTTTACCACCAGCTAGCTTCCTCTAATGTTACCATCTTGTATAACCATGGTCTATTTAGCAAAACTAAGAAATTAATATTGGTAGACTACTCTTAACTAAACTACAGTCTTTTGCCTGCTTTTAAACACCTTCTTTTTCAAGACCCCCATTTTAAAAGTAATACTGAATTTTAAAACATAAAATGAGAATACTCAGCATTAATACCCAAGCTACGGAGCAACAGGAATGTGGCTTCTGAAATAATTGATTTTACTTTCATAATTCACACCAGACTCCCCCATGTATAACATATCCATAGTTGATTGCAAATAATGTCATTAAACTACTTGCTAAAATGTCCTTAAAGTTTCATAGGCTATTTGTAAAGATCCAGCAGAATGAACATGTCAGTTCACAATAATACACCACATAGTTGAGTATTTATTAGAAATAGGAGATTTACTTAGTACAAAGGTTACATTATTTTTTGTTATTACATAGTTTTACACTTACAGAAAAAAATGGCAAGAATAGTACAAAACACTCATTGATACTCTTTGCCCAGATTCCCTATATGGTAATATTTTAATATTTTACTACATTTGCTCTTTTGCTGCTCTTGCTCTGTTTCTCTTGTTCTCACTCTTTGGAGAGAGAGAGAAAGAGAGGAACAGAACTGTTTCAAATTGCAGACGTGTTGCCCCTCTACCTATAACGACATCAATGTATATTTCCTAAAGACAGGAAACTTTCTTACATAACTACAGTACAATTGTCCAAACCAGGAGATTACCGTTGATACAATGCTGCTATCTACAGCTATCATTCAGATTGTACCATTTGCGGCCCCAAAGATGTCCAGCGTCCTAACCCCTAGAATCTGTGCATGTGTTAGGTTACACAGCAAAGGGGAATTAATGTTTCTGATGTGAATCAGCTGCTCTGAAAATAGAGCTATTACATTGGATTATCTGAGAGGGTCAATATAATCGTAAGGATTCTTGTCATTGGAAGAAGGAGGCAGAAAAGGAGGTGAGAGTGATGCAAGGTGATAAGAACTTGGCCCATGTTGCTAACTTGAAGATGGAGAAAAGGGGAAGGAGCCCAGTAAGTGTGCACAGACTCTACAAGGTGGAAAAGGCAAGGGAATGGATTCTCCCCTAGAGCCTCCAGAAAGCCCTGCTGACACCTGGATTTTAACCCAGGAGACCCTTATCAGACTTGTAACCTATAGGAAATACAAGATAATATTGTTTTAAGCCACTAAATTTAGGGTGATTTGTTACACAGCCATAGAAAACAAATACACCATTTGTCTCAATAATAAAGAAAATATGAAATCATGTCTTGTGTTCAGTAGTCATGCCTTTTTCATGTCCCTTAATCTGGAACAGTTCCTGAATCTTGCTTTCTATTTTATGACATTGACATTTTTAAAAAATACAGTTATCTTGCAGAATGTTCTTGGTCTAATGTTTTCTTTTGATTAGATTCAGGTTATATACTTTTGTCAAGGAGATAATAGAAGTAAAGCTGAATTCTTTTCAAATCAGGAGGCACGTAAGTTATTCCTGGCAATGTTAACTTTGACATTTGATGTGGGGTGTGTGTGTGGGGGGGTGCCTTCTAGCTTTCTCCACCGTAAAGTTACTCTGTTATCCTTTGGAATTAATGAGGATCTTATGAGGAGATTCTTTGAGACTATAAATATCCTGTTACTTTTTATACTTTTACCGACTAGTTTTAATATCCATTGATGATGGCTGCCAAATGGAGATTTCCTAATTCCATCATTCTTTCTATATGTAATAATTGGCATTCTACTGTGAGGTAGAGCTTTTTCTTCTCCTCTATTTCATATATACATATATGCATATATGTATATATATATATTGATTTATATCATTTTAGAGTCATGGATTCCTGTTTTATTTAATGATAATGAGTTACAATAAGTTGTTCTTGATATTTATTTTGACTCTTAAATGTCCTATAGTTGGCCAGTGGGAGGGAGTACCTTAAAGCTGGCCCCTGTGACCTTTTGATACATCCCATCAATCTTTGAACGTGGTCTTACTTTTGGCACATCAAGACATTTCAGGTTCATCTAGTATTTTCTCTGCCCTAATCCTAGAATCAGCCACTTCTCCTAGGAGCAAAATTAGGTTTTGTTAATTTTCGAAATGCTAATAGTCCCCACCACCAACAACAACAAAATAGACCATGAAATGAATGCAAAACTGAAAAATGGTGCTGACTTTTAAGCAAATAGTTCATTAAGCTAGTTGGCTGTAGGCAACCAGGACTGTTGTCTCCCCACAGATGGCTGCCTGTTTTATGCATTATCGACAGATAGTTTTGGAGCACCCATTGCTCTTGCAGCCCACCACTGGTACCTAAGGGGTTAACATGGTGACAAAGGCAATTATTGCTACTTTGAGAAAATTACTTAAGTAGGGAGTCAAGAAAACAAAACATAAAAATCATACAAACAAAAACAGAAGAAGCCATATCTCATAAAACAGGAATATATAAGCATGTTGGTAAACAGATGCCCAGGGATGTTTTATTTAACTGTCTACTTTATATGTAATATACGCACGTATTTTATATTTTTTATATTGATATATTTCTAAAATTTATAAAAATATATAATGTATATTTATATAAATATATAAAACAAATGAATGCTCAGGACTGTTCATCACTGGAAGTCTCTGAAGGACAAATTATATTTGTATGACAGGGCATATTTTTAGCTAAATTTAACTAGAATGCAATCTGGGAAATGGGCTTGTGGACACTGAGATGAAAATGCATGGACAGAGAATTCGCTGATGTGCAACTGAGTGGTTGGGTTTTCCTCCCATCCATTGCTCTCTGTGTATTAAGGTTGTTCTGGAACCCCAGCCCTATGGTCTCTAACCCCAGGGAGAACTCTTGTGCTCTGTGTTCATTTTCCACGTTCCAGTTTTTGATTGATTATTGTTGGCTGCTTTTGCAGTGTGACACTGTCCTTCCATAAGATACCATGGCAGATTATTTGTTTCAAACTCTCATTGCTTAACTGAGGCTGTAAAGAAGTGCCTGGTCATTAATCAGGGTCCAGAGTAGAAAGATCTTGCAATGTTGAGATCACAAAGGTAGTTACCAAACAAACCATTGTTAGCCTATTGGTGTCTCTGTAGAGTCTAAGAGAGAGCTGGCAAAAACAACTGTTGTAGCTTTATTGTGCTCTTGTGCTGACCTTTATGAGAGTGGAATATGTGATAAAGTGAAGCTTGTGTTCACATAGCACTGTGGCTTCAGAACATCTCCTCGAGCAGTGGTTCTCAAAGTCAGGCCCTGGGAGCAGCCACCTCTGCTTCGCCTGGTAACTTCTTAGAAACGCACATTCTCAGACCCCACCCCAGACCCACTGAATGAGAAATTCAGGGGTGGGGATAGGGCTGCAATCTGTGGTTTAACAAGCCCCATCCAGGAGATTCTGATGCTAACTAGAGCATCAGAGAGTGTTATGTCGTGGTTCTCAACAATTTTCCCCCTTGTGTTATAACCTTCATTGCTGGTACATCCTATGTGTCTGCATGTTGGACCCAACGAGGCATCATCTTTGCTTTCAGCTCATCTTGCTAGGAAACAGTTTGTCACATCTTTGAATTGGGAAGAAAGAAGTTCACTGCGTACCTGTGCTAATCACAGAGTTAGAGGTAGCCAGTCTTAGCTCTTTTCTGTTCTTCTTAAAACTACCAAGAAACTCTAAGTATTTTATTAACTTCGAATGGGTGAATTAGTCAAGACATTCCATCTATAGAGTACACAAGCCTTCTTTAAAAGTAGGTGGAGACTGAAAGATCTATTTTTATAATCTTTTAATATAAGTATTGTCATTTCCAGTTGATTTAACCACTTTCCCCAAGATCTTCTAAGTAATAATTTCTGTCAACTAGCTGTGAACAGACCAAAAGATGATGATGGACTAGACTAGACTTTTTATGATTCATCATTACTGTCCAATGCTATGAATTTGGTGAGCTTGCTCTGAATGGTTCCTCAAGCATAAAAGACAGCCCAGTCGTCAATGGTGGGAGATGCATTTGAAATTAGGGTACCCAGCAAATATACCTGAAGACATCAAAAGAAGTTCAAGTTCAACCTTAGGCCCTATCAAGTGGCCACAGTTCATGGGCAAGTTCACTGTATGCCCTCAGTTAAGTCTCTCTACCTTGCCTGTAGGTCCCATAAATGGAGCTGGCACAACCTCACAGAGTGGTTCACCTAAATGGGTACATATGTGAAACTAGACATTTAGTATAGTCAGGTCAACTAAGTCTTTGTGGGGCCAGGCGCTTGTACAATTTGGGGCCTTCTTTTAAAAAATATATAGGATCATGAATGCAAAAGTAAGTACAGAGCTGGGAAGGGGCTCAGGAGCTCTTTCACCTCCACACGGGAAATCCAACGACAGTAGAGCTGTTATATTTATTTTAAGCCGGGGAAGGCAGAGCAGTTGTTTCCTTTATGTCACTGTGTCATTGGGCGTGTGCATTACTGGACTTCCTTTCCAGGGCAGACACCTCAGCCACCGCGAGAACCTGTTTGCTGTGCTCATTGCATGACGACTGTGGGTGCGGCTCAGATGGGAGTGCCCAGCCCCCAGAATGCGCCCAGAGGCTGCAGAATCAGACTCCTGCAGAAGGAAGAGAGAGCGCCCCAAGGTGTGGATTCACTGGGGCAACGGGGCTTGGCTTGACTGAGCAAAGCCTTAGCTGTTCTCTTCATGGAATGTTTTTATCTCATAAATGGAAGAGGCAAAACTCACTTCTTAAACATTGCTTCTTAAAATAGAACTCCCTCCACTCCTGTCTTCAGGAAAGTGCATACCAGAGACAGTCCGATCCTGGAGTCGTTTGGAGTTGCTGTCACGCCCCAGCCTGCTCTGAGCGCACACTGTACTTAGAACATACACTCTGGACAGCAAGGGAGCAGTCCCTGATGTTTCAGGCAAAACCTGGTGCTCGGTTTGTGTTTATTAAAACAAAACAGCAACAATGACAGAAGCAAGGTTATGTCAGTGAGTTAAAAGATCTGAACTCTTAAGCTCACCCTTCTGAGTCCATTTTTCTGGAGCCTGTGAGATGGTGGAGGATAATAATAGTGTCTTTTATTTAGGAGCCCATTTCACTGGAGACCCCAGAGAACCCTGTGGATATTTGCTCTCGTAAGTGGCACTGTGAAGAATATTCTTGGCAGAAAACACTGAGAGGAGCTTCAATTTAGAACTAGAACACCCCACTTAGTTCCCTTTATCAAAGGAAAACGATTTTTGGTAGTTATCGATCTAGTAATGAAACAATAGAAGCAATGCATGCCCACCTAGCACACTGAGAGTCTATTCTGTGACTTTCCGGAGTAACCTAGGGGAGAAGCTTGCCACCCTCTGAATGATTAACACAAAGTTACCTCGGCCTATGCCAGCATCTGCAATAGGGCAGCTCTAGTTCTGTTCGTTGTGTTAATAGTAAGCAAATTTTTAGCAAGTTTTCCTTACTGACTCTCAAGATAAGAAACTTTGATGACGTGTCCATTTTACATCTCTATACTAAGCTCCTCTGTGTGATGGCCTGTCCTATGTGGTAGGGACATAGCAATATAGAAAGCAAAAAACAAAAAACAAAAACCCTGCCCTTATGGAACTTACATTCTAGTGGGGGAGGCCTAATAAAAGATGGATGAAATACGTAAGTGTTAGCTAACCATGTAGCATTTATAGATGAGAACAAAAATGAAGAACACAGAGATTCTACCTGGCAAGTGACACAGCCAGGCCTTCAACTCAGGCAAACTCACTCCATCACCTACCTGTATCTCAACCACCATGTTACATAGCCTCTCAGTGGCTCACCAATGTCTAGTAGGGTAGAAAGTTCTACGGAGAAAAATAAAGCAGGAAAGAAAAGAAAGTGTTTGGGATGTGGGATGCAGCTTGCAGTTTTTATACAAGATGGTTGAGAACGTCTCACGAAGAAGATGGCATTTGAGTAAAGACCTGGACCCCATGGAGAGCTGGGGATATCCAGGTCGAGGTACTAGGAAGTGTGATGTTCCCAGAGCGGAAGCGGCCACGTGGCTGAGGGTGAGGGAGAAGGAGGACAGGGAGGTAAGAGGGGATTCGAGGCGGGCAGGACACACAGTGCACGGTGGTGAGGCTGTGACAAGGACGTTGGCCTTTGACGGAGATGAAATGCCATCAGAAGCTTTTGTAATAAGGTGTGACGTGATGTGAATTATACTGTAATAGGAGTGGTCTGGCTGTGGTAAGGTAAACTAAGGGGGTGGGGGGGGGCAAGGACCAAAGCAGGGAGATGAGATAGGAAACCATCACAGGAATCTCTGCAAAATCTGAGGAGGGCTTGGCTTACGGCGGCGACTGCAGTGGAGGTGATGAGAAGTGGTCCAATGCTGACGATGATCTGAAGGTTGAGGGAGATGGCAAGACTTGCTGTGAGAGAAAGAGTCAAGAATGACGTTCGGGTGCTCGGACTGAGGGCCCAAAGCATGGGACGACTGAGCCGAAGAGGCATGAGGACAGAATGTCAGGAGCTCCGCCTTGTATTACATCGGGAATGTTAATTACCCTCCCAAATGGATATTTCAATTAGGCAGTTGAATATGAGCCTAAGAATTCAGGGGAGCTGTGCAAGCAGAGTAAAGATGAAATTTTAAAGTCATCAGCGGATATGCTTACAGCTATGAGACTAGCTGAGAAAACCAAGGACGCAAGCGTAGATGGAAAAGAGATGAAGTCCATGGCCTGAGCCCTCGGTGCCTTCTTCTGTGTGAAGAGGGCACTTCTGTGGTAAGAGGTCAAAAAGATGAGGAAGAACCCTCAAAGGAGACCAACAAGGGATGACTTGTGTGGTAGAAGATAAGCCACATGAGCACATGATGTCCTGGAAACCAAGAAAAGTGTTTAAAGGAGAAAGGAACAGCCTGTTATGTCCAATGATGCTGATAGATCCGTGAAGATGAAGACTGAGAATTAGCCATTGGGTTTTACGACATGGCCGTCCCCAAAGGCCTGGGCAGGGACAGGTTCAGTGGAGTGGTGGAGACAAAGGCCTGATAGCAGTGGGTGGAGAAGTTTCTTGAAATCTAACAGCAGCAGCTTCAAGAGAGAGGGGTAGGAAAGAAACCAGAGAGTGCCAAGTTTGGACAACTCTTTTGATGTTGATAAGGGACACAACTCTAAAAGGAGGCAGAAAAATAGGGCAGAAGCTAAATTAACTTCTCTAATGTGGGCTCTTATTTATTTTTTTTAAGATGGGAAAAATTCGGAAGATAAAGAAAAGCCAGTGATGCAGGAGAGAGAGTGAAGAATTCTTCTCCAGAGGGTGGAGTGCTGTCCTAGACAAGGGGAAGGAACGAGTCCTCCTGCTGGCCTTAGGTGAGGTATGTCACCGCGGGGACAGTGAAAAGGTGGGCAGGCTGTTGGACGTGGCGGTACAAGCTTCTCTTTTGGGTGCTTCTATTTTCTGAGTCTTCAGAAATAGATGTTAGCAGAGAGTGAGATGGGGGAGGAGGTGTGAGAGGTGTGAAGAAAAGGGGAAAGTGTGAAATAGTCTTCAAGAAGGATGGGAGAGCCAATGGGAAGGATCGGGAAATGGGGTCTGATTGCTCCGAGCCCGACTGGGGTTCATGAGCATGGATTCATCATGTGACAGCAAGTTGCATGTGGTTGTCTAATGGAATTCTAAGGGAGGGATTCTCATGACTGACCATGGCTTTGGAAATGGGTGAGGAGGGCTAGGAGGGCGAGAGGGGGTGGGAGAAGCACACAGGTGGTAGGTTCAGTGGATTGTAGGTCCCGGGGGGATGAGGTATTATTAAAGTTTGGGCAGTAGAGAGACTGACTTTCAAAAATCAGAGGTGGTGATTAGAGATTGGGTGTTTGCAAGTGAGGTTGTGCGAGAGGTGCCGTTACGTGGAATGACAAGAGCTAAATGTGATTGCAGGAGTGAGTAGGCTGTGTTCTTCTAGAGAGTTTGTTTGGTTAAGCAGTCAGATTTGTCTCTTTCAATCCTGTCCCTATTGAACCCAGTTTAGTAAACTGTCCACAAGCTTTATTTCTCAAATGAAGCTGAATGAAATCACTGGTAGCCCGTAGACCATGAATGACCCATCATGACTCACAAATGCCCTGGCTCTCTACATCCTGTACACAGACACATGACTGGGACATCTGTTGAGACTCCTTGATAGAAAAGGATGGGTTTGAATCCCCAGTGAAGATAAACATACATATTTGGGGTTGATGAAGCACACGTGAGTAATTTCTGAAAAGCCAGTGGTTGAAGAGGGGATATTTGATTGCTCTGATCAAATGTCAGATTACTGCATTTTTATTTATTTTTTTTGTGTGTGGTTGCCATGGCCTTCTTTTATGTGTACGTCACTGGAAAGTATGTGAAACCCATTTACCCAGGAATCCCTATTCAGAACCTTTCATTTAACTGGATTTTTTTTTTTATTAGCAATTGAGTTCATTGACAAGAACAATATCTCAAGAATATAAATTCATATAAATTATCTCACTGGAAAAAAAAGACAAAGAACTATCTAAAATTTCGAAGTGAGGTCAGAGGATGGGCAAAAATTCAGCTTACACTGTATCAACTGTAGTGCTGAAGAGTAAACATAATAGTTAAGAATAATCAAGATCCAAAATGTTCCAGAAAGCTGATCATAATCATGCCTTAGACAATGTGGGTGACACAGAGAGGGCACCTATTTGTTCAATGAAGGCATGAAGGCCTTAATCTGGAAAGGGAGTTGCCATAGTTTAGAAAAAACCGTTAGCAGGAGTTTCGTTAACGAGAAACCATATTCAACCCCAACATCTTCTTTCCTGAACTTTCTGTTTCGTCAGGGACTCTCCATTTGCTGCGTTTATAGGAAACGGAAAATTGAGGAGGCTCTGAACGGGCCAGGGTCGTTCCTTTTAAAAATATTTACCACGGTTACATGGGAGCTGGTCAAGGGTATTTTTTTTCCTTCTGCTCATTTTAATGGCCTGAGGTAATAGATCAAAATGAGGGCCTCAGGTGTTTGTGAAAGCACTGCAGGACAGGAGAGGACAGGATCCAGGCCTCTACCACTGGGAACAGATGCTGCTCTATGCTATGCAATGGGTGGGTTTCCAAAGCAATGTGTCATCACTGTGGAATGCTGCCACCAGGGCTGTGCCCAAGTTCAGGGGGAGTAAAAGGAACCTGCTGAGTACATTCCAGGTGTCTCTGTCTTGAGGTAAATTTTGGGGAAATGAACAAATACCCGCTTATTTCTGTAAGCCTATGCTTTGGAAGCCAATTTTGAATTGCTTTAAGACCAAACAAAAAAAAAACAAAACAAAAACATCCTGATAGAATGGAAACAAAGGTCACTGAAGTTTGATCGGACCAAACAGATATAGAAACCTTATAGGCTGATCCAACAATCATCTTCGGCCATTTTCCTTCAAATAAACAACCCCAAACATGTACTTTTTTAGCTTTACTAAGAAGTCTTTCTAAGGAAAAGTTCAAATGGATTTTCAGCTACCTCGCCAATTATTCTAATTGTAATCATTCTACTTCTAAGACATGGAATTTATTCTCAAGTTGTGTGGTGGTGGTGGTGGTTGTGGTGGTGATGGGTGTGTGTGTGAGAGAGAGAGAGAGAGAGAGAGAGAGATTTTTAAGAGCATGTTAATGCTAGATCAATCTAAAGATTGTGTGTTAGCAGAAGCATAGAAATAGCTTCCTTTTTGAGAAGGAGCAGGCGTCATGCCTACAAAAGGAACCTCCAAATGGCCTGGAAGACTGAAAGCACATTTTCAGGACATGCTGAGGTAACCAGTTCAAACTTGCCAAAGGCTGCTTTTCCTCTTGGCTCATAGCTTTTCATTCATATTGGCTTTGACCATCCCACTCATTTTATTTTTAAGTCCTTATTCATTTTCAGGCCTTTCCGTATAGGGTTAGCAAAGAATTGCTAATTCCAGAGCTGGCATTTGTTGACTAGAAGAAGATTAAGTCAGGTTTTAGAAATCCTTATTTTTGTCATATGTCCCCCATGCCCAGTTGGGAACACTCCAAATATGAATGTCTAATTACAGAAAGTGGTGAGTTTTAAGGACATCAATTTAGGGGAGGTTGGCTTTAGACTATTTTTCAGTGGTGCTTGGTAAAACTGAACTCATTCAAGCAAAGATTAGCCTAGAAAAATTGCTTGAGAAAAGACAAGTCTCCCATGCAGAAGAATTTCAAATAATTTATGTATACTCTGCCCTCGAGGAGATGGAGAGTAACTCCCACTCCTTAATTGTGGGCAGCGTGTAGTGACTTCCTTGCAAAGAGTCCAATATAGAAAGAGGGAGAAAAGAGTAACTTTACAGTGGAGAAACCTGGCAAACGAGACCTCAGCCAGGTGATCAAGGTCAACTTACGCTAATATCATGTACCTTTGATACGATGAAATGAAAATGGCATGTACCTTTGTGGTCTTCCTCCCCAGAACTACAGTCTAATGATGAGAAAAATATCAGACAAATCCCAGTTGAGGGACATTCCACAAAACACATAACCAATACTCCTCAAAAGTATCAAGGTCATCAAAATATGAACAGTCTGAAAAACTCACAGCCGAGAGAAGCCTAAGGAAACATGACTAGTAAATAATGCGGTACCCTGGATGCAATCCTGGAACAGAAAAAGGCATTAGGTAGAAATCTGAATAAAATATAAACGTTAGTATCAATGTTGTATTAGTATCAATAGTGTTAGTATCGATAATGTATCAATATTGGTGCATTAATTGTAATAAATATAGCATTCTAATGTAAAATGTAACAGGCGAAACTGGATGTGGGGTATATGGCAATTCTCTGTTATACACTCAATTTTTTCAATAAATCTATATAGATTTACTAAAAAATCAAATAAAAAAAATTTTTTTTTAATCACTTGACTGAATGGTAAACCCCACTGGTGTCATAGAGTCAGTCTGATGCAGAAAGTCTGACCATGAATCGGGCAATTTGGGCCATCAGAACCCTGTAAATATGGACAACACAAACACACAGCGCTGTGAAGAGAAGTATGTCCCAAAGCTCTCAGCTTCCCCATTTGGGACCCTTTCCCCTCGTACAAATAAGAGCCAATACTTACAGAGTCTACTGTGCTAGGTTTTCAGTCCATTTATTGCCTTTCACCTTTCAGCAGCCAACCCTGTGAGGTAGGTGGACGCTATTGTTACTATTTTATCCGTGAAGAAAATCAGACCGAGAGAATTCAAGATCACTGCACTTGTAAGGGTGGCTGAAGCTGGGATAAAACCCCAGACAGTCTGGGCCCCAGAGCCAGTGTTCTTTTAACCTCTATCGTTTGTGTACTTTTCTCCCCCATTCACACCTTCTCTTCCGGGAATTCAGGGCCTCCTACTCTCCTCAACAGGAATTCTCCTTAGGATATTAATGGCCAGAGTTATGGCGACCCATGGTGTCAGCTGTACTGTGTGGACTTGATAGAGAAATAATGGAGGTGGGGTGGGTGCCGTGAGCAGGGCAGGAAAGCTTGACTCTCTGAAGTCATGCCTGGTTTCTAATTACAGCGTTGGCAGGGATCCCACACTCAGATCTCCGCAGAGACTTGGGGTGATACTGTCTCCCATCCTATAGTCTATTTTAGCCATAAACCTAATGTTGTACCCATCTGATGTCTTGGAAACAACCCAATCTTGGGGCATTTTCAAGTGGTTTTTGTAATGAGCATTAGCAAACCCACAGGTGTGCCTAAATGAGGATTTGTGACGCTGAGCATGTTTTCCCAGCCCTGTACTTCAGAAAGGTTGGCTCCCTTTTATTTACAAAATAAGGTGAAATTGTACGTACCAGCCCAAGTGAAGAGATGTGAATTCTCTTTCATGTTTGCAAAAGATGTATATGAGGCATTGAGAAAGCAATTTGAAACAGCAACTTCTCAAACTCTGCCCTTTTTCATAAATGGGCAGAAAGTTCACAACTTAACAAAAACCCTTCAAAAGGCTAGTCAAAGAATAGACCCATTCAGTAACTTCATAAAGATAGGGGGCTGAAAAAATAAAATATTCCATCATGACTTCCTGCTAGAAAAGTCAAAGCTAATTTAGATCACTTGGAGGGGAGACTGTACTGGTGGAACCAGCCATGGCATGTTTTAAAAGTTCCCCGGGGTGTGGGATGGTGACCGTTTTCCCCCTCTCCCTTTGGTTATCTATGTTTTCTAATGTTTCCACAGTGAACATGTATTGCTCCTGTCACAACAGAAATCAACAAGAAAAACTACTGAAAAAAGAAAGGTTTGCTTGCTGTTTTGGCAGGAAATCGCTTACCTGGAAAAAATCACGATACGAATGTCAGCAGAGTTTCTTCCTGTGACTGACCGGGCATTGCAAAGCAGTCCCCTGGTTTGTGGGAGATTTCTTCTACAACTGCAGCAGGACTCTGGAGAATTCCATTTAACACTGTTAAATCTGGAAGAGAATTCAGTAATCTGGTCCCATGGAATTAACAAATAACTTGAAGACGACAGAGGAATAAAAAGAAAAAAAAAAAAAACATACAGGCAAGGTTGGAACACAGATCACTGAAAGGAACTGTTATCAATGAATCTAGAAGAGAGATAAGTCAATGGGCTTCAAAAACAAAGTCTTTCATTTCAAAGCTGCTGTGTTTATCTATTTTCAGCTCAGGGAAAAACAAGAGGGAAAAAAATCCCCTTAGGTTGACATGTGAGGGACTTACCCTGACCCCACTGGGTCCAACTTTCTCTCATTGTGTCATGAATTAGGGGGCTGGAATCAGCTCCAAAGCGGGCCCATGTTGACCCAAGCCAGAGGTTGGCAAACTTTTTCTGTAAAAGACCAGGTAGTAGTAAATATTTGAGGATGTATGGGGCCTGTGGTCTCTGTTAGCAACCACTGAGCTCTGCTGTTGCCGTGCAAAAGTGTAAAAGTAGCCATGGATAAAAGGTAGAGGAAGAGTGTAGCTGTAATAAAACTGTACAGAAGCAGCGGGTGGGCAGGATTTGGCTCGCCATGTTTGCTGACCTCTGGCCTACGCCCATCACACTTCGCTCATCCCTCTTTCCAGTGATTAGGGTACTGAGGCTTAAACCAATCAGTATAAAGCATTTTCCTGGTGATACTTATTGGTTCAGTGGCAAGCATATGAGCTAAATTGGCCTTATGAAGAGGAAAGATTTTTGTTTGAAGTTTGGGGGAGAGGGATTTGATCTCTTCCCCCCTATATGAATAAGGAAGCATATAACCCTGATTGTAACTGGCCACCAGTCTACAACCATGAGGGGAACCAGCCTTCAGATGAAGTGGACTCTGGATGATGGAAGAGAAAGATAGAACTTGCCTCCTTGATGGTATCATTGGACCACAGGATAATTTAACCCTATTTTCCACTCAAACTCTGGATTTTCGATTATGTGAGCCTATAAATTTGCTTATTGTAAAAACTACTTTGACATGAGCTTTCTATTCCTTGCAGCTAAATGCATCCTCGCTGATGGAAAACTTAGAAGTTTATGACTGCAAGTTTGCAAACTCTAAAAAGAATGGATACCTGTTTCTATAAAAGTTCTTTTCCAACATTAAAAATAAATGTGAAAAATAGGAAATAAAACTGCAATAACTTTTTAAAAAATTACCTAGATTGGTGAGTGTGGGTGTTCCAGGGGGCGGCAAACGCTTGATTAAATGAGTAATTTATGGACTATCAGGGTTGGAGGAAACTTTTCTGTGTTGAGACTAAGAAGATGGATGCCAAGAGCCACTGAGAATCTGGACTGTCTCTCTCTCTTCCAGTAATACTGTCGGTCTTAAGTGCAGGTCTCTTTATTTCATCATTGTCAAGTTCTAAACATAAAGTAGCAGTTTTCAAATGCACATCTAAAACTGGAAGATTGAAAATGATCGTACATCTTAGGCCTCGATGAAAAGAGTTTATATAAAAAACAAAACAAACAATAAACCACTTGTAAAATTTAAAACACAAAAATGCTTTTCGTAAGGAGCATCTCATTTTGAAGTTTAATGTTTGTTTTACCGTTCTTGTTATAATTATATGTCATTCTTTTACATTCATGTTAGTCTCTCTTAGTTGTATGGGTTTATAGCTTTGGTGATCTAGGCTATTATTTTAATAAAATGAGGGAATTTGAGTGTTAGAATTGTTTTTCTCCCAAGCAGGTCAAATCTCACCTTTCTTTATCTCAGTTTAAACATTAATTATGAGGGAAATTACATCTTATCTAAATTAAAAATGTTAGGAAGATGACTGTAAACTGTGCCATATTCAAATGTAAGAAGCTTTTACGATCTCTGTTTGTCAAGACGTTCATGAGACAGACGCTTCTCCCAACAAGACATACAAACGGCCAACAGATACATGAAAAGACACTCACCTTCACTACCTATTAGGGAAATGCAAATCAAAACCACAATGAGACATCACCTCACACGTGTTAGAATGGCTATCATCAACAAGACAAATAATAACAAGTGTTGGAGAGGCTGTGGAGAAAAAGAAACCCTCATACACTGTTAGCAGGAATGTAAATTGGTGCAGCCGCTATGGAAAACAGTATGGAGGTTCCTCAAAAAACTAAGAATAGAATCACCATATGACCCAGCAATCCCTCTCCTGTGTATCTACCACAAGAGTCTGAAAACATTTATCCATAAAGATAAATGTATTCTGATGTTCATTGCAGCATTATTTACAGTGGCCAAGACACGGAAACAACCAAAGTGTCCTTCAATAGATGATTGGATAAAGAAGATGTGGTGCATATATACAGTGGAATATTATTCTGCCATAAGAAAAGATGAAATACTGCCATTTGCAACAACATGGATAGATCTTGAGATTATCATGCTACTGAGCAAAATAAGTCAGACAGAGAAAGTCGAGAACCATATGACTTCACTTAAATGTGGGATGTAAAACTAAAAGGAACAAGACAAACAAAGAAACATAAACTCATAGACAGAGACAACAGTTTAGTGGTTACCCAGAGGGTAAGTGGGGAGGAGGGTGGTAGAAAAAGATAAAGGGGGTCAAATATATGGTGATGGAAGGAGAACTGATTCTGGGTGGTGAGCACACAGCATGATATATAGATGATGTATTATAGAACTATACACTTGTAACCTATGTAATTTTACTAACCATTGTCACCCCAATAAATTTTAAAAAAAGCAAAAACGTTCATGAGAAAGCTTGAAAAAAACCTAAAAAGCAACCAAAATCATCACCAGGGCAGATTACTAAATGAGTCTAAAAGCAAAGGGACATATAGATAAAGCTTATAAAAGCATAAAATATTGGGAAATGGTGAAAATAAACTCTCGTTTAGCAAATTCAAAGTACTAGAACCAAGGCCAATTAAGAGGTCCTTTTAATAGAATGAAAGAAAGTTGATTTTATATAGCAGATCAAAAACTTCCAGAAAATATAGTTAAAAGAGAGAGTTGGTTAAGTGTACAGATGCTAATTCTATAATATCCTAATACGTAAATTTTAGGATGTTTTGGACTTTACCCCTAAACATTTAAGATTAGTGTTATGGAGGCAACCGGCCCCCAAAACGTCTCCCGTGCTCCTGTATGATCCTGCCTAATTCGGTGTAAGAAGTTGTCCATCCAAATCAGAATGGCCTTTTATGTATTATTTCTCTTCTGGCTCCGTCTGTGTTCCGGAGGGAAAATCAACATTGTGGTTGACTGGTTAGACAAGATCTGAGTCTGAAAGGAAGTTCATGAAACTAATTTTTATTAATGTAAATTGATAAAGTTGATAAGGCTTTAGGAAATTTCAGCAGGAAAGATTAGAATGTCGATAGTGTTGGGACAGTTACCTCTCAGATGGTTTCTCCATCAGGCCCTGAAGGGGTCTGAAGATTTGGAATTACTCTCTTCTTAGAAAATGTTGAAGGTAAGATTAAAACCTGAAAACCACACCAACCAGATAAAAGCCACACTTTTTACTCAAAAGGAGATTTTCTACCTAGAGCTCAAGTAGTACCAGGGGTGCCAAGAAAATATATACACGTGACTTGTATTCATCCTTTGTTATCGGTATATATTATTACAATTTTAATACAGGTTTTTATTCTTAAAATGTGTATACATTATTTTGACACCCTCTGCATATCTGTGTGTGTGTGTGTGTGTGTGTGGTGTAAAGTCTTCTGAGGTACGCAAAATGCAAAATGTATTCAATTCCATATAAACAATTCTGCTGAAAAACCAAGTAGTCGTATTCTGCCTTCGCTGAGATTGTCTAAATTACTTCCGAGGGTTGTATTAATCATGGACCCTGAGATAATTAAACAGCAAAGCATTAGCAGCTTTGATAAAACAATGGCAGTTAACGCTTGCTCTGCTGTGTGTTTATACAGAGAAAAGCAGAACATTGAAACAATTGTCCAAATAATTCAGGCCTACAATACCTTCACCTAAAATAGCTAGATACTTCAGGGAAATGTGTCATTTTGGTTTAAGTTGTCTGAAGCGCTGCATTAATTCTCCTGCTAAATCGAAGTAGACGTAGTGAGGCTATGTGGAATTTTTAGGTTAGTGAAGAGTGTCTCTAGATTGTTCTGATTTCTGGTAGCTCTCTCTATGACTGCAGTGATCTAACAGTTCTACCTTTTAACCAAAATCTGATCTAATCTGCAGGAGTCCTCAGAAAAAACCACTCAGGAATGTTTGGGGATTTCTGTGGAAGCAAGCCCTGGAAACGCTGAAGCTGGGATATAGTGACTAGGTCCTGCAGCTCTTGCAGACTGCTCAGACTCTTTGCATGAGGCCAAAAATAATTTCCAATTATTCTAAGGAGTTTAAGGATTGAGTTCCTTAATCTAGTGCTCTTCTACCTGGATTAAGGTCTCAGACCAAGAGAAAACCATCGAGACCTGATTGGATAATGTAAAAGGACGTTGCGTGAGGATCTGAAGTCATTGTGCTCTGAAGATTCCAGAAGGTAACGTGAAAAGGAAAATGCACCCTCATCACCCACCTTTATTGCGCATCTGCAGAAGAGGGGTCTCTGCAGACTGCAGTACATAGGAATTTGATGTTTTATTTGACAATCCAATTCGTTTTTATTGTTTTTGTTTTTGTTTTTTAATGGGAAAAAGGTGTGTTTATCCAATGAGAGCCTTAATTTGTTTTTATACTGGAGCCGAATAATAATTTTAGAGAGAGGTATTGGCCTGGATTTGTGAGGGAGCCTGAGTGACCTTAGAATGAGGATGAGAACAGCACCTACTCCCCAGGGTGGTGATGAGAAACGAACTCCAAAGCCCCTGCCAGGCTCCCAGCACTGAGCTGGGAACGTCCAGCCCATTCCGTACAGCTTCGCCCTCACTACTGTAATTGTCAACATTATCGCTGGATGTTTAAAATGTGTCCAAAGTTTCCTATCTGAAGACAGAGCACTAGACTCTAAAGGCTATAATTTTCCAGACTTCAGCATTTAAATTATTACTATTCCAGATTGAACATAAGAAGCATATTTAGAAATGTTTCCTGGATTCTTTTCTGACTCCTGAAAGGCAGGGGTGGACACCTCTCACTTCCAGCTTATCTTGTCATGCCCTGACCCCCGTCACTGAGACTCAGGGAAGAATTTTCAGTGGAGTGGGCTCGGTGGCCTTTCATTCAAATCTGAATATTTCTGGTGTGAGCACTGGAGTGGCTGAGGAACCACGGGCAATGGCTAATCTACTAATCGACCTTTCACACAGGAGAGGATAAGCAAATTTCAGTTTAAGGGAACACACAGCTGGTACACCCCTGAGTCTACCAAAGTTCCCTCTCTCAGAATCACTCACCCTCTCTTGTTTTTTGTGTTTTTTTATCTATTTTGTCTTTTTCTGAGGGTGTGCCCCCCTCGCTCGGCTCCTCTCTCATTTGTTGTATTGGTAAACAAGACTTGATTCGAATATTTCTGTCTGTAATGACTTGAATTCGGGTCTGGCCTCTACCGCTCCCTCAGCATGGGCTGTGGGAACCTCTTCTAGATTTCTGCATAAAATGGAAGCTTGCCACTTCAGCCAGGGTGCTTGCTTCAGAGAACATTGCTTTCTGGAATCCGGCCAACCTCAAAGAATTTACCCAGACGATCCAGGAAACGCTGGATTTCCATTTATAGACATTTTCTCTTACAATTAAGAACAAGGGAAGTTGTTTTTTGTTGTTGTTGTTTTTTTACCCTGATTGCTTTATTTTACATTTAAAATTTTTATGCAAATGTGACATAATTAGAACTATCTGAGGAGATAAAGGGCAGAGAATTGAGACCAATGGCCCTGTCTGTTGCTGGCATGTGAATAGCCAGTGCTTCAGTTTTTATCATAAGTGACTTTGAAAGTGGGTGACATGCCAGACATTCCTTCTGAAAGTTAGCTCAGGTAATGATGAAAAGCAAGGCCAAAATCAATAGGTCACTTGCAGTTCTATTTGGGAAGTTGCGGTGCAGCGATGACAGTTCTGTGACGTGGCTTACACAGCATTGTAAAAAAAAAAAAGTCCCCTGGGTGATGACTGGACTACAAATGAAACAATGGACGAAGGGGACTTCCACAGCTTCAGTCTTCCTGGCTACGCCCAGTGGAAATGCCCCAGTACCTTTCAGTCTCTCAGACTGGAGAACTTCTGCACAGAACATTATCCCTACTGCTACCAGGGGTTAAACTCCGGAGGAATGTGACAACTTTGGGGAAGATAAGAGGAAAATTCAAGGACTCACTTCCTAGAACAAACGTCCAAGATGGGTTTGAAATCTGTGGCCCTAAGCAAACATTTCAGAAAAGCATCTCTGACCTTTTGTAAATTGCCAAAGCAGACAGGTTTCCAGAAGAGGGGTCTTCCTTGCAATTCTTGGGTTCTATTTCTGCCTGAAGGCCTGAGATAGCCTTAGAGCTTATCAGACAGAGCAAGTGGGATGTCTGAATTCACTCGCGCCGTGGTGGCTTTGTCACAATTCATGCAGACACTGCTGTGTTTCTAGTCCTGGGTTTGAGTTTACACATTTGAACTAAAGTATTATCTTAATGATCAAGTAGATTTTTCTTATTTTTTATACCAGTTTTATTGAGATTTAATTTATATACAATCAAAGTTACCTATTTTAAGTGTATAATTTGATTCCTTTTGACTACTATCATATTTCAAAATATTCCATTCATCCTTCAAAATTATCCTCATCCCCGTCAAAGCCAGTCCCCTACTTCTGGTAACCAATGACCTGTTTTCTTTCCTTATAGTTTGACCTTTTCTAGAATTTCAGGTGAAGGGAACCACAGAATTTTGTGTTTTGTGTGTGACTTCTTTCACTTAGGCCAAATGCTTTGAAATTCATCCATGTTCTGTATGTATCAGGAGTTCATTCCTTTTTATTGCTGAGTAGCAGCAAGTGGATTTTTTGCACATTTTTAAAATTGGGTTAAAATACACATAATACAAAAATTTACTATCTCAATCACGGTAAATGTATACATCAAGTTGATTTTTGTTGATTTGAAGGATGATGTATTTAGGTCATATGGAAAAGCAAATCGATTTTCTTGCCTTTTTGAAAAGCATGTATTAATTGCTTAAGACCAAATTGCACGTATCGTACTAATTGCATAAGAATATATTCAAACCCATCTTTTCTTTACATTTCCCCCGAAATATAAGATCCCATCTGCCTCATTTAAAATGAAATTCTAAATGCACAATTTTTGAACCGTGCAGCAGACGAATCTGAATGAGAAGGAAATTTCCAGATAGGTAGCAAAAATACAAATTAATTAACAGCTGCTAAGTAAATGCTGTTAGTCTGGACATGAACCTGGATTAGACCAAGAGTTCCACCGACATTTAAAATTGTGATTGAATGATCAATTAGTAGAAAGGTTAAAGCAAACAGTGTCCATCTTTCTCATAAGATATGAGTAGTAACTGTGACAAGGAAAAACATGGTGCTTAGTGAGAAAAGCAGCAACAACAATAATAACAACTGTAACTTACTTGTGTAACACATAGTATATGCCTGGTGCTGCTCTGAGCACTAGATAGGTCATTAACTTATTTAATTTTCCCCAAAACCCTACCAGTTGAGTGTCCTATCATTATCCCCATTTTGCAGATGAAGAAACTGAGGCTCTGAGACAACTAAGTAACCTGCCTTGGAGACGGGTGAGGCCAGGATTTGGCCCTGGGAATCTGCTCTAGAGCCTTGCTTGTTGATGATGAGAATATTCTTCACCCCAACAATGCACTAGAGAAAAATTCTCAAAGGTGAAAGGGGTTAGCCTCGTGGCCATAAGCCTGCTGCCTGTTTTCTAGCCCAGGTCCGGGTGACCTCTGGGGATTTAACATGTTAGGAAAATCAGAAATCTTTGTTCAGAATCCATTGTGAATTGGCTTTATTGATGTGGGCCCAGAGTCCACAATCTGGTTGGGCTGTAATGGATGTTGACACAATACCATTGACTGCATTGGATTCATTCAGTGTTGTAAATTTGTCTTTTTTATGATGCTTTTTAATCTGGCCTAACAAAGAGTTTATGGAGTCTGGAACTAAACTGCCTGGTTTTGAATCTTGGTTTCGTCACTTACTAGCAGTGTCACTTTGAACCTGTTACTCGATCTTTCCCTGCCTCTGTTTTCTCATCTGTAAAACGGGGAAATTAATAGTACACCTATTTCATAGTGTTGTTTTGAAGACTGAAGGGTTATCACCTATAAAGGATTCACAACAGCAATGACAAATAACAGGTACTATATGTGTGTTAGCTCTCACTATCACTATCCAAAAAATGGTGGTAGATGGAAATATGTGTTCCGTCTTTTGAGATATATAAGTTATAGGAATCTCTATGAAATTTACCCTCAAGGTTTGTTTTGTAGGGCTCTGGTCTTTGATCCTGCAGGACTGTGTTTGCACAACTCTGACAGGTAGAAGTGCAAGGGGCAGGGACCCAGGGACATGAGTTCAGCCTCTATAACACACCAGCTACTAGGATGAAAAATTCTAAACACCTGGTCTCTGCGAACTGAAACGTTCGCAGTAACTGGACACTGTTGAATTTTAAGAGAGAAGAATCTTTGTTATTTGTTTGAATCCTGGACAGAGTAGAAGAGAACCGAACGGGGGATGAGAAAATTGGAGTTTCCTTTCTATTCCTCATGTTTTGTTGCTGGAGATTTTAGAGTAGGTATTAGTGAGTTGTAGAAACCTGCCTTGCCCCTGTGGTGCTGTATTCACATCCCAGTAATTCTTGGACATCTAGTTTAAGCTCACGGTCTGTACAAAGCCATCCCTTGCCATCTTAATCAGCCCACACTGGCCTTGATTACGAGTATAAACTGAAGCCCTTGCACCCTTTGACAATCATGTACGGTCTTATATCGTTTATTGCTGTGTGTTGCTCTCATCTATAGAATTATCTAGAGAGCACACATTCATTTAGTCAGTAACAACCATTTATTGGGGCTCTGTACAGGCCCTGATCATGAGAAATAAGGGTGGTCGTTTTGGACAGATTGTGTACATATGCTGTGTATCTATACACCTCTGGTACTTTTAAATCTCTAGCAGGAGCCAACGACTTCTTGACAGCCACCTCTCTGAATTACTGCCACCAGCCTCTTTAGGGAAAAGGAACAATGTAGCATACACCAAGATTTGTAGTTTTCTAGATATCACTCAGCTCACCTAGCACAATGGACTTGGATGATACTCAGCAGTTGGTGTCAGCAAACATTTTCTAATGGACCCGTAGAGAATGGCAGGAGAAATATGCTCTGAGATGTAAACGGGCTAGGAAGAGTGAATCCTTTTTCTTACTTAATTCAACAGAACATTTATTTTGCAGCAACTATGAGCTAGATGCTGTACCAGCTGTTAAGAATGCAGAGTGATATCTAGCCTTAACATTCTGTAGCTTGTTGTGTTTTTTTTTATTTTTGTTTTTTTTTAATTGGGGAAGGAGAACAGGACTTTATTGGGGAACAGTGTGTACTTCCAGGACTTTTTTCCAAGTCAAGTTGTTGTCTTTTCAGTCTTAGTTGTGGAGGGCGCAGCTCAGCTCCAGGTCCAGTTGCCGTTGCTAGTTGCAGGGGCGCAGCCCACCATCCCTTGCGGGAGTCGAACTGGCAACCTTGTGGTTGAGAGGACGCACTCCAACCAACTGAACCATCCAGGAGCTCAGCGGAAGCTCAGCTAGGGATGCCCACCGATCCACGGGGAGTTAATAGACCAGGACACCAGGAAGTTATGGGGACTGAGGAGAGGAACCCTTGGTCCAGCCTGGTGATGGTGAGGGAAGGAATTAGGTGTCAGCAGAGTGGGTGGGCTGGGATAGGGCTGCTGTGTTTCAGAGAGAGGTTGAGCCTAGGCAGGAGGAAAAATTGGACCCTGTGATCACTCTCGGACTGACCTGTTTTCCTTGATATCTTTTAGACCAGAGCTGATCAGGGCTGCCGACTTATTTCTGAGTTTGCGCACTTGGGGCTGGGCCTCCCAGTTTGAGGAAGGGGCAGGCTGCTAGCTACCTGTGTGAATTCTGCCCTGGACCACCCCTGGAGAGAAGGAGGGCTCTGTGGGGTCTGGCACATTCCTCCAGGCTTCCTGGGCTGCAGGCAGCCTCTACACCACACCCTTGGCCGGGGCCAGGTGTTCGCGAGGGGGGAGCCCGGGGCTGGGGTGAGCGCCTTTACAGCTCGGTGTGTGCTGTTTGTCTGCCTCCTGAGGGCTGGGTCCTCCTTATTCACAGGTGAGTCACACCCTGAAACACAGGCTCTCTTCCTGTCAGGACTGAGTCAGGTAGAAGAGTCGATAAAACCACCTGATCGAGGAAAAGGAAGGCACAGCGGAGTGCAGAGTGAGAACCACCAGCTGCCAGGTGCCCGGCCACGACCCCTGCAGCAGCGGACGGTGCGCCTGCCGCCCGGCCCGGCGGCCCCGCCCGGCCATGCCTACGCTCTGGCTGAGCTGCTGCTTCTGCTTCTCGCTGCTCCTGCCTGCTGCCCGGGCCACCTCCAGGGGAGAAGGTGAGTTGGCTTCCAGGAGAAAACGTCACAGCCCGGGGCTGTGAACTGGCCTTTCTGTGCAGACCGTGATGGCTGAACACACCTCCGAGGATACTCACTTTGTCCAAAACCTCTTTAGAACACCCTCTTCCTCTCCCCCATCTGGGGCTTTTCAAGAGATGAGGTTTTAGTAAAAGGAATATGACTAGAGAAAGCTGTCTGCTTTAAAAATGCAAAGCCAATAGGTGTGCCAAACCAGGGTTTTCCTTACTTGAACAATGTTTCTGGACTGCTGTTTTTGACCCAGGGGCCCCTGTTGGATCAGTAATATGTCGGCATATAAATGCTTTTCCCATTGTGTGTTTTGATTGCTGGGATTTTGGTGGGAATGTTTTCTGTGCTTGTGAACACCACCAAGATTGAAAATGAACCTCTTCAAAAATCCTTCTGGAATTCCATTTCGTCTTTGGAGTGGAGAATCAGCCTTCACAGTCTTAACCATGCTTTATTTTATATAACGTGACTTTTTGTAGTATTTTCACATGGTATTCATTCAGCAGACATGTATGGGGAATGTATGTCAGAGATCGTTTGATCTTAGCGAGGGCACCCAATGACTGTTATGTGATGAAAAGATCAGCTGATGTAAACAAAACTTTCTGAGAGCCTAGCAACTGTTTACTGTAGGCATGTGTCAGCCAGGACAACACATAACGGGTGTTTTCCTTGTCACTTCGTTTTACCGATGATGCTTGCCTGTATAATTACCCTGAAATCTCAGGTTTATATTGCTTCCTTGCACATGATGGCATTTGAAATAATCATTTCAATACGTTCGAGACCCATATTCACACATGTGCATTGTGTACATGTCCACAATGTAAAGATAGATACACGTACACGTGGGTTCATCTTAGATAGTCCATTGATGACCGTGCAGTCTGGGTACTGCTGGCCTGGATTGTATTTGAATGACATGAATATTTTAGCATGTGTTCGAATGCATTGATACAGTCCTTTTTTGTTTTTAAAGAAGTCTCAGAATTAACTGTCAACACACCATCGTGACTATCATTTTAAAAACTTTTCACCAAAATGATCATGTAGGTTAGGTTCCCTTAGAGTTAGGATAGTCTTAACCGAGTGAAATACATCCTAAAAGTAAGGATAGTCTCTGAATAGTAGAATTCAAAGGGACTGCTTACAGATCAACTAGTAGAATCCCTTGGCTTGGAAAATGAAAAAATGGAAATAGATTTGTGCAAAGCCACAGTGTGGGCAGCAACAAGCATGGAACTTGATTTGGGGGTTCTTAGGCTGCAACTTTTGGGGTCACATTACAAAAGTAATAGGGGAACAAGGTACATACGTTTTACATATTGGGTAATTACTGAAGCAATTTCCCCCTTGGCTATCATTGAGGGTGTGTGTGTGTTAGCATTATTTAACAGAAGTAAATATGTACGATGTTATCAATTGTTTAATAAATTCAGACTCTCACTTCTTCTCATGGAGGCCCAGTTCTGAGCATTCCATCTAGACCATTAAGTCAGAAACTGTGTTCAGGCCCGTTTCCAGACACACCCCTTCCTTGGAGATGGACCACTTTAACACATTAAGCTTCTTCTCAAAGAGCTGCAGTTTGGGGTCCAATAAAAGTGTGAAAAGTTTGGTGTCAGGGTAGATAGAGCACACCCGCTTTTCCATTCAAGGGGTGCTGGAAGTTGGACTGAAAATATGGTACTTACCACCTTTCAAAGTGACCCACATATGTGTGTCTTGTGGGTTACACACATGAGAGTCTAAAACAATGATGTCGCTTCTTGGTGGTTTCCTTGCAGGCAAAATTATGGTGTTAGATGTAATCAGTGAGATGTTCAGGGTTGGTCTCAGCTAAAGCACAGGTTTTAGAGTCAGTCTGACCTGGCTTCAAATTTTGCCTCATTCACTTACTAGTTCCCTATAAGAAAGCTTTCAGGCTCCTCAGTTGCTTGGGGTCTGCTTCTTCACCTGTTGAATGGAGGCAATAGTACTGTGTCATCTTGGAGAGCTGTTGAAAGCATGAGTGCTGATTGTAAAAATGCCTTGAGATGCCTAGCACTACTTCTTTACAAAGTCTGAAGCTGATAGCACGGGCATCGTGAACTCAGATGACCGGAGATGAGTAAGGAAGATAAGAACGCCCCTTCAGGAGCTCACAGGCGGTGTGAGAGAATGTGGCCTGTAGGTCCAATGGTCTAGACCGTAGTTCACATGGGGAGGTATGACTGGAGAAGGGGCTAGAGAAGATAGCAGTGTAGCCAAGAATCTGGTGGTGGAGAGCCGTACAGGCCAGGCTGTGCAGTTAGGATAGTGCCCTGTTGGCACAGAAGAATTACAGATGGTTTATAAGCAGGGGTGAGCGTGGTCCGATTCGTGTTTTAGAAGGAATCACTCACTCCAGGGCTTAGAATATGAACTTGAGCTGGGAGAGGCCAATAAGCAGCCATTGCAATAATCCAAATGGGAGAGGATGAAAGCTTTCATCATGGTGGTGGAAATAGCAGAGGAACCAAGTTATAGAGACATTTAGAAGGTAAAATCGAAAGGGTTTGGTGATCCAATGAGTGTGTGTGTGTTAGGAATACAAGTAAGGGAAAATAATGAGAACTAGGGATGACTCCAACGTGAGTCCAAGGCTTCCGGTTGTGTGAATGGTTCGACAGTGATGCCATTAAAGGAAATGAGGACGCTAGAAGAAGGATCCGACTTGGGAGCAAGGTTGAGCAGTGAAGAAGAGGGAGTAAGTGCCTGTGGGGACCTGTTGAATTTGAGATGAGAAGGAAGGTGTCCCACCGTCCCGGTGAACAACTGGAACCCTGATTTTGAAGTTTAGAAGAAAAGTTTGAAATATAAAGTTAGGAGCCCAAAGGTGGAAAGCAAAGCTTTGACACTAGAGGAGACTTCCTGGGACATAGAGGTGAAAGAAACCTCAGCACTTAACAAGGAGATAGAGGAACAATGAAGGGAATCAGGAAATATGAGCTTCGAGGACAGAGGAGAGAGAAGACAGAGGGGTGTTTGTTAGCCAAAGAGTTAACCAGAGTTTCAACAATGTAGGAGTGATCAATGGTATTCACCTATAAAATATAAATATACAAAGTTGAGGACTAAAACGTGACACCACTGTTGGATTCAGCCATCAGGTAGGTTTTGAAGCAATTGTTCTAGAATGGTGAGCTCAGAATCCAAGATTATTATAGATCACTAATGTGGTTTCTCCCATGGTCTGGTGCTGGAAAACAGGTGCTATCGACAGTGGAAAGGACCTCTGGAAAGGTTTATATTCTCTCATAGCGTCTTACTTAAATTGTTCAAGTGGCTTAGCCTCATGCATAAGAGAGCAGGCTCTGGAGTAATACTGTGTAGGTTCAAATCCTGGCTCCTCCATTTACCAGTTGTGGGCTTTAGGCAAGCTACTGCGGCTGTGATTCAGTTTCCTCAACTCTAAGATGAGGATAATAACTGGTTGCGATCGTTACATGTAAAGCACTTTGCACAGTGCCTGGTAAGCACTCCCTATGTGTGCAACGTTATAGTTATCTCATTAGCTGTCCTGCTGGTACTGAAAGCCAGGATGCTGCCTTCTGAGTTTCAAAGGGTAACATTTTTGAAGGCTCCTTGAATTAGCTCAAGAAAGGTGATGAGGAGCCCTTTTCCTCAGGCAGAAGTGAACCCTAAGTTTTACCCGATAAAACAAGTAGAATACCTGAGAAGGAACCCAAAGCAGATTGGAATTTCAACTTTGGATTTCATATCATTTCTTCTCCTGGCCTCTTGCCAACCACCAGACCTTATCACATACAGAGTCAACAAATGTGCTGCTCTTTGGAATATGCCCAGATATAAGATGACCCCACAGAAGGTCGTCTCTCACTTCTCAGTGGGAAGATCTGCACCCCCACTCACTAAAAAAAGGGGGGTTTTGGCCAACTTGATTATGAAAACATTTAGCAATATAGATGCAGTGGTCACATGTCTCTTTATGTTCAATTTAGTAAATTAGTTACACAAACATTTCAAGTCACATAATTTATAAAATAATAACTTAGAATTATTGGTTAATTCATTTACATTTCATGAAGTAATTATATTCGATTCTTCCCATGCATCTGTAGCATTTCTATAGCCACTTTAATACAGTTTCTTCTTCTCTTTGAACTAGGTGGCTTGAGATACAGCTCTATTTAAGTCTGTTTTTGATGCTGTCACTGGAAAGTACACCATTTTCAAAACATTTAAAAATCATCCTTAAGCACACATTGGGAGCTTCACAACATAATAATCTTAAAAGGCTTATTTATAACTTTCACAACTGGCAATTGTGAGATAATGAAAAATTATGAGAATTGTGTTCGATACCTGGGCCTCTTTCTTACTGATAGGTATCCAAAACATTGATTAAGGTCATTTCAAGTTCATGTGTCTTCCCCAAACAATACTTTACTATTAAAATAAAGTATTTGAGAAAGTGCCCTATGATATAAGAGATTTTTTTTTAACTTTTTATTTATTTTAAGTGTGTTTTTCCAGGACCCATCAGCTCCAAGTCAAGTAGTTGTTTCAATCTAGTTGTGGAGGGCGCAGCTCACAGTGGCCCATGTCGGGATCGAACTGGCAACCTGTTGTTAAGAGCACCGCACTCTAACCGACTGAGCTAACTGGCCGCCCCCAAGAGATTTTTGAAAAGACTTAAATGGGACCTTGTTTTTTCCCCTGAGAGAAAAAGAAATTGAAAAATAAAAACCTTTACCTTATATTCAAGTGTGTACAATAACCAGGAGTATTGAGTTGGGTTAGAGTGTAAGCTGGAAATTTCTATGTCGGCTTAAATTCTGGATGTCCTGAACTGAGGGTTGCCAGCCACGGTTTAGCTCTGCTAGTGCAAGGAGGTGAGGAAGAATGTTGATTTGTGATCAGTGTTCATGGGAAAGTCAGGAGCGTGAAATTAAGGTGTCAATCCTGAGAATATTTTTCCCATTTAAATTCTTAGTGGCTCAATGGTATTGACATGTTTGTTGTTGTTTTTTTTCCATTCCCTAGAGAAATTGGTAAGGATGAGACTTGAATCGTCTATTACAGGCCAGTATTGAAACAGGAGCCTCACAGATTCTGGCATATTCTAATTTAGTCACAAATTAGACCTGGTAGATTACCGAATCACGACTGAGCTGTGTTCTAATATAACCTCTAGGTACATGATGTAATATTTGAATTATATCCAAAGCGAAAAGCTAAGTCTTTCTGTGTCTGGGGGTGACTGTATGTCTGTGTATGTGCTCTCCCCAACAAACATGGGCTCCTTACGTTACAATTATGCAAGAAGAAAAGAATGGTTCTTCCTCTGACACCAGTCAGTGCAAGGGCTTGAGTCCTCCCTTTCTGCTGTATCAGAGGAAAGATGGAGAATTCTTACAGAATTCCAACTTTTTTTCCCCAGATTTTATTTTTATTTATTGTGTGACTATAGATCGTCACATTCTAAAAAAGTTAAATTGCAGCCAAATCATTTCCCACACTAACTTAAACATGGGAGAAATTATACAAATCTTCAGCTGCATTTGTGTGGGGCATTTCTTATGAAAAGGTTTGCACATTTCACCACATTCTTGGCTTATGACAGCATCGTAGAATTAAAGGAGAATGGACCTTGGGGGTTCTCTACAAGAGCCTCTCATTTTATAGATGAGGAAAATGACACACGGAGAGGTAAAGTAACTACAGATTCTCACAGCTGATTATAGCAGAGCTGGGTTCCAGCACGTGTCATCCTCATATATAAGTGGGAATATGGAGGCACAGAAAAGCAATTGCCTTGACAAGACCCATGCAGTTAGTAGCAGGACCAGATTTCAGTGGCTAGTGTATGGTACTTTAGCAAGCTACCTCCTTGGCTTACTTCTCATTCTTACTAAGAATTTCCATTTCAATTAATCGTCAGACTTGATGGAATCTCGACCTATTGTTAAGAGCGTCCCTTATGTCTCTAGTCGGGACATCTGTGTTTGGTCCATTCACAAGTCTCTAGTTGTGTATGTGAGCCAATATAGTGGCTGCTCCTTCAAAAATGTGAGAACAACAGGTTCAAAAGAAGCGCAAACTCTACTTTGTGGAGCACTGACAAGAGAACCGATTTCAAATGACCAAGTTGTCTCTCTCTCTCTCTCTCTCTCTCTCTCGCTCTTTTTTCCTTTTCTTGGTTCGACTCTATTGTCAGATTTTCATGTAGCTGGGAATTGACCAAATGGCTCAGTTAAAAAAAAAAAAAAAAAAAGACAGTTGAGGGATAAGCCTTTCAGGTTTACCAGTCAGTCATTGTTCTTCAGTGACTGCTGACGTTTGAATCTATAGAGGCATATGTGTGTCCAGAGGTTATTTTTCTCTCCCTGGTAGACACCACTGGTATTAGTGTGAGGCTTTCAGGATGGGCTCTGTTTCAGTCAGAACATTGACCTTGGAAGCTTTACGCATATTGACTGCTGTTTCAAATTTTGCATTTGGTAAAAGGGGATTCCTATTGTTCTAAAGATCATTTCTCATCGCAATGGTGCAGAGTCAGCATGCACATGCCTAAATATGTGTATCTTCGTGAAAGGATATGGCGATGGCAAAATATCATGGCTAATCTCCTTGTACAAAAATACAGTGTTCATAAGAGGTTTAAAGAGGGAGAATTATTAGGTAATAGGTAACTTTCTTTTTAAGGAGCCAACAAAACACAAATGGAAATGGTTGAAAAACCACATGTCATGTATACTCCGAAAAGCATTTCAGTACAAATCAGAATTTCCTTTTTAAAAATTCAGATGCCTCATACATGATTTCTGTCCTTTTGGTTCTCATTTTGATGTCACCTCTAGCTGTCCTAGACTCTCTAATTTTCTTTACTTCAGCTGCTTCTTAAACGGGCATATGATACCTTTTGCTGGACCATGTAGGAAATGGCCCATGAACACTGGGCTCTTTGAGTAACAGTCAAATGTGCCTTCTGTGTTGGAACGTTTTTCTTTATAGATGATCTCATAGAAATATAGAGAGCACTGTTTCCTTGGTCAGAAGGGTGTGGGGTTACATGTGGGTAATACTGTCATATAGAATCGTTACCATGAGCACTGGTGAGTCTCCACACTGCCGCTGACACCAGCTGTCTTGGAGCAGAGCCCTTACAAGTGCCAGGTGCCAGAGCAAGGGAGTCCCTTCTGTATCTCTTTTGTCCTATAATTCTCTTCCCTTTCACCTTTGAATTCATTCAGACTGAGCCCTCAGCCTCCTCTTGGGCCCTCAGATTCTTTGCTAGTCAGACAAAAATTGGCGTCCCCAACCTCCTTGTTCACTGGGATTTTCTTTTCCTGTCCTCACTGGCTGCCTGGGCCCTGGTGGGGAGTTAGGGGAAGACATCTCCAGGTGGGGTCTCCCAGTGTCGTCCTCACTAGATTGAATTGCCTAAGTCCACATGTGCCTTTTCTAAGTCTAGGTTATAATAAAATGTGCTGTAAACTGAGGGAAAATAGGTGACTCCTGTGAAGCCAGACTCTTTCAAAAGGAAAATGTGGGGATCTCAGTTTCACTGGCTCTTGATAACTTTAGACTATTTAGAGTTGAAACGACTTGCGCATATTTTATCATTCAAAATGGCCGGTGGAATTAGAACACCGACCTCTGTATGTCCCGCTGCTCTGAGCACTTCACGTTGCAGCATTACTTACGTGGCTTGGGCATTTACATGTCTTGGGAAACAAATGGGGATGAAAACTGTGGGGGAGAAAACTGAATTCAGTTGAAAGATTCTTAGTGAGGGGAGTGCCATTTCAGTTTTCTTAATTCTAGTTAGAAGACATATTGTGACATACGTTAAAAAGATGAAGCTGGAAGCAGACGTTCACACATTAAACCATAAAATTCAAGATCAGTTTCAACAGTGATATGTTCAGATTTTGTTTTAAAGTGTTCACCCAAGCTGAGAAGCATATTAAAGCTGGGAAAAATCTCACGTAGGAGGTTTCAAAACTAGAAAATATTTATGAGAATTGTCATCATCACAGGTAAGTGGAATATAATAAAAATACTCATCTTGTCATCTGGAGTATCTCAGATTTGGAGACTTTGATTTTTTGAAATTTTAATTTATTTACTTAGAAAATTTCAATTACAGTTTGCAAGCAATATTATATTAGTTTCAGGTATGCAACAAGGTGATTAGACATTATATAACTTACGCAGTGATCACCCCGGTATGGAGGCTTTGATTTTCGCAAATGAGGTGATAGCTTCCAGTGCTTTTAATACCAAACTGACAGATGTCAGGGGTATCTTGCCTTAGACCTCATAAGTAATGTGCAACTAGAGTATTTCTAAAACTAATTTACAATACATTAGAATAGATTGCTATTTAAAGGCCAATTTCAATAGCTGCTTGTGTTTGGGAAAAAAGCATTTGCCAGGTTTTTATTTTTTTTAAGGGAATATACTATTCTCAACTGTAATTTTATTCACCATTTTCAGTCTAGCTATTTACATGGAGGTGACGAATGCTCTTTGAGCATAAAAGGGTTGTCAGTTTACATGAGGCCAGTTCTTTGACTCAGAGAAAGGGAATGAGATCCAATAAGATAAATAAAAATTTAATTTTCAGTGTAACTTCTTTGAACAAACGAACTAGAGGAAGGTGATTAGAATTGCTAGCTCCAGCTTACCTCTTCCTGCCGTGATGCTTCTCCTTTACAAAGCAAGAACATAAAATAGCAGAGGCAGTAAAGAAAAAAAGAAGTGTAAGTGAAATGAATGGGAGAGAGGTAAAGTTGTTCCAGTGGGGAGTGTTATATGAAACTGGGGTGGAAAGTAGATAGGATCAGACCATGGGTGTGTTTATAGGCAATGTTAAGAAATTCTGGTCTTTATCCTAGAAGGAAAGGAAAGGCACCAGAGAGTTCTAAGCAGAGAGGTATTGGTAAAATTTGTATTTTGGTCAGGTTTTCTGACTACTGAGTGGAGGGAGGTAAGAGAAGTTGCGGGGAATTCAGTTAGGAAGATATTGCAGGCAAGGTGTCATTGAGGTTTGGTTTAGAGTGGGCACAGTAAAGATAGACTTGGATGGACTTGAGCTATTTAGGGGGTCAAATCAATAAAATGTGGTGTTGAAGAGAATATGGGCAGGTGAGAATGATGGAGAATCGATAACTTCCAGCTTTCTGATTTGAAAGAATGACAGTCATGCGTTTGGTTTTAAATATGTTTTGTATAAAGAACTTCGGAGACAACGAGTTGGAAATGTCAAGTGGTTGGCTGGGCACGGATCTCAAGTTGAGAATGAAGTCTGGGCCAGCAAAGAATTTTGGCTCGTCAACACTTATCGTGGTTATTGAAGCCCTTGGATGAGAGAGTTGTAGAATAAGTCACGGAGGTTCAGGACTGAGCCTCAAGAACACCAGCATTTAGCGTTGGGGTAAAGAGAGAGACTTGGGTGGGGCTGGGGGGCAAGGTCAGAAGCCAAGAAGATACCTGACAGTATGATATCACGGTATCCGAGGGAAGAGAGTTGCAAAAAGCAGAGAGAGAAAAGGATGCAATGTCTCAGAAAGGGAATGAGGGCACAAAATGCTAGAAAGGAAGCCAGGGCACACACCTTCCTTCTAAATAAGGAAGAGATCTGAGTGCTATCTCCAAATGGTTTACGCTTGGACTCATCCACAGGGGATTACGGGTAGCTTATTCTATAAACTTGCTGCTGTTTAAGTGAATCGGTATTAGTGTGCTAGGCAGCTGAAATGGAAGTGAGAACAGCAAAGCTCTACGTAATAGCAGCACACACTGTCAGGTTCAAACATGAAACTCAAATTCCTAGCTCCTGAGATCGTCCCACACAGCAGCCAAGTACACTACCTGTCCAGGCACTGAGATGGCAGGCAGACCGACTTCGCAGCTCCAGGCTCACAGATCCCAGATGGGCGGGCAGGCCTGCGCGGAAATAGTTCATCTGACGTGAGCAGCAACCTGAAAAAAATGCTCAGATGCTCCCTCTAACTCAAAGTACCATGTTCCTCTTACAATTCTTTCTGTTCCCATCCCACCATGGATGTTTTTTGGTTGAAACATATATGTAGACAATGAAAACTTTGTATATTGTGTTGATAAAATTTCATGTTGGGTCCCTGGGAGATTTCTGTATGTTCAGGTTCTTGATTGGCATTTTTTAGCGTCAGACTTCCTTCTTCTCTCCTTCCTTCTCTCCTAACCTCCCTCCCTCCATCCATCCATCCATTTTCCCATCCATCCATCCACAATCACTGTCCCAAGGTCCTGTGGGGATGTAAATATATGAAATGCCATAGAGGAAGTAAGTCATGTACACAAATAATGATGACACAGGATAGAAAGTGATAAATGCCAGGAGAGGGGAGAGATGAAGTCCTGTGGACGCTCAGAGGAGGGAAAAGCTCTTGAAGGGTTATCAGCAGGAACCGTATACAACCTGATATATGCTCTTAAAAAGATCACTCTGGTTGCCTTGTGGATTTAGGGAAGGTGGAGCCCGCAGGGCCCCAGGCAAAGGAAATAGCAAGCCTAAGGGCCCCGGGGGTGGGGAAGAGCTTGGTGCACCCCAGATACATTGGAAGGTCTGCGTATTGGAGCCCAGGGAACAAGAGAGGGAAAGAGGCAGGAGATGAAGTTGCCGAGGTCAGCAGGGCCAACTCTACAGGGCTTTGAAAAGCGTTTGGCTTTTTAATTTTGGTGTTACTGTTAGAGCACTAACAACATGATAGTTGCATAAATTGTATGAAGATGGCATTTAGATCACCTTGGTGAAAAGAGCACGTGTTTTTAAGTTTAGAGCAATAGGAAGAGGATTTGCTTATGCACAAATGATCAGATCAATGCCAAATGGTTAAACATTCTCGTAATTGCTTGCAAGTGTTTCCCATGGGAAATTTAAAATGAGGTCTGGGTGAACTGCTGTCCTGGACGGTGATTAGTCCAAGGTCTTGCCCCAAGTACAACCCGAGGAAATATTTTCGGTTTCCTTCCATTCTCCTAAGGATGCAGCTTGGAAACAGCCTTTGGCCCGGTGCATCCTGTCCCGACCTGTTGGAAGAGTGTGTTTGAGTTGAGGGTGGGAGTGTGAATGAGCCCCAGGGATTCCGCACACCTTGCTCCATTGTTTGCAGAGGGATTCTAGCAACTTGGACCAGTGTCTGGGGTGGGGGTGCAGGGGAGGCGTGTGGAGGGTGGTGGGCGGATCAGCCTGTGTCTGGCTGCCTGGCGGGCTTCTCTAAGGAGCACCTTGCGGGTCAGTGATGCTGTGCTATTATAGTTATTATTATAATAGATACCTAAATGCCCAAGAAGCAGCATACAGCAGAGGCAGACGCAATTACCACCCAAGCTTTACTAGGATGAAAAGAAGAAATGAAAATCGGAGTAAAATGACTCGGTTTTAGATATGCTAATGGAGGCTTGAGGTAAACTAGACGACTCTCATTCCTTTAGCTGTAACCAAGACAATGATTTCAGGGTGTTGGAGTGAGGAGACAGAGGATAGGATAAAACCTTGAAGAGGGGTCCCTAGTTTGGAAAGAGTACCAATGAATAGTCACATGAGAGTAATGGATGGGACCTGGCCCCTACAATACAGAGTTCAGTGAACGATTGAACTTGATTCCTGGAACTTATAAGGCTTTAGGTCTGTTCAGAGTTTGAGTCTGATTTGTTTCTGTGTTTTCTGATGCATTGATATCTGAAGGCCAAGTCCTGGACCCATCCCTGTCCACGGTGAAATGAGGAAAACGTGGATAATGTGATGAGTGTTTGACAAAGCCCAATATGTATTAAGCAAATATATATTTTTAAATATCTTATGGGACACGATAAAAACGGGCAAATCCCTTTTTGAAGTCTTGCTTCTTTATGAAGTCCCCGTGTCCCAAGCACTCAGTGCAGCCTCCCTGTTAGGTGTGAAGTGATATTTATTAAATAAATGAAATAAATGTGCATGTCATTGATTAAGGGCAGGAGAAGGAAGGGAGAAAGGCGTAAGTATCCGTGAAATAAAATCTATCAATAAGGTAGAGAAAGGGACCTTATCAGGAGGGGCAAAAGAAAACCTGCAGCAACAGGATAAGCAAATAGTTTGATACGTTTGTTATGTAAATAATTCATGATAATTTATGAGAAAAACATGGTGCCCAATAGATAAATGGGCAAAGGTCATTAGCACACCTGTATCAAAATAGAAAGGAAACAGTAAACCAGCACAGGGCACTTTTCAGCCCTTTCTTCTTACTCACCTTATCACCCCCTAACTTTCTATTTCCTTTCTGCTTTATGTATTTCTCCTCAACAAGTATCATTATCCCAATATTCCCTCTCTATTACTTGTTTATTTTCTTTCCCTCTAACTCCCATGAAAACGCTAAGAAGGCTGGGCCATCTCTTGGTTTTGTTTACTGCTTTATCCCCAGTGCCTAGAACAGCCTGGCACATAGTAGATGCTCAATGTGTATTTGTTGAATGAATGGATATTGATAAAAGGGACGTGTTCAAGACCCCCATCTGTACACTTCCATCACTGGCTTTTGTGTCAAGGCTCCCTGGAAACTAGGGAACACGTTCATGAAATTTGCTGCTGGCCCAGAATAGTAAGTAGATTACAGAATAAAAATCAAAAAAGTTCTAGACATAAGAGTGAACAAGGTTAAACGTGAAGGAAAGGAAAGTACAGTAAAAAACATTGTTAGAATTTCCTCCTGTTTAAAAACGTTATTACAGGCCTATATTTAGGTTTATTAATCTAAATCAAATCATTGTATTATAAGTTACCAAGAAAGGCTGTTTTCTAGACTGGGCTTCTGTGGAGAAAAACATCCCCTCAGAGAACGAGGAAGACCATGACTGCTCAATATTGGTATTTGTGTTTCTAAGGCATATCCAGAATACGCGAGGACACCTGGAATCCTTTAAATGGTAGAAACACACCTAGGAGTTTCCTGAAGTTCAAGAAAACATTCATTCATTTGTTCATCAAAAACGCATTAGATACCTACTATGGACCAGGCACTGTGCCGTATACTAGGGCTTCCTTTTTCCTTTTTCTAAAGCATGAGATGTGCTTCCTGCCTGTTTGCAGAGCAGAATCAAGTGCAAAGATTTGCCCAGCTTCATTTAAAAAATAAATTTAAAAAAAGGTTTTTTTGGCCAACATTTAAAAATCAGTAGATTGCCAGACTTCTGTCTTCTTTAAACACGTAAGTGGAAACGCTGACTACAATAGGCGTTGTTCCTGTGTGGCTATAATTGGCTGGGGTGACTGCTGCTTCTTACTTTAGCCCTTTTGGCAGAACCCCCCGCTCCGTGTTGCCTTAACCTCATCTGGCAGTGCCCTTTGGCAACCGCTGTGCCCATGGTAGTGGTTGGCCAGAAATTGGTCACAGAATAAAAAAGACCAGGCACAGACTATATGAGGCCCGTTTTGTTCAGCTCAGTTGCAGGAATATGCTGGAATTTTGAAATAACAAAAGATTTTTTTTTTGTTTATTTCTTTTCCCCTGTAGTAAGAATGAGTAATAATTGTTTTTAGGGAAGTTAGTCTAAATGTGGGAGATGATCTGAGAGAGACCATGTTGCAAATGCATCAGTGACAAAAAAGAACATTCCGGACAAAAGGGCAAACCGTCTCCTCTCATCCTCTGGGTGTGAGTCTTTGGAAGACTCAATATTGAGCTAAGTGCAGTGCAGCCAAGTGTTGAGCTGAGTGCAGCTTGGTAACTTCAAACTCCTGCAGACAAGGCTGGAGCTAGTGTCTTCATGGAATTCTTGCATAAGGCAAACACAGGAAGCCAATACACTCCGCAGACAGGAGGCCCCTGGATCCTCTCACTCCACCAGCATCACCCCTAGCTGTAACAGAAACCCATTTGAGAGAGGAGAGGGTAGACTGGCAATAACTTTCTAACCTGTTGGGCGAGTTCCAGAGTGGAGATGCTGGCTGAAGACCTCCCATGCGGGAACTATAATGCATCTCCAAGGAAGGCTGTGAATTTAGAGGAAGAGCACAGTTCTTTCAGAGTAGGGCTTTGAGGGAGAAAGGACAGAAGGAGTAGGAGATGGTAAAACATAATGACAAGGTTGCCTGTTTTTAAATATTGCTCTAAATAAATAGATCATGAACTGTCCTTCTGAAGTTAACTATTACCAGCAAAACATTTTTTCTGACTGAGAAAGGCACAGTGAAAAGTTTGTAATTATTTTAAGATTGCTTCACAAAGTTACCCAGGGCAGAGAGGGCATTAGCTGTCTGTGTAATCCAGCTAAGCAACTACACAAGGGTCGTTGGTTGGTGAATTTAGCTCTTCTACGTGCCTAACGATGTACTCGGCAGAAATTTCGCAGCAGATGACAGCTGTGTGGCACATCTGTTTGAGATCCAAAAAACTCAGTTACACAAGCATTCATTGGGAAACATTCGCCTTGGCTCCAGTACTGTGAAAAAGCCCTGGGAGTTTGAATTGAGTGCAAACTTAATAAGCTGTAAGTTTAACGAAATGTTAGGCTGCATCCGTGGAATTATAATATCTAGCCTTGTTGTAAGCTGAGCTGTTCAAACCATGCTTGAAATACTGTAATACATTCTGGTCATTTTAAGAAATACATTGAAAATTAGAGTTTGCTCCTAGGAGCGTCATCAAGAAGAATCTTGAAATCATGACATAGGAAATGGTTGAAAGGCTTGGAGGTGACAGGTCTCCAGTTTAACCTGAAGAACACTAAGCAGGGAGATGCTATAGCTATTATACAATGTTCAGATATTCAAAGGCTTGGTTGACACAGTGCCTTGTAAAACAATGTCTGAAGTCAATATCTGATAAATAAATACATAAATGAAGAGGAGAGAAGGTGTGTGTGTGTGTGTGTGTGTGTGTGTGTGTGTGTGTCTGTGTGTGTGTGTTGTTTTCCAGAGAAGAACAAGAACACATGGTAAAAATTACAAGGAAGAAGGCAGATTTGAAACTCCATAAAAAATCATTTGTAACAACCAGTGCTTCCAAAGAGAAATAGGAGATTGCACTAGATTAGCAAGGATTGGAGAGGGGGCTGAATTTATAAAAAGAATGACTATGCAGTGGTAAACCAGATCTTTGAGAAGCAGGGATGAAATGGAACGGTAAGGGCTTTGTGTTTGAACAGACCTGGGAGGAGATTGCGTCTTCACCATGTAGCTGTGTGGCTGCAGGCAAGGTACCCACTCCTTCCAAGCATTTATTTCTTCTTCTGTTAAAAGGGGAAAATAAAACCCATGTGAAAGGGTTATTGTGAGCTGACGTATGTCCAGTCCTAGAAATAGAGTGGGCTCTGGATTGATGTTCATTGACTTTCTCTAGATTAGATGGCATCCAAATCGCAAGAGAGAGATTTAGGAGCTGTTGCAAGGAAGTCACTTAGAAAAGCTCATACCGTGTTTCCCCAAAAGTAAGACCTAGCCAGACAATCAGCTCTAATGTGTCTTTTGGAGCAAAAGTTAATATAAGACCCGGTCTTATTTTACTATAATACAAGACCGTGTCTATAATATGATATGATATGATATGATATGATATGATATGATATGATATGATATGATATAATATACCGGGTGTTATATTAATTTTTGCTCCAAAAGACGCATTAGAGCTGACTGTCCTGCTAGGTCTTATTTTCAGAGAAACACGGTAAGATTTATGTGGTCACCTTTGTGCCTTCAGAGCCTGACACGGCTTGCAAAGGGTAGCGGCCCCGTATGTGTTGGCACATTTGCTGACTTTATTATCAGTACGCTGGGTACGTCATGGCCCTCGGCACTTCCAGAAGCAGGCTCTCCCTAGGGGGGCATGGGCAGTGGACACAGTGTGCCTAATGGAAAGAAAGCGGATTTGGCATCAGAGAGGTTCAAATCCCAACTCTCCACTGGGTCAAGTTACTAACCTTTCAGAGCTGCATTTTTCACTTCTGAGGCAATGCCTGTCCATGTGAGTGAGGGATAAAATAGCGTAGGTGAAGGACTTGGTATTCTTTTCTCAGTGGGATCCTCTCACCAATCCAGGAAGACAGATAAAGCCATGTACCTTTATAAGAGAAGAGTCAGGATTCAGAGAGTTCCAGTGATTTGCCCGAGAACATAGCAGAACTGATATTTGATCCATTTTTTTTTTAACCTCAAAGTTTACCATCTTTCTCTTCTAAACAGTGACCGAAACAGTTTTTAAGCATCTGCTGTGTGCCAGGTACGATGCTAAGTAATTCCGTGTGTTACTAATGGGCTGTTTAGGTCCCACATGGAGATGTCACTCCATGAGTCTCTGGAATATCCACAGAATAAACTTCCTTAGACACTCGGGAAAGGTTATTCTTCATGATTCTCTTTGATACCTGGCTTTGGGAGGGACACGCAAGGCAGTGAGTAGCGGAGGAGACACTGGTCCAGAAAGCCGTATTAGCTCCTCACTCAGCCTTGACCATCAGGGGAAGAGCAGATGTTGTGTGTCTTGTCCAGATGACACCATCAGCTGTTGGACAGCTGTGCCACCATGCACGTGCTGGCAGCCCTTACATCTTCTCCAGCCATCGACTTTATGGGGTTGCATGGGATTTTAAAAATGAACTTGTTGCAAATATTCAATTCAGGCATTTTCACATAAAAACACAGATTTTTGGTTTCTCTTGAGGAATTGTACAGTAGGTAACCCGGAATTCATGCTCTCCCAGACCACACCCTACCAGCCCTGTGTAACCGCTGCTACCATCTTGGGGAAGCTAGAACTGTCACAGCCCTCACCCGGCCCATGTCACTCGCCTACTTTACTCCATCAAATAGTTGGGATTTATATAGTACCCCATGCATAATTCATATTAATAATAATAAAACACCTGGGAGAATCGTGTCTGCATTTTTTGCTAATGATGTCTTCCCCGCCCCCGCCCCCCCCCCCCCAGTCTGTGATTGCAACGGGAAGTCCCAGCGATGCGTCTTTGATCAGGAACTTCACAGGCAGACAGGAAATGGAATCCGCTGCCTCAACTGCAATGACAACACTGATGGCATTCACTGTGAGAGGTGCAAGGAAGGATTTTACCGACACAGAGAAAGAGACCGCTGCTTACCCTGCAATTGCAACTCCAAAGGTAGTTGGGAAAAAGAGCAAAGAAAGAGGGAAAAGGATAGAGGGAGGGAAAGAGGAAGGGAAGGAGAAAGAAACAAACAGGCCAAGAGAGAAGTGTTCAACTTCTAGAACAATCAGGAACCGACCAGACACTGGTCTTTTTGATCAATTTCAACCTGAAAAGAAACATGTTTTTCTGAAGTGTAGGTAGTAGGAATCAGCTGGGGTCTTTAGGGCACAGTGGCTTGAATTCTGGAACCAAAAGGCACAGGATTACTTTTCCTGACAGATGACAATCTTTGACCCAGGGACAAAGGAAGCTTGCACTCTTCCAAGGATAGTTCCTCATATCCACAACCATCCCTTTGACCAACCTCTCAAAAAATAAGGGATTAGAGAGATCTGTTTCTGGTGCTGTGCTATGTGCTAAAATAAGGGATTGGAGAAGGTGCTAGCAGTACCAAGTGGTACTAATAGAAGACATAGGCAAAGCAATGGACAGATTAGAGTCTTTCGTAAGGTCGTTAACAAGAAAAAATAGAATTAACAAATAGAAGCACCTAACAGGGTGGCTGGTTCATAGAAGGGCTCTTTTGTTTGTTTGTTTTTTAACCGTATCACCCAGTTCTATATTGGCAGAACTGTAGGTAATTTGGGGGCACACGTTGTGCTATATTCATCGTGGGCAGACAGTAAAAACAAGTTAGTGAAAATAAAGAGGGAGAGACAGGTAGTTCTGTTAAATAAGTTGAGTTTTTTTAGTTTTTTTAATACTACCTTATTTGTCTATCATCTTGGCCGTATCTCTTTCATGTCTTTGCTAGGAAGTGTTTAATAGAATAATAAAATAAATATCGACCTGCCTAAAGGGTATAGCCTAGTGCATGGCCATGACTCAGTGTACCTCCATGGGGCCAATTCATAGCAGCAGCTGAAAGAATCTAAAAACAGGCAGATTTTAGATCTCCATGAGTGGCTGGTGGAGTATGTTGGGGAGTCTTAGAGAAAACTGGGGTGACCCTGTGGTGATACAGACCCATATCCCAGCAATCACTTCCCTAACCACCAGAGTTGCTGTTACAATGTGGTTTGAGTCAGATTTGCTCAGCCTTGTGGCGTAGAATCAGCACCCAGAATCTTTTGGATTTAGCCGGTCCCCGTATGAATCGAAGAACTTCATAAAGAAAAACTAAGAGAAAAATTATTCCATTTTGATGGGCATTTAACCTCTCTGAAGAGCCCACTCCCCTTAGGTTATGCAGCTTCAGTGTGAGTCACTGACCAGCCAAATGGTCAGTGAGGATATAATTAGAAGTGTCATTGCCTCAGCTGGAAGGCCTGGCCTGAACACAAGGTTATTAGTCTCTGAGTAGACAAGGTCAGCCTGCAGCTTAGCAAAGAGAGATGTTAATGAAGGACTTACCAACTCATCTCTTCTTTTCATAGTGTAGTCTCTTGCCCACCCAGCAACGATGAGTCTGGCTCTTTCTTTTCTTTGGGGAACAACTATCCCAGACTCAGTGTGGTCAGGCTGGTGGTAGGACGTGGTGGAGCCCAGCAATGACTTCTATCTTGTATGACAGCTAACATGCTTTACTTGCCCACTCTGTGCCAGGCACTTTTCTAGATGCGTTCATCTAGCATTTCATTTCGTCGTCACAAATAGCATTACGAAGCGGGTGCTATTATTTCCATTTTTCAAATGAAGTAGTGGAGGCTTAGAGAGGGAGGCAAAGAAACTGGTGGAAGGTTGTAGAGCTATGTGCGTTCCAGCCCCAGGCGTGCTGATCAGGGATCGTAATGTGGTGGGATTTGGAGTCAGACAGCCGGGTTCAAATCTTGGTACTACCACGACTGCTGTGTCACTCTGGGCATGCTCCGTAACCACTCGCCACCCCAGTGTTCTCATCTGCAAAAAGATATTCATGCTATTTACATCACGTGATCATGTGAGGATAAAACGATGCTTGGTAACACATGGTAGACAACGCAATAAACTGATGTCATTGTTTTTCTTATTAGGACAGAGGTCAGGGTCCCAATCCCCTGGAATGCTGGCTTTCTAAAAAATTATATCGGGCATAGAAAGAAGCCTTGTAAAGGCCATATATTTGGTCTGAAACTATTTAATAACATTTTATTTATTATTATCATCCTGACATTGGCAGTGAATTTTTCAAATTTTTTTTTAACAATGGGGAAACTGAGACTAGAAGAGTTAATGCATGGCCTGACATCTCCCCGCAAGCAAATACAAGCGCTAACGTTGTAATCTAGGTGTTCTGATCGAGACTATTCCCTCTTACTCCTTCCATATGAAGGAAAAAAATCAGAATGGTGCCCTCTTATCCCCAACAGCAGATAATTAGATATCCAGGAAAAGCTTTGTGATAATATTTCCTACGATCTGGGTAATGCTTTATACTTTTCCAGAACTCTTTCACAGACTGTCTTCTTTATGTAAGTATGACCACGCTCCACCCACTGTTACAGAGCTGAAGGACCTGAAGCTCAGAGCCTAGCTGCCCAGGTTGAGTGGCATCTTGGTGGCATAGCCTCTTCCCTCCATGTGCCACCTCCTACGATAAGTCTGCCACACAGATCACTAAACCCGTGGCACAAGTTTAATTCCCTGTGTGATTTCCCAGTCTCCTAATCAACCGAAGGATATTTTTCACTTTCAGATGATAACCTCACAAGGAAATTTGTTGTATGTTCAATTTCAAGTGCAAAAGAATGCATCTTACAAAAAAGGCTATCATTCCATGTTTAGTAAATGAAGCCAACAGCATTAATAATCCCCAAATTGGTCACAGATTTGGATTTCACATCAATGTCTCACAAATATAGTAACTAGGCTTGTTTTTAGATGATGACTTTGTGAGCTCAGCCAAAAGGTTGAGTTCTCTTCAACTCTTGTAACCACAGGTATAAGCCCTGATACCCTTTGACGGATACTTTGAAATTCAAAGTGCGTGTGTGTGTTTATTCCTCCATGACACCTAAATTCTTGAAATCTGTATGGATACCAATGATATTGGACTTGTTCTCTTAATTTTATTATTAATTTTTTGCACATCTCTGACCCTGACCGTGGATTACTCAGACTATGACATTTGAGTTATTTAAAATGTCTTAAATAATAATTATTGAATTACTATTAAATATAATGATTAAATAATAGTCATGTTAAAAATGCAAGGATATATATTTTGAAACGCTTTTCAAAAGGAAATATACTCTCCTGGTTTAAATTTTAAATGTTAATAATTTTAGAATACCTTCCTGAATATGCAAATATACATATATGATTTATCTACATACGCCCTCAAAGTGTTCATTGGAACACGAAGTGGAAACAGGAAACTGTTCTTTATCTGTTCTTGAAACCCAACTGTTCACAGCCCCTACAAGTAGCTCATGATGTAGGAATCGGAACAAGTGTCTTTACATTAATGAGATACTTTGAAAACCCAGTGCTATTATTTTGGAAGTTTTGAAATATGAACTAAAGTAGTCATGTTCACAGTAAAAGCCTGTGTACTTTGCAAGACTTGAAAGAGACCTAGAGATAACAGTATAAACTACATTTTTTAAGCACCTACTAGGCATGAGATACTGAATTTGTCACTTTCTAGAGTTTAACTCAAAGTCTTAAAACAGCTCTACTAGGTCTAGGTAGTTAGCCCCTCTTAAAAGAAATGATGAGTAAGCCATTTGCCAAGAACACACAGCTAAATGGCAGAGCTGGTATTTGAAGAAAAATCTGCTGGACTTCAAAGGCTGGGCTCTTTGCGTGACCCCCAGCTTCTAAAGCTGTATTCTCTAGATAATGTACTATGGGACACTCTGTTCCTCAAGATAATAACAGGTGTTGTCTATAAGAATGTCAAATAATGTTTGGAACCACTGGCTTTAAAACATTAAACAAGCTCCGTGCCTACTGAATGTACTATTATGTTATAAATCTCTGAAAGATTTAGTATGTACCATTTCCCAAACTCTTTTGAACACAGGATGCCGATTTTCATGAGGTAACTATGACTACCCCACAGAAGGCTGTTTTGTAGAGCACCATTTAGGGCTACGTGGGCCAAACCGAAAAGCAAAGTATAATCTTCTCCATCTTGTAGGAATAATTCATTTCTGAGAAATTACTGTAGAAAGACTTTTCTTAGGTCAAAAGCATAATGGAAATTATGCTTTTGACCTAAGCATAGTGGAAATTATGCGTTTGACCTAAGAAAGCATAATTCAAGAAATCTCTCTTGAATACAATTTAGTTATTTTTACCACAAATGTGTGTTGATCTGGGACTATTAAATATAATGATTAAATAATAGTCATGAACCAAATGGGGTTCTGAGTCCCAGATCAACACACATTTGTGTTAAAAATAACTAAATTGTGTTCAAGAGAGAGTGCTTCTATCTAATGTTACTTATCAGAGCGTAATTCAAAAAATGTCTACTTCTTAGCTGTTTGCTGACTACAGAGCAGTGAGGGTGGAGGTGTCTGAATGCCAAACCGAGAGCGTCTCTTCACTTTCGTCCTGTTCAATGCTCTCACCTTAGCCCCAGAACACTCCCCCGCACACCTCCTTCCCTAACCCTCCGCCCTTGGCTTCCACTGTCCTGAGACTTCTTCCCACGCTGGTCACCCTTTCCCTTAATCGTTGAGGTTCCACTTCTGTCCGAGGCACTTTCCCCCCCTCTCTATCTGCTCCCAGAGTAATCTCCTGCTTCCTAATCCCTCTGCAGGCTGACGGCTCCTAGACCTTCATCTCTACCCTCTTCCTTGAGCTCGAGATGAATATTTCCACCTTAATATGCAACTAGAAACCCAAGTTCACTATGTCCAAAACTATCATCCATTTCCCAAGAGTCACCAAAGTCTGTTCATGCTACGTCCATGGTGGCTCCTCCCAATGTTTCCCTTTTCTTCTTCTTCTGCCCAGACTCCTCTACTCGAGGCCATCATGTCACAAGACCGTTCCTCCCACAGGCTCCTGCGGTCTTCCCCTCCCTGGCCATCCTGCAGATTACTCTCAGTTGTCTTTCTAAACTGCAGGTCTGACGGTTTCAGGCCTGGTAGTTCCCTATTATCCACAAATGGATCTGTAATCCTTCTGTCAGCTTTGAATTTACTAGTAGATGTCATGAGCTGATATATAGAAAGCACCAATATGCCGTGCGTGCTCAAAAAATGTGGCTTATACTATTGTCATTGAGGTCCCCTCAAGCCTTCCAAAGTTGACATGGAGTCTTTGATAGAGTCTAACCATGAAGATGACTAATTCATTTCATATTCCACAGGTGGAATGTGAGAAGCCTTTATACAGGCATAGGCTCGATACCTTTATTGATTTGAATTAAAAGTTCTCCTAGTGAATTAGTGGTTTGAATTAAAAGTTCACAGAAGGATAACAAATTCAAAGAAAACAAGAAGCAACTGTGTAGTGTGCTGTTGGCTGTACAGAGCGTGGATAGCCTAATTATCATAATTAGCTGAGATATACAGATTATTTTCTAATTTTGCCAGCTGCAGGGAAATTTTACAGTAGGTGAGGAATACTTCTAGCCAGCTTTCACCTCACCTGTTGGCTCCCACGTAAGTCCTTTCACAACAGCCCCCTCCTCTTTCTTGGCAACGATGCTTTAATCCAGTGGATTTGGGGGCCTTGTCTTTGTGGCATGCACCGTTCAGGGTCTGGGGACGCAGCAGGGAACGTGAGCGGAAGTCATCATCAGGAAGCAGGGCTGAGGACTGGAGTGGGAGGGGGATGGATATTTTAGACGTGTGAGTCAGAGACTATTATTTTAGAGAAGTGCTCCTTAATCAAGACCTGAGGATGGGCCAACTCAGGACGCCCTGGTGCAAGAGCGTTCCAGGCTCACGGAGCAGCAAGGGCAAACGCCCTGAGGAGGGAAGCAGTTTAGCACCTTCTAGGACTAGACAGGGGAGCTGGACTTAGTGAAAATGGAACTGGACTTAGGAGATGAGGTAAGAGAGATCGCGTCTTGGGGGCCATGAAATAGTTTGCATTTTATTCTGCGTTAGAGTGGGGAACCACTAGAGGACTTAAACAGACGAATCATATGATCTGAATTCCATTTTAAAAAGAGCACTCTGGCTTCTATATAGAGAATGGAGTGAAGGGAGGTAAGGATGGAGGCAGGGAGGAGGGTGAGAGGCGGGGTTCAGGTGAGAGAAGATGGAGGCTTGAACTGGGGTGATAGAAGGGAGGTGGTGAGAAGAGGCTGGATCCCAGAATGACACCTTTTGTTATCCTGAGAACCTTCTGTCTTTCATCAACACTCAATCTGAGAGGACTCACTTACAAGGAAAAGCATGTCTGTAAATCAATCCCAGGACAAGGTCTCTAGTGCTCTAGACCAGGTGAGATATACAGGTGCCTCCTTCCTCATGAGGGTGAGGCTCCAAGGACGAGAATTTCTACTCTTCCAGGTTGATGGAGATATTTTGGGCTAAGAGACCTTTTGTACTCTTAAAAATTCACACCATTCAGACACTGACCCTTAAAAGATGGCTTTCTCCCACCAGAAATAAGGGAACTGCTGCTCACTTTCTTACGCCCACTCTTCGAGGAGGACGATAATGCTCATTCACAAGTTTTCCTTCCCCTTGAGACCTCAAGGACTTGACAAACTTCTTTTACAAAGCAGTAGCTTACTCACTCCTCCGTGTTGAAATGAGGCAGAAATATAAAGGACAATGCTTTCAGGAGTCACTTCTATTTCTTTCCCTGAAGAAGACATCCTTGGCTGTCAGAATTGTCCGTAGTGGGCAGACGCATATTCAGACGATGGGAGAGAATGGCTGGAAGTAGCAGGTGGCAGTGGTTACTTAAAACTTATTGGGCTCCCATAGGGTGACGATTGCTTCCCAGTACCATATAAATAATATATTTCCTCTTCTTCTTTCCTTGCCCCACCTTGTCAATCATAGGTTCTCTTAGCGCTCGATGTGACAGCTCTGGACGGTGCAGCTGTAAGCCAGGTGTGACAGGAGACAGGTGTGACCGATGTCTGCCAGGCTTCCACACACTCACGGATGCCGGGTGCACCCAAGACCAAAGGCTCCTGTAAGCACCTACACCCACCGCTGCTGCCTCTGCCGTGAATAATGGCAATCATACGAACATTAGTGACCACTGACATTTCCCGAGGACCTACTGTGTGCCAAACACTGCTATGAGACCTTCATGTGGGTTATCTCATTTAACCCTCACAATAACCCTAAGAGGTTGGGATTCGAATTATACTCACGTGAAAGATAAGAAACATATACCATGAGAGGTTACATAAGTTGCCCAATGTTACTGGTGAGGGTGGACCTAATATTCAGGCCCAGAGTTTTGGCTCTGGAGCCCACATTCTTCACCCTGACAATTGCCCCCCTTTAGATGAACTAGGATGGAGGTAAAAGATCTTCAGATTCTAACCTGGGACTCGTTTCAATCCAAATGAATTTGGAGGAGAACTTTTCTGCAGAATTTTCATCCCCATTTGTTTGAAGCATCCTCTATCCCTCTTTTCTGGAAGAAGGGGGAACATACATTGTAAATCACATAACCAATCTACAGAGATGCAGAGCTGGCATCTAATGGCAGTGAAGCCATTAGCTAGAAGGCTGCCTGCAGAGTCATGTCCCCATTGCCCACTTTCCAGCCCCTGCCCATATGAGAACGGCCTTCCAGCCATGCCTGTACTCTTCTAGTTGTCAATGTCCCAAATCTCTTATCTTTGGGGCCCTTCCATAGATTGCTCTCGTCCAGCCTTCTGCTCTCTTTTAGACTATGTTTAGAGACTCTTCCCTGGGCCCAGTCTCCCTTTTGTAATCCTTTTAAAACATGAAGTAGATCATATCACTTCTCTGCTTGCAGCCCTCTGTTAGCTCCCCTTTCCACTCAGAATGAGATCCAAACTTATCCATGCCAGCAGATCCTGAAAGATCCTCTCTCTCTCCTCTCTCTCTCTCTCTCATTCTCTCTCTTTCTTGGGAGAGAGAGAGACAGAGAGACAAAGAGACAGAGACGGAGATAGGAGACAGAGGTGAGAGAGAGAGAGAGCCAAAATTAAATAATGAAAGATTTCATTTAGAAAGTCTTGTAAAAAAAAACCCCACAAAAACAAAAAACATCAGCCAAACTCAGCAATTCCACTCCTAAGTATATACTTAAGAGTTATGAAAACATATGTCTACACAGAAACTTGTACACAGATGTTCATAGCCACATGGCTCATAACAGCTAAAAAGTGGAAACAACCCAAGTGTCCATCAGCTAATGAACGAGTAAAGAAAAGGCAGTACGTCCATATGATGGGATTTTATTTGCCATGAAAAGGAATGAAGTACTGATCATGGCATGACATGGATGAGCCTTGAAACATACTAAGTGAAAAAAGCCAAACACAAAAGGCCACACACTGTATGATTCCATTTATAGGAATTGTACAGAATAGGCAGATCTAGAGAGACAAGAAGTGGCTTAGTGGTGGCCTAGAGCTCAGGGTAGGAAATGGGGGGATGATTGCTAACGGGCTCAGTGTTTCTTTTATGGAGTGATGAGAACGTTCTAGAATTGTGGTGATGGTTGTTCAACTCAGAATCTACTAAAAACCATTGACTTGCACACTTTAAATGGGCGAATTACATAGCAGGTGAATTATATCTCAATAAAAGTGTTCCCAAAAGAAAGAACTACATGAACTAAGATTGCAAGTAGGTGGAATCAATCACGATGAAAGCAAACATCATTGACTTAAACAACAGAGAGAGAAAAATGATTTAAAAAAAAAAAGTCAACCGAACCAGTCAACCAAACTAAACAGTTACGTGATGAATGTGGTTTACGTTTTGGCACAAAAGCCCTCCTCTCTTTCGGGGTAGATAGCAAACAGTTCTTGGACTGGCTGCCGCCCACAGATCACACTTGGAGTAGCACTAACACAGACAAATGAGTCCTTACAGGGTCTGAGAGAGATGAGCGTGGGGGTAAGGACAGCTAAGGGAGGCCTCATTGAAAATGAAAGATTTGCTCAAGTCGCTGACATTTGCTTCTGAGCACTGGATCTTTCTGTGTATGGTTGCGAACCATTTGGAAACACATCCCTAATTTTCTTTTTCTTCTTTCCCAGAGACTCCAAGTGTGACTGTGATCCAGCTGGCATCTCGGGGCCCTGTGACACGGGCCGCTGTGTCTGCAAGCCAGCTGTCACTGGAGAGCGCTGTGATAGGTCTGTGTGAACTGCGGCCCTCCAGACATAGCAGGGAGAGCCTCTTGGCAACTAGCGTGAGAAGCCATTCTCTGAGGGCAATTATAGAAAAGGGACACTTACCAAATGTTGATGACCTCCTTCCTGCCCGCTGTCCTCAAAAACTAGGCTTGGGAAAAAAATACAGCTGAGCCCCCAAATCTCACTGGATTCTGTGCTTTTGCTGTGGCCACTTCTCTGTCTCTAGTAGTACGGTAGAGACACGGGGCCCCAGGGAGTCCCCTCCCAGGCGCTCCCATACAAAGTGGTGTGCTATAATGAGGTCACATGACCCAGCTTGCTCCCAGGAAAGGCCTGACCTAATTGAACATGTTGGGAAAATTCTAGTAAGAGGGAACCTCACAGCATATAGCCACATTTAACCGTCACGTGCAGAAAAGGAACCGCCCAGGGATGGCATGGTTATTGCATGCACACACACGAACAGGGGAAGGTGTAAGAGCGATTTGGGCTCCATGCCATGTTGGGGCAGGTGGCCCAGTGAGGAGAGATCCACCCTCAGCTGTGGCTGCAGGACATTCCTTAAGTACAAACTGCTCAGACTGAAAACTCTGCCCTCCCCTGAGATGGTTGAGAGCACAGAGCTGTGAGTTTGGCCCCAAAGGTAAAGGCTCCTTCCTCATTTCCTTGCAAGTAAGAAAGCAGTTTTTGGGCACCCTGCCAATCGCTTCCACCTGGGCACAGGACATTCCGCACACATTCTGCGCGCGCGCTTCCAGGGGGTTCTTTGCTGCTGAGGTGGGGGTGGGGAAACATAGCTGAAGGGTTAAAAAAGGAGTCACTGTTTGAAAACATTTTCAATTTCAAAATATAACGTAGACATAGCAAGCCACATGAAACAAATGTTGTCAGCACCACCGATTATATGAAATGAAGACCTTCGCTAAAAAAGCTGCCATCCCAACACCAACCTCCTCCCTCCTTCCTAGAAGCGACCACTATTCTAACTTCTGTGGTAATTGCTTCCTGACTTTTCTTCCTAATGTATTATGCACGTGCATCCCTGGGCGCTATTGTTATAGTTTTGCCTGGTTCCCTTCACTTTCCTCCCTTCCTCTGCCCTCCCCTCCTTTCCTAGGTCAGGCCCTCTCCACCCTTTGGGGGGAGCCCTCCTCCCTTCTTCCCTCCCTCCCTCCTTTCATGCCTTTCTTCCCTCCTTCTTTGTTTTTTAATCTCTTTTAATCTCTAGGTTTCCTCCATAGAAACCGTAATGACTTTTTTTCAACCCTTGTCCTGTACAACATAAAAACCATGCTTATTTATGTCCAGCTGTTCTCTGAAGCATAACAGCTAATTGCTTTTGTGTGATTTTGCACATACTCCTGACACATGGGCCAGTGGGTTAGATTACATGATTTAGATGCAGATGTACCCTTGTTTGAATCTTGCCTCAGCCACTTGCCAGCTGAATGGCCTCGAACAAGCTGCTTAATCTCTCTGGGCTTGGCCTCTTCATCTAAGAAACTTGGAAGTAACAATTCCTATCTCATAGGGTGGTAGTGAGGATTAAATGAGAGAGTACCTATAGGTGCCTGGCCTATCATAAGTGCTAAATAAATGATACTTGAAACTATCATTATTTCATGTAGAAGGACGTAGTTAACTTGAACAGAGAAAAATCAATTGGTCGCCAGCTTCCCCTGCCCTCTTCTCTGTGACCCCAACATCTGGGACTTGTCTGGCAGCTGTCATCTGCAGAGAAGCCACTGGTGGGCTGGAGATGGGAGAAGAGGTAGAACGACAGCCTACACTTTGCTTTTGTAGAGAGCCACTAACCACCCTTTGTCATATCCTCAACTGGCCCTGCCCCTGGGGCCGGAGCCCAGGTACAAGGGGCAGGGATGGTGGGCAGCAACTAGTGTCTGGGGAGGGGTCATTACAGCTGAGTGCTAGGCTGGAGCATTTGTTTCCTTTGCTGGCCCCCACCTGCCACCTGTTAGCCCCCACGAAGCCCTTGCTCAGAACAGGGCTAGTTCTGCATGTCCCTGCTCCACCCAGCCCTGTCTTACCCAGATGACCTCCACTCAATCCCTTACCAAGGTTCAAACGTGATTCTGCTCTACCAAAGGGAAAGGGAGCCCACGTTCTCTTTGCTCGCTCACTGGGTGGGGGGGCTGTGATTGTCCCCCAGGTGGTCTGGGATGAGGGTGTATGTGCAACTTAGTATTGCCCACCTCTGGGAATGAATAGGTCCAGGTGGGAGAGAGGAGATCAGTGATCGTATTCTCCATATGGAATAAGAAATAACCTATAATATTGTCCGACTTCTAAAATGCCCCTGCAGGTGTCGAGCAGGTTACTACCACCTGGATGGGGGAAACCCTGAGGGCTGTACCCAGTGTTTTTGCTACGGGCATTCAGCCAGCTGCCACAGCTCGGGGGAATACAGTGTCCATAAAATCACCTCTGACTTCCATCAAGGTAAAGTGTTCTGTTTTCTAGAATTTTGTTGTTGACATTGTACAGGGCTCTGCTTACAGATAACCCCCTCAGCGTGTATGGGATGGGATCCACAAGTCTCCTGTAGCAATTCTCTTCTAGCTTTTAATGTACGTTGTTTTGACAGGGCCATAAGGCAGACCCGGTGTCTTGAAAAAAGTGGAGCTGAACGTTTCGCTCATCCCAGTGTATAAATAATTTAAAAGAATAACTAAAAAAAGACCAGGCTTTCCTCTCCCTGCATTTCCCATACTCAGCTGTGTCAAAACCACATAGAATCACAGATTAGGAGTTTATGAGCGTTTTCCTGGAACGCACATTCACTAATAACACTGTTCTCACATACATTAAATGAATTAATTTCTGTGAAATGCGTTAACCAAGCGACAAAGCACCCTAAAAGTATGGGAGACTGAGATGATTCAAACTCTGAGTTTCTCTTTAAACAAGCTGGACCCTCTTATCTCACTAAGGGCCAGACCCGGTTTATATAAATAAAATAAAAAATCCAAATGACTCTTTACAAGAGTCAAAACAGCTGTGGTGTGGGAGCGGGTAGAGTTGAGACCCAAACAGAGAGGTGTGTGGGGAGTTCTGAGGACCGTACATGAGTGTGGAAATAGTAAGAAAACCCCACTTGGTCTTCACTGCTAGGATTTTTTTGGCAAGCAAGTCTTGCCTTGTTTATCTCAATAGATGGTTTATCTGAATGCAGAGTGGTTTCGTTTGTGTTCCAGATGTGGATGGCTGGAAGGCTATCCAAAGAAATGGGTCTCCTGCAAAGCTCGATTGGTCACCGCGCCATCGGGATGTGTTCAGCTCAGCGCGACGATCAGACCCTGTCTATTTTGTAGCCCCTGGTATGTATGTGTGATATTCTTCCTAGAGACGCCAACTTATGAGATCAGGAAGTCAGGATAGAAAGATGGACTTGGTGAATATGGAAACTGTATCACTGAGTGTTCATGGCAGCAGGGTCTCCAGAGGACACTTGGGGCTTCAGCCCAATTTGACAAAGTTGTGGCCCAATAGAGCAGAATTGGGTGTCCAGGTGGTCAGACCTGGGGTGAGGTTCCTACTTGAATCCAATGGGAAGTTTCTAAATTTCCACCAAGATGAGATAGAAGGACGATGGTTAAATCTGTGGGTCTATTAAGAATAAGATGAAAAAGCAAAACCGAGGCATTTCTCAAAGCTTTAACCACTGGTAAATTTAAAAAAATATGCGTTAGTGAGTGATATAGAAAAGCTGGATGGGAAGTTCTGGCTAGAATTCTAACCCGAGTTCATGTCTTCAGCTGACATGGGATTCCTGGGTGGGTTGCCCTCTTAACCTTTCCAAACCTCAGTTCTCTGAGCTGTGAAATGGGAATAATAACGCCTACCTCCAAGATCATTGCCATCAAATGTGATGATGCTTGTTGAAATCATCCTGTAAGCTCTAAAGCTTTCTGTAACAAATGGCACTATTGCCGATACGCCTGGGATCTCTACATATTGGTCTGTCATAGGGCCGTACTATGAATCCTCTAATAGATGGAATTGTCTCATAATGAGCTCCTTTTACTATTTCAGTAACTAACCCTCCTTTGTAGCCAATAGCATTATGGCCATATCCAGTGCCACCAACTGGCTCTTCGAGAACGGTGCTTTGGGGCAGCAGGGGGTGGGCAATCCAGGACTCCCGGACAGAAATCGCCAGCCTCAGTGCACACTCGCTCATTTGTTTGCTTTTCCAGTTTCACAATGGCTCTTCATCTTTTCAAATTTTATTTTACAGCCAAATTTCTTGGGAATCAACAGGTGAGCTATGGGCAAAGCCTGTCTTTTGACTACCGTGTGGACAGGAGAGGCAGGCACCCATCTACCCACGACGTGATCCTGGAAGGTGCTGGTCTACGGGTCACAGCTCCCTTGATCCCACTTGGCAAGACACTGCCTTGTGGGCTCACCAAGACTTACACATTCAGGTAAAAAGAGAGACTATACTGTGGTTGAAGTCTGGTTCCTTTGTTCACTCATCCTGCCGTCATTCATGATGTCTACGTGCTGTTCTGAGCATCTTTTATGGAACAGTCATGGTGCTGTGTACTGGACAGGACATGAGTCCTGCCCTCAAGCCCCTGACAGGCTAGCAGGAGAGAAAAGTAAACAGGTGAGGACCGTGTAGCTTGTAAGGGACGAAAGAGACTAGGTGGACACAAGTGTTTGGAACACACGTAGGCACCACTCACCCACGTTGGTGTGATGGTGGAAAACTTGCCAAGAAGAGGTGATGAGTGAAGAGCAGCAGCTCTCTCAAGAAAGAAAAGGGGGAAAGGTTAACAAGGCAGAGGAAATATCCTGCTTGAGGAAGTTCTGTGATGTAGGACATTCCTGGTGGTTAAGCATGAGAGAAGCATGGAGTGGGGGAGAGGAATACAGCGAGAAGTGAGGTCATGGACGCCCCATGTGTGTCTAAGGAGAGTGCACCTTTTTCTGTAGAATGGGAGTTTTGAATAGTGGGTACAGGGAGGTCTGGGACGGGGGCTGTGCCTTCTAAGTGCTCAGTCCTAATGAGCAGCTTGGAAATCAAAATGAAGAAACATAGTCTTTGTCCTCCAAGAGCTCTTGGTCTAGTAGAATCTATAACATGTCAGAAAGCAAACCTAACACAGTACCATAGCTGCTTTGGTGGTGTGTATGTTCGTGGAGACTTGGGAGGAGAGGAAAGAGTGCCAAGTTCTGCCTGGAGGGCTCAGGGAAAGCCTCAGAGAGGAGGCAGCATGCGGGCTGAGAACAGAAAGAAGCACCAGGCTTTCCTAGGGACAAAATCAGGACAATCTGTACATGTGAATATATATGGGGATGTGGAAAGGTGTAATGCAGGGGGAACTGGCAAGCGATATGTATGGATATTACACAGCACGTGTAGGGGACACGGACAGATTAGGTTAAAAAGCCTGGAAAGGGCCCGCCACGGTGGGCCTTGTATGTCATACCAAGGCGCTGAGATCTTGTGCATGCTGCAAGACGATGGAAAGCTATTGAGAAATTGGAGGTGGAGAAGCAGCATGATGGGGCCGGAGGCTGGGGCACATGCCATGAGGAGGATAGTGTGGGTAGGGTCCTTAATGGGACCATCAGAACACATTCTCAGTGCTTTAAGCGAGGCTTGTTGGAGGCTAACCCAGGGCAGAGGTCCGGGGAGTAGAGTTAGAAGACCCACAGCACATACCGTGTGTACTTGAATAACCCAGTACAACTTATTTCAGTGATACACCCACCTGCGATACCTGTTTCCACTTTCTCAGCTTGGCGCACGTACTCTTTGAGATTCAGCTTAGAGGTTCTTTCTTTGTGTTAGCTTTCTCAGAATCCCAGGTGGAATTACAGTCACCTGGTGAGCTCCTGTGGCATCCTGTGCATGCATATACCACAACTCACTGAGTTGTATCATCATTATTTGTTTACCGACTCCCCTCCCTGGACGTTGGTTGCTACACCCTCGTTGTCTTTGCATCTTTCATCCCAATACAGCTTCTGGCCCAAACCAAATACACAGTAAACTGTTGTTTAATGAATCAGCGAATGAAACAAAAGGGTTAGGGCTGTTCCTGGAAGAGGTATTCCAGGAAAAAATTCAAACCACATACAAAACAATAGTGCAGGGGCTGCTGGTGGAATGCAGTGAGGCACAGTGATACCAAATGAAGGCGGATTAGATGTGAACAATGGAGAAGATGGACACTGACTTTCGAAAAGGGAAATGTGCTCAGAGAACAAATCACGTAAACAGCAAAACCACAAATGAATGGTGACTCTGGAAGACGAGAGCTTCCTGAACTCAGAGAGGTTTCTAATATTAGGTTTTGCATGACCAAGAATAGAAAGTGGTCTCCGAGGACTTGGAGCAACGCTGGATGCCACAACCCCTGGAGCTCGGGCTCCCACACTGGGATGTCCTCCATCACGTCCTGCGGGGCGTGTGGTCCCCGGGGAGTGAGAAAGCTCCACGTTCATGGCTACTGGTCCTTCAGTCCCCTCTAAGCAGGACTGCAAAGGGGCATGCTTGGTATTGGGTATACAAATGGTAAGATTTTCAAAGAGTTCATTTTTTAGCTTTTGCTTTACAATCACGCAGATTAAATGAACATCCAAGCAGTCACTGGAGCCCCCAGTTGAGTTACTTTGAGTACCGAAGGTTGCTAAGGAACCTTACCGCCCTGCGGATCCGAGCTACCTATGGAGAATACAGTAAGTGACTAGGAGAAATGAATTTCTCTCTTCTCAGGTTTTGGTTCAATTTGCTGCAGCTTTCTAAGGTGCAGCTATCCCAACAAGTAGATAAATTACTGATGGCTTGGATGTAGAGTCTCTGATCGGGTCTAAACTTTTACATTCTAGAAGAAGTTATTAAAAAGGAATGTTTCTCTACAAAGAGGTCAGCACCCATGAGGAATGAATGATGCTACCTTGCTAAAATACTCTCCGGATTTAGATAAAAGCTGATTATTTGAAAAAGATAACCTATCTGCAACCAGTGGGCACTTTCCCTTAGCTAGCAAATGGGGTTGCCGACACAGCCCTCTTTATTCCTTGAGTAGCTTTTCTTTGGGGATTACGCCCCATGCTACCAAGTTTGGATCTTAGCCTGTATTCTGTTGACTCCTTTTGTTGAACTTCACAGGCTGGGTCCTCCTAATCCCGGGTGAAATGGTTTAAGTGAGAATTCCTTCAGCTTTTTAGCAGCGATGTAAAAAGAAAGCATGGCTGGCACACACCGTTTCCATGTCACTAATGCAGTGACTCAAGGGGGAAGTAGAAAAGGTGTTTCCTCACAGCTTGCGGAATCTTTACTTTGTGACAGGCACATTATAACATATGCATTGTGTCACTTAATGTTCACAACCAGCCTGGGAGGTAGACCCCAGTGTTACTGCTCTTCTGCCGTTGAGGAAACACCATTGTGCAGAGGTTATGTGACTTGCACAATTCACACAGCTAGTGAGGGTGGAGCCAGAATTTAAACTGATTTTGGTGACATCAAAGCCTGTGCATCCCGTCACAATGGACCCCTGTACCTCTACGCATGGCTTTGTGAGGGAACACCACCTGTCTTTGATAGTTAAGAAAAATAAAATCCAAAGAGAGACCTGATTTAGACTTTTCGACCTCGCCCCTTGCTCCTCTGAACCTGTTCCCTCTATTGCAGGCACTGGGTACCTTGACAACGTGACCCTGATTTCAGCCCGCCCCGTCTCTGGAGCCCCAGCGCCCTGGGTCGAACAATGTGTCTGTCCTGCTGGGTACAAGGGGCAGTTCTGCCAGGATTGTGCTTCTGGCTACAAAAGAGATTCAGCCAGACTGGGGCCTTTTGGCACCTGTGTTCCATGTAACTGCCAAGGGGGAGGCACCTGCGATCCAGATACAGGTAAGTGACATGACACCTGGACCAGGTGGCTGGGGGTGCAGCCAGGTGACGGGGGTCTCCCGTGGAAGAGACAGAGCTGTATAAGAAAGACGGTCCCTGCACTCATTTCAGAGATGGGAAAGGATTAAGGCAAAGGAGGGCTGGAGTCAGGGAAGATGGGCACGGTGCTATATTACACTCGATCCTTTTCATTATGGAGATGCCACAAGGTTGTGGGAAAGGTGCTAGGTTACAGGAAATGGCTGTCATGGTTCAGTGCTGGGTGGGGGAGCTGGTGTCCAGTTGCAAGAATTATATGGGGAGATCAAAGGCAGTGTCCGGGCCTGGATGAATGTGCTGACAAATGGTGTCAGGCCGTGGGGGCAGGGGAGCCAGGGTTAAGCTATGGGTAGTAAAGGAAGTGTATGTCTACTTAGCATGGGAGAGTGAGGGTGAGAGTCAGGTTCCTGGCCATGTTTAGAGTTGGTACGAGGGCAAAGGTGAATGCCAGTACTCACACACTTTGAAGAAAGCTTCAGAGAGGAAGGCTTTGAGTTACCAAGCTCTGACCCCCACACGTCATCCATTTTACAGGAAGTGGAGAGTTTTCCTCTGCTCATTTCTCTGTCCCTCCCTCCGTTCTTCCTCTGCCTCCCAGGAGATTGTTACTCAGGGGATGAAAACCCTGACATCGAGTGTGCCGACTGCCCCATTGGTTTCTACAATGATCCGCACGACCCCCGCAGCTGCAAGCAATGTCCCTGTCGCAATGGGTTCAGCTGCTCTGTGATGCCCGAGACAGAGGACGTGGTGTGCAATAACTGCCCCCTCGGCATCACAGGTGAGGCCAGCGCCTGCATCACCCTGTCCTCATGCCCTGAATTTGAGTACCTAGCTTCTGTTCCAAGGAATTTGCCAGGGAATTACAAGTACTTGGGGGTTAATCTAAGTGGGCTCATTCTAAAGCTAAGGCTATTCTGATGCCCGAGGGGTGAAGTGGATGAGGAAGGGCAGAGAGCACGGGGAAGACACATCTAAAGCTGTTTTAGAAGGTTTGGGATTAGGAGATGAAGTTTTCAGACAAAATACACAGTTTAACTCAGGTTTTAAAAATGAACCAAGGTCAAGAAGGAAACCTTAGTGACTTTTTACATGTCCCACGTCTCTGCTGGTCAGTCTGAAAGAAGCTTCATTCCTCAGCAGCAGCCTTGGGCATTTGCCAAGGCTGACTTTTTCCCCAACCATCTCATTGAGTGGCAGGAAGCCTCCGCATGGCACTGCTGTGACCCCGTGGGGACAAAAGCCACCCACCCCCTTGCCCTGGGTGCCGGCTCCTGAGGCGATGGTTCTGGGGTCCAGGTGGGAAACCCCTCTAGGTGGCCACATCTCGGCGGTCTGGGCTCGTTGCCCATAGGTGACCACGGGGCTTGTTCATTTGTGCCTCCAGGTGCCCGCTGCGAGCTCTGTGCCGATGGCTACTTTGGGGACCCCTTTGGGGAGTGGGGCCCAGTGAGGCCATGTCAGCCCTGTCAGTGCAACAACAATGTGGACCCCAGAGCTCCCGGGAACTGTGACCACCTGACGGGCAGATGTCTCAAGTGCATCCACAACACAGCCGGGTTTCACTGTGACCAATGCAAAGTGGGCTACTTTGGGGACCCCTTGGCTCCCAATCCAGTGGACAAGTGTCGAGGTAGGATGGTGTGCCAGACAGGTTGGTCAGGGTGTGTGTGTGTGTGTGTGTGTGTGTACATAAGCGTGCAGGTGTGTCCATGTGTAAGAACGTACAACAGCAGTTAATATCCTAATGCTACTTTGGTTTCTCTTACCAGCTGGCCCATGAACAGCCCAGACCTTTCACGTGTCAAAGGCCCTAAGACCAGTTTCCCCGGTAGCAGGGCTGGAAGGCAGAGCTGGAGGACGTAGAATGGGTTAAAGCTGGGTGGGAGAAGTGAAAAAGGTCAGGTTTACCTTCGTAAGTGGAAGAGGAGATAAAATGCAGCCACATCCTCTGCCTGTCCCAAGGCTGGTTGGCAAGGAAGTGGCGCCACACCTGTTACAGGAGAGTAATAAATGACTTGAAACGAAGCCTGAACAAACTGAGGTGGGGAGGGGAGCGGGCTGTAAAGCAGTTTAAGAGACCCTCTCAGGAAGTCAGTGTGATTGATGTATGGAAAGCTAACAGAAAGTCTCTTAAAGAGACTCGGCTTCAAAGCAGCGGCTGTCGTGGCACATTCCTCGGGCTGCTTCCGATCAAAGCATGAATGTACAGAGAGGTCCTCTCAGACTTTCTTTCAAACCTCTGCACAGGTTACATTCAAGAGGCAAGTTTATTTCTAGGGAGCTCACCTGCCCCACAGACAAACCCCTTATTCACAAAGGTTCCCAACCAGCCTGCTGCCCAGAACTCAGCTTGTTTATTATAAGGTCCAGAGTGGCTCTAGGGACCCAGATTGGAGGAGCCCTGGCCCCCTACGAGGTCTGTGCAGGGAGCCCAGAGCCTTGTACTCACACCAGAGTCGCCACCCCGGGAAATGCCTGAGGATATCTACGCAACCTGGGGCTTCTGCCCAGGGGCATGAATCTCCCCTGCCCTGACCCCAACCTGTGGGTTTGCTGTGATGTGCTTTGAAAGTACCCGACATAGGAAGAGCCCACACAACACTGTAGTGCTGAGTTCAAGTCCAGTTTTGTAACATTCCTATTGTGCTATGCTGATGTACCAATTAATCTCTCTGAGCTGCAGTGTCCTCATTGGATGAATAACATTTAACTCAAAGTGGCTGCAAAGATAACACAGCATATGAGAAACTATGAATTCCAGCTACTGGATACTGTTAATAGAGATTTCACTGGCTGGTACAGACCACACATTTATTTCTTCACTCAAGTGTCAGTATCACACAGGTACCCCGTGTGAAGCTCCATACTGAGGTTATAATGATGAATAAGTCAGTCCCAGCTCCCAAAGAGCTCACATGCTCATAAGGAAGACACACAAATGGGTGAGCAAATGACGACAGTACACTTACAAATGTGATCACATTACTCTGCATTGAACGTTTTGTGAGCACCAAAGATAGAGCAATCCAGAGGATTCCTGAAACTCCGTTCGAGCAATGTCTCACCCACTGTTGTATCCTCAGCTCCTAGAACATAATGTGGCACGTAGTAGGTGCTCAACCAATTTGACTGAATGAATAAAGGCATTGCTTTCGCACTGTATTTCCTACCTCAAAGGCAGCAGGGCAGAAGGAGAAGAGCATTGGTTCTTTCAAAGTTCTCGTTCCCGCTGGCCATTTACTTGCTCTGTGACCTTGGAGAAGTTACTTAACCTCTCTGAGCTCATCTTCCTCATCTGCAAAATAGAGGGAGAGGTCCACATCTGGCACATAATAGGCCCAGAAGAAATGGTATTCACCTTGTGAGCAAAGCCAGAGTGCCTGCTGACTAGCCGACAGGCTTCCAATTTAACAGGAGGGTAAAAATAAGTGCCACCCAGAAGGATGGAAGGTTGTAATATTTCTTTATCCACACACACACACACACACACACTCACACACCAAACAAGCTTGTCAGATGAATCCTAAAACCAATATGTATCAAGAATGTGCTTGGAGACCTAGGCAAGAGATGAATCTAACACAATATGAATAATCAACGACACAGTATGAATGCTGCCTTGAGCGTCTCCCTTTTATTTTGCTACGCCTCCAGTTCCTGGAATTAGCTTGACGTGAACGTTTCCTATTTGTCCGTCTTTTGTCTCTAGCTTGCAACTGTAACCCAGTGGGCTCCGAGCCTGTGGAGTGTCGCAGTGATGGCAGCTGCGTTTGCAAGCCAGGATTTGGTGGCCTCAACTGTGAGCACGCAGCATTAACCAGCTGTCCCGCTTGCTATGATCAAGTGAAGATTCAGGTGTGTGCTAACCAACCCTCACCCCCACGAGTAAAATATTTCAGTATCTACTAGGTGGTTCTATCAGATCTAGGACCTTCCTAGTCTCCTGGGGATGGGGGTGAGGCTGACTATTTTTTTCTTTAAAAATTGCTCTATTTAAACAATTCTGTATCACAGTAATAATACTTCAGATTTATGTTCTGATATATACAATTTTCAAAACCCCCTTTGCAGAGATTGTCTCCTTTGGTACTCATGCTAACTTAGTCAAGTTGGGGAGGAAAAAAGCATTCTGACCTCAGTTTCCGCTGAGCAAACAAAGTCTCAGAAGATTTGCAATATTTCAAGTCACATGGCCAGGTGGAACCGAGACTCCCCGCCACGTCCCCTGACTCTGAGTTTGGAGCTCTTTCCACTATAATATACCACTTTCTAGGATGTTTTTCCAAGCGATGTTATTGTGCAACGAATGAAAAAAACATAAACATACAAAAGATGGGAGTAGTCCAGCCGGTGTCAAGGCTAGTGAAACAGGAATGGCCTCTGGAAATTTCTCATTCAGATTCCAGAGAAGAATGAAATTGATGTCAATTATTCAATATCACTTTGCTGGGGTGAGGTGTGAGGAGAAGAAAGAGTCCAGACAGAACCCCAAACGTAGGACAAACGCAACCTATTTTTAAAATGTATCTATTTAACCAGCCCTCTATGGCACTTCCTTTGTTTGAAGCGCTGTTCTAAGCACTATACAAACATTAACTCACTTAGTCCAAGTCATAGCTCCTGAGATATTATCATTATCCCCAGCTTACGGATTTGAAAAATGTCATGCCCAAGGTCACACAGCTAGTCGTGCTGGGATTCAAACTCAGAGAGGCTAGACTCTGGAGTCTGAACTCTGACCACCATGACATGCCAAGCATGTCTGGGCTTTTAGCCGTTATCCCCAGGAACCTGGTATTCAGCCATCATCTGTTCTGTGCGGTTTCAGATGGGTCCGTTTGTGCAGCAGCTCCGGAGCCTGGAGGACCTGATTTCGAAGGCTCAGGATGGTGGTGCAGGAGTACCGAACACAGAGCTGGAAGGCAGGATGCAGCGGGCCGAGCAGGCTCTGCAGGACATTCTGCGAGAAGCCCAGATCTCAGAAGGTGATGAAGGCCAATCTCCCTTCAGACGGAAGAGAATTCATAGTCCTAGAAAGCACTGCTATACTAGCTCATGGACTTTTCTGTGGGTGTCGGTTCAGCAGGTGTCTCTGCCCAGCCCTTGCAGAAGGGGAAGGACTCTCTGTGACTTTCTCCTGGAACCTGGATGGTGGCGATAAAAAAGCAGTGGCATGAATTCATTTATTGGGTTTCTATTATTTTGACATAAGCCAATCAAATTCACTTTTTCAGCCCTCTATGATGTTTGATCACTTTATACTGACTTCGAAAGATCTTATTTTCCCTTTTTCTTGTTGGTGTTCAGGTGCTATGAGATCACTCAATCTCCAGTTGGCCAAGGCAAGGAACCAAGAGAATAGCTACCGGAACCGCCTGGATGACCTCAAGATAACGGTGGAGCGAATTCAGGCCCTGGGTGGTCAGTATCAGAACCGAGTTCAGGACGCTCGCAGGCTCATCACGCAGATGCGCCTGAGCTTGGAGGAAAGCCAGTCTTCCCTACGCAACACGGTAGGTGGGGCTGGGTTAGGGTCTGAGACTTAGAGCTGTATTGGGAGACCCACGTGTAGACATCACTGGCTGTTTCTCAGGTTTTCTGGTTCACCTGGCAGATAGTTCAACTTTTCTCCCTTGACACAGTCATGACTCATTTTGTGTTCTTTAGCTTCCTGCAGTTTCCCACTTGACTGCTTTATGTTCTTCTCCCTAATTCATTTCTTGCTCACCGTATCCTCATCTTGACCCTGTCTCTTCTCCCTATTTCTGCATATCTTCTAGCTTGTTAGCTCCCAGAGAACAGAATTTAATTCTGTTCGTATTTACACTCTCAGCCCATAGCACAGTGTGTGGCTGTGATAAATGTTTGCTGTGTGAATGAATGAATAAACGAACAAATGAAAAGAAAAGAAGGAATAAAGGAAGGGAGGAAGGAAGGAAGGAAGGAAGGAAGGAAGGAAGGAAGGAAGGAAGGAAGGAAGGAAGAAAGGAAGGAAGGAAGGAAGGAAGGAAGACATCATTCTGAAAGTGGGGGAAAAAATTGTTGCCAGTATGATTTTCTTAATGATGTAGTTTGTAGTGTGGTAGGAGGGAGAAATTTGAATGAGCACTCTTCTTTTTTTGAATAAAGAAGGCAAAGGTAACAATAATGTAAATGGGGAGGCGGGAGATGAATAAAGGGAATTAGAAGATAATCAGATATTATGCTGAGGAAATTATTTAAAAAATAATATGCATTGATTTTGTTCTTATGTTTATTGTAGAAAATAAATAAAAAATCCCCTATAATCCCATTACTAAGAAATAATCACCATTGAAACTTGGTTTATATTCTACTGGACTTTCAATACATACCGTGTTTCCCCGAAAATAAGACCTAGCTGGACCATCAACGCTAATGCGTCTTCTGGAGCAAAACTTAATATAAGACCTGGTCTTATATTATATTATATTATATTATATTATATTATATTATATAAGACCCAGTCTTATTTTACTATAAGACCTTTATAGTCTTATTATACTATATTAATGTTTGCTCCAAAAGACGCATTACTGTTGATGGTCTGGCTAGGTGTTATTTTTGGGGAAACACAATATGAAAATATAAACACGTATGTATTTTTACTGCATCTGTGTCTATAGACAGACTTTTTGGAACATGGATCTCTACTTTATTCTTTTTTAGATCTTATTGGGGAACTGGAACAGGACTTTATTGGGGAACAGTGTGTACTTCCAGGACTTTTTTTCCAAGTCAAGTTGTTGTCCTTTCAATCTTAGTTGTGGAGGGTGCCGTTCAGCTTCAAGTTGTTGTCCTTTCAGTCTTAGTTGTGGAGGGCGCAGCTCAGCTCCAGGTCCAGTTGTCGTTGGCTCGTTGCAGGGGGTGCAGCCCACCATCCCTTGCGGGAGTCGAGGAATTGAACTGGCAACCTTGTGGTTGAGAGCCCACTGGCCCATGTGGGAATCGAACCGGCAGCCTTCAGAGTTAGGAGCATGGAGTTCTAACCGCCTGCGCCACCAGGCCGGCCCCTCTACTTTATTCTTGTCTATACTTCTTTTTATTGTAACCGTCCTGGTGACTCAGGACTCCATGTGTCAGGGTGTAGAATGCTGTGTGGCTAGTGACAAGCGGTTCTGACAGGACAGACGCAGAGCCTGCTGAGCCTCCAGGGACAAGTGCAAAGCCTTAATCCATTTTCCTTTTTCACAGAACATCCCTCCCTCTGAGCACTACGTGGGGCCAAATGGCTTTAAAAGTCTGGCTCAGGAGGCCATGCGATTGGCAGACAGGTGAGCACTACTGGAGGGCCCTCCCACTTCACATCACTTCTGCAAGGCCAGACTTGAATAGCACTGCAGGGGTTCAGGCCCTCAGCTGCATAGTCATCAGCTCCAGGCTCCTCTGCAGCCATCCCTCTCTCAAAGCCATTTCTTAACCACTTGGCTTTTAGCGTATGTAGGTGGCCACTGGGCACGGTCATTTGGCAGGAGCTGGGGGACCAGGGTGTTCCTTTCCCAGATTTCTTTATGACTCATAGTATGGCTTTGGTGTATGTCAGATGTGATTCCTTGGGCCCCATGAAATGAATCAGCCCTTGGAAAAGAACACTCTGCAGCTTTGAGGGACTCCCAGGTCCCACACCGAGCCTGAGAACAAGTAGCAACGAGTCTTTGGTAGCCTATGGAGCCAAGTCTGCAGAGGGGACTTCCTCCTGAAAACTGGCTCTGCGAGGCCTGACAACAGGTAGCTCCGTAGTCCTTGCCTGACTGTAAATCCTACTGTGTTGAAGAAATTTGCTTGGAGCCCAGGACCCAGCAGGTTAGCAGGCTCTGTTAATCCCAGATGGAATTCAGTCAGCCAAAGGGGACTGGCTTGTGTTTTTGTAGCATGGACTGGCTCCTGAGCTTGTTTTTATCATTTTCTAGAACCAGGACAAACTTTTATAAACAGGCTTTGTCGCCACACCCTTCCCCCCCCCCCCCCCCCAGGGGTAGGCCCAGTTTAGAGTTGCAGCAAAAGTGAGGAGGGGGCTGGATCCCGCATGAAATAAGACCTCGGTTTTTGTTTTCCTGAAGAAAACAACTTCCAAACGCAATATTTCATCATTCTGCGACTGCTCCCACCCATCTCCACTCCCCACCCCAGGCTTCTGATTATGCCATAAATGGAACGATCGCCAAAACTTCTATGACATGGGGCCACTTCTGAACACTTTCTGCTTCTTCCTAGTTCCTTTAATTCCGCCTAATTGGGTCAATTCTGTTTGGCGTTTCCAGCCAAACCAGTTCCCTCACTCTGCTCCCTTCATTTAGAGAAAAGGCCCAAAGGAAGCTCTTGCAATGCAAATTCAAATGCTTTACTTTTAATTGTTTCAGCCATGTGGAGTCAGCCAGCAACATGGAGCAACTAGCAAGGGACACCGGAGATTATTCCAAACAAGCTCTATCATTGGCTCACAAGGCTCTGCAGGAAGGAGGTGGAAGTGGCGGCCTGACTGGCTCCATGGTGCAAGGGCTTATGGGAAAGTATGTTTCAACAGGTCCTCAGGCGACCCGTGTAATCTGCATTCTCCCAGGGTATAATGCAAACCAAGTTCGAGGGGCCCCACGTTTCTTTAAAAATATATTAACACTAAGAGAATGCGAGTGTTACTTTGGGGGACAGCAGATGCTTTTAAGGCTGGAAGAACAATAAGTTGATTCATCCAAGTAAAGTTTGTGTTTTGATGGAGAGATTGCATGCTTGGAGATGGAGTCACCCTCTGTAGTGTTTAAAGGATGTGAGTAAACCCATCTGGTGGCATGGAGGATGTAAAAATTATATATTTATGTTATCAAGAATTGGGAAAGTTGGCTTGAATTTTCCTAACCCAACCTCTATCAACTGGAAGGCGTGTTTAGATCATGGAGAAGGGACACATATCTGACACACACCCTCATTTGGTTCTTCTGATAATTCCAACCGCATACTTTTAAAACAACGGGATGGGTTTTTGCTTTTAATAAAAAGATATTCTCAAAGTCCTCCCCTCACCCCCCTGCAGATTGGAGAAAACCAAGTCTCTGGCGCAGCAGTTGTCCAGGGAGGCCACTCAAACTGACATTGAAGCAGACAGGTCTTACCAGCACAGTCTGCGCCTTCTCCATTCGGTGTCTCAGCTTCAGGGAGTGAAGGATCAGTCCTTGCAGGTAAGGGCATCTCACCTGTGCGTTGATGTACAGAACCAGGGCCACAATGCTGTCTTCTTTGGGAGTTCTGTGACATGATTCAATCATCCAGTTGTGTGTCCATGTTGACCTTTGCTGCTTAGATTGGGAAGAGCATTTGTCCATCTCATTATGTATTTCCTGGTTCTCTAACCCCAGTCTTGGTCTCTGAAAAGGCCTTGGCTCACATCCTGAACCTACTATTAGTGGATAAACGTTTTATATCTCTCCCCTAGTTCTGGGTACTGCTGGAAATTGTTATAGATAAAAGTTGGTGTTTACATTTGAGTCCAGTCTAGAGTCCGTCTCTATGTTCAGCCACTCAGAAGACTTGTGTTTTTCTCACGTTTTGCATTGTTGCTGTCTTCAGTCCCAGACTTATTAAATTAAGAAGATTCAGCTTTCTACCGACAGCAAAAATCACTCACAATGATTCCCACAAAAATGTTCCCATGTATATAGTAACTAACACATAAAATAATAATAAAATAAAAAAACAGACAGAAAACCTGTTTGAGGGTGGTGGGATGGCTAGAAAGGGAATTAAGAAGTACAAACTTCTAGTTATAAAATAAGTCACTAGGATGTATGTACAGCATAGGGAATAGAGTCAATAATATCATTATAGCGATGTACGGTGACAGCTAATTACCAGGGGATCACTTTGTAAGCTATATAAATGTTGATTCACTATGATATACACTGGAAACTAATATAATATTGTGTGTCAACTATAATTTAAAATAAATTTGAAAAAAAACAAAAACCACCCATGTGATCCCTGGGGGACCTGCTGCCTGGCTGTCCTAAGGCACAGTGCCTCATTTCTGTTCGACTTTGGGCCTGGATTGTTGTTGTTTTCAAATAGTGTCAGGTCCTAAGAAGGCTGATGTGGTAACTGGTGAGCAAAAAGTCACATTTCTTTGGGCTCACAGGTAGAAGCAAAGAGGATCAAACAAAAAGCTGATTCTCTCTCAAGCCTGGTGACCAAACATATGGATGCGTTCAAGCGTGTGCAAAGCAACCTGGGAAACTGGGAAGAAGAAACCCGGCAGCTCTTACAGAATGGAAAGACTGAGATACAGGTATCCTCTTGTTAATTGATTTACTCAGCAAACACATGTTGAATGCATACCATGTGAATAAATATAGCAAGAGGAACCACTGAACACTCTCTAAAGGTCACGGGACTGCTGCTTATAGAGGAAGTAACTGAGCTACAGAGACCTTGATATAATTTCCTCAGCTCCACCCACTGAGTCAGTCCTCAAATCTCAGACTAAGACTCAGACCTCCTGGGTCCAATTTTGGCCTAGCTGTCTCTGCTAGCTTGGCTTCAGGAAATACCTAGAGTTTGAAATTATGATTTGCCAAACTATTCTTGTCCCTGATAGCAGACCAGAGGTTGAAACTGTCCTCTACATGGGATCCTTTGGGTCACCGTGTTATAAAGTTTGCTCTCCCCCAGGTTTGCTATAGAACCCATAGACTCTTGGGTGAATCAGCTCTCTGTGGTCACGAAGAGAAGTACATCAGAGTGATTGTGCTGGCAGGAATGCACTTCCCACGTGTACGTTAAATTTAATCTTGTTCTATCTGCCTATTTACAGAAATCAGGTCAATTGCTTTCCCGTGCCAACCTGGCTAAGAGCAGAGCCCAAGAAGCACTAAGTATGGGCAATGCCACTTTTTATGAAGTTGAGAACATCTTAAAGAACCTCAGAGGTGAGTGTTTCATGGTTCGGGTCACTTGAGTATTTTAAAGGTATGAGCAAGGCTTTGGTTTATTCTGATTCTTCAGCTATCTAAGTGATAGGTGCATTGGGTATTAATAGATGCTTAAAAATAACTCTCGAAAGAAAAGTTGCATTAATATTTTATGTAATGGATGGAACTGAACTAGATGGCAGAAGGCTTGAGTTCTGACGTCTGCTGGGTCATGTGACCAGGCTGCCCTGGCCATGTCACCATAGGCAGGTGACATGGCCTTTCCACACCCCAATTTTCTCCTCTTTAAAGGGAGAAGGTTGAACTAAGTGATCTTTTAGGTCCCTCGCAGATGCAGTATCCCACTACCATAAATTATTGTTCCTCTTTTTGGTACTGTGGTTGGTTCCTATATAGAGCCAATGAAGTTGCTTTGCGGTGATGATGGAGCAAACTTTATCACAGCATCCAGATCCCAGGAAATTTTGATTTGCGCCTTGTATAGATTTGGCTAAAGTTTCAGGCGTCTTCACTAAAAAACAAAAAGAAACACTCCTAAAATCTTGGGATTTTCTTCACAGAAAGTAACCTCTCTGCCCATTCCATCCAACCATGAACTACTGTCATTGGCAGTTTCGTGTGAAAGGTTCTGGCTTGAAACTTTGGGCTTCAAAGATTTCACCTGCGTCTGATTACCTTTCGGGTATTACGACTGTGGCAGTGGTGAGGACCCAGGGCAGACTGATTGTCAGTTCTCCTAAGCAAAGGACTAATTATGGCTCTTTCAAGTCCTCCTTTAAGATGCTTTCTCCTGGATAAGAAAGAGTAATAGGCACAACTTTCCCACACTCTCATTCCCAGGCTGTAATAACACTCTGGAATTTTTCTTCCAAACTTCAGCCATTTCCGTCATTCTTTGCCAGTTAGCGATGTAAGTTAGTTTTCACCTTCACAGCAATGTTTTCTTATCTTCATTTCAGAGTTTGACCTGCAGGTTGAAGACAGAAAAGCAGAAGCTGAAGAGGCCATGAAGAGACTCTCCTACATCACCCAGAAGGTTGCAGACGCCAGTGACAAGACCAGGCAAGCGGAAACGGCCCTGGGCGGTGCTTCTGCTGACGCCCAGGGGGCAAAGAACGCAGCCAGGGAGGCCCTGGAGATCACCGGCAAGATAGAACAGGTAAAGGGACATGGAGATGCAGGTTGGCACGGGCAGCTCCAAACACAAGGGTAGCGTGGAATGAGAGAGCACTGCAGTCACTTTGACCCACAGGGCTGTTGTGGTCCACGGTGGCCCCAGATCCACTTGGGCACCCTTTTTATTGATTGATCCCCAGAGCCATCATTGACTGAGTGCTAGAATACCCTATTTTCAGCTCCCTTTTTAGACAACTCCATAAAAACTAGAACCATCCAAGACTGTTTTTTTTATACAGACTATCATCTTCTAGAGCTGCTATAACAAAGTACCGCCAACTAGAGGGCCTAAAACAACAGAAATTTATTCTCCCACAGTTCCGGAGGCTGGAAGTCTAAATGTCAGCCGAGACTGTGGGTAGAAACATTCCTAACCTCTGGTGGTGGCTGTCAATCCTTAGCTTTCCTGGCTTTGCAGCAGCATCACGGCATCTCTGCCTGTCATCACATGGGGTTCTTCTCCCTGGTGTCTCCAGCTCTTCTTACAAGGACACCAGTCACATTGGATCAGGGGCCCACCCTACTGCAGTATGACCTTACTTTAACTAATTACATCTGCAACAACCTTCTATCCAAATAAGGTCACCATGTGAGGTACTGGGGGTAGGAATTAGGGTGGGGGGCACAACTCAACTCGTAACAACTATCATCAATGTTTTGATTCAAGACTATGAAATCGTGGCATTCTAGATGCCTTGTCCCTGTGTGCTATGGCTAAGCTCCACTTATTCATTTTTCTCTTTCCTTCCGCCGTGGGCCAGCACCGTGCTTGGTGCTGAGGATGTGGAGATGAGAAATGCCCTTCCAGGAGCATTCGGTGTAATGAGGACAGGCAGACTATTTACACTGACAGCCCCTATGTAAAACGCTCCAGTAGAAGCAATGCTTCTCAGATGGAAGAGAGTTTCGTAGTCCTTATTTAACCATGACTTCTGGAAAGCTTATGCAACTCTGGAAAACCCAGAGGGAACTGGGTTTGAGATCTGGACTGTGTGGCATCCCTCTTGGACCACTTGGTAACTTGCCAAAATCATTGCTAATTTTAGGTCCCTTGAGGGGAGAGACCAGTTTCATGTGCTTCCCTTTAGATCGCTTCTGGCGCAGAGACACCTGCAACTGGCTGCTTAATAATAACTATTGATAAAGAGAGGGATAAGATTCGTTCTGATGAAAACAAAAGTCAAAGCTGTAGCCCATTCATTCTCTGCACCCCAAACTCAACTGTCTCAGGAAATAAAGTCATTCAAAAAAGACTGTGGCAGCAAACAAACAGGACAGAGAATGAGATGAATCTTTCACCCTCTGGCTTCTCAACCGGTCTGTACTGTGTTCACCACTTGGTGAGGATTGACCTGAGAGGGAAGCAGTGTCTCACTGCGGACCCTCCTCGCCCCCAGAGACATCCCCCAAACTAACTTGTTGGAGGCAGCGCGTGGGGAAGGGTGTGTTCCCAAATCTGACTCTCCCCTTGTTCGTCTGACTTACTCCATCAGGGCCCAGCTGCAGCTGTATTTTTTCTGCAGTTGTCTTTGGAATGTTTTTGTGCCTCACCCCCTCTCTCCTTCCGTCCCTGGCTTCTTGTCTTCTCCCAGGAGATAGGAAATCTGAACTTGGAAGCCAATGTGACAGCAGATGGGGCCTTGGCCATGGAGAAGGGACTGGCCGGTCTGAAGAGTGAAATGAGGGACGTGGAAGGAGAACTGGCAAGGAAGGAGCAGGAGTTTGACACAGATAAGGACGCGGTGCAGATGGTGAGTTCCTGCTGCTTTCCAGGGGAGACGCCTTTAAACTTGCCCTTGTGGGAAACGCTCTTTCAACATGAGTTTGTATTTCTTTTTCCTCAGGTAATTACGGAAGCCCAAAGAGTTGATAACAGAGCCAGAAATGCTGGAGTTACGATCCAAGACACACTCAACGCATTGGACGGCATCCTGCACCTAATAGGTACATGGAACACCCACCACCATCCCACCCATGCCCCCGGGCTTCTCTCAAAACACTAACCAGACCTAACCCCGGTGAATGGGGGTCTTCACTTTTTTTTAAGGGTATCAGGAAGGCTGCTTTGTTTCCAGGCCCAGACACTTCAGGCAGGTTACTTTACATTTTCTGGACTCTGTTTTATCATCTCGAAGATGGGTCCCTGAGCACCTGTTGCCCTTGGAAGTGAAAGTCTGTAGGTCAAAGAGCTGCATGTATTTAGGGAAGTATATTGAGGCTCAGAGAGGTTAATAATGTCCCACAGATGACAAAGTAAGTTGCGAGTTTGAACTTCACAGCTAAAGAGCACCCTGGACAGCTTGACAGTCCTGCTAAGGATTCTAGCCTTGATCCTGAGGAGCTAGTAGACAGACAGCGTTAAGCAGAGGAAAAACATCATCACCATCTATTTCAGAAAGATCACGGGACGGCTGTGTAGTGGGGAGCTTGAAGGTGGGCTAGGTGAAAGGCAGGGTGAGACCGCTTAGGAGACTGTGGAAGTAATTGAGGCGAGAGATGAGGGAGCCTGCTCTGCGGTAGTAGAAGTGGTGAGGGGGGAGAATCTCCCAGTGTGGGAAGTCAAGGTCACTTGTTGATTCTGCTTAGACGCTCCCCAAACCACAGTTGTATTTTGACGTAACCAGTTGTGGAAACTTGAGCCACCTGGTAGATTACCCAGAAGAAGGTCCATGAGATACTACAACGTTTTAGGATAAAATAGATTTGATGGTCCAGTGTGGCAATAGCTCAGGTTTTCCCACAGAATTTGTCCAAAAAGAAAACTGATTTGAATTATAGTTCTGGATTTAGGTAGAACTGATGTCAGAGCCTTATGTGGCCTGTTTGATTGGGCTTGGACTGCAGCAAACACTGGACTACGGATTTGGTCGTAGACTCCAGCAGCGTTCAGGAAACGGCTTGGTTCTGCTTTCTCAGTTCAGTAGAGCGACGATAAAACCTGATTTTTCTGTGGGGTATTATCGTCATCCTGAGAGACCAATGTTGTCTGTGTTGTTATACTAATGGGTCTGCTTTGGGAGCCAATGAGCCCCAAAGAATAAAATACCCTCTAAGGGGAAAAAAAATACGCCCCAGTTGAGATTTTAACAGCTTTGTTTAGTGTTTTGAGAAAGATAATGATACCAATAAGGAGTTTAAAGAGAAAATGAAAAACAGGGAGAGAAGGGTCGATGGGAACTATTAAACATTTACTATGTGCCAGGCACGATGCCAGGTGTGTCCATGGTGTAATATCACCTAAGTATTTTTAAAGTCCGATGAGGTAGGTTTTATTATTATTTTATTTCACGGAGGAGTAAACAGAGGCTCAGGGAGGTTAATAATAGCCCACAGATCACACAGTAAATTGTGGAGGCAGGACTCAGGCTGACGTCTCCCTGTCTCCAGGGTTCCGGCTATTTTGGAATAGCCCACGCTGCCTCCCCATAAATGTGGCTATTTTGTCCCCAAGTTTACTTAACCTTCTCTGCATGTCATAGGCCCCTCAATTGTTGAATTCTGCCCTGCTCCCCCCTCCCCCCAGTGACGGACTGAGCCATTGGATCAACATTTTTGTTGTGGTGCTGTTTCTATTCTATTTGCTCTCTTCCGTCCTGGAACAATGACAGTTTAATCACTCTAGGTATAATAAACCCATGCAGTCACATGCTACTGCTCAGCTTAGATATGTACGCGAGGCAACCTGCCCTTGAGTTTGAATTGACCAAGGGCTGCTCACACCTGTACAAACTAAATGGATCTGGCCAGGTGCCCTTTATCCTGACATGAGTTTTAGGTCATTTATGGGTAAAGCACACCTGAACAAATGTGACTACATTTCATATTGGAAATAAACTAATAGCTAGCTCGGTTCCCACTGTTACCAGCCACAATGAAATCTTGAATCATTTCCTAACAGCTGGAATCCATTTGCCAAATAGCACAGCATACCTTGGCCTCTATAAAGCCTGCAGGCCAGCCAGTTTCTAAAGGTCTTCCAATGGCCAACGGCAAGATATTGCCTAAGCGTGGCTCAGAAAGGATCATTTGGGATTGATTCTGAACCCAGTGAGCTGTGTTGGGCAGACACCTCAGACAATACTCAATCCCCTACGACCTCCAACCTTTATCATTTTAGAGCATAGATGTTGACCTTACATGAGAGGAGAAATCCCAGCTTCGTACCACTTCATCGAGCTCAGAGGCTTGAACTGGGCTGTTCACCACACAGTAACTAGGCCAGTGCGCTCAGAATTTTTTTCTTGCTGACTTCTCATTTAAAATAAGCCTTTAAAAACGCGGCGGCATGCCCTTTGCTCTGAGCAGGTGGAAACAGGAATTAGTTAAGGGTCCAGAAGGGCCCACGTAGGATGAAGGAGATCTAACCACACACTCATCTCTGTTAATGCCTTTCTCATCCTCTAAACTAGGCCAGCCTGGCAGTGTGGATGAAGACGGGCTCATCTTATTGGAGCAGAAGCTTTTCCGAGCCAAGACCCAGATCAACAGCCAGCTGCGGCCCTTGATGTCAGAGCTAGAAGAGAGGGCACGTCAGCAGAAGGGCCACCTCCATATGCTGGAGACGAGCATAGATGGGATTCTGGCTGACGTGAAGAACTTGGAGAACATCCGGGACAACCTGCCCCCAGGCTGCTACAACACTCAGGCCCTGGAGCAACAGTGAAGCTGCCGTAGAGATTTCTCAATGGAGGTTCTTAGGATACCGGCCTCGGGGCTCAGGAGCCATCTCCTGTGGGAGGGTGGGACGGGGACATTGGAACAGGTTGACTAGGCATGCTCAGGTCAGCTGAACCTGATCCCATCCCTGAGACCTTGGCCAGATAAATGTCTTCACGCACCAATGTGATACCATTTGCTTCCTGATGCTGGGCAAATAGCATTGAGTATGAGACAGATCAAGGGTCTGGACCCCAAAGGGTAGACTGGATGGAAGGACAAACTGTACGGGCAGATGTTTGCCTCAGAATAGTCGTAAACTGAGTCCTGGAGTTTGGACAAAGGCTGCTGCGTTATACTCAGCTCATTCTTTGCATAATGTGACCAAAGGAACAATTCTTTTGACTGTACTCATGCATAAAATTCTTCCTAATGTCAGAACAGAAAGTGAAGTCCTGTCATTACTGTGGCCAGTGAAATACTATTGCCTCGTAGTATCCAATGCTCGTGTTGATCAGACTTCCTTCCACTTACCATCCGGTACATAAACACCTACTCCACTTTCAAGCTGGAAGAAGTGAGCAGTGATGCAGTAAGGGGCGTAACGCTGGCCCATTTGGAGCAATGGTGCCTGCTGGGGCCCTGGTACCTTCAAGTTCTTCTGGGCCTGGGAATTACATCCTTTCTCCTGATGGTGCCATGCCACCATCTTATCAGCATCTCCTACCAGCAAAGCAAACATTGGGAAGGTATTTACTCTTGGGTTTCAAAGTGGTAGAAAAATGTAGTTCGGGCCTTGAAAGAAGTACATAATTATCTAGCAGATTTATGAGTCCGAATTCAATCCCACTTTCAAACATTAAAAATTATATCATCTATGTGTTTTATCTCATTCTCTCCCTATAGCAGACAATGTTCCTACTCACACTTGAGCTGGGTAGAATCCCTCCTTCCATTCACCCATCCTTCCATCCATCCATCCATCCATTTATCCATCCTTTCATCACGTATTTATTGAGTACCTACTGTGTGCCAGGGGTTGGGTCACAGTGGTGACATAGTTTCTACCCTCATAGAGTTGATCGTCTAGTGAGGAAGACAAACATTACAAAAATAAATTTAAACTTGCGAATCTTATTTATCACAAGTGGTGTTTATTGCAATAAACCCTGGGTTTGCAGCCTCTTTTCTCAACAGAAAATGTTGCAAGAAGCTCCCATGGGGGTACTTGGATTTTGGCAAAGCTGAGATGGCCCTGGGTTGTGCACATGTCCTTGCATTCCAGCTGTCACTTGGCTCCTTTCCACAACTAATTGCAACAGACTTGAGTCATGATAACACCAGTGGGAATTGCTGGAAAAAACAGAGGTACTTCCACCTCAGCTAGGGAGACATGTGTGCTGCCTCTCCTCTGTATTTCCTTGGCTTTTCATGGACGTATTTTAAATAAAGAACAATTCTTAGATGCCTGTGGTCAGTTTCTAATTTATTAAACTCTAAGCCTAAAGTGGAGGTACCAAAGCAATGGAAACTAAAATGCCACAGAAAGAGCAATGAGTCCTAGAGTTACCATCCTTCATTCCTTTTTCTGAGTGTCTTGTTTGGCTCTTTCCAACCATGACGGTACTTTATGAGATTTAACTGGTGCCGTATCCTAAGCATGAAGCAAGATTTATTTCTGGAACAACCTGAGCAGCCTAAGGGTTATAATAATTTTTTTTTTTTTGGTCTTTTTTACATCAGCTATAAAATAAAGGTAAAATCAATAGTCTGTGGCACACCATCCATGCCTTTTAATAAATTGAAAGTTAATAAATTAAAATCCTGAACTGGCTGTCTACCCGAGTGGCTGAGGAAAGTATTCTGCCTCTGTCCACATTGACCCCCCAACTTCCGACAGGATTCATCACTGTGCTTTACCTTCTGTGGAAGTGAATTTGTAATCCTGTCTTGACATACTCAATCACATTTTCCGCAAGTCTCTTGCTGTAATTAACAACTGTGCCCAGAAAATTTTGTGTTTCGATTTGATTAACTACGATATCATGGAGACCTAAAAGCGTGCATAACTCAAACACAATAGACTTTTTTCCTTGCTCCTATGCCATGCTAGATGGGGAAAAGGCTGGCAGGGTGGCCCTCTACATAGTCATTTGGAGACCTGCCATTTACAACATGTGACTTTTAAGGTTACCCTGTCAATCATCTCCATTCCAGGTGGTGGAAAGGGACCAAGATATGGAAGAGGAAGACGCCTGGAGGGTTTCTGTGGGCCAGGCCTGGGAGGGGCTGTACATTATTCTCTCATGTTCCATGGTCTAGAACCTGGTATTATGACCCCATCTAACTCACAAGGGATCTGGGAAGTGTGGTCCCTTGGAAGGAAGCCACTTGTCAGTGACAATTCTACACTATGAAAGGGAAGAAGAATACATCGTTAGTGCTTGGCTACCATTTCCCCCGAAAATAAGACCTACCCAGACCATCAGCTCTAATGCATCTTTTGGAGCAAAAATTAATATAAGACCCAGTCTTATATTATGTAAGACTGAGTGTTATAATTATATTGTATTATATTGTATTGTATTATATTATATTATATTATATTATATTATATTATATTATATTATATTATATTATATTAAAGACCCAGTCTTATATTACATTAAAATAAGACTGGGTCTTATATTAATTTTTGCTCCAAAAGATGCATTAGAGCTGATGATCCAGCTAGGTCTTATTTTCAGGGAAACATGGTGTCTGTGTCCACTGAGTATACAGTTAGGCAGCACATATTCTGGGGAACTTAGTCAGGGACCCCATTAGTTAATAACCAAAGTACCTGCAATCATAAAAGGATTCCTCAGTGGGATAGAGTGTTCAATTTATAGAATGTTTTCCCTGATGAATGGGAGATGATCTCTGAGAAGAGATGGGGAATGGAAAAGTGACTCATGTGACTCCCTTGGTGTAGAAATGATTCCTTCATTTCTGAGGTTCTGACAAGTTGTCCCTAAGAAGAGAAAAGGGGCATGTGGCTTAGAGATAGCCTACCCAGGACTTAGCCTCTGTTACTAGTCTTAACCTCACCCTGCCACATTAAAGGAGCTTTCCTTCTGATTTCTCGTCAGGATTTATAATTTGTAGTGAAAACTTTCTTATACTTCTTCTCTGAGAGTTTACTGATTAATTGTGCCACTGGTGGTTGATTACGCATCATCCACTTTGACTCCTGGGGATTTCTGTTTGGAGACGGGGGTAGAGATGAAACTGCCCATAAACTATGATTTCTTAACAGATGTATTTCTGATCTTATTCCAGGATGTGGTTTCCTTTCAGTGCTGTTGGGAGGCTGGAGAAGAGGGTAAGAAGATACTCAGTAATGTCCAATGTTTGGAACAAGTCTCAAGGACCAGCGTGATATGTTTATCGTGTCTTCTTTTAATGTTTTGTATAGTCATGGGAATGTTATGGATTCTTGCTGTGGTTCAGTTTTCCCACCTGGAAAGCAGAGAGTAGATATTTTGCTTTGCTTTCTTTATACTATAGGCTGCACAGATCTTCCTAGGAATTTCCAAGACCTGAAGCTTACTTATGGGTCAGAAGGGAAGAAAGGTGTATGTCCGTGTATGTTAATTCATATGTAGTATATATATTTTATAAGTTAGTGAAAGTTAGCATATTAAACCAGTGTTTATACCTTATTTTAAACAAGGCCTCATCGTTATGTACTTTCAGGACAGAGAAAAAATTGTGTTTAGCTTTTTGACCAAAATGGCAAACAGAAGTACAAGTCATCAATTTACAAGACATATCAAGCATCATGAACCTGTGCCCCCAAACCCACACGGATATACATGAAGCCAACTAATCTCAATCTTTTTTTTTTTTCTAATCTCAATCTTAAAAAAACAAAAATACTAAGAACTAAAATGATTTAAAAATAACACATCTAACAAGTTGCTAAGCCTTAAATGAGCTGGCTTCACAGGAAATTGCTATGTCACCTTCTGAATCATGACTGATATTAGCTAATGACAATCACCATCTAGATGTAAACCAAAATGTAACGTACGTCACAACTAAAAATGAAATAAGAACTAAGAGTCATGGCAGGAGTGAACAATTAACGAATTATTATTATTTTTTTTGCTTTTTTACATTGCCAAAACAAAGTGTGAGTTGAACAATTTCTGTCTTAAGATCTTTTACCCAAAAGTAAGTTATTTGAGTTTTTAATTTTAAGAAATATATTTTTATTTCATAAAGAACTAATTTCATTGAGGAGCCAAAGCTAACCAAGACCAGACTATGCAGATTCGGTGGGATCTAAGATTTGATTTTTCATTAACTGAGAAAGTTTAGGCACAATTAACAAAACCATTAATTATTCTTCCTTGTTTACGATCCTTGGGTGTGGTTGTATATACTTTCCTATTACACATGTCCCATCAGCCGAATCAGGCAGAAAATCTGCTTTAAGAACATTTTGTACGACTGTTGGCTCCTGTCAAATAACAACATGAAGAAAAAGTGATTAATTCTACAACAGCAGAGAAGATTCTAGACCAAAATACGAGACTCTAGTAGCATTGTCTTATTTATTAACATAATTGAAACATTTTGTTGATAAAACTTTTGTCCGTGACTACTCGAAGCAAGAAAATTTTACTCAAAATATTTCACTGTGAAATGGTGTCGCAACTTGAATGCAGTTTTTATTGAGTTGGTTTCCCTAAAGCAAATCTTCCTCTTAACATGGCAGATTCAGTGACCAAAAAGTGATTCAAAGAAAGTTTCCCCCTCCCCATGCCAATCCTTGAGTTCTGGGCCCTGGGACTGAAGGAGGCAAAGAGTGTAACTCATTCTTAATGAACCAGAGCAAGCTAATAGGACACTCCAAATTTGCACAACAAAGAAACCATGTGAAGAGTTGAGTTTACTGAGAAGCTATAGGAAGGTGCAGACTGGATGAATTTGACAGCATCTTCGTCACTACCACAATGCTATTCCTAAGGTGTCCTAATTGGATGAGCTACAAAATTGGTCCGTTTCCATCTTTCTCATCTCCTCTGTCTGTTTTCCTGCAGTATAGTCTTGGGAGAGATCGTGAGCTTTTCGTATTCCACCAATTTATTTTTGCATTACTCTTTTGATGAATAAAATAGAACATGCTTCTCTCTCTTCGTCCCCTAAAGTGTGTGTGTGTGTGTGTGTGTGTGTGTGTGTGTGTGTGTGTGTGTGTGTAGTTTGGGAGAATAGATTTAGGCTGTTAAACACAAGTCATTTCTCCCTGTAATTCTCTGCCTTTTGCTGTAGATTGATGACTGAGTCTCGCTTTCTACGTAATGAGAACAGCAAGTTCTTTTATTCTTTTTGAGAAGCTGGAACATGAGACTAGATAATGCTGGGGAAAGGTAGGCCAATCTGAGACATGAAGAGCAGTGTCTCAGGAAGCTCTAGCTCTGGGTTTCAGGCACTTCAGTAAGAGACTTCCCTCCCCTGTTCCCATGTACATTCAAGGCAAGTGAAAGCAAGGACCCAGAGGCTGCCTGGGGTTGGCATGCGGGGGTGGAGAATGAGGTACCAGCTAGCAACCAGACCGCCTCCTTCCCAAAGGGGCATTCCTTGAGGAGATAGTCCTTGATACAAAGCGTTGCCCTCCTGACTGTTCTTATTCATATCAGCCACTTCCAGAAAAATAGGAGGGATACTTTTTATGCAAGGCAGAAAAATGTGGCTCCAGACCCCTCTGGACTCAATCATGCCAGGCCATGCCTTTCTCATAATCTCTGAGCCATGCCAGCCTTGGGTTGGCCTTTGTAGGAAGGAGGGAAGTCAGGGCCTAGAGGTCAGCCTGTTGGCATCTGGGGCACTCCTTCAAATTGCATCATCTTTCTGGTGTTGACCTTTACTGGGTCGCAGCACAATGTCCTGCCCTGGACTGAGAGAGGGGCTTTGACCTCCATGGGGCAGGGTGGGGAATAGACAATTCTACCCAAAAGGGGATTCACTTTTCCTCGTATTAAAGGAAAACTATTGTAACACGGTCCCTGTGACGACCAAGAGAGGACCTGCCCCTTTTCATTCCTGGAAATCTACTTCCATTGCCCCTGTTCTTCTCCTTAGGTCATCTTTTCTCCCTTTCTACGGGCCTTCCTGCCCCCACACAGCACGTAGAACCAGCCCGGTTCCCTCTCATGGGTTGTGGACTAAATGGCATTTGACCAGAGTCCAGCCAAGTAACCGAGTGGACCAAAGACACTAAAGACATCTTGTCTTTCTCGGATCTGCTCATAGGGAGCCTCATAGTAAACTCTATCCAGGAACTCCATACTCTTGAGAAAGCCCTGTCCCCCACGGAACGCAGCTCCCTGTTTCCCTTTGTTTCATTTGCTGACTTACAACTGTTTTGCCCAGACAAAGGCTCTTCTGTCTGTCTCTCTCCAGCACTAATGTCATCTTGAGCATTCTGGGTCTTTCTTAGCCCTCCACAAAGCAATCCTTTCTTGGATTCAGAGGGTCACTTTCTGGGATTTCCTCCAAGCTGCTGAGATTTCTTGATTTCTAAGGGAAACTTAGCTTGGCCTTCCTCACCATCACTTTCTCCCCCAGGACTGGCACATACAAAGCCATATAGAGGAGTACCTGGGTCAGACATATTTAAGGGAAAGATGCCAGGTAAAGGCTGAGAAGCATAGAAATCACATATTACTTGGTCAGTTTCATGGGCACCGGAGGGGCAGAGGCCAGGTGGTGTGATGACCTGGTCAGGAAAACAATATGTTTTTACCAGACCCTATACTTGCTGTCTGACCTTGGACCAGCCATTTAATTCAGTGGATCTCTGCTGCCTTATCTTTTTAAAGGAGAACGTTAGATCAACTAATCTTTCAAATTCTTTTCATTTATGATTCCATGTTCCTTAGCCAAACAACCCAAGAAGTATAACGCCCTCCTGGATGCTGCTCTACCACACTCTTCTGTTGAATCCTGTTCCTTTCCCTAAATGCTATCGATATTGCAGATGTGAAGTGTGTGGAGAAGACCGTTGTCTCTGGTGACAGATCTCAGCCGACCCCTCCTGGACCATAGCTGGTACTAGATTTTGATAAAATTATCCTGGTGCTCAGGAACGATTCCTCAAAGACTACTGGAAACCCAAGAGCCAGAGACTGGATGAGAGACACAGAGCACAAGAGAATCATTTCCTTTTGTCTCTCTAGCAGCACATGTGTGAGGCCTGAACAACTAGAAGAGTCTGTCAATACCGTTTCCAGGGACAGCAGAGGGAGGTGGGAAATTAGAGAGAAAAGGAGTGAAAGAGTTCAGTGGCTCTTGATGCCCCTCTGATCTCTGTGCTGTGAACCCACTCCCCGATTGGGCAGATTTCCTCAAATGGTAGCAGTGATGGCTGGGCAAGGCAGGAGATAAGACCAACCCCAGAAACAAGGCTGAGGCACTGCTTCTCAAGAAGGAGTTGACTTCAGGCACCACCTGTGTTACAGTTGGAGTGGGTGAGAATCATCAATTCCCATCAGGGCAATAAATTGCTTTCTCATAGGTCATCTGGACTTACATTACGACAGAGACATTTCCCAGACAAATGGGCAATAAATAATTGCAATTAGCAGAGGTCTCTAGGGATGAGTGAATTCCGAGCATGTTTTATCTCAGAAATGGCTGCATTATGAGGATTTGGCCTTGCAAATGTGACTCTTCTCAGATGCGGAAATGTGGCTAAGTGTGGCCTCCAACGGCTTGGATGGTACTCTGAAGGATCCTTGGAAATAATTGGGCTGGCAGGAAACCTACACTCTGCCATCAGTCACAACCCAAATAAGTAACTGTTCAGATGCCACCAGGAAATGGGAAGGGACTGGCTCTGCATGAGCAGAGGCCCAGAGTCTCAGGAAAATGGTCTTTCAAAACAAAGGAAATGGACTCAGAGTCTTCTAAGAAACCCTACTATTTCCAGACTTGCCTCCCAGGTTTCAGAACTTGAAAGTCTCGCTCCTGACCCCAGACTGGAGCTACTGCTGTGTGGGGGGCAGAGGGTGAGGAGGCAGGGGGTGTCGGGAAAGTGGAGGTGGCTTGACCTTCATTACTGGGTGTGGCCCTCACGCACGTACTGAGCGCTGCTGCTGGTTACAGTGTCCTATCAAAGGGAAGTAATTCCACAGGAATGCATCAAGACTACAAACATAAAGAATCACGGACACGGAGTTCATCCAAGTTCTATGAGGAGTGAACCACAACAATAAAAAACAAAACAAAAAGAGAAAAAACAGAAGAGAAAGAAAGAAAAATAGCCCTTTGTGGTAAAGGGCATGCTGGGAAGGCGAGAGCCAGAGCCGCCTCCCCAGAGCATGCTGGGAGGATGGGCACCAGAGCCGCTCTCTAGAGCATGCTGAGAGATGGACACCAGCACATCTCCAAGACTGCACTTCCCCCAACTCCCACCCCTATTCCCTCACCCACCCCCAACCCAGAGCCTAGAGGAAAGTTTGTCCGAAGATGACTGTGGAAGAGGGGATGCTGTGGTTCTCTGCAGGTCCCCCACACTGTGGGGGGTTGAGTCAGCAAAGGGGAGAACAGTCAAGATGAGGAGATGGAGAACAGAGAGGCAGGAGAGAAACAGGGGGACTGACAGAGACTGGAGGGGCCAGTGTGTTGGCAGAGGACGAGGGGAGAGTGGAGCAGAGGCCGTGTGGCTGCTAGCCCGAGGCGTTGATGTACAGCTGGCTCTTGAGAATGTAGTCGATGACCGGCTGGGACAGGTAGTCCACGACGTGGCCGTCCCCATGCTGCAGGGCCAGCCTGGATGAGAAGAGGCGGGAATCAGATAGACATCAGTCCCTGAAGCCAAGCAGGACTGGCCTGGCCACTCTCTTTCAGGGAAAGGGTTTACCCAACACCCCATCACCAGCCTTTGCTGAGGTTAAGTACATGGAATCCCTATTAGGAAATGCCCTCTTGCCCCATCCTGGGGACTCCATTTCATCCTGGCTCTGCCACTTGCTAGCTGAGGGACTTTGGGCAAGTAATTTAAGCCCATCTGTTTTCAGCTTTCTCTTCTGTAAAATGAGGGTACTATCTCAGTTACGGAAAGGATTAAAGGAGTCGTGAAAAGCACTTAGCAGATCCCAAGCACACAGTATGCATTTTAATGTGTTAGCTGTTCTCATTTCATTCCTTTGTGTTGCTCTACACCATGGTCTCCTGCAAATGAGTCTCACTGGGGTTCTTAGGATGGACCACCTCCTTTCCTTCCTACAGACGCCTGACAGGGAAGATGCTTTCTCTGAGGCCCTTCGCACAAGCCCTGCGGGTCTGTGAAGGGAAAGCACCAGCAGGTATGAAAGGGCTCCAGTAATTCCCTTTGGTTTCTGCACTGCTTTGCTCTAGCCTTGGTCTGGCTGCTTCCCATTCTCTACTCACATGGTGAGTCCAACGTACCTGCTCTTGGTTGAGCTGACAATGGACATGGGATGGTTGATGTCATCCTTCACCACCATGATGTTGTTCTGGGGAGAGAACAGAGAGAGTGGGCTGCCTGCCCCTCACACTGACCTCCTTGTGTGTCCTCACTCCTGCAGCCCCCAGGCCTCGCCGAGAAGGGCCGCGTCACAGAGCTACGCCAGCAGGGACATGGAGAACTCACTCTGTATTTGCGTAGTATTGAGGAGTGATTCATGATTCGGTCTGTGTCAGCTGCATCCCGGGGCACCACCACGATCCCAAAGTCCCCAACAATCACCTCCATCTGAAGGACAGAGAAAGAGAGAGAGAAAGAGAGAGCCTTCTGTGAGATCATGACCCCAAACCCCTACCCAGCAACTGCTTAGCAGGGTGGAGCTACCTCCCATGTGGAACCCCGGCTTTAGTCCCAAACTTGCCTTTTCAGCCCCATCAGTCAGCTCCTTCAAGTAACAACCCGTAACAGTGTCAGGGGCATGAGGGAGAACTTTGCCTGGCACACAAAAGACGCTTAATAAGTACCTCGAGGCTAAATGGATAAGCGTGCTCCTGCATGTCTGGGCAAGAACTCTCTCATTCCTGAGGCTCCTGTTGAGCCCACAGTGCTGAGAGGATGGCGAATAATGACACACCGTCGTTACTGGTAGACAACGTCGTGGGAGACACAGATCCCACTGCCCAGCAAGCAAACCCCAGCCCCAAGCTGGACGACTGAGAGGGGCTGGAAGGCTCCCCTGCTCATCCTCGCTCGCCAAAGCTGCTGTGGGCCTCGGGGCCAGCAGGACGGGAAGGGCTTGGCTGTATCAGTGTGAGCAGAGGCAGTGACAGGAGGGAGAGTATTACGAGGTCACTTCTGAGATCAGTCTCTGATAGGAGCTTGCTGCCACAATGAGAGAGGATACCTTTTCATTTAAAAAAAATAAGTTTTATTTTTTCTGATTATAGAGAATGCAAGCTTGGGAAACTCAGAAAAAGAAATCGATGACAACCACGCCATCCAGATAACCACTAATATAGCCGTAGTATATTTCTGACCAGGGTTTTCCTCTCTACAAATAAGTGTACATATCCATACTTGGGTTAAACTGAAAAACGAATCATTTTACCTGCATTCCCCCCCCCATGTTAGCATTATATTGTGAGCATTTTCTCACATCATAAAAAATATTTGAAAATATTAAGTTTTAACAATGTATTTCATTGTCTGACTGTACTGTTATAGCATGACATATTAAGCCAATCTTGTATTATAGAAAGTGTACAGTGACTTCTGATTTTTTTGCAGTTAAACGTAACACTTTGTTGAAGAGCTTTGTACATAAATCTTGTACCACATCTCTGATTATTTCCTTAGAATAGGAAGTAAAATAATTAGATGAAAGGATATGAACTGGACATATTTCAAGCTCTTGAGACATATTACCAAGCTGCTTTCTGGAAACTCATGCCAATTTTTATTTCAAAGAGCCTGAAAGCAATGGCACTTAATAGACTTGGATCTAGCCTGGGCATATTACTGTTTAGATCTTGCCAATTAAGGATCCCAGATGGGGAGAGCAGTGGGGCGGGGTGGCAAGCTGCTTCTAAGCAGTGTAGCTCATTGAGCAAGACCAGCTCTGGTGGCAAGGGACCCAGGTTTTTCCTCATAATTCTGCAAACTAGTGACACAAACAGACATTATGGACACTCTGGACGCTACTTCTCTATCAGAGGGTTTCTGTGCCAGCAGAATTCCACTTCTAAGTTTGATTCCCTGATTATTTTGTGCGTGCATGTGCGAGCATGTGTGTGTATATATGCACGTGTGTGCCCTGGGGGTGTTTCCATCCGCTTTACCCTACTTGTCCCATTGCTTACAACTGGAGCTGGAGGTACCACTGGAACTCCAATGTTGCTGAGATAAAAAGTTGGCTGAAGGTGTCCCAGGAGGGAAGTCAAAGGTATGCAGAGTATAGCAGGACCTCCCCTGGATCATGCCATGTGGAAGATACAGGGCATCACACAATACGCTGCCTCAATTGGTGGTGCTCAGTGCAGTAAACTGGCACTGAGTGTGTGTCCTATAAACCAGGAATGTTAGGGAGAGGCAGGGCAGGGAGATGGAGGTAGATCTATCTCCTCCAGCTGTATCTTTTAGAATACTGCCCTGGGGTTCACTACTCAGGTCTCCTAAGACACTGGTTCTCACACTTGGCTGTGAATTAGAATCACCTCAGGAGCTTTTAAATTCCAAAGCCCAGCTCACACCTAAAATCAATTAAATCAGAATCTCGGGGAATGGGACCCAGGCATTGACAGGTTTTGTTTTTATTCCCCAGGTGACTACAATATGCAGCCAGGCTTGAGAACCAGTGGTCTGAGTAGAGTTAAAGCTCCAGGGGAATTGGTAGGGTAGGGAAAGAGAAAAGAGAAGGGAAACAGAGAAGAAAGGGAGGGGAGGGGAGGGAAGAGGTGGTATATATGGAGATTCCCCAACTGCCTGGCAATGTAGACATTTCAAGATAGCTGGTATAGACTGTGTAATGCAGACAGTGCCTTCAATTTGATTCTGAGAATGTGATGGAAGTTTCGTATATGATACATGAAATAATGGGGTTATTTAAAGAGAGCATTCTATTCTAGTTTAAAGCATGAAAACAATGGTCAGGTCTCCTGGGGAGAATCACCCTATGGGTGACATTAGTGCCACTGAGACTTTCCACTCAGGAACTAATGATCTGAGCATCCACTTGACAACAGTGCCAGGGGTCTCAGAGGGTGGCAAGCAGATGGAGACCTTGCTGCTTGAGATGTTTTCCTTTGCCAGAAGCAGGTGACAGACGTGCCCCTTGGGAGTCACAGATGGGGCGAGGGAGATGGGGTCTAAAAGATAAGACACAGCTTTACCACATCCTAGAGACATCGCTGCAGGAGTGGGGGCCAGAGGCTTATAGACCTTTTCTCCTAGGGTGCGGGCTTAATTTTCGTGCTGGAGGGTGTCTGTGTGGGTGTGTCTTTTGGGGTGGGGGAGGTGCCAGCTGCTAGAGTTGGTGTGGGGACAGAGTCCCAGAGAGCAGTTTCCAGACTTTCGGCCTCACGTGGAAAGGTGCTGGCTCAGGTAGTAGATGGCCATCAGCTGTAACTAGTTGCCCATCAGCTGTAACCAGTGAGCCATTGGCCGCTGATATAACTGCCGTGGCTGAGCTAACAAGCACGTATTGCAGCTCGCAAGGGGTTGTGGGTTGGTTGACAGAGAAGCGGGTGGCGGAATGCGGCTAGCAAGTGGGGTTAGCAAAGCGGGCGGTGGATGTGGCTCGTGTGGCTCCTGCTTTGTGTGTCTCACCTGGCCGCCAATGAGACTGGGGTGCAGGAAGACCCCTTGTTGGGGTACAGGCAGATGTTTGCTTTTGTGTCTCCAACCCAGCCGCCCGTGAGAATATAGAACACCCATGGCTCTGTGGGTGTTCCTTTTTGGCCTAGCCATATCCTGCGTTCTTGGGGCCAGAGTCCCTGCATGACAGTTGGTGAGGTGTGCCTTGGGTCCCCTAGGCACACACCTCCCTCGAGGGGCTTAGCGGTCCTTTCTACCTCCACCCCCAATTCCGCCTTCTATTTTCCCCTGGCCTCCAGGACGCCCCCCTCTCCTGATGGTCCTCCTATCTCATCAGCTGCTCATTTTTTCTTTCTGTTTTTTGGTCTCTCTGTGCTGGCTCTTCCTCATCTCCTTAACCTTGAATCACTGGAGTCCTCCACGCCTCAGTCCTTGGACCTCTTTGGTTTCTATCTATATTTACACCCTTAATAATTTCATTCGATTTCAAAGCTTTAAAGACCCCCTGAAGGCTCCCAAATTGATAACCTCCAGCAGAGACTTCTCTCCTGAGCTCAGACTCCTCTATCCAGTGGCCTTTTCAGCATATCCATTTGGATGGGGCATCTCAAACTTAATAGAGCCGCGAACCCCTGAACTCTCTGGCATCAATCAACCCCCCCGCCCCAAACATTTTTCCTAATCTTTCATTTCAGTAAATGGAAACTCTTCTTACAATCAGGCCAAAGCCTTGGCACGTTCCTTGATTCTTTTTCTCTCACTCCCCACGTTCAATCTATAAGGTAATCCAATTGACTCTGTCTTCAAAACAAATCCAAGAATCTGCTCGTTTTTCACTATTATCATTTCTATCCTGGTCCAAGCCTCCTTTGATGAGTTAGATAATGGCACCCCAAAAATATCCAGGCCCTAATCCGTGGAACCTACGCATGTAACCTTATGTAGCAAAAGAAACAGGATCTGGAGAGTATCCTGAAGAAGCCAGGTGGCCCCTAATTCAATAACAAGTATCCTTAGAAGAGGGAGGCAGAGGGAGGTTTAACACAGGAGGGAGAAGATGGCGTGAAGACAGAGCAGAGAGAGACTTGAAGACGTTATACCGTTGGCCTTGAAAATGGAAGAAGAGGCCACGAGCCCAAAGAATGCAACACATGCAGCTCTAGAAGCTGGCAAAGGCGGGGGAGCACTCTCCCCTCGAGCCTCTGGAGGGAACACAGCCTTGCCAACAGCTTGGTTTGGGCCCAGTGAAACCCTTGGTGGAATTCTAGCCTCCAGAAGTGGAAGGGAATAAGTTTGTGTGGTTTTCAGCATTCAGTTTGCAGCACAGAGAACTAATCCACCTCCATCGTCTCTCACTTGGATGGAGCTGGTCTCTGTGTTTTCCTCTTGCCTTTTTCAATCTGTTCGCAATAGCCAGACTGATAACGTTAAAATATAAGTCGACCACGTTGCTCCTTGGCTCGAAACCCTTCACTTAAATGTCACCTTCTCAGTGAGACCTTCTCTGGCCATGTGCTTTCAACTTGTGTCCCTGCGCACACAGACCCACACACTCCCACGCCCTCCCAGTGCCTCCCGCTGCTGTACTTCACATTCTTCCAGAGCACTTAACTCCATCTAACACCATGTCGAAAGGCAACCTCCTTGAGGGCAGGGATTTTTGTGATTTTTTCGCTGATGTGATCCCAGGTGGAAAAGACCTGGCACATCCCCCCATGTTTCCCTGATGGACGCATTTGCTGATAAACGCTCCCTGTCTCAGGACACGGAGGAAAGCCCATCATGCTTAATGGAGCTCGGGGAGACCCAAGGAAGTGACTCTACAGACAGACTTTCAGGCCCCTGTGACAAGCAAGGGTGATCTTACTTTTGCAAGTTCCCAGACTTTATCTGATTGCTCAGCAGAATCACCTGGGGAGCTTGGTAAACAATTACAACCAACACAGGTTCCCCCAGACCTCAGCCCAGGGATGTGAATAGGGCATGTCTCTAGTGGGCCGGAGTCCCTCTACAAGCTCCTTAACCTTCTGCTATGCACCCACCTTTGGGAAATTGTTGCTCTAAATCACATAGGCAATTGCCTAAGCTGCTAATTATTCCGGCTTAGTTTGGGATGAGATACTCATGGGAGGACATGCGCCCTGTGGCCTAAGGCGTGGCGGTGCTTAGGGCAGACATCGGGCCCCAGGAACCAGGGGGTCGCTCAGGCTCTCCCTGCCCGTGATGCCGGCAGAGGTGTGCCCAGGCCCCTGGGCCGGAGCTCTTGTCCCAGCAGGAGGGGTCCAACACCTCTTGTGTCTTCGTGAAGAGTTCTCTGTAGGTCTTGTCTTGGATGTGGGGAGGTAGGTGAGGGAGAGGTTAACACAGCAGCACTGTCTTGATGGGCAGGTCCCTTTCCCGCTGGTGGCTAATATGACCTCATACCACCACACCCCAGCGGGCAGGATCGGGGTACATCTCCTCTCACAGGACACAGTGGCCCGCTCACGTTAGCTCTGGCCTGTGTCCTGCCTGAGGGGTGAGGGTCTGTGACATTCATCCTGTTTCACCTTCCTGCTCACAGGCATATCTTTTCATTTTCTGGTTAAAGGCTCCCCAGGGGAGACAGGGGTGGAAATGGGGAGCGGAAGTGGGAGGGGGCAGTCTCTGCTTCTCCAAATGCAGGGAATCTGAGGGAAGGATATGAGACATGTTGAAGCAGGAAGCAAGTTGGCCTTGGGGGAGACCAGGTGGAAAATCTCTTGGAAGGAATGTACAGTTATCTTCATCCCTCCACGAGGCTGAAGTTCAAGACCTCCCTGCTGGATTTCAGGGAGGCTTTAGGTGGGACGATGCCCTGTGGTCTCAGCCAGGCACCTTCCTGTGCGCCAGGGGCAGAGGGTTGAGAAAGACAGATATGGCTTCAACTCCTGACTCAATCACTAACCAGTGGGAGACATCACGCAAATGATTAATTATCTCAACTGCATTGCTATGACGGACAAGGCCAGGTTACTTCTAAGGCACTAATATCTTCTAGTGGCTCATGTCTAATGGGTAACTGGCAAAAGTTTACCCATAAGATGTTATTCCACATCACATGGTGCAGGCAAACTATCTTATGGGATGAACCCCCTCCAACCAAGCTGCTCCCAGATACCCTTTCATTTTGTCATTCAACAAACTTTTATTGAATGCATACAGCGACCTGGGCACCATCTTGGTGGTGCCGAAAAAGACAGGGTATGTGTAGTGTGCTCACAGAGCTTACCTTGTAATAGGAAGAGATCGTAAACAAATACATATATACATGAGAAAACATCAGGTCGTGCTAAATACAATAGTGAATGTCATGGGAGAGGAAGAAATTTTCCTCTGTCCTTCTAGGTTCTTTTGGCTAGTCTAATAATTAAATCTACATGAGACAGAGTAACAAGAGAAAAGAACCAAATTTGACTATATATGTACATACGGGCACTGCCCATGCATGAGACGTTCAGAGACAGAAAGGGAAAATGAGGTATATATGGCACTGTGTTAAGGATGGGGTAAGACTTCAGAGGGGAGGAAGGTCATGCATAGGATGATAAGAAGGGCAGAAGTTCAGTAATGAGATGTTTGCCCTGCCCTAAAGATAGGCCATAAAACGTTATTTCTGGTAATAACTCTTATTATGGGCAAGTTTAAGGGCAAGGCTTATATGGGCAAGGCTCCAAGGTTAAGTTCTTTAAGGGAGAGGTAAAAGTTTCTTGTTAGCCCGCAGGATCTTGATTGCCTTAAGGGGCCAGACCTAGGGATACCCGGGGGAAGAGCATCCCCAGTGAGGTCACAGCTAGTGCAAAGGCCCTGAGGTAGCAAAAACTATTCACACAAAGAAACCGGTGGAACTCGAGCTCAGAGAGGTGGGAGAAGTAGATAAGGACCAGATCGTGATAAAGATGGGGTTTTATTCCAAAGGCAAAGAGAAGCCCTTAGAGTGTTTTAAACAGAGGGCTTGGTTTCCATTAGCAACAGAATCCAATTTACATTGACTTACCCTGGCAAGCCTAACTGGTAAGACCCTCTGTATGATCATTCTGAGACCAGGGTTCAGAATCCTGACTGTCTCCCCCAAACAGTGCTGTCTTCTCAAGGTACTTGGGTGACTTGGGCCCACTTATGTCTCTTCTCCAGATGAGGAGTGTCATGCAGGGTCTCTGGTCCCTCTCCCCGCACCAGAACACAGGATATGGTGAGGCCAAAAGGAACACCCACGGAGCCGTAGGTAGGGGAGTCATACCACTATACTCTCGCTGGCGGCTGGGTTGGAGACACAGGGAGCAGGATCCGCCGTCCACTTCTCTACCAACCAACCCACCAACCTACCTGCCTGCGTAGCCACGACAGTTATATCAGTGGCCAATGGCTAACTGGTTACAGCTAATGGCCATCCAATCACAGCTGATGGCCATCTACTACCCGAGCCAGCACCTTTCCACGTGAGGTCGAGAGCCTGGAAACTGCTCTCTTGGCTCTGTCCCTACAAGGAGACTTGGGGGTGAACATGAAACTATTAATAAGGAGGGGAAGAAACATGTATGAAGGCACCTGCTATGCCCCAGGCAAGTGCTAGGAGCTTTATTTCTTATTACACTTACTCCTTATGACAACTATCTTCTGAGATATGTGCCTCAGTGCTCATTTCATAGAGGGGGAAACCCAGACTCAGTGAGATTTAGTCCACGTTGCACAGCTAGGAAGTGAATTTGAACCTACTCTGGTCTGCTTTCAAAGCTCTTTCTGCCACATGACATCTCTTCTAGATCCATTTTTAAGACTCACATTTTAGTGACTTGAAACTTTTTGGGGTTGAAAACACACTCTTCTATTTTCTCCGGGCTACGATGGGCTGTCCGCGGTCCATTACTCCACATCGCCCCCTGGAGTACGTAATTTTGTATACTTCTGAGAGGGTTAAAAAAGACGCAGGGAGAGCGCACCAGGCAGAAGACACGCAGTAGGTGGGGGGTTTCCGAAACATGCTCCACCCATTTCAATCAAGAGTCATCCATCTCGGTTCTGACCCCTGCTCCCTTCTGGTGAGAAGCCAGTGCGGTCAGAGTCAAGAAGGTGGGAATGCATTTCCAGGATGTCTCTCTTATTGCAAATAAATGAATGATGCTTCAGAGGGATTTCCCAGAGAAAATCATCCCCACTCCTATTTCCAATTTGACTGGGGGGGTGTGGGAAGGCAGGGGATTCCAGACTCATGTCAATAGCCTGCAAACCAAGCCAACCGTGCCTTTCACATGAGAACCAGAATCTCCCATGGTAGCCGCTGAACCTCCTTCCCGGGAGCCTGTAAATTCAGCACTGGGCTTGTGGGAGCGGGGAGGGGGCCTAATCCCCCGGGGTGCAAGTGTCCATCGGGCTTCCTGGCTGGGGCTGGCCTGTCTGATAAAAACCATCTGAGCCTGAAAAACTAAATGTTTGTCTTTGCTCCATTTGTCCTGGAGCCCTGGGATTTCTTCTGGAGTGGCCAGTGCCCCAGGCTTTTCCTCTGTTTATTTTCTTTGGTTGTTTTCCCACCGCTGGTGGATGGAGAAGCAGCCCATGGCTGGTTGGCTGGAAATATGTAGGATACAGCCAATTACAGCCAGCCTTTAGAACGCTGAGTTTTGAGAAGTACAAGAAAAAGAAAACAAGAAAAATCACTTTGTTCATTGGTCCATCTCTGGTGCCTAAGCGTCCACCTTTAGGTTAAATATTGGCCCTTGCTTATTTAAAATGCAAATACCATTTGAGAGCGGCTAATGTATTTAATCATTAAACTTCATGATTTTGCCAGCTTGCTACAAAACTCAAAAGCTTCCCAAATAAAGCCCAAGATAAACCTTCTATTTCAACCAGCCAGAACAATCTCCCCCAAAAGGTCTTGTTTTCACCACTTGATCTTTCACAGCCTTCTCTCAACCCCAAAAGCCCTTCTCTTTCCACCCACTTAACCCAATCCTGCCCATCATTCAAAGCCCAGTTCAAGTGCTGCCTGCTGTGAATTATATGCCATTTCTCTCACTTGTCTGTCTTATCTGGACGAGGGATCTAAAGATGTATGCAAAGTCCTGCTCTGCTATTCAATAGCAATGTGGTCTTGGACAAGTCACAAACCATGTGAGTCCTGGTTTCCAAACCTGTAAATGGGAATAGAGATTCATGTTCTAGGGGTCAAGCGAGAAACAATGCAAGTGTTTATGGTCTGTCACTCCAATAGAAAGGAAAGTGCACACAGGCGCAGATTTGATCTATTTTGTTTTCTCTGTTCCTCCAGCCTGAGAACGGTGTCTGGCACATGGTAGCTACTCAATAAATACTTTAAAACCAAGGAATGCATAACAGCCAACATTTATTGAGTGCCTACTAGGTTCAAAAATTCTTCTAAAGTTTTTACATGTTTTATTTCGTGAACTATAGGGAATATCATAAAAAGTAAGATATTTTTAGATTGCAAGTGCTTCAAGGACAAATAACGTGGCCTTGTGTTCATACTGGGCATTCAGTAAATATTAGTTGCAAGATTGGTGGAAGGAAAGAACATTTGAATCAGGATTAATTTGCCAGACTGCCTTCCATTATAACATGACGGACAAAGCAGCTGGAAGTATAAGGTCCTTAGACAACAGGTTTTGTCTGGGGGAGGGGAGTGAGTATAAAAGTTTCCTGCTCAAATCTGTCTGAGGTGGACCCTTTAGCCCTTGGCCTGGATTTCCCACAGACCTTGGTCCAGGACTGGACACCTGCTTTGGTGCTGATGTCAGGAAGCCACACAGCAAAAATCAGGTCCCCTGGGGGAGGCCAGTTCTCTAATAAAAAGTCCAAGGATGGGACAGGCTAGGAGGACTGGGTCCTATCTCCAAAGTAAGTCTGAATCTGGACTCAAAAATCCTGATCTCCAAGAACCTGAATCTTGGTTTCTCAGAAATCAAGAATGAAAATGCCAACTGCCAGAACACACAGGCAGCTCTTTTGTATCCTAGGGAGAGAAACTTGATGAATGCATATGGAATTTTCCAGCAGCTGGCTGTCAGGGGAAGGGATGTGTCACTGGTCAGAGGAGGTCAGAATTCTCTGTGGGTTAATGGATCTTTGTGCCTAATAGGAAATGCCCATGGGATGTGTTTGGGTGGGGGTGGGGTTGTCCCTTTAGTTGTGTCATTAGATATCGGGATGAAGAGCATTGGTTCAGGAATCCAAAGCAAAAGAAAGAGCAAGAGTGACTCTGTGGGGACAGAGCCCCAGAGAGCAGTTTCCAAGCTCTCAGCCTCACATGGAAAGGTCCTGGCTTGGGTAGTAGATGGCCATCAGCTGTAACTAGTTGGCCATCAGCTGTAACCAGTTAGCCATTGGCCACTAATATAACTGCCATGGCTGAGCTAGCAAGCACTGATTGCAGCTAGCAAGGGGTTGGTTGGTTGGTGGGCAGAGAAGTGGATGGCAGATTGCAGCTAGCAAGTAGGGTTAGCAAACCGGCAGATTGCGGATTGTGTGGCTCCTGCTTTGTGTGTCTCTCCAGCCCGCTAGAGAGACTGGGGTGCAGGAAGACCCCTGTTGGGGTACTGGCAGATGTTTGCTTTTGTGTCTCAACCAGCCACTATCGAGAATATAGTGATATGAATCCCCCATCCATGGCTCCGTTGGTGTTCCTTTTCGGCCTCACCATATCCTGTGCTGTTGTGCTGGGAGCGGGACTTGAATCCCGCATGACAGACTCAGAGAGTTTGTGACCAAAAGAGGCCCTGGTAGTCCTTCTGTAGAACAGACTGTGTCAGCTGCTTCCCAGCCTGGGTGGGGGCAGGACTGCTCCACACTTCCCTTGAGCTTTCTTTACAGAAGGGTAGAGGGGCCTCCATTTCTCCTGCAACTTGTTTGAACTCGTGGCTTCTCTCCTGCCTTGTTCTGAGGGTCCTGGAGAAGACATGGGAGGCTGGAACACAAAGCCAGGACCTAGGACTTTTCCAAGAAGCTTTGCTCTCCTGCCCTTAGTCATGGGCAGACTCAGGGCTTCGAGCTCAGCCCCCGAGCAGAGGTCTTGGCCAACACATATCACCTAGGACACCAGGTAACAAAGAGAAGTGTGTTCTGACAAGAGCTGAACGAATGAATGGAAACCTGGGGTAGAAGCAAGTCTCTCACATGCCTGATACATGGTAACGTCCTGGTTAGAAACTGAAGTTGCAGGCAAGTCCCAGATGGCAGAACATTCTAGTAGAATAAGCAGGGCTCAGCCTATACCCAGTCTTAAAAGAAAGACCTTCCTTTTCTAGACCTGGGCTACTTAATTCACTGAGTTACTAACTAGTTTCCTGCTTTCTACATTGCCCTTTGTCCAACCCCAACCCTATTTCTAGCAGAGAACTAGACCCTTTATGGGAGGAATTTGCAGGGCAGACAACAGAATGTTTTGAAATCAATGGCTTTAATCTCAGTGAAGAGATTTCACTAGATGTCCCAAGGAGGGGAGAGAAAATAGGGAAGACACCACCAGAATATTATAAAAAGAAGAGCTTTTGCTGTCTCCCTCCACCCCAATACTAGAAAGAAGCTAGGGATCTGTGAGACCCACTCCCCCCTCCCTCCCAGACATCACCCTAGGGTCAAAACCTCAGAAAGAAATGGGGCCTGGTGATCATAGGTGGGTGGAGCCCAGCGCTGGGCTTCCAGACTCAGCCAGGAGTCCTGGCCCTAGGTGGGCTCGAAGCCACCAACTTCAGGGGACCACGAAGGCCCGAACAGAGGTGTCTGTGGGGACCCCCGTGAATCAATCCTCATGTTCAGGGCACACGAGAGCCTGTCTCGCAGGTTCTGCTGGTTGGTCATGATTTAGGTTAACTTCTTATCAGCCCTGTGGGATACAGATTGGTGCTGAATTTTAATTTGGTTTAAATACATTAAACGGGATGTTCCTGGCACACCTGTGTTGTGGGCTGACATTCACACTCATTATATAAGGAAACAGCTCCTTGGGGGGAAAAAAAAAGTGTATATATATATATATATATATATATATATATATATATATATATATATATATATATATATACTTTTTTTTTTTTTTTTGCCTCTGCTTCAGACGCCATGATTTTAAGGACCTCACAGATTGGCTGTGGATTGAATCAAGGGACCGGGTATTTGGCCGGCTGGGTGTTGGGAGGTAGAGCTCTAAGCTCTAGAAAGCACTCTGGAGCAAGCTCTGAGTGTCTGCTTCACCCCAATCCCCCGCTGGCCAGAGCTGTTGTGCCCTCTGGGTGCAGCCAGGCTGGGTGCCCTGACCTCCGGATTGGCCAAGTGGGAACACAGTTGTGTAGATAAGGGCCTCACGTCACCTCCACTAGCACATTCCCCGTCAATCAACTATTGGTTTCTCAGTTTTTTTCTGTCTTCACCAACATGTCATTTTAGTACCAGGGACCACCTGGAAGAAAAGAGGCCCGGGGCCTCTTTTTTCTAGTTTTCAAGTGTCAGCTCTGACAACATCAAGGGCAGCCATTTTGGAGAGAATTGAGAGGACTGCAGTCAACAATCTAAACGGGAGGAACAAAGGACTGGCCGTGCTTCCAGGGCCCCAACTGTGTACATTCCAGGCTCCAAAAAGCCTGGGTCTGCCCTTGAGAGGAGGCCCTACACTTTCCTGGCTGCTGACTTAATTCCACCCCCTCCCCCCACTTGCCCGGGTCTCCCCATGGGAAGGGGCCCCAGGCAATCGCCCGGATTTGCCTGGGTTCTTGAAAGAGCTTTGCCGAGATCTTGTACTGAACTTTTCCTGCATTACCTTTTAATTTTAAGGCACCTTGTGAAGTAGAGTGGAAAGTAAAAGTTAATTAAGCCTCCTAATCCAGAACTGAAAGGGGATTTAGAATGTCACCTGCCGGAAATCGTTCAGGGCTGGAGATGAAAGGACTACACAGTGTAATTTGCTTCCCTGAGACTCCCTTTCCCCTCTTGGTTACCCCACAGCATGTTAGCCTGTATGCCCTTCACCTGGAATATCTATGTGTACATCTCTCTGTTCAGGTAAATCGTATGTAACTGTGTGTCAGGTACTGGGCTAGGCACTTTACATAGACAATCTCACTTAATTCTCCCAAAATCCTAGGAGGTAGGTACCATTATTATACCCATTTTAGAGGTGGGAAAAACTGATGCTCAGAATATATTTTGTCATGAGGTGTATTGCAGTAGAACTGGAATCTTGAGTCTGATACTAAAGGATCTCTCTCTCTTTCTCTCCCCATATGTACATGAAAAATTTCATACGCATACATCTTGCCACCTAATACTTAGGGCCAGGGACTATATTGTATATTTCTTTAAAATCTCAGACTGCTACAGGCAACATTCTATAGATTTTATAGGTTAAAAAACCAAAAACCTGAGGTCCAGGTTGAGTAATTTGCACAGTCCACAGAAAGCTAATAATAATAATTTTTTAAAAGCACTACATAGGTCTGGAATTACTGCTCTGACTCTAGCTTCCATAGGACTATAGGATTGGAAACCAGCATTAATCCTGGCTAGTAGATGAATGAATTAATGAAAGAACAAGAAGGAATGTATGTATGAAGGGTGAGTAGCTTATGAATTTAGCTGGCATAAGACCATCTCAGTCAGCTAAACAAAAGACATCCACTAAGCTTCTAAGTGGTGTAAGTTGAACTTCATGGTTCCCTCTATCCCAAGTCAATTGCCAGAATGATCCTACTGACCTTTTGCCATTAACTCCTCCCCTCTCGCCCCCGTTCTCCTGTTGAGGGGATTCTAGGATGGGATTTACTACCTCTTCAAAGGGAATCAAAGGAAAGCAAAACACAATCATTCAAAAGGGCAAACACTTTTTTTTATTCCTCTGTCCCCCACCTCCTGCCACCAGCACGAGTGGCAGCAAACACACCACCCCCAAGCACTGCTGGGAGAAGGTATTCTGACTCACTGCTTTTTCCCCACAGCCTTTACAAGCATGAGGAAGAGCGAGTGTGAAAATGTGGTAGGAGGTAAAGCCGAGGGTAGGCGAGAACTTCTTCCCTAGAGATGTGAATGGACTGTCCTCCTGAGAGCTCATGGGTGGCAGGGAACGCAGGCTGGGGAGGGAGGCTGTGGGGAGAGGGAAGACCAAAGGCCAAAATCAACAGCCCCTCCCATCCTTCCCCACGCCAGCTGCACGAGGTGTTGGAACCTTGCTACTCACATCTGCCTCGTTCCAGAGCCCTGGGATGCAGAAGGACTCCAACAGGTCACTGCCACACAGCAGCAAGATCCGCAGCTCTGAGGAGGGGGACAAAGTTTGCACAGGGAGTGAGTGAAGACCTGGGAAACGTGCGACTCAGCCTTCTTCCCCGATGCACATAGCAGTCTCCCACCCTTGGGGCTCCAGTGCCATCTTCCAGGCCCCCCTGCCCCATATCGTGTGCAACGCAGAAAGCTTTGCTCACCTCTCCCTCAGGCTCTTTTACAGACCACCCCTTGTCCCCTATGGGAGGAATTACTTATTCAGGGAGAGTCTTGGCTCACCCAGTACAGTGCGGTTCCTGGGGACACGGGTCTTTCTGTGTTAAACCAGGATGGTTGGTCACCCCAATAGAACCTGAGCCATCTATGTGCCTTGTCTAAGGTCTAAGGGCCCCTCTCTGTTTTTCTCCATATCAAACTCAAGGCTTGTCTGCTGTTGCGCCTTACCTGGGAACTGCTCCCGTGATGGGGAGAGTCAGGGGGGACACTGAGTGTAACCAGGTAGTAGCTGAGTTCATCAGATGTCCTCCCGTTACATGGCCACTGCCCTCAGTCAAGGGCCTGACGAGAAACACTGAGCACCCCCCTCTGACTCCCAGGCACACTTCCTGCTTGTCAGTTGTTTTTCTTTCCTCATTAAGCCCACTCTGAATTATCCCACTGAGGCCCATCGTGGTTTAAAACAGGCAGCAAACTGACTCGCTCATTAAAACTGAGCAATGGGGAAAAGAGAATCTGGGATTCTTGGAACCACAGGGGAGAAACCTCTAGCAGGGCTGTGAGTCAGGGTGGTGTGCTTAGTTCCCAGCCATCCCAGGCCCTCCATCAAGAGGCCGTGGCTGTGGGTGTCCTGTCTGAAACAGTGAGACGGCCCCACCCAGGACCCTGAGGATGAGCTGGCCGGCAGCCCTGCCTGCCTTAGCCCCCATAGCTAGACCAGGGCCCTGACAAGGACTTTCAGATGGTGAGCTTGTCCCGGCTGCAGGAGTCTCCAGATGGCTCAGGGGAAGGCTGCTGGGCTGACGACAGACTCATTGTTACACTTGGGCAGATTATCTTCAGGGAGCCCCATGGGACACTGGGGTCTGACTCCTAAGTATTCCTGCCTCCTGTCCCCTCCTGTCCCCTCCTGTCCCCTCCTGTCCCCTCCTGTCCCTTCCTCTCTCTTCCTCTCTCTTCCTCTCTCCTCCTCTCTCCCCTATGTCATACTAGCCTACTGATCTGTTTATGCCCAGGGACCTTAATGTATCTTTACATCCCCAGGGCCTGGCAGAGTGACCTGCACACAGTAGGTGCTCAGGACGTATTAAATAAGTGAACAACGGAGAAGCTGACCACAGAGGCCATGCGGGCAGACTGTGTAAGAGCCTTCGGGGCTGGCTGGGCTGGCTGCCATGGCCTTTGCTCTTATAGCATGGGGTCCCTGGGGGAGGGTTGCCCTAGTCAGTGGTGCCTCCTGCCTCCACGTTATGCCAGGGAATTACCATTTACCTGCCCACCTCCCCACCAGTGGACGTGAACCAGCCTTGGTATGGCTGAGAGGAGCCAGACCAAGCTCATTCCTGGGATCCTATGTTCCTCTGCCCCACTTGTCCAGGTCAGTTCTCTGTTGAAAGGCTGAGGCCCTGGAACTCTGCTCACCTAAAAGCTCCATTAGCGGCTGTGTCCAAAGGATGTGCTGGCCCTCAGCTCCCTCCCCATCAGTGGTTCTCAACTGGGGGCTATTTTGTCTCCAGAACTTGGCAATGTCTGGAGACATTTCTGGTTGTGAAGACTGGGGCGAGGGGTGCGCTTAGAGGGCAGGAATGCTGCCCACCATTCTGCAACGCATGGCAGGCCCCACAACACAGAATCATCCGTTCCCAAATGTCCATAGTCGGTTGGGAAACTGCTCTACAGCCATGAAAATGAGCCTCTTTACTATTCCCCAGTCTGAGACTCACTTTCCCATTCGTGTGTAATGTTTTTCGTTTGTTTGTTTGTTTTTTTAAGCCCAGCACAGAAAGTTAAAGAATGGGGTCTCCACTTTTTCTTGCAGGATCTGAGTAGATCATTTGTCACAGACCAGAGGTTCTAGCAGGGCTTGTGATCCCCCGTGTGGCCACTGGAGGGCAGCAGTCATTTCTCCTGGTTTATTACACGAGCCTAAAGCCGACCTTTCCAGCCACAAAGCCTTGGGTCTGGGGCAGCTATCTCCCACCCCCACCTGCCCAGGCGCAGTCAGTTGGTTAAGAACATGCAAATGAAGCCTAGATGCTAACTGAGCTAGGAGAATAATGGCTTTTTCCTTCTCGTGAAATGTGCAAGGGGATTGCAAAAAGAGACCACGTGAGCCAGAGGACCTCACAACACAGAGGTCTGGAAGCAGGGCAGCTCTCTCCCACCTCCTCTGCATCCCACCCCCTCCTTCCCCAGTTCATCCCATCCAGGGATCCAGAGCCAGCAGCCAGAATCAGTGCTCTTCCGCCACCCTCCCCACCCAGGAATCTGTGCTATGTGAAGCCCAGGCCCTGCGGCCTTTTCCAGCTCCCACTGTGCACAGAGGCAGCCACCACCTGTGCCAGGCCAGGCCATTGATCCATCCTGACAGCTGTGGCCACCCAGCTTTCCTTTCTCTGAAAGTAAGATGGGACTAACATTAGCCCTGACCAGCCCAAGGCTGCAGAGATAACTATGGGAGTTATGGGCACACAGCAGTGCCCTGTGCAAATACCCTTTGGCACTACCTCTCTGTAGGAGGGGGCACTCCCTATGGCAGGGATGGCCCTGGGTGCTGGGAAGGTAAACAAGGTCACGGCTGAAGGTTGGCCACAGTAAATTCCTTCTGGAACAAGGAAGGAGAGGAATATGCATTGTGATTCAGTTAAAAGTCTGAAGACTGCTCTGAGCTCGGCTGGTCAACAAGGTAGTTCCTGGCCAGGTGTGGAACCTCGGGGAAGTGCAGGGAGGGCTTTTGCTCCCATCCTGCCTTTCTCCGTGTTTAGGGCTGTGGAACCTGAACCGCTCCTGCCTGCTTTCAGGAGCAACGAGAAAACCAGGGGCCGCTTTTTGTGGCTCTCGGTGATGTGCTGGTAAATAAAGGATCTTAAAATACAGTGAAACAATTAGAAAGGCAGGAGTTTTGAGTACTCATTAGTTTTGTTTTTAATGCGATGACCTCCAGCCCTAGACAGAGAAATACCAGGAAGGGGAGACCTGCTGTGCCACTGCAGCAGGACATTGCAGATTGAACATGTCTGCTGCCTTTCATCCTAGAGATCCAGGGCCTGTCACTGACCCTCCTTGTCGCCTGGTACCTGTGCCAACTCCAGCTACATTCTGGACTCAGTCTGCTCTTTCTCTAGCTTCAGACACTTGTGTCTCCCACTTGTGTCTATCACCCCCTCTGGAACCTTGGAAAGACTTCTGTTTTCTGGTTTGCTGCCTAGAGTTACCCAGGACTTAGCTGCCTTCCTCAGGTAGGTCAGCTCTTTCCCATCTGAAAGGCCCATGTAACTGCCCCCACCTGCTCTGGCCTTGGGCCTAGGAGGCCCTGGGCCGCAGATGCCTCAGCCTCTGCCCAAGGCTGCAAAGAGGTTGTGGAGGTGGCTTTCAGCTCCCTCTCTGCTCCTTGTCTTGTCTCCAAGAGAGCAAAACCTCCGATCAGGAAGGCCTGGGGCCTGGGGGGGGAAGGGTGGGTGAGGTAGGGAGGGTCTTCTGCCTCCTGCTCATTGTTGTGGGCAAAAGAAGGGTCTCTGGCTGGCACTGAAGCTCAACTTCCATGTCTTGTGAATAAGGCACAGGAGACTCTGAAGGGAAAATTGCCAAAGGATCCAGGCCTAGCTCCTGGGAACGGGCATGCGTCCAGTTAGGAAGTGTAAAAAGGGGATCACTGAGACTATGGTCTTAGCTGGGGAGCAATCATTCTTCTGAGAGGAGACCCTATGGTAAACATGACTCAGGGTTTTCAAGCCTCTCCCCTCTCCCACTTAGCCCGTGGTAGAGGCAGGTGGCTGCAATGCCCTGCTTTGCCAGCCGCACTCACCTATCTCCTCGTACCGCATAACCGTGCCCAGGTTGGCATTCTCATCTAGGGAGGAAAGAGGGAACGCAGAAGCATTAGGGCCCCGACTTCCTGGTACCCTACACGCAGCCCACCTGGGACTCCTTGGAAGGAGTATAGGATGGGGCGGGGCGGGTGGGAGTCGGGGGTGCGCTTGTCGCCCTGCACAGAGGGCATCTCAGAGAGAATGGACAGCACAGTCCAGCCTAAAGGGAGAAAGCCTGGCTCTCCTTCAGGGTGGACGTCACATTTCTGGGACTGTCAGAATCAGACAGGCTCGTTGGAGAGCCAGGGCCGCTCACACACACATGCTCATGCTGAGCGCCTTCTGTTTCCTTCTGCATTGGAGGGAGGCTGGCCACAAGAGCAGCGTCCTCCAAACCTAAGGAGACAGCTTTGAGTCCTAAGGAGGTGGCCCTGCTCCTTAGCGGTTACCTGGTTGAAAGAACGAGCAAAACCGAGCACACTGAGATTGTTCACATGGCGGACTGCAGCAAGAGTCCGAGGAAGGTGTGAAAGAGCCTCTGAGGGGTGCTCTGGAGTGTGCAATGCCTGCACGAGGATGCCTGGTGTGCACAAGGCCACAGAGATGCCACCTTGGTCCCCTGCCTCCCTCCCTCCTCATCCGCCCCTCTTAGTTCCTTCTCAAGATGCCTGAAGTTGGAAATCTCCGAACTGGCAGAAGTCAGTCCCCAAAAATGTAAGGAATGAGCTATAGACCTCCAGCTCATCTGCAGGGATGAATCTGAGGACTCTGAAAGAGCCCCAGGACTAGGATAGTCTCATCCATGCTGAGCGCTTGAGGGTACAGCCAAAACACAGGGAATCAGGCTAAGAAATCTCGCTCTTTCCTATCAGCAGGAGTAGACATTGCTGGAGCTGGAAGGAGCTGAGGGAGGGTCTGGGTCTCCTGAAAACCCGTAGGCAGGTAGACACATTCTGTGGGGGGCGGGAAGTGAGCCCATCACCGAGTGACGTCTCCCAGGCAGCCCTGGGCCAGGCTGGTGGTGCCCTCTGGGCTCCCATAATAGCTCGGCACTGGCACTGCAGGCTTAGTGACATTCCTGTTTACCTGATGGTCATCCCACAGCAGGTGCAGGGGGAGGGAAGGCGGAAAGAAAAGAGGCAGGACTGGGAACAAAGGTCCTTACTCCCTTACCCACAAAGGTGAAGCGCTCCACGGGCGGGCGGACGCAGCAGATCCGGCTTAGGCTTTCTCCCACCTTCCCCAAGATCTTGGCTATGGGAGAAAGCAAGACAGACAGGGACAGAGGGAGAGAACCACTCACAACTTACACTCGTGTCAGCCTGGCATTGGGCCACTGTCAACAACAGGGGTGCAATGGAGGGGGCGGGGGAGGTAGTGGGCAGCAGAAGGAGGGTAGAGAGAAAGAACAGAAATATGACAGCGAAAGTTCCTTCTTCTCATTCACAGTCCCAGGCACACGCATTCTGAGCCAGACTGGATTTCATTATCCGGTCATGTTTGTTACGCGGTTGAAAAATTGGAAAATATAGAAGAGGAGAACGTATAAAGAGGAAAACAGAAAAGCACCCCTAATCCTACCCCTGGAGATAACCACCACTGACATACCTGGTATATTATTTATTTTCTTCCATTTTCTCAAATGTGTATTATGCAGCTATGTCTGCATAACATCAGCTGGATTATATTCTGTGCTTCAAAGGCACGTAAGCTGTTTGTTTTTTCATTTTTCAATATCAAGCGCATTTACTCATCACTGAATACTAATACCCAGATCTAAGGAGATGTTGCCTGATGCAACAAATTCATTTGGAATAATTTCTGCCCGGCTGAAGCATTCCTTCCCATGCAGATGGTCTTTAGAATAACCCTGCTTTGGCTGAGAGGGATCTGGTTTTCAATAATCTCTCCAGCCTCTAATCCAGAACATTTTTCTGAAACCCCCACATGCAGCTGTATGCAAACTATGAAATTCTGGCTCTTCCTTATGAATTATCCTGTTTATAACAGACTAATGACATAATAGCTTATGGTCTCTAGGCTTGAAAAGTAACACCAAGATCTGTCTCTTGCAATTGGCCTGAAAGAAAATATTAGCAGGAACATGGACCTTGGAACCAGACAGTTCTGAATATGAACTCTGGCTCTTTTACTTTACAGCTGTGTGGCCTTAGGCAAATCACTTACCTTCTCTGAATCTCGTGTAAATAGGAACCTAATATCTCTATCACAGAATCACTGCATTGAATTAGGACCCCTGTAAAGCACCAAGCGGGCATACAGTACTAGGTATTGTTGGGGACCCCCTGCTCTGTGTCACTGAGGAGGTGGCAAAGAGTGTGGGATTCTGGATGCAGACTCCTGGCCCTGCTACTTCCTCACTGTGTGACCTTGGGCAAGATCCTCAATGCTCTTGGAAGAGAAACAGAAAAATGCTCCCTTGTGTACTTTTAATTCCCAGGTAAGGCAATTATATTTCCATTTAAATGCAGAAGAAGAATGCACACCATCACCCTGTCACTCTGTGTCTCTGTCTCTGATTGTGACTATTTCTCTCTGATGCTATATATTAAGGCTTCTCCAAGAGCATCAGCATTACCGTGTTAAACATGAAAATTCTCCTCCCTCTCCCAGACCTACTGAATCAAACTCTGGGGTGGCGCCTAGCAGTTGGGATTTTAACACGCCTTCCAGGTGATTCAGAAGTTTGAGAACCACTATTTCTATATCAATGTCCCCCTACCTGCAGTAGGCTTGGTGGGCACGTTGTTGTTCTGGTAAATGGGCTGGGGGGTCTCATTTTGGGGTTGTCCGATCACAGGCGTCATAGACGGTGTGTTGACATTGGAGAGGATGCAGCCAGTCACGCGCTAGGGAAAGCGAGAAGTGCAGAGTCAGCGTCATTACCCAAGAAATTTATGAAAAACGTGTCCCTGTCATCTTCCAATGCTCATCTGCTGTCCACTATGGTGAGGCCCCCTGGGGCCGAGAGAGAACACTGGGGGTGGGTTCTGGACACAGCTGCACTGCGTGCCACCCTGGGCTGGCAGGAGGCAGGATAGCTCCGTGGGTAAAGCATGGGATATGGCATTGCACACAGACCAAGGTTTCAGTTTGAGCTCTGTCCCCTCTGGCTGTGTGACCTTGGATCATTACTTAATTTCTCTTGAACTTGGCGTAGAGAGGCTGCCTTTCTGGATCGCCGTAGGATTACACTAGTGAGCATATGCAAAGTGCCTATAGAGTGTCTGGCACGTGGCAGGACCTTCGTACACAGCAGCTGATGTTGTAACCTTCCATTTAATGTGCATACCTGCCGTCCCTGCCTGCTTCATGGGGCTCAAATTAGGTCATGCCTGCAAAAGAGCTGTGTAAGCTTGGAAAAGGTCATACAAACACCAGGCATTATCACCACCTGCCGCCTCTCCAGGCCACAGATGCCAATGGCAGGGCCAAGCCAGAGTGCGGTGCCAGGCAGGCAGGATGTTTGTGTTGCAGCAGGGTGGGCGGGGTTCTGGGCACTCCTCACCAGTGTGAATACACATTCCAGCGCCCAATAAAAATTCTGTGTGTATTAACCATTGTCCTGTGTTATCTGGCCCGCTGCCTCTCTCCAGCGCTGCAGAAAAGAGCAGATAACGCAGCATTCGTCACAGAAGCAACCTCCCTTGCCTGCAGTGAGGGGACAGTAACTATTGGGCAACAGAAACAAAGGATGAATTTCCAATCTATTTACCTTCACCAGAGCCAATGCTAATTCAAAGTCCCTTCCCTGAAAGCCAGCATCCAACCCCCACCCACCATCCTTTCTGGATTACTGGGTCCTGCTGCCAGACTACCCCCAAACCCCAGGGCTGGGTGACCCTCCGAAGGCACCTCTCCCGTGAGCCACGCTGCAGGCAGAGCGCCATGTCAGTCTTGAGCCCTGGAAGGGCAGGCATTTGCCTTTGGGGTAATATGTCACTTGTGTTAATAGTCCTGACAGGAGGAGTCACATCTGGGAGCCAGCTGAGATGGGGTACCACCGGGGGCGTCTCAGCCTGCTTGTGGGACCTTCTGTCCAGCTGTGGCTGATGGAATGGAAGGGACAGTCTGCCTCTTTTCTAGTTTTATGTCACCTCCGGGAAAGAAAATGCCACACTCTCACTTAATAACTGGTCTGGTAGCGCAGGAATCTCTTCCTCTTGCTGCATGCATCGTTAGTCCCTTTCGACTTGTTCTGTGCCGGGGAAGAAGAGAATGGGCTGCATGCCGCTCTCGGCCCTCATCAGCGCTCCGTGGGCTGTCACGTTCAGTACATAGCCTTGAGTCACATCTTAAGCCCCATGCTTGTCTCTCCAAAAGGTCTACTCTCCATGCCAGGAACACGGGCCTGATGCTAAGACTGGGGAGGTGGAGAGTTATTAGGAAGCTACTGCAAGCTTCTGCTCCAAGGCAGGGGGCCGTGGTGACCTATATTCTCTGCCCATCTGTGCCCATTGCTGCAACAGCTGGGGCTCCCGGCCAAGCTTCTTTGGCACAGACTCATGCCTCTGGCCATGAGCAACAGAGGGAGGGTTCGGGAAGCCCGGGCATTTAGACAGCAAAACGGTATACAGGCTTTACAGCTGGTATAGTCAGGGCTCAGACATGCCTACAGGGTCCCTGGTTCCACCCTTCTGTCATGGCGCCTGAGGCTCCTGTGTGACTAGAAGGAGCACAGGTCCCCAGACGACCCCCCCCCCAGCTGGCATGTAGTGTGAGAAATAAACTTGTGCGAAGCCACTGAGGTTTTAGGGATGTTTGTTACCACAGCGTATGTTGGCCTATCCTGACTGATACACCCTTAGTAAGATGGGATGTCTTATGACTGCTGTTGTGGAGACCAGCACAGAGGTGTCACCCTACGTCACAGCCCTTTCAGGGGGATGGAAAAAGACTCAGGATGTGTGTAAAGGGTCCTGAAAGTGGAGAGAAGGGAGCTATATTTTCTTCTGTTCCACGAAGGAAAAACTTAACAGATGAAGTCACAGCCGGCCAGTCTGCCAACTTCTCTGGTGCTTGACCGCCTGGATGGTCTAGAGCATTAAGGCTCCGCATCTTTTAGAACAAAGCGTGGCTGCACGGCTTGTGGGGTATGGGGTGATCACGGGCTGCCGACAGCTCCCCAAGGAGAAGATCCTGACAGACCCCGGGACAGAAAACACGGCTGGGATGGAGGCACTCCCGGTGTTAGAACATGCCATTTGGTTGTTGTCTGGGGCTGGGAGGGCCCCTCATCAGGGTCGGAGGAGGAGAGCAGGATTGATTGCTTCTGGTCTTGGTCGGTTGGGGTTCTTGCTATCGTTTGCACTGCTTTTCATCCTGTCACCATGGGAGTCCATGGGTTGGGATTGATCTGTGAAGGGTGCTGTCTGCACTGGCTGGTGTGGAACCCATTCTAACTTGGCAACCAGCTCTTCAGTCACGGCAGTTGGGCCGCAAGCTCCGGGTTCCCCTCTGTGTTCACTAAGCAGTCGCTGTGTGTCCTCAGATACATGGGCTCAGCTCTCTGTGCTTCCTTTTACTCACTCATGCAACAGGGACTAGAACACTGCCTGTGGGGCACGTGGGAGGAGAGATGAGTGGGGATGACGGTACAGTGACTGGCAGGTATCACGTCCTCGGCACAGCATCCTGTGCTGGAATGAAGGCACCATTGGGTCCCAAACAGGTGGGACAGGAGGACCTGGTTGCTTGCACCTCCTCCCAGAGCCCCTCCCTTCTGCTTTCTTGCCTGGTCTGCTTCTCGCCTCACTTTCTAAAGTCTTCTGCCTGTGGTCCCCTTCTTCCCGCCTTGAACTTGCCACCAGAAGATGAAAATTGCCCCAGGTGAGATCCAGCAGGAGGAGCAAGACAGGTGCAGCCCCTGGTGCTGCTCTGGGTTCCTGATTCACCGCCCTCCTTCATGCTGGTCTCCCCCACAGGGGGCGAGAAACCGGAAACTGCAGCAGGTCAGGGGACACACAGCTCCCTTTCCTCGGCCTGCCTGGCTTCTGTGGCCCACCCACCCCTCAGCATGGCCCAGCTCACCTTCATGAGGTCCCGATGGTGTTCCAACACACTGCAGGTCGTCTGCCAGGTGTCCTGATAGCACTCCCAGGGGTCCACCCTGACAGAATTGGAAAGAGCATTTCCTTTGTTTCCAGTCTCACACGCTTTCCTTATTGGTTCCCTCCAAAGACCACAGCTCAGGGAGCTTAGCAGACCTGGTCATACGATGTACTTAGATCTCAAATCAGGTAAAACCTGGGCTTGAAACACCTTCCTGAGCCTCAGTTTCCCCTCTGTATAAGGAAAGGTGTATAGCATGGGCTTCCATGCAGAGATGCTGATACTGGTCTGCCCACGTTTAACCCCAGCCCCAGAACGTGCCACTGAGGGGCCTTGGGAAAGTTATGTGATCCTTTGGTGCTTACTTTCCCCATCTGTAAAATGGGAATAACAGCAGTGACTCTCTTGTGGGGTTATCAGAAGGGTTCAATGACCGTTATATGTAAAGTGCTTATTACAGTGTCTTGCTCTGATTCTTACCTGCAAAATGGGAATTCTCCTCTGGAACTTACAGGCTTGTGAGAGCCAGGCCCTCATCTAATGGTGGCTGCAGTTACCTGAGCTCAGGGATCTGTCCCTGTCTGCCCTCCTGCCCAGAGGGGTGTCTTGCAGGCAGGGGTGGGCACGGCAGTCAGCCTGGAAGGCTGGCCAAACCCTCCTGCACATGAGGATGTGAAGTGAGCCAGGATCCAGCCCAGACTGATGCAGCTCTCAGCCTTAATTGCAAACTTAATGAGCTGCTAAATTGGGATATTTCTCAACATTTTCTTAGCAGTTAAGCATTCCCTGCCCACCTCCTGCCATGCACACACACCTAAGGTTCCCAGAGATGGGATCTCACTAACTGGAAACCCTTAGAAAGTCAGCCTGCCCTGCGCCTCGCTCACCCCGCTCCCTGACCACCCCTCCCCTGAAATGAGCAGATACCTGACGTGGCCAAACAGGCTCCCCCATTTCCAGAGGCCCTGCCAATGCCTAGCCTCCATCTCTAGAGCTAGCTCTGAGCCTCCACAGTGATTTCTGTACAGAAGTCTGATTTTCCTAGTGCCTAGAGCAGTGCAAGGTAGGCAGTCAGTGCTCAGTAAATATGTGTTCGATGAACGAGGGAATCAGTTCAGAATCTTCTCTTTACATCCAACCCGTAACAGCCTCCTACCCAGCATTTTCCCCACTGGACCCCATTTTCCCCAGGAGATCATGAATCCCAACACTAAGAGGCCTCATTTCTATGCCTGGCTTCACCACACAAGGGCTGTTCACTCTCAAGCCCCTTGACTTCCCTGGGCCTGTTTCTCCGCTGTGAAAAGGCGGCTGTCTCGCTACCTAATCTATATCTTGAGGGGATGAGAAAGTCTGCTGGGGGCATGTGCTTCTCACACAGATCACTGCCCACAACTGGCAAGGATCGCTGTGCAATTGCCACTGTCGCCTCCGTTCACTGCTCTCATTTCCGCCCACCCCATCTCCTCTCCGCTAACTCTCTGCATCCCCCATTCGAAGGTCATCAGCGTTCCTTCACTTTCCTCCTTTCATGGAAACCTCTAGGCGCTTCTTATTTTTCCGTGGGGGAAAATTACAGTACAAATGATGTGCTATTATTTTATAAAAACGTCATCAACTCATGCAAATTATAACTGTAGGAACTTCGGGGGGCCTAATTAGTGGCAGCGTGCTTTAATTACACTGCAAGCCGAGTGCTAACGGTGCCTGCCATTTTAGAGGCATGTCAGAGGACAAGGCAATGAGCCCTCACCCTCCACTCCTCTCTCCGACGGTCGGTGTGGTACCCTAGAGACCCTAAGTTCAGGAAAGGGAAATAGCCAAGTCCAGGGAACGTGTCCTGAAAGGCACTGAGAGATCATGGAAGTGAGTGGAGATAAAAGTAGAAAGGCATTCTGGATTTTCTGGACATGCCTCACCCCAAACCCAATGTTTGGAAGCTCCAAGAATACTCCTGGATGCAAAGGAGCTGGAGTATTCAGAAACACCGAGAGCTCCCCTGGTCGTTTCATGGGCCCCGTAGCTTGGTTAAAAAATAATGTTACCAGTTGGGCCACCCCAGAAGGTCTATTAACTATGGCCTGTGTGGGGCTGTTAAAAAAAAAAAGATAACAGACGCAAAGTGAAGTAACTTGTGCTAAGGCCACATCTCCGAACCAAGACCTAATACCTAACCTAACTGCAGTTCCGCCTCTCCCAGCAGTGTAATTTTAACCAGTCAGTCTGGAATTTCCTGGTCAGCTCTAGTGAGGTAAGCGGCCTGACAGACTCCTCCCATCCCCCACAGGTAAGTTCCCTAAGCCCGAACAATCCCTTCTTTCCTCCCCTTCTGCCAGTAAAAACCTTCCATTCTGTACAGCTCCTTGGCGCTCCATTCTATATGCTAAACGGGATGCTGCCCAATTCACGAATCTTTGAATAAAGCCAATTTGATTTGTACATCCACTCAGCTTAATTTTGCTATTGAGCAGGGCTCATATCGCCTCCTCACACCCACAGGGTCCAAATTGCTGCTGGCACCCATCCTTTTTCTCCACCCACCCCCAGTGAGTCCCAAGGCCACCTGCCTCTGGTGGCCTCAGGCCAGCCCTACCTGATCCAATCGGAATTCTGGACGGCCAGCTGACACATGATGAGACGATGCCGGCTTGACACGAGGCCCTGGGAAGCAACAACGCAGCCATTGAGACATCCACCCGCTCGCCACAGCCTCCCCAAAACACCATCCCACGTCAGCCCACTACAAAAGTGCAGCCATTTTTCAGTGGTGACAGGGAATGAGGGTGTGACCCCTTTACTTGTCCATCTGTCACACCGACAGGCATGGAGGGGCAGAGGGGAAAGGAAAAGAAGGAAGGGTGTGTGGAGTAGCCACTCGCAACGGAGCAGCCAGTGTGCCCAGCAGGGAGATGAGGCTTAACACGGCTCAATCTAGCGGCTTAGGTGACCTCCTCCGGAGCCCACCAAGTTGTTTCTGGGGGAGGAAGGGGAATGCCTGCGAGAGCTCCTCGTTTTTCTGGGACATGTGGCAGGGAGGGAGGGGCAGGGAAATGAATTTTAAATCAGAGTATAAAAGCTATAAGACTTTTTTTTCTCCTAAAATCCCAGGAAGGACTTGCCTAGCCCATTAAACAGCCACTAATTGGACATCCGTGCCAAGTCACACTTGGCCTTCAGCAGGGGTGCCTGCTCCTCTTTTAATGAGTTTGGACTGAGCCTGGCACCATGAGCGGTGGCCTGGTTGTGGGCAGCTGTTCCTCCTTCCAGCTGTAGCCCAACACCCAGTTGCTCAGGTCAGACTGTGGTCCAGAGATGGGAAGCAGCACAGCTGTTACCAGGCATTTTGCATTTCCAGGAATTGTAGCAGAAACGGCAGTGGGGCAATTTGTTGCCAGAGAAGCCATCAGGTCAGGAAGGGGAGGTGAGGGAGGAGAGAGGCAAAAGAGGAACCCACCTGTTTTCCGTAAGAGTCATGGACGGGAGAGACGATCCCGCCAATCACAATGAACCTTCCAGTTTTGTGCAGATAGTCTCTGGCTCTTTCTAATTAAGAGAAGAAAGCCACACATTACAAACAGGAAAGGTGTGGATTAAAGGTAATCATTGAAATCAATACATTCAGCCCTGGAAGGCTTGTTTCCCACCTTTCTTGCCATTTAAATAGAAAGTGCCAACTTGCAAAAGCAACCATTCAAAGTCGGTGATTCAAAAGGTGGCGGAACGAGATTGCAGCCCCCAAAGCAAAAGGATTTAGAACTCGAGGGGATTGATCCAGTGTTAAAGGTCCTGTGCTGGATGAGCCAGTGGTTTAGTGGGGTTTAAAACAAGTCTCTCCCTAGATGAGCCGTGATCACTTGCAGAAATTCCAAAGTGCAGGAGTAATTACAAATGAAAAAAGAAAAGAAGCAGCAGCCTTTTTATGTTATGAAAGGTAGGCTGATTGCCTCATTTCATTACTCAGAAGAGAAAAACCACCAAAACAAATTTAAAGGGCCTGCTACGTAATTAGAGAGAATTAACATCAAACGAAAAAACCGTCATTACAGTTGGTTGAGAAAAGTTCAGAGAGAGAAAAAGCTTTTTTTCCTTAGGAAGGAATTTGTGATGCTGCTTTTTTTTTTTTTTTTTTGAAATTTACCAGACATACCCAGCTTCATTTTCATGAAAAAATTCAGCAACCTAAGAAGGTGGATAAAAATTGTGGTCCTCTTATTTCCAAGGGGGTTCATTGTACAAATCCAACAGGGCCTTAGCTTGTTCCTCTGAGGAAATGAGGCATGGATATATTTTATAGGTGAGGGATTCTGTAAGCAAACATGGGATTCGTAGCAAGGTGGGCTGTGTAGTTTATAAGTAAGGGCCCAGGATGGCCTTGCTACTCGCTCTCTTAAAACAAAAATAATTTTCATCACAGTTGCTTTCTCTTTTAATGTGAAATCTCTTTGTTTTTTCAATAATTAACAGACTTTGGGCATCCGGTTAGCTCTGTTGGTTAGAGTGCAATGCTCTTAACAACAAGGTTGCCGGTTCGATCCCCGCATGGGTCACTGTGAGCTGCACCCTCTGCAACTAGATTGAAACAACTACTTGACTTGGAGCTGATGGGTCCTGGAAAAACACACTTAAAAATAAAAAAAAGTTAAAAAAAAAAAAATAATTCACCGACTTTATTGTTTAGCACAGTTTTAGATTTATAAAATAACTGAGCAGATAGTACATAGAGTTCTGTATACTCAGCCCCTCCCGTTCTCATTGTTTCCCCCCCACACACGACTTCCTCTACATCAAATCTTGCATGAATGTGGCACATTTGTTACACTTCATGAGCTCATATGCTGACACATTGTTATTCACGATAAGCCGAGTTTCCATTAAGATTCACTCTTTGTGTTGTAGAGTTTCATGGTTCCCACGACCTCCTCCTTGGGTTCAATTAATTTGCCAGAGCAGCTCACAGAATCCAAGAAACGCATTTAGTTACTAGATTACTGATTTATTACAAGGGATTTTAAGGAGATGAATCAACAGCCAGATGAAGAGACACACAGGGCAAGGTCTGAGTTTGGGGCGTAGAATTGAGAAGGGTAGAAGAAATTTCTTCCTTCCCCACAGTAAAAACTCAGAAAGCTAGGAATATCCTTAACATGATAAAGGACATCCATAAAAACCTACAGCAAACATCATTCTTTATTGCAAAAGGCTAAATGCTTTCTTCCTAAGATCGGGAAGAAGGCGAGGACATGTGTTTTCACTCACCACAGGTATTCAACGTAGGACTCAAAGTTCTATCTGGCTCAATAAAACAAGAAAAGAAAATAACAGACACAGAGATCAAAAAAGGGGGGGAAAAACTGTCTCTACTGTCACATAGCATGACAGTCTACCTAGAAATCCCAAGACATCTAAGGACATCCCCAGAATAAGTGAGTTTGGTAAGGTCATAAGATATAAGGTAAACATAAGAAAATTAATTGTATTTCTATACGCCAGCAACAAACATGCAGAAATTGAAATAAAAAATACAAGACCACTAATAACCACTCAAAAAGTGGAAATACTTAGGTATGATTATGATAAAATATATACTGAATTTGTATGCTAAAATCTACAAAATGCTGATGACAGAAATCAAAGAAGACCTAAATAAATGTAGAGACATACCATGTTTATGGATTAGAAGACTCAACATTGTAAAGGTATGAATTCTCCCCAAATAGGTATATAAATTTAATGCATTTCCTGTCCAAATCCCAGCAAGATTTTTTGGTGTAAATACAGACAAAATAATTCTAAAATTTACATGGAAGGGTAACAGAACTAGAATAGTTAAAACCTTTCTGAAAAAAGAATAAAGTGGGAAAATCAATCTATCCAAATTTCAAGCCTTGTTCTATAGCTACAGTAATCAAGACAGTGAGGTACTGGCAGAGAGATAGACACATCAATCAATAAAATGGAACAGAGAATCTAGAAATAACCCCACACAAGTATGGCCAACTGAATTTTGACAAAGACACAAAAAACAATCCAATGAAGGCAGGATAATCTTTTCAACAAATGGTGCTGGAGCCACTGGGCAACTATAGAAAAAGAAAAAAAACAACCCTCACCTAAATCTCATACACTATACAGAAGTTAATTCAATAGAGAACATAGATTTAAATTATGTGAAATGTAAAACTATACAACTTTTAGATGCAAACATGGGAGAAAATTTTTGGGCCCAAAGACTGGTGAACTATTGGTGAACTCGTAGACGTGACACCAAAAACATGACGCATAAAAGAAAAAAAAGAAAAAACAATAAATTGGACTTTGACAAAATTTAAAACTTTTACTCGGTAAAAGACCCTGTTAAGAGGGTGAAAGAACAAGGTGCAGACTGGGAGAAAATATTTGCACTCCAAATATCTGAGGGGCAGGATATGTCAGATCCTGTCGTCCTTGAAAATGATATTTGGTTCATGGTGGAATTTGTACCTTAATTTTTATTTTTTAAAATATTACTTATCTTGATTACCGAATATTGGAGTGACTCCTTAAATTTTGCACTGGAGAGGGTCGGTCTTCTTGGCCTCACCCTACCCCTGGGCCTGCCTGAGATTCAGCATTTCTAACAAGCTCACAGAGGAGACCAACGCTGCAAGTCTGTAGACTATACTTTGAGTAACAAGGAAGTAAAGACAGGTGACGCAGCCCCTACAGTGCTAGGATATCCACAGAAGAAGCTCTCCTCCCCCACCACCTCCACTTTGCATGACAAGGGCATTTCCGCACATTGGCAAGTAGCCCACTGGCAGAGCTATAGCTGCAGCCCTGGAATTTAATTTCATGCCGGGCCTCCCAAGATGTGGTTTATTTTTGTGCATCACCTCTCCCCCAGGGGCAGAGCCAAATCATTCTAATATTTTACACTCAGTTCCGACCTGCCCTGCATTTGGTCTACCCTCCTGGCTCCTATGCTCCCAGAAGAAGAGCCTATGGTGGCCAGTGGCACTGCTGTGTCCTGCCCTTGGTACCTTGACGATCCACTTGACGATTGACATCCACAATGGGTGTCTCACAACCCATTCCAGTCCATGTAGATCCAGGTAAATCTCCTTTCCTGACAGCCTGAGCTGGACCCACCAGCCAAGACGGACAAAACATAGATTATGTGTCCACTAATAATAATTCACGAGACAGACATGCCTCGTCTGCCTCCAGGCTATTCAGTGAACCCAGCTGATGTGTTTCATCTGGTCTCCTCTTCCAGGGAGCTAAGGGAGGAAACCCTGGGGTCAGGGCATCCATACTAACTCAATTTTTCCTTTTCAGCTGCCGTTAGAAACCACCCCTTCTGAGTTGTAGTCACAGCTGGAGCTGACTGAATTTTCCTTGTTTGAGAATTACATAAAGGTGGTCAGGATTTGTAAACATTAGAAGTCTCAGAAAGATCAAGCACTGGGTAATAAAGGAAGAGACCGAAGGGGTTCAAAAAAGACCTCCCCAAGGTGTGCTACGATGGCTTGTGGGTTGAGTTAAAGGCAATCGACCCTGCAGGCTCACGAGGAACTTTTACCTCTCTCTTAAAGAATTTTAATTGGGGCCTTGCCCATAATAAGAGTGATTGCCAGAAATAATTTTTTATGACCTATCTATAGGGCAGGGCAGACATCTAATTACTGGATGTCTATCTGCTTGATCATTCCAGGTCCTCGCTCTTTGAGTTGTCCAGCCTAAGCTGTAAGTCTGTTTTCCAGCGAGATTCTGACTTGAGTCTGAACTCAGTAGGGAAGGGCAGCATTGTCCCTGATGCTGATCTGGGGGTGGGACCACAGGAGCCCAGTGTGCCATTCGTTAGACATCCTTAGCTGAGTGAGCTGAGGGCCCCTGTAATAAATGCAGGCTCATTATGGACTTACTCTCCACAGGGAGCAATGAGCTTTGCTCTTCCTCGAGCCGCCTGCCCTCCCCCCAGCCAACCCTCTACAAATGCTTGTCATCACACCTCAGCAAAAATGGGGGAGAGCATGTGCATTCTCCAGCACAATGGCCTCTCGTTTCCTTCAGACCCTTTACCCGTAACTATAAGAGAAGCATGAAATACAAAGTCCCTTGAGGTTTTGGCAGCACAATTATTTTCTTCCGTGAAAGACAGCTTCTTAGCCCTGTCTTTCTGACTCAGGAAGGCATGTGACAGGAGCTGCATTTCCCGAGGGGATGACAGGGTGCCCAGTCTGTGTGGCCAGTGGCTGACCAGCAGAAGAGGTGGGCTGGGTTTGGATGCCGTGGGGATGAGGCTGAGGTCCCTGAGCGGACTCTTGCACAGAGAAGCCCTGTAACCTTGAGATATTCCCCTGGACACAGAGTCCGGTTCTCTTGACCATCTGTCAACTCCCACCGCTGCCCCCACCTCCACTGCACGTGCCTCAGGCTGTCTGAATTCACCAGAGACAGTGACAAATGCTTCCCAGAACCCCTTGCATGCTTGAATTTCCTCTAGTTCCTGAATTTTCATCCATTTGTATGGCTTTTTGCAGCCCCTTCTGCTTACAACCCTGAACTGGCTGTCACCGCGTCACACAGAGAAGCACAGTCTCTTCCTCACCACTGCTGATCTGATTTGCTCCACTGCCTCCAGCTTGGGAGAATCCGAGTCCCTTTGTCTTCACAGCTGGGACATGATTTATGACCCTCACCTCCACAACTGTCACTACTGACAGACCGTGCAGGGGTGAACCCTTCTTGTGCCCCAGCCGCTATGTGCCACCCCGGAAGTCTGGCCTCCATTCAAACCCTGAAAAAGCTCCCCAGATTCTTGTCCCCCTTCCTTTCGAAACCAGGCTCCAAGCTTCTTGGAATTCACCCATTGTTGAAAAAGATTTTTTTCTATTTATTTCTTCAGAAATAGCAAGCTAAATATATATATGTAATAATATGACATGAACTAGTTTCCCTTCAGTGAGACTCAAAAACACATGAGAGAATTATTTTAGAAACCCACAGACTATAATACTAAATATAACTGGGTGGGTGGGTAGATTGGGGTGGGGGGGATGGTAGAATGGAAGGTAAAGAAAAAGGAATAAAAATACGAAGAGGATCCATGATGTAGAAAACCCACTGTGGCTTCACATTAAGGTGACAGGCCTGTCATTTGCATGGGATCAGGCTCTATTTTTAACTACAAGTCTGTTGTTCCACACTTTTTAAACCACGAACCATTTTGAATCCAAGTTCTCCATACAGGTTTCTTATTTAGGAAAAATCCAGACTTTGAAGTAATAGAGTTTATCCAGTAAATAGCTTTGCTTTTTAATCAAGTAAAACAAGGGGAGAACATTAGGCACAGAAGGTTCCTTTTTGTTATTGGAAAAACACTGTTTCCTTCCCAGCTTTCTTATTTGTGTTCGTTTTCTCTCTCTACTTCCCCACGAGTCAGTAAAAATATCTTCCTTGAACAAGGGCCCCCTTGCTAAGGAGGCCTGTCCAGGTTTGCTTAGAACTTTCGTAGTTTTAGCGCAAAAAGTTCCATGACCTGGAAGACGTTTTAGTCTCCAGCAAACTGCGATGGTTGGTGTGACCGGCTGAATAACAGCCCTCGAAAGATGTTCACGTCTCAGTCCCTGGTAACATGTGTTACCTTTACACAAAAGGGACTTTGAAGATGTCTCTTGACTTAAAGACAGCGAGATAGGGAGATTATCCTGGATTATCCAGGGGGGTCCCATGTAACCAATGAGGGAATGCAGGAAGGTGAGACTCAGAGTAGACGTGACGACTCGAGCAGAGAGAGATCTGAAGATGGAGGAGGGGGCCACGAGACAAGGAATGCAGGTGGCCTCTGGAAGATGGAAAAGGCCAGGGGCAGCTCTCCCCTAGAGCGTCCGGGAAGAGCACACCTTGATTTTAGCACTTCCAAAACTAGGAGATAATAAACGTGTTTTTCCCCTCAATCCTGACACAGAGGTCCTAAAGCCCTCACACATTTCTGAGTCATAAGAACAATAGGAACATCTTTTGTTCTGATGAGGTGACTCCGGGTGGCTCCTGGATGGAGCCTGGTCACCAGGAAGACCACGTCATGATTAGATGCTTGGCCTTTATTTTTAGCTCCGCCACACTTCGTCCTCCAGAGAGGGGAGATGGCTGGAAATGGAGTTTATCATTGCTCATGCCTACATGCGGAAGCCTCCATAAGAACCCCACTAGTAAGGGTTTCAGAGAGCTTCCGGGCTGATGAATACAACACTGGGAGGGTGACACACCCCAACTCCACAGGGACTGAGGCTCCGACGATCAGGACGCTCCCAGACCCCGCTCTATGTATCTCTTCATCTAGCTATTGCTCTGTATCTTTTATCATATCCTTTGGTAAACTAAGTAAGTGTAAGTCAGTGTTTTCCTGAGTCATGTGCGTCACTCCAGCAAATTAATGGAACCTCAGGGGGCAGTCTTTGAAACCTCCAATCTATAGCTGGTGGTCAGAAGCACAGGTGATAACCTGGGCTTGTGACTGGGGCCTGAAGTGTGTGTGTGTGTGTGTGTGTGTGTGTGTGTGTGTGTGTGTGTGGTGGGGGGGGCAGTCTTGTGGGACTGAACCCTTAACCCAGAGGATCTGATTCTATCTCTGGGTAAACAGTGTTAGAATTGAGTTAAATTGCAGGATACCCAGCTGGTGTCACAGAGAATTGCTTGTTGTGGGATAAACCTGCACACTTTGGTGACCAGAAGTATGTGTGTTTTGCATGAGGAGTAAAGGAGACACATAGGGAAGAGACTCACAGAAGGGAAGAACTGTGTTTTTTCCTTATTGTAAAAGTGAAAGTAGGAGAAGAAAAAATAAAAAATTCTTTTAAAAGTATGCAGCTTGACAACATTGGAGTATTACGCCTAAAAAGTCTTATTCTTGACCTGCGACGCCTGTCAAGTGAGACATTTTTCTTGGTGCTTGCTGCTTCTCTTGTTCTGCCCTCCCTTAGAGAGAGCAGATGTGCCCGTCTCGGCCTGAGAAGCCATCACTGGAGACGGAGTGTCTATGACCAGACCTGGATCTCCTCTGGTCCTTAACTGAAATCAAACAAAGGGTTCTGAGGAGCTAAGGTGGGGGTGGGCGCCGTGCCGCATTTGAGCCTTAGCTGACTCCCAGGGTGTGATTGGATGATGGATGGGAGACAGCCCCTGCTGGCCTGTCAGGCTGGCCCGCTGCTCTCCCGGTCATTGACTGAGTTCTGCTGGCCACGGGACAGAGGAGGTTTCTGCTGCAATGGGTGAAACTGCTTTGAAAGGTTTCATTTATCTTCTGAAACTCTCAGAGCTCACAGCTTCAACCTGAATTGACCTGAAGGCATGACTCCAGGGGAGACCAGCAGGAAACGATCTGAAAATGGCCTTTGGGGTTGTGATGGAAAATAAGATACCATTGTTGAATATCCCTCAAAGCAAAAAAATAATTTTTTTTTAGATTTTATTGGCGAAGGGGAACAGGACTTTATTGGGGAACAGTGTGTACTTCCAGGACTTTTTTCCAAGTCAAGTTGTTGTTCTTTCAGTCCTAGTTGTGGAGGGTGCAGCTCAACTCCAGGTCCAGTTGCCGTTGCTAGTTGCAGGGGACACAGCCCACTGTCCCTTGCGGGAGTTGAACTGGCAACCTTGTGGTTGAGAGGACGTGCTCCAACCAACTGAGCCATTCGAGAGCTCAGTGGCAGCTCAGCTCAGGGTGCCGTGTTCAATCTTTAGTTGCAGGGGGCGCTACCCACCATCCCTTGCAGGACTCGAGGAACTGAACTGGCAACTTTGTGGTTGAGAGCCCCCTGGCCCATGTGGGAATCAAACCGGCAGCCTTCAGAGTTAGGAGCACGGAGCTCGAACCGCCTGAGCCACCGGGCCAGCCAAAAAAAATAATTTTTAAATAATACTAACTAGTGTCAGAGAGGATGAGGGGAAGTGTGTACTCTAACACAATGTTGGTGGAAGTATAAATTGATAATTGATAAGGCCTTTGAGGAAAGCAATATGGCAGCCAGCATCTGTCAAAAGGACAGATGGGCACAAACTTTGACCTGTCAATTCCACTTCCAGGAATCTACCCTACAGAAAAAACTTGCACATGTACACAGACATGTGCTTAAATGATGCTTCACTTCAGCATTATCTGTAATAGGAAAAATCAGAAATAAATAGGGAAGCAGTACATACTTATAAGGGAGTATTACGCAGCCATTAAAAGTAACGAAGTAAGTCTATCCAGGCTGACATGGGAAGATCTCTAAGACACTTTGTTAGGTGGGAGCCGGGGCGGGGGCGGGGGGGCCGGGTGGAAACAACACACAGAGTTAACTATAGTATGGTGACGTTTGAATAAAACCACATGAGTGCAAAATAATTTCAGATAGTGATAATGGGAGCAGTGAAGAAAATAAAACAAGGAGATAGGGCAGAGATTGGGTGGTGTGGGTTGGCTTCTTTGCGGAAGTGACATGGGGACTGAGAAGTGAATGACAAGGTCTCAGCCACACAAAGATCAGGTGGAAGCGTGAGGTAGATCAGGGGGAGCTGCTGGCACAAAGTCCCAGAAGAGCCAGGCTGGTGCTGAAGTCATGGAGATTTGAGGAAAACCAGCAGGGAAGAACCTTGTGAGCAGGGAAGAAGTCTGGGATTTTTATCCTAAGTCCTTGGAGGCTTGTAAGCAGGAGAATGAGCTGAGTTATGTTTTTGAAAGCTCACTTGGCTGTTGGGGGGAGAATGAGTTGTGGGAGAGCATGATGGAGGCAGCGAGACCAATTAAGTGACAATACCTGTGTCCAGGTGAGAATCAACAGTCATGCACCTACTAACCGCCAGGCCTTCCAGTCATTGACCTCTGAAGGACATGTGTTCATCTGCATCTTACAAGGTGTTTGATAACTAAGACATTATTCTAAAAAGCAAAAAGGCCTACATTAAGTGGAGAGTGATAGTATCGTAGAATTAAATTTGTTGTGGCTGATTAATGAGGCAGATTATGTTTTAGGACCATATCTGATCTGCTCACATCATTTCCCCGGAACACGGCAGTTTATTCAACAACTTACCATTATATCGTTAGTTTACAAAATGGGCGGTAGGACTGTTTCCCCAAACCCAAGAGTCGAAAGGAGACCCCAGGAATGATGGAAACCTGTACAAAATTCCTAAGTAAAAGGGTAAGGTCCCACATTTCCATGCTCGTAAGTGTGCTATGCGTGTGCTTACACGCACTCTCTAGTTTTGTTCCTTTTTTAGCTGACATTAGAGTGCACCCTAGAAGACAAGACTTTATTTTCTCATCCTAATTTTAAGCGGAGCAAATATTTTCTTTTGGATGAACCTTCTCAGCATTTTCCAGGAAGCACAGGGTGGACACCTGAAGAATCACGGAAATTCACCCTGGGCGGTCGACAGCTCTGTTCTTGGAATGTAAAAGATGAGTTTCGTGACCTTCTCCAAAGAGGGCAGCTCTAATTACAGAGGAAGGAGACAGCCAGGATTAGGTAAAACTGCAGTCAACCTGGGTGGGGCTCGGATGGACTCTCCCAAACATTCTTAAGATGCCATATTTCTAATTATTCAAAGACGCTGGCCTGGCAATCTGGATCTCAGTATTTCTAGGTCAGCTCCCCATACTGGCCTGATGCCGAGACTGCTTTCAAAAACTCCTCGTGTGAACAGCCAGTGCAGAATACGACATGGTTCTAATGCTTCAGATCTAGCACCCGGAGGAATACAGCGAACCCCATCCTCCAGAATGCCTCAGACATCAAATCCCAACCATTTCTCTTCCCTTGAAATCAATGCCTCTAGCCTGCTCTGGTCCCTCTCGTGTCCCCAGTGACTTTCCAAGAAGAGCCCTATTCCTGAGTAAGTTCTAAATCAGTTGTTCACAAGCGGGGTTGATTTTGCTCCCCAGTGTCTAGAGACAGTTTTTCTCGTCGCAGTTGAAGAGGGATGCTACAGGCTGTTGTTACCTGGTAGGGGCCAGGGATGCTACTAAATATCCTACAATGCACAGGATGGCCCCCACAACAAAGAATTACCTGGTCCAATTGTGTCAATAGTGCCAAGGTTGAGAAACCATATTCCAGACAAATAGAACAATGCCTCTGTCTGAAAGGTAAAGTGGAAACTAACAATGCTAACACAGGTGGAAGGAGATGGCCCCAAGAGAGGAAAAACCAAGGGCGTTGGGATTTCAGAGTCTCTCTGCCTTTCCACCCCTTTTAGCACAAGGGACTTTTATTGGGAAAAGTGACCAAGTCAAATATTAGGCTGATGCAAAAGTCATTGCAGTTTAAAAGGTTAAAAATAATTGCAAAAACCGCAATGACATTTGCATCAACCTAATATCTCTATGACAAAATGCCCTGCGTGACAAAGGGATTTCCAAGCTGTCTAGGAGGGTTGTAAGAGAGTAGTCCCAAGATTCCTGCTCCCCCTAAGAGGCTGCACATCGAGACCTGCCCCTCCTGGAGCGAAGGACAGTGACCTGGGACGAGCTCCTGGTCCTTTGCCCTCTTCCCTTTGCTTTCACAAACGGAATCTCACTCTAGGGAATCACACAAGCTTCAATTCCCCCCCTGAGCTGACAGAATGAATGGTATCTGTGCACAGTAGTGAGAGGGCACAGGATTTTTAGAAGGAACAGACTGAGTGATTTAGGGAATTATTAGCCAAAGATCAAGGGAGATCCGTTCTCCTGGCAAGCCCTAATTAATTAATTGGTTCTTGATGAAAAGCTATGAAGGAATAATTCAGACAAGCAGCAGTGAAAGGATTTGTTTTTTAGCAGCCTATTTTCTAGACTTCAAAATAACATAATAATCAGGTAAAACAAATTGCACTGGTGTCTTGGCATTCAGCTGGTAAAGAATTTTTTTCTCCTGCAAGTTCAAATGTCAGGGAGCTCGTTGCACCATCTTGGCAGGAGTGGACAAAGGCTGGTCCTCAGCCCAGTAACCTGGAGCAACCTGCCTCCTACCTCTCAGGTCAGGGGTCTGTTTTATAACTTGATGAGTAACAGCCGTGAAATACACTGTAGTTACTCCTTTTTTCATGCAGACCCAAGGAGTCTGCTGCTCAGAACAGAGTAAGATAGTTGTGCAATACAGCTCAAACTTCTGGCCCCTACATACGTGTGCATACACATTCATGCACACACACACGCACACATACCCTGCTGTTCTACCCAATTTAACCACAAGGAATTTAGCAGTTTATAAACATACTATGAAGTACAAAAGGACAATCATCTTTTCTTGGCATGTTAAACACAGGTTTTGGTAATTTTTAAACAACCTCAGACTTAGAAATAAGTTGCAGAAATAGTACAAAGGATTCCCATATACCATTCACCCAGATTCCCCATTTGTTAATATCTTACCTCATTTGCTTTATCACTTTTGCTTTCGATATATTCATGTTTGTAGTACTTTTTAAGTTACTCAATAGTAAGCTGCCTCTTTGCTCCTAAATACGTCAGGGTGTATTTTGTAACAAAAACGACCGATAAGTAACAGTTGCTTAAGCATCTCCTATTTCAGTTGAAGGAAGGGTGAACACTTGACCAATGGCTTAAAAGTCTGGGCCTGCAAAATAGGACTTTCCAAGGATCTTCTGGTTTACCTGGGTTCAAATTTTGGCTTTAATACTTTCCAGCAGTGTGACTTTGGCTACCTTCTTTAGCCTCTGTTTCTTCATCTGCAAAATGGGGATAATGCTGGTATCTCTTCAATAGGTTGCTGTGAGGATGAAATGAACTAAGCCACTAAAGAAGACTACGGATGGACAGGAGTAACACACAATACTCGTATGACACAATACTCACTAACAACAGTGCTGCACTATTAGCTACCATTATCTCATTTTCTCTTCTCATTTTCTTGTCACCACTCAGAATTATTATTCTCCAATACTTCTCCAACCACTGTCCTTTCCTATGAAGCTCACCCCACAGCTGTCCTTAGTGGAACTGGCGTTGAATTGGAAATTTCCCTGATTTCTCTCTCTTTCTTTCCACTGCCAGGCTTCCTCCTTCTTCCATACACATTAGTCTTCTGTTCAATGTATTAGGTTGGTGCAAAAATAATTGCGGGTTTTGCAATTATTTTAACCTTTTAAACTGCAATTACTTGCGTACCAACCTAATAACAAAGACAAATTTAGAAATGTACACGCGTGAGCACACTATAGAATAGAAAAGATCAAAAGCTCATTGCTTGTTAGGTTATGAAAGTACCTGTGCTTTAAAGTAGGACAACGGCAAAGAATTGAGCACGCCTGCGATTGCAAACAACAGGCAGTGATTTGGGTAATTACCACTGAAGAGAGGGAGATGCCTGGCTACCAGGTGGGTCAACGAGCTGTACTTTCTTTCCCTCAGCATGGATCACTGGGTATTTGGTTAGCACAGAGAAAGAAAACTAATGTTTAAAATATACTTCCCATGTTCCTGGCACTTTCACAAGATGTCTAGATAGTTCCACTTTTAAGCATTTCTTTTTTGAGAAATATACCTTTTAAAATCCAACAACAACAGCACATAGTCGTTAACCAATGGGCAGCTCCAAGGGGGAAGGCTGGTAGAGATGCCTCAGAACCGAAAGCTGTGGTTTGGCTCCATCCTTAGCTGGGTTTTCTCTCCGGGGACCGGTGGGGTGGGCAGCTATGGGGAACAGGGTGGGTTTTGCCAAGCCACAGCCTTGGGCTCAGGTTTATGAGGCAGGTTCTGGCAGCTGAGAGTCAGAGCAGCCTTCCGTGTGTCCCACATGGAACGTTCTGCCTGTTGCAGAGGCTCCCATTCATCCTCTGACGCGCCTTCAAACCTCCCACAACTATTTCTGTAGGAGAAGGCCCAAGCTCCTGAGGAGAGTATACAGGGCCCTTTAAAAGTGAACCCTGTACCTCCTGCCACCCTCCAGCATGCCTCCTTTCCCCAGTGACGTGGACTAGGAACACGCCCACTGGTGCCTTCACCCCGGTGTTCCTTCTGCCTCAAATGTCTTCCCCAGCTGGTAATGCCTGTCAACCCTTCAAAGTCCGATTCACCATGTCACCTTCCCCGGCCTTCAGAGGGGGAATTGCTACTTCCCTCCCACAAGTCCATATTAGGTTTGATCACATTTTCTTTGGAGCCACTCCAGGTTAGGACTGTGCTTTACTCTTCTCTGCACCCCCAGTACTCAGCCCCTCTTACCAGCTAGACTTCCGGTAATTCTCAATGATCACTCATGATGTGCACAGATATGCACTAATCTTTTTACACATACCATGTTTCCCCGAAAATAAGACCTAGCCAGATAATCAGCTCTAATGCATCTTTTGGAGCAAACATTAATATAAGACCCTGTATAATATATTATGTTATATATTAAATAATAATTAGGTCAGAAGTTTAAATTAACAATTCATCTTCATAGTCAACTGATTATTTTTTCTCTTGTGATCTAGAACATTGGTTTACTCCAACAAAAAGTTGCTGCTGGTGATGGGGAAAAAAAAAAAAAAAAAAAGACTATCCCACAGACTACCCATCATACTGTGAGGCCATCTGTACCTGCCTCTGAAACAATCAGGAAGACATACAGGGAGATATAAAATACGTTTGTACATGCTTTGAAAAGGGTCCATTGATAGCCCAACTATTTTAACAAAATAAAGAATAAGCACCAAATTCCCCACCGACACAGTATTGCCTCATCGGTGAACACAAACGCGCATCGCACATGTTTGGTAACGTGTAGTGATTAGTCTAACATTCCTTTAGAGGGTACAGTCTGCAGATAATATGTGTTGTGTGTGTGGGTATGTGTTTAATTCAATCCAAATTAAAGATAGCATGTCCAGGCTGCTCTGAAAATACTAGAGTAGCCCATGAACTGAGCAAACCACCAAACTCAGAGTAACCAAAGTCTTTAATCTTTGACTCATGGAGGTTTTTCCTCCTGAACGAGTATTGAACTACAATACTCACTCTGGGGGAGGGGTCAGCCTGTTTCTCTTCCTGGGCTCAGTTTCTGCCCATCCTGACATCATCTACAGATTGGGGTGCTTGGGGCAGTGAGACAGCTTTCCTGGAGAACAGTGGTGACATCATAGGCCCAGAGTTCCCTCTGACCCCACAGGCTTGCGTTCCCAGGGACCTCCCACCCTGGAATCTGGAATTCATTTTGACGCAGGTCACGAAGAGCCATGTGAACAATGAGAAGGGAGTGGGTTTCGGGGCTGAGTGTCTGTGTCACCCGGGGTCTGTCTCCCTGAGATCAATGGCTGCTCTGTGGGATGGAAGGGGAGAGGGGCTGGCCCCTTTCTCCCCTGCAGGCTCCCCCAGCTTGAGAAGAGAGCGGATTCATTTCACACACATTCTTTCTGACCCATTTTCTCTTTCATGTCTGTGAAGATCATGTGTCGAGCCAAACAACAGCCCCTGATTTTCTCGTAGGCTGCGGGGGCTCCAAGCTGAGAGCAGGCCAGCCCCTGGGCATCCTGGGCCTCCGAGCTGGCCAGGCATGGGTTCCTGGTGGCCTGTCCAGGAGTGCCGACACTTTAGTTGTGTTCTGGAGGGCAGAACTGTATCTCACTCAGCTTGCTGCCTTACCCACCTACAGCAGAGAATCTTAGCTAGTACTCATACTCAGCAAACACTGAGTGAGTGAGTGAGTGAGTGAGTGAGTGAGTGAGTGAGTGAGTGAATGAGTCAATAAAAGCAGGCCTCTGCATGAGAATATTGTATACGAGGCAAAATGTGTTGGAAGTCGCCCCGATCTGATTCACCTTCTTCCCACTTGTGGAAACTGAGGTCTTCCGGGCAGCACCAATTCCTGGCGGGCCCGGGCTCTGTATGTGGAGCTGTCATTCAGCGCCCTTGGCCTGCCCCAGGCTCCAGGCCTCAGTGCCTCCCTCATGCCCTCAGCTAGTTATTACTGAGTACCCTGACATTACTAATCACGAGACATGTATGTATTTTGTAAATGTTACCTGATCTGTGCCTAACACATACATTTTAACAATAGACCCCTAGGTGTCTCCCCAAAAGCGTGACTCTAAAATGGGAATTCCAGCAACTGGTGTCAAGATCCCTTCAGACGGAGACTCTGGAGCGGGCTCCTTACTTGAGAGGAGGGGCTGCCGAGGCCATGGCCCACAGCCAAGGAGGAACCGAGCTGAATTCTGTGTTTAGAAGCTGGGTCAGCTCTGGAAGATTTATTCCTGGTCTGTTCTGGAATTCTGAAACCAGAGCAAGGTCATCTCATCCTCCTCCGTGAGAAAGGAAATCCCCCAAAGCGGGTATTGGGGAGGAATCTCTGAGGGTTAAGGAGGGGAGGGCGGGGGAGGGGCAGCAGAACCCTGCACAAGCCTCCTCTCCCTGGGAAGTGTCTTCAGTCGCCCCTGCCCTCAGTGAGCTGGAGGCCCTGCACACACACACACCAGACGAGCCCCAACTGCGGGCTTCTACAGGTCTGAGGACGTGAGGCAGGGAACAGGGGAGGGCTAAGGTCTTTTAAAATCACCTTTCCGTTGTTACTATTTCTTTAATCATCGCATCCGCTCTCTTGGGGTGATCTCATTAGGCATGGTTCCCGGATGAGAAGCTAAGGACTTGTTTCTACGTGGCAGAGTCAGGAATCATCCCAGGTCTGGACTCAGAAGCCTGTGTGCTGGGGACACGGGTGTGTGCACACCCTCACACGGTACCACCCAAGACTGCACAGTGCACACGTCACTGAACTAGATGTCCAGTCCATGAGCTCTGGTCCTGATTCGACCTGAAACTGATTGGTGGCTCTGGACTTTGGGTGACTCACCTAAAAAAAAAAAAAAAAAAAAAAAAAAGGTGCTCTGCTTACTTCCACTCCACCAACACCAAGCACCTACTATGGCCAGTGTATTGTGCTGAGTACCAGGAATGCAAGAATTTATAAATCCAAGTCCTGCTCCGGTGCCCTGGAGGAGTTTATATGTCAGCAGGGGGAAAAGAGACTTCCATTCAGATCATTTCAGTGCAAGGGTTACATGCCCAAGTGTTGTAACATTTACAGGAGATGCCACGTGCAAGTGTTGAGCAAATGCAAGGGTCACCCTGAGGTTGAGCCAGCTCTCTTAGAAGCAGGAGAACCAAGAGCAGGATGGGAAACTTCTAGAGTATCCCAGGGCAATCCTTCCCTTCTCAGCAGTGCCTCTGTACAGCAAGGCCGTGCTGTGACCTGCTTCCACCTGGTATGGTGACAGTACCTCCCTTTCTTTCCTCCCTCCCTCCTCCCTTTCTTTTCTCTCTCTCTCTCTCTCTCTCTCTCTCTCTCTCTCTCTCTCTCTCTCTCTCTCTCTCTCTCTCTCTCTCCCTCTTTCTCCCATTGCTCTATGAGTGTCCAAAGGACCTGAGGAGGGACTTTTCCATGATCTGCCCTGCCTATGTGATGTGAAAGACTTCCCAGCCTATCGAGACCATTTTCCTGGACTTATCCCAATGGGATAGAAAAATCATTTCTCCATCTCTATCAACTGCCTCTCCCCTTCTCTCCCTTTGGAGGGAAATTCTGGGATAGCAGTCTTCTCTGCCAAACTGGAGTCAAGGGAAAAGAGAGAGTTGAGAGAAACCAGACCAAGAAGATTGATTTCCTCTGGAAAGTAACTCTTTGAGATATTGCTGGAAGAGAAATAATTCCTGAGGATGAGATGAGAATACAAGAAAGATGTGACCCTTCTGGGCTTAGGGAGAGTTTTTAGAAGTGTGGAGAGAGGCGACAGTATTTGAGAGGTAGTTGTATTCAAAATGCACATGGTGAGAGAGATTTTTTTTTTAAGTGTTGATATATTTTGAGCAGAACTCCCTCTTGGTGTTCTTTAAGAGATTTTAGCAGAGATTAAGCATGTCATTGTGAATTACTTTTTGGCCATCTGAGAGTTGTTTCTCTGAGTATATCACCACGTCAGGACTGGGTCACCAGGCCACTGTGCTTCGTGGGGGTTACCCCAACATTCACAGAATTCAGTCCAAGGTCATCAGTTCTAACCTCTTCCTTTTATTACAGATAAAGGAGCAGAGAGGAGCCAGATAAGGCCCAGCTCCTTGTCTCTCACCTAATTTCCTGATCAAGGAGTGGAACTGCCCTGTCCTTCTGCAGAAAGGGAATGAGGGGACATTGGTGAGCAGAGGGGACAAAGGAGAGGAGAGAGAGAGAGAGAACTTTCATTGGTGCGTCCCACATGTCAGCCATCTTCCTGCGGGCAAGCAGTTCTGCTCCTCTCTCTGCCTTGTTTAAGCTGTGCAGCTTTGGGCAAGTCACTTCATCGCTGAGCCTGAGTTTCCTCCTCTATGAGATTGGATTCGTCAGAGCAAGTAGCATGCAGTGAAGCTGGGAAGTTCGAAGGAGAGCGTGGAAATGCAATTTGACCTGTAAGTGTCTGATGAGACAGGAGAGTCCATCCTTCATCCCACCAAAGAGAATCCTTTCACTTCAATCTACTTCCATAAACCTCTTTTCCCATATTCGAAAAGGAGGCATTCTTTCCTCCTAGGAGAGAGGCCAAATCATAAACATAATCAAGGGCTGAGAGAGAGAGAGAGAAAAAAACAGGAAGAGAGAAGACCTCGGAGGCTGGGGTAGAAGTGAGTTATTTAGGGGAGAAGGGGAGACAGGTTCGAGAATGTTGTTATCATTGCAGCCTCAGTGTGTAAATTATATGGATAGAAGAAGAAATAGGAGTTAAATTAATGCTTCTGGGACTATGTATGTGAATGCCTTTAACATCCTTGACTGTAAAGATGGAATTCCTTTTTAATTCTAAGTGAATGTTAAGCTCAGTTTCCTGACTATGACACCCCTTGAGACTGTACTATGTGGGTTTCTGGATTTGTAAGGGGTACAAAAAGGGAATACAGTATCCCCTGACTCTGAGACCCTTGAGCGAAGAGTCTGCTCACGGGGATGGTCCCAGGCTCTCCAGAGGCCTGAGCACAGGGGGCCATGAGTTCTACTTCTTAACTATCCTGGCCGCACCTGTAGGCCTGAGGCTCCGGGAATAATTGCAATCACTTAGAGCTATCCAGCTTGCTCATCTAGAAGTATCCCCCTCCACCCACCCCATCCAGCTTGCCAGATCGCTCCTTCCTCTTACCCCGACTCCTCCCAAGCTGGGCCTCTCCCAAACACTATCCCCAGCTGGGAGCTCGCACATGTCACCAGACCAACAGAGTCTGCAGAGTGAGCAGCAGCAGCTGCCAGGGGCTCACAGGCCACCATCTGGGTCCTGAGGGCCCCTGGAGCAGCCATCTGGAGACCGAGCTCCTCTTACCCAAATCACGGGGTGAAAATGGCAAGACCACGCAGCAAAGCCTAAGCTCCAACTGAACATTTGAGACTGTTTAAGGTCCATTCCCAAGAGTTTAAATACCATCTGTCTGCTGACGTCTCCCAAATTTATATCACCTTGCAGACCTCTCCTCGGAGCTCAGAAATCTAACCACCCACTTGACACCTCTTTCCTGGACGTCCCTCACAGACAGCTCAAACTTGATACATATAGATTCCTGATATCCATCCCCAAATCTGTACCACCCCCTCCCCACAACAACCGCACTGCCCAGGATAGCTGCCAAAGCCAGAAACCAGGGAGGTGTCCTTGGTTCCCCCCTCTCCCTTAACTCCCATATCTGATCCACCTAAATTCCACCAGCTTCTTTCCATCTGCATGGCCACCACCCTGCTCTGAGTGACCCTTACCTGTTGTCTGGATGGCTAGGGGATGCAGACTAGAGGAGAACGGGATTGGAAAGGGAGCACATTGAAACATGAGGTTGGAGCCCTGGCTTACTGCTGCCCCCACTTATTACTGTTGCCTGCGGCCTAAATTGGAAAAGTTTGAAAATCCGAGGATGGCAGAACTTGGCCTCACTATTCTCTGCAGCTCGGGAAGGGGACACTCCGGCACCAACAAGGGCTGCACTGCTGATGCAGATAAGCAGATCGGGGCAGAGAGAGAGCCTGAGGTGCCACCTCCCCTGCCACCTTCCCCTAGCCCACCCAATCCCATCATCCTCGCTTTCACAAGATAGGGAGGGATCTGCCACATGCCCCTGGCCAACGTAGGACAAAAGTCAGCTGAGAACTGAGAGTTTGGGGACCTTATGGGGGATGGTCATGAAATGTGCAAGGGGACCCCATGTCGGAAGCTTCAGGGTGGATGAGCAAACTGGGAACCGGAGAGAGAGCACAGTGTTAAGAGCTGAGGTGAGGGCCAAACTTGGAAAGGGAGATCCCTTAGCTCACCTAGAGAAATGACTTCATGTTGCCCAGGGCAAGAGAACAGATGCCAAGGGCCTTAAAACGGCAGATGCCAGCAGAAGACGCACCTCCTTCAGCATTAGGAAGATACATACACCCTTGGCATTTTGACCAAATCCAGGGAGCAAGGGAGAAGGAAACGGAGAGGACGCATTCTGGAATTGCTGAGCGGGTACTCAAAGGAAAGCACCAGGACTAACTACGTCATCTGCGCTGACAGGAGAAATGGACTCTCGTGAGCTGAGTTTCGTCAGAGGAAAATACACAAAATTAAGGGTTTGCACACTAGGCTGTTTGAAGTGGGAAATTTCACAGCAGTGACGTGGAAATCCAGTCATACTATTTCCCTTACTTACAATAAAATCCAAGTCCCTGATTTTGACCCAGAAGGCCCTGCGTGATCTGACTTCTACCTTCTTCACTATCCTTATTTCAAGCCTCTTTTCCTAAACGCCAGCTACTCGGGCTTTCCTTGTGCTCCTCTAACACGCTAAGCCCTTTCCTCTAGACATGCTCTCATCGCCCCTCTTCCTTGATCCTTCAAAAGGATGCTCCCTTCTCAAGGAAGCCTTCTCCGACCACTTATTTTTTTAAATCTTTTTTTTAAATTAAATTTATTGGGTGACATTGGTTAGTAAAATTATGTAGGTTTCAAGTGTACATTTCTATAATACGTCATCTGTATATGGATGGCATTGTGTGCTCACCACGCAGAGTCAGTTCTCCTTCCATCACCATGTTGTTGACCCCTTTGCCCTCTTCTACCACCCCACTTACGTCTGGTAACCACTGAATTGTGGTCTGTGTCTGCTCACTTTCTAAATGGTTTTCCTTACGTCGTCCTCTATCTCTGCACCTTGCTTCCATTCTCTTAGCACTTGACATTATACTTCTTTCTTTCCTTTGGCTTGCCACCTGTCTCCCCTGTTAGACACTAGACTTAAAAGTCCCTGAAGGCAGGGATTAGACTGTCCTCGCCCTTATGTGAGGACACACTGTGCATGGTAGGTGCTTGATCAATATTTGCCGAATAAATGAATTTCTGGACCCCCAGAAACCACCCAGCAGAGTGTCTAATGCAGGGTAAATGTGGGTTCAATGACTGTGGTCTCCACAGACAGTCCCTGAGGTTACCCAGAAACCAAAAGTCACACCAGGGTATCTCTTTGGGTACAGAGTATATGATTAGGGGCCCCAGCCCTGGGGATTCCATTTCACCGTCATCCATGGTGATCTACTGCCACCAGCAGATAAGGACGCCCACCTTAGTTCAGCCCCTTGATTCTCCAAGTCAGAAACCTGAGGCCCAGGGAGATGATCTGACTTGCCAGATACTAGTGGTGGGACTGGACCCAGGGACCTAGTACCTGCACTTCCCAACTCCTAGTCAGCGCTCTTTCCCCCACACCAGGCAGCTTCATCCCAAATTCAATTTCTTCCTCAGTGTAGGTTAAAAGATTGTATTCCCTCTCTTTCAATTAAATGCAAAAACGGCCAAGTCCTTGTAAAAGGACTGAAATGCACAAATACTCTGGAGAGACACATACATTTATCTGCATGAAAAATGGAAGAATGAACAGTGTCATGTTCTTCAAGAGACTCGGGGCAATCTCGAAGCTTTCCTTTCAGCTACTTTAATGCTTGATGGTTTGAGCAAAGCGCATCAGAAACCTCTAGAGAAGATGGCTAAATAAGCCTGAGGTACGACACTTGGGCTGGAGCTACCTTAAATAAGAACCCCCTTCACGTCCTATTATTTTCCCAGTGGAGCAAAACAGATAAGTCTGTTGTTACTATTTTGTTTTTTAAAATGCGATTTTAATGTGCTCAGGATATTAAAAGAGCCATCACTTTTTCTCCTCTCACACGCAAATAATAGTTAAATCATGTGTTACGACCGTTAGCCCTATGTGGGCTGTCTGTTTTATTTCCTTACTATTTGCCCAGCACAGAGTATAATTCTTTATACATAATAGGTGCTCCAAAAAAAAGTGAATACATATTTATTAGGCACCTGCTATATCCTGGGTACCCAGCCTGGGTGCTGCTGGACCAAAGGCACAGATGCCCCTATGGAGTTTAGGATCTGGAGGAGAGAGACAGACAGGACAGATATTTGTTTTTGAAGAACACACAGACACACACACACACACACACACACACACACACACACACATGCAAGTTGGGAACAATGGTATGAAGGTAATGAACAGAATGCAGGAATCGGGCACATGGGAATGGCACTACCCAGATACGGTTATCAGGGAAGATAAGTTGGAAAAAATAATTTTCCTTTGAGGCATAGATGAGGAGGAAGATCCAGGAGCTGAGATTTAGAGGCTTAGCATTCCAAGTGGAGACAGCAGCAAGAGCAGACTCTAGGGCAGGATAAAGTCCGGTGTGTTCTAGAACACGAAGCGTCCAGGGTCACTGGAGTGGTTCCGCAGGCGACATACCATGTTAGATGAACTCTAAGGGAAAGGTGAAGTCATTGAGGAGCTTGAAGAGACGGAGTGACAGGATCTCACATTTGAAGAGAAGCACTCTGGGCGGTGAGGAGAACGCACTGAGAAGCTAGAGAACCAATATTGCAATGGACAAGGTGAAGGCTGATGGGGGAGATGGAAAGAGGAGGATGGATTCAAGATACACATTGGAGGAATTACCAGATTAGCTGAAGGCTTGGCTCTGGGGGTTAAGAAAGGGGCTGGATGACCAGGTGAATGGAAGAGGACTGGGAAAGGACCAAGATAAAGAGATGAATCAAATTAGTCTCCTCCAATCACACCACACAGGAGTGATAGAAAGGGTTATGCTGACTGTCACTGTTACCATTTCCCAGAAGTGTTCACAGCACTTTTTTTCCTTACTAGGAAAAGAGACAGAGGCCATATTTGCATGTGATCCTCCTTGTTACCTGGACAGTTCATGTACCCCAGTGCCTCCTACTGTCTGTGTTCCCACAACTCCTCCCAATTCAGAAAGGTGCACACTACACAGAGATGAGTATTTCCCGGAAATGTTTGCCATGCAGTGGGTGGTAGGGGTGAATGGCTGAAGAAGAGAAGCAATGTTGATTTGGCAGCACAGAGCTCTCTGTGCCCGCACACAAGGTGACTTCTCAGTGAGCAAGGACACTTGTGAGTCACTCGAACAGACCTCCTGGGAGTGGAGCCTGGAGAATTGAAAATAAAAATAGTCCGTTTGGCTGTTGGTTTTCTTCTGTTGCCCTGGGAGGCTACTGCTCTCCCTCCCTGCTCCACCCTGCCCCTACCTGCTCCCTGGCTCCCCTGGGTTTCAGAGGAGCTGGCACTGAACCCTACCCTTTCTCACTTGACATCCTCTCCAACTTAGCAAGCAGCTCTCTTGCCAAATCTCTAGGTCAGATGCTCATCAATGTCAGCTGCCCACACAGCGTCCAGGGCAGGCAGGGAGGGTGCTGCAGCCAGTGTTTAGGGCCAGAGAGGACAGAAGAAGGAGTCATGTGAGAGATTCATCACCTGGTCTGGGAACTGAAGACCACACAGCACTGTGCTGGACTCCAGCTACTCAAACAGACTGAGTTGGCAGGTCCCTGAAAAAGGTGAGGGGCCAAACACCATAGACCAGGACACCTGGCTTCCTCCGCCCTCATCTTTCCCACCCCTTCTCCCCTCCAGAGACTATGGAGGGGCTATGCTTTCTTTGGACATAATCTAAGGCTGAGATCAGCAAAACCTGGATGGACCCTCAGAGAACATTTTGGAAAGAGTCTCTGTGGTGCTAATCTCCAGGTTCATGAGACTTTCTAGGGGTGTCCTCTTCTGTGATTCACCCTCTTTGCTTCCCTGCCACTCCTCTGACATTCTTTGGCAATGGTCCCTCTGTCCTCTAGTCCTTTCTGAGGGAGATGGAGGTCAGGGGAACGGCCTGGGCAGCCCCAGGCTGAGTGAGAGCAGCCACCGCTGATCTGACCATCAGGTTTGCTGTCGGAGCTAGCAATCCTCTGGCTCTAGCCTAGGTGACTCATCTCCAGAATCAAGTTAACTGATCTCCAGGGCTGTGCTCTACTCACTCTATGACCAGTCCTCTTCCCTCCCAGAGCAGGGAGGCTGGGCATCCAGCAGGGAGACAAAGGGAGCCATCATGAGACGCAGCTCTTAACCTGTGACTAAGAGCATGGAGCTGGAGCTACGGTGCCCATGTTCAAATCCCAGCTCTGCCAGCCCCCAGCGGCAGGGGGCTCAGGCCAGCTACCTAACAGCTTTATGTCTCTGTCGCCTTATCCATAAAATGAAGGTAAAAACAGTATCTACTGCATAGGATTGTTGTAGCATTATTGTAGTTACTGTGGGTAAAGCATTTTGAACAGTGCCTGGTATGGAGTATGCTCTATATGTATGTTGGTTCAATAAAATCAAGCAGCCTCTGAAGACCGGGTGTTTGGTGAGGAGTCTGCAGGTGGAGCCATCCTGGACATCAGGTGGACAGAATTCCTCAACACCAGGCTGCAGGTGTTTTGTCTGTGTGACAAAAGCAGCCAGGCGGGGACCCCGGGAAAGGAGGGTAGAACAGATATTGGATGCTGTAGCTGGGGCTACTTCCCCCAGGTTGCCCACAGCCTTTCTCACCCACACTCTCTTCCAGGAAACCCTCCATGTTCTTTCTAAGCCTTAGCTAGTGGTGCTCTTGAGACCGCTGTTGGTGGCAGTAGGGCCACAGGCTGATTGGCTAATTACCTCCACTTCCCAAAGCCGGGCCCAGAGGGAGAAAAGGGTTTCAGAGGCTCCTGCTGACAGAGGCTGTGAGCAGAAGTCTGAGTCAACCTGCCACGAGCTCTAAAAACGCAGAGGTGGGTCACAAAAGGAACTTAATAAATGAGGAGTTTCGCATTAACCTCAACATGTGTGGTTTTTTTTTTGTTTTGTTTTTTTATTTGCCAACCTGCATCTTTAAGGGTTAATTCAAACAGGACCAGTGAGGTGAATTCAATTCCAGTTGGCAGTCCCGCCCCTTTTAATGTCCTCTCAGAGGCCAGAATATAATCCCCTCCCCCCCGCCCCCCCAGAAAGGTTTCACCTCCTCAGGACTCAGAGCTCCCAATCTGTAGCTAAATGATCCTAACCTCTCATCAGAAATGGGGAAAGAACCTTCTCCGTTTCCTTCCTCTGAGCTCCCCTCCCCCCTCGTCCACCCTCCTCTCTACTTCCTCTCCCCTTTCCCTCCCTCCCTCTCACTTCCCCAGGCTTATTCCAGGTCCAGGCTGGATATTTCAGGCAGAGATGCAGCCTGAGACTCAGCTGGGGTCCCCTCCAACCTGAACGCCTCACAGGAATTCCAGTGAAAGGACAGAGGCCGGAGAAATTGCAGGGGCCACTGAGCACTTCACTGGAAAGAGAGCAGATGTCAATCACAGCAGCTGTCATAAAACATGCATGGAAACCAGGAGAAGGGACTGGGTGTGGGGCTGGTAGAGCCTGTTTTTACTGCTCACAGCTGGAGACTTGAAGAAAAGGAGGGCTGGCTGGAAAGCACGAAGGAAAAGAGAGGGAAGCCAGAGGTGAGTTGCTAGCAGGGGACCCTGCTGGATAGACAAGATGAAAGGAAAGGAGATAGCGCAGAGAGGACCAGTGGCAGGATTCGCCTAGGGGTGGGCCAAGGGGATCAGTCGAGCCTGGAATGTAAACACCTTCTCCATAATGAAAAGCCACCCGACTTTCTTTTTGAACTCCCTTCCTTTCTGGAGGGCTCCCTGCTCTCTCTGTTGGGCCCTCCTACTGCAGCCTCAGGCCTGAGCCCTTCAGAGAGCCAGATTCACAATGATGGTAATTTAGGGATCCTCCTCCCTAGGGAAATATAATGTGCCCCCCACTCATCCAGGCAACCCACCTGCCAGCAGCACCCCTCCCTTTGGAACCCACCAGTGTCCTCACACAGGTCTCCCAGCCAGGAGGTCCAGCTTTCTGTTAGAGAACTATTTATCTTACCACCAAGGGCCAGTGGGCCTTTTCTAGAGTTTGTGTGCAGGGCCCAGATTCACAAAGATAAGCCTGCTCTTTCCGATGTTTTCTGATCTCACCAACGTGGGATTTCCTTTCTTCAGACAACTGGATCTTACCTGACTGTCTTTTGGGGACACGATAACCCAGGAGGCGCCACAGAGTTAAATTATAAGAGGCAGGAAACTCAATGTAAAAAGCACCAAATGCTGAATAAATTAAATCACTTAGTCGTGTAGACCAGAACCGAAGGGAGGGGAAACTGAGGGCAACTGCAACGGAGATGAGACTTAAAAAGAGGTTTGGGATCCGTGTAAACATGTGGGATGGACGTGAGGTGCAATCAGTGACTGTTACCAGCCAGCCCCGCACCAGAGGCTCGGTGGGGGGAAGAGATTCTAAAAAGTCAAAAAGACCTGTGCCTGCCTTTGAGCCTGAATGACAACTGGCTAGCTAAGCCCAGGAGGACCACCCCCCCAAAATCACTTTTAAATTATTGTGGACCAGAAGGAAATTCCACAGTATCTTCAGACCTAACCATTTATCTGGGGATCCAAACTCACCATGGAAAATTCCCAACCTCACCCAGGTCTGGGCGCCCTGCCCTCCCACACTCCCTGCTGGTTTCTCAGCCTTCAGAGCCTCTGCCCATTCTTATGTATACCTCTTTTTTGTAGGTTTCCCTACGTCCTGTCATTTATTTCATTTCACTAATTTTTATGTTTATCCATCTGCAGTGTAGGCTTTCAGAAGTCAGGAGCACGTGTAATTTATGTTTTTAGTCCCCATCCCCGACAGTACCTGGCACATGATACACACGCATCCATATTCTTGCATAAATAATGCAACACTATAAGAAGCTGGCCTACGCATCACGCACAGGGTTTTCGTGGGAGATGAAGAGGTTTACAAGGAGAGTAGGAGGCAGAGATCTCCGCAGCAACTGTCTGAACTCGATGGAACTCACTTCTGGGAAGAACTGACGCCTCGTCAGAAATGACTCCCTGAATGTATGTGATTTTCTTTACTCCCAACTGTACTCCCTGGCAACAGACGTGAATGGCTTCCTAAATCAGCACGGTGAACTTCAGTTTGCTGGTTTTTACCCAGCACAAGCACCGTAGCATACTAGAGTAGCATCACGATCAAACCTGAGCCTACCGGACGAGGTTAGGAATCAAGCCGGAGGTACCGGATTAAACATGGCAACTATTAATATGAGTCATCGTCCCCCCCACTTTTCACTTAATCTTTACACCAAACTTCTGTGACACACGGCAGACTGAATACATGCATTTATTTCCATTCTCTTGAACTCCCATTAAAATAGCATTAAGGGAATAAAAATGGAAAAACATTAAGGACATAGAAAATGGGAGCAGTGACAACACCAAACAAAAGACGCCTACACATTTTTGGAAGGTAGAAAATAGACGTTATGCGTGGTAAATCACATGGCAGAGTGGAGAAAGTCAAAAGTTAAATGCCTAAAGCTAATTTGTACCAACGAACCTAAGAATGACTCAGGACTAAGGTACCATTACCGTAGAAAGTGTGTAGCCGAACACAGAATGGATAAAAATCAGTAGAAAGGGCTGTTATGGGTGAAGGGGGTCAAAAGGTCCAAAGCTCCAGTTAGAAAGTAAGTCCTGGGATATCACGTACAGCATGGTGACTGTAGTTAATTTATTTGTATATTTGAAAGTTGTGAAGACAGGTCATAAAAATCCTCATCACAAGGAAAATGTGTAACTGAGTTGATGGATGTTAACTAGATATTTTCTGGTGATCATTTCACAATATATACTACATCAAATTATTATGTTGTACTTCTGAAACTAATATCATTTTACATGTCGATTATACTTCAGTTAAAAATAACAAGGGGAAAATAGGGCTATTAGACCCTCCCACACATCCCTTGGCCTCCTCTGTGTCTAGGGTTTGTTGCCCCTCTTCGCTCCTGGCAGGAAATGGGAGTGGTATTCTCTGGAGCAAATACTCCTAAAAACTTCTAGCCTCTGAGAAACCAGAAAGTGAAGAGCCGAGGGGATTAAATGAAAATCTCTGTGCTAAACAGTGAAGCCCCTTTACCATGAGGCTCCTAGAAACACAAGTAGAGTTTATGTTCCTCAAGCAGAAGATTGGGACCCCTCTTTGGGGAGACAGAGTGGCTCAGAGAAAATCTGGATAGACGTGGTTGGGACCATTCTTTCGGTCAGTGCAACCTACTAGTCAACAAACTCCATCAATACTCAACAAGGCGCAGCTCACAAATGAACAGCTAAGATCACCAGCCATTTGAAGAAAGCATCCAATATAAAGGAGGGAATTCAAAATAAACAAATAGGGAAAAAAGGAACTCAGAAAAACAGGGGAAATGCAGAACATAGAAAAAAATTTCAAAGATAACATCCTTGGTGAGATATAAGATCTTGCATCTGTAAAATAAGAATAAAATGCTATAACAAAGAAACAATTATTAATTAATTCATTCATTCATTAGAAATTTAATGTGCCTACTTATACATGGTCCTATTCTAGGTGCTAGAAACACAGTAATAGCACTAGAAGAAAAGACATTTCAACACCCCTGCCCTCTTGGAGCTTTCATTCTAGTGGAGAGAGACAAACAACAAACCAGAAAAAAAATCTCCACAACGAGGGGGAGAAAATGAGATAATGGAGGGAAGAAAATAAGGGAAAAAATACCAATTAATGTTTTTAAAAATTTTAAAATCCTCACATCATGATTTGATATACTACTGTGTTACTGTTATTATAGATTTTATAAACAAAAACCTAAGGCATAAAGAGACTAAGCAATTTACTAAAGGATAAAGTCTTGAATCTAGGTTTTCCTACTACCAGTAATCTTAACCACCTCCTCTCTGTAGCAAAAAATTACCACATGCTTGAGAAGCATCTATAATGGAGAATTGCCTTCAGTTTGCGGGCTATTATAATTATTCCTTAAGAGTAATGGACCAAGATTCAGCTGAAGCTCCTCTCTGTTGGCAACAATCATTTCCTGCTCCATTTTTAAATTCTTAATCACGTAGATACCTTGAGCCATCAATACACTCTATCTATTTGCACTAACACTGCTGTTTTCCAAAGGTCTAAATGCCTTGTAGATGATACTACATGTCACAAAACAGGCTTCTTTATACAGAGAGCTGGTGCTGTGCTCAGATGTTTAATTCCCAAGTAATGGGGCTACTGGAGTGTGCACACGCTTGTAGGGCTGTTTCTTTCTTTGCTGGTACAATCTAAGGAATAAACGGGTGGTTTTCTTATTATTGATTTCAAATAGGTCCCCTCCCCGAAGGAAGCATATTCCATGAAATATAAAAATGGAAATGTTACAGGATGCAGATAGGCAAGTGGGCATAGACCTGGTACAGGTATCATAACTGAGCTCTTCAGATGAATAAGGGGGCATCGGAAAACAGAAAAACTCCATTCTAGCTGAGAGCTACCAGAGACCTCAGAGGTTATTTATTCCAAACACACTCACTTCATACATGAAAAATTGATGTTCCATGTGTGTGTGTGTGTATACACACGCGTGCACAAGCTTGAGAGAGAGAGAGAGAGAGAGAGAGAGAGAGAGAGAGAGAGAGAGAGAAATGACAATGTGGAAATAACATTGGAATTTCGACAAGAATCTTGGGTTTGTGTTCTGGTTTTCACTTATTAGAGGTAAAATCTTCAACCCTAGGTTCTCTTCTGTAAAAGGGAAGCAGGAGACGCTGTCCTGATTACTCACATGATCTTATGAGAATTCAATGAAACATGGTTTGAGAAGCTGTTGTGTCACCCCTATATGAATGTTTGCTATTACTATTGTCCAAGTTGGTAAATGGAAAGGCTGAAACTAGAACTCAGGTCTCCTCAGTGCCCTTCTAGACTCCTCAGCTGACCTCAGAGGACAGGCTGTTGTTTCCTAGTGACTTAGGACTTAGCATCTGGCTTCAGGATCCTGGGAGGGAGGGCTGCAGCTGACTGCTACAGGAGGGTGTGGGCTTGGGAAAGGCCAAGAAGCCCCACAGCGGGGGATTTGGACAGGCTTGCCCTTTTGGAGACTGCCTTGCCCTGTCTCAGAATAAGATTTGGGATGGGGAGGACAGGATTGGAAAGGAAGAAGGAAACGCTTGAGGGGATCAGAACCAAGATCTTCTATTTCACTGTTGGCTGAGTTCACAGGGTCCTGCCATTTGCCTTTCTCCCAGTCCCTCCACAAGTGCTTCCCTCGGGACAAATGTCCCATGATGGGCAAGCACAGCAGCTCTGATTTCTCAGATTTCAGGGACTGAAGTCCTCTGGAGGAGAGCACTGCTTTAGTCCCTTTCAGCATTTTTGGAAAGAGTTTAAGATTAACAGCTCCTGTGTGGTAGGAAACCCAGCCTCAGAGGAGTCCTGGATTCAAATCCTAAGGTCATCATTCCATTCACCAGCTGAAGTTTCCTGGGAAGAGATTTTTCTTCTTTGAGCTCCAATTTCCTCCCACTTAAAGTTGGGATAATAACAATACTTCTGCATAGGGTTAATGTGAGAAATGGTTAATATTAATTGAACACTTACTGTGTGCTCGGCACTGTTCTAAGCGCGTGACGTGGATTGTCTCAGTCTTCACACAGCGCATTTTTGGTAACTGTCCTGGCAACCTGGGGCAGGGTGGGGGGGCGGTATCAAATGCATCAGTAAAATGAAGCTCCTTTTGAGGGAGCACCCCATCTCTGCCTTCTAGGTGGCCCAGTAAGAGACCCTGAAGGGGCGTGTCTTCTGAAGGTGGGGAGGTTTGGAAGCATTTATGAATGCCTGAAACACACAAGCACGTCCTGGGAGGTAGGGCCATTACTGCTATTAAGGATCAGGAGCCTGAAAACACAAACACAGGAAAGAATAATGTCCCTGTAACCATCATCAGAGCCAGTTGGACTGGTTAGAATGATTACAATGAGCAGACAGCCTGGTCCCAGCACCGGCCTTATGGTCCACTGCCAACCAGCCTCGCAAGGGGCCTCAGGCTAGAGTCTCAGACTTTCTGGCATCTCCCTTCCTGGGTGCTGACTGCCTGCAGGGGACCAAAGTGCTGAAGAGCAAACAACTGCGCTAGCAAACCCAGCCTCTCCAACTGGTTCCCACGGAGGGCACAGCCTCAAGGACACACAGCTGCTTGGTACTCAGGAGGTGACGTGGTTGGTACCGATGGCTGTTTGGATCCTGACACTCTTTCCTCTGCTTAGCTGCTTCTCATGGACAGTCAGACTGGGAAATTCTTCTAAATACCTGCTTGACGTGTGTTTGAAGATACCTGCCTGGGTGCTGGAAGGTATTTGTCCTCCCAGGCCTGCCAAGCTGGGCTGAGGAAGCACAACCCAAGGATGGTCTGCCAGGTTGTTGGTTTAATGACAGCACCCAGCAAGTGCCCTAATGGTGGGGGAACTAAATGGTGGTGACTCGGAAGCCCCACCCAACAACCTGGATTTCTACTAAGAGTGGGTGGTGGTTATTAGAATAATGTCCTATACCCAGGGTAGGCTGTAGTTCACAAAGCCTCCACCTGTGTTATGAGATCCTGATGATAAGCTGTGAGCTAAGGCAAGCCTGGTCTTCATTTTACAGATGTTTTACAGAAGTTCTGATGGGCTGAGTGACTTCCCCGAGGTCATGCAGTTCATGGACAGCTGAGCTAGAACTCGAACCCAGCTCTGTTAACTCCACATCCAAAGTGTAACTTAAAATCTGTTTCCTTCAGGTCTGCACCTTACTCCCCTTGCTGATTCAGTGGATATCACCCTGGGGCCACAGAGGCTAGCCATCCTGGATGCCTCCCTCTCTCTCAATCCTTGTATCTGATCACCAAGTCCTGTCCATTCTTCTTTCTGAGTCTCTAATAGTTGTCCCCTCTTCTCCTTCCCCATTGCTACTCATATTCATGCATTCATTCCTTTGGTCATTCATTCCTTCGACAAATACCCATTCAATAACCACAACATTCTCATCACGCAGCTCTTAGTTTAGCTGTTCTCTGCCCAGAGTGACCTTTATGACCATCCTTGCCAACGTTGTTTCCCTATCCTAGTCCTCAAGTGACAGCCTCAGCAGAAGAACAAGAAGTGAATCTTTGGAAGAGGAAGAAATGAAAAAACGTTCAAAGCATTCTCTTTCCAGTCCCTGCTGAGAATTTCAAACGCCTTCTCCCCTGACATTTGAAGTCTGCATTTTACTGTCTGTTTAACTGACTGGGCAAACCTCTGGGTAGGGCAGGTGAGAGCTGGGTCTTTACACGTGTCCAGTGTTGAGTGTGCTGTTGGCACTCAGAAAAGCATTAAATAATACGGCTAAAATCCACTGCAGCAGTGGGTGGCCTGGGCCCAGAGTCAAAGCCAAAGGAGACATTTCCTATCTGCGTGATGTGAAGAGGACATGAGATTTTCAAAGCTGCAAATGTAAATGCTGGGGAAAGAAGGTAACATCCAATACTGATTTCCTGCTGGACATGTATCTTGGCCTTGCAGACTGGGAGCTTGGGAGGGAGAACTGGGAGACTCACCCCTCTAGGGACGAAGACAGAGAAACCATCCCAAGGCTGACCTTGCTGGAAGATGCACATCTCCGTCTAAAGCAGGTTCCCTTGCTGGGGCTGGCAGAAGCTCTTGACCTTGGCTCTTTCCCAGGCCTGCCGTGTGACCCTGTCCTGCCAGGCCACAATCTATACGTTGTGCATTCATTCCATCTACATAGATTGAATCCCTAGTGTGCACCAGGCACTGTGCAAACACTGAATGCATCTGGTGTATGAGATATACACGGTCCCACGTGGAGCTCACCTTCCAAGGCTGATAGCTATCAAGGGTGGAAAGTGCTAGGAATCGTTAAATTGAATAACATGGTAGTCAGAGTCCCCCTTCTTTCCCGCTCCCTCACAGGAGCTGTGACCTAGATACCCAAGGAGGACAAGGGAGTCCCCATTCCCACTCACCAACTGAGATCAGGGAACTGATCAGCCTTGGTCAATTTAGGAGGGAAAACTGGGATAAGTCCATTCAAAGATACCCTGCAGGTTGAAGATTTTGATGATCCGGGGAACAAAGAAAAAGAGGGAAGGAAGGCAGAGAGAAGGAATGGGACCCTTCTTTAATTACCACAATTCTATAACTCAAAGTACGAGTATGTGAGCTATTTTTAGTGTGGAATGTACATGTCTGACTTTGAAGGGCCAGTGCTAATTGGTCAAAATTCACTTTCGTTATTAGGCCCGATCACAATTCAGCTCCCGAGATATGTGAGTGAATGATTTTACATCTATATAAGAGTCTTGGGAATGGAGTAGAAGGAATTCTTAATGGACACATTAAAGGGAGCTGCTACAAGAAATAAAAAAAGAAATAATTATGTCCACTTACGGCCTGTCTACCACATTACATGCAATTTCACTTAATCTTTCTAAACAGTCCTTCTGGGTAGGTATTATTTTCTTTCTTTCTTTCCTTCTTTCTTTTTTCTTTTTTTACAACTGAGTGAATGAAGGCTCAGAGAAATTAAGTACCTTACCTAAGATCACAAAGCTATTAAGTGGTACAGCTGGGATTTGAACCATAAGCTAACTCACTGAGTTCAAGATGAAATTGGATGGAAAACTCCCCAGTTCCAGTGCCAGAACTGTGTCAGCAAAAAATGGCAATGAAATCTCCCCATGAACCCTTGTTTTGAGGGTTGGGGGTTGGTCCTTGGGAGTCATGTCCTATCACCATTAGCAGACAACCTGTCATCACCCAAAATGTCCATTCTCTCCTTTAGAACAATGCCCCACACTCCAGATCAGTGCTCCAGCACCTGGGTCCCATTTTCTTGGGGTCTTGCTCTTTGCTCAGCTCTTTTCATCTGTTACTGATTTTATGTAAAATGATTTGCATAATCATAGGACCCTTCTGGAGACAACGCTTCAACTAAAAGCAGGGTCCAGAGGCATATGGGATTTTCAGACACTCTGACAAGTCTCAAGGGGCTCTAGTAGCTATTCCCTCCATGAGGGGCCCAACCTTGTGCTGACCACTCTTCGTATAGGCCACAGGGCTCAGCTTTTCCCATCAAAATAGCAAACACTCAGAGCCCTGGATGGACAGGAATAGTTCTAGGTGAATGAACAAGTTACAGGAATGCTGAGGATACAAACTGCCAAGTCTGCAAAGGTCTGAACCCTCCTTGTCTGTAGAACTTTGGAAGCAGGCTACCCGTTCCCAATCACTCACTCTTGTGTCCTCTCTGGCACCTTGAGGGGAAAAAAAAGCACATCCACGGGGCAGGTGCTAGACACAAAGACATTGATAATAGCTTCTGGTTGGTTCATCTCTTTCAGCCTAGGTCTTGGTTGAAAGAATTGAGCCCACAGAGGGTGGTGAGCTCCCCACTATTGACAGCGGTTAAGCCAAGGTGGGCTAGGGATATGGCATTGGGAATTCGTGTTCTGAAGTGTTGAATTGGGAAAGCTGCTGGTCTTTCTACAGTCCTGGAGGAGATTCAAGTGGGCTCCCTGTCAACATATAAAAATTGAAAACTTTTGGAAAGGAATACTGTCAACAATCAACCCATCCTAAGAGAATGTCAATAAATCAGGAGACAAGGTGACAGGGGTGTATTTGAGTGGACATAACTGCAAATGATATATTAGCATCAGGACATAAATGATATAATAGCATCAGTTGAAACCCAATGAAATATAATGAGTCACCACAGGGATATGGTCTGAGTGGACCCCACAGAAGAAAGGAGCGGAACTTATCAGTACTTATTTTCCCAGGACTCTCCTGGGAAGAGAACAGCTAGCGCAGGGTCATATGGACATTCTGCTGTAACCCCAAAGTGTCTGTTGCTGAGCAGGGATAGCTCATCAGGGGTTTCTGTCACAGATAAAAAGTCATTCAAAGTCATCCTCTTCCCTTTGCTCTGAAGCTCTGATTGCTAAGTAAGCCTCTGACGACCAAGTCTATCTCCAAATACTCTGACACCGGATCAGAGACGTGAGAAGTCCAGTCACTGAAATAGACTCTCTCTCCCATCGTAAAATGCATAGATGGACATTTGAGTTTATATGTCGATTTGTTGCAAACCTAGTATTGTGAGCCAATCTAAGAAACAGGGACCTGGAAAACTTGTTGGTCCCAGGAACGCGGTGACCACATCAAGATCTCGCATTCACTATGAGCGACCTCCCCTGGATGAACTCTTTCCGTCTCAGGCAGCTGTGCCCAGCACTCTGACTGACTGAAGCACTTCCCAACTCTGATATTCTGTGATTCAGGAATTCTCTGACTCATCCTCAGATGCAGCAAGAGGGTGCCTGCCTGGCCTGGATATGCAATCTGACCAGATGAGCCACAGATGAGCCACGGGACAAGAAGAGGGGGCTTAGGGAGGAGGCCCTGGCCATCTTTTCCTGGGCATGACCTCCAAGGCATGACCTCTGAAAGAGACAGAAGAAGATCTCAGAGATCTTTCAGAAACAATCAGCCGGATTTTTTTTTTAATCTAGTTTTTTTATTGGGGAATATTGGGGAACAGTGTGTTTTTCCAGGACCCATCAGCTCCAAGTCAAGTCATTGTCCTTCAGTCTTAGTTGTGGGGGGCACAGCTCACCACCCCATGCGGGAATTGAACTCACACAACCTTGTTCAGAACATGTGCTCTAACCAACTGAGCCATCCGGCCACCCTCAACTGGATCTTTTTTATTCATCCTTCCCTTATGAATATTTTTCAAAATCAGAAAAACTGGAAAATTTGGTAATGCCCTGAGAAAGACTTTGAAGCTAATAGAAAATCTTATTCCACTGGAGTCTGAAGTCCATCTTTCGCTGGGGATGGTGCAGTGGAAAAGGGGATAGACACATGACAGGGCGATGCCGCCAGGTTTCTGTCCTAAGACCACAACACCACGTGGGAAACCATCTGAATCTCTATCAAATGCCCAGGAACCAAGTCATCACAGGTCTTTCCAATCTAATACATGAAAGTGAAGAAATACAACAAGTTTTCAAAGCAGCAGCTGACTCACTCCCATATTGCTAGGTTTCTGGTCTCAAAAAAGAGGTGGCCTTACCATTGCCACGGGAACCTCCACTTTGACTCACTGGTATTCAAACCTCCAGCTGGGAACATCCTGTGCTTGTCCCTAATTGCAGCTCATGACCTACTTCTACTTGTTTGAGCAAGAGAGAGGCCCCAGTGAGATACACCGAAGCCCAGAAGCCCCAAACCATCAGTCTGTAAGTGGCTTCATTCCCTCTTCGGTAGAAAGGAAGGCATTTTTCTCCATGGTTCAGTGTTGCTGCAGTGAAATAAGGATGGCAATATTAAGCTTTCTCTGATGAATGTTTTAACAGTGTAATAGATAAAGTCTGAAAGGGATACAGTGTCTGTATAAATGGATGATCCTTTCTCCCCATCATGTGTATCACACTGGAAACCCACGCCCACAAGCCTTGATCAGAACTGCCAGAGGTTGGGCCTCATCTTCAGGTAGCCTATTACTGTCCCAGCAAATAGCTTAACTAGGCCAAAGATGGGTGTAGACTGGCTTGATGACAAAGAGATGAGAGGGGAAAGGGAAAGAAGGATGAGGGGTTAGGTTCAATAAAGACTGTCAGTGGATGTGGACACAAAATTTTCATCACTTTCTCCGGAAGACCATCAGATCTATCCTACTTACCTGTAACCACACTTAACTCCTCTCTCTCTCTCACATCCAATCCATCACCAGATTGTATCAATTTTACCTCCAAACAATATGCCAGATTTACCTACTACTCTCAATCACTAAAGGCACCATCCATGTCCAAGCCACTGTTTTTGCCTGGACTTCTGTATAATCTTCCAAGCCACTCCCCCACTACCATTTTTGCTTCTGTCCACTCCATCCTTCACACAATGAGTGGGGACAGAGTCCCAGAGAGCAATTTCCAGGCTCTGGGCCTCACATGGAAAGGTGCTGGCTCGGGTAGTCGATGGCCATCAGCTGTGACTAGTTGGCCATCAGGTTTACCAATTAGCCATTAGCCACTGATATAACTGCCGTGGCTACGCTAGCAAGCGGGGATTGCAGTTAGCACGGCTGGTTGCAGTTAGCAAGTGGGGTTGGTAGGCAGAGAAGAGGACGGCAGGTTGCGAATGGGGTGGCTCCTGCTTCCTGTGTCTCCAACCCAGCCGCCAGCGAGAATATAGTGGTAGGACTCCCCTATCTATGGCTCCGTGGGTGTTCCTTTTTGACCTCACCATGTCCTGCGTTCTTGTGCGGGAAGCGGGAGTTGAGTCCCCGCATGACACCCCGCATGACCCAGTGGCAAGAACTTAATTTTAAAACTGTAAATCAGAAATGTCATTTTCCTGCTCAACAAAGGCCTCCCACTGTACTTAGCATGTAACCCACAACCCTTCTGGGACAAGGTCCTCATGGTTTGTGTGGCCCCTGTACCTTCGACTTGGCCTGAATGGCTCTCCCTCCACACCCCACGCTGCAGCCACACTGGCCTCCTTTCTGCAACTCACCATGTTCCCTTCCTCGTCACAGCCCCCCTGTGATTTCCCCCACTCTTTCCTGCCTGTTCAGCTTCAGATTTCAGTTTAAATGTGATTTCCTCAGAGAGGATTTCTAAGACTCTTCCAATCTGAGTTGGGACCCTCTGTTATCCTCTGCCAGAACTCCCTAAATTTTCCCCCAGAGAACCTATCATTTTGTTATTATATGTCAGTGGTTCCCCAAGTGTGGTTCCTAGGCCAGCAGCACCGGCCGCACCTGGAAACTCATTAGGAACGCACATGGTTGGGCCCCACTCCAGACCTATCAAATCAGAAATGGAGTGTGGGCCCCCAATCTATGTTTTCAAAAACCCTGGGGGGGGGGCGGTTCCATTACACACTAAGGTTTGAGAACTGGTGCTATATGGTTATTCCTGTGACAAAACTGATTGACATCTGTCTTCCCCACTTGAATGAAAACTCCATGAGCTCCGTGCCGGTCACAGAGCAGGCGCTTAATAACATTTTGTCGAGCGACTGAATGAATAGGTGTGTGTCACATGAGTTGGTTGGGAGATGAGAAATTCAGCCCTTGGCCTGGGGTCCTGGAGCTTGATCTGTTCCTCAGACTCGAATGGCTAAGTCTCAACTGGGTCCCAGCCCAGAGTCTGCTCACAGCATGTTTCTGGGCCTGTGCTGGCTATGCTGTTGTTCTAACCCACGGAGCCCCTGCCGCAGACTCAGCCTGTCTGCTGCCCGTCTCCCGGCCCCAGGCACTTGAGGAAAGGCTTTGACAACCAGAGTCCTACCGTTATTCTCTCTGCTTTTTAAATCCTTCTTTTGGAAATCTGAGCGTTCCACTGAGGGTACAGCGGGCTCGGCTTGGTCTCCTGAGAGCAGCACTTCCTGTTTAAAAGCCAGAACCAATACAGAACTGCTGCCCAGGAGGCCGAGTGTCTGTTACTCAGCACACAGGAGTCGTCGACTCACAGCAGCTGGCGTGTACTGAGCTTTTACTGTGTGCCTGACACCATTGAGAGATGCACAATGCCACATAACTCTCGAGACAATGCCAGGAAGTGGGCAATTACTCCATTTTATAAATGTTTCTAAATGAGCCTTGAAGAGAGTAAGCCTCTTGCATCATTCTTTCAGCAGGGGTGGAGCCAGGACTTGAAGATAGTTCTGTCCAAACACTCCTCGTTCCTAACCACGATGCTATACTGTTCCTCATCAGTCAGAGCAAGCCATCGACTCTTAGAGCCACTTCCGGTGAGCAGCCAGCCTGTTGGGTGCATCTAAGTAGCTCCTTGGCTGGAGGCTTTCCAATCATCAATGCTAGGAAGGGCCCCGGGCTGCCAGGAAACCACCCAGCCAGGTGTGTAGTTGAGCATGTACTTGCTAAGTTACAAAGTGCCAAAATGTAGCACTGTCATCATGCACATTTGTCCTGAATCTCAAATCTTTTGTTTAAACTTGCACTCAGACCTGAATCTCATTAGACCATGGGCTCCACTAACATCATGTGGGAAACAAGAACCAACTGGATAAACCATGGACCTGAGCCAACTGGTTGTGAACTCTGTAAGTTCACGGTATATAAACAAGCAAGGAGGTGAGAAATGCTCGCCTCTAGAGGGTGCTAAAATTCCTTCAGGCTGCCAGGGACTATTTACGGCAGTGGAAGGTGGAGCTTTCTAGATAAATCTGGATGTGTCTGAACACAAGCCTCTAAAACCAAGCAACATTTCACTAACAGAATCAGGTCTACTGCTATAATTCACAGCCAGTATTCTATTCAATTTTCATGCCTGCAGTGGTCTGGGTCTGTGCCATATGCTATGGGTAATATAAAAATGAAGGAGACACACACTTGCCCTCAAAAAGCTTATAATGGATTATATGGGATGATTATGGAGGGGACAAGGGGACAGAGTATGGAGGACGTTGGTGAGGAGCAGAAAAAGTGCACTAATAACCTACGGCCATGGTGCCATGGAACCCAGGTGCCGTGGCCAAGAGCTTGGGTGGTTTAGGGAGAGAGACATCAAATCCAACAGAATATTGCAGAGGAGCTCTCATGAAGAATATGATTTTCTGAGCTTGGCTTTGAAGGGTGGGGAGGAAAGAGGGAAGGCTCAAGCAAAGGTGAAAAAGTTGCAGACATATTCTGTAACACCTTGAGCTGAGGGTCCAGTCTGAGAACAAAGAACTGGAGATCAAGCCAGAATAGGGAGGGCGGCAGCAGCTACCAAAGAGAACTGTCGGGAGACCTACCTCATCATTTTCTGTCTCATCCCGTGGTTTGACAATTTTAGTTTTTCCTAAACATGATGGGTATAAAACATTTCTAGAATCTTCCAGCATGCCAAGAGTGTGCAGCTTTCCCCTTTTTCTGCCTTCTCACATTCCTCTCCTCCTTTCTGGATGGCAGCAAATTGAAAGGTGCTGGGCACACACTAAATAAAGCTGGTATGTGCTCCCTGCCAAACTACTCCAAATTCACTGGGGCTAAATTGCATGAAAGATCCAAAGGCAGCAGCATCCTGATGATGTAGGGGAAGGGGAGTCAGGACATGTGGCCTCTGGTGTCTCCGCCACTATCGCCATGCAACCTTGGGCAAATGACTTAACCTCTTAGTCTTCAGTTTCCTCAATTGTAAAAGAAGGGGGTTAGATGAAGTGATCGCAGAGGTCCTTTCCCATTATAAGGTTTGCTGACTCCTTCCATTTTATCATTTGGCTTCTCTTTAAAAGGTTCCACTTTGTTCTTCCTGAAGGGAAGCATCACATAATCAAAACAAGATTTATTGCTGTAGCATAAATGAAATACTGAAGGGTTGGGGTGGAGGGGAGGAGCTCAAAGTGCTTGATTATCACAGGGGCAGGTCAGTACATGACTGAATCAGATTTGGGATGTGTGCGCATCATAACACTACGCAAGTTTATAAGAACAAAGTTTGTGCGAGTAGGCCGGCAGAAAACAGCTGGACAGAGATGGGACAATTAAAGTGTCATTGTTTGCTGGGTTGTTCAAATATACTTCTAGAATTTTCTATCTTGATTTTTTATTTTTTTTTTTTAAGAAAAGGTGTGGCTCCTAATACCAATTACAGAACACATGAAACTGATTTCATCCTACAGTTGATTTTATTATGTTAACTTTAATAATTCTCTCACATTTACAAAAGTATCCCTTCCTTTTGGAATTGGAGGTAGGGCATGTCCCAGGTTCCTTCGTGCCTTCTCAATGCCCCACTTACCAACAGATTGTGCTGGTAAATAAGATCTTCATAACCCATATAGTGTTGCCATAGGAGATGAAGAACTCTCGGGAAACAGAAATCCCCTCTTTTCCCCATCTCCTACCCCACAGATAGGAAAGAGAAGAAAACATAGTGGCAGGTGAGTGACCAGATTTGTCTATAGCTGGAATGACACCCCAGCCCATCTAGTAATATCTGAGCGCTGGGGGAAACGAACAGAAGGAAAACCCTGAAAGGCAGATAGATGCCAGTTGTCTTTGTCCCTTAGTTTTATGGATCGGTTTATGTCTTGAGCCATGTGAACTCAACCCTTCCTTTATGTGAGGCTGCTCTGACCTTGGGTAAATCTTTTTCCAAGCAGAGGGAAAAAGAGGACAGAGGGCATCTGTGTCATTTGTAAGGGAGATGTGAGATGAAGCTAGCTCAAGGCTGGTGGAAACCTGACTCTCCATGCTGCCTCCTTCCTGCCCCCTTGCCAAAATCGTGCTCAGCAGTGGGAGAGGACATGGAGAGATGTGTGAGACAGAGTCTAATTGAGGTGTGATACAGGTGTGGTTTAAAAGCAAGAAGCAGGGGAAAGCATTTGATCTTGGAACTTTAGCCTGGACATACAAATTTTCTAGTTGTTCTTCCTGTAGAGAGGCCGGCCAGATAATGACAAGAGTTTTTGCTTACCACATCCTAGCAGCCATGCCTGAGCCTACCTTTGTCCTTATATAAAGTTAACTGTAAAATACTCAAATTTTGCTGACTTTGGACTCTTTCCTGGTGAAATGTTAAGTCTAAATGTGAATGGAAGTGTCTTCACACACTTTGGGTTCCTCTAAACCTACTGAGTCACTCAACTGTACCTTGTCTTTATTTCATACTTTGCTCCCAGAAGCCTATATGAAACATTTCCGGCCAAAGCTAGCTAGAGCTCCCCAAATCCTTGGAACAGAGGAAATATAAAGACCATTTCATAGATGAGTAAGCTAAATCTCAGCCAAGGAAAAACAGCCTTGTAGAGCTGACACAGAAAATTTGAGGCTGGGTCAGACGGAAGATGCACAGCTAAGCTTCACTCCCCAGGGTGAGATGGTGGAGACAGCTTGTCTTTTCATATCTAGAAGGATGCTGTCTGCTCACCTCTTCCTCTCCCTTCCTCTCCTGAGCCCTAGGTCCTGACCATAATTGAAACGCTCAGACTCCCACACCCACAAGTCTCCCCACCCACCTCTAGTCTCCTAGAGGAAGGCCCTGCTTATAGCCTCCTGTAAATATCACCCATTTAGGGAACACCAGGCAGGGAGGATGCTGAGAGGTGCCCCCTGCAGGACCGAGGTCTAGAAACTCCTGCTAGGTCATCTATCAAGATCAAATTATAGCAAATTTGCTCATAATGGAAAACAGGCTGAAGGAGCAAGGTAAGTGAATCTGCAGAATTGGCACTGTGCCCCTTACTGTATAGACTCTGGCCTGTGGGTTGCATGCAGAAAACTGACTTTTTGAGTTTCCTGAGAATTAAAATAAACATAGACGTCCCAGGTTTGGTTTTGTTCTTTCCCCAAGTACAAGTATCCTTTTATTGGTGGAAACGTTATCAGTTGTGTTTTATTTTATAAAGTAACGTCTGATTGTAAAAAATTCCAACACAAAAATAAGAGAGAGTGAAAACATCCTTCCTCTTTCTTTATTCTCCCCTCTCTCAATCCCACTCCCCAGAGATAACCATTGTTTCAACCGCAAATCTGAGAGGCTTTTCTACCCTTTTAGGGATTTACTGATCGTCCCTAACCTCGGTGTGTGCAGAAGAGACAACAGTGGTAATTAACACTCCGCATGAGAGTTCACTATGGGGCACGCACTGTTGTAAGCATTTTTGCATGTATAACTTACTAAATCTGTACACTATTCCCATGAGACAGCAGAGGCAAGATTCAAACCAGACATTTGACTCCAGGGTTTGAGCTGGACCTCATTCCACCACTGTCCTCATACTCCCCATCCGGCCAGCCTCATTCTGCTTGTTTTTGACTCTCCAATCCAACCCCCCGACCCTTAGCTCTGGAGTCAGCCAAATTTGGGGACAAATTCTGTCCCCAAAGTCACTAGCTAAGTGACTTTGGGCCGTTTTCTCAACCTCTGTGAGCCTCAGTTTTCTCATCTGTAAAATGGGGAGACTAATACTTTATGAGGTGTCTATGAGGGAATAAATGTGATCAATTCTAACACTATTAACAAAGTACCTGACACACTCTAGATGCTCGATAAATATTTTTTAAATAAATGAATCAATGAAAATGGCATTAGTGGATCCTAGCACTAAGGTCACCTTTATTGTACTGTTGTAGTATAAAATGACGGGCTGTGTCTCTGATTGACTGTACACAACAAAGTGTACACAACAAACTACACTTTGGGCTGAGGGTTGACATGGCCCTGCAGATCTCTGCATGAGATCATTTGAGCAAAAATAAACCATCTCAATAGCCCGAGAAGTAGGAGGACAGAGACAGTGATAAAAGAGGGATTGTAACCCTCCATTCCCGCACCAGGACCCTGCACAATCGTCACGGTTTTGAATAGCAAGACTTTAAGAATGGGTGACTTGAGAGGGTTGGGTTCACAGTCTGGCTTTCCCTCTGAGCAAGTCAGGCACTTGCTTATTAACAGTCTGGTAATGCACAAGGCCTGTCGTTTGTTCTTTCTCTAATGAATGGATAGATAGGCTGTTTAATTTCCTGATGGGTGACCTAGTAATTTTAGTCTCCAGCTCCAAGCCTCTCTTTGGGTGATTCCATGTGCATAAAAACAGCCTTCTTCCTCCTGCTGTCATGTGCTGTCTTTCCATTAAAGCTCAGCTCAAAGGCCATTTCCTCTAAGGAGTCTTCCTTATTAGGGGAGTATAAGCCCTGAATGAATGGCCAGTCTTATAATTCTTCTTATAATTCTACTCAGTCATTAATCCTGCAATCATTTATTGACCGTGTGCTACGTGCAAGACATTGTGCCACGGGCTGGCAAGAGAAAGGGGAATATGACACAATCTGGCCCTTCAAAGAGCTCATAATGTGTTAGATAAGATGAGCACGTAAAGAAATATTTACAGATATCATCCGATTGCACTGATTGCCCTAAGGCGATTTTCATCATCGGAGCGCACGAGGTAAGACCTACAGGAATCGCAGACACAAGTTTCACTTTTCCTCAGGTATCCTACGGGCAACCGCTCCATTTGTATGCAATCCTTAGATGGGAAGAGAGAAACATACACATGCCTTCATTTTTCTATGCCAAAGCACACGTCAGAGAAGGGAACCAGCAGAGAAGCAATGAAATAGGAGCTATTTTAAAAATTAGTGTGAAATAGAAGACTACAAGGAGAAATCGCAGGAAAGTATTAAAATAACTTTACAGTTTAATTTTGTTATATTTAAGTAGAAGCTGCAGGGAGAAATTTAGGCAAAGAGAAGGACTTCTAACTCCCATGTCCCCCAGAACCTGACCAGGGGTCCCATCCGACCCCACCAACGGGATCCTCGACCTTCTCTAGATTTCCGTTTGCTCATATTTAAAATGAGGAGGTTGACGATCTCTTATAGCTCTGACAGCCCAGGAATCCGAGTGGGCCGTTGACTCATGTGTTTATTTTTAGCTGCGAGGAAGGAATAAAACACAAATATCAGGAAAAACGAAGGTGTCTTAATGTTTATTTGCTAGTAGAGGGCAGCGAAAGAGGAAGAAGGACCCTTTTCATTGCTTTTTTTTTTGGTCAATAGTGGGGGCAGAACCACAGAACGGTAACGCAAGCCCTGTGGAAAGAGAGAGACAGCTGGGGAGGACTAAGAATTCAGAAAGACAGCAAACAGGTCCGGGGAGCATCATTTCTCTAGGTTAGGAAACACGCGACCAAGAGTGTGTGGTAGGGGTCCCCAATGTGGAAGAGGAGCTGTGGGCATCAAGAATGGGTTTTTAAAATGTGGGACGATGACAGGTAGCCAGCAGCCCAGAGAGACGGGCAGGACATCCCACGTATGTGGCTTCCTGCAGGGATACTGGTCACGACGAGGTGTAGCCAGGGCTGCACAAGGCCGGCTGCCGACCTCACTGCGCAGGAACAGACAGCAGATAAACCACTCTGCCTCTCATCTCCAACGGAACTAACACCTCGGACCAGCCGTCTTCCTTTCCCTCGCCATCAGGAATGTTTTATCCCTTTATTTCTTTTGCTCATGTGTATCCGATTCTTATTCTCTCTGACGCACTGCTACACCCTGGGTCAAACTACAGTTGCCAAAACCAACAATTAGGGTCCCCTTAGAAAGAAACCCAAGAAATGGCTCCCCATCTACTGACTATACACATGCCACAAATAATCATTATACAACCCAGCCCATCTCTCTGGCCTCATCCATTGACTCTCCCATTCATGATTTCCTTCAACACGGAGTTTCTATAAGCTGTGAACCTTGGACAAGTCACTTAACCGCTCTGTGCCTCGGTTTTTCACTTGTAAAAGGAATAATGGTATCTAATTCATAGGGTAATTGTTAGAATGAAGTGAGCAATTACATGCCAAGTGCTTAGAACAGTGCCTGGTACATACTAAACATTATATAAGCATTAGAATAATTATTATTCATTATTTTAGTATGAGGCGGCAAGGTAAGCACTCTGCTAGCTCGGAGATTCCAAGATGAATAAGTCCATGCCTTCAAATAGCACACAGAAATCAAAAATTGTAGCCTTATCCAAAGTATTATCATTATCCACGTGGAAAAGAAATGCACTTGAGATATAGGTTTACCATTTTAACCATTTTTAAGTGTACAGTTCAGTGACACTAAGTACATTCACATTGTTGTGTAGCCATCACTTCCACCTACTTCCAGAATTTTTTCAGTTTTCCCCGACTGAAACAGTGTACCCATTAAAAAATAACTCCTCATTCCTTTCTACCCTCAGCCCCTGGTAACCCCATTCTATTTTCTAGCTACATAATTTTGACTACCGTAGGTGCCTTATGTAAGTGGAGTCCTACAATATTTGTTCTTTTGTAACTGGCTTATTCCACTCAGCATAATGTCTTCAAGGTTCATTTATGTTGTAGCATGTGTCCGAATTTCCTTTTTTAAGGCTGAGTAATATTCCATTGCATGTACGCACCACATTTTGTTGATCCATTTATCCATGAATGGGCACTTTGGTTGCTTCCATCTTTTGGCTGTTGTGAATAATGCTTCTATGAATGTGGGTGTAGAAAGGTCTTCCTGAGTTCGTGCTTTCAATTCCTTTGGGTATAAACCCAAAATTGTAATTGTTGAATCATATGGTAAATCTTTGTTTAATTTTTGAGGAACTGCCATACTACTTTCCACAGCGGCTACGCCATTTTACGTTCCCACCAACAGTGCAGAAAGGTTTCAATTTCTCCATATCTCACCAACCCTTGGTATTTTCTGTTTGTTTTGTTTTTAAATAGCCATCCTAGTGGGTGTGAAGAACTCTAGTATGCCTTTTCGCATGCTAATATAACCCAAAATATCCTATGTCCCTCTGTCTGCCATGCCAAGCGTGGTCATCCCTCAATATCTTCTCAGGTATCAGATCCTCTGGATGGTACCTGAGAACCACCCCCAATGGAGTCAAGCACTCTTTATGCCTAAGTTTGGTACTTACACATCTTACTTGATTCCATATGTTGCACTAAAAGCAATTATTAATTTGCAAATCTCTGTCCTCAAGTTAGACCTGTTCACCAGAGAGAAAGGAGATTAATTGCCTGTCATCTTTATATTCTCATATCCTAGCACTGGGCCTAGCATCCCATCCACGCTTTTCGCAGCTTCACAAATAGATGTCAATAAAGCATAGTTCCTGCCCTCAAAGAATTTAGAATTTTAGGACAGTCATAAATACGTTGAATCTTAAGTAATAAGAGCCCAATGCAAGATAAGAGATGGTCTCAAAGAAGGATATCAATAGCTTTTACACGAGAAGTCAAGGGCAGTAGACTTCAAATGTTTTTGATCACATAACTCAGTAAAAAGATTCTGCGCTTAACTTACCATATTTCCCTGAAAATAAGACCTAGCTGGACAATCAGCTCTAATGCGTCTTTTGGAGCAAAAATTAATGTAAGACCTGGTCTTATTTTACTATAAGACAGGGTCTATAATATAATATAATATAATATAATATAATATAATATAATATAATATAATATAATATAATATAATATAATATAATATAATACCAGGTCTTATATTAATTTTTGCTCCAAAAGACACATTAGAGCTGACTGTCCGGCTAGGTCTATTTTCGGGGAAACACAGTATATGTGTCTTATCTTACTATTGTGCGGTGTACATTAAAAATATGCACAAAAATAAAAGAGGTGGTAAAAATATAAACAAGTGGTAAAAATATAAACAAAAATATAATATTTTCTTCCTGCACCCCAGTGGCTTGTCTTGGCACACCATTCTGGAGACCAGCAATCTAGGGAAGTGCCATTTTAAAGGGGCCCTCAACCAGTGTCGGGGTACAGCCATTTTGTTACTACTCTGTCACACAATAAGCACAAAAATGGAAAGGAAGCACCCAGAAACTTGTACAGCAATTTGACAAGGTAAATGCCTATCTGCCAGGTATAATGATTCTCAAACGTGGCCTCCTATTTTGTATCTCTTTGTTTCGTATTTCATTTTTCTAATCCATTTCTTCATTTATTTGTTAAATGAATTTAGTGATTCATTTCAATTGTATTTTATAAAAGTATCTACCCACAATGGATTGGAAATTAAAAACAAAGTCCTGGTCTTTCACCACAGAGAGCTTGGGACGTGCTAGAATATATGGTTAAGTCTTAGAGCCCTGAACTGGAAGGGCCACGGGGAGCTGTCCTGCAGAGTGCAGGGTCCGTGGGGTTCGGAACTGGGGGAGCGTCGCAGCCTCAGTGGACTAAGGGTTCTTGGAGGTGGGAACAAAGATAGGGAAGCCTGTTCTCCTGACCTCTCCGTGCCCCAGACGAGGTTGTCTGCAACCTGCTGAGCTCTGTATGCCACACCATAAATGTTACTGATCTGAACTGATTTGGGGTGTTTGGAGAGTACTATGCGCAGGAAATCTGAAGAACTCCTGTCCCTAGATCCAGCATGATACACGGGCAATCGACTGTGTGTGTCTGCTTTCTGTCCTCTGTTCTATAACACGCCACTTGCTGTCCTCTGATGTGAGCTCTAATCACTTTGCATTCTGCCCCCCTCTATCAACATTCCATAAATATACTGGGGGTGCCTAAAAGTGCCAAAAAATGTATACACATTTTAAGATAACATCTCTTAAAATGTGTATACATTTTTTTTTGGCACCCTCTGTATTTGTGGGCAAGGCCAGTGAAAACATTAAAACACCATTCTCTTTGCAGACATACTGTGTTGATGCCATTTAATTGGATGTTTTCCTCCACGGGTTCATAATGCTCTTGTTCTGGCTTAACCACCAAATTCAGCTGCACGTCAGAACCAGCAACTCAGGGAGTGTGAGTCTGTGCAAAAAGGGCCAATTTAGCCAACAGTGTTCCATTTATAACCTGTGGCTGGATGTGGGCAGCGCGAGATCTTCCATTAAAATGCTGTCACCAGCCCCTGTCCTGACAGCTGCCCGACCACACAGGGAACTGCTCCAGACACCCACTGGGACGCCTTTTCACAGCATCCCTGGGCTAGGCGACAGGCACATGCTACAAAGCTCTGCCCTGGCTTCCAGGACCTCCCTGGAAAAGGCGAGGGCAGGAGCCTGGAAGACCTCGCATTTCTGGGGCACTTACTATGCATTTCCTCATTCACGCCTCCCCCAACTCCTTCAGGAAGGTACTCTTTCTTTTATTGTTGAGGTAAAACATACATGACGTAAAGCTCACCATTGTAACCATTTTTTTCTGTGTCATTAAGTTCTGTTACCACTATCCATCTCCAGAATCTTTTGCATCGTCCCAAACTGACACTCTGCCCATACACAAACCATTTCCTTCAGCCCCTGGCAACCACCATTCCTTCTGTCTCTATGAAGTTGACTGCTCTAGGAATGAGGACAGCGTTCTTATTGATATCCCCTTCACACAAGAGGAAACGGAAGCACAGACAGTTCAAGAAACTTGCCCAACGTAACACAGCGAGCACATAGATGAGCTGGGATTAGAACTTGGGCAGTCTGGCTCTGGAGTCTAGGCCATGCAGAAGAGAACAGAGGTCCCTCTGGGGCAGCAGCCAGAGACGCCTCATCACCTAAATGCCTCATCTGTTCAAGCCCAGAAGCAGAAGACTGGCAAGGTGCTCTTCAGGTCCTCGGGGTGGAGGAGACGCTGGGATGATCTGTGCTGCTTAATTTATCCTTTCCTCGTGTATCCTTCTGCACCTGCACCACACACACACACACACACACACACACACACACACACACACACGCACACGGGTTATAATGGCAAGAATCTGACTTTTGGGTCTAGACACACTTGTACCTGGGTTCCAGGTGCAGTTTTATGATGTTCTCCATGTCTGTTCTTGGATAATTTGTCTGACCTTCTCTAAACTTCCATTTCTTCTTCATTCACGTGGGAGTGAGATTATCTACCTTCCAGGGATGCTGAGAATAAGGGTTAAATGAAATGAATTTGTAAAACCATCAGGCACGGCGCCTGACAACAGCAGAAATTCAATCATTTGTGAGTTCCTGTCCCTCTTTCGTCTCCACTTCACCCTTCCTCGGAAAGACATCTGAAAAACCTCCATGAACACGCTGGAGCCCAGCCAGGCCTTGGCTACTGGAGCTACCAAGTGTGCTGGGGAGAGAAGAAGGAGGAAAAGAAAGAGGTATGGGGGTGGGGAAGGAGTGGTCGGGACGTGTTAATCCAGGGGGAATGAAATAAAACCCCCTGGGAAAATAGGCGCTGCCTCTTGCATCTCAAGTATTAGCAGGAAAATGAGAGTGATGGGACACGGCTGGGCCCCCAGTAATACTGATGCTGTAAGACACCACATCCCAGCCTGAATGTCTGTTCCCAGGCCAGCAGGCAGGCTGGACAGCTCCTGCAGGGCTCCGTATGTCTCTCCCCAGAGTTGTCTCCCCAGAGCCTCACAGTGTGCTGGGCACACGGGATAGGTACCCGCTGAATCAGTGAGTGAGTGAGTGAGTGCATGGGGCTGACCACAGTGCCCACCGAGTGTTGTTTTACTTAGGAAGAGCAATCTGCCTGGATAAATATTTCAGGGTGGATTCCCCCCATTAAAAAAAAAAAAGAACAAAGGGGGTGGTGTTTGATCAATGCTTTCAGCCGCCACCTGGGGCATGAGGCAAACTTCTTGAAACTGTACACTCAAGGAGGGGCTAATGCACCATCCGATTCTTCTCCCCTCTCCTCCTTCTAGGGTCCCAGTGAAGAGAGAAGAGCATAGATATAACCCGGGCTGATGGGTGGGGGGCAGCCCCATATCTAACCAGGCCTCCGTGGTCTCTCCTGCAATAACCACTGTGGGGAAAGCTTCCGAAGAGCCGTGCAATTCCAGAGTCACCAAGAGTAAGGGTCTGTGCCTACTCTAGGGCCTTCGTTTCCTCCTTTAAGGTAGTTGAACTTTACTGTTTATTAATAATAAGGAAGCACTACCTTTTCTGAAGTGCTCGCTATGTGCCATTTTGCTAAACACATTTCCTGTATTATATCACGAAATCCTTATTCAATACTCCTGGTGTTGGGTGTTATGGTCCCTAAATTACAGGGGTGCACTGTAGTTCAGAGAGCTTAAGAAACCCTTCCCAAGGTCCCACATCTAGGGATTAGGATCTGAACCACTTCTGTCTCACCCTAAGCTCAATCAGTAAGCTATAGTAGCGTTTAAGAATTTTAACAAGAAGCATTAACAACATTTACAAAGCACACACGATGGGTTCATCAACAGGAAAGATAGATTCCCCAGGTCTGTTTGCACTCCCCTGGCTCGAGGCAACCTCACCTGGGCAATTCTACATCTCATCGTCTGCCATCTGGAGGCTACAGCCTCTGCCACCTCACTTGTGGGGGTCATCTGCTTAAACTAGGCCAGAGTCATCCTCAGTCATTGCAGAAGGGGCTCTGATCACATCTGAGTGTCAGAAAATGGTGTTTATTTAATTTAAAGGGGAGAAGAAAGCAACATAAATGCTGATAGGTGTCTCCAGCCTTTAATTCGCATTCACTCTGCTAACAGAGCATTTGATTTTTTTTTTTTTCAAACTGTGTTGTACCACATGCAAGGAAAATAGACTTATTTAATCTGGATCCTGTGATTTCATTGTTTATTGATGTAACTCTGAGTAGATGAAGGGTGCTAAAAGAGGAATGTCAGATGGCTTTCCATCTTCCGTCTAGGAAGATGAACCAGAATCATCAAGCCCCAGACTTTTAGAGGCTTCAATAATCTTCCAATCTTCAGAGCTGACAGTCATGCTACGTGTGTTACCTCCCTAGATCTTTCCTAGGAGCTAGGCTATCCTTGATATGAATGCAATTAGGAGACCTTTGTCTCCTCCCTAAAAATAGGATGTCTGTTGATGTTCCCAGTGTGTATTTAAACACACCCTGCGTTTAACTTGAGTGCTGACATTGCTGACCCACAATTTCTAAAGAGGGAAACATTCCAGCCTGGCTTTTCACAGAGGCCGAGAATCGGGCTTTCCAGGAGAGGGAGCAGGGAAACCATTTAGGACAATCACCACAGTTTCCTAATTGATGTCCCCGCCCACCCGTAGTCAGCCTTGCCTCTCATTTGTCCTCCTCAGAGGTGCCATCACACTATGATCACACCACCTCCCTGTTCAAAATTCTTCACCATTAGTTGCCAAAATAAATAAACAAAATAACAACAACCCACGTCTGATGCTGCCACTTACGTATCCAATCGTTGGACAAATATTTAGCAAGCACCTGCTCTGTGCCAGCACAAGCGGATTCTGGCCAGCCTCTTCCGTCTTATCTTCTGCTCCCCATTCCCTCCAATCCGTACACCCTACTCCCCACTTTCACTTGATCATTGCATATTTCCTGATCCTGACCTGTACTCTCCCTCCTCCATGCTTTCGCCCAGGCTGTTCCTTGGTGGCAAATTCCCCTCCTCCACACCCACACATTCGAGTACTACCCAGGATCAGGGACAACTCCAGGGCCACTTTCTCTATGAAACTTTCCCAGATTTCCCCAAGTTCGCATTAATTGCTTCTTTGACCCCCTGCTGCTCCCCCATTCCCCAGAACACATGGCTGTTCCCTTCTCTGAGCTCCTTGACCACCATGCTCTTTCCACATGCCTGTTATTCTTTATACCTTAGTAGTGTTATCTCTTTACTACCATCCATCAAAAGCAAAGCCCATGCTTATTCTCCCCCCTCCGCTCTAAGTCCAGAATAAAGCAGCCACTCAAAGTATTTATGAGTAAACGGGTACGTGAACACTTTCCCCTCTGTTCCCATGGCACTCCGTACTCACAGTTAGGTCACCCACCACACTCTGCTTAGTCTTAGAAAAACCTGTGTACGTAGTAATTATAAACCACTTAAGGGGAGAACTCTTGTCTACTGTGTCCTTTTATCTCCCACAGCATCTGAAAAGGAACTCCTTGCTCAAAGTGGGCACTCACCAAATGATATTAACATGAAAGGAAATAAAAGTAAATTCTCGTGTCATGAGTAAAAAATACAGCAAGAGCTATATGGGTACTGGTTTGGTTTGGCTGGAGTAGAAGGTGATCAGGAAAGAAGTGTGGAGAAACGCGCCTCTAGCCATGTTGTAGGAGGTTCCAAAAGCCAAACGGTGCCTTCTTCCATTAGTGTGCAGGCGATAGGGAGCCATCGATGGTTTTTCAGCAGAGAAGAAACAGAAGGATATTTGTTTTAGAAAGATAGGGAGATTTCTTCAATGGGCCAAGAAAGGGATGAGGACCTGGAATGAGCGAGATGAAATGGGATTCCCTGGGATAGGAAAGCTCTAGGAAGAGGCAAAGAATTAGTTGTGAGGGTGAGTGAGAGAGATTGCCTATATGGACGACAGGAGGGAGTTCTGTTCTGGGCAGATGATTGACAGAATCCGGGTTTTCCTCTCCCAACCTCTGCAATCAGAGAAAGTATAAGTTACCAACCCAAAACTAAGCCCTACTTTGCAAGGATGAGGGTGGGGACCAGAGAGTGGAGTGGGGAAGCATAACCCAGTCGGGGCTGGTCACGGCAGTCAGTTCTTTTCCAGTTAATCAGAGCCAGTTGCATATATAATAATAATAGCCACATTTTACCTCAATAGAAAATAAATAAAATAATAACTAAAGTGATAATAATTAACACTTAAAATAACAGTTACTCTGCGTGAGGTACTATTCTAAGCACATTCCATGTTTTAACTCATTACTTCTTACAGAATTCCTATGAGTAGGAACAATTATGTACCCATTTAGCAGATGAGAGAATTAAGGCACAGAGAGAACAAGTCTTGCTCCAGATCACATAGCTGGTAAATGGCAGAGGCAAGATTCAAACCAGGCTCTGTCATTATGCCTTAAAGTTGATTGCTCTGGATCCTGTGATAATTTCCCACCCAGAGAATGTGTCTCTCTCCCTGCCTTGCGGCCAGAGGCACTGATATTCCTGGCTGAGAGAATAAAACAAATATGAAGGAAGGCATTGAAGATTAATGTCTGCAGTGATGCCATGTCATTCACCAGGTATGACTGCGCAGAATACTGGGCAGGAGGTTATACATAAACTGTGACCAAGACCACTGCAGATACGGAACAAACGCAACAAAAATATTGTGAAAATCAGTGCCTATAGGTATGTATGTGCATGCGTAGTGTGCTTGTGTATATAGAAACTGAGTGATTGACGGTGGTTGAGGTTGGCTGAAGCAATGGCCTACAACCCACAGATGCCAAGAATTCCTGGAGAATCATTCACCAGCTATCCAAATCTAACACTACCGCTGTGGAAGACAACCTTGGACGGAGGTGGGTGAAGGTCTGGTGGAGATGAAACAAACTCAAAGCAGGTTACCAGCCTACAGACATGTCGAACTTGCACATGGATATGTGAAGACAGGGGTGCGGCCTGGCACTTTCACAAAACCCCAAAGTCATGCCACATGAATAAACAGACGGAGCCTGGATTTTTTTTTTTTTTTCAAAAAAAATTTTTTTTTTTTCCCAGAAAAGCTTCCACATTTTAGCTGCAGGCACTGCCTGTCCTCCTTTCATCACCTCTTGTGTGAGATTTGGCCACCCATACATTTAGGCAGCAGATGGGAACTATCTGAATGTGTGTACATAGTTAGAATCAACAAACATTCAAGTCTGCATATGGCATCATTTGAAATTTGTACCAACTTTCTAAGATAATGGAATGATTCTTTATCACAGGACAATGTGTGGCATGTATTTGTTCATGCATTCCTTCAGGCATTGTGGCAGGGACTGAGTCAGTGAACAAGACATAGTCTCTTTCCTCTAGATACCTTGTGCCTCCTTAGAGAGCCAGACGAGTACATGGGTGTGTATGAGGCCAACCCATGAGGGCCCCAGGGGTCAAGTCATGCATGCTGAGAGCATGGAGAGATAGCACTGAGCCATTGTGTCAGGGAAGCTCTGAGGACCAAAAGGCATTCCTGATACCCAGTGGGATGACTGAAGCAAGGAATTAAAATTTTTTGTGTTCCTTTTTGTTTGTCTAACTGTGCTACAGCATTATATTACCTAAAGGACTATCTTTTAAGCAACAATTATACTTACCTAGAAAAAATCCAGGGTGCAAGCAAAGAAATGACAAGACCAGATATTGTCAATGGGAAGGAAGAGGCCCAAAATGTCCAAACTAAGGTATCCAAAAATATCCCTCAGAAAAGAGAGGGTTATCCTATGAATGAATCCTTACAAAGTCTCTGAAATGTTTTGAAGTGCCCTTTTCAAATACTTTATTTAAAACAGCAATATACTATCAGGGGGAGTTATTCACCTAAAACAATTGCAATCTATGCTAAGTTTCGGTGCTTCCAGAAAACATCTGATGAAATCGGTATAAAGCAAAGTAAAGAAATTTACACAAGTGTAATAATTATTCCTGAGATATAACCTCACAATAGCAAGGGTTGGCTATTATATACAAGCTTTTTAAAGATCACTTTTTAAGAGAAATATAATTGTTTTGAATATTGCTTCTTCATAGTTGAGGCCATACTATATGTATATAATTCTGTATCCTGCCTTTTTTCACTTAACATTAGTGCGTCAATATTTTTCACAAAGTTAAGAATTCTTTAACAGTCGAAAAAACAGCCATTACTATGTAGTCATTTGTGGAGATGAGGAATAGTTAGCTGTAGGAAAAATGAAAAATCAAAACTGTGCTTATGTTATACAAATGGACGCTTATAGCTTAGGATGAGATTTTATTCTACACAGATGCAAAAAGGGTTTTACATGAAACAACTTAGGCAAATATGCACACATCGTGCTCTTGAAAACTACTGGATGACTCAAACCTGCACTTTCACAATGATAAAAAAAGATATTACTGTTGAAATGCCTGTGATGAGTTTGAATGAAACTGATGAGATGTGCATGAAGAAAAGCAATATTTATAAATATACTACTTAATAGAGTAGGTAACTTTAAATCTTCAAGGGTAAATATGTACATGAATTAAATGTTATTTTAAATGTCATCTAGAGCCCTAAAAGTTTATATGTATCTATGATGGGAAACCTCTATCTATTTTTTTGTATTTTCTTATTGAGAAAATATGGAATACCCTTGATTTGGAATGTATACTATAGGTCATGCACGCGTTTAGGTTTTCTTGACCAATCCTGTGGAACATGTAATAGGTAGATGCAACTAGTAAAAAAAATTGGGTAACTCAAAAATTACAATAGCGTTGGGTCATTTATCATTGGAGTAAACAGCCCTTATACTTATATAATAATAATAATAAAACACTTAGAAAAGACCACAATAACAGCTGACTCTGACTAAAAATTTGCTGTGTGCCAGGCATTCTTCTAACTACTTTGCACAAATTAATTCATTTGATCTTCACGAGAGCCCCATGAAGCAGGTACAATATTATCCACAGTTTGCACATAAGGAAACTACAGCCCAATTTAAGTAACTTACCCAAGGTGGCCCAAGGGATAAGCAACAGAGCTGAGAAACCAGGCACTTAACCATTATGCTTTTCTACCAGAAAAAAGAGACCTACTGTGAGCAGGAAGATAGGTTGGTAAACCCGGCAACGTGGAGGCACCCATGTTTAGCTGGGAGAAGCAAAGCCCGAACTTTAGGTCGGCAGAGAGTAAAGTGAGCGCACAGGGCAGAATCCATCTAGGGCTTTCTCTCCACTCTGGACCAATTGTAGGATCTTAAAGAAATACACTCCTGCCAACTGCATTGGAAGGTTCAGACCATTGTAGGTACCTCATCACTTTTTTAATTACTAATAAACCTGTCTCATCACCTCTATTAACCAGATGCTCCTTGAGGATCCATGTTCAATTCACTTACTACAGTAGCTAGAACTGGGCTTTGCACGTGGTAATTAGTCAAATGTTATAAACCATTAATTCTCAGCTCACTTGGCTCTTTTTAATAAAGCAGACACACATTAAAGATATTTTAGGAAGATTTCTATCTAACACTTTAAAAATAATTCTCTGGGGTGGCCAGTTAGCTCTGTTGGTTAGAGCTAACCAACTTAACAACAAGGTTGCCGGTTCGATCCCCACATGGGCCACTGTGAGCTGTGCCCTCCACAACTAGATTGAAACAACTACTTGACTTGGAGCTGATGGGTCCTGGAAAAACACCCTTTAAAAAAAAATTTTCTGTTGTATTTTTTTTCTTTATAAAATGTTCTCGGTTTTTTTTGTTTTTGTTTTTTAATTGCTTCTCTCCCCCAACTAGTATACAAGCTACATATGGGCACAGGCTTCATTCTTGGTTATCACTGCATTTCTGGCATCCTAGAACAATGCCTGGCACAGAGAAAGGAGTCAGTAAATATTCATGAAGTGAATATCTGAAAAAGAATGGACTTTGAAAATGCTTAGCAGACCCTTGTAGGCAGGCTTTCTTCTTGACAACAAACCCTGAGTTAGGGTATCAATCCCATTGCATTACCCTCAAAGCAAGCACAGGTCATGAAGCACAAGGGAAAGAAAGGGTTTTGCTGGAGGGGGTTGGGAGATGGAGAGAGGGGACCTCACACAGAGCACAGCATCTCGCTCCTCCCGGATCTCCACTGGGCGTCTCTGTCCACAGCAAGCTCCTGGCCTACCAGCTGGTCATCCATCTCCCCTCCCATGCTGCCCCCCTCCGGCATTGCAGGTCTTGCCTGTTCTGCCTCCTGGATCTCTAAGCATTCCCCCCTTGGCCCCTGAGCAGTGTAGGGTCCCCAGTTTACCTCCTTACACCTATGGTCCCTATTTAGCAAAGGACGTGCCCCTTGGGATCCATTCTCCTTAGAAGGAAGCAAGGGAATTAAAAATGATGTTTCTCTTTTACAAATGTCTTTATTTTGTTCCATCACATTCAAAGACTTGAATATGAATCCAAGTTTTTCCATTTTACAGTTACAAAACCTCTTCTGCACTTTGGTTTTCTCATCTTGTAAAATGGGGATAAAACTGGCTTGACAGGGCTCTTGTAAGAATTAAATGGGACAAAATAGACAAAAGCACCTGGTGCAGAGCAGGTATTAAAGAAAATGATACTTCTTTCTTTAGTCCTTGAAGTAAACTCTCACCTACCCAAAAGGACCCAGGAACCGAAGAGAGGGGAGGTTTTACAAAATAATGCAACTGAAACTCATCACTAGTTAGAGCATTGTTTCTATGGTCCCAGGAACTCAAAAGGCATTAACTGTACAGGGCAGTTCCTGTGGGCAGTGGTGGCGAGAGAAGGTGGGGGAACATCGCTGCTTTGTGTGTGCGTGTTCCTTATAAATCAGAGGTGACTGAACGGCAGGAACTGCATGTACATTACTGTGAAAAGAGCTACTCAGAAATGCCCATGGTACCAGCCAGCACTGAAAGTGAGATGTGCAGCTCTTAATGAATATGCTTTGGTGTTTACAGTGAGAAAACAGCACATGCCAAGGTCATCGTCCCACCCCAATCCCTCAGTCCTCAGTTTCCTTACCATGGGGTGGCTGAGCCTGGCAGGCACCCCGTCCTGCCTTCATTGGCAGATTGTGACTGCCATGTATGGAAGGGCTGTCATTGTACATTACGATTCCCGGCTGACATAGCATAATTGCCTCACAAATGTTTGTTAGCCACTTGATTTGAATGGTAGTTATATACATTACACTGAAAACCAAAATGGAAGACTCTTGGCTGCTGTCTAAAAGGTAGGGATTTGAGGCAGCGCTTGGAGTTTTAAAAAAACATAAAATAACGCAGGTTAGGAATGCCTGGCCAGATAAACCGAAGTTATTTTGGCAGGCAGAATGGTAAAGGATAGCACATTTATCCAAAACAAAAGAAATAATTCCTCGCTGAGGCCAGAGTTGACTTCCTGACTAATGATGGGAAGGAGAAATTAAACCATGTGACGCTGCATAAGTTGGGAGCAATCTGAAGGTCAGCTTGGGTCAGCGTAACATTTTTTCTTTCTACTTTTTTTTATGAAGTCAGTTTTTGAAAAGAGCATGACAGTTCTGAGGGCTCCCACAACCTGCAGTCATTTGAGTGATGCACAGTGAGTTTTAATTTCGAAGCTGATGCCTCAAAAATGGATAAAAGCCTAACCAAGAAATCCTGAAGGGGGCATAGGGACATCTGATGTTTTGCAGCATAGATCAGCACTGAAGAAGTTCAATGCCAAAGCCCTTCAAGAAAATACCTTCACCACCACATCAATGACCTTCTGTCCCTGTTCCTTGGCGTATTGCTCATGTCTCTTCCAACCCCAGCACCTCCTGCCCCATCTTCACTCTCACCTTTCTCCCGACTCTCCTGAGAGAATCGAAACTCCCAGAAGAGAATTTCCTTGCTTCCACCACCAGGTCTAGCCACCTAGCTGCATGTGACTCCATAGTCTCTACTTTCTCCTCTACTACAGATGAATTTTCAGTGGTCCCCAGCAAAGCCAACTCCTATTTTACCTGGATCCAATCCCTCTCACCTATCCACAGCTATTCAAGGACGTTCTTCCAAGATTTCTCTTTCCTGCACTATTCATTTTTCGTATCCATTCAATGTAGATGATTCTCATCAGTACACAAACATGACATTATTTCCCCTTTCTTAAAAAAAACTAAACAAAAAAGACCTTCTCTTGACCCATGTCCCTTTACAGCCATACCCTCTTCCTCTGCTCCCTTTTAGAGCGACGCTTTTCAGAAGGGCATATAAATTTGCTCTCTGCAGTCACACTCTTCTTTCCTTATGCTCCCTCCCGTCCAGTTCCTGCTCCCAACTCTCCAGCAAATCTGCTTTTGTCAAAGTCTTCAAATGGCATTGGCTTTGAGACACCAACAATCAGTTTGTTCTCTGAGCGCATGTCAGGGGGCCTCTCAGCAACGTCTGACGTGGTTGCTCTCACCCCACGGAAGCACCAACCTCCCTTGCTCCCAGGGTATCACCACTCTCCTGATCTTCTTCAGCCCCACCGGCTGCACTTTCACAGTCAAGGTCGCTGCCTCTTCCCCAACCCCCATCCCTGACCCCTGCAGTGTCACAGGACTCAGTCCTTGACCTCTGCTTTATCAACATTCCCTCCTTTGTATTCCCAGCCCTTCTCTGGCTTTACATACCAATTCTATGCTGAGGACTCCCGAGTTATTCATTTATTTTTATTTCTGGCTCATGCTGGTATATGCTTACTCAACATCTCCACTTGAATGTCTAATCATCCTCGAAGAAGTAACATGTCCAAGACTGAGCTCCTGACATTCCCTCCCAAACCTGCTCTTCCACAGTCACCCCACAAACATCAGTAAATGGCAATTCCATTCTCCCAATGGCTCAGGCCCCAAACCCTGGCTCATCCGTCATTCCTTTTTCTTTCTCACCAACACAGATCATTAACAAATCCTATTGGCACTTCCTACAAAATGTAAATAGAATTCTTTCACTTCTTCTGACCTCTACTTCCCTGGTCCAAAGTATCATCACTTCTCCTCTCGACTGCATGCAGTAATTTCCTAACTGGTTTCCCACTCTATTCTCAGCCCCGATGGTCTGTTCTCCCCACTGCAGTCGGAATATGTCAACGGAAGTCATCAGGTCACGTAACACTTCTCTTCCAGACCTTCAAATGGCTCCCCTTCTCCCTTGTGGGAAAAGCCAAAGTTCTGACAATGTCTTATATGGCTCTACACAATCTGGCCACCTGTGATTTCTCTAACCTTACCTCCCAGCCCCTCTCTTCTACCCCTCTATTCTACACTCACAGGTTTACTTGCTGTTTTCTTGGGCATTTGAGGGAAGTACTCACCTTAGGGCCTTCGCACGTGCTCCCTCCACGTGGATGCTGTCTTCCCAGCATCCACGTGGCTAAATCCTTCATCTCCTTGAAGTCTTGGCTCAAGTGTCACCATCTAGCGAGATCTCCCCTAACTACCCTTTAAAACTGCAACCCCACCTCTGGTCCTCCCTGTTCCTCTTTCCTGCATTTTTTTTTCTTTGTTGTACTCCTTGGCACTTATAACCCTGACATTTATTATTATTATTATTATTATTATTATTATTATTGTTATTGTCTTTCTGCTTCCGCCAGACTGTAAATGCCATGAAGGCAGGGATTTTGTCTGTTTTGTTCTCTGGTGGACCTCCAGCTACTGGACTAATGCCTACACATAGTGGGCACTTAAATAAGTATTGGTGGTGGGTGGTGGTTGGTAAACAAACTCATAAAGAGCGTCTCTGAAAAATCACATCAGCCCTAGCTGCCCCAGAAATTAATTCAACCCAAGTGGAAGATAAATTCTTTCTCAGGCTAAATGTGCTTTTGCTCTATCAAGATCATATAACCTCAACCATCATCATCTTCATAATAATAACAATAGTAATAACTCATCATATATATGTATCCAGTGTTTTCCAGTTTATAGACTTCTTTCTCCCACATAGTCTTATTTCATCCTCAGGACAACTCTGAAATTGAACAAGGCAGAGAGTGTCAATCCTATTTTGTAGATGAGAAAGATAAGCCCCAGAGTAGTTAAATATCCAGCTTGCGTGTCACCTAGACAATGAGCGCAAAACTGACGAACTCAAGTCCCCTGACTCCAGGATTGGAACTACTGCTGGCGTACCAGTCTGCCTTCGAAGAAACAACGCGTCTTTCTCCGGAGTACTCAGACGAGGACAAGGGATCTGGGGCCTTCACTATCCTAATTTGGCTCATCATTTATTCAATAAATACTAATCAAGCACTTCTTATGTTCCAGCATTGTTCTAAACACTGGGGGTACAGTACAGGAGAGCAGAGACCAGTACAAGATTATGCTCTCACAGAGTCTATGCGCTTAGAGAAGCGATGTCAATAATCAAATACATACCCTCTAAATAGGTCAGGGGGTGATAGTGCTATGAGGTAGGATGGATAGAGATCGATGGAGAACAGAGCAGAAGAACTATATTATAGACGCCTTGTAATAACTTATTAACATGTTACGCACCAATCCTTCCTCTGGCAAGGGGGGTGGACAGTGCGTCAAACTTTGGGTGGAGATAGTTCAAAATGTATTATTATGCGTTTGAATAACAAAGACGTTCAAGCTTCCCAATTTAGATGCTAGGGAATGGGGGTGATGTTAAAGATCAGTAAACCAGAGCCTGGTTGACATTTTCAGAAGATAGCACTGGGACAAACAGTCCAAAGTTACAAGAACACAGGTTTTGTTCGTGACAGTAGAGCTTTCTAACAAAGGAAGCTGTCCAGCAATGAAACAGACTGGAAATGAGCTCCCTGCCACGAAAAGTATCCAATAAGTGACTGAATGACCTCTGAAGTCTCCTCTTCCTACTGCAAATCTAATTATTTTCCATTCTGTGGCACCTCTCTCTACCCTAAGTCACCGTGTGTTCCAGTGTGATGGGGTGAGGACAGGCGCAAAAATCTGGCCCCAAACCATGGTTCTCTTGCCAGCCCTCACAGAGATTGAGCAGTCACCTGACTGCTGGCCCTAGATGCTTCCCGCAGCAGCAAAAGCTGACTCTTCTGCAGGGAGATTAGGGGCACAGCCTATTCCAGCCTTACCCTGCAGGACCTACCAAGGGCTCACATCTAAACGAGGTGGTCTGTCCCGTGTTCACTGGTCATTTTAGTCTCACTGACAGTTAAGCTACCTGCAATTACGGAAAGGAGAAGAGCAAACAGTCTTGGATACGAGGCCACCGCTCTGGGTAACGTCCACATGTTCCCCAGTCTCTCTGAGACGCCAGCCCACTCACAACACCTCTAGATGGCAATCACCCACTCTGCTTTGCCTTTGCCTTTCAGCCATCTCCCAAATCCTCCACTAACTGGAAACAGACCTCAAGTCATCACGGGACAGACACTGGCAACAGCTACTATTACCCCCATTTGTCCATCACGTACTGAGGGCCAGCGAGTTTGCTAAGAACACTGTATGTGACCGGGAGGGCTATGCTCTTTATGCATGTAGCTGGGACATACTTGGAGAACTTCAGGGGGATGGAGTCTGACTACCAGTGGTGGCTTTTGCTTGTTGAGTGGAGTAGGCCAGCCAAGGGATGTAAAGAGGTGGGAAAGGTGATGGAGGGGCAGCAGAGGGAGGAAGCTAAGTGGGGAGGAGCTGACAGATCATTTTTCCAGAAGGGCATGGGGAGGTGGGAGGCAGTTGCTAGAAGAGAGAAAAACCTGCTACCATAAGGGCAAGACCCAAATTCCCTTTCCCTAGAGTTGAGTGGGACATTTTAGAAATTGTTGGTGATTTACACTCTCACCCCTGCTAGCTCTTCATAAAATATTTAGTAAAATTGGCATCACACTTAGATTTTTCAGGGGGGGGCAATAGGGCACTGGGGCCCAAGGTGAGAGAGCCAGGCAGGCAAAGGAGGTGGTGTTACAATATAGTCACATTATTTCATTTAATCCTCACAACAGCCCAACAAGGTAGGGATTATTATACTTATTTTACAATGTGTGGGGGGAGGGAAGTTACTAAACAACTATCTGTAGACACTAGTGCCAACTACAGTGCAAAAGAAGGGCGGAAATTTTACATTTCTTACCATTACTCTGACCCTGTTCCTTTAAATTAGCAAACAGGGGAGTGTGGCTACTTAGCTCGGTTTGGCCATCACCCAGGAGTTATCTGGATTTGCTCCCAATCTCGTCCTGTTCCCCAGTGGCTCCTGCTTCTGAGCTGAGCCCTTCTTGTTGCTCCTCTCTCTGTCCTCTGGACTTGTCCACAGGTCTCTCTGGCGATCTGCAGAGTCCTCTGGCCCTTCCACACTTGGCTGCCTTGGGCAGAATCCCCAGAGCAGTGTAAGCCTCTCTGCACACAAACCCACAGGCCTTAACCGAGTGCTGAAGGTCCCTTTACCCTCAACCAATGAATGAGGCAGCATCTCGAAACAGTGACCTCCAGAGTCAGAGCACGTGGATCTACATGCCTGCCCAATGGGCACTTGCTGTGTGGCTTAACACAAGTTACCTAACCTCTCTGATCACTAGCTGAATGGGAACGATAACAGGATTGTTGTCAGATTAAATGAGGCAAGGCGAGGAAAGCACTTAAAACAGTACCTGGCACAAAGTAAGTGCTCAATAAATGTTAGCTCATGTGTTAGTGTTTAACTAACACATTTATTGGAGAGGATGATCAGAGTCGGTCACAACACAGGCTAGAAAAATCCCATCGTGTCAGGGATGTCAGGCCGCTGTTGCTCCCCACTCAGAGTCAGGAAGTGTCTTGTAAGTGGTTTCAGTTCCCACAAAGGCATTTGGGCAGGTGCCCTCTGAGGCTAGTTAAAGCCTGTGGGAAGGGAAAGGAAGCTGAGAGATCACCCAATTGACAAGTTAGGTTTCTTTCTTCTTCCCAATCCCTTTAATTTCTAAAGTTCAGACTTTACCCCTAAAGCTACTGCCCTACAATTCAATGATTCCTGACAAGCAACATAATTTCTTACACCTTTTCTTTTTCCCAGCCTTTTCCAACACAATGCCTTTATGCATTTCTTTAAAAACAACAAACGAAAAAATGTTTAATCACAATAGACGGAAATAAACCAATATGCATTTAAAAGGAATGTGCCTTGTAAATTATTATGGGTTGTATTGAGTGGGAGGTAGGAGTCAGTGAAGGGGACCAATGCCAGGAAGACAGCATGAAAGCACCCCAGGGGCCATGATGGGAGGCCCCACACATGAGACTGTCCTTACCAGCTCCCCACCATTCCTTCCCATCCACTGTAGGAAACCTCCAAAAACCAATCTCAATGAAACAGGTGCAGCTGGGAAGAGCAAATTCCATATGGAGAAGTCATTCAAGCCTGTTTTTTATGAATATTCAGAGCGATATGATTGGCTGGGCAAACTGGGAGAGTGGGTTTATCCGTTCCTCAAAGGGTTCAGCAGGGAGCTCTTTATTCACTACATTTAAATGCAAATGATCACAGAACTGCATGACAATACACTTTGAAAAGTTGATTTAAAACAGTACAAGGGAAGAATTAAGGGGCCCAACAAGAAGGATTTTATTTTAATTTTCCACAGAGGTTAAACTCAGGCCAAACAGAAGCCCAGAATTCAAATGCTACCCCAGGAGCCAACCTTGTCACCAAACAGAACTGGTTATTTTCCTCCCCTTTGAAGAAATGGAAGAAAAAAATTCCTTTTTTCTGTTTGTTTGTTTGTTTATCAAGAACTGACTTCTGATCGGTATGAGCTTACCTCACCAAAGTGATGATAATATAAGCAAAAGCCCGGAAACGACACTTCCCCTGTGTCATCTTGAGGGTGAGTGAATACGCTTAGAAATACTAGAAGCAGCTTCCAGACCTGCTCTGATTTGTGAGAAGCCCTGGTTGTTCAGAGCCCCCAGGTTGGGAACCATTGAGGTAGAAACATCTCCTAACAGACACGCATGGCTTTGAAGGATAAGGGATAAAGAGCTGAATGTTGCATGTCGTGGAAGAATGGCCCATTGTGTCCAGTGGGAGTTCCATGTGCAGGGGCCCCACATGATGTGAGAAAGATGGGAAAGGCCATCAATCCCTCGCTTTAAAGGCAATGCCACGCTAGTGTCACCCGCTATTGACCGGGGTGGAGGCATTATTATGTCTATTCAAAGACGGAAACAAGACATTGTCCCCATACCAGCTCGGCCTGCAACTCATACTGTCAAGCAAACCAACGTAATACGGGGAGGAGAAAGATTCAGTCTGTAAACGGAAGTCATATAGACAGAGAAGCAATTATGTACTAGCTGAAAGGATCTCACCTTGAAACAATAGGATGTCTGGGATTTGCTTCAAAAGAATATAGGGCAGGAGTGGGGCAGTGGGAAGGGGTATCAGTGAAGCAAGATTGAGTGACAGATACATTGGTGTTCCTTCTATCATTCTGCTTACTTTTGCATGTTAGGAAACTTCTGTAAGAAAAATGACTTTTTTGTTATTTGGTTTTTTTAAAAAGATTCCGCCTGCCCAATTTAAATGGGACACAGCTCACTTCTGTTGGGGCAAATTCACCATTACAGGCACAAGAGCACTTTAGCCCCTCTGGTGGGAGTCCTGGGAAGAGGGCGGTGCCAATGACATAAACACGAGGGGAGGAGCTAGCAAGACAAGAGAGGAAGGAAGCTCAGAAATCAGGCCCCAAACCAGGACTTGGAAACATGGACAAGAGTTATTTGGATGTCTCAACAGAATCCATTTAAAAATAAAAGTCCCTGCAGTGAAACATCAAGAAACGTGATCATTCAAGAATTCAGAGACTCCTCATCTCAGCCTTATCTGGGAACCTGCAAGGGTTCTTTCCTATTCTAAAGGCGGCATGTCACCCCCATGTGTGGTTGACATCCTCTCACATAAGCATGTGTTCCAATTGCAAAGCTCCACAGGATACCACATCATGATGACATACCAGTTTTTTGTTTGTTTGCTTGTTTGTTTTTTTACCAGCCAGATTTTTAAATAAACAGGACCAGTTTGGTAGCTTCTACCAAACTGATTGATTATTCAGAATATTGGGACATTTTAGCAGGCAGGTAGCCGCAGCTTGTCTTACCTGATTCAGTTAGAAAGAGAGAGAGACAGTGCCACAAATAAAGAGAGACCCGTAAGCTCAGTTCAATAATACATAAGACAGCCAACAGCAGGCCACATTGGAATGCCGACCACGAACTGGATGTAACCTTTAGGGAGGGATAAAGACAAAGAAGAGCTGTTCAAGGAAGGTGAGCCAGGAGATCTGGAAGAGTAGAAACAGTAATGGATGTCCAGCTGAGGGAACTGGGGCTTGTGAAGCCTCAAGAGAAGACGGGTGAGGAGGAGAGAGTAGCTGTCTTCAGCTACTGGAAAGTCTCACACGCAGAAGACAGATGAGACCTGCTCCGCGGATCTCCAGGAAAAGGACTGAGGCCAACACATGGGAGTCGTGTCAAGGCCAACGTCAGTCCACTGGAAGGAACAATCTGGGAAAAAGCAAAATTGAACCAAGGGCTATTTGGCTGCTTTGGAAACGAGTGCACTCCCTGGGCCTGGATGACCTCAAGCAGAGTTTGGACAAGTACTTGTGATGTTTTACAGAGGATTTCAGGACTGGATGAGCATCTCCATGGTTTTTTGAAAAGGCCCTAAATGAAGATCCTGTGATTTCTGATGATGAGAACTAGAAATGAACAAAGCAAGGTTTTTTATTCATTTTTGTTTGTCTGAAGCAGAGCAAATAATACACAAAGCTTCCCTTTGCCAGGTGCCATGTACATCAAACCTTTTTCAAACTGTAAATAAAACTAAAACTTAACTCCTCTGCCATCCTCACTGAGAAACCATTCCTAGATGTACCATGCGTCTGACTGAAGCATCCAATGGACAGTTTCAGAATTCACCTTGAGCCCACATTTTTCCCTCCTGCCAAGACACAGACTTATTAGTTCCCAAACGTGACAGGCAGGTCCCCACTGTGGATATCCAGGAAGGCTGTCCTCAGGGAGAGAATTCCACTCTAGGACGCATGAGCTTTCTTATCTCAAGGCGACAATCATCTCAGTTTTGAGGTTCCTGAGTTTCTGCTATTTGTCCTGTTTTCTGACTCTGTCACACTTAAATCTGTTTTCTAGTACTTCCTGGTTCCCAAATTCTTGTCTGATTTCTGATCACCCGTTCTGCCTAAACTTGGAGATTCTGGATATTCCTAACAGTTCAATAATTCATTCGTTAAATATTGATAGTATTTTCCATGAGCCTAGAGTACCATGCTAGGCAGGCACGCTAGAAGGTACAGAAAGCCATGTGACCGTGACAAGGGCCTACATCTGATAGAGAATGTGAAACGTGGACAATAATAGCTACAACCCACAGCTCAATGTGCTAAGTGCGAGAAGAGAGGGACAAACCAAGTGCTATTAGAGTTCAGAGGGAGGTGAGATGCTGCAGGAAAGTGAGATGTGATTGCAAGGGCAGACTGTAAAAAGCCTGATACAACTGATATGTTCATTGTTTTTTTAAAATCCTCAAATATAAGGCATGTAAAATATTAGATTTAAAGGAGGAGGTAGCTGTGATTCAGGAAAAGATGTTCTGAGAAGAAAACATCCCACATTAGCCAGAGGGGCGAATCTATGTCCAGTGTAAACCAAACACCAGAAAATCATCCGCATTGTGAACATGGCCATTTACTCAGCCAGACAAATTACAATTATGAAATTGGAACTACATTTGCTGCTTAAATGAGTCTTTTTAGAGATTTAGTTTAGACTGAAAAATTGTTCATTAAAGAGTTCCTCTGGGTAATGGACTTCAACTGCACTTTATATTTTTAGAACCTTTTAGATTCACTCCCCATTCCAACCCCGAGATGTCGGTGAGATCAGGGGTAGGCAAACCTTTTCTCTAAAAGGGCAGATAGTAAATATTTTAGGCTCTGCATTCTGTATGGTTGCTGTCGCAAGTGCTCAATTCCGCTGTCGTAATGTGAAAATAGCCACAGATGATACACATATGAATGAGTGTGGCTGTGGGCCAATAAAACTGTATTTATGAATACTGAAATTTGAATTTTATAAAATTTTCATGTGTCATAAAATATTTCTTCTTCTTTTACATGTTTTTCAACCATTAAAAGACGTAAAAGTCATTCTTAGCTTGCAAGCCACGTTTTGCCATGAGGCTGTCGTTTGCTGACCCCTGGGTTAAATCAATCACCCTATTTACAAATGAGAAAAAAAAGGCTAAAAGGGACTAAGTCTATTCCCAAATCAACAGCCATTTAGTTTATTAATTTCCATATGTAGAGAAATAATAAAGCAATAGGAAAAATGGGGATATTTACCCACTTTTTATCAACACGATTCACAACATGAGAAAATCATACATCATCTATCAACTTTGATTCTCGGGGGCATAACAAGTAAATACTTTTTAAATTGTGCCTAGTAAGATTGGTTCATGGCAAATGAAGCAATTATGGCTTAAGTTTATATGTACAATATGTGATTGTCTTTCTTAATTTTAATTTATAACGGGTAAGAGTCTCTAAGTTTTAAAAATGTTGCCTTATTTTAAAGATCTTATAGTTCATGTGAAGATCCACACACTATGAGATACTTATCAGCACATAAATATTTCAAAGGAACTGTGAACCATCATTGATGTAGTTTCATCTCAGGGCTCCATGGAAAGAGGATTTTACCTCTCTGTAGGTACCTAGATGAAGGGTTAGAAAAATGCTGAAGAATAAAGCATTGGAAAACCCAACCCCCCACTGGAATGTCATTTATCTGAGGCTTTAAAATGATATAATATTAATAAATTTCAAAGTCAGAGAAACCCATAGCCTTATAGCAAGAGAAGAAAGATACTTGTTCCTGAAAGGATTACAGCTGAAAACAAATGTCCAAGGAAAGGATCTCGATGGTCTTTAGTCCTCAGACAATGAAGCTGGCGGAATAAGAAAGTAGGCACATGACTCCAAATCTACAAAATCATGGACGATCCAGTTAGGGTGAATGGAGTTTACCAAATCTGAGAATACCTGAACAATAAGGGCCATCCCATTGAAGGAAAGAAGGGGTATATTTAGTACCTCAGTGAGAGCAACGTCCCAGTGGAAAAGTGGTTGTTTGATTGTTTGGATGCGTATAATTTTTCACCTATTTATTCCTTCAGTAGCTATGGCTTGAACAGTGTACAATGTTCCTATTTCAGAAAATATAAATTAATTAGTTAATTAATTGGGGGGGGGATAGGGGAGGAAAAGCCCTCCTTATTTCAAAGAGTGACACAGAAATAATAGCTTTAAAATGTTTCAATAAAATCACAGATCCCCAATAAAGGGAACATGGCCATTCGGGAGGCAAGCTTATATCTGAAATGTGCTTCTCTGCTCAGGGCCCTTCAGTGGCTCACTAACAGTGCTGGGAAAGTCTGAACAATTTGGCAATCCCACGCTGCCCCTACCTGTGCTCCGGCTCTCTCAGCTCCTGCCCTTCCCTGTCCCCACACACACTCCAGTCATCTAGCAAGCTCCTTGGAGAACCCTTAGTGTGCTGCACTCTTTGGGGCCCTTCCACACATCCTGCTCTCAGCCTAGGGTATCATTGACCATCGGATCCACGGTGCAGCTTCTACTTTCAAGTTCACGCTCACTGAAACCTGCCCTGATGGGCCTCCCACCCTGCCTAGAGTGACAGCGTCCTCCTCCAGGCTGCCTTTACCTCATTCTCACCTCTTTAACAGCACTTACAAGGTGCACTGCTAGCTAGTTTATCTCCTCTTTGGAAGATGTTCTCCCTGAGGGGTGGGAAGCGGTGTCTTTAATTTTCATATCCCTGGGGCCTAGCATGGTACCTGAAGCACGTGCGCAACTCCATAAACATTTGTTTAATGAACCAATGGCCATGAATCCACTCATGACTACCTTTCTTGCTGCAGAAAGAATACAGACTTGAGGTAAAGGTGGTAGGTTAATTCTAACACTTCATTCATTCACTCATTCAACAGACATTTACTGAGCACCAACTACGTGCCAGGCACTGTTCTGGGAGCCTGAGAGATACATTAGTGAGCAGAGTAACTGAAGATCCCTGCCCCTGAAGAGCTCACATTCCAGCTGGGGAGACACACAATTAAACAATAAACATGACAAATAAGGAAATAATAAGCTTTGTTAAAAGGTGATAAGAGGTAGGGAGAAAGATGTAAGTAGAGCAGGACAAGGGGAAATGGGTGTTTGAGTTATGATTTAAAATTATGTGATTGGGGAATAGAACCTACTAAGTGGACAATGAGAAAGTTAGATTTAGGCAAAGACTTTGAGAAAGAGAGTGAAGTGGACATGGGGTCATACAGGGGAAGGGCATTCCCGGCAGAGGGAGCATTTAGTACAAAGATTCTAAGACCAAAGCAAGGAGGTCATTGAGGTTGGCTAAGAATGAGATGTGTTTGGATATGGAGGGAGCTGAGGGGGAAAGATGGCAGATCGAGGAGGCCTTGTAGGTCATTATAATGACTCTGAATAAGTTAGAGAGCAATTGGAGGATTTTGAGCAAAGTTGCAAAACGATCTGACGTAGGTCTGGCTTCCATTTTAAAAGGATTGTTTTTGGCTGTTTTGTTGAGGATTGAGTACTGGGGCCAACGGTAGAAGCGAGGAGATCCGTTAAGAGGCTATTGCAATAATTCGGGTGAAAGACACCAATGGCTCACACCAGGGTTGTCGATGAAGAAAAGTGGTTGGTCCCAGTTATATTTTGAAGATAGAGAGGTCCGAAAATATCTGCTGACATAGATGGGATGTGCACAGAAAAAAAAAAAGATCACGCATTAGCCCAAGGTTTTTGACCTAAGAGACTGGAACAAGAGAAACACTGTATTTACTCTTATCTAGGGCAAAGTTGCAAAACGATCCTCCTTCTGTCTGACAAATATTAAATGAGGTCCAGGTGTGGCAGCATGGCTACCATGTGGAGGCAAGATGATGCAGGAGAAAAGGGTTAGCCTCTGAGTCTTGCTCCTTTTCTACCTCCTCCCCTTACCCCCGTCTCCCCAGAATTACAAGAATTTTCCTGGTTTGCTCACTTGTCCAGATCTAAAGACAATTTTGCAATCAATTTCATGGAAAACAGTTTAGTGGTAGTAGTTTAAAGAAGCTCAAATAAAGTTAGCTTCATTATTAAAAGGATAATGGGGAAGAGGATGGTGCTGGTAGTGTTTGTAGCAGGGATGTCCAAACTGTGGCCCGCGGGCCAACTGTGGTCCATGATCCATTGTTAATTGGCCCGCAGCAAATTCCAAAAATATATTTAGTTTACTTAAATAAACCAGGTGAGGCAATACGTACTTGACCTCGAATGAGTGGCCCAGCTGTTTGTGTATTTTACCGCATATGGCCCTTGGTGAAAAACGTTGAAAGAAGTTTGGACACCCCTGGTTTATAGCATTTGCCTTTGCTGCAGAGTTCACAGATCAAGGAGATATTGTACAACACAAAAGGAGGAGGGAGCCCAATACCAGGACGATGGCCTTAGTCACACCATGTAAGCCACTTAAGACCTTTTTGGGCTAAAATGTTTCTGAGGCTATCTGCCAAACTGTATCCTAAAACAGCAAAGGCATTCCATGCAATTGAATGATTATAACTGGAAAACTGCTGGCAATGGAAAACTTCCATCCTTGTAAACTGACGCTGCATTTACATATATTGCGATACAGAATATATGAATATATGAAGTTATGCAATTCTCTATAAAATAAATTCCTACGTCCCACCTCTTAGTCTGTTACATCAAATCCTAAAGAATTATTTTAAATGTCTTTGTTTTACCAAAATTTTGTGTGTTGAGTATTGTTTGTTTGTTTTATTTTTAAAAATAGTGTTGAAAAAAATATTTAATACATTCCTTTGTGCCCTTAGGATCTTTTTGAGCAATTCAGGATGATTTGAAAACTCTTTCAAAATGAATGAGAATTCTACTAGAAAGTATATATTTCACAGTACCATTAAGTATTGATTAAGCAACCACTATATACAGAACACTGTATTGGCAGCCAAGAGCACCATAAAATTTAGACTTGAATATTTTAGTGATATCATAAAATCTAGACTTGAATATTTTTAAAGAAACACTTTCAAAATTGGGTTTTCATTCTCTTTCATGTATCGACTACTTTCACAACTATTGCCTAACAGGAGATGGAGAGATTATCTATCTAATTTTGATAAAAGCTAAATTCTTTAGCATGACTTACAAGCCTTCATAGTTGGTCAGATTTCCACCCACCTCTCTAGTTTTCTCGCTCATTCCCTTCCTCCTTGAACAATCCTGAAATTTCCTTAGTTCTAGTATGTCCTGGCTCCGTCTCACCACCCCAGGCCTGTACATGGTCGATTCCTCTACCTGGACAAGATTCTATATATTTATTTATTTAACAACTATTATGGAGCAAAGACATGCTTTTTTAACAGGCATTTCAAGCATATTAAAGTTCCTCGATTTCTGACAGTTCTCTCTCTATTTGTAGCAACTCAAATTCATTTTTCTGCTGATTTCTAGTTGTAGCAATCGGGGCTACATTTCCAATTCCACAGCAAGGAGAGAGAACACTCTTCATTACCCTTAAAGAGGAACAGAATCAGATTATGTCTCTTTTCAAAAGATTCAACTGTTCAAAGCAAAAATATTTTGAAATAGAAAAACTGGAAAATCTAGTTATTTTGCAATCATTGAAAAACAGGATACATTTCTGCTCTGATCAAGTCCCTCAATTCATTTTTTTTTCATGGCAAAACTAACCTGATCAGTCCTTTCTTGCTTTTCTATTTAACTTGCTATCTTATTTCCCAGTGGCAGATTTATTGACAAATATAGCAATATAAATACAAATAGTTATACTGAAATATAATCTCTACATACTTAATAAAAACACATGTTAGAAAAAACAACTTCTACCATCACATAATCTTCTTATGTGAAGGCCCATGAAATAAAACATTGCTAGTTTATGGGTTTACTTTGCCAAGACCTTAGATTAATCCCTGAAAACATTTTACAGTTAAGTATATAGGTGTTGAATATCTCTACACAAACATTGTGTTTTCCTATATGTTTCTATAACTACAAATAGGAATAATATCAACTTCCCTTTCAGAGTAAAGGGAAAAGCTCATTTTAAAATAATTTACAAATATTGAGAACTGTATCAGTACTATTTTACAGAGATAGTGAGTTTTTAGTTCTGCATGCCACCTCTCTTTTTGTTTATAGTCTTTCTCTTTTTTCTTTGGTAAGCAACTGGGTTTCAATACTAAAAGTGTCTGAAACTTCAAAGTTCTGTTTAGGTCTTTACAATTTTTTTTTCTATTACAAATTTCAGATGCCTTAAAGAAAGGTCTACAACTTTATTGCATTAATTATTTCTGTATTGCAAGGGAGAAAATGTTAAAAGCCATTTAAAAGAAGAAAATAACTCATAGATAACTGGTTTCTTACAGATGGGAAAGAGCTCTTAAGGAAATGCATATTTAGGAATCTCATTTAGTTGATGGCCAATTTACTTCTAATCTGTGTTGGTATATGTTTGAAGGAAATAAAGTTCGTGGAATTATGCAGTTAGAAGATCAGTGAGCGCTGGTTCCTGCCTTTGGTACAGGGCAAAGGTCTCTACAAGTGGAATCAGGAATATGGAGTTCACGTCCCAAGTCTGCCACCCACTCTCCATGTCATTTAAGCCACTTAAGAAAGTCCCTTAGGCTCTGAACATCAGTTTCCCATTTTTAAAATGGAGATAATGATGCCTTTCTTGTAAGCTTGTTATTAGGAATGTGACATGATATATATGAGAAGGCTTTATAAACCAGAAACTACAAAAATAAATTATAATATTTATCATGAGCGCAAAGATTCCTATTAGATATTCTACAAAAAAAAATTGTTTAATGTGTATTTTGTGTTCTTATTTCCTTTTCACATATATGTGTGCTAAATCCTTCATTAGGGTATAAGCACCTGAAAGCCACAGTGAGTATACCATATCTTCTCATGTCCTGTGGATTACAGGTGACAAACGGACACGCCAAAGCCTTTATTGACAGATATTCTCTGTTCTTCCTCAGTTCCAACAATAAGAAAACAGTCATTACTGTAGGGACGATTAGTCAAAAGTCACTATAGTCAAAAGTCTCTTTTCACCTACTCTATGTCTAAAACCTCCTGCTGTAATCCATGCCTATTTTCACAGTCTAGCCTCTAAACTCATGGAGAATTGGCAGGTGGGCATGGACTTAACAAAAGCCTTTTGCACTGTTACCAAACTCTGTTCAGCTGCAAGGCAGAATACTTGGTTCTCAGTCTAAAGCTGTTTCTCTTGCAATTCAATCCAAAGCAAGCAGAATTAACTATATCTTTAGCCCCAGGAAGAAAAGAGGAGTGCCTGCTGGCTCACTCAAGAATCCTAGAGCCAAGGAGTTCCAGAGGAAAGTCCATCCCCGCCTGGGCAACTGAAAGGAATACAGTGCATCAACATAAAATATCTGGAGGAAAGATGGACAGAGAGGAAAAGGACATGGCTGAAGACACCAGAATCAAAAGAAAGTGAAAGCAGTGTTTCCAAGGCACGGATATTCCCTTAGAAGACTGATGAGATGCTCTACCATGATGCTTCATAAAAGGTCTTTATTTAATAGGTAAATTGGCATTAGCTCCTAATAAAACACCTTTAAAAGCTAAAGGGATGGCAAGGGAGGGATGGCTACCTCTCAGTCTCCCTCCTTGGATACTATGATTGTGCCTACCTGATCGGCCCTCTGCCCAAAGTAATCCTATATTCTTTTCATGAGGTTTTTTTAACAAACGGGCCCAGTTCAACGCACCTTGTAGGCTTAAAAGAGGATTATTTTTAGTATAAAATACCTCTCCCAGTCTTTGCCCATATGATGTGGCTTTCGTTAAAGAGCCATGGGAGGGCTCAGCAATCCTCAGGCTCTGGATAAACACGTGTGCCTGCGGCCAGCTTCGGCACACACTGCGTTTCAGCACCGCCGCCTCTGGATAGCGACTTGCGGGCCTGCGGGGTCAGGGCCTCCCACCGTACCTCATCCATCCCCAGGCCGTTCGCTTGCCTCTTCTCGTTTCCCTCGGTGCCTGAAAAAAGCACCCCCAACTTCTAACCTCTCCTCAATCCTGCTTCCAAAGTGACCTCCGCGTCCCTCCCTCAGGATCTAAACGCGCACGCCCCCGCGACTCTGGGTCCTACCGGAGCAACAGCAAAGCCGCGTCGTTTACCCGGCAGTGGCCCAAGATATCCGACTGCTACGGATCACCTTTCCCTTGCCTCTGCTCACCCCAAACCAGCAGCCAGGTGTCCCCTCTCGCTCCCTCTCTCCAAACCCTAAAGCCTCCAAGAAACAAACGGCTGGATGATGCGCTTTCCCACCGCCCCAAATCGCGCGCACGCGCGAGCGCGCACACGCACACTCATACAGACACTGGACCGCCGCAAGCCTCCCGGGTACCATCGCCCAGGGTAGAGCCTAGCCAACTTGGGTCCCCGTCCAACAACAGCGGCGTCCAACAACAGCGGCTCGCGGAGGGCCACCCGCAGCGGTCGCCCCTCCCCCTCCCTTTCCGGGGCAGCAGGTTCCGGCAGCCAAGCCCCAGCCGGCTAACCACCCCCCACCCCCACCCCATTCATTTAGCCATCCACCTCCCGTGGGCAAAACACGGGCCACCACCTTCAAACATTTCGCCCCTTGGCGGCCCCAACCATCCGCCAAATTCTAAATTAATCTCCTTGAAGCTCCAGCCCAGTAACTGGTGTGTTTGTGTGTGTGTGTGTTTGTGTCTCCGATGCATATACATCATTTAACTCCTTCGAGCTTTCCGCCCATCCTAAACAAACAGCACGTTATCTCCAACCCCCTCCTCTCCCTTCTCTGCGCCCCAACCTCTGCCCCATCCCGATCCTCATCAGCCAAGTAGCCACAGCACCGCACAGCCGCACCCCAGTTCTCGAACCTCGACCTCCCACCCAGCCTAAACCAACATTCACCTCCCGCCCTGCCCCTCCCCCACGTCTTGGCCCCCAGCGAGCCGGGTCTGGCCCGAGCAACTGACGCCTCGAAAGCGCAATCTGCGTCCTCTCCCGGGAGCCCGGGATAGAGGGGCTGACCTCCCACCAGCGGGATCAGGCAGAGCCCCCTTCCTATGGGCCACAAGCCTTCCAGTTCAATCGCCCTGGAAAACACAGGTGCCGGGGAAAGGACAGAGGCGGAAGCAGCTCCGAGGGTGGGCGGGAGGACTCACCGAACATCTGAATGTGCCCTTTGGTGATAGGATTGAAGCTGCCGCAGGCAAGCAAGATAACGTGGGTCTTGGTGGTCTCGGTCATTGTGCGGGTGGGTCCCTCGCGCGGGTGCAGGGATCGCCCCTCTTTTTGTTTCTGGTATGTCTGAGAGAGAAAGGAAGGCGAGCCTCCTGGGCTGAGAGCGCTGTGGACTCCAAGAAGCCGCTCCAGACGCAAAGCGCGTCACTCCCCGCCTCCCCTTAACGCTTGGAGCTCCGGCAAGATCCCAGGCTGCTTTTGTAGTGCTCGGCTCGGTCCTTCTCTTTTCTTTCTAGCTTCTTTTTCCTCTCTCATCCTCGTCCCCCACCCTTCCTTCATCTCACCCATCACGCTCTCGTTCTTAGTTTTTCTACAAGACAAAACGTGGTACCCAAGTCGAGAACCATGAGCACTTACAGAATGATGTGAGCTCTGTCGCTTACCTCTTTCTGATTTAGTTTTCCACCCTCATTCTAACATTTTTTTTTCCGTCCACATCTACTTTCTCTAACATTTCCAACTCCAGGAGTGTTTGGTCTTAGGACCTGTTTTTTTCCTCTCTTCCTCAGATTAAGTGAGAAATGACAATTGTTCATTACAGGAGTATTCATTTCTTTCTTTTTCCCCCTTATCTGATGACATTGAACTACTGAACTGAGTCCAGCTCTTGACCTAGTGGTTGCCAAGAAACAAAGGAAACCTCCATCCTTCCCCTGGTGTATTAATATTGGTCCTTTTTGAGGACCAAAGCAATGCTATCAGACTGGGAGAACATGGACGGGACCCTTACTAAAACTGCATTAGAAAACGATTGTGATCTTCCATAAGCTATCAAAGGCGAGACAAAGATTTGCCCATTCGAGTGTTTCTTGAGTGCTTACCATGTTAGACTCTGTTATAAACCCGCTGAGAAAGCAAAGTCCTGTCTTCAGTGAGTTTACATTCTACCGGAAGGAGACAGACAACAAACAAACAGAACCCAAATATTAGATGGCAGTTGTGCAAAGCATAATACTTAAATGCAGTTTACTCTCTGACATAAAGGATGAGCAGAGGGAAGGGAACCACTTTAAATCACATAGTTAGAGAAGGCCTCTCTGGGGAGGTAAAATTTAAACTGAGACGGAAACAGCAAGGAGTTGCTAGTACAAATATTTTGGGACAGGGAAGGGTTTATTGTACTCATAGAAACGAAAGAAGGCCAGTGTGAGTAGAGTATATGAATAAAGGGGGAAATCCGAAGAGAGAAGATTGGACCTGTGATCAGGATTGAATCAAGTGGTGCTCATAGGCTGGGGTAGGGTTTGGATGTTTTCTAAGTGGAATAATTTAGAGAGGAATAAAAAAGGGATTCACTGAAGTTTTTAAGCAGGGGAATGCTAAGTAATTTACACTTATCTGGCTGCTAGGTGGAAAATGGGAAGGCAAAGAAAGCATGGAGGAAATTGTGCAGGTAGCCAAGGTAAGTGGAGCGCTCCTTGGACTAGAATTTCCAGTGGTGAAGTTGATGAGAAGCCCATAGTCTCAGAATAAGCTTTGTAAATAGAGTTTGCGGTCTTTGCAGATGGACTGGATTTGGTGGATGGGGAAAATAGAAACCTAGGGAAATGTCTAGAAATTTAACTTAAGCAAATGAGTGGACTGAGATTAAGCAAGATGGGGAGGAATGACCATTTCAGGGACGACCAAGTGTTCTATTCTGACACACTAGAAAGACCTAATAATTCTTTTTGTTTTCAATGGCCTTTTAAAAAATTGCGTTTTAATTGACATATAATGTTGCATTAGTTTTAGGTGGACATAATAATTCTGAACATAGAGATCCACAAGTACAAATTTCCTGGACTTCAAGATTCTTGGGTAAATTGCTACCCTATATTAGTGGGTTCGTCATTGCTTCTTATCCAAGAGCATATAGTAGGTGTGCAGTAAATATTTGTTAAATGAGGATGACTAACAAATCAACTCTAAAATTTCTAGTTTAAATACAAGAGTTCCAAGAATTGATGTATATTGATAATGGGTTTGCATCTTCTTTGACATGGGATGCAGATGAATGGGGTAGAAAGAGCCAGAGATTGAAGGGAGGCTGACTTGGGTATGAAAACCTGACCTAGCTACGCAATTAACATAATTATAGTTAAGCAATAAGTATTTATTGAGGCCTGTCATGTGCTAGGCACTTAATTTAGGGGCTATGCATAAAACGAAATCCCTGCTTTAATACAGCTCATATGGTAAAGGAGAAAACAAAACAGGCCGTGAAAGAAAATGAATAAACCTAACGGTAATAGATAACCATAATGAGACAGAAAGCAGGGTGAGAAAGGAAAGAGAAATCCTCCTTTATTTAAAGTGCTCAAGGACGGCCCCTCTGATAAGAAGATATCTGAACAGAGCAGAAGGAAGTGAAGGAATGTGTTGCTTGCTAATTGTATGGCTTTGGGCAAGTCACTTATTGCTAAGCCTTTATGTTGCCAACTGGAGATATTATATTATGTGGCCTATGTACTTATAGGTGTGCTATATGGATCGAATCAGATCATCTGTGAGTAAATGACTTTTTTTTTAACACATGTTGTCAGCTTTAGGTCAAACTCCACGGTTGTTACATACAAAACACGTTTGTTTGTTTTTTAAGTGTTTAGATGGTTCTATTGATGACTTTGTCAAGAATGTTTCTGGAAGTTCCAATCTTAGCAAATAATGGCTTTGGGATCTGCCCATAGCATATATGTTAACAAATGAAAACAATAGCCAAAAACATACTAACAAGAAATTTATTTTTGGTTGGGATTCTAAGCCTGATTCACAAGACATAGGAATAGGACTGTCAAGTCTTGCGTAATACATTTACCCTAAAATATATAGTGAGCTATTCTCAGGAGTGCTTATTTTAACTTAGGTAATATAATTTGGTCCAATATTTCAACTTTCCAACAGCTGGGTAATTGGTTTAGGCTGAAACGGAACCAGAGTTGTTCTTCCACAGTCTAAATCTTGCAATCTGCTCCAGCCAGTTCAGTTTCTACACGCTCCAAGCAAACCATTTACCCCAGAACTGTTCTGATGGGCGGGCTTAAGTGTCCACTGGGTCTGATTTGAAATGTGCACATGTAAAGTCTAGCAGTAGTGGGTATGTATGCTCACCTATCTCCCTATTTACCTAGTCCAGATTAATCATCTATTTGCATCACGAATCAGGGTGAAACTATTCCATGTTTATAAAGCAGGGTTCCAAAAAAATATTAAGGATCATCGTTTATAGGAAGAGCAAAAAGGTACAAACATAGATGTAGTTCCCTTAGTTCCTGGGATTAAGTCAGATATTGAGTATGTTATGTTCTCTTGGTAAAAATATTATTTTGAGAAAACCATGACTCTTTGGGATTCACTGCAGTTCTCTATGTTTGCCTAGTTCTTTCTCTTCTGCTTTCTCCACTTCTTTTCAAGACACACATCTTTAGGGATACAGCTAAAATGATTGGCATTACTCTCCTCCTCTTCCCACAAATAAATATTTTTACATCTACAGAGTGAAAAATGTCCCTAGGTCCTGGTCTTCCTTCCTTCAGCTCTAAATGCCCCAAATCTCTCTGAGATTTATAATTTCTCGAATTATTCAAGTCTCATTTCACAAATGAAAGATGTTTTCCAAATTTAAAACCTGGTTATCAGTTATAAACATGGCAATATGGCTGGCACCACAGTGAAAGGAAAACAGGACACAGATCTTTATAACCAAGAAGCACTGTATACCATTAAAAATAACAACTTTCTTCAGCTAACGCAGATATGTGCTGCTTTATTCCTCCTGGCTTCTTTCGGATGTTGGCGGGGTGGGTGTGTACCAATCATTACCTTCATCTTGAGACCGAAGGGCTCATTACTTATCACATTTTCCAAAGAGCAGAAAGAGGAGAAAAATCAGTTCTAACAGACTTAGAATTATAACCGATAACAAGCAAAACTATTCCCTGAAATGACACCTGAGCATATCTCTGCCTCCTTCCTCTGACAGAGACTATCTCTGTCACCCAAATGGAAAACATATTTGGCTCAAGGGAGTATTAAATAAAGGATAGGGAACTTAAAATACAATTTTTTTTTCATTACGTCAATACCTCCCAATTTGATTAAGTCAAATCTAACCTAGAATTTTAATGCCCTGACTCCCCAAATTTATGAAACGTAGAAAATAACAGGGGTACAGCTGAGCTACTCTAAAAACTTGCCAGTCATAACTAATTTCAGAGGAAATGGAGGTATTAATATAAGAATAATTTGCACTGGTTGGTCCTGCTAGGTTCTCTTTACAACCCATATTCATTCTGTTGCTGTCTGGCTACAAACTGTAGAGAGAGGAGTCTATTAGCTCAGCTGGAGTCAAGGTTGGCTCAAGGTTGGTAGCTGTACATTTTTAGATTTTATAAGTCGCTTGTATTATTCAGAACTATTTCAGAAATCCATAGCAGACGCTTAAACTAGCGTAAGCCAGAGAGAGAACTGACTGGTCTATGTGATTGGCAAGTTGTTTTGTGTTCTTTTATGAGATGGTCAGCAGGTGGGGCCTCAAGAGGAGACCCAGCAGAGGCTCAGGAAGACACAGTTTATCGTCCTCACAGGTCCTAGAGATGGGAGGCATGCCACTTCATGCAGGGCAATGTGAAAGAGCACCAGGGTGGTCAGGAGGCAGAAGACTGGAGTGAAGGGAGAGCTTAGGACACGGCATTTACCTGGCTTCCACTGCAAAGGCAACGCAGGATCGGGTAAACAGGTTAAGATTGGCTAATCTGAATAATTTTGGAGGCCTTGGGCTATAAGGTTGGTCCTTAATTGTCTGGGACCTGGCCCTTGGATGATTAGGGCAGAGGAATAATGCCTACCAGAGTTTATGGGCCAGATAGAGGAGGTCTGCCCCTGGATTTATTTGCATATCAAGGGTATGCCACTTGCTAGGCTTTTTGCTAGCTCTAAGAAATGGCTGGCCCCAGGAGGGCAGTCTCTCCCCAGCCAGAAAATTTTTTTTAAGGCGTCAAAACATCATTATATATAGGGGGAAAATGTGTGTGTGTGTGTGTGTGTGTGTGTGTGTGTGCGCGCGCGCGTGTGTGTGTGTGTGTGTATTTGTTATTGTTGTTTTTCAGAAGTCCTAAGGGTAGATCTAGCTTTAGGCACAACTGTATTCCAAGAGTTCAAATGATATCAAGACCCCATTTCTTTCTCTCCTGGTCTCTGTTTAGTTTCCTTTGTGATTGCCTTATTTTTAGATGGGTGTTCTCTACATCAAAGCAAAGTGGCTGCTGGCAGTCCCTCAAATGACACTCTCCTTACAGATCATAATCCCACTGAAAGAGGGCACGTCTTGCCCAGGAATGACAGTAGAAGTCTCAAGGAAGACTGCTTCGTCCTGCACTGGTCATGTACCCATCCACATCCTCTGTCCTCTCTCCCTCTCTCCACACCCCTCTCCCTCCCAATATTTCTCCTCCCTCCATGTGATCTACTGTCTGGGCCATGCAACGGCAGCACCCTTCTCTCTGTATACCAGCTTCTCTGAAAGGTTCTTGGTTCCTGCTCCATAAGAATGATTTGGACTTTCATGGCCCAAATCATGGCACAGACTATACCGGGGGTGCCAAAAAAATGTATGCACGTGACTTGTATTCACCTTTTGTTATCGGTATATACGGAGTATGACAATTTTAGTACAGATTTTTTCCTTTCTTAAAAAGGTGTATACATATTTTGGGCACCCTCTGTACCTGTCCTCCAGTACCTAACATCCACTGATCTCAGTTTCTCTGTCTGGGTACAAACTGTAGACAGAGGAGTCTATTAACTCAGCTGAGCCATGTGACTATCTTGGTTCACTCACCAGGGGCCAAAAAAAATAGGTCTGCCTCTGCCCACCTCTTCAGTTGGGTTGTAAGGGAGAACTGTCCCTCTTCTAATAGCCCAAACACACCCGAAAAGTGAACATTATGAGAAACAGGCCCAGGAATCAGAAGTGGAATGGTAATCATGTGGTGGCATGGTGCTTTTCATTACCCCTAAGATGGCTCTTAGAGAAGGAGCTCAGATCAAAAGATTATTCTAACAAGGGAACCAATGGTGACCCCTAAACTACAATGCGGGATTTTAGGCCCACCAAAGCAAAAGCCAAATATAGCCACTGCTCTATCTTTTTTTCCACATGGCCCTAAATTGCAATATTAATATCTCCACTATGTTAAATAATTAACATTAGGCATATGCTTCTAGAGGCCACCATTATAGCACTGATTTGTTAACCTACGAAGATACATTTGTTAAAGGATATTTGTTTTCTAATTATAGTGAAAAAAGAAATGAATGAAGACAGACAAAGGAAGAAAGATGATATATATATATATATTTTTTTTTTAAAAAAAAGGGATACCTTATTTTTCAGCCAATTATTTCCCAAATATCTCTGGAATTGTTCCATTTTTCTTTATTCTTCTGCTACTCCCCAAGTCCAGGTCACCTTTTTCTCCATCTTTAATTATTGAGAATTTTCCATATTCCAGCCAAAGGGATTTTTTCCCCCTAAAATATAAATCAGATAGTATCATTCCAGCTTTGAATCCTTCAATGGCTTCCCAGTGCTCTCAGAATAAAATTCAAATTCTTAAAAAAAATCTTTTGGGCTGGCCTGGTGGCTCAGGTGGTTAGAGCTCCATGCTCCTAACTCCAAAGGCCACCAGTTCAATTCCCACACGGGCCAGTGGGCTCTCAACCACAAGGTTGCCAGTTCAATTCCTTGAGTCCCGCAAGGGATGGTGGGCTGCGCCCCCTGCAACTAGCAATGGCAACTGGACCTGGGGCTGAGCTGCACCCTCCACAACTAAGACTGAAAGGACAACAACTTGAAGCTGAACAGCACCCTCCACAACTAAGATTGAAAAGACAACAACTTGACTTGGAAAAAAGTCCTGGAAGTACACACTGTTCCCCAATAAAGTCCTGTTCCTCTTCCACAATAAAATATTAAAAAAAAAAAAAAAAAGTCTTACAAGTCCCCTCATGATCTGGTTCCTGATTGCTTCCCACCCTCACCCTACTCCCTTTACTCCAGCCATACTAACTTCTTTTAGTCATCAGATGGGACATGCTCTTTCCTACCCAGCAAAAGCCAACCCAGAATTTACTTAATTTACTTCCTGAGCCTTCTGTGAGCCCCCAGTGTCTGAGTTCACACCTCTCCTCATATGTGCTGCGTTTCTTGTATCATAGCATTATCACAGTGTCCTGTGTTATAAGTGCCTTTTGATTTGCTTATACCCTTCACCAACTCTTACTCGGACCCTGCCATCTACCAGGCCATGTGCTTAGCACTCTACATATACCATCGCATTTAATTTTTATTACATCATAATGAAGTAGGTTCTTTCATTATATCCAGCTTACAGTTGAGGAAACTGAGACTTAGAAAAGTTAAAAAACTTTTTCAAGCCACATAGCGAATAAGTGGTGGAGGCAGGCTTTGAACCCGGGAAGTGAACCAGACACCTCTAATACCCTCCCCTCCCAAAACCTCCAGGAGAGCGGGAACAGCTTGTATCTTATTCACTGCTATATCCCCAGTGTTTATCTCAGTCTGGCACGTAGCAACGATTAAAATCTATTGGTTTAATAGAGGCAGGCTCATTTTTGTTTATGACTGGCTCCACTCTCTCTATATAATCTTTTATTCCTATCCTGAGTTAGATGTCTTAAAAACTAAGAAAAGGACTGCCCCAGATAAATCCTAACGGCTATTTGTAAAGCCTACAACTCTAAGATCTGTGCACCTTTTCTTTCCCTCTCCTCTCCAGCTCTCTTTCAGATCATGGCGGTGTTGTTCATTCTGTAAAGAGTGAAGTCATTCCCTTGAGCATGTTATTGTCAGGGGAAGCGGGCATCCATTCCAGAAGCCCGCTGTGTATGTTCCTGTACATTAGGGCCTGGAAAGTTAGAAATTACATTGATCAGATTCCCTTGCAGCTAGATTTCTGGATACTAATTAAATTCTACCAGGGCGATGCTCTGGTGTGAGATTTGGAAGGCAGAAATGAGGTGAAAGCTATTTTGCTATTGTTCGTGTTGCTAAGCAACACTATTGATGTGTGTCTGAAGCCAGACCCCACATTTCAGTAGTCCCCAAACTCTAGGTACCAAAGTCATGGGTGTTGAGAGGCAGTTTGGCAGTTGACCTCCGGACTACAGCTGTCCTGGTGTGTCCTTCGACTCTGCTCTGGAGGCCACTGGTGGCCCCTCACTTCAGTTAGTTGCTTTAGCTCTTCCAGTGAATTTTCTAAGCATTTCATTCCTCGTTTTTATTCCCTTTCTGCTTGAAATACCTAGAATTGTTTCTGTTTCCTGAATTGAAACCTAACTGACACACCTCCCTAAATGCTGTATCTGGCTGCACCCACTTTTTATTCGGGCAAGAGCAAATTATATGTAAATGCAGTTATTTTGGTCATGTAAATATGCAGTGAATAAGAAACTGATTGACAGGAATTAGCATAATTATAGAAAGAATTATAGGTTGTGTGTGTTTCATGAGCTGGGGAAGGGAGATGATGGGAAGGATGAATCCAGCAAAATGATAGATGATTACCAGGAAAAGAGAGAGAGAAAGGTGAGCAGAGAACCCTATGGTCCTACAAAGGAACAGCAGAGCAGAGTTGGAATTAATAGTAAGTTACTATTATTATTATTAACTTGATCCAATAATTATTTGCATGAGCACAGCCACTGAAAGCCCACAGTGCTGTCACATATGTTATTCGATTTGATCCTTAATAAATGACTCTGGAGCTAAGCATCTCCAGGCCGTTGAGGATTTTTCATGAGGGGAGAAAACAAGGCCCAGGACATTTAAGTGACTTCCTCAAGCTTGCAGCTAGTAAGCGGTTGGATCAGAACCTTGATTCCAAATGCCAGTGTCTTGTTCCAGGCTGCTGGCTATAGAAATTACTTTGACTTACAGAAGGGATAACTGAAGAATTCAGACCGGCAAGGATGATAGGCATGCTATTTTAAATCTGAACACAAAGGCTGTAGGGCCCAGGCATAAAGAGTCGTGCCTTTCTCAGGAGGAGGATGTGCTTTTCTTTGTTTTTCCTCAGCCACGAACCCTGAGAGGCAGGACCTGTGTGGCTTGACAGTCCAGCTGAGGAGCACAGTGGGTCCCGTCTCCACACGGGGTGGGTACCACTTGGCATTTTGGAAATAATCTTGGCTTGATGCTTTCATACTGTAGTAAAGTCATGCTTGCCCTTAAAAGTCTGGCTCAGTTCTTATTATTCATCATAGAGAAAGGCACTGGGGCCAAGTGAGAGACTTGGTTTTGGCTCTAAGGTCACGTTAAAGACAGGACACCCTGTGCGTGTTCCGGTTGTGACTTCTGGTGAAAGGGACGCCTTCTGTGCAGAGGCCCCCGGTGCTCATGTCCACCTTCCACACAGCCCCCTCTAAGCTCTCAGTTCCTATCATCTCAGGAAACCCGATTTTAAGGAGCAGAGAGGCAAGGGCTCCTGCTGTCTCCACCCAGGCCATGTGATACACAAACAGCTGCTCAGAAGTGGCCGGAGAGAGGGAAAGATGAGTAAGCAGGCCCCCTGGGGAAGCAAAGGTGTTGTCTCTACTGTGTATTTCCTCTGCCTGGAGGACACTTCAGTATCAGGTGAAAGGAAGGCCCACCTCTGTCCCTTGGGTGACTGGCTCCGTGATAAACACAGATGCATCTGGCCCTGAATTGTGGGGAGGAGGAAACACTTAGGGAAACTATAGAGCTTCCCCTACTTTTGCCAGGTCGGGTGGTATTTGCCCCAGATTAGCCCCTGTCCAGCAAATACAGGTGACAGTCCCTCTAGGGTTAGCTGGGCTTCAAGCTGTCCAGGGTAGAAAAGACTGTGCAAGAAGAAAGAAGAGGGTAGCTCACCTGCCTGCAACTCTTTGTCCGGAAGGAGGACCGAAAGGGGACTCAAAGGAGAGGCAGGTCTGAGAACTGAAAGCTGCTGTCTGTGGCTCTGTCGTTTCCAGCAAAGTGACATTTCCAGGAAAATGCGGTCTGTGTAGAATTTTAAAAATTACTGGTAGATGGATTCTAGAAAGAGAAGTATAGGGGACACTACAGAACGTTGCAAGTCCATAAATATTCACTCTCAGGCTTTTCCCCCAGCCTTATTGAAACACAGTAAGTAAAATTATCTATATCTAAGGTGTACAACATGATTTGATATACAAATACATCGTAAAATGATGACCACAATCAAGTTGGGGAACACGCCCTCTGTTTTAAAGCTGACAGGTAGCCGAGTAGCTATTTGAGCTGAAGGGGAAAAGATGCACGTAGAGGTCCCAAGTTCTAGAAGTTCTGAGGTTATCTCTTGTAAAGGTGGGGAGCGTGCATTATATGACTCAACTTTATGGCTGCTTTTGATTCATGTTGTACTAGACTTGTGCACACACCCACCTGCCTGCAAAGGGCACACGTTTTTCTCCTGTCATCCCTCTGGATAGAAGCTCTTCTCACTCTCCATATCAGTGCAGGAAATACATTTTTAAGAGAAGAAGGAAGGAAAGGGGAACTGTCAGGTGAGCTTCAATGTCAGGGTTTTTTTCTATTTTCTTTTTGACTTTTTATTCTTAATCTGGGTGTGTGGAGTGGGATTGAAGCTTGGCAGGGATTGTTATCACAATTTTCCAAATGAGAAAAGGCTCAGGGAGTCAAATGACTTTCCCAAGATCATTCAGCTATGACACATGGCAGAGCAGGAACCGAACCCTGGCTGTTGGAGTCGGGGGCCCACTCCTATCGCAAGGCCCTGAGCGGTCTTTTGGAAGGAAGATTTGTGGAGGGTGGTACACACCTTCCTCTGTCAATTACAGGCTATGAAGTAAGTGAGGGAGGGTCTTCGGGCTCTCAAACACGATGACTAGCCCTCACGAGGACAGAAAGCCTGCTGTGCCAGCCTGCTTTGCAGCCCAGTGACGTTTCCAGCTAACGGCTGAGCCCACCAACCTCTCCAGAAGCGACTGCCAGGCAGAGTCCCACCAGTTGGGATTCCAGTGCCCTATGGGGTAGGTAAAGCAGCAAGCACTGCCTGTGATCACCGACACCTTTGCTCTGTTTCCTCCCTCACCTGCCCACTTCTGCTGAGGCCTCCCTCGCCTTCAGTGGTGAGACTCTGAAAGGTCTCTGGCTCAGCTGGTCTTTGAACTTCCGTCTAGTTTTATGATGCCTTCACCCCACGGCATGTCTCTTGCAAGGAAGACTTCCTGACAGAAGGTAAGCACAGCCCAGTTTTGGTGAAAATGTGTTAAAATCTTCCTTTAGGCCCTAAAGGATAGTTGAGGTAGTTTCTAAGAAGATTTGAGCAAATTCATTGCAGTAGAGGAAGCATCATTTATGTGTAATGGGGGTTCAGGTCCTCAGATAAATGGCACTGAAAGGCTACTTTGAAGTAATCAAACTTTGCATTATTAGAAATGATGGGTCTTTTGTCCCCTCAGCCTCTCTGGGAAAATGCAGGAGCCATAATATATGGATTAAAATTAAATACGCTCCCTAAAAGGAGGCAATTTCACAATATGATGGTAAGAAACCATCTGGTGGCTGGTTCTGACACGGTGTTCTCTATTCTCTTGTCATCGTGCTCTTCAGCAAATCCAGGACACGGAAAGAAAAGGGAGTACTTTTCACATGAGAATGGCCCAGGTCAGATTTAATTCATCAATCTTGGCAATGGGATTCAGAGGGCGGAGAATGAAGCTTGCTCACACCTTTTCCTAAGAAATGGCCTGAGTCGATGATTGGCACAAGGAAAACATAAGTCTGGAATTTCTTGTAGGGCCATAGAGTAAGAAATGCTGAAACATACAGGATAGGGCATGTTGGGGGCATATCCAAGACCACTCACACATTCTGGGCTATGCTAGGACTCACAGGACTCTCAGCATATAGTTGCAATAACTCCGAAAATTTATTACAATGACACAATAAGATCACACAGCACATCGATAAGGGGAAAAGACACACTGGGCAGAGTCTGGAGAAATCTCCCTATAGGCTTTGTATACTTTCCCTGCCAGCCTAGGATGGGAACACCAGGTGTGCTACCTTTTTTAACAGTGAAAACATAGTGGCACATATGTAATGTTTCTCTCAGGGAAGCCCATTTGAGACTCAGAGTTCAGGATTTTTATTGGAAGCGAGTCATGTAGGCATTCCCCAAACCCCAGAATCTCAGAAGGAAGCAGGGGTTCAGTGCTCCACGTGGGCAAAACAACCTTGCCAGTGTAGGGAACTTTCCATATCAGTGTGGGGAACGCTTCACAAGCCAAGTTCCCAGGTGCCAGCTAAGGGGGCAACCTTGCAAGCAGACCCTTCTAAAGATATCAGACTGCAATGTTAACTCTTTCCTATACAGGGCACATAAAAAAACAACAACAAAAAAACACAAAAGCCAACCTAAAACCACTTCCATAACGAAGTCTGTAGCTTAGTTACTGGTATTGTACCAATGTTAATTTCACAGTGTCAATCATTGTATCACGGTTGTATAACATGTTAATGTAAGGGGAAGCTGGAGGAAAACTATCCATGAGCTCTCTGTACCATATTTGAAATTCTTCTGTAAAGTTACTTCAAAACAAAAACAATTTTTAGGCTGGCACATGATAGTTGCTAGCAGAAGTTAGCTTCTCTTGGTTAATTTACTTGATAATTATCCCCAGGGGGTGATGTGCTGGGAAATCTCTTGTTGCTTCTACTCCAAATAAAAAAGTGTCTTTCTAAGGATGAGTGGCTTTAGTGGCATTTTATAAGCTTGGGAAATTTCATTGCCCTTGAAAGGAACAATATCATGATGGAAAGATACCAGGCTGACATTTCTAAAATTTAGTGCTTTTGGTCAATTTTTGAATTGCTGGGGAAGCTTTGGTTTTATTGTCCTATCAATGGAGACTTGTTTCCAGATGCCAACGTGGCTGGAGAATTGGGTCTGGACTGTGGCCACTCAAGAGGCAAAATGAATTAACTACATACAGCCCTACAGCGGGCCCTAATCCCATCAGCCCAACTATCCAAGCCTGTGTTCTTGAGGCTGGAAATGACACAGGGTGCTGAAATTAAGCCAACACTGACGCCAGAAATACCTAAGATGGGACAGCGTAAAAAGTGTGGCACGTGGGTCCTAACCGCTGGTCCTAAGGGTTCTGCATATTACTAACTTCCATAGGGGTCAAGTGAGAGGCTGGTGAAGGTGAAGAGGCAGCTTTGGACTATGGGCTTACTGGAAGCTGTGTCGTATTCTTACCTGTGCTTCATCCTACAGTATAATGTTTGTTTTTCTCTCGTTGGAAAAGAGCTTTGTGGTTTTACCCTGGCTAAGCGCCTTCTTCCTCAGTGGCTTTTGTAAAGCTGCAGTGAAGTAGTTTTTGCCTATGATTTATGTTCCTACCTACTCCTAAAAAAGATCTAAGATGGCTTGTTCCCCAAACAACTGTGCTAACCCTAGGTCTTTACTCTCTTCCAGGCCATCTGTTCCTCCTCACCATGAAGTCACAGCACTAAATTCGTGACAGTACAATCATTTCCATGGTAACAGGATGTGGTCTTCACCACTGAATCTTGATTTCACCCTGACCAAGATGGCTCTTCTCTTTCATGTTTAGTTTCTCTCCAAAGTTCTTACTTTTGATTCTAAAATCTTGGCTCAGCCTGGATATATGTTTTTGCATAATTTACATAAGAAGCATTTGTCCGGTAAATGATCAGATATGCAAGTCAAAAAATAATAATAAGTTGAGAAATATCACACAAAGTTACACACACACACACACACACACACATACACACACACACACTGTGATATATACACTTGCTTGAAAGTGAGATGATTAGCAAATGTCCTTCTGGTTTGTATAGAAGAAAAGGGAATAAGAAAAAGAGAAGAGAATACATTTAAAAGGCATGACATTTCTAAGCCGAAGAAATTTGCTTTGATGACTGATAAGCATTGGAAGGCAGCTGACTCAGCTCCGAGTCAATGGTTTTCTTACCTTGCTTAGCTCAAGTAAGACAGAAAAGAGTCTTTCTGTATGAGTTCCGACCCTCTGACCAGAGAAAGATAGGTGAGCAGCTTTATTCATACAAAGGACTAGTACCTTGATATTTTGTCCATTTGTTTTAATCTCACACAACTTTTTTTTCTCTCACACAACATTACACAATCTTTGGAGTAACTTCTTAGATAAAGGGCATGAAATTTTAAGAGAACTAATTATTGGAGTATCAGAAGAAAATCCCTGATTGGTACATTAATCTAGCGATTTTATAGGACAGACTATAACAGGAAAGGTCTATTATAACGAGGCTCATAACATACATATATTATATATATAACATATGTACATAACATAAATATAACATATATCTATAGCGTAAGATACATAATATATGAAACATAGCATATATAACACATATAGATAACGCTATATATTATATATGTATATAACAGACAAAAGTGATATATTTCTAGCCCAAAAAATCTGGTATTTGTTTTCAAAGTGTTTACAAACAGTGTCATGCTGAAATTGCTGCAGTTTGATGTTGCAGAATGCTTTTGACTTATCCGTGTATTGACATAGAGTAGTTATTTTAACTTTTGTACAGTATTTCATTGAATGAATATACCATAGTTTGTCTGTTCCCTCTTCATTCATTCATTCTTGGGGGCATTTCCAGCGTTTTATTAATACGAACAATATTGTAATGACCATCCTTTCCTACCCCTGTTCACCTCTGCTACTCCTTAAGTTACCTATGTCAGTAAACGGCGTCACCAGGTACCAGGCCTAGGTGCTTGGCCCGACTTCAAAGTCATCCTTGAACCTTTTCTCTCAGACCTCACACCGAGTTGTTCTATATCCTGAATCCAACCACTTCTCAACACTTTCAAACAAGTCCAAGCCACCAGCATCTCTTTCCTACTATTTCAGTGGCTTCTTACCCACTCTACGCTATTCAGTAATTCCACTTTACCTCACAGCCTGTCTTTCTTCCAATGTTTCTAGCTCATTTTTGCCTGAAAACATTTGTATTTTCCATATCATCTTGTCAGTAATGCACTTTTTTTTCTCAGAACTTAAAACATGACTCTTGCTTGCTCCCTCATTTCTCTAAGTCTCTCCTCAAACTCACCTTTTCAGGGAGGTTTTTCCTGTCTTTCCCACCGAAAAAAAAATAGCACCTCCAGCTGCCATCTCTTTACTTTGCTAAACTTTGCTCCAAGATATCTGTCACTCCCTGAACTGAGAACTAATATATTTACCCAAATATATTTGTCCAAGTATATAGATATACAGTATATGTTATAGTATATGTTATAGTATAGATATATAGTATATAGATATATATAGTATAGATATTAATATGTAGTAGAAAGTGTATATATATGTACACACATATATATATATATTACGTACATATACATATATATCCATAAATCTGTCTCAGTTTCATGAGAACAGTCTTGTTCACCTTTTATTCACATAGTCCTACTATGGTTCAGGTAGGAACTTGATAAATATTTATTCAATAAATGAATGTTTCTTTATGCATTTTTCAACATTTCTTCTGAATTATGTATCTAGAGATGGAGTTTCTGGATCATAGAATGTGTGCGTTTTCAACTGGACAAAGTATTTCCAAATTGCTCTCCTAATGGTTGTTTGTACCAGTTTGCACTTCCACCAGCATAGGTAAGATTTCTCACTTTCATATAGCTAACGGGCCAACACTTGGTATTACCAGATTTAGAATTTTTTCCCCAATCTGATGGATGCTTTAAATTTACATTTCTGGTTGCTAGGGAGGTTGAGTGTATGTTTGTAAACCTATTTTTCTATTAGGTCATCTTTCTCTTATTTATAAAAGTAATTTATATTACCTTAATATTAATCCTTCGTTTGATATAGGTTACAATTACCTTCTCCCAGACAGTAGCTTTCTTTCCTTTAAATATTGTTTATGGGATATTTTATGAAACAGAATTACTAAATTTGCAGGGTGCAAATGTATTATGTTTTTCCTTTATAATTTGTGCTTTTGATGTCACCTTTAAATAATCCTTTCTTCCCCTGTGATCATAAATGTGTGAACCTATCATTTCTTTAATAGTAATAAAGTTTTTATTTTGTTCCAGGCTTAGATCTTTAATTCATCTGGAGTTTAATTTATAGCAGTGGTTCTCAGACTGTAGTTTGGGAATAACTATAAGAGTCCCAACACTCTCGCAGGAGGTTTGCAAGGTGAAAACTATTTTTGTCATAATTCTAAGACATTATTTGCTTTTTTTCACTCTCATTCTTTCAGGAGCAGTGGAATTTTCCAGAGGCTACATAACCTGTGATGATGTCATCACTCTGACTAACTTACACGTAAACAGCAGAAATGCATTGCTCATAGTTCCGGAGGCCGTAAGGTCTCTTTTATGAGAACACTAATCTCATTCATGAAGGCTCCTCCCTCAGGGCCTACTCACCTCCCAAGGCCCCACCTTCTCATGTCATCACCTTTGAGGGTTAGGATTTCAACACGTGAATTTAGGGGGGACTCAAACATTCACACTATACAATACGGTACATATTAATAGCTATAACCTACATAAACAAAACTCTGTGGGAGCTCCAATTTTTAAGAGTGTAAAGGAGTCTGAGACCAAAAATGTGAAGAACTGCTGTCATAGACTGTGAGATAGCGATCTAATTTCATTTTTTCAATACAGAAAGTCAGTAGCCCCCAAATTCCCTAGGTTTGTAATGTTTCCTCTATCATATATCAAGGTCTCATACTCACTTGTGTCTGCTTTAGTGCTTTTTCATACTCCAACACTGTACTCTCTAATTACTACAGTCTGTAAGGAAGCTTTCTGTCTGGGAGGATAAATCACACTTCCTTGGTTCTTTAGAAGCGTCTTGGCTCTTCTTAGACCTTTTCTCTTTATAATTAACTTTAGAATTGGTGTGCCAAATTCCACACAAAAAATCCTGTTGGGATTTTGATTGAAATGGCATTTAATTGTGGAGAATCGTAATCCTTATGGCAATGATTTTCTGTTCTGTGAATTTAGAAGTATGTACTTTTTATTACAATCTTTTTTCTTTTCTTTATTTTTTGCCCTTTGGTATTTTAGCCATAAAGTTCTTGCACATTTTCGGTGGATTTATTCCTAGGCATACTCGTATTGTTATTTCTGTTGTGATTGTAAATGGGGTGCTCCCCGCCCCCATTACATACGGGTATAGATTTCCGATTACTTAGGTATATTAGCATTGCTACTGACTTTTCGCAATGATCATGATTTAGCAACATTGCTCAACACTTAGTCTCATTTTTTTTTCTTGAAGAGCCTCTTGGAGATTATAAAAACGATGTTGTCTGCAAATACTTTGTACTCTTCTTTGCTAATTCCTGAATACCTTTTTTCTCTAAGTACAAGGATTAGAACGTGCAACATATTTAATTGTAGAGGTTACAGCAGGCTCATCTTGCTCTTGACTTTAATGAGAATGCTTCTATAATCTCATAATTAAATGTAATATTTGTTAACGACTCTTTGTATACCCCTCATCACATTAATATTCTTTGTTAGCTAAAAGATTTTGTTTTTAATTATGGTTCTTGATTTTTTATTTGTATTCATAGAGATGAGCACACGGGTTTGCTCCTTAGTCTGATAATACAGTAGGTTATAGATAGATTTTAAACTGTAGTACCATTTTTATATTTGAGGTAAACTTTATTGGTGCTCGATGTATGATACTGTATACTGTGCTGAATTTGATTTCATAATTTATTTAGGATTTTCATATCAGAGGGCAAAAAATGAGATTCACCTATAATTTTCTTTGTGGCGTTCTTGTCTTATTTTGGTATCGAGATTACAGTAATCTCATAAAATAAGATGCCTTTACTCATTTTCTGTTGTCTGGAACAATTTATGTAAGATGGGATTGTCTGTTCCATTAATTTGGTAAAACTTACCTGTAATACCATCTGGCCTGGTTTCTTTGGCAAGGAGCGGGGTAAGGATAGGAAGGGGGGGCAGTATTGGAAGACATCTGACTACTGATCTATTTTTGTCAGCTTTATTAGAGGTATAATGGACAAAAATGTAAGATATTTAAAGTGTACATTGTAATGATTTGATATATATACACATTGTGAAGGGATTCCCCCATCTAGTTAATTAAAAAAGAATTATTGAATTGGGAGATTATACTAAGGAATTTATACATGATATAAAAGAGAGGACATATTGTGGCAGTTTTAAATTACGGCTCCAAATTCTTTGATAGTCCTCTCATTAAGAGGTAGGTCTGCATTCCCTAAACTGGGCAGGTTTGTGACTAAGTAAGGTAGAAGCAACACTATGTGATTTCTGAGGCTACATAATCAAAGTCCACGTAGCTTCAGCCTTGTTTGTGGAACCGTCACTATCGACGCCCTGAGATGCCATGTTGAGTAGGTAGGATTTCCTTGAAGCCACTGTGATGTGATGATATTCAAACCACATGGAGCAGTCACTGTAAGTACTCCCATCTACAGTTCCAGTGGTACCCAGCCTTTGTCGCTGTAGCCTAGACAGGTGAGAAAAAAAAAAAAAAAAAACTCTGGATATCATGTAGCACAGTCAACCTCTGCCTGAAGTACCCATCCAAATTCCTATGGCACAGAATCTATGAGTATAATAAAATGGTTATTGGTTTACATCACTAAGTTTTGGCGTGGTTTGTTACATAACGACACATAGACAGAACATCAGAAGGATGCATCTACTGGTTTCAGAAAAAGGGAATGTTATTTTTGTATCCTGGATCCTTTCCTGCTTAAGTCTCTCACCTCCTTCATAAGACAAACCCGCTCCTCGCTCTCTCATTTTATAAGCAAGCTTTCTGAAACCACTCAAGTATCTTTCATTACTATCGACCCACCGATGACTCCTGAATCTATAAACTCAAGCTCAGGTTTCTCTCAAGTGCTCCAGATCCATAAGATCTCTCAGCCTCAGACACTGCAGTTCAGCGTCCAAACAAATTCATTATCTCTACACTCATAAGTCTCCTTATTTTCCATTTTCATGCAGTTTCCGAAGCAGAAAGCTGGGGGTCTCCTTGATTTCTTCCTCTCCCTCCCTCATAGCCAATAAGTGACCAAGTCCTGTCATTATATTCCCATCTAAGGAATTTTTATAGCCAAGCATTTATTAAGTATCACTGGAGTCATCACAGTATAATGAATTCAAGATGAGGTTAAGGTAGTAGAATAAGAAAATTAAAATCACTGGATTCAACGTAAAAATAGTTTTGGTAAAGAAAATATGATTGATATTGTCCAATGGAACATCAAGTTTGAAAGAATAAGAACTTACAAGAGATTGTTAGACTTAGTTAGAAGGTTCCTGGTGATCTCAAGGTCACCTGAGGGGTAAAAGAGGACTTTCTTTAGAGTATATTATAATTTAACAACTGTCTGAATCACACTATTTTGTATTGTTTTGTTTTAAATGGTGTTTTCACTTTTACCAAAATGGGTTCAGAGTCGGGTGACATTACACTTTGTACCACAGCTCAAATTCAAATGATGTTTTTATTTTGGAGAATATTCGTCTTTAAAATGGCAATACAAAGTTTCTCATGGTATATACAAGCCTCCTTGAATTGGATCATTAAATGGAATCATCTCCAGTTGTCACCAATTGTAGGCAGCAAGAACCAGGATATCTCTTCAGAAGACAGAGATTGCTGAGTCTGGAAGTACATTTCAGAAGTCACCAAGTCCCTTTCTTGTTTTTAAGGCAGAATGGGAGCTAGTCTCTTCTCAATCTCTCTCACGGAAAGTAGACTCGAATAGATTATTGCACTACAGTGCGCTTTGCTTGTCCATCACTGTTTTCTTCCTTTAGACTTCACGGTGTTCCTTTTTCTTATTCTCTTTCCCTCCTCTTTCTTCCTTCTCAATTTAGTTGTCCTGCCTCTTTTTCTTTCTCACCCATAAGTGGAAAAAAAAAAATGTTGAGGTTCCTGACTAGTTACATTCCAGAGAAATGAGGAAATGCAGGTTGTTATATAACTGGGAGGGGTCAGGGGTGTGACCTCAAGTTGAAGGAAAAAGACAAGAGGATTATAAAGGTAAGAGAAGGCAAAAAGGTTAAATAAAGGTTTCATTTTAGACTTTTAGTACTTAAAATGATTCTTTCCTTAATCCCACTAGGGCATTCCATTTCTCAGGCTCTGATGGTTCCCAGTAGATCCAAAATTACCCGAGAGGGTCAGTAATGTATTCAAAGATGGTCAGTCTCATCACTGTTTGTTTGTACACAAGTACCAGTACCTGCTACTGCGTTAGACTGAGCCATAGGAATTGACTGTAAGATCTTTTTTTTCAGTCACCAGGATGTGAAAAGCTATTACATTTATCTTCAGTGTATCTCCTTTTCAATTTCCAATGTTACTTTCAGGCTCCTATAAAATGCAAACAGTTCAGGCCCTCTTTAAAAACCATGACAAACAATGAAACTCCTAATCACAATAGCAACAACAAGAAAATTTACTTTATTTTTTGGTTGATGGGACGTATTTGAAAAGATAATAAAAGCATTCATAAAGAGTTCACCTCACAGAAATAACTGCTGTTAATATTTTATTGTGCTGCTGACCATTTCCTATGCTTTTCTATTTCATAGTTACACTTGATGTATACAGTTTTATATCTTTCAGGCATGTTTTAGTCTAGAATACTTTTAGTCGTGGTTTTCCATCACTTTTCTGCCCAGCTGAACCCTATATATTCTTTTTTCTGCTAGGAAATAGAATTTGAAAAAGCAAACTCCACAAAGTTTCATTGTGAAGGCTTTGTAGATGACTGAGACACATACTAAGCAGATTATCTGATTGAATGCCTGCACTTGACCTCAAGGTGGAATGGTTCGAGAGACCTCCACCCCGGATTTATCATTCTATAATATAAGTGCCCTATTTACTTGATTCTCCTCTTAACTTTAAATTGAGGGCAAGAGTATACGTACCATTTGCACTCCGGTGACTAGTAGCATATGACCCAATACATAAAAAATTCTCAATATATTTCTGAAGAATGAATGGATGAAAGGATAAATAAACAACTAAATACTAAAATTCTAGAGGATCCATAACTCATTCAGCTTTCTGCTTAGTATCACGATACATCCAGATTAAGGTCGCCAGAAGTAAAGTATTGGTTTAGATCTAGACTTGTCTCGAATGAGCAGAGAAAGATAGGAATTGCTCATCGGTTGAATACCCCTTATAGACCCTAAACTCTTGACTCTACTTAAGATTTCTACTATGCTATAGTGCTTAAATTTAGCTGACCCACAAATATGTATGAAACATTAATTTCAATTTCTACAGCTAATAACCATCTAGGCCACGGCTGCCTACGTTTTTGGAAATGGCATTCTAATATTTGGCATGGACTATAGGCTTGGTCCCACTACATGGACATTGTAAAGAAGAACTAACACCATGCACGTCCTCTTGGACAAAGGATTGGATCACTTGGTGGAGGATAATGGAAAGCTTACAGTCAATGATTGAGACAGAGTGACTGAGATAGAGTGAACCAGAGAGCTAGTCCAGAGATCTCAGTTTGACGGGGGGTGGGGGGGTAGGGGGGGAAGCACAAGCAGCTGGTTTTGTTCCTTGTAAGCCTTTTTATCCCCTTCAGCTTCGACAGATCTCGGATCTCATCTCACTCAAACTGAAAACTGCTAATGAACTGAGACATCCTCTGTAAGTAGATGAAAGCGGTTTTCTCTCTTGGCAATTTACACTCAGTCAGGACACAACTGGTCATGTGGTTTTGAGGCAGTGTGCTGGGTACTGCTTTCTCTACAAATGCACTTCTGCAACATGTTGTGTTTGTCTTTTTTAAAAACAAGTCTAATCTGCGTTACTTAGAGTGTGAAGTTGAGTGTGTGAAGCTCTGATTCACTCTATATGCATAATAAGAGCAGCAGACAGCTGTGTCTACTAAGTACCATGCACTGCTGGGTATGTTACACACTTTATCGAATTGGACTTGGAGAACCTGCCTCCAGAAACGTAATTTAAACATCTCATTGACTTTGAAAGTGTATATGGCTCTGTCCTTAAGAAACTTACATTCAACTTAGTCAGTCCTACCCCACTACAGGAGTAAAACAGTAATAGTAAGAATGCCAGAATTTGTAAACACTTTTCTGGTGAGAAATATAAAGATCACTGAGCTTTCCATTCTATATTCTGATCCAATTTTCTTTCTGAATTTTTGAGTCTAATTTTTCTATCCTATATTTCAGGTAGGTGATAGCCTCTCTTCTCTCTTGCCATTTCCCCAGCAGTGTGTTTTTCTTTTACCACATAATAAAATAAAAACGTTAACTGCTTCCCCTATTCCCAAGTTAGAAAAATATGAAAGTTAAATAAAACTGATTTGGATACTGAAGACTTTTTTTTCTACACTGAAGTATGAGACTTTGCTGTGAGCTAATTGATGAGTTTTCCATAATCTTCTAAGTATGCTCTTTACTCATTGTCTAAGTAAATTTCATTTAATTAAAACTTTCATCTTGTTATATATAATAGCAGATTTCAATACCCCAGATGGGTTGCAGGTCCAGTAAAAATCATTTCTTACTGCTTAGGGATTACATCTATGTTCTACAGTAAGGTGGTCAGGAATTTAAAGCATTTATATGAGATTCATGGTCCAAATTTCTATTCAGTTTTTCCCCCGTAAGATTAATTGACTCAACATTTATTGAGCACGCCTTGTATCAGGCACCCTACTAGGGGAGTGGTAACACACTACTGAGTAAAATAGGCACAGTGTTTGCCCTTACAGAGCTTGCATACCATTAGAGGCAAAAGACATGGAACAAAGAATTGGAAATACGATAAATTCCATGAAGAAGGAGGTCAGGGTGCTACGGGAATGGGTAATAGGTGTAGCTAACCTAGCTTGATTAGGATTGGGGAGCAATCCTAAAGAAGTTCAAATTTTGCCTTGAATCATAAGAAAAGAGTGGTCTAGGCAGAAGTTGTATAGATAAGAGAACAGCTTGTGTGAAGACTGAATAGAAAAGAACACCGCCTATTCAAAGTAAGAGAAGGTCACCGTGGCTAGAGTGGTGATGCTAGGAAATGTTAGAGAAGTGGCAGGCAGGGACCAGATCACATGTCGTCCTAAGGATGGGGAACTGTATTCTAAGGGCAACGGAAAGCCAATGGAAACGTTGAGCTAGGAAGTAAAAAAATTTTAAAAAGCTTACTATGGTTAAAAATAAGAATACATTAATTTACATTTAATTTGTTCTGGAATGTTCTCTGACATGCCGTAGTCCAATGACCTTAACAAATTTTATAAATATGGGACAAACTATCTAGATTTCTAAAATGTAGAATTTTTCTAAGAATGGAAAAGGCCCTCGCATATTTAAGCAAAGCAGAATAGTACTTGGGTACATATCCTTACTGTGCCTGGAAGTGACGAACGTATGGCCTAAATTGTTTTGCTTTTCATCTATGTCATATTTGACCTTGAATCGCAAGTGGAGGTGGTAAAACAATAAAGGCAGGGAAAGGAGGAAGGTGTGCTGTATGTATGTGTGTGTGTACACATGTGGTTTCCCATGGTTTTGAGGAAGAGTAGATTGACGACAATGAATGTCAGTATCACATCCTCTGTGCTCAAAAATAATAGTTTACCCTCCAGAAATCAGGAAACTGAAGACTACAAAATATTAAAAGAGTTTTTCTCTTTTAGTTGACTGTTTTAAGAAAAAAAAAAAAGGTAGCTTCTGGGTAATACAACAAATTTCGAAATGAAATATATTAATTTTAGGGACGCCCAAGGTGGCTTTGGTAGTACTCTGTTTGGCAAAGTAGAGAGATCCATGAACACTAAGGCCCTTGGACAATAGGAGTATAAGAGATTCAGGTTTTAATTTTCTTTTTTAATACTCCTCCATCTTCCCCTTTAAATACTCTTCTTGTCTTCTCTAGATGGTCTGTGTCCATTAAACTAACAGATAAGATTTTAAGGTGTTTCTTTCCCAGAGGTATTTTCTTACAGGGAGTTGGGAGAAATTCTTGAAGATAGTGTGGTTTCCCTTGGTAAATATTAGGAGAATCACAGAAGGACAGAGAGCTCTGACTAGCATTCTCCAATCTCACAGCCACTCAAGCCAGAAGTTTCTGTTCTTGGATCTTAGACTGCAATGCTTCCTGGCTGTTCTGCAGGCCTGGTGACTCCCTCTCAGGAGCGAATGAATAAATGTACATTTGGCAAACTGTTTGAGAAAGCCTGCTGACCTTTGGTCTAAGAAATCATGAGCTACAGAAAACCTGAGTTTAGATGTCAGTTTGTATCTGACTCACTATTTGAAGAGAATGAATCACTCATTTGATTGAATCACCGAGCTTCACGATCTGAGGTGTGGTACTGAAGAGAGCACAGGGCAGCTGCATACACATCGTGTATTTGAGTACTGCAATTGATAATTGATTCTTCTCATCAAAATAGAAACACATTTATGAAGTGCCTAATTATATACATGATTTCAAAAAATTTAGAATATGTAGGCTAAATATTAAAATAAATTAGTACTTGTTAAGGTTTCATGGAACAGGTGAGATGTCTATTATTATAAAGAGGGAGGAGGCTTGCTATGTATTCATTGTCAGGTCATCAAAGCTCGGGGTAAATTTGGTAGGAATGTTAAGTAGCTTCTCAGAAAGTATCTCTGTTTACTTGTGCACAAATATGGTTATATTAGGCTGTTTTCAGTGAGAAAAAGTGGTTGTTTTTTTAAAAGTTTCAACTCTCTAGAATCTGACTCGCAATGTCCTAATACTGTACTCTTTTCTGTAATCAGAGTCAAGGATAAATAAATCTATCTTCTAGCACTGAATGAGAATAGATTCGCGTGTGTAGCCGGACCTATGAGTATCCTAGACAAAGACTACATAAACCATTATTTCAAAAGAGAATTTCATGCTATAGTAATTCTAAATGATTCATTTTAGCGTGATATATGAGAGAGCAAGAGGGTAAAAAGAAAATTAACGTTTCTCAAGTGCCAGTGTGGTATGTCAGACACTCATATACTCAGTCACATATGTCACCATTAAAGTTCACAGGAAGCCCTATAATAGGTAATGTTTCCACTTTGGTCAAGGAAGCAACTGAAGTTCAGAGACTGAGACAGGGCTGAGCTGGAATGCATACTCAGACGGGCTAGCTTATGATCTTTCCATAAAAATCACTTACGCGCAAACTGAAAAACTTAAAATCAGGCAGGATTAAACAAAATGAGACAGCTTCTCTTTAATTTCTTTTGGTTTAGATGTAATCTCTAGCTTCAGGAGGAAAAATAAATAAATACATCGCAGAAAGATGCTTGTATTCTATAAGTCTGTTGATGGCGTGGCAATAGAAAGAGAAGATTGGAAAAATGTAGATTAAGCACTATGTAAGTTCTGGGTCAATTTTTCTGAGTCCTACTGATTTTTGAAAGTTATTTTCAAGATGGACATCAATGTCTTATAAGCTGTAAAACGTAAATGTTACTATTTTATCTAGTTGGTGCTTGACATTGTAAAACCATCGAAGAATCTTATAAAATTCTTAGGAAAGCTGCTATAAAATACAAAGATTATATTTCTGACCCTCATCTGTAAGCCTAACGTACTTTGTTCTTACCTTAATTACTACACTTATATTTCATCCTAATCACTTCTCTACTCTCTGGTATCTCTACCAGAAGGTGGGTTCCTCCAAGACAGGGACCAAGTCTCTTTCACCTTAGTATCCATCGTAACCCGGGCAATGTCTGAAATGTAGTCAGCGCTCAGTAAATGTTTATTGAATAAACAACACAGCAAATGGATTCAACTTTTTGATCCTAGTTTCCTTATTTCCGAAATGAGAAGACACATTTTTTTCATTAGATTGCTTATCAGGAGTGTCATGATATGCGCTCACATACTGTTTCCTGGAGATATGAGCCACAGACATGAAAGGCGTTATTATGATGCGTACCGAGGGGGTAAGTATTTTACATAAGATTTTTATTCTGGCTAAAATCTCTTTAGAAATCTAGCAAATACATTTCAGGAAAGAAATGTAGGGTGTTTTAGGTCATGTGCAGTAGTAATCTCCTTCTCTGGGCTCTCAGGGTTGAACAACCAGGGATGAGAACAATCTCTCACTAGGTGGCTCTCTTTCCCCCAGTGGGCGGCCCGACGGTGCAAGGAGGGGATGTTGGAGGCTTGGTACAGTTGCAGTCACCGTCACACTGCATCACAGTAGGCGCTGGCAGCAGGACGGGCAAAGTTCAATTTCTATTTCGTCAATGACAATCTGTCTTTGGGATGCATTTCAAAATGTGCTTTCATTTCTTCTAGGCTTACACATTATGTTCCAAATAGACATTGGTTCATTCTTTTAATAGGGGCGGTCTCGGGGAAGGATCTCGAAAGCGCCTCTTTACCTACGTAGCACAGAACACAGCAGGAATCAAGTACCCAAACTGACTCAAACAAAAATAGCCCATTAAAACCCTCACTTTAAATATCCAAAGAGGGCTACATTTCTGGAGGGTTTTATATTGTTACACATCCTAAAGTACTTTGGGAATCGCTGCTTAAACGACTCAGTACGAATCGAAAATATAATTTATGAAAAGTGAAATAATTCCTTTCAAATCATTAGGATGACTTCCCCATCTACTTCTCACACAACTCCACGTTATTAATTAACTCCATTCTTTATTTCTGCCTTTTAGCCCCAAACCTGACACAAAATACACATAGTAGACATTCAAAGAGTAGCTTTCATGAAAATCTTTCTTAGATGCTTTTCATCGGAACTTCGCGCCAGTACCTAGGTTTTTCTTAAGCCCACTTTACCCAACGCTTTCCTCTGCAACCCAAAATACAAAGAGTGACAAGTTCTAAACCACTGCAGACCCATCAGAGAAGGAAGAAGTTTGCAGAGGAGGGAGGAACTCGGTTTGCTTTTGATAACCAAGTGGGACCCCCATGGGGGGGGTGTGCCTCTGAGATGGCAATCGTGAGCGTGTCGCCACCTTCTCGGCGCTAAATGCTGTACACCCATGTTAGCCTTCTAGGATGTGTTCCCACGCTCACTCTGGCCTCCTTGCGGCAGGAGGTGGCTCTGGAAGGCCGGCCGGGTTCACTCCGAGGAGGCTCGTTCGCTGCGGGTGGATGTGGGGTGGGGTTTGGGGGATTTCTATAAGGGGTCCACCCGCTGGGTAAAATCGATGTCCCAGTCGGCAGGAGAGGGATCGCGGCTGTCGTGTGCCGTTCTCCTCCCTCAGGGACCCCGTCCTGGCGGGATCCCGCCTCTCAGAGCCCGAGGCAGTTGTGGGGAAACCCCTCGCCCGCCTCGCAGCCCAGCGCCTCCGCCTCGCCCGCCAGCCTTCAGGCCCCGCATCTTCTTCGCAGGCCCGGCCCTCTCCACGCCCGGCAATAGGAGGAAACTATGGAGGTGGTTCCCGCCCTCAGGCTGGTGGAAAAGCCCACGGTGAATGCCTCGGGGTCTCCCCCAACGCTGCGGGAAGGGGAAAGGGAGGAGGAAGTGAACTTCACCGCCAGGGAGAACTACCCCGGATTCCCAACCTGGGGGAGGCCTTTAGATGTAGGGGAAGCCAGGGGGGAATCCTGGGCACCTTCCTGGGAATCCATTCGCAGAGGGAGGGTCACCCGCTCGGCGCACATTGGTTACTATGACGATACAACTACAGCCTCCAGTTGCCATAGCAGCTGCTTATCCAATCCGATTGGTTTCCTTTCTCCTCCTCCCTGGGCTCCATCTCATCCCCTCCAAGTCTCCCAGCGTGCAGAGGGAGGGACCGCAGAAAGGAGGGGGGGTCCTTAGCGTCACTGTAGGGCGCGAGGGAAGACAAGAGTCGAGGGAATAGAGGGCGGAACTGTAGGAGGAAGGGTCGGCGTTTCCGGTAGGGAAGAGTGGAGGAGTGGAAAAGGGGGAAAGTTGGATGGAGTGGAAAGACGGGGGAAGACTTTGAATGTAACTACCGGTAAATTTGGGCTCGATGTTCCCAGTGAGGCTGGGGTTGCCCCCTCGCGCGGGAAGAGAGGGGTGGATTGGCAGGAAGCCGCCAAGCGCCTTCAGCGGGCTGCTCAGCAGCCGCACAGACGCTGCACAGCTATCTGATCCCAAGAGGGAGCGCTACCGAGAGGCGGAAACCAACCAGAGGGACCGGCGCCGCTGAAATATCGCGAGAGGCAGCCCACTTCCTTCCTCTGCTTCTCCCTCCTCTTCCCCCCGCCCCTTCCCTTTCCCCTCCTCCTCCCTCCTCCCGGGTCGGAGTGTCCCTGCGCCCCACGGACCTGAGCAGCAGTCGGAGCAGCTTTCCCCGCTCCCTCCCCCTTGCCTCACTCACCCTCACCCCCCCCGCCGAGCGAGGAGGAGTCGGAGGAGAGGAAGATGGCGGCGGCCGCCAGCACCCGCGGTACCGCGGGGCCGCTCCGAGGAGCCTGAGAAACCCACAGAGGCTTCGCGGGAAGACGCGGCGGCGGAGGATGAGCCTGCAGAGCGCGCAGTATCTCCGGTGAGTGCCGAGGCCGGCCCCGTACGTAGGGGGAGCGGGCCTAGGGTTGGGGCTTGGAGAAACAGACACAGAGGTGGTATATCCGGGGTGGCGGGGGAGTTGCTGTGTCCTTTCCTTCCCCGGCAGGGAGGCGGGGGCTGCGAGGAGATCCGCGGGAGGCGGCGGGGCGGGCGTATACAGGGATGCCGAGCCTCCGCGGGCCGGGCTGAGTTCCAGCGGAGCCGGCTGGTCTCGGTACCGGGAAGGAGGTTAGGGAAGCGTGAGAATGTGCGCGCGCGCGCCGGGGGTCGCGGGCTCGCTGGCGAGGGGTGGGGGAAGGTGCCGGGGATGCGGCGGCGACCCCGGGTGGAGGTGGGTGTGGAGGAGGCCGATCCCCGGTGGCGGGGGAAACGTGGTGTGGTGTGCGATTGGCTGGAGCTGTGCATGAGCAGAAACCGTGGAAGTCTGCACACCTGGGGTCGGTGGGGGGTTGGGGAGGAAGAGCCCGCGGGAAACTGGAGTTTGCTCTTCATTCTTGGTGGGAAGTAATGAGGAATCATGTCATTTGTAGTTAGTTGGCGGGGTGGGGGTGCGGGCATCAAGAGGGGGAAATGGATGAGGAAGTGAGGAAGGAGGGACGTCCAATGGATGGGGTTGGGTTCACCAGAAGAACCTGGGTTGGAATCAGTGTAGTCGCGAGGTACCATTCATTAAGAGTGATGTTAAGGAACTTGTATGTGGAAGGTAGAGTGACGCGTGGGGACAGTGTGCGAGTATGAGCTGTGTGTGGGGTAGGGGGTGGGGGGACGATCCAGACACTTTGGAAGCAAGTGCATGATGGCGAGAGCATATTGAATGGAAAGTCACCAGCTATTGTGCAGCCAGGACGGTTCCGCAGAAGCTGAGTTAAGACCTTGAAGGTAGAGAGGTAAACGAGGGTCAAAATCTTGATGGCAGGTTGTTAGAGTCTGAGGTTAATTGGGGAGTTGCCACTTCTTAGAAAAGGGGAAGGCAGACCTTGAAATGGATCCTTTTGGTCTTTCAGGAGCAGAACTAACAAGGCAGGCTTATGGGACGATGTTTTAAAAAGTGGTTTCATACCTTGTGGAGGAGGAAATTGGATGGGGTAGAAATCTGAAAAGAACAGAAAAGTCACTTTAGCTGTTTAGTGAAGTGAAAATGTTGATGTGTGAGTGGATCCCTATATGTACATCGCAAGAGAAGGTAGATAGTGACACATGAGGGTGGCTATTCTACTTTTGAAAGTAGTAATAGTTTTAAGCAGAGTGGAGAAGAGAGAATGAGGAAATCTTTGAGGTAATGGTTGAATGCCTGAGCTTAACAGACACAGGATCCACACAACATGTGAGCCCAATGACTATGGGTTAGTTGGAACGCTGTCTGTATATATCAAGGTCCTTTTTTTCTCCTCTTGCCTGTTTATTGTTTAATGTATCGGATAAACAATAAATACACCTGTGTCAAAGATGTATGGTAGATGGTGTAGAGGGAGGATATGGAAACCATCAGGATAGTCCTTAATTTTCAGGAATTTGCAGTTTAGTATACATTAGGCAAGGAAATAACTACAGCACAGAGGAAAAATGGTAAGTATCATAAATGATGCCAAGTGTTATAAGAGTCCAAAGGCAAGAGATTATCCGAGTGATTGGGGGGAAGCAGGAAAAGCTTCGTTTGTTCATTTGCTCATTCATACACTGCTCGTCAGTCATTTTGTTGATCACCTATAGGACAGGCATTGTACCAACTGCTGAGAATAGAAAGATAAGAACTCCACCCTCCTCTGACAGAGTTTACAGTTTGTTAGGCTGCAAGGAGAAAATAACACTTACAATGGACCTGAAAAATAAACAACATTCTGACAAGTGTGGATTGAGAAAAGGGGGTTCCAAATGGAAGGAAACCTAGCAGAGATACGTAGGACACGGATGTTGGGGGCGAGGGGAGGTGTTTAGTTCATTTACACAAGAATATAGGGTGATGCAGCTAGAAAAACGTATAGAGTTTTGTAGGTTATTAAGTTTGATCCCTTCTTTTTACAGATGAGGAAATATACCCCAAGGAAGTTAAAATTGTTGAGGATCGTATAGCTGGAAGCTCTGTAACTCAAATGGAGGTCTTCTAATTCCATATCAGCTATACTGTGCGACATGTCTGGGTTCATCCATTTTTTTCCACAAATATGTGTTGAGAGCTTACGATAATTCTAGGCACTGAGAATATCGTGGAGAACAAAATGAACAGAATAATATGTTTATCAGGTGGTGACAAGTACTAGGAAGAAAATAAAGCAAGCAAGGCAGGGATATGCTGTTGTATAGTCAGGGTGATCACGGAAAGAATACTCCATAAAGTACCCATATTTGAGAGGGTCTTGAATATCATGATCTGTAATTTATAGTTACAACGGGTGGAGCGTAGACAATCTGAGATTTGTTTAGAAGGGAATTCACGTGTTCCTAGCTATGTATTAGGAAGAGGAACCTGTGTACTGTAATGGGCAGTGAAGGCCCCAAATAAGGTGATGCCCGTGGGACTAGAAAAGTGTGATGAGAAGCAGACAGAGAGAGTAGTGATCATTTTAATGGGAAGATCAGTCGGCTTTGAGAGGCTTCTGTGTTAACATATATTACATTTTGTAATTCACCATGGTCAGGAAAACTTACCATTAAGTTGGGGAATTAATGGTAGACAGCTGGAGATGAATTTAGTTCTTAGCAGAAGGGAGAAAAGAGTAAGAATGAACACAATGTTTGAATAACCTATATTTTCCAACTGAAGTTGAACAGGTAAACTTGATCAGGGACAGGACTTGAAGTCCCTTAAGAGATTCCTGGGAGCCAGTCCTTTCTCAATCTTGCGCATCTGTCCTAAGTAAATAAAACAAGCCTTCCGGCTAATAGTAGTCTGGGACAAGCCTTCCTGGTAAAGAGAGGCTTATACTAGCCTGAATTTCCCCCCTTTTTCAAAGGTAATCATTCTATTTAAAGTCTGCTGTGGGAGACCAGAGTGTCTTTAGGTAAGCATTATGTTCACTGTCTTTGAAAATGGAGCTGTTGGTTTTTATAGACAACTCGATAAGGATGCTGGGTATTGCTGAATGAGTGTGGTTGGAGCTATCGCAGTTATTTTTTGTGACCTTGATTTTAGGAAGAGTTATTTTGCCTACCTTTCCCAGTGGTGTAAGACCATGACTGGGCAGTTTTTAAACTGCATGGCTACAGATCTTCCCTCACATAGATGCAAATTAGTTTTGTCTCAGCTGAATTAATGTCCTAGAGTAAGTGAGCTGGGGTATCTGGTATTGAAATGGTGGGGTGGTGGCAAACCAGGGAGCAAGATGGCAGTTTCAAAAGAGTAAGAAATGATGATAAGAGGTAAGAAGCATCAGTAAGATGAAGAAGGAATTCAACATCAAGTGGACTGAATTTGTCTTGAGTTGCAGAAATAGAGCAGAGATGAAAGAAAAAAAACACCTAATCTCTATATGGGAAAGAAGGTGTTGGTAACCTAGGCAAGAACGGATGATGAAACTTTTTTGTTAGAAGGGAAGTGTCATTTTTTTTGAAATAACAGACTGACAAGACTCCTATCCACATGAATAAGTTGAGAATACTTTCTTACATTTTATAAAAATAAATGGTTTTAAATATGAGGGTTCTAGACTGACAATGGAAATTTATTACCCAATTTGAAAAAAAAAAAAAAACCCACAGTATTTTCTCTTGATTTATGACAACATGGAAAGATTTTAAAAGACTTTTTTAACACCCTTGTGAGAAAAATAAAAAGGTATATTGAATATAGTTCTTTTGATAAGGGAGGGAGAAGGGTGAGGCTAGGCCACGGGTGAGGTATAATATCATGCTTTAATAGAATTGCATTTGAAAGAATAGAAATATGGAAATTAACATCACAGTTGGAAAAGCAGAGGTGGGGAAGATGTTGAAGTACCAGACAGGGAGGCATCCTTGAAGTTGTTTTGGAAGATGAGAAAGTAGAAAAATCATAGCCATGGGGGGGGGATACCAGACAGGTCAAATCCTGTTGTTCAAGGTGGCACAGGTGCCACTGAATGACATCTGCTGTTCATATTCTGTACTCCCTCCAACTTTCCTCCTCCTTCCTTTACTAGTCTCCTCTTTTTGTCTTTAATTTCTTCCTGTGCTGTAGGTTTTTCAGTGAGATCCACTTGAAGTTGATCCCTGGTATTAGTGCTCTTTACAGGCAAGGCCTGCAAATTGTTCATTTTGTTAGAGCTTTTTTTGCAGGATACCCTGTTTCCCCGAAAAAAGACCCAGCCGGACAATCAGCTCTAATGAGTCTTTTGGAGCAAAAATTAATATAAGACCCGGTCTTACATTATATAAGACCGGGTCTTACAGTAAAATAAGACCGGGTATTATATTATATTATATTATATTATATTATATTATATTATATTATACCCAGTCATATGGTACAGTAAAATAAGACCGGGTGTCTTTTATTAATTTTTGCTCCAAAAGACGCATTAGAACCGATAGTCTGGCTGGGTCTTATTTTTGGGGAAACACGGTACCTCTTAGTGAAGAGGCTGCATTCCAGTGGCACACTTCTTTGTCAAAAACTTTGTTACTGGAGGTAAAAATAATATAATAGCCATAAAGATTATTTTCTGAGACAGAGGAAAAATGATTGTCATTTAAATACTAATTAAAATATCCAAATATCCAATAAGCTAAAATGTATCACTGTAAACCTTGGGACAGAGGGAGGTAAAGGGAGGGAGGAGAGGAGGCAGGACCAAGTAGCAAGCAGAGCCTTGTCGTAGCCCAGGGAGAGGAGCAGGGATGTTTGCGGGAGCATTTGCGAGGAATTTGTATACTAACTAGGTGGGCTCCAGGTTCTGCCCGGTAATGTTGGCCTGGGTACTCACTATCTCTGGACGCTTCCAGAAATTCGATAGCACATCCTGATATTAATTTACATGGTCAGAAGTCTTCTCCCTGACCCATTTGCTGCCACCCCTTCCCCCAACATACAGGACTTAAAATAGCTTCGGTCCCAGAAAATCGGCCAAACCTGGCTGATATACCAAACATGGTAAAATTGTTTGGAAAAAAAAAGGCACTCTTTTGAGGCTTATAAGTCTATTTTTTGTTATAATGGTGTTAATAGCATTTTACCTGTTTGGATATTGACTGGCTGAATTATTTTGGCAGTTAATTTCTGCTTCCCTTGTGGTTTCAGTTGGATTCAAAACGTGTACTTCCTGTCCTGCCCTGTTTCATTGCTTTCTAACAGCTGTTATATTCTACCTTCATGGTACATGAAGCAGTTGCTGAGTTTTTGTACAGTTTTCCTTTTTAAGGTATGTTGTGTAGTAAGCAGTAGACACAGTAGAGCAAGTTTTGCATGAAGCAATTTTGGGGTAGAGGGTGGTTCGGACTTTTAAAAAGTTTGTTTTGTAGTGGAGAAATATTATTTGCCTCCAACTATTATCTCCAACCCTGGCTAGCCTTTCCTATTTTTGTTATTGGTGGCATGAATGCGTACCTGAAAGTTAGGTGGGTTAGTTTAACTGATGGATCTTGTTCAGAGAGTAAATTATTAAGCAGATGTCTTTCAGATAGTGAATTGTTCATCTGTATGTGGGTATTTGGGCAGATGGTCACCACACATTGCCATTTAAGTTTTGTAATCAAGCTATGTTTTAGTTTAGTTGCTGAATTGTTACAGATAGACTTATCAGTGGTCTAGGAGATTGTAACTAAGAAGGGTTAATCCGCAGTTACAGAAAAATACAGGGATGGAGTTTTGGCAAACATGTCATATGGTAAGTGAGAGCTTGTAACCAACTCCTTTCTTGTTAGCATGTAAGTGGAGCTGCTTAGGAAGGTGCTTTTCACCCTCCCTGAGACCCAATTTTTACTCCGTGGGAGGAGATGACTACGTAATTGTTTAAGAAAACTTGAGGAGTCTTAGGTGGGCCACGTAGAGATTGTGTTCTTTTATTGTTTTTCCTTCTCTGCTTCATTTAGAACAGTGTTTATTAACCTTGGCACATACTTATACTTTGGCCAGACAGTATTTTGCTGTGGGGAGCTGTCCTGTGCGTTGCAGGAGGTGTAGCAGCATCTCTGGCCTCTAGCCACTAGATGCCAGTATCATTCTCCCCCACTTGTGACAACCAGAAATGTTTCCACACATGCCAAAGGTCCCCTGTGGGTACACATTCACTCCGGGTTGTGAACCACTGATTTAGAAAATATACATAGGACGATACCTACGCATAGCATAGATTCATTTTCTCCTTTTCTCCTTTAAGCCATAACTTCTTATTCTTATAGTAATAGGCTAGTTACCATGTTTAGACTTTACCCATAAAAATGCATACATGTTTAAATGTCTTTTTCTTAATCTGTGTTTTGTTTTACTGGCAATTATTGAGTACTTACTATAGGCAGAGTGCACTGTGGGGGTTTTGCCTGTGGAAAACTCAAAGATACTGGAGAAAGCCATGTAAGTGGCCAATAGCAAATGAACTATATTAGGAGACGCAGAAGTACTGTGTAAGTACAGAGACAAATAGAGGTGGAGGTGGGTAAGGAAGGTATGTACCTTGGAGGAGATGAGATTTGATTTGGGTTCTGAAAGATGGATGGGACTTCTAAAAGTGGATATTGGGCAAATTGACGTTTCAGGCAGGAAGAACGTCTCACGGCTCCTTTATTCCAAACATGTTTTTAAAGTTTCATTCACTTCGCTTCATACATTCAGGCCAGCCTTTCTAAGTTTTTCTTGCACAAGCTGGGTTATGGACAGAGAAGTAGAGATGTGGAAGCGATAGTTCTGAAGACGTGGTGGCTGGTATCGGTGTTGAAAAGGGAAAAGCATGGTGAGATGGGTCCTGCAGTTTTCCTGCCTTCCCCTGTGCTCTTGGTGATAGATAGACCATTCCTCCAGACCCTACTTCAGCTGTGCTGTCTCTCTCCTTTACTAATCTTCTTTTGAGGACTAACCTCAGTTTTCTCTGAAAAAAATTCTGATTTTATAAAGATAAAATAATACAGAAGCAAAGGCAGCTGAATGCGTGGTGTAGAGCTCGGTGTGAGGCACACTGCCTGCCTCCAGCTGGCTCACGGCATTACGCTTACTAGAAAACTCTGTTACCTGGGCAGGCTGCTTCAGCTGTCTGTCCCTCAGTTACCACATCTGAAAAGTACGCCTAACAGTAGTATCTACCCCATAGAGGTGAAGGTCAAGTGCGTTAACCGTGTGCAGTGCTGGGGATGGTTCTGGCACAAAGTACACGCTTTGTCAGTTTCAGCTCTGTACACTGTCTGGAAGTGAGTGCTGGGCAAGGGCTGTTCTGGTCATTCTGCACCTCTGCCTTCTGCACGTTCCTAATTGTGGGAATCTTTCTGTCATAGCAAACCCCACACTCTTCACAGGAAACTCGTAATCCTTACTCTTCTCGCCCAGTCCTCCTGTTTTCTCATTTTCCTCATTGGTGCTGCCACTCCTCCCACGCAGGTTTGAAACCTGGTACGTAGTCATCTTTGAGTTCTCCCAGTTTTCCTCACCCTCTTGCACACATACACCATTGTGGATGTTGCCTTCCGATTGTGTCCTCTTGGTCACTTCTAGCACGGTCAGCTTTATATCCATACTGTTGAAAGAGTCTTCTTTGCCTGCTGTTCTCACAAGTAGCAAGAAGAAAGCATTGATTGGGTTTTCACTCGTAAACACTGTCCACCGCTTTCTGTTTTTGAATTGACATCACCTCTGGGTCTTGATTTCTTTAAAATGGAACATTGATCTCATAAAATTGCTGTCAGTGTTAAAATGACGAAGGATTACACATGTTTAACAAATTCTGGTTCTCCTTCAAACTCCCCACCACCTGTCCCCCTGCCAATTTTGTGCAGTGCTTCTGTATTAATATTCCTGAAAAGCTTTGGTGTGTGGCTTTACCTTCCTGTAAACTCCTCAGCCTGGCCTGCGTGGCCTTCCATAAAATGACCCCCATCTATCTCTGCCACATGGTATCTCTTTACCTTTTGATAGGAACCAACTGTCTGCCCCTCCCCCCAATCTCTTCATTGCCTTCTGAACACGGTTTACCCATTCCTGCTTCATTCTCACTTCCCAGGCCATTTCCCCCGTACGAAGTACCGTCCTCCACTATCTTAAGCTTCACCTTCTCTGTGAAGACTTCTTGTCCACCCCAGAGATTTCTCCTTCCTTTGAACTTTGTCGCATTTCCTGTCCTTCGTCATTCAGTGCTTACACTTTCTTCAATTTGTAATGATCTCTTTGATAGAAGTGAATTATCTGTGCAGCTAGATGGAGGATGATTGAGACCATGTCTCAGCATTTTTAAAATGCACAATGTACATAATAGGTGTTGAATAAAATTCTCATGCTTGTTTTTGCCAAACCTTTATGGAATACTTACAAATGCTAGTGCTAGGCTCTGAGAATAGAAACACAAAGGAACTGATTTTTGTTTCTTAGAATAGTGGTCTCCTGGGAGAAATGGGGGTCACACATGTATTTCAATGTAATGTGGTAAATACTATGGCAGATGTTTTCATTTCATTTCAGGGATGCCGTGAGTATACTGAGGAAAGGGGAACTTTCACTGTCCGGGGTGTTCAGAGAATGCTTCTGGGGTTGAGCCCCTGAGCTCAGTTTTAAAGCATGAGTAGGATTAGACAGGTGAGAAAGGAGATGGTAGCAGGGAAAACGAGATGAGCCAATGCGTGCGGCGGTGTTTTGAGGAACGCGGAAAGGTTTGGTATTAGGAATGAGGATCTGGTTGAAGTAATCGTCACGATCAGGTCAAACTGACGGTCACGTTATGTCATAAATTAAAGAGATTTAGATGAGTCACTGTCTCATTCTGTGTTTCCTTTGGGGGTCTAAGGTTTTCTTTCTAGAAACCTGATCGTTAATCTTACGGGAGCAATTTATGTTTGAACGGCTGATGTTGCTTGTACACGTTCTTACTGGGGTGGGCGGCAAAAGAGAAAGGTATTTATGTAATGCCTACAGTACTTCCTTGGAGGTGCATAAAGATTTAAATTTCCTTTCCTTTGAAAGTAGCTTCATCTTAGGCAAAACTTAGTTATTTGGAACATTATTAAATTGTTATGTAGCAGACAAGAGTTTTAGTGAACACATGTAATTCTGAAAGTATCTTTGAGTTCATAGGACTTATTTTATAGAATCGTCACCTGTTGAGATCAGACATGGAGTGAAGGTGGAGGTGAGGGAAGGACTTCTGTAGCATTGGGGGTGGAAATCAGGACATCAGTGAAGACTCTTGGGATTTAGCTTTTTCAAGTCTCAAAGAAAAAAAATGTTGCAGACCATTTTTGATTAACATTTTGTTTTTACAGTTCTTGATGGCATTTTTCCTTCTGTAGTGTCTGTCTTAAGTGACAAGCATGATTCTAAAATCTATTATATTTAAAGAACTGCTGTGTTGATGCATTGATAGCCTCAGTCTGTTTTCTAAAACTCCATTGGTTCACCAACCACAAAAGTTGATATTTTTGAAGTCCTAGTATTTCATTGCTATGTTAGTTGGAATACAGTATATTAGAATGTGTTTCACTCATACTGCCTCTTAGAAAGGTCATGAATTAGTTTTTTATGGGATGACAACTGAACCAAATATTCTTGAGATACTATGCTGTGATGAGATATCAGTAGTAAGATAATCAGAGTAAAATGCAATTGGAAGGTGGTATTCAGAAAAGAAATGAGTTAAAGTTATGCTTACTTGAAAATTTTTTTTAATGCTGGTGGAAAAAGATAAAAAACATACTGTTAAGAGAACCACTACAGACAGGGTGAAATTGAATATAAAAAAGTACCTTGGGGCATCTGCAAACTTTTTCACTTGTGTGTGTACACGCCCATGTGCACACACACAGTTTGTGTAAGATATTTTAAAGTTAATTTTTTGTGTTTTAATATTAAATTCTGTAAAATACATATTTCTCAAATTCTTAGTTTAAATGACCAAAATAATCATATCATTTGTTTGTCTGAACTAATTATTTGTTTTGCTTTGTTTCGTTTTTAATGAAAAAAGTCAGAACATTTAAAAAACGCCACTCAGATGTTAAGGCATATTGGTCATAAATTCTGGTTTATGAAAGGAGAGGAAAAGAAGATGTTAGCGCATTAATTACTTTCTAACTTTAAAACGTTGTTAATTCGGTTGTCTGTAAACTAACACAGGGGTCTTCTTAGCATCCTGAGAAAGCGACATGTAATGAGCTGAATGAGCAAGGCCTTTGAGTGAAAATTTTCCTAGTTTGTATTTAGGTTGTCCTGAGTTCAGCTCCAAGCGCTGCTATGTATAGCAAGCAGTGTGACCTTGAACCTCCTAGCCTTAGTTTTCTGCTCTGGATTTTCCTGTCTGTAAAATGACAATGATAGAATTATTGTGAGAATGACATGAGAAGACGTACAAGTACATGTACAACCCAACATAGCTCCAGGTGGGTAAAGAGCCTCATTTATACACAGTGTTCGTTTTCTGCATTTCTGCATGTGATTAATATTTACCTGCAGACTTGCTAATGTGGGCTGTAAGTTGGGTGGGAGCAATTTAAACAGCTAGACGGTAGTGCAGGGGTCTTTAACATGAAGTGGTCGGCTTTATTCCTCAGGGTACCATTTCACATTTCACTAGTGCTGTATACTTCCCAGAAGCTCTGACATAGTTGTCTTCTTAAGCTCTTGTGTACAGACCTTGTATAACTGGATTGGCTTTTTGTAGGAAAATGAGACTCAAGGCACCTAAGTTGTGGCAGTGGCAGAGCTGGGATCGGCCTTGCTCTCTGTTCCCTCTCTGTCCCTGCACACGCTGAGGCAGTGCTCTTAGAAATGAAAATTTCCCTTTTGGTAGCTGCGCTTGCCATTGATGTTGTCAGGTGTACTGTATGTAATTTAGATGGTTCACAATCAGGGGTTGCAAATTCATGTGTTAAAAAGCATATTTCTTAAACGTAGCTTTAATTTTTAAAAATTTCAAGTGCTAATATAGAACTGGTTCTTGCTACTTTTAGCATCCAGGTAAGTAATACATATTTGTTTAAAACAAAACCCAGAAAACTGTAAGAGTGATCATATGCCAGTGAAAGAGAGTGCTAGTCATTGTTAGGAAAACAGGCACAAATCTCGACTGTTCCAGGCACACGGGAACGTACGGTCACATTACCCTCCGGGGCTGTGTAGCCTCCCACTTATTTTTCATAAATATATTAACATGCTCACATACTGGTGTATACATGTGTATGCGTACAAAGCCTGGGATCAGGTTACGTCAGACGGTTTTGTAATGTTGTTCCCACTTAGCATTTTGTCTCAGACGTGTTCATAATGACATACTCTTCTGTTACATGGCAGACTTTCTAAGCTGACTGCCTAACACTGAAAATTTTTGTTGTTTTCAACACTTTCTTATTACGAAAAAATGCTATAATAAACACACATATCCTTGGGTATGTGCACTTACTTGAGTGACAGGGTATGCACATTTAAAAATATTTTAAGTGTGGTAGGCAGAGTAATGTACCCCTCAACCTGCAAAAGATGTCTACGTTCTGATTCTCGGAACCTATGAATATGTTAGTGGCAAGAGGTAGTTAAGGTTGCTAACCAGCTGACTTTAAAATGAAGACATTTCCGTGGATTATTTGGTAGGCCCAATGAAACCACAAGGATCCTTTAGGTGTAGAAGAGGGGGCAGAAGACTCAGAAACAGGGAGCTAGTCCTGGTGGAGTGGGAGGGGTTCACAAGCCCCGGAATGCAGATAGCCTCAAGGACCAGGAAAGGGCAGAAACCAGGATTCTTCCTGCAGCCTCCTGAAAGCAGCACAGGAATGGTGACACCTTGATTTGACCCCACTGGGACCCATGTAGGCTTTTGACTTTCAAACCTGTCAGATAATTGATTTGTGGTGTTTTAAGTTTGTGGTAATCTGTTAGAGCAACAATCGGGAACTCACACAAGGTAGATGTTGCCAGAAGGCACCAGAAAGTTTGCACTGTTTATTCTGGCCTGAGCAGTAATTAAAAGTACCTGCATCCTCACATCCTCATAGCACTGAAGGCCTCGTGCTCGGACTTTTTTTTTGGAAGTGGGTTCCTTGATGTCCTTTTGCCTAGCATTTCCCAGAGAGTTTACCACGGAACATTAATTCTCTGGGAAATTCATAGGTGTTAAGATTCTCAACACTTCCAAAGCAAAATAAATTTAAGAATACCGAGTTAAACTGGATTCTTATTTAGGATTTCTCATAGCTTTCATGTGGGTTATGAAACCTCCAACAGGGAGAGAGAGTATTTCCCAAAGGTATGTCACATCTCACAAAACTGGTATTTTCTTGGAATACTCATTTGAAAATGTGGCTCTCCTTTGCGCTCTCCTTTTATCTCTTAACCTTTCTCTTTAATATAATACAGTGACTTTCACATATGCGCACATCATATCTAAGACGTCATTTTTCAGAATTCTCCCTCTAAAATCTGAAGTTCACCCATCCCATTTAGAGCACAGCCTGTCCCCATTAGCCCCACTGCTTCTGTTCAAGACTTCTATCTAGTGTGTTGGCACCAGAGCGAGAAAGACCACCAGTCAGTTAGAAGAGGTGATTAATTGGGAGGTTCTGGTGAGAAATGATGGAGCGTGACCGAGTGACTGGGGTACCCGTTCATCTCCGTACAAGAACCCTGTTGAAGGAGATGCTTTTCTCGTTAAGACCTGAGGTACTTGGTTTTAGACCCAAATGTGGACATTATTGCTTTGTTACTCATTTCCGATCCCCAGATTCCCAAGTGAGGTAAGATGGAAAAGAGAGAACAATTTAGAATCTGGGAATTACGGCCACGTACGGTGAAGTGAGTTCAAAAATGATATAATGCAATACCAAACTAATAAAATAACCTTTGAGTTTTCTGCCGCCCTATTTGTTACCTCCACTGTTTCTTCAGACCTGAAATAACAATTAGTCTTTCCACTCCACTATTTTTGGCAGCTGGTGTGAAGCTACAAGTGATGACAGTACTCAAAAATGTATCACCAGAAGTAATTCTCACTTTAAATGCTAAGAGGGAATTGCTTTCTTTTGTATCAGGATTTACTTTTGTGTGTGTTTCATTTGGGAGATGTGTGCAGTGTATCCTGATTTTGTAGCCATATAGGTATACCCTTTAATATAAATCTTTGTGAAACTTAGAAAGGGTATCTTGAGTTAATACCCTTTATTTTAAATTGTTTGGTATGTTATTTTATGATTTTAAAGAAAATGTTTTTAGGAATCATTCTGACCTGCTTGTTGTTTAAAGGGCTAATGATTATGCTCTAGCCCGTCTGCCATATGGGTCCTGAGTTAGCTTCCGGTCAGCTGTAGTCTGGTGATGCTAATATGCCTTTTGTTTTTTCAGTTCTAACTTTGGGGCTTGCGTAGAATAGCAACGAGGTGTGATAACTTTATGGAGAGAGGCTGCTGGTTTATGCTTCTGACATGATTAATAATATGCCAACATTTTATTTTTATGCCAGACACTATTCCCAACATTGTCTATTAACTCTGCATCCTCACAGCAACCCTATGAGGTATATACCATTGGCTTCATTTGATAGAAGAGCAAATAGAGGCAGAATAGTTAAGCCCAGGGTCATATACAAAGTAGCAGAGCCTTGATTTGAACCCAGGAGTCAGGCTCCAGAATCCATGCTTTTAACTATACATCATATGGACTCTGCCTTTATAGTTTTATACTCTTATTTGCTGAGGACTGTAGGATTTTACTTTTGTTTTGCTTATTTATATATTTACTTTTATATAATATATATAACAATACACGTAAACATATACGTATGTATAGTCTGAACAGATTTTTCTCATCAGTCTCAACCTTCCTAATGCGTTTGGTTTTTGTAGAATAATAAGAGAGAGGGCCAGGATAATTTTGCCAGAAAGTTCATTAAGGAGAATAGACAGGGAAGATTGTTTCTTCTATATATTTGAAATAAATTAATTTAGACTGCTTTGAACTATGTAACTGACTAGTTGGCCTGCTGCTCTTCTGTCATTATAGTTGTTCTTCCTGCAGTTTCTGCCTTTAGTATTGCTACTTAAATAGTCTATTTCCCAGGACCCGTGGGAATATTGAGAACCAGCTTCTATAGGAAAAACAGTTCTGGGACACCCCCCTTTCCCCTGTTCCCCCCTCCCCAATCATTCAAGTGGCGAATGACTTGCCAGTTTTTTTGTAACTTAAGTACAGAAGATTGGGATTGCCTTTTCTTTAGTGGCTTGCTAAGAGTTATCGGCCTTCCTCTACTTACTTTACAGTTTTAAAACTTCTTCTTTTCATGTGACTTCACATTGTTTTTGAAAAGCTTCTTCCAGAAAGTCTGTCTTTGGGTCAACCTAAAATTTTGTCAAGTAATTGTCAAACCAGATGTTTGTCTTTATTCTCAGTACTTTAATTGGTCACATTATTTTGTGTTTGTGTACCATTTTGTTCCCCTGTTACCTAGCATTTGAGGAAAGGCTTTCTCTTAATTATCTTGGTATAACTTTAGGGCAATACTGAGTCTTGGTAAATGTTGACTAATAATGTGTGAGATCATACTGATTGCAGGCATTTTGAATTACATGAACTTCTCAAAATAATTGACATATCTCAGTCTTCAAGAAATGGCGAAGTCTAAAGACTTACTAGTATTATCTCCCTTGTGATATAAACAAAACTAAGCACACTTAGGCAATAAAAAGCAGCAAAAACTCATCTTTTTGTAAAAATGCTAATAGATTATATTGGTTTGAGGATAGAAGAATAAGAGGACCATGTCATTTAGGTTCTTAGTTGTGAGAAAGAGAAACAACTTTGGCTCATGTAAACAGGAGAGGGCTAGAGACCTAGGCTCAGTAGCTGTATCAGTTTACTACCGTGTTTCCCCAAAAATAAGACCTAGCCAGACAATCAGCTCTACTGCATCTTTTGGAGCAGAAATTATTATAAGACCCGGTCTTATTTTACTGTAAGACTGGGTATGATATGATGTGAAGTGATATGATATGATATATAATATATAATATATAATATATAATATATAATATATAATATATAATATATAATATATAATATATAATATATAATATATAATATATAATATATAATATATAATATATAATATAATACCGGGTCTTATATAAGAGTGGGTCTTATATTAATTTTTTCTCCAAAAGACGCGTTAGAGTTGATTGCCTGGCTAGGTCTTATTTTCGGGGAAACACGGTATATTGCCACTGCAGCAAATTACTATGAATTTGGTTGCTTAAAACAACAACTTTATTATCTTCCAGTTCTGGAGGTCAGAAGTTTGAAGTGGGTTCCACTAGGCTATGATCTAAGTTTGTTTCCTTCTGGAGGCCCTAGGGGAGAGTCCATCTCCTTGATGCTCTAGCTTGTGAGGCTGCTCCCATTCCTTGGCTCATGGCCTTCTTCCATCCTTGAAACCAGTAATCACATCGGTCTACCCTCCGCTTCCTTCATCACATCTTCTCTGACTCTGCTGCCTCTTCCCTCGTTTACTTACAAGGATCCTTGAGATTATATCGGGCAGGCACACTGTTAATCCAGGATAATCTCTTCTCAAAATCCTGAGCATAATCGCATCTGACATAACATTAGTCCCTTTTAAAATCAGAGGTAACGAATTCACAGGCTATGGGGATTAGGATGTGTGGGCATCGGTGGGAGGCCGTTATTCTGCTCCCCACAACAGCGACACGGCCGGGACCATAAACTCCAGCCTGTGAGGACACTTCTGTGCCAGCCCTTGATCCATCCACAGCGTGTGGCCCTGACACTCCTGATGGGCCACTGCCACTGGGATTGGACGTGGTTGCTGCTGCTGTGCAGGGGGGCTTTGCCGCGGTCCCTCTTTCTCTAGCTGTGGGGCGGGTGTGCTCATTGATCAGGTCTGGTTCACGTGCCTGCACCCGAGCTGCAGGCGACTGGTCAGTCCGTGACGGGAAGTCGGTTCTGCTTTAGGAGTTTCCCATCTCATCTCTAGCCTCTATGCTGATGAGTCCCAGATGAGTATCTGTGGCTCAAACCTTTCTCTTCAACTCCAGTCTCTTTAACTAACCACCGGCTACATTCACTTGGATGTATAATAATTATCTCAAACTTATCATCATTATAGAAAATAATAGCAAGTGCTTACATAACACCATTTGCCAGTCACTGTTGCCCCCAAGTGGACTCTTCCCCTATCTACTTGTATCATCTTCCTGTTGTTGGTAAATGGCCAATCCACTATTCCAGCTGCTTAAGCTGAATACCACGAATCATTTTTTATTTTCTCTCTTGTTTTGTTTGTTTTTTCCCCACTCAACAAATGCTGTTGATCAGTCTGAGCACATCTTACCATCTCTACTGCTGCCTAGTGGTCAAAGCCAGTCAATTCTCAGTTATCCCGGTAGAACCTATTAAAATCTCGATTAGCTCACCTCTTTGCTCAATATCTCTGAAGGTTTCCCATCTCTCAGACCATCTAGGTCAAGTTGGATGACTCAGTCATCCAATGGCTCAGCCTGACCTGAATGATCCAAGACAACCCCCCTCAAATGTCTAGACCCTCAAGTGTCTAGATGGCTGTGAAAGGTGGGAAAACTGGGTCTCCTCTTTCCAAGTGGTCTGTCACCCTTGGTTTCATAACATGATGATGGTGTTACAAGAGGGCAGGCCCAAATGCGCAAGTGCTTGTCAAGCCTGTTCGTTCCATGTTTGCCCAAGTCCATTTGGCCAAAGTAAGTCAGATGGCCAAGCTCAGGCTCAGTGTGTGAAGGGAGTTTTCAAGGGTGCAGGTGCCAGGAGGTGTGTGATCCATTGGGGGCTGTTAATATAACAGCCTTCCTTAGGTCTTCTGTGATGTGTGTCAGCTTTGATGTGTTAATTTACTTGACTATAGTCCAGCACTCCTTTCTTGGTCAGATAAGGAGCTAATATAATAAAGCAGGAACCTGACTAGATGAAACTGGTATCTGGAAGTACAGGCTAAGTGATGCTTCTTTGGTGGAAAAATCAGACTTGACTTTGTAGAGGAGCTTTTATTTTTAAATTTCAGAGACCACCTGGAAGTAGAGAATATTATATGTACCGTAATAAGTTCTGGATTATTTTCTTTAGTTAAATTAGACAGTATTCTTAAATATTGTTGCTGGTCGTTTGTGTTAATTAAGTTGCCCGTCTCTTATGTTAGTCCCCTGCTCCAAATTGGAAAGTTGTACTTTATTTTTCCCCAGCCTAAATGTACATTATATAAAAGACTGTTTGCTGTTTCTTTTGGCACCTATCAAAGGACATAGTCAAACCCTTGCTTTCTTCAAATCAACTGTCTTGTGTTGCTCCTATGTCAGTTACTTTTCTCCTTTTCTCTTTCCAGTAAGTCTAGTCTGTTATTACTTACATTAACATTTGTTTTAATTCTAGTGTCTGCTCATATTTTTGCTTTCTTTTTTATCTTTGTTTGGAATTCTGTTAACCTTCTCTTACCATGGTAAGTATGTGCAAGCAGTGATTAATTCATTATGTCTTCAAGGGTAGTTTTACCTGTCCATTTATATATTAATATACTAGTTTTATTAAAAATTGCTTTCCTTTTATTTTTCCCTATTACCTGTAAGACATTTAGTTATTCATTTTTAATGCATTAAATAAGTGGTTTATATTATGTTTTATTTATTTCAGGAAGAAACAGGGGTTGTTGCAAGGAATGAAATTTTTTTTTTTTAAAGGTACTGGGTCCAGTAGGGTTGGAAACCATTGTTCTGTTATACTTCATCGAATGTAAAAATTGAGATGAGGAGAAATAGCCTTCCAGTTGTTGATGGCTTAATCTAAATTTCGTAGTTAACTCACTTGGGTTGTTGAACTTAGCCATGTTCTATTTGAGGTTTCAGATTTTGGATTGTACAGAATTATAGATCCCAATGTGAAGAAAACAAAACCTGAATTTCAGAGATCCAAGTAAATGATCATGGACTTCTCTAATCAACTGTATAAAATGGTAGATTTTTCTGAATTTGAGGTATGTTATTCCTAGTCGGCAGATGAAAAACCTTTCCCATTGTTTGCCTGGAAGGCTTTTGAAACTATTGGCAGTTTTCAGAAACCTTGACTTTTGGGGATCTTGGCCTTGTGAGAGACTTTTTAGTCCAAATTCACATAAGCTTATTTGAGCAAATCGTGGTCTGGTGGGCGCTGTTAGGCGCTGGCTCCCCCAGGTCGACTGGACAGTCTCTAGTGGAGGAAATGTGTGCGATGAGAGCTGCAATAGGTAAGTTAGCATGAGGTGTGCGGGGAGGGCGTGGCCAAGCCAAGGCCCCGCCCCTGCAGGAGTCGCTGAGTCTTCAACTAGGAGAAGGGGTTCACCAGACAAGGAGGGAAGATGGCTGCATTCCAGGTGTGTATAGGAACATGAATAAGATACCGAGGGACAAAATAGCAAGGAAATAAAAGGAATTTCGTTTTCTTGGGTCATAAAGTATAAAGTGGGGAGCTGTGGGACCTTACATGCTGTGTGCTAAGGAGCCTGGGTTTTATCATGAGGTGTTTTCTGTCAGTCTTTTCCGCTGAGGTCAGGCAATTGAGTACATGCTTTGGAAGTATGGAGGTAAAAGTTCACGTAGACCTGCATGTTTGGAATTTCTCTTAAGACTCGTGTTTGTTGTTAAAAATTTTGAATAACTGTGTCTTTTATTCTAGAGTTGATTAAGGTGGGTTCTTAGCTTCAATCCTAATATACAGACTGAGGATAATACTAGCATTTACATCTTAGGATTGTTGGGAGGAGTCATGGTAACTGTAATGATGGTAGTAATGATCGCAGTGACGTCATAGCCAGTGGTTCTTTGAGGGCTTCCTTACCAAGGAGTGGCCCTAGGTGTTTTATTTCTAGCACTCCATTTACTCCTCAAAACATGTCAGTGTGCTAGGTACTTTCATTATCTCTCTCTTCTGACAAAACCGGGGCACAGAAGTGAAGTAGTGGAGCTTGGTTTGAACACAGACCATCTGAACACAAGACACTTGACTGCATTGTACCCCATTCTGTGTGTTTAGAACCTTTAGCATAGAATCTGCCACGTAATAATTGTAACTGTAAACAGTTATCAGTAGCCAATAACAATTACTTAACTTTGTCTAGATCTCTGAGTTAAATTGGTGTTTCTAAGAAATTGTGCTGTTTTTCCTGCCCTGACTTACCCAGCATGCCATTGAATGCAGACAGTGCGACACCCAAACCCATGCTTTTAACTACTACCTTCCACTGCCGCCTCCTTCCTTGTTGGGCTGTCTCCACATTCGATTTTAAATCCCTGGCAGGGACCATGTCTGCTTTGTTCTCCATTTTATATCCAGTTCTTAACACTATGTCTAGCCTATAGAAGTAACCAAATCTTTGTTCAGTGCGTGAAGATCCCAAAACCTGCCATCATCAGCTGATCTTAGGACATAAACATTATTTGTACCACTTATAACTGTAGCTTAATTGCTTTACATGGCTTTCCTTCGGTGAGCAGTCCAGTTTGGACCAACCATCCGCTCCTGTGTTCTACAAGGCACTCTCACCTTGGTACTGCAGGGACCCTGCTGGGTAACCGGTGTCTGTTCTGGAGAGGTCACTCAGCTTTCAGACAGAGAGGGAGAGGAGGGTAAGATTTTTATCTAAAACTAGGATGCTAGAAATACAAAAAACAGAATTTTAAAATGTGTTTTCGAAGAAAATAACTACAAAAAGGAAGAAAAGCTTTGATACTTTTCCTTCATTTTTGACATTAAATCATTTCAAATAAAGAGAAGATAATTTAATTTTCTTCACGGGGTTCTCTGCTGTGGGCTAACTCATATTTCCCTCCTCTCCTCTATCTAGAATGTCTTAGACCATTCATTCTACCTTATGAGAAATTGGATGTTCTTGCAGATAGTCATTGTAGGAGAAAACGTTTCATTTAAGTCCCAGATGAGGACCCGAAACTTGAAATCAGAGGAGCATCTGAAATCAAGTAATATTAGGTAGGATAAAAATTACAAGGGATTTGTACATGTTTGTGTTCCTTTTAGAGACGTACGTTAAACTATTCATATTTTATGAACACTAGTAGAAGAATGAGAGACTTTCTGAAGCATTTCCTATTAGCCAAGATGGGGGAGCGGAGTGCTAACGATTTTTGTTTTGTTTTTTAACTTTTGTGGCTTCATAAGAACTTTGGCATATGTTTACTTTGTCATGAGAATGTATATCTTACAGCTTCCAAGGAAGGTCTTAAGACATTTATTACATTAAATTTAAGAAATTTTTATGTTTATGGATGTCTGAATATTCATGATAAGCATAGGGACGTGTGATCCATTTGTTAGATTATCCTTCAGAATGAAAATCTCTGTGTTTTGGGTTTACATATATGGTGGTTCTGAGTGCAGGGAGCCTCAGCTCTTGGTTCTGTGTCGCCAGCGACACAGTCAGGCCTCCTCGGCACCTGTAGGACCAGATGGGACCGTGAGCTGCAGGAGCCCTCTAACTACACGCACGGTGGACTAGTTAGCTCGTCACAGCAACTTGGATGAGTTATAGTGGCAGAGTCAGTGACGGTGCATGTCTCAGAGATGTGGCTTTTCAATGAAAAGTGGGAGCTGCCCCTAGAAGTTGATACCATGACAGTGACACTTAGAGCTAGGACATTGCTCTACCCCACACTCCTCTCAGGTTCTTCTAGTACGTTCCTCCCTAACCATAACTGCCTCTGATTCACCCTGCCTCTTTTTCAAAGCCCGTCTTGCCTCTGGCCTTACTAATCACATTCTCATGTTCTTCCGTCTCTTCCAGAACTGCTCTAAGTTTTGTTTTCACTCTTGTATCTTCAACCTGTTCCTTTCTCTTAGCTTCTTTTCTTCGTTCTAAACATGCTCGCCTCGCCCACCGAGAACAAGAACGTTCTCTTTACCCATGACCCCCTTCTCATTCTTTCACTGCCCAGAGTCTTAAGAGTTGACTTAAACTTCTCCCTCTCCTTTGTTCCTCAACCCCTGCAATTTGACAGCTTCTGTGGCAAGGCTATTGTTGACCCTTATTTCGCCAAATCAACACACTGTCCAGTCCTTGTACTTTCCCACTGCCTTTGATCTTCTTGACTATTCTTTCTTTTTATCCTCTTATTTTCCATAGTCCACTCTTTTGTTCTCATATTCCTGCTGACAGTTTTTTCTTCTGTTCTCACAGGCTCTTTCTTTCACCTGCCCTTTCTGGGCAGTAGCGTTTACTCCCCTGGTTTCACCCACCATCCACGTGCTGGTCACGCCAGCACTGTATGCCTTGTCTTGACACCTCCCTGTACCTGACACGCGTCTCCAGTGCCTGCTTACACTTCACTGTCTCACATACCCAGCTGTCCAAGTGGACGATCTGGGAGAGATTTTAAACCATTTCCTCTGCTTTATCTTTTCTTCAGCCGATTTTACTTGGAGATAGTTTTGACTCTTAGGTTTTTCTGTCCATCTGTATTGTCACCTGCTCACTTCCAGTCTTGCCCTTTTAAAATCCACCATGCATGCATGTTGTTGTTGTAATCTTTTAAAGATTCAGGATGACAGTGCTTTGCCCCTGCTTAACCCTCAGTGCTGGCTTCCTGTTAAGACAGAATCGGAGCTCCTTGACATGTTATGCAAAGCCTCGCAAGCTGCTGTGTGCTGTGGTTCTCCAGCTCATCTCCTACCTTGCGTTTTTGCTCTAATCTACTTCCTTCACTAGGTTAGTTTTGTTTTTATTGGTACGCTGTTTTTCTCTGTCTGAGAGAATAAGTCCTGCTCATACTTTGAGATTTCCATACCAGAATAGGCCCTTAAATAAACTAGGTACACATTTTCAAATAATACAGATTGTAGAGTAAATGTTGTAATACAGAGCATCGGAGTGTCAGGAGATTAGAAAATGCATGACAACCTGTAAAGTGCCATAGAGAGAAAGCAAGTTAGAACTTTCATTACCTCTTACTGAGAAAAGCTCTTTAGGAGCACTGTCTTCCCTAGATATTCTTTTCTATGTGAAATTCAACAGTAGAAGAGCAACATGGTTTATTTTCTTCTAATTCCTTGAGACTTGATGTCTTAGAGCTCTATATAGATTGTGTGTTGTGTACCTGCGTGTGTAAACACATTCACCTATAGTTTCTGGCCTTGTATTTACCACAAATAATTATGATTAGGTTATTATGTTTATGATTATAATTGATGAATGCTGTTACCCCAAATACTCCTTAGTACTCTATGAAAATAAGTAGACCAATTAGCTTGAAATAAAACCTGCCATGGCTTTTATTTAAATTAAAAAGAAAAATACTCTAGTCTTGTCTCCCAAAACAAGGGGGACAGATTCACCTTTCCTTAGCAACTGTGAGTTGAGAGGATGTTAGCTTACGCACAATTCTATGTTCTGCTCATAGGAGAAAAAAGGGGGTTGGGAGTTCAGGCAGAGGGCATCTTCCATTGTATCTGACCCTGATTTGGAAATACCTTCTGTTTTTAAACTATGAATCTTAATGTGTGTTCTTAAAAGAGATTATCCTGTATCTGTTACCTTGCATTCTTATAAAAGTGCTAATCAAGATATTTGTTAAAGAAGACAACCATTAACTTTAGTTTATTTCCTCTACTGACATTATTAAAAAAATTATCGTAAAATGTTAACTATTGAAAGCCCCAGTTCATGGGCAGACATTCCTGATTATTTTTTTGCTTACAATCTTGTATAGGAGGAACTATGACATAATGATTAGGAGTTGGCCTTTGGAACCAAACTGAGTTCAAATGCTACCTCTACTGCGTACTTACTAACTTGACCGAGGACATGTTATTTAACCCCAGTCTCCTTGGGTTTCATCAGCTATAAAGTGAGGGCAGTCATAGTTCAGTGTGAATTAAGTGATTACTTTAGGTTAAAGCCCTTAGAACAGTGTCTGGCAGTAGTAAGTGCTATATATAGTGGCGGCTACTTCAGTATCTATTAGGTTGCATTGTAAATGTATTTATAGATCTTGATCACGTTGTCTCCAAGAGTATTGTTTCACATTGTTAGCTTTCAACATATTTGATTATCACTGAATGTCTCGGATTTTATTCAGCTCTTAATAACTTTTTTATTGTTTGATATGTACTTATTTCTCTTATTTATTAATTGAGATAATCTATTTAGTATTTTGAAAGCTTTATATTTTGTAACTAATGGTGCTAATTTACTGTTGAAGGCATGATGATTTTAATTCTTGGATTCTTGGTTCATCCGTTCTTTTCATTGATTCCTTCAGCTTAAAGTAGGAATATAAAGGAAGTCATGCTGCCATGCCTTCTACCAAGAAAAAACATTTTAAACCTCATCTCTTTATGTAAACACTGGCTATAAACTGTAATATTAGTCTTTTTCCCTTTTTTGTTTTTAATATTGGAGAAGGGGAACAGTGTGTTTTTCCAGGACTTCATTGGGGAACAGTCTGTTTTTCCAAGGCCGCTCAGCTCCAAGTCCAGTCGCCGTCCTCAGTCTAGCTGCAGGCTGTACAGCCCACCATCCCATGCAGAAGTCATTGTTAAGAGCCAGCGCTCCAACCCACTGAGCCGTCTGGCTGCCCCTTGGCAGCTCAGCGGCAGGCAGCTCATTGTCTTCAATCTTAGTTGCCGAGGGCGCAGCTCGCTGGCCCATGTGGGAATCGAACCAGCAACCCTGTTCAGAGCTCGCGCTGTCACCAACTGAGCCATCCGGCCGCCCTGTGATATTAATCTTTAACAATATTGGTCTTTAACAAAAACAGTAGGTCAGTTGAGGTGTATTTTTTTCTTTATAAAGTAAATTAAACAGCCACTTTTGTGCTAATCTTATGAAAGTCGGTGTAAGATCACATATCTATTGATTTGATTTGTATATTATACACTATAGAAAAAGAACACTAATAATTGTGTAGGAGGTAAGATAGGGTTTCCTCTTTTTGTGAGATAGCAATTCTTAGTTTAACCCTCTTTCTCACATGTTTAATGAGCATTTTCGGTACACAGATGAAAGGAAGAGTTAGTGGATAATGGTATATAAACCTAACCATGTTTTAAACAGTTTACAAATTAATTCCATCAGAAATAGAGCATGGCCTGTAAGTACTAACTTTCCGATTACATGAGACTGTATATTTTTAACATAGTTCTCTTTGTGACAAGGTTACGATATTAGCTAATAAAAATTGATTATCTGTGCTCTGAGGAAACTGTTATTGATCATTTCTCATATAGGGAAACTGGTTTGGGAACTTACACATATTTTACTTCTCATTTTTTGATCAAGTACTCCCTAGAGCAGGAGAGGCAAACTTTTTCTGTAAAGGGCCACATAGTGAATGTTTTAGGCTTGGTGGGCCATGTCCTCGCTGTCTCAACTACTCAGCTTCGCCTTCGTAGCAGGAAGCAGCCATCGACAGTACATAAACGAATGGGCATGACTGTGTTCCAATAAAAATTACTTACAAAAATTGATCCAGGGTGAAGGAGGGAATTCAGCCGCAGGCTGACCACTGCACTGGAATATGAATTTTACTTGTTCTGGTCTTTCTGATAAACATGTCAGATGTAATTTATTTCCTAATATGAGCAGATCTTGTAATGTAGGCCTGTTACCTTAAATGTTAGTGTTTGACTGACAGAGCGAAAATCGAAACCTAGATAAATCTATGTTAGCTTTTTATGTCATAAATTTTTTTCTCATTTGGAAGAAATAGAAATAAATAACTTGGACTTCAGAGTCAGAAAGAACTAAGTTTGTACTTAATTGTACCTAATTGCTTTGTGACTATGGGCAAATTATTTCACACTTTAGAGCTTCAATTTCCTTGTTTATAGAATGGAAATAAGAGTAGCTGTCTCGCAGGATGGTTCAGTTTTCCACTTAGCTGTGTTTTCATCATTTTAGTTTAGCAAGCTTGTTTTAGTCACTAACGTGTCTCTTTCAGAACCTGGGGAAGAACTTTGCACCAAGACAAGCACCTGTCATACTGAGAAATCGAAACTCCTGGAATTTCAGAATGCTTTAATATTTATGTCAGATGGTTTTTATGACATTTTTTTCCTTTTGTTCGTTCTTGAATTTTCAGTTTTACAGTTTTTCTTGGACAGGTAATAGTATATAAAAATATAGTGTAAAACTTTGTTCTTTGTCAATGGACGCCTGCTCCAGAATCTGCCAGAATTATAGTTCTTTTCTTAGCGACAGCCTGTAAAAGAAGCAGGTTATTTGTAAACAGTTCTTGTTACGTGCTCAATATAATCTTCGTTTGACTGGAAGCTGGTGTCCTCATTAGGCAGACGTTAGCATACCAAAATGATACTGTCCATTTTTATAAGGAAATTTTGTTTGGAATGAGAAAACAACCTTTAGACACAAGATCCTAAGTATAAGATGTCTTACATACATTGGAGTATGAACTTCTGGTTAACCTGTGGAAACATAGTAAAATACATCTTTTGTAACTTTATAGTTCAGGGACAAAATGAAAAGGTTATTGAATGCAGTAACGATGCATAATTAGCACTGGCTTTCTCAGTATAAAGTTCATCAATTAGTGCTCCTGTAGGATTTGGGAGGGGAGGAGCGGAGGTGGTGGTGACATTGCTAGGATAGAATAAGTGGTGTTCTTTATTAAATCATATGATGTTAGGTTTTAAGGGCAGAAGCCAACAACCTTGTGAAATTGATTTCTTTTTAATGGCAAAAGTTTAACACCCAAAGCAAACAGTGAAGTTAGGCTATATGGATAATGGGAATTAACGTGATACTACATTTTAGAACTAAGTGTAGCTGTTTATTGAGTATTGTTCATTTATATTGATAATTCTCATGTGGTTTGTGGTTACCTCTGTAGCACTCTATTATGATTCTATTGTTTGAAAGCTTAATTTTAAAAAAACAAATATCTTTCTAAAGGCTAAGAAAATAAAAAAGTTCATGTTACATTTTGATGAAACTAATATTCACAATTGATATTAAATACCTAATAATGTAAAACATTTCCAGTAAAAATTTTAGAATCTCTGAATATTTTCTAGCTTTTATGTCAAATTTTATTTTTAAAAGTGGGAATCTCTTGTTTATATACTTACTTCTTAGAGTGTATGAACATGATTTATTCTTTTTCCTTTTCTTCACTTAAAAAATACTTATTGAATGCCCATTGTGTGCTAGGCAGCTGAGCTAGTAGGCATAGCGGTTGTGACGTGAGCATTCTTAAATCTATGTAATAGGAAAAAAATACACGAATATCCTTCATCTACATAAAAATAGTGCTTTGAAAGCATACTCGTAAAACAGGAATGTCCTTCAAGTAAGGCTTCCTGAGGAAGTAATGTCTCCAAGACAAAGTGAGCAGCGATGAGCCAGACACAGGGGGGGAGGAGACGTCCCAGCTAAAGGACTCTTTGCAAATACCGTGAGTGTGAAGGGAGCAGCGCACATTAGAGAAACCAGAAGTCCAGTGACTGGAACACAGAGATCAAGGAGAAAAGAGAACAGTGGTGGAAGTAGAGTGCAGACTCTTAGAGTGCAGAGAACTTTGTAGGACACTTGAATGAAGGTTTTGTTTTTTAACCTAAGGAAATCATTCAAGGGTTTTAAATGGGCAATTGGTAAGATCAGACGTGTTGAAAGAGCCCTCTGACAAAGGTAGGGAGAACAGAATGAAAAGGAGCAGGAGTGAATGGAGGAAACAGTTTGGTGCCTTTGCAGTAATCCGGACAAGGGATGGTGTAACTTGAATGTGTGTGGCTGAGGAGGAAGTGAAAGGAAACGAACAGATTCAAGGTATTTGTAGTAGGTGAAATTCTCTGGAGTTGATAGATTTCCGGGGATTTGGAGAAGTTTGTCACGGGTGACTTCCAGGTATCTGTCCTTCGCAGCAGGAAAGCTGTGATACTTTTGTTCGGGTGAAAACAAGACGCTGGAAGGAGAAGCAGTGATGGGGGGGTGATATTAGGTTGTGAGTTCACTCTTGAATGCAGGCAATTCTTGAAGCATTTAGGAGAGAGAAAAGCAGCAGCTAGAAAAGACTCTGGAGCAGAAGGTTTTAAAATCTGTGAGAGACTTGTGCATGTTTAAATACTGAAGAGGAGGGATCCAATAAAGGGAAGTTTTAAAATTATTGGAAGAGGGGAGGGGTTAATTTAAGGAGCAGGCATCCTTAAGAAAGACTAGAAAGAGTATATGTGAGTGGAGTTACTGGTATTAAATTAGCGGTGCAGTGTTTTAACAAGAGAAAGAAAGAAGAGGGTCTGTGAATGTAGTAAGTATCTAGTAACGGCATTGTTTTTCCTGAGGTGCAGTTCTGTCCTTTGCTGAAAGGAGTTAGGGGCTGAGGAAGGAGGCAGAAATCAGCAGCTGAGGAGAATGGAAATTGGAAATAGTTATAGTGGCTCGTGAATGGAGAAACATGGGATTTCCTGGTCACGCCGAGGGAAAATTTTTATTTAATGACTGTCATTCAGTGGTATCTTAAACACATCAGATTTGGAGGAAAACAGCAAGAAAGGGAACGCTACTCAGGAGAAGAGTTCGTGATGACCTGTAAACTTCCAGGTGTGGCATCAGTTTGCCCAGACCTACTGCTGGCCTGGATGTTAAGCTAGGTAACCTACGCCAGTGGATAAGAATAGGCACGGCCACGAATAGAGTTGCTGCACTTTCTTATTGTCTGGGGTTTCACGTAACGTTTAGCTGTTAGTGTTATTCATGTGGGGCAGGCCTAGTATGTTTCTGACTGATGTTCTTTTTCCCTTTTTAGGCAGGCAGAAGTCCTGAAGGCTGACATGACAGGTATTGACTGCTCGCTTGTTTTTTACAACTTATTTTATACCATTAAATTAAGGGTATTCATCTTTCCTCTATTACTTGTAGCACTGTCCTGGTTGCCAGAGGGATATTAGCTTACTATTTGCTTTAAATATTTATTTTTTTATACTTGGAATTTTTACTTAGATGACCCATGTCAAGAATTTTATATATTCTGTGCTACATTGAATTGAATATTACCTGATTTAGTGCATGCGATCATTCAATCAATGTTTATGAACTGTTTATCAACAGTTTAAGACATACAGAAAAATAATTCATATGCCATATAAACACAAATATCTTACGGTGTTAGGTTCATAGCTTCCTGTTTTACAATTCCCTGAACTTGAATAATAGGTAAACCTGCAGAAAAAATATTTGCATGAAAACTCAACTGAAAGGCCTTGAAGTTGAGTGAGCGACCTTGCCCCCTGCCTTTCTTCTCTCCTTTACCTTTTTTGTTTTGAGTAATAGCCAAGGTGTTTTTGAAAGAGTAACTGGGCTTAGTCACTAAATGGAGCAGATTTTAACTCCAAAATGAGGAACTATACGGCAGTACGTCTGTAGTGATCAGTATGCGCTCCATACAGTGTGTGCCAGCCTAAGATGGGAAAGACGTGTGATAATGGAGCTCATTCTGATTTTTGAGAAATTAAGTTCTGCAGTGACAGCCACAAAGGAAAGTTCAAACTATGTGGTAACCAGCATAGCTGCCAAAAAATTTACATTCAAGAGGAAATGGATTGTTTAGATGTCTTTTTCTCAACTTCTAGAATTACAGGCTAATGTTCTCTAAGAATCTGTGAATAATCTCATTGTAAACTTGTTCAGGGAAGAGAGCAAAAAAAAAAAAAAAAGCACCAAATACGCTTGTTCTAGGTTTACTGGTATCGCACCTCAATTCCTTCCATTATTAGCATAGTTGTCTTCTATACTCTGGGTATCAGTGTCAGCTTTGAGTTGCTGTGTTACGCTCTTTTATTGGCATCATAAGCATAATATTAAACACCTTCAGGAGTTAGGCTTAGGGTTTGACTTTGTAGGGGACCTTTGCCTGCCCAGAAATGTTAACTAAGATCTGAAGTCTGCTCGTTTAAATAATAGTCTCTCTGATAGATCAGAGTTAATGATCCCTTACAGTCCTTTCCCTGCCATTGATGAATTGAAGCCGAGTTGAATAAATGTATAAACTATTTATTAATCATTAAAAACTTGGTAAGGGGCCAAGAAGCTGATACTGGACCCTATTTTTAGGGGCCAGCAAACTCTTACAAGGATTATCTCAAATATTCAGAGTATTCTATTTTCAGGATAGAACTGTGGTGGCTATAGATACTAACAGCAGACCTAAAGAGGAGTGAAGCGGGGTGGCCGGTTAGCTCAGTTGGTTAGAGCATGGTGCTAATAACACCAAGGTTGCCGGTTCGATCCCCACATGGGCCACTGTGAGCTGCGCCCTCAAGAGTGAAGATTGTGCCATTGTGTAGCAGGAAAATACTAAATGCAACCAGACAGCCTCGCTAGCAGGTGGAAATATAGATTGAAAAGACCATTATTAACTTCTATTGAAGCAGCTCACTGTCAAATATTGCACTTACAAGCCTAGTGATCAGAAAGGCTAATGTGCTTTGTAGGACCCTGGCAGACAGCATGGTCCCAGTTTGGTATATGTATAGTCATAGCCTGACTTTCTGATTTCATCTCGCACCTAGCCTCTCATTTGGCTTCCTAAGCAGTTTAATCACTGTCTGCTACCAGTCAACATTTGCATTAAATAGCTAGTATGGATTGCTCACGAAAATGTCTTGGCAAGCAGTCTGCCAATCGTTAAAATAATGCTCACTGCCCTGGCTTGCTTGGCTTGACTTGTATAGAGTAGGAGTGACAGCAGAATGCCCAAACAACTGCTGGATTATGCGCTGATGTGAGGACAATGTGAGAATGACTCAAAAGAAAAAGAAAAAAGCTGCTTTGGACGATGAGGGATCCTTGTGAGAGTAAACAGACCAAATTGGCCGCCCTTCATTTCAAACGGGGTGACTGGTGTGCAGCGTATGGCTTCCTGTGATACGAGTACATAGAAATGCAAACCCACAGCCCAAGGGAGACCATTCATTCTGTTAGCCTTTTCCATTTCATGATGTTACCGCAAAGCTGAAAGACAATTACAGACGCATGCAGATTTAGTCATTAGCCAAGAGGCAGAAGTCACTTGCACTGCAGTAGTATGGGACGGCCACAGCAGTCTGTGGTCTGTACTTGCCGCGGTTTTGCTTTGGGGACGGGAGAGGGGCAGGATCATTGGGGTGGTGTAAGGGCCTTAACTACCTGTTTATCTCCTGTTCTGTTTCTGTTTTGTTTCTCAGATTCTAAGCTGGGTCCAGCTGAGGTCTGGACATCCAGGCAGGCTCTGCAGGACCTGTACCAGAAAATGCTAGTTACTGATTTGGAATATGCTTTAGACAAGAAAGTAGAACAGGATCTGTAAGTATGATTACTTGGGATGGCCCTGCTAAGATCAAGACCCCACCAAGACTTTAGAATAGAAAAGAGCAATCTGGTGGTTTCTTTTTAACCTCGATCTCAGCGTAAGCTTTTCTTTTAATTTTTTATTAAATTTATTGGGGTGACAATTGTTAGTAAAATTACATGATTTCAGGTGTACAATTCTGTATTACATCATCTATAAATCCCACTGTGTGTTCACCACCCAGAGTCAGTTCTCCTTCCATCACCATATATTTGATCCCCCTTACCTTCATCTCCCACCCAGCGTAAGCTTTTCCAGTGGGGGAAAAAAAGAAGAAGGACATTCTAATGCTTGTGGGGTTTTTGTTTGTTTGTTTTGTTTTCATTTTGAACAAAATATTTGACCATTGGTATTACCTTCAGATTCAGTCTTAGGTGGTAAGAGGAGAAATGTTTAGAGTTCACGCTTACTAAGGTCGTGAGGGCATATCATAAAACAACTCTATAAATTTTGAATACTAAGAGAAAGTGTTTTCGATTCTCTGTATTGTATTCAGTCCTACATATAAGCCATGATTTAGAAAGCAGAAACTCAAGAGTAGGCTTTAGATAAATCTTTCTTTGGTAAATGTGAATCTAAATTTCTCCAAAATTAAAATATATTTGCATTGTAAGGAAATTTCTTCCTTGTAATCAAATACGTAGGTATTTCCCTTTTTTTCCATAAGACTGAAGAAAGATTTTGTATATTTAGGCTATTCCACTCATTCTATGAGAGGTGAAATGACAGATGACCAGATTCCCGAGTGAGTAAATACATACCTTTCGTGGAAGGCCTTGCCTTACAAAGTGAAACAAGGACAGTAGCCTGATGGAAAATTAAAAATCAGTGAAGAATCTTCTGTTTAGTAACGCCCATTACACTAAGTTGTAGTGAAGGTTCATACTTCCTATCTTCCACACCTTTCTTAGATAATTTTTAGGAAACCTAGTAATAGAGCTTAATCACAACCACTCAGAATCCATATATCTATGATTTTAGAGTCAAGGATAAAGATGTCCTCAAAAATTCTAAGGGAGTGATTGACCTCATAAATCATTAAAAGCCCCAGTGCCCTAGAGCCTTAAAAGTTGACGTTGATAAAGAATTAGGTACTTTCCAGGTAGGCTGTAAACCTTTTTTGTCTGTTTGCTTCCTTTAATCAAGTCAGTAATATCTTCCCATCGTCCTAGTTCTTTTTTTTTATTTTTACCTGTGATTTCTAAGTTAGGGGTGGCTGTTTCACCATAACTGAATTTAAAATGATTCTCCATACAACTTAATTAATGAAAGACATAACAGGATTTTGGTGCCATATTTCAGCGTTGTGTTTGTTTCTTGTTTTAAATAGCCAAAATTGAAATGTCAGAAAATGAACTTATACTTCAAGCGCTAAAGAAAATATTAACCGCAAGAGGCATTATTGAGCAGAAATCGAACTATGGGGAACAGATGTTAGGGAAATAAGAGCTATAGCTTAATATTTACAAAAAACCTTTTTTTCCCTATACATATCACTTGATAGAGTACACTCGATTACTTTTTGGCACAATGTATGGAAATTTGTTAATAGCTTTCTTTTACTTTGGTCTTGCCACTGTAGTTCTGATTTTGTACTGGGATTCCTAAATAGGTTCTAACATTAGTAGCTCTAAAAAATTAATAGCTGAAGCCACAGTCTGATTATTCGAACATTTGGTAAGTGTTTACTAAGGTCAGTTGGATTCTACTGCATGTCTGGTCTTGTTCAAAGGGGAGCATAAAGTTATTTAAATAAACAAATAACTTTAATGCAGGTTTACTATCTAGTGTGTTATAATTATAACAAACAGTTCTTTCTTGTTCTCAGGGGGACCAGTGTCTGCCCAGTGAGTCACTGCTATACCAAATAGAATTACATTTTGTTTTCAGCTGGAATCATGCCTTTAAGAATCAGATCACAACACTACAAGGCCAGGCAAAGAATCGAGCAAACCCGAATCGGAGTGAAGTTCAGGCAAACCTTTCTCTGTTCCTAGAGGCAGCTAGTGGCTTCTACACTCAGGTGAGTTCTGCATTGTCTGCCACTTTTCATAGAATTAGTGATGAATGTTCTCTTTGGATACATCTTGTTGTTCATATAAGCACTTTGTGTAACCACTGTGTGGGCCCTCCCGAAGGAGATTACCACCTAGAATCTCAAATGAATAAAAATGTCCCAAGTTGTTTACCACAGACCTTTAAAACAATCAAGACTCTGAAAGGTTAATATTTCAGCTTAATGGTTGGAGGTATAATTGGGTAAACAGAAAAAGGGTAATGAGAGCAATGCCTTAGAGAAACTGCGGAAGTAGTCAGTTACAAGTGATACTAGAGCAAACGTGAATGTATGGCTATCGGTACAGTCATTATGAAAGGAACAGCCATGTTGTGCCAGGTAAGAAGTAGTCAACGTTTGTGTTATTAGTGAGTTTTCACAGTGTGCAGTAGAATTTATCTGGAGCTTCAAATGCTGTTACACTGCCTAAGAAGTAGGGTAGCTTTTCTTCAGTTTGAATAATAAGTTATTATCTGTCATCCTCAGACTTTCCTTGTCTTTAGTTACATTCTGACAAAACTTCGAAATCAGGCAAGGTATAAGAATAAATAACTCTTCTTTCTAAACAATGGATTTTTCTTTACTGTAAGCAGAATCCTTTTAAAAAACTTGCATCTCATCCATTTGTAATAGCATTCATAATTTAATTGAAATGTTTGTATATAAATGTTTATCTTATAATGACAAGGTTTTGGGGATCTTACACTGAAAGAATTCTTTGGCCAGTTCTCTCTGTTGCTGCTAGACCATTGCTACTTGTATTTTGGCTTTTTAAAATTTTACGATTTCTTTGAAAGAAGAAAAAGAAGACTGTTGGAAGATGTGAAATAGTTAACCATCATCTTATAGATAGTATGTGTTTTACTTAAACTAAAACATTCATCACAGTTCACCATGGAAAGAACTCAAGTATGGTTCTTATTCTCAAAATTCATTTTCAAATTGATGCTAACTTTTAGCAGTAAAAGTTGACAATTCTGGAGAGAGGAATTGTGGTGTGCCACTAACTAGTCCTTAAACCACATTTTAAAGATTAATTTATACAAGTAGCTATTAAAAGCCTATTTGTAAGGCACAGGCTGTTACAGAGGAAAAGAGACAATCTTTACCTTCAAGGGAATAGACAGCCTAAATGATGAAGAAGTGGATATATTAATAGATGTAGGGATTTTATTTTACTTTATTTATCTTATTTATTGTTTTGCTTTCTGGTTATAAAAACAACATATAATAATTTCAAGAAATTTGAAAATTATACAAAAGTCAAAAGTTTTTTTCATTAATCCCCCCATTCAGGATAAGTTACTACTTTAATATATATCCTTCTGGTGTTTTTACACTTTCGTATATAGTTGTTCATTACCCAGTCTTGTATCTGCTGTATAAACATGTCCATTTGTCCTTGGGTTGTTAAGCAGTTAAATAAGCATCTTTGTGTATAAAGCATTTTCTCTAATATTGGATTATTTCCTGAGGACCAATTCTTCATTGGCTGGTAAATGAAGCAATTGGATGAGTGCAGTTTTAATACTGTTGATACACTTCTTCTCCCAGAACATTATTTATATTTTTATTTATATTTTTATATTTATGTTAGTACTGTGTGTAACTATCTATCTTCATGAACACTCACTAGTGGTAATTATTTCAGTAGTAGTGAGTGAGTGATTAAATGAATAACTTATACTTAATAGACGGAAATTTTTTTTATTTAAAATTTGAGATCTGAATTAACCAGTGGTATTGAAGTTTTTAAATAGTTTACTAGATATTTGTATTTTATATAAATAATCTATTCATTAACTTCCCATTCAGAGTTTGGACCTTGTTTTTCCATGGTGCTTTGTCTGAGCTCTGTATATATAAAAGGACATTATTTTCTTTCTTTTTTTGGCAAACATTTTTTTCTCTAGTGTCGTCTGTTGCCCTTTCATTTTATTGAGTTTTTCGAAATACAGAAGTATCAGGTTGTTTTTTGTTTTTTCGTTTGTTTTTTCTGGCAATATAATCTTTGCCCATAGATCAGTGGTTGTTCAATAAAGACAGTAATAATTATATTTAAAGGAACAAATATCATTTAAATCTTAACATTTGAAAGCAATACCAATATTGTACAGAAGTGTAATGGTTAAATAAATTATGCTTTATCGGTAAATTGGACATATGAAACGATTACAAATGATATTTAGTATGATTTTTAGAGGTGAAAAAATTGCTATTAACTGAAAAATCATGATAAATTATGTATGCATTTTGAATCTGTATGTTAATTGAGTAGTCTTAACTCAGTGTGGTATTAACAAAAATGGTATTTCCCACTACCCTGCACCTCGCCCCCACCACTACTTTGTTGAATTCCAGATTCTCATCACAATCTTTCCAAGGACAGATTGTAACATGCTGGTTGCTTTTAGGAGTTCGAAACACAGTCAAGTTTTAAAACTCCAGTTTCATTTCTGACCAAATCTCTTTTCCTTCCCCCATGCAGTAGAAACTGGAACTGTGAACACAGCTGAAGTAGGGGGAGCTGTGGAGTTTGGGTGCAGCTGGATCTGGTGGGGGGCGAGGGGAGGCATCTGCCTTCTACAGTACATTGTTATAATAGCCATTATACAGATTGGTTTGTTATCTTCAAAAATGATTCTTAGCCTTTTTTTTTTTTTATGATGTGACATACATGTAACACATTTCCAAGGGTTTAATTGGACAATGGCAAAACAAATCTATAAGGAAGTAAAGCAAGAATCATCATTTTTATTGAGGGGGCTTCTTATTCATAAAAATATTTTATAAGCAAGTGAAGAATAAAATTATTCAAATCTCTCAAAATGTTATATAAGGAAAAAAATAGGTGGGTAATGCAATCTTGGAACTTTACTTTTTGAAATTTTTATAACAAGTATTGACTTTTTTTTCCCCACCTGCATTCCATAGACAATGGTTGAGCAATTATAACAGTTGTAGAATGAGCATCGATACACTTTTTTTTAGATATCAACATGAATAGGACTTTTTACTTGCATTTGTATTTTATGTTGTCTTGGTTTGATAATTGAAACAGTTAATGGGGTTGCTGACAATGATCTTTCTGTACGTCTTTCTTGATAACATGTTCAGAGCATTGTATGACCTTAGAGACTAACGTGAGTTTTGAATTCTAACTTTTTTATTTAGGTATAGGTGTAAAACATAGTGATCTGACAGCTGTACACCTTATGAAGTGATCACCTCAAGTCTCGTAACCTTCCATCGCTGTACAAAGTTATTACGATATTATTGATTATATTCCCTGTGCTGTACATCCCCGTGACTTATTTATTTTATAACTGGAAATTTGTACCTCTTAATCCCCTTTACCTTTTTTACCCATTCCTTCTATCCCCTTGAATTTTAATCTTAAGTTGCAACCATTAGAGAGGAGGCGGCGGAATAACATGAAAGGATTTGCGTTTTTTAAAGATTACTCTAAATGTTGTGTAGAGAGTGAATTAGTAGGGGCCAGGAATGGAAGCTAGTTAGCATGCTACTGTGGTGATGGAAAGAAATTGATGGATTTGTGAAGTAGAGCCAATAGGACTTGCTGGCAGATTGGATTGGATGTGTGGAATCGGAGTAAAGGAAAAGTCAGATGACTTGAGTTGTCAGATTGAGCAGATGGTTGACTAGTTGTACCGTATACTTAGATAGGGAATGCTGATGAGAAAGCCGCTCTGTCCATGTTCAATTACAGGAGATACCTGACTGACATCTCAGGGGGGATATCAGATAGATAATGGGATGAACAAGCCTGGCGCTCAGTGCAGTGACAAGGTCAGGGCCATAGGACATTTTGTGATTACGATAAAGGACCTGACTTTGTCAGACATTAGTGTTTAGTGTTTAGTATATGTGCTGCTGAAGCAAGCACAGCACAGTGTTAAGCATTCAGAACCACTGCACTAGGTGGGAACGGTTAGCACAAGAGCCACCATTGCAATAGGAGAACATCAGAGAGAGTGGTGCCTTGGAAGCCAAGAGAAAAGCACTTCAGTAAGGAGAAAGACTGGTCAACCCTGTTGAGTGCTGCTAAGAAGTCAAGTAAGATGATTAAAAAGTGACCAATTAGATTTGACAACATGGAGGTCATTGGTGGAATTAATGAATACCGTATTTCTTCGTTTCTAAAAATGTTTTCATAGTTCAACATCTCTGACATAGGGATAAATTTCTAAATGATGGTAAATCGCCATTTAATTGGCAATTTCCCCTCCCCTCAATGTTATATAAAATAATAGTTAATCTCATACTTTATGATATCTTAGATTCAATAAAATGTGACTAAAGCAGAGTGGCAGGGATGGAAATCTGATTGGAGTGGGTCCTCAGTCATATTTTCTGTGAAGGTAATTTTTGACTTAGCTATGATTTTGTTAACCATTTAAAGCACAGTGCCTCAAGCCAGAACCAAATTCCCGATCAAAGTGAAGATGTAACATTCTGCTTTAAGATTTTTTTTACACATCAAAGAACAGTAGTCCTTACGCTAAGAAAGTGGGAGCCGAAAAGAAAGCATTGTTATTGTTTCTGCAGGAATTTAAAAGGTGATATATGCCTTCATAGTTAGTTCTCCATTCCTATCATAGAGTGAAGAGCTGAGGAGCAGTAGAATAATGTAACAGAGTTTTCACAGAATAATTGCCAAATACACTTTTGTTCAACTTAGGAAACATTCTTCTTTAATTTCACCTTGTTTCTGCCTTGAAACCAACTAGCATTAGAATTCTCTCTCCCAGAATCCTTGAGCCAGCAGGACCTTTTTTGTTGTCTCCACGTACAAGTCCTGTGTACAGGCAACAGTTTTATTATAAGACATTCTACATGATGTTCCAACCATGTTTTATTTACTTTTTGTAAATATTTTTTCTTCTTCTTTGATAGATGTTTAGCCTCTCCCAGTTTTCCAGTTTGTTCTTTCAGTACCTGTGGAACTTAATTCTTTATTCTTTCTCATGTTATCATCTTTCATGGTCATCTAGGTTTTTTTTTGTTGTTTCTTTTTCCCCCCATTTTTGTTCCTTTTTTGTACTTCTTGCCTTTTTATTTCCTGACTCTAGCCTTTCTGGGCATTAACTGTATTTTATGTCAGTGAATTTCTTGCTCATTACAAATGTACAGGTATAAGTAAAGAAGAAGTAGATAATTTCTATGCTTAGTGAGAAAGGTACACAGAATTTATATTCAGTTATGGAGGTGGTTTTTATCTTAGGAAAAATGTGGGATATTTCAAATCCTTCTGAGTCGGGTCCTCAGCGTATCTTATTTTGTATTGTGAATTCTCCACATGGTAGAATAAGTGGTGATAGAATCAAGGTATTTCTATTAATAATTCTATAACCTTAGTCAAATCACTTGATATTTCTATTGCTTTCATCCTCGTCTGAAAAACAACAACAACGGAGCTTTATACCTACATATACTACTAGTTTATCACAATGATAAAGTGAGACAAGTGTATCAAATAACCAGCGGATGAGGTTTATTGTAACTAGAATGTTCTATTGGCATACGCTCTGTTGTTTGATATCTGTCCTTCTCTCTCCCTTCCCCTGCTCCCTATTTTATGTACCCATCTTGCTCATTTGGCTGTGAGCTCTTTAAGGATGTAGATTTCTTACTCATCTCTGTGTCTCTTACACATACCATGGTGTCTAATACAAATATTTGAATGCATAATATTTGTAAGTAAATATTGAATCCATGAGAATAGGATGCAAAGAACTCTGTGGTGACCAAGAATAAAACCCTTCAGAATCAAGGTGGGAGGAGAAAAGCCTTTGAGTGAAGGAGACTGAAAGGAATGATTGGTGAGATAAGAATTAGAAAATAGAAAAGCTCAGGGCGCAACCATAAGATCGGATGTTTTAAATGCAGCAGAGAAGTCCAATAAGATGGTAACTGGAAAATGTCCGTTGTGCTTGTTTATGAGACAACCAGTTGTCATATTGACAGCAGTTTCAATGGAGTGGTGGTAGGTGGTGGGATGGGCAGAGGGGGCTTGTGTGGCATCCAGATCTTAATGGATTAAGGAGGGGATAGGAATTGAGACAGCAGATATGACACGTGTGGACTCCTTTGAAGGCGCTTGGTTGAAGTCTTCAAATAATGCTGCTGTTCCTTTTAGACACACATCCTAGATTGTTCTGACACCTGAGAATTCAATAGCGACAGTTTGTAATGAGCAGTACTCATCTGAACAGTTACCATAAAGTTTCCTTACAGTCCTTGCTCAGGTCTCAGCAGCACGTGGTGTGACGCACGTACGTTCCAGTGTGCACGCTTTCCTATAGAGCACTTCCGACTTATCATTTCTGACTTAATACTAAATCTTGCTCATGTTTTCCTTTTAGTTATTACAAGAACTGTGCACAGTGTTTAATGTAGATTTACCATGCCGTGTGAAGTCTTCCCAGTTGGGAATTATCAGCAATAAACAGACGCATACCAGCGCCATAGTGAAGCCACAGTCCAGCTCCTGTTCCTATATCTGCCAGCACTGCCTCGTTCACCTTGGAGACATTGGTGAGCCTTTGGTGTGAAGGAATTGATAACACTTTCATCCTTTTCTTTGGAGAAGTCAGAGAAAGCAACTCCCTTTGAACTGAGCGTGCGCACACAATCTAGATTGTCATAAGAGGAAACTATGAAATACATCTTAAGGAACTTAGATTTTCTCAGTGTTTGGGGATTAGCAAAGGATCTTGAAGGAAGTAACTTATATAAAGATTTAAATTTTATTCAGACTTATGCAGATATGGGCAAATAATAAACAAAAATGTAATCAAAGCTAAATTTTTCAAAGTGGTGCCATAACACTTTCTAAATTAAAACTCTATACTCTTGGAATTGCGGTGTTTACAAATCACTCCTTCTGAAGCTAGATTGCCTTCTTTCCTTCCTACCAGTGCATTGAAAGCTCATTTTGAATTATTTTCTGTTTACAGTTAAATTTGTGTTTCCATTTTATGTAGTTTATCTGGGAATGTTATGTAACTTATTCTTGTTCATTCCTTTGAGGTGACCTAACAAGGTTGTAAAACAAATTAACTATAGGATTATGTTTTGCTGTCCTCCAATAGCAAGGAGCGGGGCACGTTGCTGCTTTTAAATTCAAAGATTGTAGACTTCTCGATGTCATACATCAATAACTCCGGAGGGGTCACATCAGAGGAAGCACCGAGTTTTGCAGGGAGAGTCAAGGAATAATGTTGACTCTAGGTTGTCAAAAAAATAGGTTGTTTTGCTTTCCATGTATTCTTTGCACACACATACTTAATATTGCAGTAGGTATGAGGCCTTTTACAAAATCACTTTATAAGAGATTGAAGAAAAATACCTAATTTTCAGATCATATTGTATAGTGTTTTTTGTTTTGTTTTGTTTTTAAGTGCATATAACTCACCCCTTCTGGGCCGGCTCCAGGTCACCAGCATAGTCCGTAGTGGGAGCTGGTGAAGCCTGACCCTGGTGGACCTGAAAATGGGGGCTAGGTAAGCTTTCAAACTGGTTACGTGCTGACTGTCCCAAACAGGGAAAGCCGGTGGACACTTCACACATAATCCTATAGTTAATTTGTTTTAAAGTATTTTCTGTCTTTCCTGCTCTTAAATTCATTTTAATGTGTGTGTTACCTCTAGAATTTAGAATTATAGCTGTTTGGCAATATTACCCTAGTCGTTGTTTTATATGTCAGTTTGGTTTGAAACTGAATTTTCTTCTTCCTCTTCTCAGCTCGATACAGAAACCAGACCAGCCAGGCAGAGTCCTACTACAGGCACGCAGCTCAGCTTGTCCCCTCTAATGGTGAGTGGACCGCTCCTGTCAACTGGGGTTGACAGTGACCCTTTTTCTTCACAGCAAAGTGGAAAATAACTCAAGGCTCGCCTGTCACGTTTTATGAAAGCAAAAGATGTTGAGTTTTGGTATTAATTGTACATTCTATATAGCTAGAAATTATTTTTTTTTCAATAAGATTACTGGAGTAGGTAAAGCAATATAAGTAAAATATCCCCTGAAGCGATCTAAAATTGTTTCACCAACTCTGGCTTCCTTAATTACTTAATAAAATAATGATCTCTTTAATACCACCCTTTCCCATCTAGAAAAATTATCTCTTATGATCTGAAAGGTAGTGCTTTTGTCTTTTGATGGCCCTGGAATAGGAATTAGCAGTGTAATTTCTCAGATTCTTGAATTAGAGAAATTACAGCAGGTGTTTGGTGAGTCTTGTTAAACCATGTTGAAATTCCTCTAGATGCTAAAAGAAGGCCCTTGAAAGTCTCAAGCAGGGATGGCAGTCGGGCACACTGTTTGTTTCATGTTGTCTGTGGCTGCTTTCCCACTGCAGTGGCAGAGCTGCGTAGTTGTTTATGGCAGAGACCCTGGCCCACAAAGCCATAAAGTATTTACTAGCTAACCCTTTCTGAAGTCTTAGATAGTGTTCTTCACCCTAGTTACTTGGCTTTTTCACCTAAATATTAGGTTGTGATGTTTTACATTATGCCCATTTGTAATGAGGTAGTCATGATGTTTACTTTATAAAATACTCCGCATTAACTTAAAGGGTTAAAAACCAATCATTTGTATTCTGATAGCAAGTCTTATTTGCATCTTCATTTACTTTGGAATCTTAACTTTCTCTTCCAGGTCAGCCTTACAATCAGTTGGCTATCTTAGCTTCTTCCAAGGGAGACCATCTGACCACAATTTTCTACTACTGCAGAAGCATTGCTGTGAAGTTCCCTTTCCCAGCTGCCTCCACTAATCTACAAAAAGCACTTTCTAAAGCACTGGAAAGGTAGGCTTGACTTTTTCAAGTGGGCTTTGTGTAACCGGTAGGTAGCCTTCACCCCTCAAATCGGGGCTTACAAGGAACAGTGCTTCTCTTCTCTTCTGTTCACCAAATTTATAAACAATCCTAACAGTTTTGCATGTAATTGTCCCTGAGTTTCAATCAATCAGCATCTGATTTGTTCCCAGTAGAGGAGTACAGGCTGCTGAATACTGACTGAGTCACCTGAGGGCGTTGCATTTGAAAAGTCAGTCAGATGCAGAAGTCTCTCCTTGTGTATCAGGTGCTCAAGTAATGTGTTTTTTGCAAACTGAAGCCTCCTTTAAGAGCTTTTAGCCATTTTGCTGCTTAAGATTCATGGAAGTTTTTCTTTCATTTCAGCCGGGATGAGGTGAAAACCAAATGGGGTGTTTCAGATTTCATCAAGGCCTTTATTAAATTCCACGGTCATGTGTACCTGAGTAAGAGCTTGGAAAAATTGAGCCCTCTTCGAGAGAAATTGGAAGAACAGTTTAAGGTTAGATTTCAAAAATAGATAATTCTTTTTGTCTTGTCTAAATCAGGAAGCATAGGTTTTGGAAGAAGCTGACTCCCAGTTTTTATGTCATTCCTAAGCTGTGAACTGTTGGTAAAAATTAACTTTGAAGCATATGAAATTCTTGCATACAGCATCCCCTCAATTTGAACTGTGGTACCGTCTACATAAAGAAATTTATGTACAGCAGCCATGATTTCACTAAATAGCTACCATTTGGCAGAAAGTATTAAAGTGGGAATAAACATCTCCTTTCTTCTCAGACCAAGTACCTTTCTTTCTCAATTTTGAAAGTACTACTTTTGATGATTTTTATATTCTCAGATACGATTCTGTTACCGACTTTATAGATACGGTCATTCTGCAAATCAAGCTCATTATTCTTGTGCTTTGATCCATCAGGATTTGTGGTAGTTTGAAGGAAAAGAAAGGGAAATTTCATTCAACAGGAATATATTTCACTAATTTGTGTAAGGAGATAAAATTAAGCAACCTTTGTTCTATTTATATATGTGAAAATGATCCTTTGTTAGTGTATTAAATTAGCACTTTAATGTAGTATAATATGTAAAATACGGGAGGAGTCAAAATTAATTATTAACTTTTTAATTCATTTTATTCAACAAATATTTGGCAGTCTGTTGTGTATCGATCACTCTTTTAGTCACTGGGATCAACAGTAAACAAAACAGTCTGAAGGAACACTTTATATTTCTTGGTTACTTCTGGGTATCTGTACACCTGAGGGGTTGTTCATAGCTGCTTTACAGTTGTATAAGTATTATGAAAGTCTCACATTCCAGAAACTGTAGAACTTAGACAGTTAAGAGACATAAATTAGCCAAATACAGTCAATGTGAAATCGTTTCTACAGATAATCATTTTTAGTTGATTTTTTTATGTGCAAGAGATGATTATACTAAATAACTATAATAGAAATAGTTTGTTTTAAAATAAACATCTAAAGTAAGAGTCTCCTGCTGTTTCCTGCTTCTCTTAGTGGCCTATTTAAACTTTAGCCCGTGATTTGTAGAGTTAGGTGCATGAAAGGAACAACTAACTTTTTAATGCTCTATGCTACTCAGCCTGGAAAGAACAAAACCAGTCTAACTAGCTTCATTATAAGTATTCAGATATATGAAGGATTATTTTAAAATAACACATTTTTGTCTTTCCTGAGGTCACAACTAAAAATTGAAGTAGAGATTTGCAGGGTGTTTGCTTCCAGCTCTGTTTCTGTGAAAGATAAACTCCTTACATTGGGGAGGAGGGGGCACTCTACCTTAGTGAGAGCTTCTCTATGTAAGTCAGTCTAGTCTAGAATCGAGTCAGTTTTGCATTTGGTTCAACCTCAAACACTAATATTCTCTTCAGATACGTATTTCTGTATGTGAAGTTCTGGTGGGTGTATGTGGGCAGTTGCTAAAACACAGTTTGAAGTATCATTCCAACACTCTGAATTTAAACACAGTATGAGACAGATCTATTTTAAACCTTACGCCGTAGGGAAATATCAGAAGAACTTTGTCGGAGTGAAATTTTAGCACCATTGAGTAAAATATTCAAAAGTATTTCTGAAGCACATGTTATTAGTGTAAACTTGAGCGTTGTCTGTCTGGCGAGCAATCTTTAGCTACTGAGCAAAGACGTTTCCCAAGTTGAGGTTCATTGAAGGATTAAGGCCTGAGATTTAGGAATTGAGATGCAAGGCTTTTTATATCTGTCAAAGGTGTGATTTTCTTAACGGTATTTAGTTTGGTGTTTTCTCAACTGCTGTTTAAAGTAGTATCTGAGTAACATTATGTCCATTCCGATCTGATTTTGTTCCCGCGGAGGCCCTCTACGTACTATGGTACGTTCTAAATTTTATGAAATTACAACTAATCAATTACACATTTACTTCTAAAGGTGTGGACTGTTCCGTCACAAAGTGTTGATTGAGTGCCTCCTGTGTACTGTGCACTTTTCTAGGCTCTTGGAGATACAGGAGAAAACAAGACAAGTCTGTGCCTTCATGAACTTAGCTTACATTCGCTAGGACTCAGGATGCATGCATATGCGTAATGCTTCTGTGCCCACACTAGGAAATCCTTTAAAGGGTTGTGATTCTGTTCTGTGGGACATTGCCTTCTGAAATAAATGCCACTGGATCTGTAGATACAAGGCATACATTGCTGTGTTATACTTGTAAGAAAAAATGCTTTCTGAAAAATATAAATTATTCTCATGCCAATGTTGTGCATTTGTGTAAATGGTCTGCTTATGTAGAAGGTTGAATATAGAGATGGAAGGAGAAATTTTGTGGAGGAATTCTGGAGAAGGAATAGGATTTCAGGACATTTTGAGGAAAGGAGAGAAGAATGCTGATGCCTTTAGGAAAAGACAGCATTCTCAACGCAGCTATGAGAATGACAGATGCAAGGAGGCTGAGAGACATGATAGGAAAAGGCGAGTGGAATAGAATTGTGTTTTCTCCAGTGATAATGTGAAAGAACTTGTTAAGAGAATCATAGAACTTACTCTGGGTAGTTCAGATTCTTTGTGTGAATAGAAGAAAAAAGTCTCAAAGGCAGCTCAGAATTTATGAGATGGTAGGATTTCTTGTCACTGCTGGTTGAACTACAAGTAAGGGAATCTGTTTCCCACCATAAGGCAGTGAATCTCCACTGTCTCCAAAATGTTTCCCTGGGGACTGAGGGAGGTTGACTATGGCTAAAATGTAGAGTAAAGCCAGCACACCGTCTCTGGTCACTATCAACTTTGTTAGGAACCTGTGTTTGAAAACTGTTTTATGTAGGAGTAATCTAAATGTACCGCAGACACTCAGGTAGGAGGGTGATTCAGTGACTCCTTCCTTCTAGTGCTGGTTAGTAGGTCACGGTGAGCGCGTAGTAAGAAAAGGATCTGATGGTGAAGATGGTGCACGCACCTTCCTCTCAGGGGAGAATGTTGTGTCATAATCTGTACAAATGCCTAACACACATCAGTGATTGCTTTAGTGTATCATTTGCCATGTGTTCCGAAGTATGTTCATGCTAATTACTTTGTTTATAAATAAGTTTCTTTAACTGTGTCACGCCTTTGAAAGGAAATGTTACGACCAATTTTGGAAGTCATGCGTTATGTACAAGAGTTCAGAAACATGTGTTTTGAATCTTTTTGTTTGAAATTTTGTTTCTCACTATATGCATCTACTTTCTAGTCATTGGTCCCAATTTAATATTTTAGTATGTATGCGTCTCTTACAAAACAGCTTCAAACAGGGGAACGTGTATACATTTATGGATGGATCCCCAAAACTTTTTTCTCAGACCATATTAAAAAATATCTAGTTACTCAGGGGATAAAACTATTGTGAAAAACAGCTCTGTGGTGTCTGGGCTAATTCTTTTCAAGGTGAAGAGTGAGCGTGAGAAATGCCTGACCACGTTCAACAGGATTAAAATACTAGGATTAAGGATGGAACCGTTGACGCCTCTGTAAGAATGCTGCTGTTCACCCATGTGGCTCTAAATGTAGACTGCCAGTTTAATTCTTGAGCCAGCGATGGCTCCTGTTCTTGAAAATAACACGCAGTATTCCTGTCTTCTTTTACAGAGGCTGCTATTTCAAAAAGCTTTCAACTCTCAGCAGTTAGTTCACGTCACTGTCATTAACCTGTTTCAACTTCATCACCTTCGTGACTTTAGCAATGAAACGGAACAGCATAGTTACAGCCAAGATGAGCAGCTGTGTTGGACACAGTTGTTGGCCCTCTTTAGTGAGTATGAAGTCATTGAACTTTCTGTACCATCTTCTTTGGAAAGCATAACCTTAGACATTTTCATCAATGTAACAAAGCAGTAGTGACATATAAGAAAGTCCTGTATGTCTTAATATTGAACCAGGAGGCCCAACCCCTAAATTCTGTCCTTTATCTGCTGACACCTTCTCATCAGCTGTTTCTATACTATTTTTAACATTGGAAAGAAAATATCCTTTTAGAAAGAAGCTGTAAGATAGTTAAGTGTTAAGCAGCAGAAGGCTCACAATGATATTTTAATTTCGACTGGTACCCAGGTTCAAATATCGTACACTTTCTGAATACATTTTTTTTTTAAAGTGTCTTTTCTTGGCATCCTGTGCAAGTGTCCTCTCCAAAACAAATCTCAGGAGGAGTCCTACAATGCCTACCCCCTTCCTGCAGTCAAGGTCTCCATGGACTGGCTGAGACTCAGACCCAGGGTCTTTCAGGAGGCAGTGGTGGATGAAAGACAGTAGTAAGTATCTTAGAATTTCATGGTAGCGTGTGTGCTTTGTCTCTGATATTCATAGATGCGTAGAAACTGCCTTCTAAAATACAACATTTGAACAATGGGAGACTTTGTGTTTTCCACCTACTCTTTGGAAATTGAACTGAAGACCTCTTTGTATGCATTTCCTTTATTTGTTTGAATTCTTCATGTGAGGCACAATCTAAAGGATTCTCTGACTCCCTTTGTGCACCCCCATTCCTTGTTGCTATCCTGGGGAAAAGGCATTTTTCACATTCCAAAATGAAATGGAAATAAAACCAGTTTGTTTCTTACCCATTACAATATGCCCCAACTTTCTGTTTAGGAGTTAAAGGGAAGAGATTTTTACTCCTTCCATTATTTTCTATATAAGCTGTTTGATGTTGCCGTATAGTAATATCCACTTGAGTTATATTTGTTTGTCTTAAGCAAAGAAGATTGGAGGTTATTTTGGTTCACACCATTTTCTCCGTAATTGCTACTCTGAACAGTTCTGACAGTTCTTAGGAACTATTGATTTTAGAGTGACAAATGAAAGCTTTCAGTTTACCGTTGGTTGTAGGAAAGCTTCCAGTAAGGCTTTGCAGTGAGTGGAAGTTCCTTGCCTGCATATTTTGATGGTGGCTATGAGGAGGATCTCTGAAATTTCTGCTGTGTGGCCCAGCATGAAGGCCACACAGTGACCAATTAGAAAATTAAAATGACCTCGCCACATTTGAGACACTGGGATCGCTCTATTTCTTAAAACTCTTTACTCTTCCCCTTAAGCCTACCTGTAAGCCCCTTCCCTTTTCACATTGTTCTGAGTTTAGCAACATCGCACAGCATGTCACCTTTTGATGCCAGAGTAGGTGTCACAAAGTCATGCCTACTTGCAGACATTGCTTCCTGGTACAAAATTCTCACTGCTTGACTCAGAGGCTCGAGTTTTCCTTCCCTTGTGTAGAAGTTGGGTTCCACAACTGGTAATGAATGTAAAAGCTCTATAGAAACAAAATCTCTGGTCAGAGTTTTCTCAGGAAATATCAATTTTCAGTGTTTAAAGCTGAAAAATTATTTTCATTCGTTAAATTAGGAACCTAGGAAATGACCTGCAGTAAGTAGCAGGTCTCTGTCATGGAAATTTGACCCTTCTGGTATATCTTTTATTTAGGCATCTTGGAAATATGTTTTAGGAAATCATACAGTCTTTCAAATGCTGAAGCAAACATAAAATATATAAAGTCTAAGTCCAATAAGATAATATTTTCGTGGCTTGTTAGTGTTCTGGTTTCTCTTATGTAAAAATAAAGTGTGAACTGTCTCTTTAATTTACAGCATTTGGCCCTGGCTAATTTCTCTTCTAAATAGTTTCCATCCCCATGAAGAGGATCTTTCCAGTACTAATGGTAAGGGCTGCCTTAACCTTGTGTTGTTCACATTGTTCTCCACCACCAACAGTGGGCTGAAGGCCAGAGAAAAATGTCTTTGTTCTTACGTATTTGCTGTTAAATTCAATATCTCAGCAATGACTTCGAACTCTACACTGATTAGGCAGATGGAAGTAATGTTCTTCCAGTTCTTTCAGCAACTTATTCTCCCATTTAGCTGCATTTGAACATAGGAGTCCAGAGTGCAACAGCTTCCAGTTCTTTCCATCTTCTTTCCTTTCTCCTTGTTCTTACTATTTTCTTAAAAAGAACTAATGTGAACATTACTCTATCAAAGTAACACCTGCTTATCACAGAACGTGTAGGACATACAAATAGAAAGAACACAGTCACCCATGGTTCTGGCATGCGGAGAGACTTTGTACTGCTAACATGACAATGTGTTTTCTACGGGCCTCGGTCTTCGATGTGCATGTGACTGGTATCACATTCAGCTTTGTACTTTTTAAATTTAACTTTATATTGTAAGCATTTTCCTTTGTCATTTAAACATGTTGAAATGCAATTTTTACTGGCTGCATAGTATTCCATGCTGTGGATATGGCATAATTTATTTAATCAGTGTCCATTCGCTTTTAAAATGTCCCCATTATAAATAATTAATTCTACACTGAACAGTCTGTACTTGACTCCTTTCTGGTTATTTTTTCCTCCATTAGATCAGTGCTTCTCAAGCATTCATTTACAAATGAATTACCTGGGACCTTGTGAAAATGCAGTTTATGATTCAGGGGGTTTGGGATACTGCCCAAGATCATGCATTTCTTACAAGCTCCCACTGATGGCAATCTTGTTGTTCAGTACTTGGGCATTACTGGGTCTGAGGCTATGAATTTTTGAAACTGCTAGAAAAACAGTCCGTCGTATCCATCCTCCTTGGCACTGAATGGTAGGTGAGTATTAGGATGATGGTTAGAGCCCGAAGGCAACATGCAGGGCTTTGACAGGTATGTTATTTTATCGGGATTCTATAAAGAGCAGAGAACTGGGGGCATCATAGATAGTTTCTTTCTGTATAACAGGTACTCGGTTTTGTTGTTTGTTAGGTGTTAGTGAGCAGTGTTCTGCTGAACAACAGTATTTTAATTAAAGTCCTGATTTCTATCCTTCTCTAGCAACACCACTTCCAGAGGAGTTTGAATTACAAGGATTCTTGGCTTTGAGACCGTCTTTCAGGTGGGTGGCAGCTGAAGGAGGTTTATTTTGTGGGTGGTGGTTGCAGTATTAAAAATTGAACAGGAATCAGGCTCGGGTGTAGAAACACCTTTGGTCTTTCCCAGCTTTGTGTTACTTTGCCAACAGCAACTAATAGTGAAAGTTTTTTGATGTAAAATGGATTTGTGTATGTCATGCCTTTAATTCCTGTGTAATACCAATACTAAGTGCTTTAAAAATAGGGAGTAAAAGAAAGTAAAAGAAAATTGCTTCTTCCAAGTGGTATTTATTCACTTAATTCTACCTTTTATGCTGTTCTTGAAGCTACAGGGAAAGTCTCAGGAATGGGAACCAAGTGTAACCAGAAGGATATTGCTTGACATTTTTCTTACCAGTGACAAGGATAAAGCTATCTGTTTTTCTGATCATTCGCTTTTCCTGCTCTTTCGGAGGAATAGCTTCTTACTCCTTTTCAGGTCGAACCCTTTCATCTGCGTCCTTGATCCCATCCCGTCCTGTCACCTCAAGAACCTTCACCTCGCTCCTTCTGTCCATCTTGCTCTACGTTGTATTAATATTTTCAGTATCTTTTAATTGTTTTTAACAACCAATTACTTTTAGTTTTTTAATTTATTTTTCATAAATTGTATTGGGGAATATTGGGGAACAGTGTGTTTCTTCAGCTCCAAGTCGTTGTCCTTCAGTGTAGTTGTGGAGGGCGCAGCTCAGCTCCAAGTCCAGTCGCCATTTTCAATCTATAGTTGCTGGGGGCACAGCCCACCATCCCATGTGGGAATATGAACCGGCAACCTTGTTGTTGAGAGCTCGTGCTCTAACCAACTGAACCATCCGGCCGCCCCTCAGGAAGCTCAGCTCATTGTCTTCAATCTAGTGGAGGGCGCAGCTCACTGGCCCATGTGGGGATCGAACCGGCAACCCTATTCAGAGCTCGCGCTCTAACCAGCTGAGCCGTCCGGCTGCCCCCCAATTACTTCCCTTTAGCGTAGTATAATAACATTCAAGTATGCCCTCTTCTTGCTAAAAAGTAAAATTCACAACCTCATGTTTCTCTAATGTTGCCCTCTCTTTCTCTCCATCATCAAAAAGAGGAGTGTGGGCTAACCTTACTGACTGCTCCACTCCCAGTTATTTCACAGCCTCCTGCCACGTAAACTCTCAGTGCTCTCCTAGTTACCTAGATTTTACTGACTTCTTTCCAGTTTTCTTCCTATTTAATTTTTTCTCACATTGAGTCTGTTGGTCCCTTTTTTCATGAAACTTTCGTTTTAGCCTATGACACCACTCTTCTTCTACCCTTAGCACTCGGTCTCTTTCATTCTTTTGCACTGTGTGCCTTGGAATATTGGTGTTCTGCGGGGTTCTTGCCCTTCCCTCCCACTCTACATTCTGGCTGGTGATCAAATCCATCCCTTTGTCTTGAGCTTTCATCTCTTGCATAGTTAAGTCCGAAATTTTCAGTTCTGACTTCTTTTGGAGATTTGGACTTACATTTCGAACAATCTGATCTCCCTTATACTTTTTAAATTTTTATGGGACCAGAAATGAGCTTATGTTTTCTTATTTGGTCAGCAAAATATGACCTTTCTGTATTTATCTGTGTGCCATTATCCACCTACACGAACAAGCTAGAAATCTGAGAAACTTTTATTTCTGTTCATCTTTCTCACCAAGTCTTTGTAATTATGTGTCCAAAATGCCTCTTAGGTTCAATTCCTCCCATTTATTTACTCATAATTCAGGCTTTCATCACCATTAACTTGGAGTATGCAAAAGCTTCCTAATCGAGTTCCCTATGGAAAGTCCCTTTTTCTATAGTCCATTGCTACCCTGCTCCCACAGTTACGTTTTTATAGACCTGATGATGCCCCCAGTTGTTCCAGTTCTTTTTTAGCTTGATACCCAAATGCTTGGCTTTTCAGTGTATTTTCTATCACTGTCCAATGCTTGTCTTTTCAACCACAGTTTCCACTTCCACACTCCTCCCCGCCAATACTTACACCTACTCTACATTCACTGTGTCCTATTCTTGAATAGCTCTGTGTTTTTATTCCTCTAAAACTTCATCCATGCTATGCTTAGAACATTTCCTTTTCCTTTTCGCCTTCCCTTACCAACCTGAGGCACTGACCAGTACCTGGCCAACGTCCCGCTGAGGTGGTCACTCTGTGAAATCTTCTCAGAGCTTATCAGTAGGAACTGACCCTCCTTTTTAACTTATAGTCTCTTATTCTTTGCATAGTGTGTTTTCTGCTTTGCTTCATTGGATTTAAAATCTTTGGGAATATAAATTTAGACAAATACAGTCTCAAGTAGCTAACCTGTATGGAAAAATCTGAAGCCATTTCAGTTAATTAGGTGATCTTGATTGCCTGGAAAATAGCTTTAGCAGTTTAATAATCTGTGACTTGCTTATATCAATTTTAGGAACTTGGATTTTTCCAAAGGCCATCAGGGTATTACAGGAGACAAAGAGGGTCAGCAACGACAGATCCGACAGCAGCGCTTGATCTCTGTAGGCAAATGGATCGCTGATAATCAGCCCAGGTATTCCTTATCGGATACACATACACACCCACCTGTGCTTTAGGCTTTGGTATAATGCTATTGATTACAAACTCTGAAGTCAGAATGTTGGTAACAACAAATTATGACCCTGGTGATCATTAGTATACTCTTACATCTTTGTTCTCCCCACTACACTGCCTGTTGTAGAGGAGTTGGCCTTGCCTCCTTGTTTATCGTGAGCTTCTGCTCTAATATATAAACATCTATGTAAATATGAGTTGTGTGCTCATAGTGATTTGTATTGACGGGCCTGGTGGTCAGTTTCAGTTAGGGCAGACCAGGATGTGGCTGGAGACTAAACACGAAGCAGGTGGGGTAGGTGGTGTGGTGGGGAGAGCACAAGTTTGAGTCAGCTAGGTTCAGTTCAGTTTCTGGTTCCGCTGCCGCTTTCCCAGCTGTGGGTCCTTGGGCTCTCGCCTGTTGATTATAAGCTTTCCAACGTTGGTAACTAATTCACACTCATTTTTGTACTGAGGTTCCTGTCATACTATAAGCACTTGAGGGGTTGCCTATGTGAATGTACTTAATACTTAATACCTCTAAGTTTCCATTTTCACAGCTATAAAATAGGAATTACAGATAGCTACTTCAAGGGCCTAATCTAGTGTTTAAAACATGCTCAGTAAATGTAGCTGTAACTACTGGAAAACATTAAAAGGGCATGGGACTGTTGTGACGTTAAGTATGATGATGAGAACCTGAGTTTCTACATAACTACTTTTTGTGTTACTTGAATCCACGTTGTTACATCTGCTTTTTCCAAAATTTTTGGGCTGGGAATTTTAGGCCTATTGGATCCATGCACAATTCGATTGTTACTGTTTTATAGGTTTATGTTTTTCATATATGGATTTATTTTTACTTTTTTAGGCTGATTCAGTGTGAAAATGAGGTAGGGAAATTATTGTTTATCACAGAAATCCCAGAATTAATTCTGGAAGACCCTAGTGAAGCCAAAGAAAACCTCATTCTGCAAGAAACGTCCACGATAGAGTCACTGACTACGGACGGGAACCCAGGACTGAAATCAGTGCTGTCTACGGGCCGAAATCTAAGCACCAACTGTGACACCGGAGAGAAACCCATGGTCACCTTCAAAGAGAACATTAAGCCACGAGAAGTGAACAGAGACCCAGGAAGAAGTTTTCCCCCCAAAGAGGTGAGAAGGGACTATAGCAAAGGAGTAACTGTAACTAAGAATGATGGAAAGAAGGACAACAGCAAGAGGAAAACAGAAACCAAGAAATGCACCTTAGAAAAGTTTCAGGAAACAGGAAAGCAGAATGTGGCAGTGCAGGTAAGCTGTATTTGAACTATAAAGCAGGTAGAGGAAGGCTCCCACAAAAGGCAAGATTTTTCATTCTGTTCCTGAAGCCTGGAGAGTTGGCTGTTCTAGAAGCTTGACTGCATTCTTCGAGGGTTGCTTGGTGAGGTCGTGTAAGAGCTACAGCAGGTGCTGTGTTTCCCCGAAAATAAGACCCAGCCGGATAACCAGCTCTAATGCGTCTTTTGGAGCAAAAATTAATATAAGACCCAGTCTTATTTTACTATAATATTTTACTATATAAGACCGGGTCTTATATAATGTAGACCCGGTCTTATATGAATTTTTACTCCAAAAGACTCATTTAGAGCTAATTTACCAGCTAGGTCTTATTTTCGGGGGAAACATGGTGGTTACTTCATCAACTCTTGGGCGTTGTCATGTGAGTGAAAAGAGTCTCAACCTGTTTGACAGTTCTGTCAGTTCTCTTCAGTTGAAGTGGTTTGAAATGACCAGTGGCAGAGCTGTCAGTTCAGCGAGGACCTATTTTCTTTGGAAGGTATAATCACCATTTGTTAATGCCATAGTGAGAAATTCAGGGTCTTTATAGATCCAGAAGAACCAAGAGTATATTAAGGCTTATACAGTTTTTCTCACTATACAAAAAAAATACATTCTTAGAGAATGATGAGGCTCTTTTCCTTGACATTTAGACCTGTCCCAGCAGTAGCATTATAACACTTCACTGGTACCCTGGCTCATGGAAATTTTTAAAGCAAGAACCCAAGTCTCCTGCTGGGAACAGATAAGCACTGCTCGTTATTTGAGACTTGGGGTTTTTGTTTGTTTGTGACTACATATAAAAGGGTCTTTACTCTGCTGATTTCATTAATACTTACCATTAATGTTTGAGTAAGTGCCTAAGTAGCCATTTGATTTTTTAACACATTTTGGTAAATACATTTGTTTGCAGTAAGCATGAGAAACCCTCCATTTTTGAAGGCTGCTTGTAAATAAACGGTACCTTCAACGTATTTCCCTGACAGGATTTTTATTGGGAAAGGGAGAAATAAGAACATAAGAGTTTCATTTTAAGATTAATAGTAGGGGAGAAACAAAGAGAGAAAGACATGGTAGAAATTGAGAAAAGGCATGAAGAGGGACAGGTGCTGGGCAAAGGCATGGGGAAAACCAAGTGAACTATATAAAGCTGAAGAATTAGTGTCTTAGGGATAAAGAGTTCAGCCTTTCCTGCCTGCTCTACCTCTGTTCTCTACAACTGCTTCTCAACAAGGTCCAGACTGAAAATCAAATCTCCTTCCCTGTCACTCATCCCTCTTAAATCTGCCTGTAGATGATTAAAGAGAGCCTGACAGTGGTCAATATATTGCCACCCTCTACCTCATCCTTAGCTTTCTATAAAAGGTACTTGTTTTCCCTCATTTATGTATGTTATTTAATGAATTAGAGTATAAAGCGCCCTAGGACTCATAACAACTGGTGTAAGATCGATCATAGGCAAGTTTTTTAACCTGTTGGCATCAGGTATCTCATTTGTAAAACAAATGAGCTCCGAGGTCCTTTGCATTTTATGACTTTCATGATTTTGTGAAAGCAAAATACACTAGTAAAACAAAGCATATCTGTCTTTTATTGGACAATTAAATAATTTATTTTTATTTTCCTCTTTTTAATTTAGGTGAATTTAAATATCTTCAGCATATACTTTTTTTGGACATAATGGTATTTTAAATACTTTCTTACAGTTGGTGCTTCTTTCTAATAATATGAGTTCCAGAATTATCATAGTTTTGCTTCTGTTGGTCATAGGTAAAATCCCAGACAGAACTAAGAAAGACTCCAGTGTCTGAAGCCAGGAAAACACCTGTAACTCAAACCCCAAGTCAAGCAAGTAACTCCCAGTTCATCCCCATTCATCACCCTGGAGCCTTCCCTCCTCTTCCCAGCCGGCCGGGTAAGTATGTTTTGTCATTTCTTCTACTTGATGCCATTTGTTTAGGAGTTCCTGTTCATTCATTGAGTAATTTATGCGTTTACCAGACTGATATTACTATACCATAATGTTAAAAGGTAGAGGGAAGTTTTCTTTTCCCTAAAGCTTATGAAATTATTTTTGAGCCATTTCTCTGCAGTTTACGTACAAGTGCATGTTTGTTATCATGAAGGAATTCCCATCACTGAACATGGCATGTAAGAAACCACCTTTAGAACACGCCAGTTGCTTCACTGGATAGAAGTAGCAGCCCGTGGTGTATATTTGTACTTGAAAGGGAGTTAAGGCTTTTCACTTGATCAGTCTTACTTGATGGTTGAGCCCTACCTTTTATAATTTATGAGAAGACCTCTTCCCTACCCTACCCTACCCCCAAATGACTTAGTATTTCTGCCTTTCTTTTGTGAAGTTTCTTAAGAGCTAAATCTGTCTTCTTCTGTTTTGAAGGGTTCCCGCCGCCGGCATATGTTATCCCCCCTCCTGTGGCATTTTCTATGGGCTCAGGTTACACCTTCCCAGCTGGTGTTTCTGTCCCAGGAACCTTTCTTCAGCCTACAGCTCACTCTCCAGCAGGAAACCAGGTGCAAGCTGGGAAACAGTCCCACATTCCTTACAGCCAGCAACGGCCCTCTGGCCCAGGGCCAATGAACCAGGGACCTCAACAACCACAGCCACCTTCCCAGCAACCCCTTACATCTTTACCAGCTCAGCCAACAGCACAGTCTGCAAGCCAGTTGCAGGTTCAAGCTCTAGCTCAGCAACAACAGTCCCCCACAAAAGCCGCGCCAGCTTTGAGGAAAAGCCCTCCTCACCACTCTGGGTTCCAGCAGGTAGGTCATACATGTGTATCGTCCGCTGAAATAGGAGGAGGAGGTTGAAATTGTTCCGTGTTTGGTTAATTCAGTACCAGTTAGGCTTTCACCTACTTGCTTAGACTTGTAATGATCATGGTAATACAGAAGAATTCTTTTTGCTGTTTAGAAAGTTCTGATGTTTTCCTTTCTATTTTTGTAAAGGATAGTAGATCTTAACTACCATTCTTTGAAAAGGATTTTTTGTAAATAATTCTCTCCCATGTGAACATAAACTATAGAAGGGAAATCGAATCATAACCTTGAAGTGTTAAGAAAGAAGTGACACCAGTTTTTAATACTGTCCTCCCCACGGCACTTAAGCAGGGAGGAGACAACACACACATATTCATTCATTTATTCATTAAACCTCTTAAATAATTGAATTGAAAGAGAACATGAGCTCAGTAGCCATTATCTGTTCCCAGAGAGTTCTGTGAATTAAAAAACCTAGAGGATGAAGGAAACTGCCTCATTGCCTAGAGTTTTGTTGATGGTAAACTCTCTCAAGTTCATTCTGTGATACCTGAGTACTGAGCATAAGTACCATTGCATTTTATCCTCGTCTTATTGACAGGCATCTCTTTTTTAGTATCAGCAGGCAGATGCCTCCAAACAACTGTGGAATCCCCCTCAGGTTCAAGGCCCATTAGGGAAAATCATGCCTGTGAAACAGCCCTACTACCTTCAGACCCAAGACCCCATAAAACTGTTCGAGCCGTCATTGCAACCTCCTGTAATGCAGCAGCAGCCTCTAGAGAAAAAAATGAAGCCTTTTCCCATGGAGCCATATAACCATAATCCCTCAGAAGTCAAGGTCCCAGAATTCTACTGGGATTCTTCCTACAGTATGGCTGATAACAGAGCTGTGATGGCCCAGCAAGCAAACATGGACCGCAGGGGCAAGCGGTCTCCCGGAGTCTTCCGTCCAGAGCAGGACCCTGTACCCAGGATGCCATTCGAGGTGTGTGTCTTTCCCATCACCAGGCACGTCTGAGATGGGGGCTGCGTATCTTGACTTTAAGTAGCTGTCTGTAAAGGTCACTGTGACTCATTAGTGCTGTAGAATGCTGCTGAGCCACGGGCTCCTCCTCACACTGGCACAGCACGTTTGATTTGGGGGAGTGGAAGAATTCTGGAACTGGTTTTGAACTGTGATGGTCTGGCAGAGAAATCAGATGCAGAAGTCTCTAACACCGCATGTTAGAGAATTCTGAGGCAAAGATCCCCTCCCTTGGGCTGAATCATCTCAGTTTAAAAGTAGGTTTAAACAGTTTGCTTTTCGAGAACGACCAGTTATCTTTGGTACTGGAGTTCCCCTCCCTTGCCCTTTTTATTCAGGAGAAGCAGGTATATGTTTGTAACTTTAAAAAGAGCTGTTTCTCTGCTAGCACAAGATACGCTCATCACCACTCTCTTGTGTTGTTTTACTCACTAAACACATAAACCTTGTATATTCTGCTCTGTCGGTATTTTTGCTTTGTGTTGTCTTGATCTTTCCCTGCCATTGTCCTTGTGTCGCTTTGCTCTGTGTTTCAGAGGTGTTTCCTCTTTGCATAATACTGTCTCACTGTTAATTACTTCTTCCTCTGGACTGCATTGCCTTCATCCCCCTAATCATGTGCTTTGTCACCCCTTACTGCATCTCACTGTGATCCTTTCTGTCACTAGGACCCCAAGGGCTCCCCTCTGCTTCCTCCGGACCTGTTAAAGAGTCTGGCTGCCTTGGAGGAAGAGGAAGAGCTGATTTTTTCTAACCCTCCTGATCTTTACCCAGCTCTGCTGGGGCCTCTCGCCTCTCTTCCTGGAAGAAGCCTCTTTGTATGTATTTGACATAATTCTTCTTGCTCTAACCCCAGCTCCTTTTCTGAGCTTATATAGTATTTGGAACAGGTAATTCCTTCTTTTGGGGGTTTTTCCTTCTTTACAGAATTGTAAAACTTATCTCCCGAAGGACAGCTAACCTTCAAATGGTAGTAGATCATGGCAAAACATTTCTGACTCCCTAGTTCCCCCAAATCTTAGAGTCATAGCTTGGTTATAAGTGTTACCCAGAAAGCCTCCTGCAGGACTGGTCACACACAGGATGTGATGCTGGCAAATTAGCTTTTCATGTGGCACTTCCATCTGGACCCAGGAATTTCAAGTGTCATTTAATTTTATTTAGGAACAGTGAGATTTTTTCCTCTTGTACTCAAGTTATGACATGAAATAATGTTCTAGATTTTTTACTGACATTATTGAACTCTTTTCTGTTTGATTAACTGAGAGCCCTGATCTAAATTAAGAGCTAGAATTATAAATAGAATGAGTAAAAATGAAGAGGATTCTATTGCTAAAATGGTGTTGGGGTGCCATAAATGAGTGAATATAGAGATAAATAACTAGAATGACACAAAATAAAGTCTAAGAACTGATTACTGGTGGCTTTTAAAAATATTCTTCTAGTCTAGAACCTAGTCTGCACGTCAAAGGATGTCACCCTGTATGGTTGTCAGTGTTTATATTTTACTAAGATGAGGGAGTATAAGAAAAATGTATACTGTAAGGTTTTTTCTTCCTCCCTTCACTCCATCGTAATAAAATGGAAAATAGTTCTGAGTTTTAACTTTCTTGCTGTTTCTTCCCCATAAACCCGAGGCAAGAAAACATTTACGTATAAGATTAAAATGCATTGATTTTAGTATTAGGGAAACAAAAGCTTAATGGTACTCAGACAGAAGTTTCCCTGGCCCTTGAGGCCCCCTTAAGAATTTGCCTTGGTGAGTGGCCATAGAGAGCTACCACTTTTCCCCCCAAGTTAGCAGAAATAAAGATCCCCTAAACACTGAAACAGTTGTAGTGCCCTGGCAGCACCTCGGGCCCAGCTGCTCAGCTGCTGCCTGTGTTTGCCGGCCTGGCTGGGGAGCCTGGGGAGTGTCTCTGTCCAGCTGTGTCCTAATCCCTTAGTTCCTGTCGCGCTTCCCCTTCCTGTATTTAACAGTGTTAAAGATACAGTGTGTGTGCAAAAGTGCCTTGCGTGTAGTAGGTATTTAATAAGTGCTTTGCTGATCAACTACTCACTGACAACATCAGAGATTCAGCTTTTTCAAGCCATTAATGTCACGGTTTTAAAAACTTGGGGAGAAAACAGTGCCAGATCAGTTCAGCGTCTTGTTTTGAGAGCATTTGAAATGTAACTATTGGCAAGGGAATTTCTGAGGTTCATGCCTAGTAAACACTCAGAACTGCCGTTTGCCAGGGTCTCTGGTGCCTGCCAGGGTCTCTGTGCTAGATTCGAGGTACTGATCAAGGAGGAGGGCTCTGTCCCACGTGTCCGTGGCCATGGCACTTAGCTGGTGTCATGGTGTTAACAGATTTGAAATTCACATCTTTTAAGTCTTACCTTGTACACAATGGGTGAGTACAAGTATGCTTAAAGTGTAGTCACTTACTCTGGGTGTATAGTATCTTAAGATGAATAGAAAATGGAAGGCATAATTTAACTCCCTTTTTTTTCCCGGGACTGTGAAGAAATCCTTATTGGAGAAGCCCTCCGAGCTCATGTCACATTCATCCTCTTTCCTGTCACTCACCGGATTCTCTCTCAATCAGGTGAGTAAACAGTGAAGGGTCCTGCTTTGTGTTTTCATTGTAGGCTCATCTTTTCTTTCTGTTCTATTTAAGTACACCTGTTTTTCTCTTTCCTTTCTCACTCATGTACTGGCGTCTCCTGGATATTTGATTTTATCCCCTCTCCCTCTGATTGGGTACACGAGAGACTTGTATAAGTTTGAACCCTTTAACTTCTCATTAATAGTGAAATGCTTAGGCCTCTGTTCAGCCAAATAAATTATTTAAACTTTTTAACCTGGGTGGTTTACATTGACGGAGCCAAATTAATGAGTAAGGGAAAATGAATTTAACAGGAAAACTGAAAACAAAAGCCTTCGAAAGTTTGTCTTGGTAAGAAAAGCTTCAGGTGTTCCAAGCATCCGTGAACATGAGCGTAGCATTTTCTTAAATCGTTTTTCTTGGAGTGTGTCTATAACTTGGGTGTCGTTGTCTTTCAGGAAAGATACCCCAATAGCAGTGTGTTCAATGAGGTATATGGGAAAAACCTGACAACCAACTCCAAAGCCGAACTTAGTCCTTCAATGGCCCCCCAGGAAACATCACTGTACTCCCTCTTTGAGGGGACTCCGTGGTCTCCATCACTTCCTGCCAGTTCAGGTATTGACTAGTCTTTAAATTATAGACCCTGCGCTCCCATTGATTAAGAGTTACTATGATTTTGTAATTATAAATATATTAGGTGTTTGTTTGTTTTTTAAGTAACTTAGAAGGAAAATAGAAAAAAGGCCTGATGAGGCAGTTTACATAACAGATGCCACTAGAAAAGCTTTTTCACATCCTCAGTAAACCATCAGAATTGTAAGGCAGAAAAATACGGATTCTATTTTAAGGTTTTCAGCTGTTTTTTAGTTTTGTTTGTATTTATTGTTCGCAAGAAAAGTTGCACTTTTTAAAATAGAGATTTTTTTTCAGCCCTATTTTATACATGGCGTCTGATCTAATAGTATTAAGGTTTAGCAATTCTATTTCTGACAAAGACCTTACCTGAAACAGGCGTGCCACATTATTGCGTGCCCTAGACAAAATTGTCTACTGTTTTGTTTTGTTCTAGGGCAAGGAGTATGCCTTAGATGTGTGCGATGAAACACACGTGTGCATCTGGCAGACTCCCTTTTGGGCCCTTATTTCGCCTTTTCTCCTAAGTTCTGTGATTATTTTTAGTAGAATTGAAGTGCTACAGGAAACTTTAGTTTTTGGTATGTTTGTGAAACATCTTGTCTATTCAGTGCCCTATTTTTCTGTTTAATAGATCATTCAACACCAGCCAGCCAATCGCCTCATTCCTCTAACCCAAGCAGCTTGCCAAGCTCTCCTCCAACCCACAACCATAATTCTGTTCCATTCTCCAATTTTGGACCCATTGGGACTCCAGATAACAGGGATAGGAGAGCTGCAGATCGGTGGAAAACTGATAAGCCAGGTGAGGTCCAGACTTCACTGCCTCGCAGGAGTGACACCACTTACTCTGTCTTTCCCCGGCTTTCGGCATTTGGCAGTGAAGGAACGTCTTGAATTCTTCTCATCTCTTTTCATCCCTTAGCCATGGGTGGGTTTGGCATTGATTATCTCTCGGCGACATCATCCTCTGAGAGCAGTTGGCATCAGACCAGCACTCCAAGTGGCACCTGGACAGGCCATGGCCCCTCCATGGAGGATTCCTCTGCTGTCCTCATGGAAAGCCTAAAGGTGAGTGGGCTTCAGGAACAAGAACCACAGAGATGTCTCCGCTTTCGTTTACATAAAGAGCTAGGCCTGCTCCCAAGCACATCGGTATCTAGCAAAGTTCTAGAAACATAGCTTGCCTTACATGATTCTTGAATGGGATTTTCTTTTCTTTTTTTTTTTTTTTTAATTTGTGAATTCACTTAGTGATAAAGCAGTATCTTCAGGGGAATAGAAACGCAGAGGCCTTAGTTGCGTTCTAAGGTTAAGAAAATTATGATTCATCGTGGCATGTTTGATTTCAGCCTTCTCTGAGCAAGTAAAAGAAGGGTATCTAATTTTTAAAAATGTTTTGTTTGCCTAAAACCTTTAGTGTAAATACTTCGTGGTCCTTTATGGAGCTGAGTTATTTATTTATTTATTTGTTTGTTTGTTTGTTTTTAATTTTTTGTTGGGGAACAGTATGTTTCTCCAGGGCCCATCAGCTCCAAGTCATTGTCCTTCAGGCTAGTTGTGGAGGGCGCAGCTCAGCTCCAAGTCCAGTCTCCATTTTCAGTCTTTAGCTACAGGGGGTGCAGCCCACCACCCCATGCGGGAATTAAACCAGCAACCTTGTTAAGAGCTCGCACTCTAACCAACTGAGCCAACCGGCCTCCCTGGAGCTGAGTTTTACTAAAAAGACTTTTCTGGTGTAAAGTGGTCTTTAATGGGAACTAACTAGTATCGACGACAGTCTTATAGTGACTTTTTCTAATAGGTGAATTTTTTTTTTAGGGGTGGGGATCTTGGGACATATATGCCTTTATGTTTGGCTGGGATTGAAAAACAAATCCTTTCAGACAAGCAGGCCTTTGCCCTCCGCTGATGAGCTCTGGGCTGTTTTTCAGTCTATCTGGTCCAGTTCCATGATGCATCCTGGACCATCCGCTCTGGAGCAGCTGTTAATGCAGCAGAAGCAGAAACAGCAGCGGGGACAAGGCACCATGAACCCTCCACACTGAGGTCACAGTGGCAACCCTGGGAATGGAGGCTCCATAAACCATGGCATGTTGGGTTTGCAGGACTGGCCCACACAGTCCCCTGCAGGTGGCAGCCCTCTTTTCTGTTTTTTGCTGTCGAGAGGGTGTAAGCGTTCCACCAGCCCGCTGAGTGTGCACGAAATGTCCGCAGTGCAACAAAAAGTAAAACCACCAGGAACTCTCCGTCCCCCCGGGGCCTTCCGGAGGGAGAGAGGAACTGCTGTTTGTGTCACTCAGTTACCTGATATCACCGCCTCTCACCTCTCCACTGTGCATGTCCCCAGCCACATGGGAAGTGAAAGCTGAGAAGGGAAGGCAGATGGGAGAAGCCAATGGGAACTTCTCAGTCGTCCTTTTTTCCTCTTTGGGGAATAAAATAGGAATCCATTCATGATTACTTTGCTGACTGAGAATGTAGTAGAAATTATTCCTAAACATCTTTATTATTGTTATTACTCTCAGTAGTAAAAAAAAAAAATCACACTGAATTCTTCCATACACAGATGTGCTTCTTCTAGTCAGTGTGTAGCAAGGAAAGCCCCGTTCACTGCTCCTGAGAGGTTGGTGGTGACAGGATGGGGAAACGGACCTCTTCAGCCAGTGGAAATGTTTCACAAGGGCGAGTCCAAGGTCTCAGCTCTCGCCCCGAAGGTTCTAGTAGGCCCTCCGCTGGCCTGGAGACTCCAGCAGGAAATGCCCTTCACTCTGTAGGTGCTCGAGCCCCAATCGAGGAGGCAGTGTCGGTGGTGGTGCTGGGCTGGGCTAGCAGACTGCTGTAGGGTTTTAAATTAACATTTTTGATTCCTGTACATTTTGCAGTAGCAGAGCAAGCAGTCTCACAGAAGGCAGGCCAGTCCACGTATGGCCTGACGTTTGCATAGGTAGAAGCTTTCAGTGTGGTTATTTTTTGTTTGGGTGGTTTCTGTGCCCCTGTCCTCCCCACCTCCTCCTGGCCCTCCCCCCATCCTTTTCCTGCCCTACGCTGTATGCCAGTAATTGTTTTTACTCCTCATGTGTGCAACATCTCGCCAAGAAGCGACAGCATGGGGTCCAGCAGTTGGGGCCCACACGACAGTCTGAAGAGGAAGGAAGCGGCGGCCTCGGCACGGCCCGCAGAGGGGCCGGGCGCCCGCCCAGCTGCAGTCTTCCAACCTCCACTTTCAGAGTGAAGTTCAAGGCAACGCGGACACGTGCATGCGTCGTGCACAGGAGAAAACACAATGAAGTCCATTCTGGGAAAGGCGGACGAAAGGAACATAAACTTATTTGATATTTATTAGAAGAAAGGAGGACTTTTGAAAAGGTTCTCGTGTAGAAACCGAAGGACAGCATTTCTGTTAGTCATTTCCTGGAAAAGTAATATTTTAAGGGGAAATTATGGAAACAATCGAAATGTCCAATTGCTGTGCTAGTGGTAGGGTTTCTTTTCTGCGAGGTCTTTCCTTTGTGTGTGTGTGTGTGTGTGTGTGTGAGTGTTGGTGTGTGCGCGCGCACGCCTGTCTGCTCTCCCGGAAGGACGGGGTGGTGTGTCTGACTATGGTGTTACTGTGGGACTTCAGAGCTGGAAAATGGCTGCAGAGCAAAGCACATCCAGGAGCCGCCGGGTGTCACTGGAGTCTGGGCCACCCCAGCAGTGAGAAGGGTGGAGATTCATGCTCGTTGCTCTTCAGAGAGACAGTGGTTGGAGTCCCATATGCTGGCATTATCGCTCTCTTAGTTTGATGTGGTGTTTGGGGTTTATTTTTGTTCTTGTTCGGGTTTTTTTTTTTTTCTTTTGGAAGGTCTAAAAAGGTGAAGCCCCCCCACCCAATGGCAGTATGCAACCCTTTGTGCTTCTCTCCGTCCCCAGCCTTGTGTCCACCTTTTTCCCAGTCCCTGCCTCCCAAGCCTCTGTCCTGCTGCCTTTACCTCCTGTGTGAGTTTCAGCTCTGCGTTCAGGCAGCTGCCACATTCCTAAACCATCAGTGAGTCTTGCACCCTAGACCAGCTAGCTACCCAGGTTCCCATCTCACTCCTAGTAGCGCCCACACCCCATCTGCAGCCCCATTTCTGCATGAGAGTTTGGTGTTGGGATGTTTTCTGACTCTTGGGGCGGGGCTCCTCGGCTTCCGCTCCTCAGTGTGGAGTAATGAGGGACAGGAGAATCTTCATCAGAAAATGGTTTTGTGTCGTCAGCTTTCCTTTGTGTTCTGTTTTGTTTGGGGTTTTGTTTAGTTTTGTTTTGTTTTGGTCTGTCTGCAAGACCTGCAGCTGCTGAAATCAGCTTTGCCTTTAATTAAACCACGTTCTCTCCAACCAGATCTGTGTAGAGATGGTCTCTTTTCTACCCTAAAAGAAAATCCAACTTGAAAAGCAAGAATTTAAACTACTCAGAAGTCATCTAGAAGAAAGCAAAGATGGTCAGAATTCCAATATGCTTCAGGGTTATTTTTGCTTCTAGTAGCATTCCAGACCAGTATGCATTATATGGAAAGGGATGATGGGTAGAAAGAAACTGTCAAAATGATTTTATTTAATAAATAAAGAATGGCTTATGCAAAGGAGTTAACATCCACCATTTTTATCCCTGTTGTCTCTGTTTATAAGCAACTCAGAGATAGTTTATCCTTTTGGCCCATAAAATGCACTGTCTGAGCAACAGTAAGTATTCTTAGCCTTTGGGGTGCATGTTTGGAGTTGTATCTTCAGCAGTGGCCGTCAGAAACCAATGCCATAGCGCTCCAGTCTGCGCGTTCACACTGCCCAGCTATCCCCTGCCTCGGTGTTGATTCAGTCCACACCTCATTTCCTAACTCTGCTTTTCACAAGGACCTACACCAGAAAATTAACAAAGCTGTGTATACTCTACAAGAAGAAGGGAGGGAGGAGGGGAAATGAGGCCAAGCCCTAAGGAATCCGTCTCCCAAGGTAACCCTGAAAAGCAGGCCATTTGGTTAGGTGATAACCAAAATAAAACCATAGCATTTTGTCATGGGTACTAGTATTATGTGTATTATAAAATGTTAACTAATAGGATACTACAACCCAGCTGGCTTCCTGAACACCCCTTCTTTTCATCACTTGTGTTAGTGGCAGACACTCAGTATTGAACTTTTAACAAGTGTTCCTCTCTGAGAAGGCATGAAGGGGTGGAATTCTGGTAGGATTTTAATTCTCCATGGAATTGAAAGTTGTATTCCATGGGAACTTAACTCAGCCTGGGTTCCATTTAAACAACGAGACTTAACAAGAAACGTTAATTGTGTGTGTGTGTGTGTGAGCCTTTTGAATGACGTGCAGGCTTCCTTCAGGCCCCCGGAGTCTGACAGTGTCACAGCCGTAGTTCTCACTGAGGCCTGCATTCTGACATTCTGAGTGGCTTATTTTTCTACGTTTATTTTTGTCACACAGACAAGTATGCCAACAATTACTGTACAACTCAATGAATTTCTCACAAAGTGAACACATCTGGGTAGCCAGCACTCAGAGCAAGAAACATCATCAGCACCCTGGACCCCTCATGCCCTTCTAGACACTTCCTACCACTTCCCCCATCCCACCCCCCCCAAGGTAATTATAGTCCCAAATTCTCTCATCATCGTCTAATAGGTTGCATTTCAACAGGGAAAATGGATGAGTAAACACTTCAAAGCCGCAGTGATCTCAGTACAGCGTGCTGCAGAGGCATTCTAAAACTTACAGATGACACAGTCTCTTCTTCAACTTCGCCTGTTGTGAAACGTCCTAGACGCCTCTAGCAGTGCTTTCCAGGTCTGTAGTGGCACGTTCTTCAACAAAAGCCTTGGGGAAAATGCCAATGTTCCCTTTGCACTCCCCTTCCAGCCATTCTTCATTCACTGATAAAGTTGGAAAAGTACACATTGATTTCTAAAACCAGTGTAGGAAAATTGCCTCATCTGGACATTCCACCCAGATCTTTTGTCAGCACTCTACCCCCTGTTGTGCTAACAGAGAAAAGTCAGTGTTGGAAAGTGATGTGAGGGAAGAGTGAACATAGGACTTAGCCATCTTATTGTCCATGCCTGTCTTAGACATGATAATGGAGGAATAGAATGCAGAAGAACGAATTAGATTTTTTTTTAAGGAAATAAGATGAAAGGAATTGAACAATGACTCTTTAGATATGATTTTTTTTTTTTAACAGAAGAGAGTTTTGTCTGAGCTTTGCTGGGAATGTTTGTTCTGATTACAAGAAAGGGACATGCCATTGGTTAAATATATTGCTTACGATACTCCACTAGTGGAAGATCAAAGAATTGAGAATTGGAACTGGTGATGGGTTCAGTCCATGTTTGTGATACAAGTATTTTAATAGCTCCTGTTTTGAGCCTTTAGTAAATCAAGTATAGGCACTGTACTAGGATATGTATACATACACTCACTTCATACTAATTTTCTTCTAGATAGTACCTCCATTTTACTAAGGAAAAAGAGACCCAGAGAGATTAATGGCTCATTTGGGTTCACTCTGCTGATGAATATCAGACAGCTTGGGTATGACGTACTCCAGAGCTCATCAGCCAGACCCCACAACCCCAAGTCAGAAGTCATCTGCATGTAACACATCTAGATGAGACACGAGATCTGCTACTTGGATCCTGTCCCCAGACACTTAGTTGGTGTGGGGTAGGGATGGGCATTAAAGTTCTCCCAAGGTAATTCTGATTACAAACCACTGTCTTGAGCTTTCCTACTTAATAACAAGAATCATGGACTGGAAGCATTTGCTTGTCCTGGATTCTGGGAGCATTTTAGAAATGCAAAAGATCAGGCCCTACCCCAAACCTGAGTCAGAATCCATTTAAACAAGATCCCTGGGTGATTCACGTTAAAGTTTGAGGAACTTTGTGATAAAACCATCTCAGCTGTTGAGTACAATTTAACTCACCCCCAGCCCCACCCAACATTTATGCTGCATTCTGTTTTCTATTTAAGTGTTAACGATAAAGATTTAAAATACATGGGTACTTGCAGAGTTAAACCAACTTACACGTGTACATTACATATCATAATAAGGAGTATACCATCTTATCTCCATATCTACCCAGAAGTTTTCCTGTATGTTCCCTTGTTTTTATCTCATCCCCAGCCCCTTCCCCCTTCCCACTACCATCACCGAAAGCTCTGGACAATTCAGCTGGTTGGTTGATAGTGACACTAAGAAAAGGGCACACGGAGTTACTAGACCCAATTCTTACCGTTGAGTTTCCATTCTCCCTTGTCGGAAGCTACGCACGGGCAGTGCACCTGGGTTCTATACTTCACTACTCATATTTTGCGTTACGTATCACATGCTTGTATACTCACTCTCTACCCCCATAACTTAGAAGTCCCTTGCTGTCATTTTTTGATCTGTTGGGCTTTCTGTTCGAACTGGTAATAGTATTAGATTTTTACTCCTTTGCGTTGCTTATGCACAGCATGTGAACAAAGCTGTTGTTGGGACTCTTGTTTGACTCCAGGTAGAGAAATAAGACTGTCAGACCTTGAGTTTGAACAGCACTTCTCAGGATAGTCAGTAGACCAGAATCTCCAGGAAGCCTGTTAGAGATACAACTTTGTCGTTCCCATCCCAAACCTGAATCAACATCTCTGGGAACTGGGCCAAGAAATTGTATTTAACAAACTCTTTAAAGGATGCTTGGACGTGCTGTAGTTTAAGAAGCACTGTTAGAACTCTCCACACGGTTTCAATTTTCAATGTGTTTGATTCCTACCCGAATTAAGAAAGTCATCAGAGAGACAGCAATTCTGAATAGCTGAGCTTTTAAGACAAAATTGACCCCTTCTACCCAAAATTGACCCTCTTGAGAAGGTCATAGAGCCATGGTTTGCAGAAGATAAGTATCATTTGGCTTGGTGCAATGGCAAAATGATTCCAGCCACCTTTGGGAATGAGAATCCATGCCTTCTAAAACGTAGCCATCTTTAAATGTAAATGTACTGAAATGTCATCTAAGTCAGCGATCTTGCTTCCTTGCCCATACAGCACCAGATGGGAAGGCAGAGCATTCAGTTCTGCTCCCTCCAGCTGAAAGTTAGGGAGGACGTGAAAACCACTGGCTAAAGTTTGCTTTGTAGGTTAGTGATCTTTTCTTCCCTCTGCCCTTGAATTTATTTCTGCTAACGTGAATTAGTTTCCATAATTCAAGGTAGCACTTACACATTGATATAACCTGGATGACGTCTCCTTCCAGAAACTCCAGGTCTTCTGGTTGGGTGGCCTCGTAATTGAAGAGTGCTACCACTTTGCTCCCTTCCTTAAGCTGAAGTTCCGGTTTCTGGTTTTTAGCATCAGAGTGTTCACTTTCCTTGGGTTCGTCTGGAAAGCCTTGGTCACCCTGAAGTAATAAAAGGCCTGTTAGTGTCCCTTACTTCGTGGCCAGTGAATCTCATCACTGAAGGAATCAGTCAGTGGAATGTCAGCGTAGCACCTGGAATGTAAACTCAGAAAAGTTTCATCTTTTGTAAATCTTTGATCAGTGCCTAGCGTAGACCTGGTTACTGGATACTGGATGACTGGATACATGAAACTAAAAGGTCTGCAGGACCATCTAGTCTTAAAATCCTACTGAAACCTTAGAGTACTCCTGAAAAAGGTAGAACAGTTACATTTCACATAGAGAAACAGGTTGAGTCACAAGTAAGTGACAATGCAAAGTCAAACCTGGGTCTTAACTCAAGCCCAACACCCTTTCCCCAGCACCCACAACACTAGGACCTTGTTAGAAATGCAATTTTTCAGCTCTATCCCAAACCTACTAAATCGGAAACCCTATGGGTGGGACCCAGCAATCTGTTTTAACAAGTCCTCTAGGTAATTCTGATAGTTGTTCAAGTTTGAGAACACTGCACAGAGCCACACTAGCTTTCTAAGGCCACGAAACCACGAAAAAGACTTTTCTTATATATATAACTGCACATTGTAATCTCCGTTGTGGTCATTTTTGACCCACGAATGCTGAAGAAGGAGGCAGTTTCTAGAGATGTGCATCATAGAATCTAAAGTCAGCGTTAGAAATCCTGCGAGGCTAAATGCCAGAGTGAGTGTTAAAGGTTCTCGTTTCCTAGTGCTGTTTGCTCCACCCGTGGCAGATGGTCTTCAGGGAAAGGCCACACAGCAAGGTGGGACTGGCCCCAGGGAGGCCCAAGACCTAGGTAGGTGTGTGCCCCGCCCAGCTCCACTGTTCACCACCAGTGTAACCTCTGACCCTCAGGTTCCTCACTGAAAATGAGTGCTTGATAAAGGTTGAATTTTTGTTGAGGAAGTGACCCAAGAGAAACACCACCTGAGCTGCCCTTGGGCCCCCGGCACTCACCACTGTGTTCTCACACCACAGAGTCAGGCAGTAGTTTTTCACTTGGTCCCAGGCAGCCTTCATGCTGTCTTCAGAAAGGGGCACCAGCTCATTGCTGTCCCGCGGCCGATAGCTGGGGAAACGGTGAGTAATGACTGAAGTCAGAGAACATCAGTGCAAACCACCCCCCCCCCCTTCTGTCCTCCAGGCCGGCGCCATGTCCCCAGCTGTAGGCACTGCTACCTGCATCCCTGCACGGACCTCACCTCAGCTTCGTGTGCTCCGGCAGGAGCTCCAGTTTCTTGGACACCAGGTCCCGGACCTGGCTGTAGGGAAGCCCGGGCTGAGTCTCCATGAGCACCGTGTACTTGTAATGCACCTTGAGTATGTAGGGCATCGGGACTCGGAGCTTTACTTCCTGAGGGCAGAGGAAGCGCAGGGAACTCACGAGTGTCCGAGGCGTCCTCTTAGCAACACCCCGGTTCACCGCAGCTTTACTGGCAGCACAGGGAGTACAGTGTGTAGCTCGGGGGCACCAAGTAACGGTTTCTAAGTAACCTGAAGGGCCTTCGGAAGTCCTCTGACCCAGCTCTTACTTGGACAGGAATTCCCACTGAGCAAGATCTGGCCCACCAGCTATGGGCCTGTAGGAACTGTGTGTGTGGGGTTCGGGGAGGAGATTGTTGAGGGGGTCCCTAGCCCATGGCCTGTGTATGGTGGCAGTCGGTCTGCCCTTTCTTGGGGACTGTTTCTATAATCCAGGTAGACAAGCCCGCGATGGACAACCCACGTTCTTCCACTCCCTGCCACTTGAAATAGTACAAGGGGAAAATGTTACCTTGGGCTCTTCTTTTTCTTTCTGACCTAAATGGAGAAGGTAAGGAGTAAAAAAGATGAATGAACACTCTTGGCCAGCCTCTGACGTACATAGCATGAAACCTCTTAGCACAGGGCACCCAACTTCATACCCTTTAATCTCGGGGGTGATTGTTACCCTTAATAAACCTGGGGAAAAGGTCACTCCAGGGAAATGTGAAGAGCAAAGCCATGAACACACAAAGGAACCCAGTCTGCTTCTAAGGAGCACATGGGTAATTATCAAAGGACTGTCACATCCTCACCAACCCATGGGGTCAACAGAGATCCCCAAGGTCAGTTAAATCAGTGGGCTCCAAAGCAAAGAAAAACTGTGAGATGAGCCAGGGGCCATAAGAAGAAATGTTAGAACAATTTATTTTGACCTCGTCTTTTATTTTTGTGTATGTTTTCTAATGTGCATAATATATAAATACGGCATATAATTTATATGAGAGAAGTATGCATAAAGATATTTACTATAAGGGGTTCATGATAAAAAAAGACCACTGATCTCAAACCCACCTTGATCATTTGAATCACTTGGGAGGTGTTTTACTAGAAATAATGATTCCTAAGCCCAATTCCAGCCCTAAAAATTCAGAATCAAAGGCCTCGGAATCTATATTCTTAAGATCTTCCTAGATTAACATGTGGTCCTTGATGGGCCCCTGGACAGAAAAACAACCTGTCAAGGATATTTGAGGGGAAATTTGGAGAAATTTGAATAGGAAATAGACATCCTATAACGTTATCTTAGTGTTAAATGTCCTAGACGTAACTAGTCCTAGTTGTATCCGGGTTATACAGAAAAACATCCCTCTGAGGAGATACATGCTGAAGTGGGGGGTGACACATGAGTCTTACTCAAGTGGCTCAACCACTTGATAAAAGTTACGGGGAAAGAGGGGAGCAGGCGAAGTACCTGGTGCAAAATGGTAACAATTGGTGAAACTAGGTCAAAGGTATTCTCGTGTTTTTTCATACTATCAGCTTTTCTGTGGGTTTGACATTTTCTAAAATACTAATGGGTGTGGGGAGCATCCCAAGCGATTCTAATGATCGGGTGGGCCTCACAATCATTGATCTAGAATCTGGACAAACCACGTGTCAGTGCTTCTCTACCACACACTTATTCAGAATCTGCTTAAACTGCATCAGTGACAAAAAGGGCATTACTTCCCAGGGCAGCCCTCTCCACACATGGGGAGGGTCTCCCTTTCGCATCTGCCTCTTGGTTCTTTGTCCCTCGGGGCTCTGCAGAGCAGTTTCTTTCCCAGATAGAACTCCTCAGACCTTTGGAAAGAGCCACTCCGCCCCCTCTGAGGTAAACCTGTGCCGTTACTTCAACCGTTCCTCCTGGGACAGGGTTTCAATGTTAGTGACGGAGGGGTGCGGTGACTGCATGAGCTGGGACACTCACCACCACCCCCTGCCCGTCCAAAGCAGCTACATTTACCCGAGCCCCATGAGTGTTCTGGAGCAGGTGGGGACAATGGGGCATCTGCCTCCTGTGTTTGGGGTGGGTGGGTGGGTGGTGCAGGAGAGAGGGGCTCTAGGGCTGTAGTCATTAGCAGAGTGGCAAGCTGAGAAGAGAAACCAGAATTTCCTGGAAGGCTGGGAGAGCAATTGTCCGTGAGGAGGCAGCCTGGAGTGCTCCAGCACCCAGGCCTAGGATGTCACTCCAGGGACACTAACCTGGTGACAACGGGGGTCTTCCAGGAGCACTGGAATTCGGAGGAGATGGGATATCAGACTCGGGGGAGGTTTCCTCCTGGAGGTGACAGGAAGAGATGGGGAGAACCTTCATTCAAAGTTCTTAGGAGTAGGAGTGAGGGGCCGGGGGAGACCCTGCAGACCCTCATGAAATGGATGCAAATGATCCAAAAGTTGGAGTCGTGGTGACATTCAGGGGAGACTAAGGAAAGTGTGGCCTAAAAGGGGAGGCCAGGTTGGTCTGGCGAAAGCAGACCCCAGTAGAAACAAGAATGCTAGCTTCTAACTCTGTGTGGCGTTTAAAACATTTCGCGTCACCTGGATGTAATGACCTGACCAGAGACGGCCACGTCCACGGGGGATAACTGGTTGCACAGGCTGGAGAGGGGAGGCTTCTGAAGGGAGATGGAGGGGGTGGTGGCAGCTCCAGAAGCAATGACAGGCAAGGCCTAATGCATTCATTGCTCTACAGCAGACTTTTTTTTTTTTTAAATGGCATTTTACCAGCCGACACATTGACTGTTCTTCCAGGTGAAGAGGACCTTTCTGGGAAGACCTAACCTTCATGTACTACAGGCTTTGGGTCTCAGGTCACCGCTGACCAGGGGGAATCTCAGAGGTGGCTGGGCCCAAGGGGCCCCGCAGATGCATCCATTCAGCATATGTGGGTTTGTTTTCCCTCCTCCCCAGGTTCAGCTCTGGGCAGCTGGGGCCAATTCAAGGCAGGCTCAGGGATCGTGACAGCGCCTTTTCCACACTGCTCTTCTCCCCTCCGTGGAGAGGTCTGTCAGTGGTGGGGGGTGGGGGGATGGGAGGCCTGGGCACTCCATTACCTGGGGCTGCTGCTGAGGATGGATCCGCAGCTCGACAGGTTCAAGGTAGTTGCAGGGCACAAGCCCCTTCTGCAGGGGACATCACGGGATCAGAACGGGGGACTAAAGATGGCACTCATCCGTACCCGCAGCGCAGGCCAGCCCAGAGACATGGGGGAAGGGAGGGGTTACAGACGGGAGAAGGTAGCAGACACAGCTCCTCAGAAAGCTCCGCCATTTGCTGCCAGGATCCCATGCCCGAAAAGCCCCCCCCCCCCGGGCCCCTGAATACCTGCCCATTGAATATGACCGTAGCCCAGTTGTCATTGCACTTCTTCAACACGAAGACGATGTTCCCTGGCATGACCTGGAGCTCCTCCGGTGTCTCAGGCACAAACCCGAACAGCACGCGGTGGGCCTCCCCTTCCAGAGCCCTGCAGGGGCAGACACGAGTCCCCTCACGGTCTGGCCTGGACCGCATCCCCCCATAGCGCCATGAGACAAGCACAGTGGACTTGGAGCCGGGAGACGCGCTCCAGACACCCTCTGACTCATCTAACTGCCCATGTGACCCAGAGCGGGGCCTGCCTGCTGGGTCTCCTGAGAGGACACGGTCAGAAACTGCACATGAACGTGCTGCACAACCGAATCCACAGTGGGGCAAGAATGAACGAAAGAAAATAACAGGAGATGGTGAGGCCTTGTGATCCTTGCCCTCCCCTCCCTTCTGAGAAGGACGTTTCCCGGACATGCTTGGTCAGCTCCAGCTTCCGGGCTGGAGTGGATCAAGTGAGTGTGGCTGGGAATGGCTCAGGTGGGAAGGCAGGTGAGCGCCAGCTGGTGAGGAAGATGAGTTGGGAGGAGGGAAGAGAAAGCACCGAGAGCCAGCGCTGGGTCAGGTAGGCACACAGGGAAGCGGACTTGTGCTGGGCGGGTGAGCTGTGTGGGAGGGGGTGGGGGATGCGTAATGAGGTGCTGAGGCTGTCTGCTCTGAGTTATGCAATGTCATTTCCCCTTGACCATTTTCTCAAGACCGGCCTTGCTCTTCAAAGCTCGGGGGCGTCCCATGTATGCCACTTTGGAATGTGTGACCGAGAGGCTGGCTTCAAGGAGGCCTGATGTGTTGGAGTTTCACATCCCTCCACTCACCTGGGGCTTGCTGGCTCCCTCCCACTTCCCACTCTGTTACTTTCCCCTCAGCCCTTCTTTCTGTTTCCAAACATTGTGTCCGTTTGCATAGGGGACACAGACTCCTCCAGCAGACGGAGTGTAAGAAGGGGCTAATCCAGTCCTCTCGTTTTCACAGTTGCTTTGGTACTTTTTCACTTTTTAAAAACCTTTCTTTATTGGGTAGGGGAGCTGCCCCATAAAGGCCTGCTTCCTTATTTAGAGATGATTCTTAAGGAAGCTGTAGGTTATGTCATTCTTTGCTCCTCATCTTACAGAACAATGACTTCTTTTTCTTGAGTCCTTCCTCTTCTTTAGAAAATATGTGCCAATAGGGAGTGAAAAACAAACACAAAGGAAAGGACAGACCATTTTAGTTTCCCACTCTGCTCGCCTGACTCCAGAGAGTAAGGGGCGCCCAAGGGGAGGCCGTAGTGGAGCAGAATTGCTCTTCAGCCCTAGGCCAGTGTTCCGGCCCCCATGGGGTCGAGGGGGCTGTGTTCCGCAACAATGCCTCACTCTATGTGTACATTGACATGGGGACACAGAGACACCACGTAGCTCCAGCCAGGGCCCCACGGTCAATCCCACCATCGACGCGATTCCCATCCCCACCATATGGCTTCACTCTCACCTTGAAACAGGAGGAGCCAACAGACTAGGCTAAATTCCACAAGATTTAGACCCTGACCCCGGCTTCGTCTTCTTCACCCTCGTCTATTGCCATCAGTTCAGGCTTGGAGCTGGATATTCTGCGTGTGGTTCTGCATGTAACTTACCTGAAGATCTCCGGCGTTTTGGGTCTGGGTGGAGGCTCAGCTGCCTATTGGACATTCAAGAGAAATGAAGGAGGGCAGGGCAATAAAGAAAGGACGGGGAGAGAGAACAGACTGTTAGTGGTAATTCGAGTCTTCTTCCAGGCCAGAAAAATCTAAGAATGCATTTCTGGCTGCATCAGAACACTGTCTAGGGAGGGGCACCGCAGACCTGGACTGGACACTGGAAAATAACACCTCCCACCAGCTCGCTCCATACAGGTTTCACCAGTACAGCAATGGTCTTCAGTCAGACCTTTTCCTGGAGAAGTTTAGCTGTCACAGAGCAACATGGCGCCACAAGGGTGCTTTTGACCTGGAGCTCTGTCTTTTTCCTAGGATGTTTTCCAACAGTTCTGTTCTATAATTAATGTCAACTGTATCACATGACACTGTAGGTATTTAAAATCAACTGGAGACCCACGCACCAGGCACGATTCTCCTTTCCATGCGTGTTCCTTGTTCTATCCTGAATACCATGGAGCCTAGTTCGCTGGGCTTCTGCCCCCTCTGGCTGCTCTGAAGCCCAAGGGACTTCCGCAAGGTCTTCCGTGAGAAAGCCCAAAGAATCTGGAACCTCGCTCCGTCTTCCTTTGTTCATCCCGCTCTCCAGAGCCCCAGGGTCGGTCACCTTCTGGGCCAGCAGCCATTCTGTCATTATTGTGACCCTGGTCTGAATGCCAGCGCTGTTCCCGGGAGTGAGCAGGGGTGTGCAGACTGGCCCATAGGCGCCCTGCTCAGACACCCCCCTCCCCCTGCCAGTGCTGAACAACGCTCCTGCCACTCGTGGAGCTCTTGCAACACAGCCTGAATTCTCCTCAGCCTGTCTCACCCTCTGCCATTCACAAAGAAGCTCTGGTTTCGCATTTCTAGACCTCCTGTCATCCAGTCCACCTGGAACCGTGTCTCTGAGCCCGGCTTAGGCAAAAAGCTAAGCCTAAGCTTAGACCCTGCCTGCGTTGCTGAGGGAATCCTCTGCACACAGGCAGATGGGCGCAGCCAGCAGAGCGCATGGCCTCAGGCCCAGACCCCCCACGGGAGTTGCCTCCTAGCCCCTGTAGCTGAAAAGACGCATTGTTAAAAAAGCTTTAATAGCTTGCATTTCGATTTTCTGAGAGAAGGGGTGAGGCTTCAGGAGAGATGATCAACAGTTTTCTTAGAACTTGAGAGAAGCGAAGACTGGCCTTTTGGGGGAAGCTGGAAGGTTGATTTCTGAGGACTTGTGGTTAAGCCTACTACTGAACTTATTCCTCTACCAATCCTGGAACCTTTGACCAGGAACGGCAGGCAGGCTCCCTCGGCAGCACTGAGAGGTCACTTAAAATGAGGCAGCTCAGCAGAAACATTCTCCCCAGCTGGATGATGCACAGAGAGTCCTGGAGACCGAGATACATGGAGAAGGAGGCACCACCTCACCTGAGGCTGCAGAGGGGCAAAGCCTGAGAAATTGTCTTGGTCCACCACAGACGCCACCACCTGAAATGGAGGCAGGAGGGTGTGAGGATTCTGCCAGCACCAGCTCCCCATCCTTCTGTGCTTTCCCCCAAGACCCTGGCTCCATCCTCCCCGCTGCCTGGTTCCAGAGGTGAACAGTGGCTGAGGACTGGCTGGCTGACTCTCTGGGTTCTCTGTTCCAGCAACTAAAGAAGCTGGTACCGGGCCACCCACACTAACCCAGCAGGCCCACTCTCTCTCTTTTTCTCTTTTTTGCAAAATTTTTTCTATTGCGGCAAAATTCACAGTGTCACATTAACCATTTTAAAGTGGACACTGCAGTGGCATTTAGTCCTGTCATAATGCTGTGCAGCCACCACCTCTAGTTCTAAAACACTGTCACCAACCCCCAGAGAAATGCCACACCCATTAAGCAATGGGTTCACATCCCCTCTCCTCCTAGCACCTGGCAATCACCAATTCACTTTCTATGTCTGTGCATTTACCTGTTCTAGACAGTTCATATAAATGGAATCGGGTAACATGGCTTTTGTGTCTGGCTTCCTTCACACAGCATAATGGTTTCATGGGTTTTCTGTGCTATCAGTTGTATTGGTACTTCATTCCTCTTTTTCCCATTGTGTGGCTATATCATATTTTGTTTATCTGTTCATCTGTTGATGGACATTGGGTATTTCCACTAATCCAGGCTCTCTATGGTGCCAGAGCCAGCTGTTTCATTAGTGGACAACTTTAACATACAAATGTATCAAAGTTAAGGGGACTTGAACTGTTTTGGGAGGGGACTATTGACTCTTTTTGGATCATTTCTGAAAGCATTTCAGCCCTGGATTCAGAAGGAGCCCAGTTTAAGAGGCTAATTACAGGGCTGTGGAAGTGGGCATGAAGCCAAAAGGACGCCATGCTGGTCTGTTTCCCTAACATGTTCTGTCCACATTTGGTGAAGCACCTCTTCGCTGTGCTTTCATTCCACTGGCTCCATCCCCAACACTCAGCATCCTGTGCGTAACCCTGCCGCCCTCGCCCAAGGTCAGGCTGGAAGGGAGGAATGAGAGAAGCCTGGAGAAAACAAACTAGAAGCATTTGCCCATCTTTCGTCAAGACCAGACTGTAAACAGTCTCGCTGCCCTCCCAGGGCAGAATCCCTTGGCCTGCCTGGCCCACGCCGCAGGAGACTTTGGGGAGCTGCGCGCCCACCTACCGTTGCTTTGCCGAGGTAATCCTTCTTGACCAGTTGGGCCACTTGCCTCTCATTTGGTCGAAACAGTCTGCCCACTGGGATCACCACGGGCTCATACAGCTTCTGTTTCTGTAACACAGAGACCACAATATTTCCTTACCTGTAAAATGGAGGTAATGAGGCTCGTCCTGCCTCCCTCACTGAATGGATGCAGGGATCCACTGCGATAACCTCACACGAGCACTTTTCTAAACGGGTAAGGACTGGACTTATTTCAGGGTGTCCAAGGAAGGAACAGTTGGTTTCAATATCACCTTACACCCAGAGGCTCTGTGAACATCTGTCGGTGTTGTTTGCTCAGCACCCTCTTTTCCCAGGGGAGCTGCTCCTCTCCTGCTCTGTGTAGCTCAGGTGGGGCTGTCACTCTCAGCATAGAAGGCAGCACAACCACAGCGGTGGCCCAGGACCCAAACAAGGCCCATAACAAGACCCAAACAAGGCTCTCTTGGACTCGGTGTCCACTGACATGGACAGGTCCACGAAGACTGACTGTGCCCCCTTGTTCCTGGTGCTTCGAAAACCTGATTGAAAACTAGCTTCATCTGCAATGTGCTCACACTATGGATATTTTCACCGTTCATTCATATAATCAATGCATTTTTGTGGAGCGCCGTCGTGGGCCTGGAATTGTGCTAGGCTGCGAGGACTCCACAGGGAGCAGGTGGGCACAGCTTCTGCCCTCGGGTGCTGGCTCCAGCCTCCAGCCTTCTGCTCCCCGTGTGCTGCCACAGAGCCCCACTCGGGGCTGGCCGGAGGCCGGGTTCTGCTGTCCCCATACTCCAGGCGTCTGCTCCTCAGTGCTTCCAGATTCAAGATCTGGCATGGAACTATCACCCACATCACTGTTACCCCGAGTTCAGAGTAAGTCAAAGCACCACGTGTATGGTTTCTCAACCCGCCTGGCCACTGCAACAAATGAAAATCCAGTGACATCCTGTCACCACCCCGCTTCACCCACAGGCTTACCCAAACACATTCCATGGCTTTGTCAATTTTGGAATGTCTCGGCTCAGACTTCATGCTTGTAGCCAATGCTAAATGTTCTTCAGCCTTTGTCCATTCCCCCTTCTTGGCGTTCATGAAAGCGATGTTATATAACACCTGGAACAGCAGAGGCCACACCATAGAATGAGAGGCTGCTCCAAATCTAGGTACCAGGAAAGAGCTTGTATGATGCTCCTGGAATGCTGCCTGGTGACCTTTGTCCCTTTCCCAGCTCTCCTGAGAATATCTAAAATATAATACAATCCATCTTGCTACCTGGTCATATCCAGCACAAGGACGGTGTTAAGTAGACATCTGTGTTACATAAATCCAGCATCGTGTGATTCTTTCAACAACCAAGTCAGTTGGGAAGGGACAAGGGCTATTGTGTGGCTTTAAGTATCAAGAAGTGACACGTTCAAGACCCCACTGAAGAGTTGGGAGTAAACTACATGTGTGTCACCTCCCAGACCAGCTCTTGCCACTGAGCCTAGGCTGAAAGACGGGACAGCTGCGGGGTGGAGAGAGAGAGGGTTCCAGGGGCATCGTCCTGCCCGCAACACGGGAGTAACAAGACCGTGATACAGTCACACGGGCATGAGGAAACTCCGTGGGCAAAAGTCTGGTGGAGCTGGAAAGAGACGGCACGCACCAGGGCAGCATTTCCCCTGGGGCAGGCGGGCATAGCACGTTCACCCAAAGCCATAACTTCTCGGGCCTTGAGTTGGGTGGTAGATTCATGAGTGTTTGTTTTGCTATGATGCTCCACAACTTACACACAGAATCCAGTCTTGTGGATGCATCGGCAAGATAAAAAAAAAAAATACAAAATACAACTCGACTCCCTTCTTTGGCTGTTTTTGAGCCTCAGTGAGCTGCTGTCTTCTGCATCCATGACGCTTGGCTGGCCCAGCCCACCCGCCACCACGTGTGCAGGAAGAAAGAACTCATGGCCTTATTTGGCTCTAAGCCACCTTCTCTTCAGACCTTTTTTCCACAGCAGGTTTTTGGTGACTCTGTGACTGGAAAAGCCTGAGCCTCCTTTCAAAAGGGATGGTGTGATTTCTCAGAGCCAGGGTTTGACGCCCCCATGGGGAGGGAGGAGTGGCATTACAAGTAGGGAAATGACAGGAGGGTCCCATGTGGCAGAATGGCAGCAGACTCTGAAAAGTCCAGTTTCATGTGCAGAGAGGCCTGTACAACCGGTATTTTCTGTCCCTGGGTTATTTCAACTTCACTTCTAGGGGACCATCCCTCCCACGGAATTCTGCTTTGATATCACTGTTTTACGATCCTTTCTCTAGAATTACCTGGTCCACCAACCCTTTAATCCATGTAAGCGGTTCTCAGTGACTGGCCATGTGTAGAGATATTTAAGGTGGTCACACTGGGGGTGGGGTGCATCTGGCATTTAATGAGTAGAGGCCAGGGACGCTGCTAAATAGCCTACAATGTGCGGGAGAGGCCCACACAACAAAGAATTATCTGGTCGAACATATCAAAAGTGCCCCAGTGGAGAAACCCTGCTGTAAAAGCTGGCCAAACGCAAACCAGTTGCCACCACACAGCCTCATTTCCTCAGCCTGGGAGCAGTGGAGTGAGCTGCCAGCCTGCCACAGGGCTGGATGGGAACACACGTCCCCAGGGGCCTGGGCAGCTGAAGACTCTTATTATTAGGCCTGGGCGACCCTGGAAACACTTGGCTTCTCCTCCCTGAGAAACTAAAGCAAGAGGACTTGTTTCAGCGATTCTTCTAAATAAAAATGTAGGGATTTTAGTGTGTAAAGCTACTGGGGTATTTGAGGTTTAGGAACGGAGTGGGGAGGGTTGGCTGTGAAATCAAAGCCAGTCACATTTTTTCCCTTTTGGTAAAACAGAAAGTAAGCTTTCCTTCTATGGAAACCTCTCCCAAATCTGTGTTTTGAGCTAGCTGTTCTTTGAGCAAGAGGGGACAGATTTGTGCCAAATTATCCTCACTCTCTCGTTGGGTATCAACCAAGGACACGAGGCCAGACCATTGACAGCAAAGAGCGTGGGCTGTAACTGGGGACCTGAGTGAGGTTACGCAAGATCCTGCATGGAGAATGAGTCCGTGATTTTGGGTTTGTTAATATAATGCTGGCAAGTAGCGCGTCCACCTGAATGATGCAAATTGTTCGGGATACTTTCACAGGCCAACACACTCATGTCCAGGCTGGGCCCTTCCTCCTTACCTCACAGGCAAACAGCTTGAACTGTAGCCCCAGGATCTTGTAATCTATCAGCTGGTTCCCTCGAAGCTGAGTCAAGGCCTCTTTAAGGTCTTTTATAGCTGAGTCGTATCTGCAGGACAGAGGGAGAAAAGAACCCAGTCCAGGGCCTGGAGGGAAAATTGCGGGATCACGTGTGTGATGGCGTCCCTTGATCCTTCCAACTCCCTGGGACAAGAAGCCTTTCCCATCCCTTTTGACCTGCTTCAGTTTTCCCTCCAACCCCAGGTTTCTGCAGAACTCGGTGTGTAAGGCGCCCCCTGCACCCGAGGGCCCCGAGTCTCAGGCAGTCACAGCTGTTTCCTTCTCTGTTGGCTGAATACAACGTGCCCACCGTTCTGACAACCCGCGTGTCACTTCGCAGAAGAGACTTCTCTCCCGAGAGCTCCATGCCCAGCCAGTCCCTGCGGGTCCCTGTACTCGGAGAGCTCATTTTGAATTCTGCTCACTGCCAGCAAAAGGCTAGGCGAGCTCCACACAGAGACGGGCCTCCCAGGGGCCCCCGCACAGCCGCTGACACCCCCTCCAGCCCGGAGCCTTCTCTTTCGCTTCTTTGGGGTCCAGCTTAGCTCTTGGTTTTGTGACCTGCTTAGTCTGCTGTCCTCTCCCTCCTCCGCCACATGCTTTGAAAAACAGAAAAAAGAAACCACCACGTAAGAAGCCCAGTCGCATTTCTAACACTGCTCCTGGCACTGCCTTGTGCTTTCTTGGGTTGGCCTTGTGCTGACTGGTTCAAGGTGTATCAGGGCTGCTGTCATTGGATTCATAGCAGAGAATGGGGCTGGTCTCATCAACAGTGCCCACAGTGGTGTGAGCAGGACCTGGACTACCCATAGCTCCTTGGCCTAACCTTGACCTCCTCAGAAGCCCTGGTGGGAGGGAGCTATTGCTGGGCTGCAGGGTGCGGAAGTGGGGTGAGGTGGGGAATGCAGGGGTTGGGAGGAACAGCAGAAAGCAAGCTACCCCCACCCCTCAGCATCCTGGCCTGGCAGGAACAAATGTGACTGCTGCTTGTGGCTTCTACCCGAGGAACTGAACCGCAGGCCCCCAGGCCACTGTCTGACCCAGAGCTGCCATGTGTGGCCTGTCTTGGAGGCAAGCCTGGAATTTGAGCTCAGGCTGGTGAGGACCCCCGGGTGTGGAGTGGTGTAGTGAAGGCATCCTAGGACAGGGGCCAGGGCACTGGGACGAGATCCATCAGCTCGGCCACTAACTGGGAGACCCTGGCAAATTGTTTCCCTGGCCTCCGGTTCTGCATCGATAATATAAAGAGTGTATTGTGTACAAGGAGCATATTATATTCGAGGAGCGTAGAATACGAGGAGCTCGCTAGTATGTGGTCCCGGATCTAATTTCTGGAGTCAAAGCCACATGGACTTGAGTCCTGGCTCTGCCACTGACTATCTAGTGACAAAGGGCAAGTTATTTAATTTCTCTGAGTCTCTCTTCTCATGTTCCGAATTAGAGAATAACAATAGCCTGTGCCTCCCAGGGTTTTTGTGAGAACTAAACGAGGTGAAGCATTCAGGAGCTTAGGACAATGGCTGGCACACGTAGTAATTTATATTACTATTAATTATTATTATTATTAAGCTCTAAAACTTCAGCAGTTAAATTCATATCCTGATCATTTAGTACACGCTTAACCCTCTCTATTTGTCAGGAGACAAAAATCCAGGGTTGCCAAGCTGGTGCTCTGATCTCAGGGAAGCTTGGCGCTGACCAGGAGGGTGGACTGGCCGAAAGAATCCTAAGGAAGGAGTCCCCAGGGTGGTTGGGGGAGAAGCTGGATATCTGCCACCACTGGGTTTGAAGTAAGTCACACGGCAGCAGTGGCTGTGTACTAATGTAAGGAGGCAGCCTGGGTTTGAAACAGGAGGATGCCTTTCTCTGACATAGCCTTGTTGTTAACGAATACGATTGTAACTCCTATTAAAGCATGCAGGCCCTTCCTTAAGAAGCATTTCAAGATGGTTACACATCCTTTCAGGCATCTCTGCTGCTGCTTTCTAAGCGGAAGATGGGGTGACTGGCTCCAATTCACTGATCCAAGAAGGGAGAGGCAGGTGGAAATGCAGGTGTCCTGTTCCACGGGCACACACAGGGCCGTTGTGTCCCCCTGCCTGTGTGTGAGACACGAAGGTCCTCAGAGGGCACACGTTAGGTCCTGTCAGCTTCAACCTACAGTTGTATCTTCCTCCCTGGCAAGCTGGCGAAGGAGATGAATTTCATCTGTGAAGTGACACTGCTGGTGTCACCTAGTACTGAATGACCCCCCACAAAATCCTTCTCAGAATTCTCCAGGCCATCAAGATAGCTAAAGATCTGGGCCTAGTGGGACGGAGAGAGAAAGAACTGACAAATTATTCAAAGCTCTCTTTTTGTGTTAAAAAGCAGGGCGAGGGACCCCCGCTATATGTCGGTGTCTAAACATGCCTTTAAAAGCATCACCCTGGCAGTGGGCTTCCCCTCAGCCTCCCCCATCACCCCTGCTTTTATCCCCGGGGTGCACCCCAGGGGTATCCACTTTGACACACAGCTCTGCTGCCTGCTGCCCAGGGTCTGAATCAGCTCAGCCTGAAATCCCAAAATAGCATGCAGCCCTGTGTGCCTGTGGGCCAAGCAGTGGCAGCCCCCGCTTCCCTCCAGCCCTTCTTCAGTTCTTTTCAGTGCCATTTGGAACACACAGTGTCCTCTAGGACGCCAAGGTGCTGGGAACACGCGGCAGGGTTCCAGAATGGCTGAGCTGGACCCGCAGTCCCCACGTCCCCCAGGAAGGGGCTCACCAGGGCAGTGGCAACCTTGGGGGGCTTTTCACAAGCTCTGAGCCTGAGAGGGTTTATAATTTTCATTTTTGTGGTACTCCTTGTAAAGGTTTCTTAGGAACCACTGATGTTCCTGATTGTTTCTGTCCTACCCATTGCCCCATGCAGTCTAGAGTCCAGGATAATGGAGAGTTTTGGCAGCGGACAGAAGTCAAAATGCCAAACAGCTCTGTGACAGGGGCAAGAAGTCACGCCCTCCCCAGTTGCAAAGACAGCAGGAAACGGCTTTGCTGTGTTGCCTCCTTGGGCCGGCAACATGTAAAGGGTTCTCTGTTATTATCTGTCACAGACCTAAGATTCATAAACAGCCCAGGACCTGAAACATAGCTTAGAGCTTCCTTCCCCTTCGAGATAACTGGCTGGGGTCAGAGAGGTGAGACAGTGACCCTGAGAAACCACTTGCTTTCTTAGAAATGCTGTCTGACTTTGTCCCGTGGAACTCTATAGTGACAGGACAGCAACACAATGACATCTGAAAGTGGGAAAAACCACATCCACAACATTATTACCCTGAAACAAGTCCCACTGTAACCTGCAGGCATTCCTAACCCACTCCTTAAGAAGTAATTTTCTAGTTCCCTACGGCACTCACTTTAAAATATCTCTTATAGCACTTGCCCCATTCTACCTTGCATGACAGTTATTAGTTCATGCCCTCGTGGGTGTCCGCCTTTTAATGAATAAGTTCCTTAAAGCAGAGGCTATATTTTTCTCGCTTTAGTTTAATTAATTCAATAAGCATTTATTAATGACTCTCCTAGATACTGAAACACAGGAGTGAATAAATAAAGATTTCTACTCCCAAGAAACTCACAGAGCAGTAGAGGAGACAAATATGTGCGCAAATATCTGTCCTAGAGAAGACAGATGTTATAAAAATGGCACCAAAAGGAGTGGTCGCCTCTCTAGTGGTTGAGTGTGGCTGGAGCAAACGGGCAGACAGATGAGTGAGTGGGTGGGCAGTGGCTGGGCCACACAGGAACAGGCAAGAGAATGTGGCCTTTGTCCTCCACTGATGGGATCCACTGGAAGGTCTTAAGCAGCGTCACACTGATTTTTTAAAGAAGATCACTTTGTAATGCAGGTAGAGAAGAAAAGCCTGGTGGCTGGGCCGTTGACTTAGAAGTGATGGTCCCGGTGAAAAATGAGCATCGAAACCAGGGCGGTGCTGGTAGGGGAGGGGAGCAATGGGTGAATGCAAGACATATTTAAGAGGTCAACTTGACAAGGTATAGGAAAAGGGATTCTGGGTGAATCCCAGGTGGAGATTTAGTGAGCAGCTGGTTACAGATGGAGGACAGGCTATGGGAGCAGGTGGGATCGCTAAGGGTTCCTATATGGGCTTTCAGAGGACACTGAACCCCCATGAAATTGCACATAAAATTATGTATATCCTTGTGTGTGTGTTTCTGGGAAGCTAAGCCGTACAGCTCACCATTTCACAACCACTGCTATAATGATAACAGGGAAAAGGGTCGAGAGCAGAACCTTGAAGGGTAGACACCAAAGGCTATGGGTGGAGAAGAGAAAAGGCAGCAACTCAAAAGCGAAGGATAATGCCTCTCTTATGTTATTTTCTCCGTAGGTAGTTGTCGGTAAAAATCGGGTAGATTTTTCTCTCAGATTTAACTACTTTGTAACTAATTGTGGACAAATGGAATCCTAGATCTTATCCCTATACCTTTCAAGCCTTTCGGACTCAGGGACTTGTGGGCATTTTCATGTAGACATTTCTGCTGGGAGCCTTCTCTCTTGCCAGCATCTCTCCCCAGGACAGGCTGTCAGAGCTAATGAAAGGGTGGCCTTGGAGCTTGTCTTTTAAGATTACAGATCAACTGGAGGATTTGCGCTCAGGCTTCCTGTATATTCTGTACGTCTGGAGAACATAGGGGATGAAGGAAGGGGGGAGCGAGACGAAGGATGTTAAGAAGGCAGACGTAGGTGGTTAGCCAGAGGCCTGATGCCACCGGAAGGAAACCTGCATGGTTTCCCCCAATCCCAGGCTGTATCTCCTCAGGTTGCCTCTGTGGGTTTTCTTTTTCACTTCTCTTGCTTAGTCAGGTAATTAATTGACTGCATCTACATCCTGGAAGTCCTCTGAGCTTCTTGTTGCCCCTAGCAACAGCTGAGCCCAGCGGCTTTCCAGGCTGTGATTCTGACCAAACCTTAGGATCAAAGCCTTCCAAGGTTGCACAGGATCAGAGCCCGGCCCCCACTCCCATGTCTGGATGTCCTCTGCAGCCTCTCCTTTGCTCCACAGCACCCTGCCTCACTTGCTGGCATCCGTGCATGCACACACACACACACACACACACACACACACACACACACCGCCCATATCATGCTCTGACCATTTTCACTAAAAGTTCTGAGTGGAAATCTCTGTACACAGTTTGTGCACACTGTGGGGACAGAGCCCCAGAAAGCAGTTTCCAGGCTCTCGGCCTCACGTGGAAAGGTGCTGGCTCAGGTAGTAAACGGCCATCAACTGTGATTGGATGGCCATCAGCTGTGGCTAGCTGGCCGTCAGCTGTAACCAGTGAGCCATTGGCCACTAATATAACTGCTGTGGCTACGCTAGCAGAAAATGGGGGCCTAGCAAGAAGACGGTGGCTGAGCTGGCAAGCGCAGATTGCAGTTAGCAAGTGAGGTTGGTTGACAGAGAGAGAGAAGTTGTGGATAGTGTGGCTCCTGCTTCCTGTGTCTCCAACCCAGTCGCCAGTGAGACTATAGTGGTATGACTCCCCTATCTATGGCTCTGTGGGTGTTCCTTTTTGGCCTCACCATGTCCTGCGTTCTTATGTGGGGAGCGAGAGCTGAGACCCTGCATGACACCCTACATGACACCCTGCATGACACACACTAATGGAACAATTTCTACAAAAGTTTGCCATCCCCTAAAAACACTCTAAGTTGATGCTTAGAATATTTTTCCTTTGTATGTTTGTATGTTTGTTATTGGGGTATTTTGGGGGAGAGGAGTGAAATTGAGATTATCTTTGATATTCCATTTATTTATCTTTTTACTAATCATTTTGTGTTGACTGTAAGCACACCGAAAAATACAAGTAGGCTGATAGAAGAAAATGGAAACCGCAATGATTTCACCACCTGGAGAGAAGTGCTTACAATGTTTTGGTCTATGGCCTTCCAGACGATTCCGTGAAACAAATGGGATTGTGCTGCATATACTGTTTTGAAACCTGTGATTTAAACTTAACATCTACTGTGAACTTTTTTCTTTATTACTACCTGTGCTACTTATTTATCCGTATGAATGTATTCTCATCCATTTGTTAATAGTTCCTATTCTCATTTTGGTGGCTGAATTATATTTCATTGAATGGATTAAACCAGGCTTTTGAAAACACATTCTCACAGAAGGAAGGAAGGTTTTGATGTGATTTCACGATAATCCTCATTGTATGACAGCTCAACACCCACAGTGATGGGCCGTCAGGGGTGTTCCCTTGTCAAAAATTTACAACCAACACCGTCCAGGCTATGGCCTTTCAAGGATGCTGGTGGGGGTGGGAGATAGGCTGAATCCCGGGCCTGTGTTGGCTACCAGGCTCATTGCGAACTATGACACAGCAGATTCACGACCAGGTGGCAGGCCTGTCTTCCCTCCCGGGGCGGGGGGGGGGGGGGGTTCTGCCTCATGTGCTGACTTATTGCATAACTGACTGCTCAGAGAAGGTCCCAACTGCTCAGAGAAGGCTAGGAGGATATTTAACAAACACTCAGTCTAACAGCACTGAGACCCCTCCAGTTTCTCTGCGAACTTGCCCAGCTCATGCAACACTGGACCACTTACTTCTCCATCCGGTAGTAAAGCATCCCTCGTTGGAAGTAGGCCACCGCCAAATGCTTGTCTCGGTTAATGCTTCTGGAGAAGGCCTGCCAGGAGAAAGGATCTGTTTGTGGCCAAGGAGCCAGGCCGTGAGGATGTGTGAGAGCAGCCAGAGGGTGAGGCAAGAAGTGTCTTGAAGGTGGCAGGAAGCTTAGGAGTCAGATACCCCAGGTCAGAATGCCCTGTGTTGTCACTTCCTGGTGACATGGCATCAGGCAAGTTACCTACCGTAATCTCCTTGAAACTTTGTTCTCCTCTGTAAAATGGAGGATATTACTGTCTGCCTTACAAGATGACTAACAGGATTAAAATAATAAAAGTAATTAAATATGGAAATAACAATTCAAATGTTGTATACAGTATTGTACGTCTTTATTCTATAAATATTACACAATTAAAATAATAACAAATAAGAATGCATATAAAACACCAGGAGTAAGGACTCAAATCGGAAACCAAAGAAAGACGCAGAGAACGAGAAGGCCAGAAGCAGAAGAATGCAAGGAGACATCCAGAGCAGTGAGAGGAAGGTGTGGAGGAAGTCAGCCCAGAGATGCATGGGCACAGCCCTGCCAAGGGCCCCGCGAAGGCAGGCGCTCAGCCCCTGCTGGCATAGCTGCCCCAGACTGGCTGCCCGGCTCTGCCGAGCTCTTCTCCCCAACAAGGTGCACTGTCTCCAGCAGCCCTTGGAATCTGGGATGCTACTGTCCCAGCCCCCTGGCAGGCCTTTGAGAAGAGGCCACTGTCCTCCCTCCAGCCAGCCATGGGGGAGAGGGGGCTCGTGTGCTCCTGTCTGCCCAGTCTGGACCTGAGATGGACTCGTCAGTCTGCGTAGGTATTCTAAGCAGCTTCTCTCCTCTGTCGTCTTTGCTCACTGCTGGCCACAGTGAGGACGGCTGTGGGAAGAACTGGCTCTTTAAGTGGGCCGGGGAGTCAGTCATCTGTCCACTCAGCCTTACAAAGACTGGCAGTAAAAGGTAAAACTCAGAACTCACATTTACACCGTGGTGAGTGGAGATGCGAAGTGACAGCACTTTAACAGTTGGTACCTCCCTTAATCCTCAAGATATTTAACCCCTCAAGAAATTGAAAGCCAGAAGTCTACATGACTTGCTGAGGACCGACCAAAAGTCCAGAGAGAGCCAACGCTGGGATTTGATTCTACATCCGCTTCCAAACTCCATACCCTTTCCAGCTCACCATGACCAATCCAAAAGGTGATGTTTGAATGCTCAACCCCATACTCAGGAATGTAAGACAGAAAAATTATTTGAAAAAGATGCAGAGACACCCCACACCGGGCCCCCGGCAGATACCATAAATCAATCATGGTAAGATTTCCTCCTGCCAGCCTCACGTAATTGATCAGAATTGTCATTTGAGTGAAGCCTTGTTTTCTTAAGTGCCTCCTCTCGATCTCCTGGGCAGACAAAGCTCACACACACGAATGCCTTCAGAAGCCAAAGAGGTGCTTTATCATCAGCTGTGAAGCATGAGATGGAAATCCTATGGCCAGCAGGAGTTTACAGAGGAAAACATAAGTAGGGGAGTCTTCATGAAGGGGACAAAGAATGATTCCAGAATGATGTGAATTGAATAGATGGAGAAGAAAGGAGAGGTAACTCACAGCTTGTGGTTCTCAGCCCTGCGAGCCATTAGAACCTTCTGGAGCGTTTGCCCAGGCCCCTCCCCGGGCCAATTAAATCAGGACTTTTGGGGGGTGGGGTCTGGGCAGCTTTGTTCTTGTAAAGTTCCCCAGAGGTTTCTAAACTGCCGCCAGGGGTGGGAACCACTAATTACAAGGGCATGAGGAGGCCCCCCAGGGAGAGGCACCTCCACTCACCTTCTCTGCCTCAGGCATGTTTTCCAGGATTGTGTGCACACAGCCGATGTTGAAACAAATCCTGGAGTGGGGGTCCTGGATGGCGGTGAAGGCGTCCAGGGCTCCCTTCCAGTCCTTCTTGTCAGCTGCCAGCACCCCTTCATTCCAGAGGCTGATGGCCTCAGCCAGGGACATGGTCAGGTACAAACCAGGAGGCTGTGAGCACTGGCAGGAGCAGGGAGAAAATGCAAGGCTCTCCACCAGCAGGGCAGCTCCCGGCCTTTACTTTCTTGGGTTGGTGCTCAGAATGGGGTCCAGCCTCCCTTAAGACAACTTCCCAGTGTTGCAAAGACGTCAGGAAATGTCCCCACCTTTTGGCAACCGATGCATGACCCTACTTCGAGAGAAAAGAAAGAGAGAGAGAAGGCAAGTGGGGGCGGAGTGTGGAGGAGAGAGGAAGTACATCCGATATTGCCTGTGATGGATCAGTTCCCCAAAATGCTTCTGCTCTGTCACGCAGCCTGTCCTGTCTGTCTTCCACCCCCATTCTGCCGCTGCGTCGGGTCAGGGCTTTCCCCAGGCTCAGGGCTACCTCGGCAGGTCAATGCACCTCCCTGGGCCTCCATTTCCACACCTTTGTTAAATGAGGGCGTTGGATGAGAGGATAGTTCTTTCCAGTCTTAGGTGTATTTCATGCTCACTTTCTCATAACCTCATAGACCGTCTTGAAATATTTGTTTTTGTTTTTATCTTAAGCTAAAATTAATAATTGGCTCATTTCTGAGATAGGGTGGTCTGGGGTGTCCATTTGGGTCTGAGATAACTTTTATGAACACCTAGGAAGCTCAGAGGGGACCAATTTCCTGCAAATGCTGAAAGCAGGCACCAGATATGATAGTGAATGATGAATTTTCCCATCCTTGTATGAAAAATTGAAGAGACAGGGGGTCTTATTGATAACTGATGCATTTACTAGTCTCCAAAAAAGACAGATTTAAGATTCCTTTCCTTGCTGCCCTGGAAAAGTGAAAAATCAGTAAAGCCTTCCTGAGGAATAATTGTGAGTAGAGGGTATAACCACTTTCACTTGTAAAATCCTGACTTCTTGTTAATATGGGATAAAATGCATGTTTATGAAGGTCAAATACTTAGATGCCAACTCCTATTTTGTAGCAACTCAAAGAACTCATCAATTATCACCAAACTTTTAAGAGCCTGAAAATAAAACTTAAAAATGTATATTCCATAGGGCTTGTAGGATTGAAGGTGTGAGAATTGAGGATATGTGTGTGTGTGTGTGTCTCTGCACAGACTATTCCCTGTGTTTGAAAGGCCGTCCCACCTCACTTCCTTCCCTGGCAAACTCCTACTCGTCCTTCAAGGCCCAGTGAAGTATCACCACCTCTCTGAAATCTAGCCCCCCCCCCACCCTCCAGGTAGTAGAGAGAATTTTTCTCTCCTTCGTAGCACCTCCTCCCAAACATTTAATTCCATTTGTTGCAATTTATCTCTTCATCTGCTCAACTCTTAGACCCTATGAGAGCTGGGCCCAGACCTTTTCTTTCTAGAATCCCGAGCACCAATTCCCAGCAAACGATGAAGGGCTGTATTTCAGAAACAAGTCAGAAGTCATTGGCAAGTGACCTGCAGGGAGTGGCAATACCAGGAAGAGATATTGTGAGTCTATCTGGTGGATAAATCATCAAATCTCCATTAGCACATTGATTATTTCTAGGAAAACGAAGAGATTTTGTAGTTAAGCTAGACTTGATTGAAACCTTTTTCTCCCTCTTTTATTTGTTTATCATAGCCTGCCACGCAGAACTCTCCTTAAGCTGATGCCCATGACTTTCCTCGCCTTATTTTCCAGAACGTCCCTTCACAAACCCCTGCAAACTCCACTACTTGCTCCTCCCCTTCTGGGCCTCTGCTTTGAGTCAAGCCGTTCCTCTCCCTGGGCTGCCCTGCCCTGGTCTACACCTTCATACTCACTTTGCACAGCCTTTGGTGCCCTGCTCAAATACCACCATCCTTCAGAAGCAGCCCTTATACTCAGACCGACCCTCAAGCTCCCAAAGCTGTGATCTCACCTTCTTCTGAACTCCCACGTGGTACCTCACTGCTCTCCGCCCAAGCAGAGTTCCGTATATGCAGGCGTGTCTTAGCCCCTGGGACAGACCCTGCACCTGGGGAGGAGGTCCAGGGACTGCCCCAGCCTTGTATCCTCCAGAGCACGACAAGGCCATTCATACTCAATTCTGTCCATTGTCCCCTCATCCCTCCAGTTGCCAAACCACCATTAGATGGACCTGTAGTCTCCTGACCTCTTCTTGTCCTTCCGTCCATTCTCCACACAGCAAGCAGACTGGTCTTTTAAAAACACGAGCTGGATCATGTCATGCCCGTTTTCAAACCTTCAGTGCCCTTGCCCTGCTCTTAGGATACAATCCACATTCCTTCCCGTGGTGCAGGAAGGACCCTGCGAGCTGCCCCATGCTCATTCCGCACCCTTTCCTTTCCTTCTCTCCCGCCCTCTCTCCCTCCCTCCCTCCCAGGGTTCCCCTGCAGTGATCTCCTTTCTTGCTCTCAAGCCAGCCAGGCCTGTTCCCTCCACCTGGAATGCTCTCCCCACAACCCTCTGCCTGACTGGTTCCTACTCATCTTTCACTTCCTCTGACTGGCCTGTCATGACCCATTACCCTGCTGTGATCACCCTGCTATCCTCTGACAGCACAATGTTTGTCACAATTGTAACTGTATATCCTCCTCAGATTGTTTCTATCCCCCAGCGAGAGCAGTCGTTCCCATCTTTAATCACCACACTCACTGATACTGTCAGTGGGCGGCCTTTCCAGCCATCCTTCTTTTCCCTTCCTCCATGTAGAACCCCGGCTCTGTTCAAATCTCCACTGTCCTGAGACCACGTGCTTCAGGAGAGAGAAGCCCCCAACGTTGCCCCAGGGAGTGGGGTTCTGACTGGGTTAGGCACAAGCATGAGATATAATTCTGGTTAATAAATGTTAGGGGAAGTCTGCTGAGGATTTCTGGGAAAGACATATTTTTTTCCTAAAAAAAAAGAAAAAAAAAGACACAGGAAGAAGCAGTACTTCCTTCTCACGTGGACTGTATTGTGATGACATGCCCAGAATAGTGGCAGCTCTCTTGTGACCATGAGGGGAGCCAACTGAGAACAAGCCATTGTCTGAAAGAGAATGCAAAACTAAGAAGAACCTGGAACCTTGATTACGTGGCTGAGCTCCTATGGTAAACGATCTCGGAGCTGACCTACCCCAGGGTTTCTTGACTGGTGAGAATAAATTTGTTTATTGTTTAAGTCACTTGAATGGGGTTTTCTGTTATTTACAGTTTAAAATGTTCTGACAGATATACCACTGTATTCTCAATTTCTAGCACAGCACTTGACATAGGGGTTCAGTAAACATTATTTGGTGAATAAAGTTTGTTGAGACATTAGTTGGATAACTCCAAGTTTCAGTTCACTGTCTTCGAAATTATTCCAAAATTCTGAATGAACAAGATTTACCTATGATTAGCTAACAGATCGCAAACTCCTATTACATGCATTCATTCAGCTGGAAGCTAAGAACATTCCCAATGTTTTCCTTTTTCTCTGAGGGAGGAGCCTGCGTAATCAAACACATTATTCTCATTACTCCTTGGCATTCAGCAATTATCTCTTCACCCCAACTTTTAGAGTTTAGTGTTTCATTGTTCTTTAACTTTAAAAAAAGATTTTTATTTAAAATATAGTTAACATACAATATTATATTAGTTTCAGGGGTACACCATAGTTATTCAACATTTATATACTGAAAGACGTGATCACCATAATGAGTCCAGCAACCTCTGGCACCGTACCACGTTATCACAATATTATTGACTATTCTCCATGCTGTACATTACATCCCCACAGCTTATTTGTTTTATACCTGCAAATTTGGACCACTTATTGCCTTTCACTCCACCCCGCCCCCTCCACTTCTTAATTTTCCAGTCACAGTTGACATTCTACATTATTTTTATATCAATTTCAGGTGTACAGCATAGTGCTTAGACATTTATATAATTGAAGAAGTGATCCCCCTGACTAATCTAGTACCCATCTGGCACTATACATAGTTATTACCATATTATTGACTATATTCCTTATGCTTTTCTTTATATCCCCATGACTATTTTGTAAATACCAATTTGCACTTCTTAATGTCTTCACCTTTTTTATCCTGACCCTCAACCCCCCTCCCATCTATCACCCCAATAACTCTAGTACCCACCTGACTCCATACGTAGTTATTACAATGTTATTGACTATATTCCCTATGCTATACCCTATATCCCCTGACTACTTTGTAACAACCAATATGTACTTCTTAATCCCTTCCCCTTTTTTACCCACCACCCCAACTTCCCTCCCATCTGGCAACTACCAAAATGTTCTCTGTATCTATGAGTCGGTTTCTGTTTTGTTTGTTTATTTTGTTCCTTAGATTCCACATATAAGCGAAATCACATTGCATCTGTCTTTCTCTATCTGACACACTCCACTCAGCACAATACCCTCCAGTTCCATCCATGCTGCCACAGATGGCAAGAACCCAGCCCCTTCCCTGGCCGAGCAATATTCCATTGTATATATGTACCACCTCCTCTTTATCCATTTATCCGTCAACGGACACGGAGGCTCCCTCCACACCTTGGCCATTGTAAACAATGCTGCAATGAACATATGGGTGCACACGTCCCCTCCCCTCAAAGTAGTGTTCTGGGTTTCTTCAGATAAATACCCAGGTGTGAGATTACTGGGGTCATTCTTTGTCTCTTGTTACAGCTTTGTCTCTTGTTACAGTTTTAAAGTTTGTTTTGTATCATATACTTATTGCTATTTCAGCTTTGTTTTTTTCATTTCTATGTCTATGAAATAACTTTTCCCATCCCTTTACTTTCCATCTGTTTGTGTCTTTCAATCTGAAGTGAGTCTCTTGCAGGCAGCATATGTAAGGGTTTTGTTTTCTTATCCATTCAGCCCTCCTATGTTTTTGACTGGAGCATTTAACCCACTCACATTGAAAGCAATTGTTGATAGATATGTAGTATTGCCACTTTATTATCATATTTTTTATCTTTTTTTCCCCCCATCTTAAAGAAGTCCCTCTAAATTCCTCGTAATATTGGTTTGGTGGAGATGAACTCCTTTAACTTTTTCTTATTTGGGAAGCTCTTTATCTGTCCTTCGATTTCAAATGACAGCCTTCCTGTGTAGAGTAATCTTGGTTGTAGCAGGATTTGCCCCAGTGGGCTCTGGTGTCTGTTGAGACAGCCCTTTGTGTGTGCCACTTGTGGGGCTAACGGGGCAATGTTCTGCTGTTGTCTGAAGCCAACCTCCAAGTATGTTGGTTCTGGGGCCTTTTGGGAGGGTCTCCGGTGCAGGCCCAGGTCTGCCACTGCCTGTGACTGACTGCGGACTACCTGGCAGCATTGTTTACAATGGTTAGTCGCTACCTGTGCTGACCCTGGAGGTACATTGGAGAGCCTGCGCTGCGAACTGAGGACCGTCTGCCACCAGTAGCGGGTCTGGGGTAGCTCTGCAAAATATCAGGACACCCCAAGGCCTGCTGCAACCTGCCAGCTGCCATAAGGTTCAGCCTCTGATAAAGCCACCTGTGGTACTCAAGTAGGGTGAGGCAGGGTCTCAGTGAGTCAGCGAGGTGGAGTAGCAGAGCTCAGCAGGCCAATCAGATTCACATTTGGCCTGTGGGGGCGGGATCAACACAGGAAAGATGGCGCTTACCTGCCGGCTGCTTGGGGGAGGACTCCACAGGGGGAAAAAGGGGACTGTCCCTCCGGTCCTCACCTGGAAGTTACACAACTCAGTCTCTCCCCATATGTCTTTGATGCCTCCAGTCACCGTCCCTCTGCCGGAGCCCAGGGTGAGTACCTGCGCGGGCCCTTTAAGAGGACATCTGGATTTCCCACTGCCTTCTGTCCCACCCAGAAGGTCAGAAACCCCACTGTTTTTCACAGCCAAAAGTTGTGGGGGCTCTTCTTCCTGGTGCCAGTGCTCTGGGCTGGGGAGGCTGGTGTGAGGCTGGGGTCCCTCATTCCTCTGGGGGGAACCTCTGTGTTCCCTCTCAATTTTCATCCGCCACTTGGAGGTTTGGAGCCAGCCCGTTCCTCGTCTCCATCCCTCCTACCAGTTTCAACATGGCTTCTTTGTATCCTTAGTTATAACATTTCTGTTCAGTTAGACTTCAGATGGTTCTCCAGGATGATTGTTCTATAATTTAGTTGCAATTTTGATGTGTTCACGGGATGAGGCAAGCACAGCATTTATCTATTGCACCATCTTGGATCTCCTGTTATTTAACTTATTCTACATGAAGCTTCTCACTCAAGCTCCTCAAAGGGTAGAAACATGTGTCGTTTCCTTCAGTTTTTCATCACACATAACATACTTTTAGCACATGGCAGGTACCCTGTGCTAGGCTTTGGCTAATTGGTTAAATGAACCAAAACTGATGAAAATTGAATCCTACCTGAAAAAAAATTATAGAGTTTGTCTGTATCATATTATTTGCATAGAGTGAGGTAGGTACATTTATAATAGCAGGGAAAAGTATACACTACTTTCTATGCCCTTAATTCTAACATTAAGTAGATATTTACATTGGGTACCACACAGGAAATCCTCAGGAGGTGGGCAGGGAGACCTCATTTATTATATACAAACTTGGCCTGGATTTCACAGGGAAGATACAGAAAACTCAACGTGGGTCCTCGTGGTCAGCAATGCTAGTTGAAAGCCTCAGTGCTAACTCTTCCTTCTCCAGGAAAACATCTTAAGTTAGTCCTGTCTAATCGATCATTGTATTAGTTTTCTGTTGCTGCATAAGTTACCACAAACTTGGTGCTTAAAATAATACACATCTACTATCTCCTAGTTTTCAGAGGTCAGGAGTCCAGGCATGGCTTAGCTCTGTCCTCTACTCAAGGTCACAAGGCTAAGACCAAGGTGTTGGTCAGGTTACATTCTCATCCAAAGGCCGGACTGGGGAAGGACCTGCTTTGTAGCTCCCTCATGTTGTTGGTAGAATTCATCCCTTTGTAGCTGTAGAATTCACAATGCTTGCTTCTTCAAGGCCAGCAATGGAGAGAGTCTCTATTTCCTTGAGTCTCTGACCTTCAGACCTACTTTTAAAAGACCTTCCTAGTTAGGTCAGGCCCACCCAGGATACATCTCTTTCTTGATTAATTTAAAGCCAGCTGGTTAGGGATCTTAATTACGTCTGCAAAACTTCCTTCACCTTTGCCATATTCTTGGGGTCAGTAGCGTGTCACAGGCCCTGCCCACTCAAGGGGAGGGGATTTCACAAGGGCAGTGATCATGGGCGGTCATCTTAGAATTCTGCCTGCCACAGCTGTAGAGTTTCAGTCTTCTCCTTCTGTGAGTCGCCAGCCACGTTAGTTATTCCTGCCTTGTGCTTTCAGAGCAGCCTCTCTCTAACTACTATGTGTGTTAACCATACACGATTGTAATTACTTGTTCAAGTGACTGTCTCTCACCTAGACTGTAAGCTCCAGGAGTACAGGACTTATGTCTGATTTTCCCAACCTGTCTTGGTGCCTAACTTATGGTAGAGTCTCAAAATATGTGCTAAATATCAATGCTGCTTTTAAAGTCACTGTCACAATTTGGTTGCTTACATGTATCCATCCTCTCATCAAAATGAGGGCATGTAGAATGCCTGTTCTTTTAAAGAACCCTCACATAAAGCACATAGAAACCAGGATCATTTCCATCTTTGTGCCCTTTATATACAGAATATCTGTCACCTACACAGGTGGGCACTCGGTAAAAGTTTGATGAATGAATAATGCATGAACACAATGATTAAAGCTCTGAACCCTGGGTAGGACAGATAAATACACTAGATCGTCACTATAAAATTGTTCTTTGACTTGTTTTCTGCACATAGGAATCTTGCCAATCCTTAGGAGCCCAGCTCAGACTCATCTCCTACCTGAAGCCATCCCTGACCTGTAAGTCTCAGCAATTTTCATTTTTCTGAATTCCTATAGCATTTATGATCACACCCCAAAACACAAGACTCTGTGTTACATTATCTGTTTTCCACCTTATGTATTCAGCTAGCTATAAAGCTCTTGGAAGGCATGGAGTGTGCTGTCTCTACATTTCCCGTAGAGCCTAGCACCTAACATTGTATATTGAAAGCTTAGTAAATATGCACTGATCTAAAAAACGTTTTAAACACTATGGCTGATTTGATTTGATTCTAGTTGTGTCCATCTTGTCACTTTCTCTTTTTGGATGTGATTGGCCTTTTCATTCCTGTGTCTTCTCTCCATAATCCACGTCCACTAAATTTGCTCTAGTCACAGAGCCAGCGCTGAAGTTTGCATCTCCCTTGGACACACTTAATACTCCATGGGTCTTTCTCCTTAGGAAGGTCAGATCACTGGATAATTCATTTATGTTTTTCTTTAGCATGTTTACTGCAGGTAGGCAGATTTCTGAGTCAGTGGGTATCCAAGGGGAAATGCTGCTTTAAACAAGACAGTTACTGATATGAAAAAAAGTAGAAACTGGCCATGTCATAATATAAAAAAGGGGCAGGGTACAGAAGAGTTAGAAATATTTCACAAAAGAGGATTTTTGAAGATTCTCTTTTGCTTCCCCTGAAGTGTCTCTAACAACTAAAACAGTGTCTGGACATAAGATAAATACTTGCCGAATGAATGAATGAATGAATGAATGAATGAATGAATGAATAGTAGACACTCAGTTAGACTGTATTCCTCCCCCTGCTTTTCTAGGAATTGTCCATTTAACCCATAGCAGGAGAGTGAGCCCTGTGGTCACATTTGAACTGCATGATTCCCGGTTGATTGGACCATGGTGGGCTGGTTGGACCATCTGACGAGCTGGACCAATTAGGTTCTATCTCCTATCAATCGGGATTTAAAACTGAGAGACAGCAGGCTCATCTCTTTGGGGAGCTAGAATCAGGATACATCAACTTAGGAGCTAGGGTTCTACCGTGTCCGGCCATGAGGTCCAGAAAGCAGTCTGCATAGAGAGAGAATGAAGCAGGTGCCCTGTGAGAATCAGAAACGAGACAGAGACAGTGAAACCCAGGGATATTCCAGTCCCTAAATCCAACTTTTCCTGAGGCCCACCTGAATTCCTGCCTGTAGCCTCTGAGAGACATTTGTAGGCCCTTAGAATAAATTTCAGTGTTTGCTTAAGTTTGTTTCAGTTAGTTTTGTTGTATGCCCCCTAAAAACAACAACAACAAAAACAAAACAAGACAAAACAACAAAAAAAACCCAAACAACTCCCTCCCCCAATAAAACAAAAAAAGCAATCCTTGGCTGATAAAAGATAAATAGATGTGCGTCCCTGGCCCCTAGCTCTAAAACAATGATTGCTTAAGAGACATGGGAGAGTCTCAGAAACAAACATAACCAGATAGTAGTGCTCAGGGATCCCAGAGATGAAGGACATGGGGAGGCAATGGGACTCCCCAGGGAACTCTCTCAGGAGGCCAGACAAACACAAATGATGGCGGACATGGCTCCTGACCAAGGAAAAATCCAAACGCGGGCCAGAGATCAAAGGCAAAGTATAGGGAAAACTGAAGCCCAGAGTGAGCTGAGGCTGTAACAAATACCAAGGACAACACAAAGAGCTCCTTAGTGTCAGAGGAAGAGCAGGGAGGGTCACTGCTTGGTGCAGATGGTGTCATGCTAGCAGATCTCAAAGAGAAAGCAGAACTCCCTAGCTCGTACTTTGTTCCCGAGTTGCACAGGGGATGAAGAGGCAGGCAGAGATGGTGGGAAAGCTGATAGCTCTTTTAAAGAAATTCCAGTTATCAAATCCAGATTCACTAAATCCCAGGAACCCAAAGGTTTTGGAAGTATGACCCCTAAAACCTTTTCAGTAACACCTTTCAGGGACGGACGTTAGAAAGCCAGCATGGCGTGATTTCACTTTTCTAAAAAGCATGAATTCTAAAAAACGATATCAAACATTTGCTGGCTGATCCCTGGGAAGAATTCTAAAATATAGATTAGTAAACAAAGTCACTGAAAACCAAAATGGAAGCTGGGACCTTTAGGAACTAGTGTGAGTTTACTAAAAACAAGTTGGGTCAAAGCAAACTCTTCTGCCTTTTTGAGAAAACTTCACTGGTAGGTAGACCAGGAAGTTATGTAATTCATTGGGGATGTATTTCTTTGTTTCCTCATTTTGGCTGCCCCTCTGTGTTTGTTTCTAGTATTAAGTAGATAGATAGCTCTTCTATGTCTCCCAGTCTGGCTTGGTGGCCCTATGTAGTAGGGGTTCTGTGGGGCCCTAGCATATTCCCCCTGGTCACCTGCTCTGGGTGTTCTAGGTGTGTCCCTTGTATGGGTTGTGTGTACCATTTTGTTATAGTTGAGCCTTGATTTCTATTGGAATGTCACTGGGTGGTGTTGAACCTCAGGCTGAGTGGCTGTGGTTTTGGCCATGTCCACAGCTTATGGGTTGCTGGGGGAGAGGGGCAGCTTACCCCACTGTTGCATTTGCCCCAACAGACCCTCATGCCTGTTGAGACTGCCCTTTGTGTGTGCTGCTTGTGGGGCTAATTGGGCAATGTTCTGCTGTGGTCTGAAGCCAACCTCCAAGTATGTTGTTTCTGGGGCCTCTTGGGAGGGCCTCTGGTGTAGCCCCAGGTCAGCCACTGCCTGTGACCAGCTGTGGACTATCTGGTAGGAGCTACAAAGTGATCCACAGTTGTTTGCTGCCTGTGCTAATGTTGGAGGTGTGTGGGAGAGGCCATGCTCTGAACCAAGGACAGATGCTATCAGTACTCAGCCTCACTTTAGCTCTCTGCAAAATATCAGGACACCCCAAGGCCTGCTGCCACCTGCTGGATTCCTTAAGATTCAGCCACTGATAAAGCCTCCTGTGGTATGCAAGTTGTATGAGGCAGGGTCTCAGGTAGTCACTAGAGTGGGAAGAGTTGTGGTTACCAGGTTAATGTAGACTCTGGTTTGGTGTCAGTGCTGAGCCTGGAGCTACTCAGCAAAAGTCTCAGTGCATAACGAGGTCAGTCGCCACCTGCCTGGGGCCCACAGGCTCCGATAGTTTCCCAAGAAAAAGTTCAATGTGGATGGGGCTGGCTGCTTGGGAGAAAGTGCCTCTAGCAGTACACGAGTTGGGTGGGGCGTGATCCCAGCGAAGTTAGCAGGGCGGAAGAGTGGAGCTCACCAGGCCAATCAGATTCAGGTTTAGTCTTGTAGGGCGGGCTCAATACAGGAAAGATGGTACCCCTCTCCAGCTGCACAGGAGAAGGACCCCACACAGGGAAAATGGCAACTGTCCTCCAGTCTTCTTACTACAGCCACACACCTCAGTCTGCCCCCCATATGCCGCCAATGCTCCCTGAGTCACCATCCCTCTGCCAGAACCCAAGGTGAGTGCCTGCAAGTGAGTGAGTCTGTGCTCGGGCCCTTTAAGGGGACATCTGGGTCTCCTGCAGCCTTCCATCTCACTCAGATGGTGGGAATCCCTGCTGTTTTTCACAGCCAGATGTTGTGAGGCCTCCTCTTCCCAGTACTAGTACTCCAGGGCGGGGAGCCTGGTGTGGGGCTGGGGCTGTCCCTTGCTCCTCCAGGGGTGAGAACCTCCATGGCTGAGATATCCTTCCTGCTTCTCAACGGCCACATGGAGGTTTGGGACCAGCCTGTTCCTCGTCTCTGCCCCTCCTACCAGTCTCGACATGGCTTCTTCTTTATATCCGTAGTTATAAAATTTCTATTCAGCTAGACTTCAAATTGCTGTCCAGGTTGACTGCTCTATAATTTAGTGGTAATTTTGATGTGTTCATGGAAGAAAGCAGGCACAGTATTTATCTGCTCTGCCATTTGGATCTCTGTCCTGAAGAGTCTTTCTTAGTAGCAGGGTTCTTCCACTTTCTTCTCGGCACTAGGGTTGGCTTACCCTGTCCAGGACTTTTCACCTGTTTGGTACAGCAAAGCTATCACCCCAATCATGTGAGCATATGGGTGGAGTGTGGAGTACAGTGTCCAACCCACCAGAGCAGTAATATCCCCAGATAGGGACACATACTTCTGATGACTCCTAAAATGATTTTAGGCCATACATGGATGAACATTTCTATCATAACAATTATTGTATTATTTTAATTCATTTAATATTTTGGACAAATAGTACAGTCACATGGTTCCACAAATATGGTAAAATTTCCTCCATCGCTGCCTAATTCTTCCCACCCAACAGGAACCATTTATATTAGTGTATTGGCACTCTCCTCTCAGAAAAGATTTTAAGCATGTAAAATGGAGACCCTGTCTCCTGTCTCCTCCCCATTTATACCTACACAATTTTGCACTATGCTCTTTTCTCTCAACAATAGTTCCTTATCAGCATGTAAAGAACTTCCTGCTTTGTTCTATGGCTGTGTAGTTTCCTTCATATAACCAGTTCCCTGTTGAGGGATAGTCAGGCCTTTTCCAATTATATGCTATCATAATGACATTGCAATGAATCTTCTTGTGTATATATCATCTCACACATCTGTGAAAGTATTTGTTAAAGTAGAATAGATGGGACAGAGAGTTTATTTATTTTAATGTGTATTAGAAAAAAAATTGTATAGCTGGCACACCAAACCTACAATGTCACAGTTACTGTATTTTATAAGAAAGCTAAACTTTATTTAAAAATTTAAAATTAATGAAAGGACAATATTAGGTAAATAGTAACATATATGGATTGAAAATATGACTAAAAATTATGAAAGTTACATATAAACACTGACCTAGTATGGGACTATTTGTGTTCCTGCCAGCAGCTCCTAAAATCTCCGTTTATTTCAGGGTTCAAAAGTAGAGGAAATGTCCAGAGGGGGGAAATCTGGAGTCCAGAGGCCTGTGTTTGAATTTTGACTTTCCTCTAGCTGGCTGTGGGTCTTACAGCCTTTTGCAGCCTCACTTTTCTTATGTAGGAAGGTGTTTTGTGGGAGGAGTCAAGTGCCTAGAACAGAGTGCCTTCTTGACAAAGGTGGCTATTATAATTCAGCTATTTTGAGTGAATTTGGGGAAGAAAGAGAAGTCAGAATCTTTGTTCTGCTTATAGCACCTCTTTTTTTCAACACTCCTCTTCCCGAAACACAGTTACAATGGCAGTTGGAAGTGAAGCCAGATGCAAATATAATAGGGCATGTGACCTGTGCAGTCACATAGGACCTCAGGCTTAGAATGTCTCCATGCTTGGTTTAATTTAATCCTCTGCTGTCACCATCTTGCGGCTCTTAATAATTCTGAGCAAGAGGTCACATTTTCATTTTGCACAGGGCCCTGCAAATTCCGTAATCAGTCCTGTAATAAATGTCAGACACACATGGTCTCTCCCTCCTCCTGCCACCCCTGACAGATTGTGTCCTATTGCTCCTGAAAGTTGCTGCGGCCATCTATGGAGCCTAAATCCTGGCCACATCTGCTGTGAACTGGAGCCCCCTCTGCTGACACCTTCTATTCTTGTCCTACATCTATCATAGACTTCCTCAGCAGACATTCCCAGCATCATTCCAGAGGAGGGCATTTGGGAACCTGTTTCCAAGTCCCCCTAGGTTTTCCAGGGAGCCTTCGCTGGTCAGAGTCAGGGTTTGGAGGTGCCTCAGTGACTTCTGCCCCCAGCCATGCCCCTGAGTTCCTTGGAAGCACTTAACCATCTGTGGTCCTCTCTCATCCCGTTTTAACCAAGGAAGCATCGTGGGGCCAGAAATCCTGGATTCAAATCTTGGCTCTGTCATGGACTTCCTAAGCAAACTTTCATAAGTCACTCCAATTCTCAAGACCCTCCATTTCCTTATCTGCAAAATAGTTATAAGAATGGTGCCTAACTTGTTGGTTTACCCTGAAATTGAAATAAAATGTTATGTAAAAGTGTCAACCAGCTGCTGAATGCAGTGGGTGCTTTTGGGTTTCCAAATTTATGACAGAAAAATGAACAAGTATTCTTTGTTTGCTTCGTGGGGTGCTGATTCTCTGTTTGGCTATTCCTACCCTCCTACTCCAGGCTGCTCTGAGCAAAAGTCTCAGCGCATGCTGGGTGCCACCTCCTCAGCCAGACCCTTGGACTCTCAATTCCACTTCTGTCCAAGCTCCACTCAGTTTTTTCTTGGCTTCTGGTTTGTCTGCTCTCAAGTTTGTAGCCATTTATTTCTTAGAATTCTTATCACACAAAAGCTTTGCAGATGGTTTATTACACTGGGGTGCAATTAAACATAAAATTCATGACACTCGGTCTAGGACTATTAAGTGTTGTGGAAGTCCCCTTTTACACAAAACACTGAACTTCCTGCTTTAGAATCTATTGTAATTTTCCACTAACTAGAGTTTTTATACTTCCCTGCCTATCTTTTCAGATTGTCTGCTTACAAGCTGTAGGTGGGACATCTATGAGGTGTGATCAAACAATATGGTGAATGTTTAAAAAAATTATTATAATAAAAGACACATTACCATTAATACCCCTCAAAATACTCCCCCTTGCTTCAAGCACACTTATCCTGTCATTCTTGCCACTTTCTGAAGCTATTCTAGAAGTCCTCTTTCATGAGTGTCTTTAGTTGCACTGTCGTGGCTGCCTTGATGTCCTGAGTCAATTCTAAATGTTTACTTTTCATGGTCATTTTGACTTTGGGGAAGAGCCAGAAGTCACACGGTGCCAGATCTGGTGAATAAGGTGGATTAGAACACACTGTAATGTTTTTATTTGACAGAAATTGCCGTACCAGAAGTGATGTGTGACATGGAGCATTGTCATGATGGAGGATGAAACCATTTGTCCACTTCATGCTAATGAGTTGTTCTTGATCCATGATTTACAGCATGCTTTGAAACACACCTTCTCTCAACCATAGCTCACACCCAACTGATTTCACTGAACAAGTTGAAACTTGTCACAGTGTTACTAAGCTTCGATGCACCGCTTCCCGCATTGAAGATCCCTGCCTTTCTGTTGGGATGGCACTTGGCAGCAGCATTCACCCTATTTTGTGATCACAACAGAAAGGCTCTGTGTCACACACAGCTTCTGGTACAGCAATTTCTGTCAAATAAAATCATTACGGTGTGTGTTCATCCACCTTATTTACTGAACCTGGCACCGTATGACCTCTGGCTCTTCCCCAAAGTCAAAATGAAACATTTTGAATCAACTCAGGACATCGAGGCAGCCACGACAGCGTAACAAAAGATACTCATGAAAGAGGACTTCCAGAACTGCTTCAGAAAGTGGCAAGAGCGATAGGACAAGTGTGCTTGAAGCGAGGGGGCGTATTTTGAGGGGGATTAGTGGTAATATGTCTTTTACTGTAATCATTTTTTTTCAATTTAAACATTCACCGCATTGTTTGATCATACCTCATATTTCTTATACCACGGTTCTTCCAGACTCTCTCCTGCTTTCTCCTTCCATCCTGTCTATTGGGACACCAAATCCTGAAAAGCAGATGGGGAAATGGGTAGCGATATGGTTCTTAGGGCAACGAAACAAATTAAGAACCTATTAATATTACAATATTTCAGACAAGAAATAACGCTAAGGCAGCCACAGGAAGACAGGAAGGGTGTGAATAAATGAGGTCTTGCACTTGGAGATAAAGGGGAGGAGGAATCAAAGATGAGAGTCTCTGGAGTCCCTGGTGTTTCCAGCTGGAGTGACTCCTTGACTGGCCTTGAACCCCATGCAGGTTCAAGAGTCTTTCTGAAACCTTGGTCTGTAGTAACACCTTCCCACTGATGAAATGTGTTTTTCTTCTCCTTTCTGCATAAGCTCTTACTGCCTTCCTCTTGAACAGAACTAAGCATCCAAATTAGGCTAAATCCCAACTCATTTCCTAAACTTCACCAAATAAGTCAAATACACCTGGGGTCCAAGGGAAGGGGTTTGTGTCAAGTAGCAGGGACACAGAGTTCTTCACAGACTTCAACTACAAGGGGTTGAGACCTGAGGGAAATGGTTTCCAGATATTTCCACATGGACTTCCTCTCCTCTGAACACAAAGTGTCGATGGCGGATGTGCTTCAAAGGCAGTGTAGACGTGGGAGAGAATTAATGTCTGCAACCAACCAGCAAAAGTCTTCCCCTAGCAGGTATCTAAAAGTGGGAAGGGCATGGGTCCAACCACATTCCCATTTTATCTTAGAGAAAGTTATGGAACAGAGGGCTGAAACCAATGGCCAACTGGGAGTATATCGTTCTCAGATCTTCGTCAAAAGTTAGCTGGACCCTCCCAGCCCGTTCTCCTACAACTTCTCAGTATTACTACCTGTCGGCCATTGTGGTTGCCCAAAGATGAGCAGGAGTCCAGAAGGTTCCCCGTAAGGACAATTATGTATCTAATTGCTGTAGGTACAGAGGCTGACATCCTTCAGAGGCAGGAGCAGTGCTAGCAACTATACTACTAACAGTTCCTCTCTATGGGGTTCCTACTATGTGCCAAGGAAGCTTTAAGCACTCGATGTGCATCATTTACTCCTTATAGAAACCCACTGATAGTAAACAAAGCTGAGTCTTAGTTTAAGTCACTTGTTCAAGGAGCAGAGCTCATAAATGACCAGGATTATACCCAGGTCTATCTGGCTCCAAACCAATTCATACTCAGTAAAGAAGAGGGAAAGAGAAATTGCCACCTCAGCAGCCTTTTACCTATTCTGAATACTCTTGGGCAATTTTTTTTCTTTCTCAGAATCCAAAGGATAGCAAAGATGTTTCAGCTGTAAACTTGTTTTGTTTTTTCCTTATAAAAAACAAACAAACAAAAACAATTAAAAAACAGGGATCTTTTCCTTCAGGAATGGTTTAATGCTGCTTAGAGGTAGTGGATGATTTGATCTTTAGAGGTCTCCTAAAATTCTGACCCACGATCTGATAGACTCAAGTTTTGCTGACACAAATACAAAAGCTGTCACTTTCTGCTTTAAAGTTACTGGTCTGGGACCTGTCAGTCCACCAAAAACTGAGTCTACCCTGACATAAAACTGACCATGGGACAAGCAAGTCCTATCAGAAACAGCTGGGCCAAAGTGGGCAGAATGCAGAGGGGAGTAAGGGTGGACCTCAGCAGCTGGGGAAGAGGAGGCTGGGAGCCAGGGAGGTGGGGGCTTCCATCAGCATGAGGGCCGGCCAGGGCACTCTGCCTTACAGCCTTGTTCTCTGAAGTTTTTAAATACTTAAATAAACTGGAAATATTTCTTCATCTTGTGACCCCCAAATAAGTTTCTGTAAAGGCAAATAAATATCAAAATAGATACAAAAAATAGGCAGCTTAAAAAAAAAAAATGTCTGAGCCGTTTGGAATTTGGAATCCCTGGCATAGTCCTGTGTTCTTCTTTTGTCAGCTGTGGAGATTTTGTCTCCCAAGGAGCTGGTCCCATGTTCTTCAGCCTTACGCACATTTTAGCTGAAGGGAACCAGGCCTGCAGCTCCATCTATCCCCTTAGCCATCACTCTGGGCCCAGGGGCCTTCTCAAATCCCATGGGGTTAACGGAGGGGTCCCAGAATTCTTCCCTGGCTCAGGCTGGGGTACTTTGACAGAAGGGTGGGCAGGGGAGCAGATTATCCGTGCCGGTGGGACTTTCCTGAGATGATTTGTGAAACTACAACTAGAGTACTGCTGAGGTCATTTGCCAAAGTTAGATGGAGACCAACTCTTAACTAGATTTTCTCTGCCTGGGGAAGAAGCAGGCAAATCCTTGCGCCCTGAGGCTTTCATTTTAACTCTGGAAAAATCTGTGTCATCTGCTGCTGCTCCCACTGAGCTGTTTTCAGGCCCCAAGCAAAGACTCCTCAGACAACTGTTCACTCTGGAATCCACTCCTAGGATCTCTATAGCAACCTGGGTACCAGCTGGAAGACCCAGAAACTGAGCGGAGTCCTGCCGTCCAGGCCTGAGGAAGAGGAGTGAGCAGTCTACAAAGAGGAAGTGTCGTTTTATAGATGGCTTTTTCGCTTTTTTGTTTTTTTCTTAAGATAGAATTCTGAGGAATAAAACATGTGTTTAGATGACCATAAAGTAGCTTTTAAAACCAGATGCTTTCTACTCAGTTCCAGGCAAATGATGAACAAATTGGCTCTTTATGTTCTCCTACTCGTGTTCTAAATTAAGCAATTTAAGGTCCAGCAATTCGCTTTCATTTTGTTCAGGCAAAAAGTCACGACGCTGAATCTCTGCATTAACTGTGGTCTAAATCACATTATAATCCTTTTCTTATCAATCTTCACACTGGTTGTTGTTTTAACTGAGGAAAAGAAGAAGTGAAATTGGGTTGATGTCAAGCTTAGTTCAGTCCTCCAATAATGACAAAGCGCAATTTGCATACTCTAGCGGCCTCATAAGCAAAGGCTAGGTCAAGATCCTTGCCCTGAAAAAAACTTATCTGTGATTGGCGATGACAAGAAGAGCTAGGATAAAACAATTAGAACCAGACCAGGCCATATGAAAATAAGCTCTGCCTTGTGTGGCCTGGACACCATTTCCAGAAGATGAAAATGGCTTAGGCTTCAATTCTTAGGACTTTGAGCAAATATATTCAAATTAATGCTGTCTTCTTTCACAATTAAAGTGTTTCAGCAGATTGGCTGTTCCCAATGTGTCATCTTCGGTGAACCAAAGGGAGTCTATTTTTTTGTTTGGCTGTCTTGCAGCCACCTGGCTTTCGATAAGTTGTTCTGTGCCTCTTATAAGGCGTGAAACCTAAAACCCCTGTCTAGGCCTCAAATGATTCTCTCTCTTCAGTCAAGTTTGCTAACTCTCCAGCCAGCATGTGATTGGTTATCATCATAGCTCTTGCTTTAGAAACTATTTCCCAACCATTTGAGTTATCTAAGGTAAGGTTTCTGCATTCCAGCTGATTACGCCATCCTTCCGTTCACCAAGCACACATTTGGGGAGGGGAAAACCATAGAACCTTAAGTTCATTTGCTCCCTGTGAACTTGAAAAAAACCACCAACAAAAAAAGCGCCCTAGCTGTGACCTTTGGCTAGTTGATCCCCTAGTTCATCTGTCAGAACTGAACCATCCATGCCCAGGTGGAACAAGGGAGACATTTCCACTTATAAGGAAGGCCAAGGTTAAGCTGGGATGAGAGAAAGGGAAGGAGAGAAGGGGTCCGGGGGCCCAAGTGGTGGCTTCAGCTTAGGGGAGCCCTTCCTTCATAGTCTCTTTTTGCTTGATCCTTATCAGGCCATCTGGAGGCACTTGTTAAACAAACAGAACCCTCTGTCCCTCATCCAGTTTCTGGGTGTGCCCTGAGTCACATTCAGGGATGAGGAAGGAAGAGGGGCTGTGAAATGAACCTCATTGTCCGGTGGTTCTCTTTTCCTGATTTGGTCTGGCAGGCCTGGGCACGGGGGCCTGGGAAACATCTTTCTTGGCCAGGGTAGCGGGGGAAATCTAGTGCCGTTTATTTTTCCCATTCAGGGTCTGAACTGACCCTGGATGAAAATCTCCAGAGGAGCGAAGCCATAACTATCCCCCCTTTTCCCCCTTAACTGTCCAGTTAGAACACATGTATGGTTTCTAGGCGTATAAAAATGCATTTTCATGATCAAGGTGATACAGGACACAAAAACATCCACTCCAGAGAATTGTATTTCTGTAGCAAATATGCATCTTCCCACTAATACAGATAGGCAAAAAGAAGTTTGTATTTTTCCAAAGTCTCTACTTTCAGTTCTCTTTTTCTTTTGGTGGCAGAAAACATAAACCTACTCAGTTCTAGGCATACTTAGACATGTGCAGTTGAAACTTGCTCAAGTTCCCCTACTCTGAAATTCCCAAACTCTTCTAAGGGTCTGTCATCTTCTCCTTTTGAAGCCAGCTGCTTCCTGGAGATAATGGCTTTCAGCATCTCTCCTATGAGTCCCCATCGAGCTGGTCTCTCTCCCTTTATCTTCTCAGGTGGGGAGGGTGGGAGCAGGGAAGAAGGCGTTTGGAAGGGGGAGGATGGTGGAGAGTGGAGGAGACTGGCTCAACAAACGTTCTCCCTCCCTCCATGCTATCTTTCCGTGTTACATCAGGACCATTGCTGTTGAATTTAAAAGCCAACAATTTGGTCTTTCTTCTCTGGCTCCACCATGACAATTCTCCTATGAGACTGATGGCAGCCTCCTGTTTCTCTGCAGGCAGGGGGTGGGGGTGGGGTGGAGGTGAAGGTCACAAAATACAAAGGAGGATGAGGGGAGGACATCATCCATTAATACTTCACAATGTTACATAAGCCCATGCTGTTATTGTGCAATGCTCATTTTCTGTTACTCCACCCCTAGTACTGTTGACTGAGTGATGGGTGCACCATTGCTGAGCAAAGGACTCAGGGCCCACATGAGCGGCTGGAACTCGGGGCAGAAGGTCCATAGGTCCTTTGTTCTCACGGCATCCTGAGGAGAGGTGCACTAGGGCAGGGCAGGTAGGATGCACGGTGAGACCTTGTCCCCTAGGGACTCTGCCTCCCCTTCTCATCCCTTTTTTCTTTCTCTTTTATGCTCTCTCCCTTCCTCCCTCTCCTCCTCTCTCTTAAGCATAATTTACATGTAGTAAAATATTCACATAGGATGTGTACAGCTCAATGAATTATTACCCGTGTGTCCACCCGTGTCACCACCACCAGAGTGCTCCCTTTTTATGGGAGATGGTGAGTATAGTCTTGTGACTGGGACACATAGAAGATGCATTTGTACACAGAATGGTCTGACTTTAGGTGCCAGCTGTTTATTGGGGTTTCTGGCTTTTGAATTCCCCAGCTCCTCCCACCCTGGCTAAGATTGTGGGTCAGAAAGTCTCCACCAAGGAACCTACCCAGCCCAGAGACCCGGCAGGGTCCCCTCCATCTGCTTGGGAGGGAACTTCATCACCAGTGACCTCTGGAAGACGCAGATGGGAGTATCAGTGGGTCTGTTCCAGATTCATTGGTCACATGAGTGTCCTGCCCTGGATGAGGAGTGTTGTGACACCCAGCCATCTCAGTGTCACTCTCCTCGTGGTGTGGGCTGAGTTACGTAGATGAGGCCCACACAGCTTCATTTCCTCACCAGGAAGTAGCAGAGACACCAAGCAGAGTCAGAATCAGAATCGGTTGAGAATTGATCTGAGGTGTTGTGTTTGTAACCGTGGCCTTTGGCAGAGGAATTTTTCTCCCACTGCTTTTAGATGTTCCCACAATCAACAGGGTCTTGGGTACCTGCAAAAGGCAACAGACCAATTCACCCAGGACTTTTCACTCTGACAAATGCTCACTGTCAGCTTTGGAACAGTTGAAATTGGTACAACCTTTCTGGAGAACATCTTGTAATACACTCATAATATGCTTTGATTCAGGATTCTTCTTCTAGAGAACTGTTCTGCGGAACTATGCAAATATACAAATATACCCCCTCCCCACACACATATGCACATATATACATTGCAGCAATGTTTATATTATAATAGGTAAGAATTTTTTGAAAATCTAAGTGACCCTGTGTAAGGGAGTGACTAAATAATGATAAATGTGTACAGGAATAGAATGAGGTAGATCTATGTGATGATATCACAAGATGGCTGAACTATGTGAAGTAAAACAACACAACACAAAACACAAACCTGAAGAAGAGTTTGATACCTTTTGGGTAAATTAATAAGAATATGATGTCAGCACCTGTATTGGAAGTATTGATATCACTTATCTCTGGGATATGGGCGGAATGCTAGGGGACTTTTATTTATAGCTTTTATATTTTGGCATTGTTGGAATTGCACAATGAGCCTGTATTACGTGTGAAGTCAGAAAAACTATAGTTTTTTTTGTCTGTTCTTTTAAGAAAAGAGAAAAAGTGTGATAACTATATGTAGTGCCAGGTGGGTACCAGACTAACAGGGAAGATCGCTTCATAAATTATATAAATGTCTCACCACTACATTGTATACCTGAAACTAATATCAAATAATATTGAATGTCAATTGAAACTCTAGGTTAGGCTATCTATAGAGTTGGCCCCAAAGGAGAAGGAAATAGTAAAACTGGGATGACATGTGACATGGAAGTCTCTGCTAAGCAGGGAGACACTGCTTAACTCAGGGAGCTTTGGGGGGACCTTGTGAGCCAGTGGCCCCCAGGGAGCCCAGCTTCCTGGTATTCGCTCTGTGGTGTGACCCCCTCTCCTTGAATGTGGACTGAACCTACTGCCTTCTCATGATGAGAATACAGCAAACAAAATAAGGAAAAACCAATAATAACTGAAATAAAACAAAAGAATTTTAAATAAACTGAAACAACAACAACACCAAAGCCAGTAAGGAAAAAGAAAGAGAATACGTCAAAAGTGATGGGATATCACTTCCAAGATTAGGTCACAAAAGACTGTGATTTCCTTCTTGCTAGCACTCTGTCACTTGCTCACTTTAATGAAGTCAGCTGTCCTGATGTGTCATATTGAGAGGCCCATGTGGCCAAGAGGACAGCCTCTGGGCAACAGCCAGTGAGAAACTGACGCCCTTAACTCAACAGCCTGTGCAAAACTGAAACTGCCTTACTGGGGCCATGAGATGAGTGTGGCTCCCAGCCCCACGCCTTGATCGTAGCCTCGAGAGACAGACCCTGAGCCAGAGGACCCAGCTAAATTGTGCCCAAATTCTTGACGCACAGCAACTGTGAGATGATAAATGTGTGTTGTTACACTTTGCGGTAATTTGTTATGCAGCAGTAGGTAAGTGATATAGTAGGAAAATGAATGTGACTCACTCTAATGGGGCAGAGGCTTTGGGGGGGCCGCAACTTGTTATTAGGTTGGTGCAAAAGTAATCGCGGTTTAGCAACCCTTAGTTTTTTCTCTATATCTCTGAGACTTTTCTGATTAGTTTGTTCATTTCTTCTATTCTTGAGATTTCACATATAAGTGAGATCACATGGTATTTGTCTTTCTCTGTCTGACTTCTTTCACTTAGCATAATGTTCTCTAGGTCCATCCATATCGTTGGAAATGGTAAGATTTTATTGTTCTTTATGGCCGAGTAATACTCCACTGTATAAATGTACCACAGTTTCTTAATCCAGTCATCTACCAATGGGAGGCGGGGTGGGGATGAGGGAGAAGGTGAGGGGTTTAGAAAGCACAACCGGTAACCACAAGATTGCCATGGGGATATGAAAGACAGTTTGGGACTGTTGTAAAGATTTTTGTAGGGTATCCGATGGACACTTGTTTTATTAGGGAGACTACTTCATGGGTTGTGTAAGTGCCTGACCACTGCACTGTACACATGAAGCTGAATCATAATGAATGTCAACTATAATTTGATATATATACAGTCTCAGGATGTAGAGTACAGCATTAGGAATAGAGACAGTGGAAATGTAACGGCTGTGTGTGATGTCAGAGGGGTAGTGGATAGGGGGAGGGGGTTATCACTTTGTGAGGGGTATAAATGTCTAACCATTACATTGTTTTGTACACCTGAAAATAATAATTAAAAAAATAAATGAAAAGATTTATCTATGGGAAAAAAAGTATTTGCGGTTTAAAAGGTTAATAATTGCAAAGACTGCAATTACTTTTGCACCAACCTAATTAGCTCTACCTGTATGAGAAGGTCACCTTTTAGGACTTTCACTAGAGTTTCTGAATTTGGAAACCAAGGGTAGATCTAGGAGAGGTAGAGAAGCTTAATGGAATGATGCCCTGTCTCCTTTGTACAACTGTTTCATACACCAGGGGTCTGAAAATGTGCGTGTTGAGCAGAGGTATTTGCGGCAGCCAGCCTCCAAGATGGCTGGCAATCATCCGAGCTTCCTGGTATTCATGGCCTTGTGTAGTCCCACCACGAAGCAGAGCTGACCCGTGCGACCAATAGAATACTGCAGCGGTCAGTGTATGTGACTTTAAATTGCAGCTCCTGGCTTGCACACTTGGATAGTTTTCTCTGATGGAAGCCAGCTGCCATGTCGTGAGGACCGTCAAGAAACCCTGTAGAGCGGCCCACATGAGGAAGAACTGCAACTTCTTGCCAAGAGCCAGCATCAACTTGCCAGCCTTGTGAAGGAGCCACCTTGGAAGCAGATCTCTAGCCTCAGACAAGCCTGCAGATGATGTAGTCCCCACTGACATCTGACTACAACCTCATGAATGACTCAACGCAAAAACGCTCAGTAAGCCACTACCCAACCCCTGACCCACAGGAACTACGAGAGGTAAGGAATGATTATTGTTGTTTGAAGATGCCATGTTTTAGAGTATTTTGTTATGCAGCAATAGGTAACTAATACATTGTTGGTCATGTTTTGGTTCAATATTCATTTATTCAACCAATATTGTCTGCACATCTGCAATGTAGCGGGTAACTGTGCTCGATGTGGGGGAAATGTGGTGAGAAAAAACAGACACAGTGCCTGTTTTCATGCAGTGGACCATTTAGTAGTGACACAGATAATCAGATAAATAAATGTAAGTTACAGTAGCACAGGAAAGGGGCTATAAGCTACTTAGGGCTACAAGAGGGATTGAATTTAGATCAAAAGGGATTAGGTCAGGTTTCCCTAAGGAAGTAAGCTGAATGAGGAGTTAGGTGAATGGGCCTGGAGGAGGAGAGCATTCCAGGCTGAGGAAGTGGCCTGTGACAAAGCCCCGTGCTGGAGGGAGCAGAGAAGAGGGATTGATGGGAGCCCACTGTGGCCAGGGCTCAGAGACTGAGGGGGAGCAGTGAGGCAGGGAGACAGGCCAGTTCACAGAGTTTTATGGCCGTGTTAAGGACTTTGGATTTTATACTAAGAGCAATGAGAAGCCTTTGAGTCCTTTTAAGAAGTAGAGAAATATAGTAAATTTGACTTAAAAATCTTTGATTTAAAATCATTTGTAGAGCATGGGTTGGAAGGCATCTGTGAGGAGACCAGGTAGAGGAATGGGTCAGGATTCCAGATAGTGTCATCATCAAACAGTGTGCTTACAAAGCACTGTCCGTCCCTTTTCTTAGTATTCTTTGAAAAAGAGTAGGTTATACAGACATAATTTTTGGCTTCTCAGAGTCTACCTTCTAAAAAAATCAACAATGGGAGGGTCCAATTAGGACGACATGCAGACATAAAGGTTAGCTGGATAATTGAGAAATAACTCCAGGCAAGACCCAGATCAATCTGTCAATTACTATGTAAAGGAAACAGAATTAACATTTCTTGAACATCTAATAGCTATGCCAGACATCTGACACCCCGTATTGATTTGTGCCCCATAACATCTTCATGCTGTAGATGACACCGCATTCACTTTACTGATGAATACACAGGCTCAGAAAGGTTAAGCGACGTGACAGAAGCCAGCTTGCTGGGTCTGTTTGTTCCAAAGCATAAGCTTGTTTTATTCTACCATATCACCTACATTTTTATAAGACTCCATTTGACATCCTTCCTGTAGTGGAAAAAGTCTTGTTTATAACCAGAAGCCTAAGTTCTAGTTGATCATTATAACTTATGTATTTCTCCAGGCCATATACTTCTCTGAGCTAACCTCATGAAAATGGGAACAACAATACCTGTATTCATTCATTCATCATCCAACAAAAGGTGCCTGGTTCTTTCATAAAATATGTGAGGGACCCCAATTATGTGCAAGTTTTATAAAGTGACCAAAGACAAATAATCCATAGACCCTGCCCTAGAAGAACCTTCGCAGTCATGAGTTGGATATACAATGGTGGTCCCATAAGATTATAATACAGCTGAATTTCCTGCAAGAAATGGAAGAACACGTGGTTCAGGAGGAATCTTTTTCTGTGACGGGAGCAATATCTGTGGCTCCTAAGCATAGATTCCCTCTCACTCACAGCACCTCAGTTGTGAGTGCACAGATTACATCCCAGTCAGCCAGCCACTGACCTGTTTCAGGCAGAGGACCCTGCCTCCCCATCGCATGCCCACCCACATCACTAGCTATCCATAGGACACTATAGTCCCCAGATCTAACTTGAGGGTGTGCAGAAAACATTAGTGAAATTCTTTGTTGAGGACCTAAGATCCCATAATAAGGACACAGGTCCATAGGAGCGACCTTAAGTGCCATGGCCACTTCAGTCAAAGCTTTCTGGGCAGTGCGGAGCCAGCCCATCCCTGCACTTGGGAAATAGTTTCAGGTTGTAATGATGTAAAGCATTGATACGTTTTATTTCATCCATCATGTCAATTCCAGAGAGAGCCCATTGTGCCAAAGAGGGTCAATGGAACCAAAAACAAATCTCCAAAGTCAACATATGGAGGGAGTCCTCAGTTCTATACCTTCTCCACGTTAAACACCCTCTTTTTTTAAAAAAAATTTTTCATGACTACCACAAATTTCCTTAATCTGACCACTGCTTCAACATAAAATAGCCCAAACCACACTGTCATGACAATCCCCTATGTTCCTATATCTCTCCATGTTAATTTTTCATTCCTACTGACACTCAGGTCACCTTTCACTTCTTCCTGACAGTCAACTATTACGGTGATCTGCACCTTACTCAGCCAGTCAAGCCAGCCCCCATCCCTGTTCATGGAGCAGCATGGACAGCTTCGATGTTCTATTTCTGATCCCATTGGTAGGAAGCAGCGGGTAGGCTTGTGGACAGTGTTTATAAAGTCTACAGTAGTGGAGAGTTGTGTCCTAGCCTGTCACATTCACTCACCACTCACTCACCACTCCTCACTCATTCACTGACTCACTGACTCACCCAGAGAACTTCTGGTCCTGCAAGAGGGTGGGTCTAGATACAAGCTGGGCCAATCAGAATTCATGGTAAGTGTCCTATCCAGGTGTACCATTATCTTTTATACTGCATTTTTACTGTACCTTTTCTGTGATTAGATATGTTTGGATACACAGATATTTACCATTGTGTTACAATTGGCTATAGTATTCACTATAGTAACGTGCTATACAGGTTTGTAGCCTAGGAGCAATAGGCTTTGCCATTGAGCCTAGGTGTGTGTGAGTATTTTCTATGCTGTTTACACAATAACAAAATCACCCACAGGCGCATTTCTCAGAATGCACCCCTGTCCTTAAGTGACATTTGACTGTATATAAAATATACATTCACTGTTTTGTGTAATGAGAATCCCATTTCTGAGAACTTTTCTTCCTTTATGTTCTATCCACAGAATTACAATGAAAGTTTCCGTATTAGTAAAGTATGGTCCATAGTTGATTGGTCCAGAGGGTGGGTCTAGATTCAAGCTGGGCCAATCAGAATCCTTCCCTGGGGCTTTGGACGTGAAACTGAGAGAAACCAGTTTTGGTCTGGGTGTCTGAACTTCAAGATGGGAAACTGAGTGGACTTCTGGTGGACATGTTTTGTCATGTGACTGGTAAAGTTGAGGAAACTGGCTCTTAATAAAAACAAGAATGGAACAGGCCTGCAGAGAAACGTAGGTATGAGTTTTAGGTGGTTTGTCATGTAAAGTGAAGCAGAGCTTTGGTCAACACTATATTGTACAGTATCAGGAAGCACCATTTACACTGATTCCTTATGAGTGGCAGCCCTAGAACTTGACTGTGTGGCATGAATGGGTCCCCTGGCGTTGTGCTAGGAGACAGTCCTTCTTTTAGTTGGGGATGGAGCTGTAGATAAAGGCCAGGCCCAACTAACTCAGGTATTGAATATAACTGAATGGCATGTGTGCTGTAATGTACCCCTCTAAAACCCATGGCAGACGTCACTACAATGCCTTCCTGCTGGGCCCACTGTGTCCTACCCAGCACAGCACTCCAGAGAGTCACCAGCAAGCAGCATGTGCCTTGCTGACATACTTCCTGGCCTGACATCTGTAGCATGTCATTCATAAGTGACTGTGTCTTAGCAGCAGATGCTTTCCTTCTTGCTAGAATAAACACCGGATATTATATCCAAGCTAAGGAAAACTTTTGCTTTTTATCTGAGGACCAAGAAAATTTGGGACCAGTGTTCAATCACTTAGTGATACCATGCTATCACTTAATTTACTTGTTTTGATACCAATAACGAACAGGATTCAGAATGCTAATTATGTGATTTCTGATACCATGTTATTCCCTCTGCCTGATATTTCCTGTCTGTTCTTGTCTATCTAGAAAACTCTTATATAGCCTTCAAAACCCAGTGACATGGTTATAGTCTCACAACTTTTCCGTAACATTCACTCTTGGAGAGGAAGCTGTTCCCCATCTGATAGCCTACCTGACTATTTCTTTCTCTATTCTAGCTTGTTCCCTACAGGGTGACAGTCATTGCTTGTGTGTCTGTTCCCTAGAATCTAGGTCCTGAAAGATAGGAATTGTATCTTATATACTCTAAGTAGCCCCTGGCATGTAGATATTTGATTGAATGACAGTGAAATTGTACCTTGGCATATAAAATACTGTGGGTAGTTTTAGCTGTATATCTTACGAAAAATACCCTCAAGTTCTGAGAAAGGCAACTAGTCAATTAGGAGTAGGACTTCGGCATGAAGACAAACTAATCATGACTTGGACCCTAAAAGCTACAAAAAAATTAATTCTCAATTATATAAAAATAAAGCACATTTTTCTTCATAGTAAAAATCATCAAAAAGTCAAAAGATAAACTGCGAGAAAATATTTGACATTCGTATTATAAACAAAAGGCTTACATTATGATAAAAAGAGCTCCTACACATCAATAAGAACAAGGCCATCAATGGACAAAGGAAGATAGAAATACATTGGAAATACAAATATAAAAATACATAGGAATACATACAAATATAAGGGAAATAGAGAAAAGAAATACAACTGGCTCTTAAACATATGAAAAGATGCTCAACCTCACTTACGTGAAAAGAGACGCATGTATGGGATACTCTTTTTTAACTTGCCAGATATGGAAAGATAAAAACGTTTGATGACAAACACGTAGGGAAGGTGAAGGGGTTGGAAAACAAGCATGCTCTTCCTGCATAGTCAGAGGAAGCATAATTGATAGAACTTCTAAGACAATATCTATCAAAATTATAAATTCACACCGTTTGACCTAAGATTCCACTTTTAGGAATTTATCTACAAATGGGCTGACAACATATGTAAGATGGCTTGTGCAATGTTGTATGATGTTATTTACTGTAGCATTGTTTGTAAATGCGGAAAATCAGAAACGACCTAAATCGACAGGGAAACGGTGAGGTAAATTATGGTACATTTTTACAATAGAACATTATGCAGCCATAAAAAATAAGGAAGTTCTTTATGTACTGATAGGAAATTATTGCCAAAATCTATTGTTAATGAAAAAGCACTATGTATAGTATGCTGGTATTTATGCAAACAAAGCGAGAAATATTATATAGGTATTTGCTTGTAAATGCATACACCATATCTGAAAAAATGGCCAAGAATTTACTAATATTAGTTGATTGTTAATAGGGAAATAGGGTGGGAGGGAAAATAACCACAGTACCTTTTTTTTTTTTTGCCTTTTGAATATTGAGCCATATGGACAAATTGCTTATTTAAAAATAATGAATAAAAATTAAAATGAATAAAATTACAAAATCATAGGCCAACGAAGACACTGACCTTTAACTCAGTCATCAAATTGAAGAAAATCTTAATGTAGAGGTATTTCTAGAATCTTGGTTCAATTTTTGGATAAACAAAAGGAAGCAGGTTATTCAGTGGCTTTGTCCGTTCATGGTATTCATTACCCTAAGGGCTGACATGATTAGAAAAATTTAAGTATAAATAGAATCAGAAAAGGTAATATAAGTTCATGGATACTATTTAATGATTTTTACATTTAAGGGAAGCGAAAAGTATTGAGACACATCTCTGATCTTAGAAGATGATGCTGAATAATGAAACAATGAAAGCTGTTGCATATAGATTCCCATGGTGCCACTGTCAGCCAGAGGTGAGCCGGAATTCTGTCCCTTAGCCACTTTCTCTGGTGACTTGCTTATAGCTACACACTCTAAAGACTGCAGATGTTACCCGGGGCGGCTCTAATTTCTGCTTAGCCTGATAAATTCTCTGCCTGACTATGCACAGTGAAGTGAATTGGTCTGTGACTAAACTTGATTGGATCTAAGCTATTTGAACCCAAGGCAGATTATTTTACTTTTTGTATGGTTCTCAGTTTGTGCTTCTGATATATTGTCCTGTCTGGGCTCCCTAGGATCTGTGCTTATAGCTTGAGGATGTATTAGTTGATGACTTGACTCAGTCATTATTATGTAACTAACAGCTATTTGATAAGCATCAACTCTGTCCATGGGTCTTGGAGAATGAGTAAGACACAGCTTCTGTGATTTCAGGAAGGCTGTGCAGTCATGTAGAAGGGATGGGAGGGTACATCCTAGCGCGTTAGCTAAATGCTGGCCTGAAGAATATGGCATTATCCAGTCAGGATGCCGGACTGTGGGATTCAGGTGAGTCATGTACCATTCAATTTGGGTTTCACCTGTCTGGCCTTTAGGGAACTGTTTCATAGAGAAATAAGAGATGTTAACATAGGTAATTAATATTGATTATCTTTAAACATCCAAGAAACACAAATGATGAAGGAAAACAGAGCTGTAAGAGTGAACGGTGTCACATGTCCCCTGTGGTTGGCTCGTTAATGGGGGGATGTAGCACCACCTTGAGGCAATGACATGCTGTTTCTGTGCAGCCCAGGTCTCTGTCACTTAACTAGGGCGAGAGGCACCTGCGTGTTAGTACACAGAACGTTTTCACACCGGGGGTTTCACACATTCTCTTAGTGCTGTGGGGCTGAGGTGGAGAGGGGGTGGGAAAGATCCACAGCAGGACAACGGACAGAAGTAGTCTTGTTTCAGAGCACCCCTTTCTACAGTGGGGTTCAGAGCCCACTAGACTGTTTGTTTTTTATTGGGCTTATCTTCCCATGCCCAGTCACGTTGGTACCCTCTTGCACTTTTCTGTCTGTAAGGTGAAGTTCTTTGTAAAGCTAAAGGGAAAATAATGTATTTAAAGATTAGTCTTAGATTTGGGGCTATTTGCTCAATCACTCGCCAAAGCAAGCTATGGAGATAAAAAAAAAATCAGCATTTTTTCTAGTTTAGAAATAAGCAATTTAAACTTTTTGAGTCAGCTGGAGACTTATGCGAGGGGATTACCGAAAATAAGCTGCCTGAGCACCACATATTTAATTAGTAGAAATGACTCTGTGTGCCTAGGCGTGAGCTGAGATGAACTCATTGGAAAAATGAGGAGTGGAGGGGACAAAGCGGGGAAGCAGACAGCAGAGGCAGGGACTGAAGAGAGAGAAAAAATAGAGAAGGAAAGGGTGCAAGGCAAATGAAACGAAGTGGAAAGGGTAGAGGTAGACAACAGCAGGTTAGAACCTATCCAAACTCACACAAATCAACCACAGGCTGGCCGTCTTGCAATGGTGCCACGCACAAATGTGTGTTATTGGGTTGGTGCCTGGAGAATGGTGCTTGGGTTGTCATCCACGCAGGTCTAGGATTTCGATCCCAATTTCCTCTAACCCAGAGTTATCTCAGGGAGCCCCCATGTCCTAGGATTCCCCCTGCAAAATCACTCATCTTCAACTGGCTTTGAAACCAGAAAGCGAGGGCACTTCAGAAGCACGGACAGAGATACGCTTCCAGTTTGGGGTACCCCCGAAATGGAGCCCCAGGCCAAACACATTCTTAGGAATTAAGCAAATAATTTTTATGTTATGACCAAAAAAAAATAATAATCTGTTGAGCTTGGCTAATGAAATGATAGCCTGCAGCTCTGGTTCTTGCTAAACGGAGTTATGGCAAAACTGATTAAAACAGAAGTTTGTGAGTTAAAATGTATCTATAAAATACTGGATGAAGAGTAACACAGAGAAACTGCATGCTTTGAGAAGCCCAGTTCTCACTACTTTTCTTTTCTAGTGGGGTTACGTGTTATATGTATTGATCTCCAACCTCACCACTTTCAAAATCATCAAAAGGCAACTCAAACTCACGGTGAAATACTTGCTCTGCTGAGTATGTCTCTCATTCTTGTAGTGCTTCTCCCAATCTTGCTTCTGACTTCTACATCTGTCAGCTTTTGCCTCTCTGAAAGGCTCCTGAGTGGACTTTACCTCTCTACAGTACTCCCCAAGCATTAAGGGTTGCGCTTTCTAGAGAAAACCCCAATCCTCATGTGTCCCAGAAACATCTCTATTCCCCAAGCACTGGACTTGAGAAAGAAGTGTGGTATATATAACTTTAGAGTCGGGCAGATGTGAGCTGGAATTCTGGTTCTGGGACCTACAAACGGTGTGATCTTATACCTACTCTGTAATCTTCAGTTCTGAAGATAAACTACAATGGGACTGACATAAGGAAGTCCCTAATTGAGGGTGGCTTTTGTATTGTAACTCACCTACTCTCACTCGGAATCTCGCTATGGAAATGAAAAGCCGTCTTACTACCACAAGCTGGGGTACTATGGCTTTGGTTTCCTGCTATTTGTGTGGTATCTATTTATGTTCTAGTATTTCATAAACTTGGGTAACTCTGGGCCACATGGACCTAAGTAGTCTAATGCTGTTGTTTCAGTGTTAACTGACTACTTTTAAGTGAACACTAAACATACTCATACTCATAACTGACATTTTTAATAAATGATCAAAATATTTAAAGGATAAAATGATTCATACCTGTCTTTTAGAAGTGAGGCTCTTTATTACTAACTTAAGAGGCTTTCCTCCTTATAAAATTTAGTTTTCCCATAATTTTACTCTTGTAAAAGGGATGAGACTAAGTGACCATCAATGTCTATGTCAGCTAAAAACAATGATTTTCTATAATCTCATGACTTTCTTGCATCTCCCAGATACACTTTATCAAAGCTGAATCCTCTTAATAACTTTCACTGTCTAGAACTTTATGTTAAAAGTATTAACACTATAGGAACAGCTACAATTAAACCTACTTCCACTTTCTCTTCTTTCTGCTCTGTCCACGTCAGTGGAGTTGTCCCCTCTGCCCCTGCCAAGCCTAGTTCAGATGGATGTCTCTCTTTACTCCAGTCCGCCCTGATTTCGCTTTCCCCCAACACTGACTGTGCTTACAGTCAAGTACTAACTTGCATGACATTCATTTTGAAGGGCTTCCATCTTACTTCTCAAATTGGCTGAGAGCAGCTTGGGAGCAAAGCCCACACACTACTATTCTGTCCATTATGATCCCGGGGAACACAGTAGTAAATGCTTAACAAAGAAATATTTTAATTTGTTCCATCTACAGATTGATTTCACTGTGTGTGAATGGATTTCCTTAAGACATCATCATACTTACTATCAAGTATGACTGTTACCTAAAGAGTGCTATTACCTAATGACCAAAAAAGGGTGTGTGTGTGTGTGTGCCATTTTCCCCCTTTAAAAACTGGCAAAAACAAACAAAAACGGCTAAGATGAAACAATAAGACCACTGAGATTCACATAGAAGGGAATGGGAGGTCAAGAACACATTCCGTTCTACAGATTCACATAGAAGGGAATGGGAGGTCAAGGACACGTTCCGTTCTCCCTAGCATTTATCTTTTCCCCACAATTCGTCCTGACTACCCTCCAAGCTTTCAGTATCATGGTCAGCATGACCACAGGCTGACGTTAGGCAAGACGCAGGCATCCATTGAGCCAGCTGTTTCCAGCTGACATCCGTTCTGATTCAGTCCCTCTGCTGTATTAATTGATCAATATTTTTACTAGCTTCCCTGATTAAAGCTAATTGACTGGCAGATTCTGAACACACCCATTCTTGACTACAAAACACGGAACTCCAGCTTTTTCCCCAACATTGTAGTCAAAGTGACGCTAAGAAGGATTTTATGAAGAAATATTGTAATATCACTCGTTTTCATTTTAAAGGTTGTAAGTGCTTATGCTATTCCTACTTGATACCTGTAATACTTACTGCTCAGCTTGAATCTCAGTGGTCTTAACTCACAGCTCTCTGAATTGCCTGTAAAGCTTGCAATTTAGGAATTGCAAATGTTTCTAAAGCTTGAAAATAGGAATCCCGTCAGGTGCAGTGTGAAAGCCCACAGGTTGGTGGGTGTAGGTAAGGATAAGAAATAGATCTGAGGTGTCAGAAAGAGTTTAGAAGCTGGGAATAAATGACTGTCGCTGCTAGGCTGATTTGTACATTCTAGTCAATATCTCTGGGCAGTGACACTCCAGGAGTTCAGGTGGCATCTGGAGGGCGACGGAGTCACCCCACAAGCTTTAGCAGTGCTCTGACCTCGTGAGTGACTCTCCCCTCTTCTCTGCTACCTTATATTTGAATAGTTTTATAAACCTTCCGTACCCAATTAATTCTTGTCAAGAGTACAGTAACCTGGTGGTAAAACAGGAAATCTTTGCTCTTAATTAACTATACGCGTACATTCCTAAGTATTAAGAGTAACAGTTAGAAAAATCAATTATTCAACACTGACACTTTATTTTCTGAACTTCGTAATTTTTACAAAACAAAAGGCAAGTATCAAAAACAGCAAAGAGCTTATAGAATTTCTGTACCAGTTTGCACATGTCAGTGATTATGAAACTGGTGTCCCATGTAAATACTAAACACAGGCTGATGTCCTGCTTGGTCGTATGCATTCAGGCGGTTTGTTTTGGAGCTACTGAGGAACAATTTTTTTATAAGCACCGGTCATTTTTTTTTGAGAACTGATTTGGTTTGTCCAACAAAGTAAACACTTTTTGCTGTGTGGCATTTTTTTTTTTTTTTAAAACCACTGAGCTGAAATACAGAATGTATTATGTGTTTGGATCTGAACCAAATCTTTTGAGATCCCCATTACCCTGGAGAACACTGAAGACATTTACAGGGCATAGGAAATACTGGTCATATACCTCATCATGTCTAAGGCGGCTACTGTAGTTCTATTTCATTCTGAGGCTGCCCAGAGTTTGAACTATATCATAGCTTTCATGTCCTTTCTGACTTGGACTAGTTTCCCCATGTAGGGCCATATGATTGGAACAACAGCTTTATGCTCATGCCAAACAGGCTCTAGTAGTTTATAGATATATTTGTATAGAGCAAGACTCCTTGCTCTGGACCCTGGTGACCACAAAAAAAATCGAGAGGCCGTGATTACTGGATGCTGAGAAGAAGCAAACTTAAAACTCACATAATCTGGAGGCAAGCAGAAACAAAGCTGGACTTGGTAATGGTGGTCACCCACCACTTGTTCCAGGAACACATTTTGCTTAAATAAGAGGAGTATGGTCCAGTTTCGCAATGTTAATAGCTGCCAGTCTCTCAAATGTATTTTTTATAAGGATCATTTCCTGGCTTGCAATGAGTTAGGAAACTGGCATCAAATTCGGATCAAATTTCTCACTATTAGTCAAAAACAAAAACAAAAACACCCCCCCCCCAAAAAAAAAAAAAAAACAACACAGAAAAACAAAAACACCAGCCATTAGGGGTTAAAAATTGCACAATTAAACTTGAATGTAAATTATACTATATACAGACTGGTATACACATCACTGAAATGGTTTTCAGAGCATGAAACACTCCTGTCGAAACATTCCCTCTATATTATTCCAACTTTCATTAAAGGAAAACTGATATGTAATTTTCTTCTTTAGCAATATGAAAAAGGAAGCAAGAAGGCAAAGCTGAGAGAAACAGATGCTACCCAAAGGGCAGCGGTGGCATTTGGTTGTTTTGGTCTTTGTACCAGCAACTCCCACATCCACAGATGTCCAGTTCCTGCTGGACTACACGGTCTTCCTGGCAGTCAACACGCGAACAATGGACCCGACTCCTCCAGCAGCCAGTGCCTGAAAACAAACCAAAATGTAAATGTTGACAGGACCATGAAGGGTCAATTCTCATACCAAGTAAAATATTTTTCTTTAAAAAAATTTTTTTTTTTCTTAAAGAAGGAATGTGCGCAGCTATTGATTTTGAATTCACTAATTTTGATAACTATTTATTGAGTGCCTCTTATGCCCAGTGTCCCTGGCACTGGGGGATCCAGTTAGAAACAAAACCTCCAGCGTCTCTGACCCCCTGCACTTGCATTCTAGTGAGATAGCAGTTTACATTCTAGTATGTTCTGAAATACCGACAGCCTAATATTCTTGCCTAAAACAGATGCTCAGATATAAATGTAGGGTATGTGTTCTGCTCTCTTATTCTCAACAGTGTCAGGAAGACATTCAAACTGGGAATAAAGCATCGTAGGCTCCATTTAGTTAGTCAGAATTTGTCAGATTTCTTTTTTTCCCTAGCAAAGAATTACTATTTAATAGCTAAGAACTCAAAATTTTAACTTGGACATTACCTTGAAAAATTGGAAGTCATGATTAAGTATTAGGAATTTGAAGCTTTGGTTTACTAGTGTTCAAACAACACGTACTGAATACCCTTGTGTATTGGGTACTGTGCTACATGCTGGGGATATAAAAGTGAATAAATACAGCATTTTCTGATCTCCTGGGAAGAGACGGATAGATAAACAGATCATTTTAACATAATTATGAAGTGACAGAGCTATGCTCTGGGCACTATAGAAGTACAGAGGAGAGCACATATCCAGCCTGAGGGTATAGAGGAATGTGGAATGATCAGGTGAGGTTCCCCGGAGAAATGATAAATGAAATGGATAAGGACGTGAGAGACTGACATAAAATGGTAAGGAGACACTCAGGCAGACAAAATCATGAGCAAAGGTACAGGGGTGTGAAACATTATGGTGTGTTCAGGGGAAAGGCTGGCACTGCGGGAGCCGAAGGGGAAGAACGACACGAAAGGCGAGGCTGGACTTGGGAACCCAGACGTCATTCTCCAGGTGACTGAGAAGAGTAGATTGGATTTGAGAGAGAGCATTGTGGCAACTGGGTGAAGAAGAGATTTGAGGGAGGCAAAACTGTTAACCGGGAGACCAGTTTAGGAAGCTATGGCAACGGACTGGGAGAGATGCTGTGAACAGTTCCATTCGAGACGTATCTGATTGGATGATTTGAGAAGTGTTTAGGAGATAAGATTGGCAAAAGACTGATGACTAATGTTAGGAAGTGATGACATATCAGTGCCTCAACTTCCCCATCTACTACAGGGGAATAATATCAAGCTTTCCCTCCTAGTATTTTATGAAGATTAAACGAGTTGTTATTTATAAAGTACTTGGAAGACTGCTTGGAATATAAGAAGAGCTCAGTCAGTGTTTGCTGTGATCCCAAGGCTACACTGGAAATAGGCTGCTTAGGTTTTAAAGCTGGCTCTTTGTTTGGACACTGAGGATGATATAGGTATTTACATACCTCGTAGAGTTGTAAGGACTAAACGAAGCATAATAGCACAGTGCCTGGCAAACACAAAGTGTTGCATGAATAGGATGACTGTATAAAATTATTCTCCAAATTGGTATACTGTAGAGTGAAAGGGAATTATTCATAATTATGTTCAAACAACTGGCATAAATGGGGCTGTCTTGGGCAACCTGGGAGGTATGGTTATCTTATCCATAAACGTTAGCTCTTTTATTTGATAGTATATGAGCGATAAAGGGACTTGGCCCAGGCTATACAGCAAGTTTTACTACCTCGTCTTATCTTAGATGTATGTTTTTACTTAAATACACACACAATAACTTCTGAAAACCTGAGTTTTGGGAACTGTAAGATGTTAGAGAATAGAGCCTTTACCTGTGGTTGGTTCTATTTAAATGTTACATTGTTCATATTTATACCAATGTAATATAAGAGCTGGGTATTAAACATTACCTTACCAATGTTTTACTTAAAGCTCAAATTCCTTCTACCCATTTTTCTTTGATCGTATACTAGCATCTGCTTGAAATGCAAAATAAAATGCATGAAAACTACAAAATATTTAAGAATTCTTGATCCCAACCCCCATTTCTTTTTTTAATTATTAATACATTACACGAAATTTGCCACTTTTGACCATTCTTAAATGTAAAATTCAGGCATTAATTACATTCACAATATTGTACAGGCATCACCACTATCTACTTCCAATACTTTTTCATCAGCCCAAACATTTAAAGCTCTGTACTGATTCAGTATTAACTCCCTATTCTCCCTTCTCCCCAGCCCCCAGTAACCTCTAACCTAGTTTCTGTCTCTATGAATCTGCCTATTCTAGATATTTCATACAAGTGGAATCACAGTATTTATCCTGTTGTGTTTAGCTTATTTCACGTTGCATAATGTTTTCAAGGTTCATTCATGCTGTAGTATTTATCAGAACTTCGTTTTTTACATGAACAGAGATTTCCATTTTATTCCATTGTATGTTATGTACCACATTTTGTTTAACTGTTCATCTGTCAATGGGTACTTGTGTTGTTTCCAACTTTTGGCCACTGTCAAAGAATTCTTGATTTTTATTGCTTGTTTTCTTTTCCGAGCTTTGATTTAGTTCCAAGTTTAAGATTATGTTTCATAAATAATAATCATTACTGAAGAAATGTAAGTGCTGCAAATCAGAATTTCTTAAGTCCAAGGCTAGTAAGCATAAATCTAAACTTTCCCTTTCATGCATTTATTTGTAATAACAAAGACATACAACTAAGAAGTCAAAATTACTTAGGTGAGAGAGGTTGTCACTGTGATTCTCTACTGTAAAGAAACCAGTCATACAGATTTATAATTCGTAACTTACCTTTTCGTGCCACTGCAATAACACAGCACTGCTATTGTCAGAGGGGCTCTCGAAGCCTTTATAAATATACTTCATTAGGAGATCCACGCCACTCTTGTCCAGGGATTGAACTGCCTTTTCAATATCATTAGCTTTAAAAGAGATGAGCACCTTCAAGACAATGCTGCCCGCCCGATCCTGAGGGGAAATAAAGAACAGAACATTTAGAGCTATGTATGTGCGGGGTTACAGTTTTAGAAAGACCACACTGAGAAGGTGACATCTGAGTCAAGTCCTGAAGGCCATGAAAGAGGAAACCTTGGGGATAGCTGAGGGAAGTATTTCAGGCAAAGGAAAGAACAAACGCTGTTAGTGTGTGTTCAAGGAATAGCACAAAGACCCAAGGCCTGGAGTGGAGTGGTGGGGAGCAGCAGGACAGATGTCAGAGAGGTAGTGGGAAGACGGATCTCGGAAGCCCTGCAGGCCGTTGTGAGGACTGTGGCTTTCACCCAGAGAAATGATGTTGGAAGAACAGTGACATCGTCTGTCTTACATTTGAACAGGATCACTTTGGCTGCCATGTTGAGAATAAGCTGGGGGGTGGGGAGGGGACAAGGCAGAAGCAGGGAGACCAGTGAGGAAGTTACTGCAAAACTATAGGCTGGTTTCGGCCAGAGAGGCAGCAAAGGAGGTGGTCAGAAGTGGACAGATTCTTGACATATTTGAAGGTAGGACTGAAAGGATGGGCTTACAGATAGATGTGAAAATTTGCCAATTTATTAAATCCATATTTAAATTTTACTTCTTGATCTTAAAAAAATCTGAACAAGGAAAACAAACTGCAGTTCTACTTTGAACCATCCATCAGAAATAAGTTATCAACAAATATTTAAGTTTTAAAGAAAACTCATTTTAAAGTTTCATTTCTATAGTCAAGTGACTATAGATGTAAGATATAGTGATATTCATTTATAATGATCTTTTTTTCCTTGCCTAAAAGGCTGCTTCAACAGAAAAGTTAGTTTTTATCTGTCAGGCCAATCAAAGGAACACTTAATTTATCCTTTGAAGAATTCATTTTTCCTTCTATTCAAGACAAAGTGATACCTTTGCCATAAACACTGGTCAGGATTTTACAGAATGTTTCTACCACCCATTGTTATCTTCAGCTTAAAGACTATGCAATTACTCAATTTTGAACACCATCCTTGCATCCAGAGCTATAACCTCCCACTCTCACACTGTGAGAAGAAAAAACCATTCATACAAAAAAACCAGAAGGTGGTAAAATCGAAATTTCAATGTTTCTTACAAATTTTGAAAACCAAAGAAAATGTTCTCCTTATAAAGAATTATGTTGCCTAGATAATTATTATGCACTTACCTACTTATTACTTAACTACTATTCAACTAAGGAGATTCTTAGGGCTCCTAGGATGTATGAATAACTGTGGCACTGGGGTCAGTGCTCTGGGTTTCATTTTACATAATAAATAATGAAGTAAATAGGTTCTTAAGAATTACTGAAAGACTGCTGCAGGGAACGTTAAGTTGCACAACTTTTCTTAAGGGCAATGTGGCAATTCTGTGTGCAGCAAAAGCCTTAAAAAAATGTGCATTCTAAAATCCAGCATTTCACTTCTAGGGATTTATTCAAAGGAAATTATTCAGAATTTACAAAACATTATCCATTTCAGTACTGTTTACAACAGGAAAAAAAGGTCAATAATGTAAATATACGACAAAATAGATTAGTTACATGTAAACTGCAGCATTATCTATATGTAGCCATTAAAAAAGATGTTACAGAAATAAACTTATTGCCAAGGAAAGATGTTCATGTCCATGGCTATACAACTGAAAAAGCAGGTTATAAAATTTCATTTTTATTAAAAAAAAAACAAAAAACCTCTCATAGAAAAACTGTATCAGCAAATAGCCACACCGAAAAGCAGTAATTACAATGTTGAGGTGGTGGGGTTATGGACAGTTACCGTTTTTCATCCCCCCACATGAGTTTTCTATAATAGATTAATACTTGTACAACATTCACAGATCTTTAACAAGAAAAGTAGAATCTGTTCATTTTGTAAAGTTTTACTTATTCTTCAAATCTTTGCTCAAATTGAACCTGCAGCCTCCCCTAAAAGCACACAGAAATGATCTGTCATTTGAACTTGGTGTGTGCCTACCAGGCAGCGTTATCGTAAGTAACCCAGTGTTAGCCTGCTCTTTATTCATTTGCAAATGTTTACCTATTAAACTACATCGTTAACTCTTCCATGGCAAAGATCGTGAATAGTTCAAATATTTCTTGACTTTGTGACACTTTAGAGGATTTGGGTAAGAATGCTACGGTATTGTCAGAGATCACTGTGTGACCTGGGACTCACCTTTACCGCCTGACTCTTCGTGTTGATGGGGGGGTTCTTCAGAGCAGCCTGCAGGGCAGCTGTCATGTTTCCTGTGGTGGCGGTTAAGGACATAGCAGCAAAGGGCAGCCCACAGGAAAGCATTCTAACTACCAGGAACCACTGGTTCTTAAGACTTGACTTCATGCAGAGAAAGAAAAATGACTATGGTCACTATGTTCACTATTGGAAAATTCAACATGTTGGTTTCAAGGATGTCAATCAAAGGTAAAGTACTGAAAACTACAAAAAAATCACGTGAGAGTTCTTTTAATAAAGCAAAGGCCGTTCCATCCTTGGTTCTAATTATCAAATGAATGCCTTGAGAACCTCCCCTTTTTCAATGAGACACATATGGAAACACTATCCAGTGATATTTAAAAAACCTCTACAATATGTATCAGAATTATTAGGCCCCAAAATGAAACTGCCTATCCTCAACCAAAATGTTTTTATGTGATTCTAACTGGAAAAATAAAGACCAAACTTTTACTAGAATTATATTCTATATTAATTGAAATCCTGATGGAAAATGCTGGTGTATTAATTTAGCAATCTGAATGATATACATTAGCAATCTCTCAATATTGATGAAAAGAGGCATTACAGAAGGTATCATGTTTCAATGACCCTTAGGAGGCAGCTTAACTTTTCTGTTTTGGATCTTTTCTTTCATATTTCATAAAGGTTATTCAGACTGTGTCAGGCCATACCTATTACATTTAGTCTCTCTTTGAAAGCACTAGTGAGTTAGCATGTATGAGACACAGAAGGCCAATCAGACTGTCAGAATGTACAGTCATTCCCCTAAAAGGAAAACCACACAAGCTCACTTGTTCCTCCATCTGTAGTGCCTAACCAGCATTTGTGTCTTCTGGTTATAACAGGGGTAGAAGAGACAGTATCTTTATAAACAGACCTACTATATGGATACAGCAGAACCATTTAAGATTCCTCATACGACCTAAAATGTTAGTTTCACAAAACATCATTTATCCACCACAAAGAATGTTTTTAGACAGAACAATGTTCACCAGTTATTTTCTGAAGAAAAAGGTCTGACAAAAAACCCCATGGTTGGTGGTAAGCTGTCATTTTCAAGGCTTAATGGACTTCTAGAGAAGCATGCCTTTTGTAGACTGGCTCATTTTTAAGGCCCCAAACACATTAAGTATTTAAATAATGAAAAATAGCAACCGCTGATTGTGAAAGTTGTGGAAAGTAAATAAATATCTGTATGTTGATAAATGTTTAATGCTGTATTTTAGATGCCTTTAAGACCAGATATAGTTGCTACCAAATATCTTCACTCATCTATTTCCCCATTATAATTTCACAGGACACCCATGAGGCGTCTATAAAGCCTTCCTTATGAATCCACCCAAGAATAATTAGAAATGAATGAATTCAGTAACTGACAATCTTGTAAACTACAGCTTTGGTTATTGCAACATTTACATTTTTTCTAAAAAAGATCTCATGCGAATGTTACGAATATTTAAATATGCAAAACCAAAAACTAGGAACTGACAACCACATTTGAACTAAAATGGAAACGATTTCAGGATTATAAAAATGATTCTGCTTTGTACAACTGGCTCGTCTTCTATTTTATTCATTGGGATTCATTTTATGTATTTCCAGGGATTCTCCACATGCACTCCCTGCTTCTTTCCACGGTCCTTCGCTCAGCAGGTTAAAGCCTCCAAGCTTCTTCCTTTCTTGGGAGTTTTGGTAATTTTGTACTTACTTCCTTTCCCCGGTTAGCAAATTCTGTGCAACTTGTAATTTGCAAAATTCTTTTTTCTTAAAAAAAAAAAAAAAAAAGGACCCCAGGCTCAAAGGACTGAGGGCCTCATTCTGCAAACTACCCCACGTCTCCCAGAAAGGAATAAACTATCCTAATTCTCTCAAAACAAAAGCACCACCGCAACAAAACCAAAGTCACTAGAGACAGACGCCCATTCCCCCCCGTCAGAAACTTCTGGAGCTAATGTGACCCCAGGAAACAGCGTTCTGGGAGGGAAACTTCAGCACCGAGCAAGAGTCCCGAGCAGCCCCGAAGCCTTCCCAGCGCCTCGAGGGCGCGGCCGGCAGAGCCAGGGCCGGACGCAGCAGCTCCAGGCGCAACCTGAGGAATCGGGGTGTGGGAGGCGCCCCGGCGGGGCACGTTTCGGAGGGCGGACCCCTGGGGTCTCCGGGCCACCCGGTGAGATACGGGAGAAGCCCCTGCCCTCGGGATGCGGGACCCCAAAGAGACAGGGGCCGGCAGGAGCGGCTCGGCGCCCGTCCCCCGGGAGGGGCCCTCAGACCCTGCCGGCGCGGGGACCACAAGGGCCCGCTGGGACGGGGAGGCCGGCGACGCAAGGATATTGCCGCAGGCAGGAGTCCACCTCGCCCTCGTCGGGCCCGGCCTGGCCGTCGCCGCCGTCCTCCTCATCCACGAACTTGTTCTCGTCGTACTCATCCACGTCCACCTTCCGGAACCGGGCCGACGACACCGTATTCTTCGACATCCCGGATCCGGAGCGGGGGCGAAGGCCTCCTCTTGGTACTGCCTCTCCCTCGGCAAGCCCAGTTCTGCAGGAACCCGCGGCCCGGTGCCTTCACTTCCCTCTTCCGCTCTGGGGCGTCGCCGGCAGCCCGGGCTCGGGAGGTTCTGGGCCTGCGCGCTGGCGGCGCTTCTTCCTCCTCAGGTTCACACTCAGCTGAAGCCTCCTACGCGGTCCTTGCCCGCCTCCCGGGAGCGCGCTCAAACGAGGGAGCGCGCTAGACTCAGTGCGCAGGCGCAGACTTTCCGCAGGAAAGGGGCGGGGCGGAGCTAAGGAGGCGGGGGCGGGAGGGGGCGGAGCATGAGGGAGGGCCGAAAGCGGTGCCGCGGGAAGAGGTAATAGGCGATTGGTCATCCGAGTGCCTCACGTGATCCCTAGGGGTTTCCATAGGAACGCTTCTCTGCGGTCCAGTCTAGGGGTTCTTCTTCTGTTAGCGGCGATGGGCACTGGGGGCGGGTGGCCTTGGCTTTTGCTGCCGCCAACGACCTGTCATCCGGCTCTTGCGTAGGGTCCGGCCGTCCTGGACTTGCCTATGAGGTGGGATGGACCGGTTGTCGGACCAAGTCCCCTGCAGTCGGCAGTAGTCGGGCGGAGTGATGCACGCCCGGGCGCCCAGCATCGTTCTAGTTCTCAGAGACATCGCCTCGGGCCGTGCGCTGCTGGTGGCTGCGTTCCTGAGCCGGGAGCCCCTTTCCCGGGCTTGGAACTACGCTGTGCGGCCAGCGGGAGGTCCCCAAGGACAGAGTCGAAAGGTCACAGCTTCTGCCAGTGCTGTGTGACAGCACCGCGAAGGCACCTGCAGAACCTGAACTAGGTATCGTGTCCATTGCGAGGGAGGGGGAGGTGCCTGGGCAGGGGCGGGGGTCGGGGGGCAAAACTGGGTGAACCTGTGGAATTTGTGGCAGGGTCAGTCACTGACAACTTAAAATAAGTGGTTGCGTGGAGCAGGTAGGGGCGAGCTGCGTTCTCCGGTGCTGAGGGGAAAGAAAATGTGTAACAATTGTATTGTGATGACGTTTAAGATTTAAGACGTTTGTGATTTCAGATTTTATGTGATCCCTTTAGGCCAGCTTTTTATTACATTTGACATGCCCATTTCTGAGAGCAATGCTCTTACTGAGGGGGTAAATGGTAGCTGTGCTGTGGGTGCAACACTGAAGTACAAGTATGTGTAGATTAAAATTAATGTGGACATTTGGATGGACACTGCTCAGATGGCTTTGTTTTCCCGACGTCCTATCAGGTCTAGTTTAATTCCACCCCTAGCAGAAGGCCGGCTGGTGCCCTGTTAAGTACTCTAATCATTGGTTTCCTGTGCTCTGTTGGAAAGAGCGTTGGGTTTAGAATCAGTAAATCCTGGCTCGAGTCTTGAGTCTTGCACTCAATCTACTTGATTGAGACACGCCACTTAAAAATTCTGAATCTCAGGTTCCTCACTGCTCACGTGGGGCTAATAATGTGTACTTAAGATTATTCTGAGATTTAAATACAGGAAAGTGTTTTGGAGCTGTAAAATTGTACATAAATGTGAAATGTGTGTTACCTGTACCATTGATTTTAAAACTAGCCTTGTAAATTACTTAATGATATATTGTGTTTTATTTTGCCCCTGAAGAGATGGAAAGATTCTGGAGGGCGGAGGCTGTCTTATATTTCTTTTGTATCTTCCTTCAGGTCTGACATAAAGCTAAGCGTGCAGAAGGTACTCAGTGCTATCGGGTACTCAGATATTCCTGGATGAATGAATAAAATGTGAAAGACATTATAGTTTGAAAATCACACTGAGAATAATGAACCAGTAGAAAGAGGAAGAAAAAAGATCTCAAAATCAAATTTTCATTAGATACATGTGCGTACTTATGTATATACATATATGTATATCTATATCAATATGTATATATAGGTATACATATATATCTATATCTCTTTAATCTGTCATCTATAGAGAGAACCCTCAGGAATAGACAGCATTTTTTTTCTTGGAAGGAAGAAGCAATATGGCATTTTCTTTTCCCAATTAAATCACCCTTCTGGAACATATATCATTGAGGTGATGAACTGACATTTCTTTAAATTAACATTCAAGTTATGAGCAAACACGCTGGTAAAAACTTCCCCAAGGACTGTCTTAAAAGAGCAAAGGAAAAATTTCTACCTGTTGATAACCTTTATTTTAAAAAGTCGTATACCAAAGTACCAGATCATTACTGTGGTGAATAGCATTACATAACTTAGAATAAAGATTTGTTCTAATATTCTTTTCTCAGTTTCAATATTTTGCTAACTTTAGAAGAGAAAATTGACTCTTCGAAGCACTACTGAGAGCAAATGGAAACAAGGATTCATGAGCTAATACATCCGTTCTCTTACTGTTTCTATTCTTTTGTATAAGGTCTTATTTAGGAAATTTCTTTGTTCTCTGGTTTTAGAACTGGGAAAGAAACCCAAAGTAGAAATCAACTTAAGGGAACAGAGAGGGGAATTTAAAAAATCGAGTTGCTCAAGGGTATAATTGTTTTTAATTGCTCATAATTTTGCTCTGTGTGTTGAATGTGTTAAATATAATTAATTAATTTTCACCCACATAATGCATATTACATTTGAGATATAATAATGTCAGAAATATCCTTTTCCAATGCAGTGTTTTTTTATTATCTCACAATGATAAGTACCTTGTACATAGTAGGCACGCAACACTTTTCTATCCAATGAAGCAATAATCCAACAAATTAATTTTGGAATTATATTTAGAGATTGAGTATTTTTTAATGGACACATTAAATACCTCTTTAAAGCTTTAGAGAAATTTGTGTGTGTGTGTGTGTGAAGAACGCTGTCCTTAATTATCATTTAATTAGAAGATACACATTCCAATTTATTGCATATGAATATTAGAAATTTCTAATGTTAGTCATGGCACTTCTTTCATTTTAGGTAATATTATTTTCCCTATTTTAATTTTCCAAAGGAGTGCTTATCCCTGAAATAAAGGTTCCATAGGGTTTCAAGACATTTTATTTGTTTTGCAAATAACCTGGTTTGGTGCAATACCGAAGTTAACACTGACTTTTCTCGAGATTAACGCTGCATGATAGTATATAGCTCCTTATTTTTGTGACGATGGAAAGAGCAAAAGATCTTTTTAGTTAGAAAGGGTTTTGATAAAACTATCCTATAATAGATTTTTGCAGATATTTTAAACCAAGTACTCTACCTAAAATGTGCTTTTTTCTCCAGATTTGCCATTAAATACTTAACAAACCAAGACCTTGGAATCCTGCAGTGTGGCAGGATTATTATTTAAAATGGAAGTGAACTCAGTGTTAATCAAATATGTCAAACATGTGTTATAAATATAAAATAAATAATTTTCAGTTCTGGTAATGATTTAATTTCACTGTTCTCTAGCAACATAATTACTACAATGTAAAAAGATTTTTTGGCATGTTAGCCATAGACTATATATAGACTTAACATGTAAATGAACTGGTTCTGTGTTAAAACCACCAACCTTCAAAACTTCAAGTTTTTAATTGGTGATTAATTTTAGCTTCACATAACTTTATGGTAACACACTAAGGTAGAGCGGACAGGATGAACTATTTTACGAGAACTTTTATTTATTTATATATTAGTACTTCAAGGATTTAAAAGATTTAAATCTGTACGCTTGTCTCAGGTAAAAAGTTTAGTGCTAAATGAAAGAATAAGCCTTGTTTGTTAAACATTTTTGTGAATGGGACTATATTTCTATTTCATGTTTTTACCTGCTTATGATAATATAAAGGGAAGCTATGGATTTAAAAATTTATTTATTCCATGTTCCTTCCCATTACTTGGGTCTGTTATTAATGCTAACAGTTGTTTTAAGGTTACATTTCTTGTCACAATATATAATCATAATTTTTGAGATAGTGATAATTTATATCTTTTCCAATATTTATGTCACTTTTATTTTTTTTTCTTAACTTATTGCATTAGTTAGACTCTCAGAAACGATGTTGAGAAATTGGATGATAGTAGGCTTCTCTTCTTTGTTTTTCTTTCAATGGAAATGTTTTTGGTATTTACCAGTTTATATTTCTATTGCTTTATGATCTTTAGACATAATAGTTGAAATTACCAAATGCTTTTTTGGGGGAATCGAATGATAAAAATCATGTCATTTTGATTTTTTAATTTATGAATGTAATGAATTATATTTATATATTTTTATGCACTGAACCATTCCCACATTTCTAGAATAAACTCTATTAGGTTACTATTTTAATTGCTTGCTAGATTTGATTAGTTTATATTTTGTTTACATTTCAGAATCTATATGTATAAGTAAGATTGGTTCATAGTTTTATTTCTTTGTGCTATCTTTATCTGGTTTTCATATTGAGATTAGTCTGGCTTTGTAAGATGAATTGAGAGGATTTCTACCTTTTTTTCCCCCTATGCTCTGGAATAGTTTGAATAATAGAAAATTGTCATGCTATTTTTTTTGAAAGTTATAGAATATGCTTCCAGAATTATCTGGGCTTACTTATATTTTTAGAGGTAGAGTTTTGATCATCTTTATCATCTGCAGTTATTGACTTGTTTGGTTTTCTTTCTCTTTTTGAGCCAATTTCAGAATTCATATTTTCCTAGTAAATATGCATTTCATCTAGAGTGCCAATTTATTGGCAAGAAGTTGCAAAAAGTACTTTCTTATAGTTATTTTAGTTACTTCCATAACCATAGACATATAGCTTTTCTCATTGCTGCTATTAACTATTTAAATAAAATATTAAAATCAACAAATTTTTTTCTTTTTTTTTTCTCCTAACCTGCTTGTTACCAATTTGAGAAACATATCTTTACTCTTATAGAAAATAGTCATCTAAGACTCATAGTTTTGAAAGAATTTAAAAGATCCTACAATTCCTATCCTTTCCTACTAACTATCCTTATCCTGTTAATATTTTATTAATAATAGCAGCCACTTGATGAGAGCTCATTGTGTGTTAGACGCTTGGTTAATAAGCTCTTTACTATACCTACATTATTTAATCCTTGGAGTAGCTCTAGTGCCTAGGAATTTGTGTTCCCATTTTATGAATGAGAAAACTAAGGCTAAGAGAGATCAGGTAACTCAGCCAATGATATTCAACTAGCAAGTAGCAGACTGGTATGGGAATTAGGACTGTCAGATTCTGAAGCTTGTGCTTTTAATTACCACTCTGTACTTTCAGTAAGTCTTTCTCATTATTCCCAACTATACTGCTTACCTTTGTGCTAAAAATAAGTCTATAACTAAGTATCAAGGGTTCAATAAAACCACACCATAGCTTGAAATAAACTGTAAATTGTGAACTTAAAAAATCTTGTTGTTGTAATGATTTTTTAAAAAGATACTTATTTTTTTCCCTCAGATATTTCCGTGAGCTTTCCCCACTTTTTTCAGTATTTTGAGACTAGACATAGAGCCTGTGATCATATTAGCCTAGCACAAAAGATATCACTTTTTTGGTAGATGGAGAGATCAATTGGTATTGATTAGCAATTCCACTTAATTTTTAAAAAATTGTGGCAAAATACCCACAACATAAAATTTATCATCTTACCCATTTTAAGTACACAGTTAAGTAGTATGTATAAAGTACATTCACATTGTTGTACAATCTTTACCACCATCCATCGGCAGACCTCTTTTTATCTTGCAAAGCTTAGACTCTGTACCCATTAACTCCATATGCCCCCTCTCCCCAGCCTCTAGCAACCACAATTTTATTTTCTGTGTCTATAACTTGATGACTCAATGTACCTCATATAAGTCAAATCACACAGTATTTGTCTTTTATGACTGGCTTATTTCATTCAGCTTGATGTCCCCAAGATTTATCCAAGTCGTAACATGTGTCAGAATTTCTTTTTCTTTTTAAGATTGAATAATGTTCCCTTGTGTGTGTCTACCACCTCTTCTTTATCCATTCACTCCCTGATGGACACGTGAGTTACTTCCACCTTTTGGCTATTGTGAGTAATGCTGCTGTGAATATGGTTGTACAAATATCTCTTTGAGACCCGGTTTTCACTAGTTTTGGGTAGATACCTGGAAGTGGAATTGCTGGATCATATGGTAATTCTCTTTTTAATTTTTTGAGGAACCAATTCCACTTAGTTAACTAAATAGCGCAGTAAAGCCATGTTCCATTGCCTCAGGTCTCTGATTTGGTGCAGCCCTGAGACTCAGGGACATCCAAGGTAAGATACTCTCAGGCCTTATGTTTGGTATAAGGTCCTGGTTAACAAGGAGTGGGGGAGGGGACAGTGCCGAAACTGAGATGCAGAACCTACGTAAGGTCTTCACCTTAGCCCACTCAGCCTGCCTAGCTCCCGGAGTCTGGAGGAGGCCCCATGGTACATGGCTTGAGCAGAATTACAGAGAAGCCACAGGACTAGTACTACATGGATATGGATTTTTCTAGGCTTCGTAGGAAGTCCACACTCATTATTTTGAGAGGCATTAAAGCATAGTGATTAAGAACATGGATTCTGGAGCTAGATCTCCTGGGGTTGACTCTTCAGCTCAGCTTTTACTACTTGAGCAGTGACTTCAGCTCCCTGTGCCACAATTTCCTTACTTGTAAAATAAGTAATGCGATAATACCGACCACTTAGGAGGATGGGGAGGATTCAATGAGTTAATATGTGGAAGTACTTAGGAAAGTACCTGACATTATAGCTCTCAGTAAACGGTAGGCAATAGTAGTATTATTTTTAGTTAGTGTAGGTTACCGTGTGGCTTTCTTTAAAATCCTCAGAAATAAGATGAATAACATTCCATTCTGTGAGTTAAACTTTTTGGATTGCGTGCAGTATGAATCAAAAAAGATATGTGACAGCAGTTTAAAGAGAGAGCATTTGCTCCCAGGCCAGCAGGAGTAAATATTGTAAGCTGATGAAACATTGAGATCTGTGGAAAATCAATCCTAGTCGTTACAGGAATTGCTTGTAGAGGTTGTAGAGTCATCACAGTCTTAGCCCTCCTAAACACTGTCCAAGGTGCCCTGGTGACTATCCTACCCTTTCATTTCAAGTGGCAGATGTCTGTCTCTGGTAAGGGGAGTCTGATAGCACTAAACATTTGAATGACAGAATGAACTTCTCCAACCCACAAAGCAGACTTCTGATCATGCTTTGGCTTCCGATGTAGCGTGTCCGCGTGGTGAAGCTGTGTAGGCTGGACTACTTAAATATCTGATTGCATACCTAGTTGTAAGTCTCACTGGAAACCAGAACATTAGCTTTCTGCTTTTACTTGTCAATCTTGGGTGCGTTGTTAACCCAGGTCAGCCCCTGATTAATAAATCCGTTGTCTCTGTGTTGACTAAGTAGGTAGTTGAGCCTTGAACGCTGAAGGCCAAACCCTGGACCACACTCCCCTCCCCAACCCGCCTCAATTTCTTGGAATATACTCCCTGCCTCTTTTAGATCACTGCACCACTAGCTGCTTTATCGACTTGTATTTTCTTCATTGGAACTTCTATATGTGTGGGGGCAGTGATAATTCTTCAATATCACCATTATAAGTTTGCTACAGAGAGGTGGAGCATTCCAGTTGCTGGTCTTCCCTACATTCCTGAGCCAGCCCGACCCAAGCCTGACCCTTTGTGTAGAGATCACTGCACTGTACGAGCTCGCTCCGTGGAACTATAGATCTGATACATGCCGTCTTAGAGCAGATCGCTCAAGTCTCTTGTTTTTCAGATGCGGAAACAGAGACTACTTGCGTAAGGCCATATATCTTCACGCTCTTTCGACAGTCTGTTGTCTAAAGCTTGACTGTCTCGGCCTCAACTCATGACTTCTTAATAACCTTCCTAGCCCCAGTCTTATCTAACCAGTACAAACGTTTAACTTCCCAAAGCACCTTTCTTTCCTGTGGTTCTGGCAACATTCCTCCCTTTGTTATATACCGTTGCCATCCAGGTTCACATGTGAATACGGATTCATCGTAGATTTCAGACTGTGTTTCTAACTGGTTGGATCCTTTGTAGCCTGGCTGACACTGTGGTCTTCCTGACCGCTTTGGAGATAGATTGCCTGGAGATAGATCCATCCAATAATTGGATCTACTTTTTTTTTTTTTTTTTTTCTAGGAGCTCACAAGGGAGGCAGTTCCCCCCGTTGCTGCAGGGTTTCACCAGCCAACTTGGCAAGAAGCTTTAGAGTTGGCTCCCCAGGTCCCCCTTGACTTGCTGACACCAGTAGCTGACTCGGTCACCAGAATCTACTTTTGTAATGATCAGAGATGCTGAATTTATCAGGTTGGGGTCTTATTTATTTATCTTTTTTAACTTTGCATCCCACACTATAGACATGATTTCATGATATATAATAAACTTCAGGAATCCCTCTTTAAATAATAATTACTGTATACCCACAATACAATTATATTCCAATCATTCTATACACATTTTCAAGTTAAGAATAGAAATTTTTTTTTAAAATTATCCATGTTTATTTTAATCACAACAGGAATTTCTATTCTAAAGATTTTTCTTTTTAAAGGGAAGTGAGGCAGCAAATGTGGATTAATTAAACACAAGCAAAGTGCTTTGATGTACGTGCTCAGAGGGTTCGTCAAGGAGTCCTTCCTAGAAGTGCGTTTTGAACAAGATTTTAAGAGAAGGTATAGCTATGTACTGGTGAAAAAGAAGTGGTCAGAAAAAAAGGGAAGTAAAACAAAAACTGTGCATTGGGGAGCTATATCAGAAGAAGGGGGAATGGACGCTAAGAAAAAACAACAACAGGTCCATTGCAGGATGGTGAAGCAGGCACTTGGCTGGAATTTACAAGAATGTTGGGGAGCAGTGACTGGTAAAGTTATTGAGATGGAGGTTCACAGCCTTGCTACCCACATTTTACCTGGATAGTGTCCTAGATCCTAAGGGAAAACCAAAGGGAGAAAGAGACAGGGTTTGACCCATAGGAATTGACAATCTTGCCGATGAGAGAGGACAATAGGAAAGTAGAGGGGGAGTCTTGCAAGCTAGTAAAAGTGGCCTGGATATTATATGGTGAGTGATGGAAGGAACCTTTGGAGAGTCTCATGCATCATCCTGCCTGTATCATCTGCTCAGGAGGGAGAGGTCTGAGCTGGGAAAGATCAAACTGAGCGGGTGGCTAGATTTCAAAAATCAATTTTTGTAGCTATGTCTAATCAATTAGCAAAAGAGCTTTTCCACCCACACAAAACTATTTTGAAGCACTTTAGAAAAAAAAAAAAAATGCGCTGCCTAAAATCTTCTGTCCACAATGAACAATTAATGGAAAATTACTGGTTTGCTTTTGCAAACAGCACTTCATGCCAGATACTTCAGGCTGTTTTCCAATCCTACAGTAAATTTTAATACTGAAACCAATTTAGGAATATTTAGTCCATAGGCTTTTTTAGTGGAAAGATGATGTGGGTAGACTAGAATAATAACATTTTCTTTTCTACACCAAAATATTCGCAAGTACTAACGGCTCCACTTTGATACTGTCAGTTTCAAAATAAAGAAATATATTAAGTTGCGTATGGAAAATTTTTGGATTATGTTAGAAAAAGTGTAGCTTTATAATAGTTGAGATGGTAAGCAATTCAGATTTTGCCTTTAATGTATCATTTTATCTCCGTCTTGGATCACACCTAAGAAAGTTTCCAGATTTTTGTTGGCTATCTTACAAGTCCTCTGGTAATAGTTTGGTCTTATGTTGTAGAAATGTAGATGTTATTTTTTCCCTTTCTTTTTCTTCTTCTTTTCACCTGCCTCTTCGCTACTTGCAAACTGTTCTGTGATTTCTACTCTCTTCACTGGCATTGCAATGGGAGGCTTTCTGTGGTCTTTGGCTTCCTGGAATGGCATTGGAGGCATATTTAAGTGCCTGACGACATTCCTGGGTTTATGTGGGTTCTGGCCCACATGGATGGGTGGTAGGTCTCTGAAAGGCACCAGCACAAAAATGACAGGCATCCTGAAGTCTGGTGTCAGATTGGGTTGTGCTTGTCCACTTGTCACTTGAAAAGATGGTCCAGGAGCGACACTGTTTAAGGCATAGCTCTCTAAAGCTGCCTGAGCTGTTGTGTTCTGATTCTCTTTTGTCTGGGGAAGAACATCCATGAAATAAGGTCTCACTCCTGTTATGGCATTGATCGCATATGCGTTGTACCTGTCAGCTAGTGCCCTCCCAGTTAAAATGGGCTGGAAAACCATTGCTCCTGAGACACCGCTCACAAAGTTGTTGAGGAGGGAATGCCAGATCCCACCACTTATTGGGCTCAATATGACCTTCGGCCATAGACTTGCCAGGCTCCGGAGAGCTTCGCGGTTCCATGCCGAGGCAGGAAATTCGGCTTCAGTATGATAGAGCTGAGAGAAGTAAATACTAAGCGTGACATCTGGATACATTATCAGGAAATTGTACATTTTGCTGATGCAGCAGTGGTCAGCTTCATTACAAGGGGAGTTGTTGGAATACAGAATGATATGCCTGATGCCATCATTACTGTATATGGTTGAGTCAAAATAGCCATTCGTCTCAAATAGCATTGATTCTGGATGGGTATTATTGCCAGTGCAACTGCTAGCATGGCCCTTCTGCACCAGGCTTCCACAAGAAGTTTTCAGTTCATAAAACGTGAGGTGTTTGGGTTGAGGATATGTTGGCCCGTAAGGGAATCCAAACATCTGATAAAATTCTGTGTAGGGAACTCTTGCTTCTTCACCTGTCCGAATATGGTAAGGACAATTAGAGCAATCTAGAGAGAAGCTTAGCCAGTAATAAGGTTTTACTATTGTTCCACGATTTGCTAAGTATTCCTCATGTAGCGGCTCCATTGCTAGTTTTATTGTCTTCTAGCTGCAACCCTAAACAAGGAAGGAAAAAAAATTTATATATATATATATATATATATATCAGTGCAGGAAAAATTAAAGACAGTGCATTAATTTATTGAGTTATACTTTTCTTCAAAGCAGGTAGCATGATAACCATAGTAGCACCTTTGATTCTAAAAGATAGTGATATATATATATATATATATATATATATATATATATATATATATATATATATCCATAGATTAGAAAGCTTAGGATTCATCTTTATTGAGACTCCTGGAGAGTGGGGAGGAGACAAAAGAAAAAGGCACAATATACCTTTACCTATTTCATAGATTCTGAGGCAGAAGAGCAAATGGGTTAATGGTGCAAGTACTACCATGTTTCCCCGAAAATAAGACCAGGTCTCATAGTAAGTTTTGCTCCAAAAGACGCACTCTTATTTTCCAGTTAGGTCTTCTTTTCGGGGAAACACGTTAGAAGCAGACTCCTCGTTTCAAATCAGGGCTCTGCCACTTACCAGCTTAGGAACTTTTGGCAAGTTGCTTAACATCTGGGAGTCATGACTTCCTTGTCTATAAAATGAGGCTAGGATTAGTTCCGACCTCTTTAGATTATTTTGAGGATTGAATGACAGACTATATTTGTCTTTATTATGTGCCTGATACATATTAAGGACTCAATAAATGTTTAGCTCTTAGTAGTGACAGTACAAGTCCCAGGGTTATCTAGAGGATTCTTGTTTATGAAAGTCCAAAGAAATAAGCAGGGGTTTTTTATTTTGTTCATGTTCTTCTTTTGTCTCTTTTCCGAATATGATACTATTTAATCTATTGTGCAAAGGTTTTGGGTGTGCTTGCGTCTCCAATCAGCCATTGCTTCTAATCATCGACAATAAATCGGAGGTGGTTGTCCTTTTAGGAAAAGGATCATGGAGTCTATTTTGCTTACTGGTGGAGACTTCTTGTAGAAGTGCCGCTTGAGTATTCTTTGGGCCATGGACACTCATTCATCAACGTTTAAGAGTTATTGCCAGTGTGTGTGGGGGGTCTTGTTAGAACATTTTAGAAACTTTACTATTCTCAAAGCAAATATCGTTCTTTAGGATATTTTAAATAATGTCTGGGATGTTAAAACCAAAAAGTTGAGATCTTCAGGTAATTATTTAAAAAATAATAATTCCTTCAGTTATCATTGTTCCCAAGCAGCAGCCTAAGCTGTTATAATATAGGTTTAAAAATATTTAAAAAGAACTTTTTATAATACAAGTATTACATGTTTCTTGTAGGATTTTTTTAAAAAATAATACTGATACATAAAGGAAAAACTAAAAAAATCATGCCAGTTTGTACCATGTTTCCCCTAAAATAAGACCTAACTGGAAAATAAGCCCTAGCATGATTTTTCAGGATGACATCCCCTAATGCATCTTTTGGAGCAAAAATTAATATAAGACCCGGTCTTATTTTTGGGGAAACACGATATCAGTTTACATCTCCATCTATTCCCCAGATCTATTCCCTCCAGTCATTTGCTATGAGTGTTTGTTACACATACATAATTAAATCATGTTGTAATTTCACATATTCACTTAGTATTATGTCATGAGCATTTCCCCATGTTATTAAAAACTCTTCAAAAAACACAATATTCATGGCTAATTAGTGTTTATTACATAAGTATAGCATTCAGCTTCTTGCCTCTTTTTGTTATTATACATAGTGCTTTGATGGCTATCTCTAAATAAATCGTTCGTATCTCTGATTCTTTTCTTTAAGGTGGATTACTAGAAGTCATATTATTAAATCACTTTCTCAGATTGCTTCCTAGGAAGGTGTACCAATTTTATCACTTTCTCCCAGTGTTGTTTATAACCCCCTTTGCCAATTCGAGAAGTTAAGCATCTCTTTGTGGTTATAATTTGTACGGTTTCAATTCCTAGTGAGGTGGAACACTTTACACATGCTTATTGATCTGTAGTATTTATTCTGTGACCTATATTTGATCCCTTAACATTTTTTTGTTTGTTTGAGGTTTGCCTATTGATTTGCAAGAACTCTTTATGTGCCAAGAATATTAGCTGTCATACTTATTGCCAATATTTTACCTGCTTACAGAGCCTTTCAGTTGTGCTGGGGGTATTTTTAATTGTACCAAATTTTCATTTTTATGTGGTCAGATATTTACCCTTAGGATTTTGTTTTACTATTGTATTTAGAAAAGGCTTTCCCATCAAAGAGGACTTAATAAGTACTCCCATATTTTCTTCTGATATGTATGGTTTCATTTTTTTACATTTAACTCTTTGTCCAGGCAACAAAACAGAAAAATGTAAAAGGGATAAACTGACCATTGCTACAAAATATATTTTTCTCTTTTCAAAATGGAAGGTATCATTTCAGAAGTATTTATTAGGACCTCTCATGGGGAAGCCCTTTGATCAACTTCTGTCTTCCTCAGCCCAGGGCACCGCAGCCATCGCTGTGTTTGATCAGCCTGCTCTCCAGGCTGGAACCTGCTGAGTTCCTTTGTCTAGCCTGTTCTGGGCAGAAAATAGACAGGGTGCCAAAAAATGTATACACATTTTAAGAAAGGAAAAAACTGTATTAAAATTACACTGATGGTAACCACTTTGAGCACCTTTTGTAATTGCAGAAGTCAAACGTGACCTGTATTCACTTTTGTTATCGGTATATATTGAATATTACAATTTTGATACAGTTTTCCTTTCTTAAGACCTCAATCCAGCTGTAGATAGAATGTAACTTTACTCATGTCACCGTAATCCTAACGGTGAATATCTCTGCATGAACTCTGGGTACCACATACTCATCCAATTCCAGATTTCTCCTAACCTCTGTCATGTCAACTTAGTCCACAGGATTGGGCGTTTACCTCAGTTTCCTCCTAAGTGCTATAATTTCCTGCTGTAACTGAATTCCTGCTCCGTGGCTTCCTAGACCTTACCTAGCTATTCCTCAGGGCCCTGGATTCTTCCTGTTTAACCCTTGGCAACAGACCGATCACCTGGAACGTGGCACCATCTCCTGCTTGATCCTGAGCGTTGTTTCTGCCTGGATCTGCTGTTCTCTCAGACTTACTCATCAGACCGGATCGCTCTGAATCTCAAAACTTGTTGAAACCAAGCCCAGAGTCTCACTCTCTTTTGAATATTGTGCCTTGGATGTGGTCTGCCATTGGGTGGCCCACCTGATACCAAGGTTATTGCTCAGATTACAATTTCAGCTCACCCATAGAAAATTTACAGGTTGATTTGGCCAAAATACTATGGAAGCAGTACTGGGAGGCCCTTTTCGGCCTTTATTTTTTTTTTTTGAGGGGGAGGTGAGGGTGGCGTTAACTATTTATAGTGGTTCCAGAATTACCTTTGAGAAGTAGAAGTCTTCCTGTCTTTCAAGATAAAGATATGGAAACTCCCGAGTGCTTTTCTAAGCACTCCTGCCTCTGCACCCTTTTTCTCCTCTGGCTATTTTAGCCATGGATGGTGTATGACTACTGTCTGTAAGGAGATCTTGAAAACTAGTCGCCTTCAAATGTAATGGAGGGAGAGCTGGAGTTTCATTCTTGCTTATGGCTTTTCAGTGTCAACCAACTATGGTTCCCTAGTGGCAAGGTCTTCACTTTTTCAGAGGGTCTCTCTGGGATTGTTCTTTGATCTCCCTCATCTAAAGGGGGAAGCAGGAAAGAACTGCCCCCTTTGAACTGTCACAGAATTTGTGGTTTATATCATCCATTTGCCATTGATCACAGACTGCCTTTATTGTTAACTTTCAGTGTCTGTCCTTTCATACTCCCCTACCCAGACAGAGACGTGCCCTGGTTCGCCCAGGGCCTCCCCAGGAACCTTGATTGGTTCACAGGCCAGGTTGGCCAACACCTGTTTCCCCCGCATCCTGTGTCCCTACCACCCAGTCCTCTTCCTTCCGCTTTGTCTGAGTTTGGGAAATGCATGTTGCCCTCTGCAGAGCAGATCTCCTGGTGGTGAGAAGGAGAGATCTGTAAAACCCAGCTCCATCTTCGGGTTGTGAGTGACCCCTGGACTGCAGCCCTGGGAGAACAGCCTTCCTTAGTTGAACACAAATGAGGACAATCTGCTCTCTTGTCACCCAACTGGGATTTAGCGAGTACTGGTAAAGCACAGTTTGCACTGGAGTAATTGGAGAATGGAGTTTGTCCTTCCCAATCTGTGCACAAGCTGTTAGCAGCTAAAAACAAATGTTAGCAGTTATAATTACCATCGTTTTGTCTCCAGGCTTGGATCACACTCCAGGTGTTCTAGGAGACGGTCTGTTTCCTTTTTTCCCCCTCTTTAAGTCCCATGCCCTGTGTCAGGTAGCTTCGGAGGGCAATTGTGCTGTAAAGATGACCTCCTGTGTGGGTTCAGGACACTTTCACAGTTTGTGTCTCTTAGTTCCCGTGAACTTTGCTGTCCCCAGTTAGGAAGGCGGTGCTGAGGTGTGGCTGCCTCTAAGAACACTGTTGAATTGGTGCCATGGTAACGTTTCCAAAGTAGCTACTGCTAGGATACGGTTCTGACACTTATTACTTTATTTGCATTTCAAACCACCTGTTCCGAAGATGAAAATATACATGAACACATATTGCAGTCTGGATAAAAGTGTAATATCTGACTAAGTGAGCGAACGTGTTGGGGTTTTTCTCCCTCTGGATGTAAGAATCAAGTTCTGACGTCATACTCCTCAGCGCCTTTGTTCTGATCTAGAATAGGTGCCAGGCTTGGTGTGTGGACGAGATTTGTTGGTCTGTGGCCTGTGGAGGCTCCAGGGCCTCTCCTTGGAGGTTTGCCCTTCAGTAAGAGAGAAGCACCTATGAAAAGAAGCAGAGACTTGACCTCTCCAAAGGGGGGCGCTCTCTGCTGATAAGCCCGCAGTCCCAGAAGGGGAACCCGACTTACTGAGCCCTGCAGTTTCCTCTTCCAAGTTCCCACGGAGACTCGGTGGCTGCAGGAAGAGCCACTCGCCCTTCTCCATTCTTTTCCCCACCTGCCTTCATCTCCACACCATCTCCTAGGACACTAGACCTGTGGATGGTCTGATTCACCGTTTGTGCTCACTCTCGGTTGTTCTCTCTTTCATTTTCCTCAGGCCCCTTGAAGGAGTTGAGTGGTGAGTACTCGTGTGTGTTTCCATTAGTTACCGTCAAACGTCCTTAAGCATATATACTATCAAATTACCCATCGAGGATAATGGAAGCACCTAGAAGGCTTCCTGCAGCAGCTTCACCACTCTTGTTTCTCATAGTGAAACTCCCAGTCTCCATAATAACAACCGTCCTCCGCCAGTTATTTTTGTTACATTTTCTTTCCTTCGGCCTTTCTTTGGTACGTGCTCACTCTATTGCATCCGATTCCTTCCCCACCATTTGCCACGGATCATGTCTTTACTGTTCCCACTTCTTGCCTCTATTTTCGTAGTATCTTCTAACTCAATGAACTTGTAAATACAAAACCAGAAGTTGATCCTCAAAGTTCATCTTTTATTTAACTTTAACAAAAGATATTCCATTTAAAGATATTGCCATGGAAATGAGTCTCTATCCACCAGTATATTTACCAATTGCATTTTAGGGTGACTTCAGGGGTAGGCAATTCCAAGCAGCCAGCGTTTTAAAAACCAGCTCTACTGAGGTATAACTGACAAATAAAAATTGTGTACACTTAGGGTGTACAGCTTGGTCTTCTGATATATTTATACACTGTGAAATGATGACAGCAATCGAGCTAACTGACTTGTCCATCACCTCATACAGTTATCTTTTTTGGGGTGTGTGTGTGTGTGTGTGTGTGTGTGTGAACACTTAAGATCGACTCTCTTGGCAAGTTTCCAGTATACAATGCAGTGTTGTTAACTGTAGTTACCATGCTCTACATTGGATCTCCAGACCTATTCATCTTGCATAACTGAAACTTTAAACCCTTTGACCAACATCACTCCACTTTCCCCTCCCCCAGCCCCTGGCAACCAGCATTCTACTCTATGCTTCCATGAGTTTGACTATTTCAGATTCCTCATATAAATGAGATCATCCAGTAGTTGTCTTTCTGGGACTGGTTTTTTCACTTAGCATAATGTCCTCCAGGTTCATCCATGTTGCGGCTGATGGCAGCATTTCCTTTTTTTTTTTAAGCTGAATAATATTCCCTTGTATGTATGTAACACATTTTCTTTATCCGTTCATCTGTCGATGGTTATTTAGGTTGCTTCCATGTCTTGACGGTGTGAATAATGGTCTGGTGAATATGGGAGTGCAGATATCTCTTTGAGATCCTGATTCCAGTTCTTTTGGATAAATGCCCAGAAGTGCTATTGCTAGTTCATATGGTGGTTCGATTTTTAATTTTTTGAGGAACCATCATACTGTTTTCCATAGTGGTTGCACCAATTTACATTCTCACCAACAGTGCACAAGGGTTCCCTTTGCCATATCACTGACACTTGCTATCTTTTATCTTTTTGATAATTGCCATCTTAACAATTGGCATTGGTGTGAGGTGATATCTCATTGTGGTTTTGATTTGCATCCCTCATGATTAGTGATGTTTGAGCACCTTTTTTCTATACCTGTTGGCCATTTGTATGTCTTCATTTAAGAAATGCTTAATCAGGTCCTTTCCCCTTTTTAAAATCAGATTTTTATTTTTTGCTACTGAGTTGTATGAGTTCCTTATGTATTTTGGATATTAACCTCTTATCAGATAAGTTGTTTGCAAGTATTTTCTGCCATTCTGTAAGTTGCATTTTCACTGTATTGATTAAGTTTCTTTTGCTGTGCAGAAGCTTCTTAGTTTGATATAGTCCCACTAGTGTATTTTTGTTTCTCATGCCTGAACTTTTGGTGTCATAGCCAAAAAAAGTCATCACCAAGAGCAATGTCAAGAAGCTTTTTCCCTGTTAGTTTTATGTGGTCGGCTTTTCATACGTTTCATAGGTTTCATACATTTAAGTCTTTAATCCATTCTGAGTTGATTTTTGTATGTGGTGTGATATAAGGGCCCAGTTTCATTCATTTTAAGTTACTATTTTTTACTGTTAGGTGAAGGAAAACTCTGAGGGAAGGTCAACTTTGCAAAGCTCTCTTTAGTTTGTACAGAATAACTTTTAAATTGAATTTAGTCACAAGGAAATAAAGGACTTTGATGATGGTTCAAGGACCTGCTCACAATTCTTATTGCTAAGTTGACATTTACAAGAAAGGAAAAACTTTGGAGAAACATCTAGCTTCCCAAACAGACTCCTTTTATCTGTCTTACTTTGTTAGCCTGCCGCATTTCACCTTCATTCAGATGAGTTATGATGTATATTATCTATAGAAAAGCAATATGCAATTATAATGAAGAAGTTTTACAAAGGCAAAAGTCTCCTACACTGATATATATTTTTAAAATACCTTTACTTAGTTTAACACTCCAAAAATTGTTTCTAATCTATGTTCTGACTTCCAATTTGGGGTACATCCAAAATGGTTTGTGTATTGCCAGTTGCTCCGTATAAGGTGACTTTCTCTCTTCATGGCAAGAAGTAAAATAATTTACATTTTCTTGCTGAAAGTTTTTACTTTTATTTGAACGTACTGTGGCCAATGATTTATGTAATTCATTGCTTGCAAAGCAGTTTGGTTGACACCGAATGATAATGCCCACATTCAGATAGCAGTAACAAACTACCTAAACAAAACAAAACCAAACAAAACAAAAAACTGAAGGAAAAAGCAATCATGAAATAAAGAAGTGCAGAAAATTCAGTAGGTTTCATGGATCCCACTAAGGAATTAGGTGGGAAAGATGGAATAAGATTAAGTGTTGAATATAATTAGCAATGTATTAAAGAATTTGGAGGGTGTCAGATGGGCACTTGTCTCATTAGGGGGACTGTGTAGATGCCTGATCACTGCATTGTACACCTGAGCTGAAGTTGAATAATATTGAATTTCAACTGCAATTTAATATATATGTAAGTCAAGGGAATGGAGTCAATGGAATTCGAACAGCTATATACGATGTCAGAGGGGTAGTAGCTTGGGGAAGGGGGGTTTTCACTTTGTGAGGGGTGTAAATGTCTAACTGTTACATTATATTGTACACCTGAATTGATAAAAAATAAAATAAAATATAACAAGGGAAAAAAAGATTAAGTGTTAAGGTCTAGAGGAAAGGAAGACAAAAGCAGCGGCTGGGTCTTCTAGCTTGGGGTCATCAGCAGAATGGCCACAGGGTGGCAGAAGAGTCTTAATAGCGAGGAAACTTTCTGTGGAGGATAGTTACTAAAATCACAGACTTCTCTCAGAATTCCTCCATGTTGTTTTCCTCCATTATCCTAGGGAAACACAAGCAGATGTTTAGAATCAAAGGTAGCTATGAAAACTTAAGCTGAGAGAAAGTGCAGGTTGAAGGCACCATCTTTATTCCCCGAGTCGGTATAGATGCTCTAAAAAGGTTTCACACTATCTGTAGGGAAGGACCAATTTAGTTTCCAAACCATCATGCACTAATAATTTTGTAAAATTCAATGAAAATGATTTTACTGAAAAAAATGAACAAAAGAGACATAGGAAGTATAAGCCCACTTAAAAAATAATTAGTTCAACAGATATAAACAGATAAACATGTATAAATTTTAAATTACATTTCCATAACTATAAACAGACTGGTTATTTTTGCTAAGACATTGTTTAATTCATCTGACTTTTTTCATAGTGAAATGTTCTCAGTGAAGGAAGTAGTGTGTTGCTTTACATTCTGGCTCAGGATTCTTAATTTGAGCAACTGCTCTAGAACCTTTTATATAAGATTTGAACTCTCAATCACATTTCCTGATTTAGCTCACACAGGGTCATCTCAAATTTCTATGAAAGTTTTTAAATCCTCACAGTTTCTGTACTTACCTTGTTCGCATTGGTAGCAGTTTATCAATGGGCACTAGTTTGCGAACTTAGCTTTGATTGGCATTGTTTTCATGTACTTCTATCCCATTTAAGTCGCCGTTAGGAAGTGATTCTATTAACTAACTTCATTACATTTTATTTAAGTTAATTCCTCTGGTTAGTTTATAATAAATACAAGTGATGAAGAATTTAAATGACAAAGCATTTGTTGAACAGAGATTAACATTTAGTGAATGCCTACTCTGTGCCAAAAATTTGACTTGTCTTACATTCCAAAGAGATGGGTATTATTACATTTTCCATTTTATGCATAAGGAAACAGGTTCAGAGTATTTAATTAATGCTCAAGGTAACATAGCTAGTAATTGGTAGAACTAGGATTTGAACCAAGAGCATTCTAAAAGTCTTTTTTTTAAAAATACCATAATCCCTCCATCATATTATATTTTTTGAGCAAATAGAAAATAATTTCAAATTTATAACTGAGTCTTAAGATACGTTGGAAAAAATCATATTTCAAAAGTGAGACAATCATAAAGTTAAGAAAGAGAAAAGAATGTAGGAAAACTATGTCATGATCAGATAATAAGTATGTGTGAGAAAACAGTTGAAAATGTTTCCGGCAAGAGGAAAGAAAAAAAATCAACTTCTTGAGGTATAACTTACATATAAAATGCACCCATTTAAAGTGTGCAGTTTTATAAGTTTTGACCAATGTATATTCTCATGTTACCACTATTACAATAAAAATATAGACCATCTCCATTAATCCCAAATTTCCCGTATCCCTTCCTTCCCATCAATCACCCTCCCACATGGCTCTAGGGAAGTACTGTCTGTTACTATAGATTAGATCTGTTTTTTCCAAAGTGTCACATAAATAGAATCATAAAGTATGAACTTTGGCATTTTTCGGTTATTGCTCAGCACAATGTTTTTGAGATTCGTCCATGTGATTGTATCTATCAGTAATTTTTTTCCTTTTTGGTACTAATATTCCGTTGCATAGATATGCTATAATTTATTCATCTATCGATGGACATTTGTGTTGTTTCTAGTTTGGGGTTATTAGGAAAAACTGCTGTGAATATTCACATCCAGGTCTTTGTGTGAACATGTGTATATATTTCCCTTGGACAAATACTCAAGACTGGAATTGCTAGGTTGTATAGGAAACACATCTCACCTTTCTAGGAGCTTCTCAAGGGGTTCAGAACAGGTCTCCCTAAGATGTGCCACTTTGACATGTGAATTATTTTGAAGGCAATCAAGACCCCGTGGGTCACAAGAAACTTTTATCTCTCCCTTAAAGAATTTAAATGAAGGGCCTTGCCCATAATAAGAGTTATTACCAGAGATAATTTTTATGACCTATCTATAGGGCAGGGCAAACATCTAATTACTGAACATCTGCTCTGTTATCGTCCTGCAAATGACCTTTCTCCCCTCTGAAGCCCCACAGTGTCTTACCTCATCCTTAGCTCAGAATGCCATGTGTATCTCATTTTCTGTCTCTGACTTGCTCATGTATGTGGGGTTTCCATACATGAGTATGTAATTAAATTTGGTTCTCTTGTTAATCTAATCTGTCTCATGTATATTTAATGATTAGATCAGCCAAAGGAACCTAGAAGGGTAGAGGAAAATTTCTTCCTCCCCAGCATGGCCAAACTATTTCCAAAGTGATTGGTTATTTTGTATTCTCATTAACGTGTGGGCATTCTGGTTTCTCCACATCCTTCTCAACACTTAGTGTTGTGGGTGAAAGGACTATGTAACATATCAATTTCGAAAGACTAGTTTCTTTTAAGCTTGTCATTTGACAGGAAAGGGGTGAACAGTGGCGGGGATTCCGTAGTCCTTCTGTTTCTTCATTTGGATAGCTAATCCTCAGTAAATCTCCAAGGGCACCGTACTTATCAAGCAAGACATTGGATATTTAGCTTATCACTGCCTTCAGCTTCTCTTGTCCCAATCTCATCCAAATGAAGTCACTGATAGTGCTGAACTGAATTCAGTTCAATCTTGTCCGTCAATGAAGCCATAGTATGTGGCAGCTGAGAGAAAAGATTATGGTCGTAGATTCAGTAGAGCATATGGTGACCTCTGAAAATCTTCTAAGTAGAAAATACTCAGCCATTATCTCTTGCAACATTCCTCTCCTCCATTCTCTCTTTTCTTTTAGAACATCGATTAGGTATATGTTGAACCTTCTCACTTATTCCCTGTCTCTTAATTTGTCTCTTGTACTTCCTTTTACTCATCTTTCAGTGCTATATTCTGGGTGTTTTCTCAGGGTAAATCATGCAGTTCTCTACTTTTCTTCCACAGGTCTATTAATCTGCTCTTTAAACCACTTATTGAGTTATTTATCATTTCTGCAAGTTATATTTTGTACCTTTTTTCATAGTTTTGGTCTTTTTAGCTTTCATTATTTTAAATGTTCTTATCATATACTCTGTTACAAATAATTCTGTTATCCAAAGTTCTTGGGGGTTTAACTTTGCTTTTAGTTATTTCTGCCTATTCTTGCTTATGGTGGCTTGTTCCTTTGGGTGTTATAAAATTGTGTTTTTAAGTCATGCTTGCTGGGGATCCTGTGTGGCTTTCACTGAAAGCATGTCTCTCTAGAGCAGTGGTTCTCAATTTTTCCTGCACATTAGAATCACCTAATGAGCTTTTAAAGATTAGGATGGTTGGTTGAATCCTGGTCTAGTTAACTCACATACTCCAGCTGAGACTGAGACATTATTAGTGTTTCTAAAGTTCCACAGTCAAGGTTGAGAACCACTGCTCTAGAGATAATTTGCCTTTAATTTTTACAGGTCCTACGAGTGTATTTCCAGCCCTGGATCACTTTAATATTAATTTCTCAGCTCTGGGTTCCTGAACTGTGTAGGTAGTGTACTTTTTTTTTCTTTTTTACCGGTTGAAGAACATTTTTCATAGAGAATATCAACAAAGTTAATTTGATTCTTGTTTGTTTTTCCAACTGTTTTGAGGAATAATTGACAAATATAATTGTATATACTTAAAGTGTAAAATGTGATGATCTTTATATACATATACATTGTGGAATGATTACCAAGATCAAACTTATTAATATATTCATCACCTCACGTAGTAAACTCTTTTCTTTTATGTGGTGAGAATGCTTAATATCTAGTCTCAGTAACTTTCATGTATAAACAGGTATACAATACCATGTTATTAACTATAGTCACCATACTGTACATAGATCCTCAGAACTTAGAAATTTGTTCCCTTTGACCTACAGCTTCCCAGTTCCTCCTCTCCCCAACCCTTGGTAACCACCATTCTATTTTGTTTCTATGAAATGAGCTTCCCCCCCTTTAGATTCCACATATAAATAATACAATACAATATAGATCTTTCTCTATCTGTCTTATTTTACTTAGCACGATGCCCTGCAAGTTCATCCATGTTGTTGTAAATGGTAGGATTTCCTTTTTTTTTTTGTGGCTGAATAATATTCCATTGGATGGATGGATATCTCTCTGTCTGTCTGTCTATCTATCTATCTATCTATCTATCTATCTATCTATCATCTATCTATCTCCTGTATTTTCTTTATCTATTCATCTGTCTGTGGACTTTTAGGTTGTTTTCATATCTTGATTATTGCAAGTAATGCTGCAGTGAACATGGGAGTGCAAATATCAATTTGAGATACTGATTTCATTTCCTTTGGAGTGGGATTGCTGGATCATGTGGTGGGACTATCTTTAATTTTTGAGGAACTGCTACACTGTTTTCCAGAATGGCTATACCAATTAACATTTCCACCAATAGTGTATAAGTGTTCCCTTTCTCAACAAACTCACCAACATTTGTTGGTTTTTATAATAGCCATCTTAACAGGTGTGAGATGATATCTCATTGTGGTTTTGATTTGCATTTTCCTGATGACTAGTGATGTTGAACACCTTTTCACGTACCTATTAGGCATTTGTTTGTATTCTTTGGAAAAATGTCTATTCAGGTCCTTCGTCCATTTTTCATTGGATTATTAGCTTTTTTGCTATTATTGTATGAGTTTTTTTTATATATTTTGGATATTAACCCCTTGTCAGATATATGGTTTGCAAATATTTTTTCCCATTCTGTAGGTTGTGTTTTCAATTTATTGATTGTTGCTTTTGCTGTGTAGAAACTTTTTAGTTTGATGTAGTCCCACTTGTGTACTTTGCTTTTGTTGCTTGTGCGTTTGGCATCTTACCCCAAAAAATTCATTGCTAAGACCAATGTCAAAGATCTTTTTTCCCTATGTTTTCTTCTAGGAGTTTGGTGGTTTCAGGTTTTACATTTCTGTCTTTAATCCATTTTGAGTTAACTTTTATGAGTGATGTAAGATAGGAGTTCAGGTTCATTATTTTGCACCTAGATATTCAGTTTCCCCAACACCATTTGTTGAAGACACTATTCTTCCCCACTGTAAGTTCTTTATGCCTTTATCAAAGATTAGTTAACTGTATATGCAAAGGTTCATTTCTGAGCTTTTTATTTTGTTCCATTGCTCTCTGTGCCAGTACCATACTCTTCATTACTGTAGCTCTGTAATGCAGTTCAAAATCAGGAAGTGTGATGCCTCCAGCTTTATTCTTCTTTCACAAGATGGCTTTGGCTATTCAGGATCTTTTGTGGTTTCATACAAATTGTAGGATAGTTTTTTTCTATTTCTGTGAAAAATGCCATTGGAATTTTGATAGGGATTGCATTGAATTTGTAGATCACTTTGGGTAGTATAGACATTTTAACAATATTAATTCTTCCAATCCAAGAACACAGAATATCTTTCCATTTCTTTGTGTTTTCTTCGATTTCTTTCATTGTCGTATAGTTTTTATTGTACTGATCTTTCAACTGCTTTTTTGATGCTATTGTAAATGGGATAACTTTCTTAATTTCCTTCAGATAGTTCATTGTTAGTTTATAGAAATGCAAATGATTTTTGTATGTTTATTTTGTATCTTGCAACTTTACTAAATTTATTTATTAGTTCTAACAGTTTTTGGTAGAGTCTTTAGGGTTTTCTATATATAAGATCATGTCATCTGCAAACAGATAATTTTACTTCTTCATTTCCAATCTGTATACCTGTTATTTATTTTTCTTGCCTAATTGCTATGGCTAGGACTTCCAGTATTATGTTGAATTGAAGTGGTAAGAGTGAGCATGCTTGTCTTGTTCCTGATCTTAGAGGAAAGATTTTAACATTTCACTGTTGAGTATGATGTTAGCTGTGGGCCTATCATATATGGCCTTCATAATATTGAGGTGCATTCCTTCTATGCCTAATTTGCTGAGAATTTTATAATGCAAGGATGTTGCATTTTGTCAAATGCTTTTCCTGCATCTATTGCAATGATCATATGCTTTTTTTTTAATCCTTCATTCTATTAATGATCTCTGTATGTTGAACCATTCTAGCATCCCAGGTATAAATCCCACTTGATCATGGTGTCTGACCCTTTTAATGTCCTCTTGAATTCAGTTTGCTAGTATTTTGTTGAGAATTTCATATCTATGTTCATCAGGGATATTGGCCTGTAATTTCTTTTTTTGTGGTGTCTTTGTTTGGCTCCGGTAATGCTGGCCTCATAAAATGAATTTGGAAGTGTTCCTTTCTCTTCAATCAGGTAGTATAAATATGAACCTTGTGTTTGGGGAGGCTTTTCCCCCCCCTTTTGAGCATTTATACTGAGAAAGACAGTTTCCTTGTCATCTCTTTTTACTAAACAAAGAATTCTAGGTTTTTCTGTGTACTTAGATCACAATCTTGTTGCAAATAGAAGTCTTGCCATGACTGTGAGTCTGTAAATTCATGGTGATGCCCTGCCCTCGAATTCATCCTCCTGTTCCAGTGTCTGCCTGAACCAAGTGTGAGCTTGCTGTGTCTTGAGACATGGTACATTGAAACCCAGTGCAAGCATCCACCTGGCAGACAGACCTCTGGAGCCTGTATGTGTTTCCCCAGACTGTGCCCGGCCTGGTCTTGGCTTCATCTTGCTCCAGCTGGTCTATGTTGCCAAGGTCCCGGCATGCTTTGAATTCCAACCTACCTGAATTATGTCAACTTCTATTCTTTTTCTTCTGTTTCCAAGTCTCTGTCTTTACTGACTTGCCAAACTTAAGTCTGGTTTCAGTTTATTTCCTGGATTCATCTTCCCACAAAGGACTCTATTCCTGATTTGAGAGTTTGTAGTGTGGTTTATAGCAATGTGGGAAGGGGTCCAACTCAGGATTCAGATTTCTAGGATACCCAGATGGTCTAAGCAAAAAGCTTCTAACTTTCCACTTCATTTAAAACAACACTTAACTTATTGAGTATGTAAATTCCAAAGACTTTTTATTACATGTTGATAATATATGCACCTATAATATTAATTGAGGATAAACACTGAATTACTCATTTTATCAGAAGGAGGAGTTTACAGTTGAGGATGCCCTTTGATTTACTTTTATTTGCTTAATTCATGAGTAGCCATTTCCCTGTATACCAAATATAACCAGCTGTGGCTGGATTGTGGCTGTGCTAGTCCATGCACCCTTTTACTCTGAGGCCTTGTAAGGAAACTGAGTTTTGTGAAAAGCATCCGGTAAACTCTTGGCGGTATTGGATGGATCATTTACCCCAGTTTGGACTTTCTTATGTCTTTCAGGATGCCCTGCTGAGATTACTTACCACTGAAACACCAGTCTTACTCAGAGTAATTCATAGCCCTGTGTCAGTGATGTTAGCATTTGATTACGGACAGAGCTTGAAGATTGAACAAGACATCTGGTGGCAAGAGAGTACTTTGTGCTAGTAATGAGCCCACAGAAATGTGGTTGAATGGCTGGTCAGTAGTCCAATAGTATCTTTAATCTTTATCAATTGCATCCTTGGGGGTTCGTGTTAGTGTCCTTCTTTTAATCATTTTGTCGTTATTTAGATTTCTCTTTTTACTTTTTCTCTTCCCTTTCTTGGAAGTATCTTCAAAAGGAATTAGGAGGCACTCCCAAAAGTTGTCTTTGAAGATTGTTGCAGTATGTATACCCGTCAAAAGGATTGACCAAACCTGTTGAAAGCTATTTTATACATCAAGTTCTAAGCTACTCTCAGCTCTTCTCTTATGATTTGATCATCCAGAATGATCTGAAAGAAAACCATCAGAGCTAATTATAGAGCCCAGAGTGATTTTCAGATGCCTTTTTCCCTTCTTTTTCTCATGCAGGGTAGTCAGGAAATCTTGCACTCTGGTTGAACCCAATTTACATTTTTGTTGGGATTGGGAGAGTAGGGTTTTAGACTTTATTTAGAAAGCAAAACTCTTTAATTTACTTAGGAACACTTACAGTCTATTTGGTTTTATTTCTCCTTTCTCTCTCTTGTCTTCTTTTCTTCTCTCCCTACCTCTCTGCTTCCCTTCCACCCTCCATTTCTTTCTTCTTTTCTTTCCTTCCTGTCTTTCCTTTCCTCCTTCCTTCATTCCTCTCTTCCTTGCCTTTTTTTCTTCCTTCCTTCCAAACTTTCTTCTTTCCTTATGTCTTGGTAGGTTGAAAAACCTAAATATTTTGGAAAATAGACATTGATGGAGGGAAAGTATTATTTCTATTGTAAAAATGTGGTTTAGACTAATGAGATCTTAGGTTTGGAAATACAACTTAATGTTCTTCTGTTTCAGCCATTTAATGAATATTTGAATTTCTCCTACTCTATCCACAGTGTGTGATGGGATACCCACATCACCTACAGTGATGGAGAATTCCCTTTGTCTTGAAATAGCCCATTGCAATTGTTAACAGCTCTGACACTTACTTAGTTGTTGCTGATGTTGAGTTAAAATGTATTTCTCTATAACATCTATCCACTGCTCTTTAATTTCTCTCCTTGGGGCCATAGAGAGCAGTATTTTTCAAATTTTAAGTTGAAATCCAGGGTTGTGAAATAATTTTAGTTGCATGTGACCAGCATTCAAAAAAGGAGAAGAAGAAATGGAGTGGAATGGGAGCAGCACAGAGTGAAAATATCAGTGTGTTACAAGTAGTAAAGCTTTCATGAAACCTTTGTCTTAATTGCATAATTAAGTTATTTAATTACATAATGAACTACATATGTGAGCTGGGTCACAACGGTTAAAAAAAAGTTGGAAAGCTGCCGAATAGAGTGTTCCTGACTTTTCTTTCCTATGGCCATCCATACAGTGGAGCTGTTAAGCTAAACATTGCCTCCCACTCATCCATCCATCCGTGTCATGGTCTCTTATCTCCTTGCCGTCCTTAATACCCTAGTATAACTAGTTTGTATAAAAATAGGGACCTGTAATTAAAACAATGTGCCTAACTGTGCTCTGACTGAAACGGAGGCAAGAAGGACTCTCCTTTTCCTGCGTAGCAGAACGGACTGCAGTGCATTTCCGTGCCACCCGAGGCTAGTGGTTACCAATGCAGAGACCCAGGAGCTACTGACCTTGGGGTCTGTTGTTCAGTCAGTGTAAGCCTTGGGGTAAGTTGAATAGTAACCATGGGCAAGCTATTAACCTTCTGTTAAATAGCCTCAGTTTCCTCATCTATAGAAAGGATAATATTAATATTTCATAATATTTTTGTAAGTATTAAGTGACTTAATATATGTAAAGGACTTAGAACAGCGCCAGGTAAATAGCACACACTTAGTGAGCTAATATAATTTTAAAGCAATGACAGCAAATTGTTGATCCATTTAACTTTTTATCAACCCAAATGTCTAGAGCTGTTGGTGTGTGCTATAAACAGTGTGATCTGATGCCCCCATCTGCCACGGGCAGCCCCAGTTGGCACCTGTTATCCTAGTATAATTAACGTACCCCCTTTTCACTCTCAAATGTGGCCCACCTAGAACCTCATGTCTGATTATTCTACACTAAATGTTTATAGTAGGAATTAATATTTTCCCCAGTTATATGCCACCTTAGCTAAAAGCCACATTTTCTCTCACTAAGTGCTTGATTAATTTTGAACTTATGTGGAAGACCTTACTTGTTTTTTTTTTCTTTTGAAACTTCACGTCGATTCTCCTCCCATCTGCCCAAGGGGCAGAACCGAGATTGACAGCAGAGGCTGCCTGACTCCAAAAGCTAGGCTTTCCCGGTGGGCCCAGTTACCCGGCTTTCATTCGGCCCATCATTCTGTTTGGTGAAGAACTTTTAGAGTCTGATTAAATCATTCCAGGGTATCGATTAATCCTCTGAACTTCATATTATGCACACTTCTTTTTATTCATTCAACAAATATTAAATGAGCATCCACGGGATGCCAGGTCCTGTTCTAGGAGCCAGGAATGGAGCAGGGGACCAGCCGACATGCCCCTTCTCCTAGGGCACTGACATACTTTAAAGGTTGCTTTGTGTCTTAATCCAAGTAAACGCAGGGTGCCAGAGTAGGATTTATATGAAGCCCTGAAGCTGGTCGCTAGATACTTTCTTCTGGCTTAAAACTATGTATTCATTAAAAAATAGCACTTAGCAATCCTTTAACAGATAGAGCCTGTTGGTATTTTCAGTCAATCTGTATTGCTTCTTTTTGTCCAAAGGACAGTATAAACCTACTGTCAAAGGCCTTTTTCTTGTTATACCACATCTGTCATGTTCCCTAGACTTTTTAGTCCGCTGTGGAAGAAAGGAATGGTATTTTGACTGGTCATCTTTAGTGGTTGCCCAGTAACATTTTGTAAGTGACCACATATTTTAATAGTCTGTCCTAGAATGTTGTGGTCAGGTAGTTTGCCGAACTTGCTTTCTTTATTGTTTTGAAAATTGGGACTTACCTTCTTTTTGCCAGCTTCTTTTGTTTACTAAGATTCCTTAAAGATCCCTGCCATTGGCTCAGTGATCTCATTTACTAAGTTCTTTGCATGTCTTAGAATACAGTCTGGCCAGACCAGGAGACTTAAGCTTCCTTAGAGACGCTAGATGCTCTCTTAAAATCTTATCTTTGGTTTCAGTTCCCTCCTATGAATATATTAATAGAATTCTACACTGAAACTTGGACATTGCAATAGTTGCCATGTATGAAGCCCTTACTAATACTTACTTTTGTAAGTATTTTGCACACACATCTCCCTTAGTCATGGTGCATCCCCCTGACATAGGTATGCTATCCATTTGAGAGATGAGGAGAGCAAGGTCACGCAGGTAGTGAGGTGTAGAGTGGGGATCTGAACCCAGTCTGATGTCAGGATGATTGGAGAATGGGGTCCCCTCAGGGCTAACAATTGGACAGAGGTTCTTGATGAAATAGCCTTCTAGCATGGCAGACTTTCTTCTAATGGGAGAAAATTAAGTTTGCACTTGTAATTTATAATTCTGTTGATGACTCAGTTTTTATGTGAAATATGTTACTTCCATAAAGGTGAAGCTATTAAAGCAGATGGAGGTGAGGTAGGACTTGGGGTGGGGGGGGGGGGGAGGAGCAATATTTTGAAGAAAACTATCCAATTTGTTTTTTGTGAAGCATCCGCAATGTCTGTCTGTTTGCTTTTCTTCATACAAACGAAGGAAAGACTATGTGCAGCTGGGTGTGACCTCTTAGGCAGTGAAACACTTTGCTTTCTGTGGGATAGATTGGTGCACCAAAGACCCAAGTGCCTTGTTTTGGATTATTTTCTGATTCTCCATAGACTCATAGTGTTTTCTGCCATGATATCATTATCGGTGAGTTTAATTCTCATTGGTTTATATCAGACTTACTTCCAAGAAAGGATTTGAGGTGATAGCAGTATCTATTGACTTAGTAGCAACATTGAAAATATTTTCTGTATTACTGAATAGTAGGCCCTGGAAGGACAGGGGCCCACGTCTCTTCTGGTCCCTGCTGCGTTGTTGGCTCTGAGCGCCATTCATGGCAGACCACCACATTCATTGAATAAACGAATGAATTGATGAATGGCAATCTTCCTGTTAGCGTTAAGAGATTGTCTGTATCACTTACATTTCTTTTGTTGTTGGTGAGTTGAGAAGTTACTTTCTGTCTCTTTCTAAAAGAGCAGGATTCTTAACAAAAAAAAAAAAGTTGTGTGATGTTTGAAAGGGCAAGATCACGTCCTACGACTTTTGATCTTGGAGAAGTTTTTTAGCTCGGTGATGATCCGGTCCCAGCACCAGCTGTTTGCCTGAGCAACAGGAGTAAAGGAGAACATTCGCAAGGACAAGGTGGGAGAGCTCTCACTGTCTCGTCAGTCTCCCTTTATAAGCCCAGAGTAGTTGTTACAGAGACTGTGGGGTGGGACACTCGCCATATTGACACTTCTAGTTTTTAAGTGGAAAGGCCAGGAGACTTCAGTCCCAAAGAGGACAGAAGAGCCTGTATATATAGGTCCTTAGCACATTACAGAGATGAAAGGCTAAACCCGTAATTTGCTCCTTGCCCATCTCTCCTGCCCCTAGGATGTTATTTCAGCAGAGCTGGAGTGAGTCTTTCCTTTGGAGAACCTTCTCTCTTTCCACATAAACTGTAATTATCATCTGAAAGTACACCAATATGTGATTTAAATATATTTATGTTTATACTTATACATAGTTTACATATTTAAAGCCTCACATAGAGACTTGATTTAGAGTAATAGAGATTAGAGAAAGGCATATAGTAGAGAACGCCCTAAGTTGGCTTGAGTTTTTTTCCTGTTTGAAATGTTTAACAATTCTTTAATTACTCAAGAACTTTAACTTTGTTAATAACAAAGATTCTTAAATTTAGCATAAAATGTAGAAATCAACTGCCTGGTTATGAATCAGCAATGCCATCTAGGGCTTACTACCTTGAATTGCAATTGGAAGTGCCAGCAAGGGACATAGGAGAAGAAGAAATTCCACTCTATGTTCAGTGACTTGCGTAGAGCATAAAAGTATTTCTCACCATGCTAAGACTTTACGTTTATATAATTAGAAGGGGTTTTCCTTTCGGTTCAAACATGGCAAAGACTACAGTTTTCTCCAAGGCCCCCTTCATGTTGAATTTTTGAAAACATATGATAACATTTATGTTTTATGTCATCTCATACTTGACTAAGCCATAAAGAGGATCCTGGAGGTCCCTACCCTTATCCTGTTTCTTTCAAGGTCATTTCCACCTTAGCTAATGGCATCATTAGCCACTCATTTGGTCAGGCAAAGATCTAGGAATAATCCTCACTTTCTCTCTTCCTTAAATTTGAGATCAAATTCATCAGAAGTGCTAGATCTAACTGTCTTTCACCAATCTACCTTCATCTCTTGCCTGGACCACCGTAACCACTTCCAGGTGGGTTTCCCTGCTGCGCTCTGTCCCCTATTACCTAGTTTCTTTTTCCATTACACTTACCAATGTCTGATATTATTTGTGTATGGGTTTGTTGCTTGTCTTACTCCCTCTAGAATGTAAGCCCTACAAGGCAGAAACTTGTGTTGCTACCACTGAGCCCTGGGGTGTAGGACACTGCTGGCAATAGTGTTTCATGTTGAACGAATGAACAAATGAATAATAAAAGGAAGACATCTGGTGCTCTTTCTCCAGTAGTTGGGGATTCAGGAAAAATTACTCCTTTGCTGGTTTTCTTAGAGCTATTTTGTAAAGTATTGACAGGCTTTTATTTAATAATGGGTTCTTGAGATTGATATTAGAATCTTAAATTTATGGCATCATTTGGGCTTCGCTGCATGCATCTTGTGCTCCCTGAGATCTTTCTGAGAGATTTATTGTGGAAACCTGAAAAGGAAACCAATCATAGTGTTTTGTGGGAGAGGCCTGGCCTACTAAAGGAATGGGGAGGCACTTTCACTGGTTGAGAGAGGCATTCAGTATGTACTTTAACAGTGATGTAAAAGAGAAAACAGAAAAAGGAATGAAAAACATCTTTATTTGCTTTGGACCTCCCTTCTTCCAGTAAGGTTAACTAATGTTGAATAAAGAGGAAATCGATATTGGGCTGATTAATACATTTTAAAAACTGGAAACCTTAAATGAAGATCTAAGGATACTGAAATACTGTATTTAAAAAAAAAAAAAATCAATGACTCTATTAAGAAATGCAAAACAAAATGAGGCCAGGGTGGGGAGAGTGATTGATTGGTCATTCTATATCTGGTTTAATGGAAAAGATTCTTTTTTTTTTTTTTCTCCAGCAAGATCTGGGAGTTGATTCTAGTCTTGCCACGAGCCGGCTGCACGGTCGTGGGCTCATCCCGTCGGATTCTAGGTTTGTTATCTCTGTTGGAGGTTTAGGATGATCAGATGAGCTGAATCTTGGGAAAGAATGTTTATGAGCATACAGCATGATGCACCCCTGATATATTATCCTGATTCTCATTGTCTCATCCTTCTAATTTGAGCATCCAGGGCTTCATTCTCTTGCTGTTTTCACATGTGGGGTCCCAGAACTCCAGGGTCTATGAAGAGGCCAAGATCTGAACTCAGAGTTTCACAAAAAAGCAGTGTGAAGTGACTTTTCTGGGAAATTTTTTCTAGCTTGTTTAGTTGCTTATGTATTATCTGAGATCAACAACAATAGAAACACCTTTTATACAGAACCATCAGTGAAGCTTTATTATACACTTGTGATTATCCCCTAGGATCTCATAAGCTTTCTTTGGCTATATCAGGGGAGAGAGAATGAAAGCTTTCATGTCTTTAAAAGCAATTACAGGCTCAGGTTTCTGAAAAAGTAATGAGTGCCAGGAATGTCACCTCTGCAATATTTATTCTTGACTTTTTTTTAAACCTTTTTTTTTTTGAAAGCCAGACTATTGATGCATTTTAATACCATTAGTATTTCTTAAATAAAAGTAGCTTAGCAGTGTTATTAATTTTTCTTCTTAAAACACAAGGCAGGGAAATGAGCCTGAAGCAGTATTATCACATGTATTAACTAAGTTTCATGTCCAGATATTGAAAGGCATGTTTTGAAGTGTTTGGGAGAAAAGAACATTTTTTTTTTTAAGTCCAAGCTGATTGATTTGTTTTAGAAATACTGAAGATGCAATATGTGAATCATATTTGGGTTTTCAAGCAGGATATTAAACTTCACAGTAAAAGTGATTCCATAGTTGTTAAAGCCCAAAGAGAGGTTTATAAAGCCACGAGACAGACAGAGAAACCAAAGCTCACTGGGAGAAGTACATGATACAGGAATGGAAACATTGAAGAAATAACTCTAAAATCTTTTTTCCCTTGATGTTATTTTATCCCTTGAAGGCAGACAGATCATTAAAATGAAAATTGTATTACAAATCTTCTCTATAAAAATATGTAACCTAATAAAATGAATGTCGAGTCGGTCACATGTATTCCTTTCCAAATCCGTAATTTGGATTTGGATTGGCTGTCCAAATCCAAAATACAAAATTTATTTACAATTTTGAAATTCATATTTGCTAGTCAATGCACCGTCAACCTTTAAAAATAAATCTCTGTAACTTAGTTCAAGTAAATAATCCGGAAGGTGAGGTGAGTTGGCCTCGCTGAAATGGGACCTCCTCTGGGGCTGACTAGGGAAGGGAAGGAGGAGATAAAAGGGGTACATTATTTCTCTGCGTTTGTGCTTTTGTATTTGCTGTTACTCTCCAGGGATGCCTTTCCCATCCTAGCTCATCTGGCAAATTCATACTGATTCTACAGCCATTTCAAGCATCCTGTTCTCGGTGATGACTTTACAAACATCTCGAGGTAGATGCTTTTCGGCTATTGCCTTATGTGAACCTCTATCACTGCATGCAGCGTGCCATAAATCATTTGCTTACCTTTCTGTCATCTTTATATCTCTAATGCCTAGCTTAGTGCCTGACATATAGGAGGAACTTAATAAATGTTTGCTAAATGTATGTGCCAAACGGTGAGTGATAAGCCCTGAACTTTGCATAACCTAGATTCTGCTCAAAAAGATATGGTTCTTGGTCTCCTCCTTCGCCTTGGGCGAAGTAGCAGTGCTGGGACAGAAGCTACCTAGAAGGTAAGCAGATAGGAGGGCTGGTCATTCAATAAATATTCATTGGGCTTCTGGCACCGTGCCAAGGGCTGTGGGGAAAACTGCAGAGATGTAAGGTACACTGTTTGCTTTCAGGGTTTTACCAGTTCGATTGAGAGGTCTAACTTACCTGTGTGAATCATTTCGAGGGAAATTGAATGCCACATTATAAGACTTGACTCTATGTGTCTCAGAACGCCAGAGAAGGTAGAAAGCTATGTGAGTTGAAGGAGCTGGGGAAAGCTTCACAGGGGAGACACAAGTTCATTTGGACTCAGCAGTATTGACCAAAGGAAGGGCTGAGGAGGTGGCAAGTCTTGGGCCAGCGGCGAACTGAATGGTTGACTGTGTGAGAATCAGCTCGTGGAGCAAGGTTCACTCTGGGGACATTCCAGACCCTTTGTACACCCATATACAGGCTTTAGAGGGGCTTTGAACTCCTGGAATTATTTGCAAAATATTGTGTATATGTATAGGCAGCTTTCCAGCGGTAGGGTTCAGTTTTTAAAGATGTAGAGTTTTGAAAGAATGCTAAATCTTCTAAGTTTAATCAAGAATAGGTAGCATTTTAACCTTTTGTTTTCTCATGAGCCTTACAGAGAGGGAAAAAGGAAGAATTCAGGGACAGGGGAGGGAAGAGAAAGAGAGAGAAGGAGAGTTAGGCTAATGCTCGAAGAGGCAGAATAATAACATAGATATTAATACTTATGAAAGATATTTCCCTGAAGTGTATCAGTCACCATGAAGCATCTTCAGCTGATTAACAAAAGAGATCATCTAAGCAATGAAGGCCAAAATTCTGGGGCTAATTCTGTCTATTTGAAGGATATCAAATACTGAACTAAAAGTGAATGAAAATTTGTCCCATTGTTGCCCCAATGACAATGAAATAGATTCAAAGGCAGATAGTTCTGTAGATTTGGCTGGGATTTACTTATTTATTTTGAAAATTTGTCAGTGTCTTTAGTCAACTAATTTTTGAAAAAAAAAAAAAAAAGAATTATGCTATTTAACTTTTTGAATTTAAGGATTTCTGTCTTAATGAAAAACCTGTATTCGTAAAAATTGAACAGAATGAACTTTGTTATTTGCCATAGATGCAGAGTTTTTTAATATTGCGTACTCAGCATAGATAGACAGCATCCAGACTGGAGCCCATTTTTAGCCGTTGACGATCAGAGGTTAACATATCAGGGACAGGAATGATGGATTTTTCACTTCTGGTTTAGTGAGCGTTTCACTATCACAAACATTCTTTGAGACTCAAGTAAATCATGGTGTGAGTTAATGAGGAAGGAAAGAGACACATGAAAAAAACAAAACTGTTCATTTGTTCTTTGGCTTGTTCCGAAAAGGATTGCAATGAAAAAGTGCTTCATATTATTGGTTAATGGAATGGCTAAGAGCTCAGTAATTGAGGAGCAAAGAAGTTGTTAAGTTTAAACAGAGAAATAATGCGACAGGATTTTTGTATAATTCTTTCTTTAGGAAATTAACTAATTTGATAATAGTTCAAGAGGATAATAATGTTCAGAGAAGGAATAGACACACAAACCTCAATTGTATCTCCAACATCAGTAAGCCATATTTTTACATAGAATTCAGTTTAACTGGAGGAGCTGAGAGATTTGATGATGCTGGAAACTTGTTGATTTAAATTTATAAACCTAAAAAAGGCATAATTGATGTTAATTTAATAAATCTTGGATTTTAACAGCCTTATAGTCAAGTATTAAGAAAGATATATTATGTAAATTCTCAGATCATATAATTTTATAAGAAATAGATCCTTATTCAAATTCAACACATAAAAGGCCATTTGAGTTAATGTTCAAAATGTATTATTATTTCTGTGGTGGTCTAGTCCCATTTTTCGAATCTGGTTTTCTCTCTCTCTCTCTATATATATATATACATATATATGTATATGTATACATATGTACATATATATCCCATATATGTATAGTGTGAGATTCGTATACTATAATATATATTTTAATGATATACTATATTGTGATATAATAATATATGTATAATATACTTTTCGAGATCTTAACATCTTTTAGAAAAGTCATATACATGGCAGATACACACGTGGACATTTTAGATGATTGAACTGTAATGTAGCATCTTCTGAACTTGCCGCTTGCTCAGGGACCAGCTTGGACTGAGAAAGTGTATTGTCCTAATGGGTCATTCCTGAGGCCTGGGACGTGTAGGCTGGAGGTTGGCCCAGGTGAAGTCACTAGAGAATCCAGAAGTGCAGGGTGTGCAGGAGTAAGTGCAGTCCGTGTCTAAGGGGAAAGTTTAAACAGAGGTGTAGCAGGTCAGAACTAGATAAACCACATTGTCAGTTCTGGATGTGAGGCTGGTTAAGGGCTTTCAAGAGCAGGGTGAAGGAAGGGTCGCCGGGGAATGAGAGAAGGTCCAGGCCTCTCTGAACAGGGTTGGGTTTTCTGGGGGGCCTGGTCCCGGGTTAATGTTGGCTGCAATTAAAAGTGCAGTTTCAGATGGATCCTCTTTTATGATTTCATCCTTATTAACATAAATTTACATTTTATTTTGAATATATTTTGATATGAGTTAAAATAAGTGCCATAACAAGATATTTAACTTTCTTGTTATAAAAAGCTATAAACAATAGCATTTCTAGTTTGTTTGTGGAACAAAGGATCTATTGATGATCTATTTATGAAGAACAGATCCACTCGGTTGCTGGGGTCAGGAGTGGGGACAGGGTGTCACTGCAAAGGGATAGTACCAGGACGTGGCCCGGGGTCATCCCGGTACTATAGTTCTGTATTCTGACGGGGCTGGTGTTTATACAAATCTATACATGTGATAAAATTCGTAGAACTGTACAAAAAGTCCATTTCACTGCATGATAATTGAAAAAAAATACGAAATAAAGCACAAAGGCTAGCAGGGAAATAAAAAGATCTTTTTAATACGTAAGAGGCAAACAATGCAGCAGAGTCCCCCAAAACAGTCCTAGAAAGGCCCCCCCCGTGGGAAAGCAGGGGTCCTAAAGGCGTGGACTTGCGTGTTTCTTAGCTCTTTAGGTTGGTGGAGGGCACACTTCAAAGTTGTTCTGTGGACTGGATTGAAGAGAGAATGGGCAGAACGAACCTTCTTACGTGACAGTTATACAGTGACTCAAATTGGGTCCGAAACTTTCTATTCATCATTTTCAAGCTTCAGTCCTCCCTCCCTCTCTTCCCCCTCCCTCCCTCCTTCCCTCATCCCTCCCTCCCTGCTTTTCTTTCTTAAGATCATGCTCTCTGACATGATGAAGTGGGATCATACATTACGTGGAAAGGACATGACATGAGGGGGGAATGGGAAGATGGTCTAGTTCTGTTCCAATCCTGAGAACAGCTGAGCCAAAATGAAACAAAACAAGAAGCCCTGCTGCTCACCAGAATGCACCTGTGATGTGTAAGCCAACATGTAGACTGCCCTAGTTCAGACAGTATTAAACGTTGTTCTGGAGCCGACCATGTGGTTTGAGTTAGAACCGGGGAAGGTTCCAGAAGTTGGATGCAGTCCAGAGGGCCCTGGGAGTAACCCTTAAGTGGATCCTGACCTCTTAGTGTTCTTGGGTCGGACCTCCCAGGATTACTCTTGTCCAAAGTTAGCTTTCTGTCCCTTTGAAAGAATCAAGTTGCATCTTGGGCCTGGACAAAATTTAAACCAGTCTGCTAGATATTTTGAAGGGTTATTAAGGCAAGGCATAGGCAGCATGGTATTGTCTGTTTAACATCTCATTTCCTTGGCAAGCCGACTTCGGAGTCTCTGAATGGGTGTTCCTTTGGTCATTTTCCCGGGAAACAATTCCGGACGACGGACCATAGGAGAGAGCTTTATATCTCTTGGGAAGGGAAAGGTTAACTTTTATTTCAAAGAGCACTGTGGCTGCGTGTATTGTGGGATGCAGCAATCCCCAGGAGAGTGGGATGAGCTGAGCTGTGGCTAGTGCATACAGCTCCACACACAGGAGAGGGTGGTGCAGGGCTGACTGTTTACAACAGCTCCCTGGGCCTGCTAATACCAGATCAAGTGAATGAAAGATTAGTTTGAAGTTCTTGACTCACATTCTTTACATTAAATGTGGGTAACCACTTTTTCTTTCCATCTTCCCTCTCTCTAGGTTATTCTGGATTTTAAAACTCTAGCTATGTATGAGATAACGTCAACTGAAATTCTTCACATTTGCCAATCCTAGCCACAACCCTTGCTTCATATAATTTCAACATAAAACACTTGTCTTTCAGCTAATCTGAAAATACACTGTAGAATGTTGCTGGTAATGGCTTTCTTGGAGTTGAATCTTTGGGCATAGCGTTTGTAATTTGAGTTCACCATCTGATTTATAGAGCCTCTGCTTATCTCACAACTCAGATTTGCAAATCTGGGTACTGTCGGGATTGTGGGGCTATTGTGCCTGATTTAATTGCATATTTCAATGGAAGGCCAGAACTAAAGCTAAAAAAACAGATGGATTTGGAAGAGGAGATTGTTCTGTTTTGAGGTCATGTGGAGAGCCAAGAAATTCCTGGAGCAGCTCTGACAGGGATTTCAGGAAAATAGGCTTGTAATATTTCCACTTCTCTCAGCTCGCAGTCTGGCAGAAAATGTAGTAAGACCAGCCTTTTTCCAAAGGTCTTGGTATTTCTGCAGCTGTTTTCAGAAAGCCTTGAAAATGAAAAGCAAAGTCGTCCACAGACTCTCAAGTACCCAGGCCCAAATCACCCAAGCTTTTGGTGATCTAAGTAGGAAAGAGTCGAAGCCACGTAAGTGAAGGTGAGCATGACATAGTCCACATGTGGACGCTGCTCTTTCAGATATGACATCATGTGGACGAGCCTTGGCTCCACAGCAAGCGTACCAAGAAGTCCTGTACAGGAGCCCTGCACAGTGTATTTCTGCTTTCTGGTATTTTTGATCCTTTTTGTTCCGTTCGCTGGAGTCAGCTGGGCCAACACGTGATCAGTAAACATCTCAAACTTTCCAGCCGATCCAGTTAGTCCAGTGTTAATATGTCACGTACTGTCACTACTGAGACACTGTATTTGCTGGTCCTGTAAAAATATTTTTGGTGACTCCATCCAGTGTTATCCTTCTTAGTCTATAGAGAAAGAAACTAAGGTTCAGAGAATGGATGTGATTTGTACAAATCCTATACACAGATCACGGGATCATAAGAACTGCAGAACATTTGGAAATGTAGTACATTTTATATTGTTAGCTGCCAACTTGAAAGCGGCTGAAGCTTCCATATATGTAATGTGTGAAACAGTAGGAGTGATTGGACCGTATCAGTGATTTTTAAGTATTTTTGGCAAATGAAACTTATGTGAAAGCCCAATATGTCAAGCTATTACCATAAATTTATTTTACAAGTTCTATTTTCTAATAATGACCTACTTTCAAGTTAACCAGTAACGCTAACAGACTTCTATGATGAACACAAATATTTGAAATCTGGATTCATGTGGTCAGTTGGAGCCTCAATATCTGATATATTTTTAAGTTTTGTTGATTGCCCAGCGTTGAGAAAAACTGATTAAGAGATAAATTCTTACAAATTTTCTTAACAGCTACACCTATTCAGAATAATCTTCAATAAGATTGACCTAGAAGGTTGAAAAATGATTGCTAGGAAGGTTTTGATCCAATTGAGTCACCATGTAACTCTAACCAAAGAAGATCTCACTCTTCCCGTTCTTTCTTAAATCCAGTCCAATCCCATCTACTGAAATTGCACTTGTCAAGGTCCCTGGATCTCCATGTAGCCAAATATGTCTGCAAGTTCTCAGTGCTATCCTCATGGGACCCATCAGCTATGTTTGATATCCTTGGCCACGTCTTCCTTCACTTACTTTCCAGGTCTCTACTCTCCTGGCTGGGGAAGTGGGCGGGGGGAGGCAGCGGAGAAGAAGACATTCATAGTTGACACCTCTGATAGCAAATAGATACCATTATAAGTCACTTTATCTACCCAAGAACTAAATGGTTAGTCACAGATGGGAAATGCTGGGTCGTTTTGCATAAGTCTCTCAGTTTTCCCATCTATAAAGCCAGCACAGCAGTGCTGATTTACTTGGCAGCGCTGTTCTTAGGATTAAAGTACCCTAAATCATGATCATAAAGTATTTTCCAAATTTGAAGAGTTGTGGAAATGGGGAAAAATACTTATCAAGACACCCCAGAGGGGCTATGCTTGCTTGAACGGTCAGCCATTCTTTGGGCAGTGGTCATTTCCTGGCAGCAACTGGCCTGGGAGGGTCCCTGGCAGGAGCTAGCTGAAGAAGGCCTGATTGGCACATAGTTATTATTTTATCTTTGTAAAGCTGCCGTGTGAGGCCTGGGACAGTGGGAGGAGGCTGTGAGGTATTCACTTGACAGCCTGCCATTGTCAACTCTTACGGGAGGGAGCCATGGCTGCCTAGAAGGACAGCCGTGGATTGGAAGTGGTTCATTTTTAGTTCAGCTGCAATAACTCCTGCTGGTGATTTAATATTGCGATTTTGGAACTCTCCATGTGTGCTTGAGTGAATGAGTGTGTGTATTCATGCAAACAGTTGCTATTCACTCACTTTGTGCTTACCCGTGGGCCACATGTCTTCATGGGTTTCTAAGGCTTGGTATTAAGCAAATTGTACTAGGATGACCCGGTGTTTGGACAAGGCAGCTAACGCAGTAAGTCCTATAATCATTTAGTTTATGTCTCATTGTTGCGGGTGTTGGCTGGTAGCAAAGGCAATAGAGAATGGCGGTCTGATTTGGGCCTTAATCCCAATTCCTAAAGTGGAATGGAGTTGTGGAATCAAGTTTTCTGGTTTTAGACCAAATACATGTTTTGTGGCATTTTGATAAAAGAAACGAGTTGGGAAGGACCTGTTGAAGCTTAACTTTGCCACTGCAAATTATGAAGGCTCCCAGGTTCCAAGCCTTACAGATATTCCTCCCTGCTAAACAAACCAGCTGTGAGGATGTGATTTTTACCGATTGGCATTGGACAGTCTGCAGCCCAGAAGACAAGCGTGGCTTCCTTTCCCTTTGATGATTGGATGCCAGTGGAGTGGATGAAGGTTTTTAAAAGAAGTTTTATTGCTTTTTTTTTTTTTTTTTTTTTTTAAATCTAGGAGTATAGTGCCCCCATTTTACATAACTGTTTTGACTGAAATGTTATCTTATAAATTCTAGGACAAGAGGTAAATTAGCCACTAGAATGTGATTTTTACGAATGCAGGAATTTTGCATGTTTTATTCAACACTGTATTCCCAGGCCCTGGAACTGAGCCTGGTATATAGAAGGTGCTTAATAAATATTTGTTTAATGAATGAATCATAATGTTACAAGTGCTAAACTTAAGCCACAAGAAATAAGGAGTTTGTTTCTACCACAGTGATTTCCTGTGAAAACATTACCCAAACTTTCTTCCCACCCCTTTTGGTAAATATTTCTTGAATGAATGAATATCATGGATGGAGACTTTTTCCTCTTTTTGAGGAGACACTCATTTATTTTCTTGCTTCCTTTATTCATGAGCTGTCCCCTGTGATGTTGAACTTAACCTAACTACTGGGTTTTTCATTTTTCAGCATCCGAGTCACACTCAACCCTGTGCCAGAGAACAATGAAATTTAGCTTTCTGATGGCCACGTGCAGTTTTTGAAAGGGAGTTTATCTTATTTTCTTGTAAACCGAGGACCACTTTAGTATAAAAGATCAGATATAGAACCCGTTCCACCTACTTCTGTTTGCCAGCATACACAGAAACTCAGTGCCACGAAATCACAGAAAGGAGGGTTATACTCCAGAATTAAGGAAAGATGATGCTTTTGATGAGATATCAATAAACAGATAAACTTTTAGAATCGATAATTATCGTAGCCTGTTAAGGTATTTTTTTTTTAAGATTTTATTGGGGAGAGGGAACAGAACTGTCTTGGGGAACAGTGTGTACTTCCAAGATTTTTTCCAAGTCAAGTTGTCCTTTTGATCATAGTTGTGGAGGGCGCAGTTCAGATCCAAGTCCAGTTGCCGTTGTTAGTTGCAGGGGGCACAGCCCACCATCCCTTGCTGGAATCAAGGAGTCGAACTGGCATCCTTGTGGTTGAGAGCCCACTGGCCCATGTGGGAATCGAACTGGCAGCCTTTGGCATTAGGAGCATGGAGCTCCAACCGCCTGAGCCACCGGGCTGGCCCCTGATAAGGTAATTTAAGTCCCCTGGTTTACACCTGAGGAAGCCAAGGCCCAAAGGGTCACCGAGCAAGGAAGGGTAGGAATAGGAACTGGAGTTAAGACTTAAGCCCTCTGACTCACTATAAAATTTCCCCACAATACTGCCATGGCAAACCACAGGGAGCTAATATCTTTTTATTTCTTTTTAAATAACTATAGATCAAATGATCAAAGCTTGATACACGAATGCAGATGTTCACAGCTATCATAGTTGCACTGTACAGCACCCCTCCCCACAGGCCACCCGAAAGAGCTTCATGAGTCGTCATCAGTGAATCTCGGAATGTTCGTGAAGAACCACTGCTGAAAGGATGGAAATTGGGAGTTGGAGGCAGTGTAGTGGGGATGGAAAGGGACTGAAACCTTCTGATAAATTCCAGGACAAGAGATGATATGATTCTATATTGGTCCGAATAATTCTACCCAGAAGCTACTGCTCAGTTTCCCCTTGGGTGCCCCAACTGTGAAGGGAAAGTATTTGGATGATCTCTGAGATTCCTTCTAGGTCCCAAATTCTGGAGAGTCTATATTTTATCCTGTTCTCTTTACTGATGTTTAGCTTTGAAGATTTAACTTACGCCCTTCACCTCCCCACCCGCACCCCAGATTATGAACGGATATTTTCATACGTCCATCTCCTCCTGGGATATTGTGGTAAGAGAACCACTGGAAACTACAGAACTGTTTCTGTTAGGTGTAAGCCTTGTTTCTCAGGGTTCTACAATATCACTAGCATCTTAAACAATTACATGATGAGTGCTATTGACACTTTATTTTCCCATTACAACGCCAAACAGCTAAAACTTGCTACTATTTTACCAATTAGTCCAAGCAAGCTTTAGCCCATTGACCAAACTATTATCTCCATATACTAGAACAATTACCTTTTCACATTTCAAACTGGGTTGAAGTGACTCAGTAGGCCAAAGGAAAGGAAGGGTGGCATGTTATATAAAACCTTGTGTATTAGTTGGGGAAGGCGAACAGTTATAACAAATGGATTCCAAAATTTATAATGGCTCAAGCATAGTAGAAGTTTACTTCTTGCTCATAAGAAGGGACAGGGCAAATTAATAAGCCAGCAGGGACCCCAGTTGACAGAGGCTCTGTCATTTCCAATATTCATTTTCTGAGGTCATCTTGAGGGTTGTCTCCATTGTAGCCAATTGGAAGAGAAAAGAGCATGAAGTGCCACTTAGAGGGTTTCATGAGCCAGGCTAGGAAGGGCACACATCATTTGCATCCAAGTCATTTGCCTGGAACTCAGTCACATGGCTGCTCCTAATGTCTAGGGGCCTGGGACATATAGTCCCTGATAGGACAGCCCACTTCCCAGCACTGACCCTACACAGTGGAGGAAACTGAGCCTTTTGTGACACCTGACCAAGACCAGAAGCTCTGTGTTCTGGTACTGGCTTTCCTAGTAACTGGCCGCTAATTGTTTCTTATCTGTAAAATGAGAGAGTTAAACAGTTGGTATCTGTGGGATCTTTTGCTTTAGAGTTCTATGGCTTTACTTTGCTCTTAAAAAACAATCTGGTCCCATGTGAAGGCAGCTAGTTCTTTGCCTGGATGCAGTGACAGTCCTGGGTTAATGCAGCAAACCTTCTGTCATGCTGGACTTCATCCTGGCAAAGCTGGGAGTGAAGTGCGGGGGCTCCTTTGACCCTCTGCTGGAGAAGGTGTTACTCACTGAGCACCGGAGTCGTTGATTCTTGCGAAGCAGTTCACTGTCCTGCAGGGAACTTTTAACTGGGCTGTGTGAGCCCCGGCAGGCATGAAGATTTCCCAAAGGGTAAGATGTTAACAGACTTTCAAGGGGGTCAGTTATAGCTTTAACTGTTTTATGTTGATGTGTTTCCTACAACCGATCAAGGAATATCTATAGTTAAGGAATTTTCCCTTCTGTCAGTTCTCCCTTCTCCCTTTTCACAAAGAAAGGTCTACTGCTCTCTCATTGTGACTCTTATACAGTTCATTGTTCCAAGTGTGAAAACCTGGAGGGCACCAAACAAAGTGTTGCTGTTTTTGTTTTTTTTTAATAATTGTCATCACTTATATTCAAGATATGAAACATTTCTTCCATCTATCACCTCAAGAGGTCCAAGAGTTTTTACTTTATATATTTAATCATTTATGAAAACATGTATGTATTTATGTCATTTTTTTTAAATCAATTATGTACTACCAGTAATTGAAAATACAACAACTAAGAAAATGGTATTTGACTTACAGCCTTATAGTCACAGACATTGAAAAAATTATTTGTGATTGATATGGAAAAATTCTTTTAAATTTGAAACTATTTTGCAGTAAGATAAAACTTTATAGCAAAGGTGAAACAGAAATACAACTTCAAGGAGCCAAGGGAACAGTGATGTATTTGACTGAGACAGACGCTGCTCCTGTGGATGAAGATACCAGAGGGGGAGACAGGATGTGAATGAATAAGTTAGTAAATGTGCAAGACAATTTTAGATCCTGATAGATGCTATGAGGAAAGTACACAGGGTGGTCAATGAAAGCCTCTCAGAGGACGTGACATTTGGTGCAGGTACAAAAGGGGTGGTCTCTCATTATGAACAAATATGTCCTCCCAGTTGGGGGCAAGGATAGAATAGGAAGGGGAGCAGAGCTTATTCCCATTAAAGAAGATCTTGTACACATATATTTTAAATGGATGCCGATGGGGATCAAATTGCTGCAGTATTTAAATTCCACTGGATGCATTTAAAAGCGCGATCTAAGTTTTATTTTCAAATATTTCTATACTTACCCCATATGGGATCTTATGTCATTTGCAACTATTTAAACTTACAATAAAAACTTTTGATATCAATCTAGGATGTATGAGTGGCAAACAGCTTGTCAAAATTCTTCGAGGGTACATGAGCAAAGAACTTTTGAGACTTCTGTGTAGCGGCTTAGAATATTGGCTTTGAGTTAGGCCGGTGGGGTGGGGATCCTGGCTCCACCGTTACTGGTTGTGTAACGAAGAGTCAATTCTGTGAGCTACAGTCTCTGCATCTATAAAACAGTACCTTACACAGAGGAAAATTCGAAGATTAAGTGAGATAATGCATATAGAGAGCTTACCTCAGAATAAGGACCCAGCAAATATTATCTGTGTTATCAATATTGCAGCTTTACTCTCAACTGTATAGGGCCACTCTGACTGTGTCATCTCTCCTGTGGTTGCAGAGCAAGCCGAGAGATACACTGTCAAGTCCAGATAGCACCTAGAGGCCAATCCCCTGTTCCTGGAGTTCTTTCCTCATGGCTTCTTCATGTGTCACAACAATCCAGTATAAGTTATGATTTTCCCTGTCAAGCTGATGTGGACGCTGATGTCCAAAGGGGTGAAGAACATGTCCAAGGTCACCCAGCTAGAGGAGTTAGAGCTGGCAATCGATGGAGCTGCAACGACAACTCAGGTCTTTCTAATTCTGAAGCATATTCTTGTATCAGTCTGCCTTTGTGTAATATGTGCTTCTCTTCTCTACCCCGAACTCTGAGGGCAAAGACCGTATTGGGGTCTTTGCAGATGGGAATAATCGTAATGTTTCTATTCCAAATGCTAGTGGTCCTGGCGAATAGTTAGCTTTCATTGTTTGACAGGCTAAGCGGAGAGGATGTTGAGATGCTCTCGGAGAAGGCCCGCACCTCTGCCGGTCTTGCTCTGACTACACGTGGCCTCTTCTCTTTGTAGGCGAGGGGAGAGGTCTTGCTGAGGACATCAGAGATTTTTCTTCTCTCTCCTTCTCTCCAGTGCACGCGTATCCCTTTCTAGAGTGTAGTGAGATACAGTCATGGGGAGAGTGGCCTCTCCCTGAGGAGAAGCTGAGGGCTTTATCTCCCGGTGTGGGCTTTGTTTGTTTGTTTATTTATTTAAGGCCATAGTGGCTTTATGTGACACACCTGGGGTTTACAGCGGAGAAGTGAATGTTTGCAAAGGACAGGAAAGCTCAGAAGCAAGTTCACGTGATCTGGTGGGGTGAAGAGAAGAGACGCTGAATGAAGGTAGCAGTAGAAGAAGAGAGAATTTAGAATTACCTGAGGGAAGGGATGAGACACAAAACTGGAAGATGAGTGCAAAGCATGGTAGGAAAATTAGCCTTAAAAAAATAGAGTCTGCCAAAAGCAAAAGGAAGGATTCATGAAGATATATAGCAGAAGGAAAAATGTGAAATGAAGTAAGGGAAAAATACAGCTGATAAATCACCAGGGAGATAGAGCAAGGCCCTTAAAAATCATTAATAAAAGTTCAATGCCAAAATGTGAGAGTAAAAAAAGTACTTGCCAGGACAGAGCTTCAAACACAAGCTTTGTTGCCATTCTTTTATTTAGTTCCTCTGGCCCCCAAACCATACAGTCCTCTGTAAGAACTGACCCCGAGATCCTGCCAACATGCCAAGGTCTGCATCTGTGGGCTGCCCCCTCCTGGCAAAGGATGGATTTGCTTAAGTTGTCCATTTCCCCTGTCATACTACTGACTCATACATATAACAAGTGTTTAATGGGCAATCTCCCTTTATTCATTTGAAGGCCCTTTGAGTCAGGGACTATGGCTGTTTTGCTCGTGTAATAGTCCTGGTACCTAACGTGTGGAGAATGTTGAATAGGAAGGGAGTAGGAATTTATGTGAAGATACCAGGTAAGAGGCAGTTGTGGTGAGTTAACTGTGACCTACTTTAGGGAGTTGGAAGCTACAGTATAAGAAAAGTGTCTATTTGAGACTTTTAAGAGATGTGTTGCGATGACAGCACAGGACTCAGTGATTGGTTGGATGTAGGCGCTAAGCGAGGTGGAGGTGTCAAGGATGAACTGGACAGAGCTCTGGATGGTCGATGGTGTGAGAGACTGTAGTAGAGAGACTGGAGGTGGAGGAAGGTTAGGAGGGAGATAAAAAACCTGAAATACCCAAGTGGAGAGGCTGAGTTGTCAGTAAGGTATATGGAGAACAAAGCTGGAGGTGTTATGCTCTATGATTTCAAACTATGTTATAAAGCTATAGTTATAAAAACAGTATGGGTTCAGAATAAAAACAGACACATAGATCAATGGAACAGAATAGAGAGCCCAGAAAGAAACCCACACATATATGGTCAATTCATTTACAACAAAGGAGCCAAGAATATACAGTGGGGAAAGGACAGTCTCTTCATTGAATGGTGCTGGGAAAACTGAACAGCCACATGCAAATAAAGGAAACTGGACCACCAGCTTACACCATACACAAAAATGAACTAAAAATGGATGAAAGACTTGAATGTAAGACCTGAAACCGAAAACTCCTAGAAGAAAACGTAGGCAATAAGCAACTTGATATTACTCTTGGCAATATTAGTCAAAGCAAATACAAACAAGTGGGACTACATCAAACTAAAAAGCTTCTGTACAGGCAAAGGAAACTGTCAACAAAATGAAAAGGCAACCTACTGATGGGAGAAAAGATTTGCAAATCATATATCTGATAATTATGTATAATTTTATATATAAAATATGCAATATTTATATATTACATATTTGTATTATATGTAAATTATATGTAATACATAATTACATATGTTTATATGGAATTATTTTTCACAATAAGTTACATATATATACATTTTTATAAGTATGTATAACTTACATCATTATATATAATTTATATAATATGTGAAATAATATACAAAGAACTTATGCAACTCAATAGTGAAAAAACAAACAATATGATTAAAAAATGGGCGGAGGATCTAAATAGCCATTTTCCCAAAGAAGACATACAGATGGCCAATAGGTACATGAAAAGATACTCAACGTCATCCTCAGGGAAATGCAATCAATACTATTTCGTACCTCTTAGAATGACTATTATCAAAAAAACAAGAGATAAATGTTGGCGAGGATGTGGAGAAAAGGGAACCCCTGATGCACTGTATAGCTTCACCAGTTATACAGAGATTGTATATCCATGAAAAGATGCTCAATGTAATTTATCACTAGGGAAATGAAAATTAAAACCACAGTGTGATATCACTACGCATCCATTGGAGCATTAGAGTGGGTACAATTAAAATGACTAACAGTACCAACTGTCGGTGAGGATATGATGGAACTGGAACTCTCATACACCCCTGATGGGAATGTAAAATTTTACAGCTATTTGGAAAGAGTTTTGGCAGTTTCTCATAAAGTTAAACATACTTACCACATGATAAGCAATTCCACCATTAGGTATTTATCTAAGAGAAGTGAAGGCATATGTCCACATAAAAGAGTTGTACACAGCTATTCCTCTCACCTTCACTTAAAGTAACCCCAACTGGGAACAACACAAATGTCCACCAACAGGTGAATGTATAAATTAAATATTTAACGATGGAATACTGTTCAGCAATAAATACGAATGAACTTAGATACCAACAAAATGGATTTATCTCAAAATAAGTATGGGTTACTTATATAAATTTTTATAAGTGTATATAACTTACATAATTATATATAATTTATATAATATGTGCAATAACATATTTCACATATTATATAAATTATATAATGTAAGTGTATATAACTTACATAAATTATATAATTTATATAATATGTGAAATATATATTAGGCTCCTGATGGGTTAAGAGAATTCAGACAACAAGGTGTAGATAATGTGTGATAGTCTATGACATGAAACTAGAAAAGTGTACCATGTATTTACAGAAAGCAGGTCCGTGGTTGCCTGGGTACAGTAACAGGGTGAGATCCACTAGGAGGAAAAAGAAATGATGTTTTGGGACGATGAAAATGTTCTATACTTTGATTGTAGTGTTGACGTCCTGGGTGTATACATTTGTCAAAAGTAATAGAATATGCCCTTAACGTGAGATACGTAAATGATACGTCATTAAAATCGTCCTTGTGTGTGGTAGTTGCTCTAGTTTTGAGGGCAAAGTTTTGGAGTCAAGTATAGGGAAATTTTATAAAGGTGTCGACAATTTCCCACAGTGTGAGAGGCCTCTTCTGTATTGAACACTGTGTTCAACTTTCCTGTGACTTGCGTGCATATTTAAGCTGTGATGAGCATGGTGAGCTGAGGAATGAAAGTAAGTGATGAGGAGGACAGAAGATTTGTAAATTTATTCATTCAACAAATATTTATTGAGTACCTCCTGTGTGCCAGCATGTGCTAGGTAGCTAACATGTCGAGGGGAGTACAAATGGTCCTTGCCCTCTAAGAGCTCTCAGCCTTCTAGGATGCAAACGAAAGTGCAGTATTATAAATACCTTGATAGAGGTATAAACAACTTACACCTGGAGGGCAATTGACACTCCCTGACGCGTTTGGGATGGAGGGAGTGACATTTGCATTGGCTTTACGTTTGATGCCCAGTGGTTAAAATCGTATACCAGACAGATACAGATTGCAATCTGGGCTCTGTGCTTCCTCTCTGTGTCAAGTGAGAATTGAAATAGAGTGAAATTGAGTGCTATGAGATAATGTATCACAGCATCAGGCATGTATATGCTCAATAAGTGAAAGCTGTTATATTAGGGAAGATACTGACAAAGCTGCTGTAACAAAGAGAAGGGAAGGGAAGAAGAGTCTTCTGAGTAGAAGTGACTCCATAAACCCAGGCATGGAAGGGGACTGTCTGGAGTACGGTGAGCAGTTCAGCAATGTGAGAGAGTAGAGGAACTGGAGTAGAGCGGAGGGGAAATGTGACTCAAAGGTTAGGATACAGCCGGATCAGATGCACTTTATTGAGAACCTTGAACTGTATCCTGTGGTGGTGTTCCTGTTGTAGGTTCCTACGCAAGGCAGTTTCCTAAAAAGAAAGGTTTTTAGGAAAACTACTATAGTGACAGTCTGGGGGATGAGTAGAGAGAGACAAGGCCGGAGTCTAGTAACCTGGCTATTGCAGCAGTGCCGCCTAAAGATAATGAAAGTACATATCCAGGTAGAGACTGGACTCTGGAGAAGGCTCTGACCTGAGATGCTTCAGAAGGAATCAATAGGACTTGGTGACCCTGTGGGTAAGGGTCTTAGTGACAGGGAGCGGTTGAGGATGACTCTGAGATTGCCAGCTTGGATATCTGGGTGGATGGGATGTATCGCCATGAGTAGAGACAGGAAATAGATGAGGAAGAGAAGGTTTCGGTAGTGAGTTAAAAGGTATGGAAATGGAAGCTTTCTTTCTGGAAGGCAGTGACCTTGAAAGTGTTTTGGGGGCGCACTGCTTTCAGTACAGTTTTTTTGGGTAGCCAATCTACCGTGTTTCCCCCAAAATAAGACATAGCCGGGCAATCAGCTGTAATGCGTCTTTTGGAGCAAAAACTAATATAAGACCCGGTCTTACGTTATCTAAGACCGGGTCTTATATTATAGTAAAATAAGACGGGGTCTTATATTTTAATTTTTGCTCCAAAAGATGCATTAGAGCTGATTGTCCGGCTAGGTCTTATTTGGGGGGAAGCGCGGTATATACAATTATTTATAAATTGTATACGTGCACTATTACCCTAACATTTATGTGCATTGTAAAACATCTACAAAATAGAAAAAGAAGATGAGCTAGACATAGAAATCAAAGTTGTAATTTTTTTTCTGCTCACCAGTACATAGTGTTGGGTACCAAGCAGGGCGGGGGCACCCCACTTGCGACTCCCTGGGGTATGACAGCAGTTGTCAGGCCTGCCTGCAAGATGTGGAGTAAAGGGATAGTGGGCGGAGCCTCTTCACCTTGGGGAAATCTCCCTGAGCCTTCTGGCCTTCTCCTTCTTCTTTCTTTTTAGATTTTATTGTTGTTGTTTCCTGGAAGTTCTGACGCATGATGAGCAATATTTGTGAAACTTCCTTAACATCTGTGGTGCCTTGCCGTAGAAGGTCATTATAGTTCACATGAAGCAAGATTGAACTATTTTGGCACCGACTTTGGTTGTGATACAAAGCAGCCCCCACCCCTTCCTAAAAACTGGCTGAGACCGAGAGACAGGGGTTCTCTGCTAGCCGTCCGAAGCTGGACCCAGAGGAAAGTCTGGCCCAGGGAAGAGGATCACCAAGGAGTTCAGCTCATTTCGTGCTTCTCCGCTCCAAGCTAATGATGGGAAAAAGGAGAGTGGCTTAGATTGGCTCAGTGGCTCAAACTGAAGCGCCAGAGACTTACATGTAAAATTGATGTCACTGCTAATGTGTTGCTTGAGTGTATCCAAAGTCCTGCTTTTCTGTTTCAATTTCCTTTTTGGTTATGTGAGACCAGCTATGACAGCCTGTTATACATGGAAAGCTAGTGTTGCCAGATTTTAATTTGGAGAATACTGAATTTATTTTTGACTAATTGGTCCAGTAGGAACTGGAGTAGAATCTAAACAACTTTGGAGGTCTGTGGCGAGAGGAAACAGAGAGGGAGAGAGATTTAATCAACCTTCACCCAGGCAGCCTGTTGACAGATTTCTAGGCTGACTTAATCAGCGCACTAGGTAAGACCGCAACGTTGTTTGGACCTGATTTCACTGTACTTCATTCTTTTCACAATGTTATACTTATAAAGTAACTAGCTTGAATTCCTTTTAGGGGCACTCAAAATAATAACAAAAATAAAACCCCACACTTTCTTTTTGTCCAAACTGAAGTGGAGAAATGGATGGAGCGCCTAGAAGCTGTGATTCTGACCTTCAGCTTCACTAGTATGTAAATCATTTTTGAGTCCACAGTAAAGTTAACAATTAAAATCTCCCTGGAATCCAGGACCAGTGTCAACCGCAGTCACATTGGAGCGATGAACCCGAGACTGTACTCGCTCGAGCTGTAAATCATACACCCATCACCCTCGAGAGCAGCGGCAAAGGGGAGAATCAGTGAGCGCTGTAATAGGTTCCATGTGCTCTTTTAAAGAAAGTCTTAAAAAATAATTAGACTTACAGATCACCAGACTTTTGCAGCAAAATTTTACATATGTGAGTAAGACGTGAAAGGACTGACAATGTCAATTTTTTGCTTCTGTTTTCTGCTGTGGTTTAAAAATAGTGGAATAATTGTTTGTTTAGCTCCGGGAGGACAGAGCTGGGGGAAGCGAGATAGGCACCAGAGAATGTGAAGGAGCTGGCAGAGTGGAGCAGGAGGGAGGTAGGAAGAAGCTGACTCTCAGCTTTGGTAGATAAGGAAACACAGATAAAGAAACACACATTTCAGATAACCTTGTTGGCCTTTCCCTTGCTACTTGAGTGCCAAGAGTTAGCATTTCTCTTTAAGCCTTAAAGGTACAAAGCCAAAAAATCAACGTGGCCACAATTCAGTGAAAAATGTGACAGGTCATGACAGAATGGAAAGGGAAGCTTTGCTGGACTCAGACAGATCTGTTTTCAAATTAGCATTCTGCTGTGTGACCTTGGGCAATTTACTTAACTTCTCTGAGCTTCAGTGTCATTTGATTGGGAAATGAACACCTCCCAGAGTTCTCCATGGAATGCACTTGTGCATATCTCTCTTCTAACACTTATCCTATCATTTTGAAATGTACCTGTGAAATGTACCCTATCATTTTGAAATAGATCCTTTTCTTCATATGACTGTGGTCATCCTGGTGATTTGGATTAAGGACTGCCAGCATGTAGGCCAATTAGAGGAAGGCACATGCTTATTTGTTTTTATGTCTCCCTGCCTCATACACACCTGGCACAATGATCAGGCTACAGGTAAGTAAAATGTTCGGGATTTCCCTTTCCCTCCTGTACATAGCACGATTCTGGGCCAGGCTTCGGCAACCTGTCATGTCCCTGGAAGTTTGCCATCTTGTAGCAGTAAGTCAGACTGGCCCACTGGCCCCCTCAGCTAGGAAGTCAGGAATGCTAAATTGTATACGTGCATAATTGCTATTGTGCTAAGACGTCCGACTCCAAAACACAGTCTCATTCAGTTTCTACTTTGGTTTATTGCCAATAGCAAGATCAAGCTGGGGCAATGAAAAAAAAATGGAGAAAGTGGAAAGTCCTGTAAAAGTTTAAGGAAAAATAGAAGAAAGAGAAAAGAAACTATAACCCAGTTGGAATAAAATGGTGGCACAAAATGAAATGAGCCTATTTCCCTGCAGACACACGCTGCAGTGGATTTCATACTGACTGTGAAACTAAAACCGACACCTAACCGAGTACTGAAGCTTCAGGTTCCATCCACCCCTCATTTGTTGGTGTCAGAACTGAGACACTTCACAAATTTGGCTATCAAGTGCTGTATGTCTGTGGCAAAAGGGCAAATGAAATGGGCCATTAGACCACAGCCACATCTGTTAAAACTCTAACCCTTAACCTTAGTGAAAACATAATCTGGGATCAAACATAGAAATCCTGCAGATGTACACGAGTTATTTAACACACACTTTGAAAAGACTATGGTGGTTGGCTGCTGCTATTCTGAAGGCCTGATGAGAAATCCAGGCTTGGTCCTACTAGGAATATTTGTAATTTTAAAGAAAAAGTAGGTTCTAATTCAGTAAATATTTAAACTATCCCAGTGAGGTTCTCCCCACAGGCTGAGTTGAAAACAGTCCTGACTCTGTTACTATGCAAAGCAGTTTTCAAATGTGTTTTGGAAACCTGTTTGAGATTTGAGAATAGAATTTGGTTTTCAGGTGCCTCATTTAGTCTTCACATCTTTTGGTTCAACTCCAAAATAATGTGAAGGTTCTATCCTTAATGGACTCTGGAGGGTAAATTCAATAGCTGCCTCCCATCCAATATACACATGAATGCAGGATGTATTCTCTATGGTATATACCCTGCAGAGCTTGACATGAGAGAAGAAAATGAATGACATTAAAAAGAAAGACGTTGGAGTGTCCTTGTAGAATACACTAAAAGGCTGTTTGAGACAGTTGAAAATACTGAAAATCATTGCAAATAGTGATTGCATCTTTTCCAATATATGTGGAGCATGGGCAACATACCTGCACTTACTGATGAAAATGTCACTATGCTGTAGCAAGCTCGAGCCTTTGGGAGGGTTGTTAGGATTCTGTAAGAGATAGCTTTTGTGTTTGTTCTGGGCACACAGGTCTCTAGGGGATAAGCCCATGAGATCTATACAAGAGTCAGTCAGGGAGAAGCATCTCTAGTGGTTTCTGCTTGATTTCATTGTCTCTTAGTGCTCCTGTGTTCATCGGGGCCACTGAGTTCTTGATCCCACACGGGGTGGGTTTGCCATGTTATATCGCCGGTGCACATCAGAAAAGCTGAGAAGAAAGTAAAACATGTGAACTAGTGGTAGAGCTCCCCCTAACCCAAGGCAACACAGATCCCTCCCTCACCCTTGCTGGATGAATACTGGACCCATTCCTTTGACCCTAGCACCACTCATGGACATTTATTCCTATCTCAGGGGTCAAGATCAGGGAAGGAACAACATAATTAGATGGAAATGAAGATGCTGCTTTGAATATAAAGCTTCCTGGGTCTAGCTGGTGCAGCAAATTGGTATCTGGGTGTTCAGCAGTACCAACTAAATTTAATCATTACTGTGTGAAACTAGCCAGAGTCCTCCTTCTGGAGCATGATGTTATCTGAGCTAATGGAAGGAATTATAATTAAGAATGCATGGTCTACGTAGAAATCATGGTTTCCTTGTTGATTAGACACCAAGAAGAGAGGATAAAGGTTGACCTTGCGCCAGCTCGCCATACGTGCCTCTCCCAGAAGTGTTTTTTTGAAAGAGGTTCCCCCCAGGGGGACCTGCCATTATCCTCTGGTCTAGTAGAGTGACTGTAATTAAATAGATTAGACTTCTGTTTTTGGTGAAGTAAAAGACTGAGAACAGACTGCTCTTTAACCTGACATGTGGAAAGGCCAATCTATTTGGAAGTTAGTTAAAAACTATTTTGTGTGTTAATTGATCAACTCAACAGATTTCCCGCACCTAACATTTTTAGATTTGTGCATTTCTCCCATGAGAAGCCCACCTCTGAATCCTTTCCAGAGCTCAGATTCATTGGGATTTTTCAACATTGACATGCTGCCATTTTGTAAGTGGGACACCGACTATTCTCACAGAGCGATGTAGTGTAGTGGTGAGGGCATAACTCTGGGGTCAGGGTGGCTTGAGAGACACTCCAGGGCTTGTTCCTTAATGTCTCTCCATCAGAGCTTTTCCTTGAGCCTGGCATAGGTGAACGCTGAATTCACTGTGGTGGGCGGGGCCATGGTATCGATGCTCTTACTGTTGGGATCTAAAGGATGGTTCGGACCTGAGTCAGCTCTACTTTCTTCAACTTGAAGATCAAAATTAGCCTGTGACTACTGAAGTGAGTGATGCTCCCCTCATCGTTGTTGCATTTTGCCTTCATTCAGCCAGTGAGAGCTGGAATCCGCAGAATTGTGAAGCATTTGAGTCTGGGACAGTCATGTGATTTACAGTTCCATCTCATATTAAGCTTTCGAGCGACACAATCGCTGAGCTTTTTATTGTCATAAAAATGCAGGCTGTAAAAAATTCAGTCCCTTAGCATTCTGGCTCTCAGAACGCTGAAGGATGCTTTGTGATCTCAGCCCCTAATCTGTTGAGGTATCCTCTCCCTCCCTCATGTCTGTTTTGCAGATTTGTCTCCAGACAGCCTGGGCTGAATCGAGACGAGGAAGGGTGCCCAGCTGCTTTCCTTGTGTTGGCTCTGTGCTGATCAGAAATTGCTGAGCAAAGAGCAGCATTTCTCCAGGGAGGTTCACAAGGGTAGTACAAACCCAGTCTGGGCTTTTTTTTTTTTTTTTTTTGAATTATTATTAAAAACTTCTGCCAAATACTATCAGTGAGGAGGGAAAAGTACATAAAGTCTGAAGTGCAGTTGGACCAGCCTTTAAAAAATACCAACTTGAGTGAAGCAGAAACGCCTTGCACTTCTTTAAGTTTCTACATTTAACAGGAGACAGTTGCACTTAGAAAAAGTCACTTCTGACTCCACAGACTCTATTGTGCAACCTTGCTCAGTACTGAGTGACACAGTACATAATTAAAATTCCTTTCAAAATGGTTGCCCAATGATTGACATTTGTTCCAAAATACATCGTAATGGCAAATGCTTCATCTCTTATTCCAGTGAAGTGTGTGTGTGTGTGTGTGTGTGTGTGTGTGTGTGTGTGTGTGTTTTAATGGAAAGAAAATATTTTTTTTTTAAGAAGGTGATTGAGCTTTTTAAAAAACACCGAAGCAACATAATACATTTTGATGTCGAGTCTTGCTCTCAAACAGCAGGCAGTCTAGCAGCGGAGACCAAAGTAAGGTGAGGAGAGCAAACAGCCTAGAATGCTGCTGAGATTCCCAAGAGGAAGAGATAATGAGGGTCTGTTTACTTCCTGATATGTTGACATAGATTGTCACTTTAAATACAGCCGACTTTTAGTATTGCTATGAGATGACACGACGAGCCTCCTTTCCCGGGACAAATGCTACCCAGCGCTAGGGGTCTCTATGCCGTGGCTTCCCCTATGTCTGATGCCTGTCTGTGCCCCAGTCTTTATTTCTGTACAGGAATCCTTTATTCCGGACATCTGCTTCTGTCTCTATTTTCAGAAGGAATATATTGGTGAGGCCACCATGTTGCATCCCCACAACTGGGAAGGCTACATCTTAAGACCTTCATGGATCCCCCAATTTGTAAATACCTCAATAGCAATCATGATTAGAGAAGTCTGCCCCCGAGCCAGGACTAGGGTGATGTGAAGATTGGGGAGCACACCAAACACCAGCAAACTTACAGTTGGTTCCATCTCAGAATCTTGCCTTGTTCCTTGTTCCTGAATGGTCAAAACTCAGATGTTATATCCATGAATGCCAGGCAGTTATTATAATATCATACTGTTTGACTTTTGAATAATGCATAATCTGGGAATAAGTACAATATATGAGGCAGAAATCACAACCTTTCACTGCTTTGTTTAGTAGTGTAAATCCCTCAGCTCTACTGGAAAAATAATTCAGTGCCTATTCGTTTTACTTTCTGCATTAGGGGGGAGGTGAGTGCTTTATTTTATATCTGTAAGCAGGCTCAGCAGTCTTGTAGACTTTCTGTTCACATTAAAGTGGAGGAAATTGAGGCCGAGAAAAGTGAACTGGTTTGCCCAAAGGTTACACAGAGAATTTACTGTAGCCTCATGATTTGACCCCAGTCTTCTGACTGGCATTTCAGTGCTTTTGGTACTCTGCTATTTGGAACCTTTGAGTAAATGCAAAGACTGTTCTTGGTAGATAGACTTTTAGGTGGAAGAGTTCAAGATAATAGGAAGATAAGCATAAATAAACCTGTCTTATCTGGACAGGACCTCAGCTCATTAGGAGGAAGAATGGACATGAGAAAAGGTAGGAGGAAAGAAATGGCAGAAAGACCAGTAATCATGGGAGATACTGGAACAGGGCAATTGCCAGACATTTTCAAGATTAGAAGAAATCTGAGTTGAGTTAAAAAAAAAAAAAATTTCTTCAGGCAGAAGCGAGAGTTTATGTGTGTAAAGGGAATAAAGCAGAGACACTATGTTAGTACATATGATATAGTCTGCAGGGGCAGAAGAAAAGCATGGCCCTAACAGATAAAAATAGCAAACACCAAACCATTCCAGCAAGGTTTTGCATATTAAACACTTTATTCTCTTCCAAAAACATGTAAAGAGAGGGAGGAGAAAAATGATAACAATTTAGAGGGATGTCTTATACATTATTTACTATCATAGGAAGGAAAGTCAAATTCAGTAAAGTACAGATTGATTTATCAAACAAAATCCAGTATGAGTATTGATACAATAAATACAGATTTCAGTGAAATTATGCCCTAGCACTTATTTTGAAAGCTATGTTTCAAAAACACTCATGAGAGTTATGGATAATTTTTATCAAATGACAAGAACAGACACTAGTCATGGCAAATTTTTGTGTTCTTAGATTGTCACTTGATACTTACTGTTTTCACGATTCGCTCCTGAGAACCTGCTCATTTACTCTTGGTGCTTAATGATCGTTCAGGATCATTCGAAGCTGTCACCTGGTTCCTTTGTTGTGACCATAGAAAATATTACGATCGCCAGTCAATGATTATTTTTGAAGGAATGGGGGAAATGCTATTACATACCATACCTATTATACCATAAGCACAGTGTAGAAACTATTTTTAAAAAGAAAATACAGACCTTAAAAACAAATGTTAAAGATATAAATTAATTTATGGAAATGCAGACTTTCTGATTGATAATAGTCATGTAATGTTTTGATTATAGAATCATAATCATAAGTTATTATGTTCACCAATTTCTGTTATCAATTTCTTGTAAGACAGCTAGGCTTTATAAATATTGATTAGAATGGTTTTTGGATTTAACCTAACTTAAAAAAGTATTAATAAAAAACCCTTCAGCTTTGGTGGGAATGTTGGGGCTCTAGGACTTGAAGGCAAAATGACCTTAAAAACCCTTACATGGCCATGTCCCTTATCTACAGATTGTTTCTCAGTGTCAAGCAGAAGCATCTGTCTTCCTGGTTTTTGTTTTGCTTCTCTGTTTCATGCAGTAGAGACAGTGGATAATCACAACCCCTTTACAAGTCGAAAAAACAGTTCTCGAGCAAATTTCTTTTTAAATTTTTGAGCAAAATTTTGCTTTTATATTCTCTGATCAGATATTTGCCTTTAGATACATACAGCTTCCTTTCTCTACCCCACTTCCAACTTAAGGCTGACCTCATCATCCAGTGGTTTAAAAAAAGATTCTGCTTTGGGTATCAGCTGTTTTAGGATGACAGTTCTTCAAGACTGATTTCCAAAAGAGCTCATAAGGCTTATGATATTTTAGGCCAATTATTAAATAGAATTGAAGGTTCTGCCTTTTAGATTTACAATGCTATCATCTTCTTTGTTGAATGAACTGATATCAGTAGTATTTGCATAGAAGTTGGCTTGTGAGCTTGACTGTGTGTTTTAAGAAAAAAGTTAGTAGTTCAATTCTAAGACCCGCAGCGTATCAGAGGTGGAGAAGGTCTACATATGCCTTCTGTTTTAATTCTAACACAAAATGGCTCCACTGTGTAGAGTGCTAACTCTTTTTAGGAAAATAGATAGGAAATGTACAACGTATGAATTGTTTAAAGAAGATATGGAGTGGAACTTTCGATCTGAAGAGGAAAAACAAAGGTGGGTCAGCAGCAGGGTTGGCTATATTACATGTGAAGCCCAGAGCAAAATGAAAATGCAGAGCTGTTTGTTCAAATAGTAAGTATTTCAAGACACTGAACACAGAGCAATCAACCAAGCATGGGACCCTTCTGAGCCCAGGGTTCTGTGTGACCAGGTGATGCTCATAGAGCCAGCCCTGGTCAGAAGTTGGGATTGGAGTGAACAGAAAAAGGAATCATCTATTTTTCCATGTTTCCCTCCCTCTTTCTATCCCACTCTTAACTATGTAGTCATCAGAGGTGACCCTCTCTCAAGGGGGCATGGTTGTGCCAGTTAGCTGACATACTGACACCTTAACTCTGTCCATGGGGAGGGGGATGAGAGGGAGGTCCCATTACACCAGTGATGGGGGAAGGGGTTGAAGGGCTTCTGAACTGACATAGGAGAGAGAGCATGAACTTGGAAACTCCACAGCTTTCTAGCAGTGTAATTAAAGTTACTTACCCTCTCTGAATTGACTCTTTCATTGCTGTAACATGGTGATACCTACCTTGCAGGGTTACGGTCTGGATTCAAGATCCTGTGGAAAATACATAACACCGTGGCCTATGGACAGTGGGAGCTCACTATTGCATATGTGTTTGTTTGTTTGTTAGCTTTTTTTCTGTGAATGAGGGGATGTCCTGAGTGAGGATGGGTGAAAAGTCCTGAAGTCTCAGAGAGGGTGGAGGAGTCTTGAAGAGCCTCATAAGCGCTGGCTGCCTCTGCATCCATCCTTAGTTCCCAAGTGCTTTGGAATGGTTTAAAACTCGGAACTGCATCTTCTTCCCAAACAGGGGAAGGAGCAGTCTGTGGGAAGTCAGTACACAGTAGAGTTCAGTCTCCGACGCTAAAAATTTGCCATCTTTCACCCACATTGCGGAGATGGGGAAGCAGCTGTGGGCAGACACTAGAATAAGAGCCGTGGGGTCACTAGGATACATTAGGCTTAACGATACCACATCGTTCCCCCTGAGATTTTGTAGTCTATTGTATCCTGTGATGTTTCCATGATCTACAAAAGATACAGCCAAAACCACTTCATGTAATTTTTCCACTTTGTTTTGATTTATTATTTGTTGTTTACAGTATTATCTCCAATAACAACAATGGAATTTCCTTCCCTACTAATCTGGCCTGTTTCCATTTTGCCTGTTTATTTTCATTTCTTTTTTTGGGGGAGTTGGGGGGGGGCTGAAACTCCACATGACTCTGCTCTGTTTATTTCCTTGCATGTGTGTGTCAGCATCATTTATTAGCATGTCCGCTCAGAAGAACTTTGTTCATTAATTATAAAGGTTCTGTTTCCTAGTTCCTGGTGGGAGTGTATTCGGTGCTCTGGGTTTCTTAGTGCTGTAAAGTGGTGTTGATTAGCAGTTTTTCCATCACTGTTCTCTGCAAGCAGATGGCTTGTTCTCCATGACTTACAGATGAAATGTGAGGCAGGGAAGTAACTCCGCAGCAGAAGACCCTTTTCTCAAATCCTCTGACTTACCACACCTGCCTGGCATATCCATGCCGACTTCCATTTACTTTGATTCAGGCCGTAGGTTATGTGAGCACGAGACCTGCTTTTTGCAGACATGCTCAATTCCTTGAAGACTTTTCCATGAAAACTAGTCTGTTGTTAACTAATGAGCAGTTAGAACTTCCAGTATTAGCTGCTTGAGAGTACATGATGAATGCTAGACTTGGCCCTTTTTTATAAAGAGCTCGCAGCCCACTAAATCAATAAAAAAAGTTGAAGAGAAGAGGTACTGACTTTTACATCTATTATTTGAATATATTAGGTCTGTGGCTGCATTTTCACCACATTCTCATAATTTACTGAATTAACCAATTCATCGAACCTTTGTTTAGTCCTTATTCTGTATATGACACAATGACTAGTGTCAAGATGCTTAAAAGACGTGAAGGTGGAAAGAGTTGAAAGCAAATAAATATAATAAAGTGTATATATAAATAAATATACTAGGTGGCATGATAGAAATCTGGCCAAGGTATGTAGAGAGATTAACACAGGTGTCACAAAGGACAAAGGTACTGACATATTTGAGATCCATAAGTCCTTTCAAACGGCAGAAACAGAGTGGCTGAGAAGCAGCAGGGCATGCTGGGAGGAGGGAGTGGAGGGACCCAGACAGAAGTGGCTTTGGATGCCACTTTATGGAGTTTGGATGTTATCCTCTGGGAAAAGTTCCAGGTAGGTGGAACATCATTACCAGATTTATTTTTTCGAATTACCCTGAGAAGGAGAGATTCAGGGGGACTTGAATGGAGGTGAGGCAATTCCTTCGGATAGTATGGTTCTGAGCAGGTGTGATATGATTCTCAACAAGCCAGTGGCAGATGGAACGATATCAAGCAAGTAGACTTTCAAGAGTAGGTGTCAGTTTTTACATAGTGTCTTTACAGCAGCTGCTGATGAAACCAGGGCCCAGGAAAGGAACGCAGCCAATAAACACCGAAGGGCATCTTCCTCTGTGCTTCCATTGCAGTTAGGAAACACGATTATTGGGCATTTCACATGCTGTACTGTAATACACTGTACTGTGGGTCGTGTTTACAGCCCTTTCTGCCCTGAGACACTAAGCTGCTTAAGGTTAAGAACCAAACTACTGAATTATTTGTGTGTGCCCAGCATGGAGCCTCGCATGAACAAGTGCTCAATAGATTTTTTTCATTAGTTTCAGCTGCACAAAACAATGTAATAGCTAGACATTTACACCCCTCACCAAGGGATAACCCCCCTTCCCCAATCTACTACCCCTCTGACATCATATATAGCTGTTACAATACCATCGACTCTATTTCCTAGGCTGTACTCCACATCCTGCGACTATGTACATATTAAATTATAGTTGACATTCATTATTATTCAGCTTCAGCTTTCGGTGTACAGCACAGTGGTCAGGCATCTACACCGTCCATGAAGTGGTCTCCCTAATAAGACACGTGTCCATCAGATACCCTACCAAATCTTTACAACATTGTTGATTGTATTCCCCAAACTGTCTTTCGCAGCCCCATGTTTGAAAAGTAAAACTCCTGATGTCACAGCCAGTGCATCTTCCATAGGCAGTACCTGACACGGAAATATGAAAACATCACTCAGGCTTGTCTTACGTCCACCCATTCCCATCTCTCTTCCTGAGGGTGCCAGAGCAAAGTGACAAGGAGATGTAACAGGGAGAGGGTGCTTTTTACTTTACGCTAAAATTTATATCACTTCACCAGTGATCAAAATGGACAGAAGCCTACCTCTAGAAGCCTGTATTAAAATACCAATAATGAATATTTATAATATAAAAGGTGGCCCTAAAAGTTAATGGCTATTGTGATTCTGTCTTCAGTGGTTTCATTTTCCACAAATCAAGCATAATAATTTGCTTCCATATATATATATTTAATATTTATAAAAAAATATATATATATATTTATATATATAATTATTTATTATATATAATTATATATATAATTATATATATAATTATATATATATATAATTTTATATATATATATATATATATATATATATATATATATATATATATATGTATTTATGTTTTGTAATCTTTTAACCTGGATCACACTTTGCTCTTCCACACAGATCCGTAATGCCTCCTGCCTGGCTCTTTCAAGATGGAGGGGAAACCTGTGGGAGAGCCTACTCAAGTGGTGTCTAAACTCAAACTTCCCACCAAGGTGGAAAACACAGGACACTGGCTGGTGGAAGATCATGCTCGACTATGGGAAGTTTTAAAGACAGAGGAGGTAAGACAACTGAATGACCCAGTTGGTGTAGTGATAGATTTTCTTACACTTAAGACTAATTCTTTGTGTAGCCAGCACCACAGGCCAGCTTGGTACATTTGTTATTCAGAGGCCATAGCACAACCATGAGTGGAGAACCATCTTGAAAGAACCAGGAATGTGTCCCTTGGACATTAATAACTCCAGAGTGATTCAGCCAAAGGAGGTAGCACTGACAGCTGGGCCTTAAAATATACAGGTAGACTTACTTTCTCCTTGTAGAATCCTACCCAACCTGAATGGGACATCAAATCATAGTTAGAAAGTTGATCACTAAGGATCAGTCCTAACAAATGGAATTATACAAATTCATTGTTTGACAGCATCAGGCTAAGTATATCAGTTAGGGCTTTTTGGTTGCAAGTAACAAAATGGACTCTGACTGATTCAAGGAAGATGGGAAATTATTGGAGGAGATTGAGAGGCTCACTGAATTGATGAGCAGTTTGGAAAAGTAGGCTTGGAAATAGGACGGGAACCAAGTCAGTAGGAACTGCTCAGTGCAGTACCCCACGCGTAAATTCCAAACTTCTCATCTCCCTCTCCTTATTCTCACATTTCTCTGCTCAGGATGCAAAGCCATGGGAGAGAGGGACTCACTACCAAGCTTAGTCACGTGCCTTTTTTTTCTGTAAAGAGAAAAAGACACTGCCATGAGATATCATTATGTCAAGTCCTCACAGCGCTTGTGTTTGGAGTCCAAATACCACTTTTTTCATTTAACATAGTTTCTAACATTTTTAAAATTCAGCCACTTTAATATGTATAGTAGTAATTCATTAATTTTCACTGTTGAATAATAGACCATGATTTATTTATTCATAATTATGTTGATGGGCATTTCAACTATTTATAGTCCTTTTTGCCATTATGAATAATGATACTATGAACATACTTATACATGTTTTGTGCCCCAGTATAAGAGTATCCCATGTGTATAAGATTTTCTAGGTTAATAGGTGAAATTCTGAATTTCGTATGTGCAAGTTCTGTTTTACAAGTTTTTGCCATATTGTTCTGCAAAGTGGTACCAATTTGTACACTCTCACTAGCAGTGCATGAAGTTTTCCCTGTTCCACATCCTTGCCAACTTCTTAGTTTTTCCAATCTAGTTGGTATAAAATAGAATCTCATTCTTTGCTCATCAATTTTTTTTTGCAACCCAACTCCATCACAGACAATTTTTCTTTTTTGTTTAGAATTTACTTTTCAGAGGCTCTAACTATAGCAAAAGTCTTTCTTTTCTTTTCCTTTTTGTCTGAAAATGCCTTTATTTTGAGACCACTCTTAGAACAATAGTTTACTTGGGTATGCAATTCTACTTTCTTTTAGTACATTGAAAGTATTCCATTGTCCTCTGTCCTCCATTGTTTCTGTTGTAAATTAGCTGAAAGTCTAATTTTATTTCTTTGACTATAACGTCTTTTCTTTCTAAATATTTAGATCTATACATTTTGCTGTTTTGCAGTTTCACTCTTCTGTATTTAGGTGTGAGTTTCTTTTTACTTAAACTCTTGTAATTCATAGGGCTTCCCAAATATATGGGTTGGTGTCTTTCATCAGTCTGGAAACATCTTTGCAATCTTCTTTTCAAATAATTGCTTTAGCTTCCTTTTTCTTCTGCAACTTCAAGAAGATTTATGTTTGCTCTCTTTGCTCATGTCCTTTACATTTTATTTCAGAGTTATTCTCTTTTTTTCTCTCTGTGTTGCATTTTGATTAATTTTAGATGTATCTTCTAATTCACTAATTCTCTCTTCAGTTGTATGTAATCTTCCCTTTAACTCGACCATTAAGTTTTAAATTTCAAATACAGTATTTTTTTACTTCTAGAAGTTCAGTTTTGTTTTTTAAATGTATTTCAGCCATTTTTCTTACTCTTGCTTTCTATTCATATTTTTATTTTTTTAAGACTATCAACTGTGAAGGGTCTGAGGTTTCATGCTAGTTGCAAATTAGCTTGCCACGGTTATATAGATGCTGAAAAAGACATGAGACTCTTGTCTTGGAGACAAAAGATTTTATTGCGCACAGAAAAAGTAGTAGCCAGAGTGTCAGCATGTTTGTTTTGGTTCCTTATGTCTCAGTTTCTACAGGAGTGATGGAGATGGACCTAGATAGCTGCCCACACAAGAGGGGATCGCTGACCTTGGGGAACTTTCCATTTATAGTAGACAGTAAGCAATGCTAGACTTTCTTCCAGTGGGAGATACTACCTTATTCTTTAAGGCTACTTGCTGCAAACATAGGTGTGAAAAATGGTTTGGTGAAGACCAGCCAGGGCCTTGATTTTTTAGCATACAAAGCAAGACACACAGGAACAAGAGAGATTCATGGAGGAGTATTTCTTAACGACATTAAATATATTGTTTTCATACTCTGAGTTGGCAGTTCTAACAGCTATGGGGCTTATTCCACTACCTGTTCTTTCTGTTGGCTCTTGCACATGGTGCTTTGTTTCCTTGTGAGTTTTATGGTTTTTGACCATGGGTCACTTTTCTTGGAATGAAGGGAGTTTTCTCCAGAGAGAATTTTCATTTATGCCTGGGAGCACTACCAACTGGAAGTCACTTTAAATTCTTAGCTGGAGGTTTTGCAGACTACTCAATGTGAATATAAGCCGGCAACCTATGGATGAGTGTGCTGGTTGTAATCATTCTAAGGGGAAATGACTCCCTACTCCCTGTCCCTGTTCAGCACCATATTTCAAGATAAGCAACTTCCCTTACATTGTCATGAAGGGCCTTTCATTCCCAGTTCACCGTAATGCTGAGGGAATAACATTATGGGGTCCCGGTTTTATGCAGTGAGGGTTTCCTATAGATTCTGTCTTTTGAGCCAGTCCTGGACTTTGTCTATTGTTCCCCTTGTCCTTTAAAGTAAGAAGACCTATAGTAGTTAGAGTAACATTAAGGCTGTAACAAACACAACAAAAAATTTATGTGGTGTAACATAATGAAAGTTTATTTCTCAATTATATGCTAGTCCAATTTAGGTGTGTGTGATGAGAATGCTGCTTTTTTCCATATGGTGATTCAGGGACTCAGAATACTTCCTTCGTGTAGCTCCACCATCATCTGGGGCCTAGGAATCTTCTGTGTTCAGTTAGTAATTAGCAGAAAAAGAGATTGAAGAAGACACACCCAGTTTTTAACCCTCTTGGACCAGAAGTGACATGCACTATATCACTTTACATTCTATCACTGAGAACCAACCCTATTGCTGCACATGGATGTGAGGGAGATGAGGTTGGGAAATGGCAGCCATAAAGCAGAACTCTGGGAGGCAGTTAAAAAATTGTTACAAAAAATAAAGCTTCAGTTTACTTGGTTTGATCAGTGCCCTCCAAGTGGAAGCTGACTTTGATGTTTATTTCTGTAGATTCTGCTTTCATATAGGTTTGGACTTTTAGGAGTTCTTATTTCTTGCCAGCCTATCACTGTATTGAAAAAGTATTTTTTAATTTTATTTTATCAACCATTTTTAGTGATTTTTGGTGGGACAGTTAATTAGGGCATTTAGTCCACTATACTGCTGGAAATATTAGTCCTACACTCTTTTGTAAGTTACTTAAATAAAGTGTGATCTTAAACTTTACAAATATTTTTTTAAAACTTATTTTTAACAATTATTTTAGTTGGTCATCTAGATAATGTTGAGTCTTTATTATTGTTGGCCACATTTAGTAAATACTTTCTTACACATGAATATTCACAACTGACATAATTATTTACAAATTTTGTGTAGCACAATTCTGTCAAATATATTTGCAATTAAAATATTTTCTCTTCAATGTAGTGATTAATTTTTTAATTAGTTCTAAATATACTCTTAAAATAGAAATATTTAATTTTTAAATTATAAATAATACTTGAATATAGTAGAAAACAATGAAATCTTTATAGAATAGCCACGTATGAAAAATAAACATCTTTATAACAATCTCAGTATCTTTTATTTTTTAAGATAAGCAAGGGAGCAGTAAGGAGATTAGACATGCTTTTGTGGTGGTAAAAGTGTTCTGTCCTTTGATTGTCATGGTGGTTACATGGGTGTACATATTTGTCAAAACTAATTGAACTATACACTTAAAATGGACATATTTTATTATTTCTCAATTATGCCTCAATAAAGTTGATCTTAAAAAAAAAAGGACAGTAGGATGGTGGAACAGAGTTAAGTAAATCAGTAATTGCAATACAGTGGGGATGAGTGCTGTAATAAATGTGTCTACAGGTATTTTGAGAGCCTGGAACATGGTGCTGTAACCCAGCCTGAGTGTGAGTCCGCTTATGTAAGTGTGGGTGTCAGGGAAGGAAGGCCTCCCAGTGAGTTGATAGTTGAGTTCATTCTTAAAGGAAAAAGTAGAAATTAGCCCAGCGAATGGGATTTTAGAAGGGGAATCAGAGCAGATATTCCTGGGAGAGGGAAAGCTGTGTAAAAAAACGGCGTCAGAGACAATATGTTGCAGGTTGGAGCATCTGTGGCAGAAGAGGAATGGCAAGAGATGGGGCTGAGAGGACCATGTAATGAAAAGTCTAATGAGCCTCATCAGAAATTCAGAAATTACCCTGTGGGCCTTGGGGAGTCAATCAAGGGTTTTAGGCAGGGGTAGTGATGTGGTCGGATTTATGTTTTAGAAATGCTACCCTGTTGGACGTGGGAAGGGTGGCCAGAACCCTTCAACACTGCCCTAATGCACTGTGGCCACTCTCTTCTCTGTCTACACCCAGCTGATCAGTGCTCAGCTGGGGATTATGTGGGGTTCCACTTTGTTTTTCACGATGGGAATTCTCTCTCTAGCTAGACTCTGTCCTTGAGACCACGTGCATTAGTTTTAATTCTACTTCACTTATAAACCCCAAAGCACCAACATACTGCTAGACGTAGGTTGAAATAAATACCCAATAGTTGATTGATGAATCATTTTCATAGGAATTATGTAATCGTGATTTCATAGTAATAGGTTGTTTCTCTAAACTGTAGCATCAACCAAACTATTGCGATCTCTGGGTACAAAGATCTGATTCATTTGATTCATCGTTGGACAGCACTAAGTGGTGGTGATTTTGTTGTTATTGCTGGTTGCATCTGAGTCATCCGCTATGCACGGGACTTATCTATGTCCAGTGTTTCGCAGTTGTAAGAAGGTCACCAAGATACGAGTGGCTGTGGGACAGAGATGTCCTCTGTGTGAAATGAAATGAAATGCCTGTATGAAGACTAGCCATCTGACCTCTTCCCCTCTCCCCAGCTCAGGAATGGAGCCCCACAGTGTAACATCACATTCTTGGAGGAGGAAACAGTAATGTGTTCATCACACATGCTTTGGAGATTAAATCATACTCATCTGAGGGACAGGAAGAGAGAGAAGTAAAAACAAAACAAAACTGGATGACAATTTGGACAAGCAGTAGGAGTGCATTGTGCTCATCTTTGAAGAGCCAGCTCTTTGTGAACGTACAGGCTGTGGTTTCATGAGAGAAGTAGGGTTCTTCTTTGTGATGCTGAATGAGTTTCTTTTTCTCTCTGCCACAAATTTTAATATGAGGCAAAGGGATAGAAATGTCCTGCCTAGGAAGTTATTCAGCCATAAAAGTGCTTTGAAATTTTTTTTACTGCGATGAGTAGACATATCATCAGTAGTGAGAAACGGAATGTTGAGACAATAATACTCAGTTGGGGTCTGTAAAGGAGGGAAAATATCATTTATGGAGCACCTACTGTACTTGGCACCTTCATATTCACCAGTATGTTTAATTTTCACGGCCATAAGTACATTTTTTTTCATAAGGATTTTGAACATTAGAGGTTAAGGCACATACTCAAAGATACATAGCTGGTAAATGGCAGAGTAAGATTCAAACTCAAGTTTCTCTCTCTTCATTTTATGCTCCTGTCTCGTCATGAAACTGTCTACCAAAAATTGTTTAAATCAGTCTGACTCTACATTTGGTTTCCCTGCCCAGACTTCAACTAATCCTGGCCAGGGCAGCACCCTCCGCTCATTAAATGGTCCCAGTCTTGCTGTCACGGAGCTTGGCTCTGCGACGTCTGGTGTCACAGACACCAATGTGCCCACTGAGTCATAGCTTTCTCGCATTCCTCAAAGTGTCCCGGTGTGTGTGGCTGGGCCTCCCTTCTCAGTTCTCCCCTAGCGTATCCTAGTATTTCACGGAGACTGCACCCTGCCCTTAACTCTGTTCTATTTACATGGACTCCCAAGACTCAGCTAAGCTCTTCATAGCTCTCAGCTTAGTTCCACATGCCCCACACTATTGATCGGAGTCCAATTGTGAACACCCTCGTTGTTTGGAACCTGGGTACCCATTCCCTGAACTCTGTTGCTTCCCTGGATGGACATTAACGCCTGTCAGATCACATCGGTTTCCCTATGCCCCCGAGACACTGCTCACCAGTCTGCTATCATCATGGGGCACACACACACCTGTTGTCAGGTTGTCAGGGAAGTCTCTCTAGCTCCAATCTACCCACTTTATATCTTCTTAACTTTGTCCACTGGCTCTTGTTGCCCGACTCCCAGGTGCCCAGCGTAAGACCATTTGAGTTGTGGCATTTCATTTTCTGTAAGTTTCATGGTCTAAACTGAAGGGCTACTCCAGGTATCAAAACCTTTTGTTACAGCTATATTTCAGTGTCGTTGTTAGAAAGTGCTCGAGTATCACTTCTTAGAGGAACACATTCATGACCCCTCCGGTCAGGGGGACCGTACTGTGTGGTCCTGTGACACCTCTGCTTATCTACCTTATAAGACTCACCACATAAATGGTACTTATATGTTTATATGTTGCTATCTCCTAAACTGGAATGGAAGCTTCTCAAAGGCAGGGCCTCTGTCATATTCATCTATATATGTCCCATGTTATTCACAGTGTCTGACACATAGTAGGCCCTTAATAAATATTTTGTGACTACAGAAAATATAGAGAGGAACTAAGAGCAGACTCTGGAGCCAGACTTGCTGTGTGACCTCATCATATTTCTTAATCTCTCTGTAGCTCTGTTTCCCCATCTGTAAAAAGGGTATATTAATAGTGTTGCTGTGAGAATTGAGTTATAATATGTAAAGTCCTTAGAACAGTACCTCCTATATAATAAGTGATTGATGTAGACTTGTATTATTATTGAGTGAATCAGTGAGGTAGGAAGAATACAAATGCTACGCCATATTGACCTGCCAATCGTACAACAGTTACTTTTGACCCCTGCTATCTGAATTCAAGATTTCAGGCCCCACATTCTGGAAGGCCCCACATTCTAGGACTTTTCTATGTTTTTAAATGACTATGGAATTTAAACTATAGATACAGTTGCCTGACTCCAGTGAGACTGCCGTCTCTAAGGTTCCTACAGGGTTACCTTCTGGGAAGGAAGATGGTCAACCCCCACTAAACATTGTGTTGAGATTTGGCAAATCATTGTTTTAGGGGGTGGGCAGGTACGGGTGTTTCAGAACCACTCAGCCCTCCTCCCTGTCCCCTGTGTGTGAGGGGAGCTGACCCTTCGGTCTGCAGTGTGCTCCTGGGGGCCGTGTTCATGAAACAGAGCGGACAGGCTGGGTTCTCGGTTGGGTTATCCTGGCTGCTGATTCAGGCTGCTCCGGTGACCATTTGATTGGGAAAAGCAAACCCCGCTAAGAAGATAAAATAAGACAGGATTGATATAGAGAGAGCTTTCTCCTGTCAAAATCTCTTAGATGTTTGCAACCGATTTAGGTGCTCTGTGTGACTCCAAGTCCTAGAACAAACCCTGTCTACCCCATATGCGACGTGGACATTTCTTTGCATTTTGGTACAGAGAGTAAAGGAAACTCTAGGTAAATAGAGAGAGAGGGAGAAGGAGAGGGAGAGGAAGAGAGAGGGAGAGATAGACCAGTTTCATGGAGCTTGCATTCATGGGGTTCTTAGGTCTCCAATAAAAAGTTTGCAAAGCAGTTCTCTTTCGGCCCACTGTTTTCCAAAATGTGTTCAGTGTAAACCTCAGGGTCTCTTTTTATTTTCTTGAAAACTCCTTCATGCCAGGACACGTTTGATGTGAGCCAAGAGAGGCAGAGGCTGAAGAGAGAAGAGCTTACAAACTGAAACGGTTCCCAGGAAAGGGAAAGGAAATGTCTTCTATACCTTGGGCTTGTCTTTCTTTGGAGGGGGCAAATATGAGGAAGAAGCCACATTACTTAAATTTGTCCTTGGATTACAAATGTAGGCTACTTGGGACAGGTTGCACTACTTCCTATAACGGACTAGCTAGTTCAAAGGCCCATCCTTTCTCAGGGTCTAGGAAGAGGAAAACCTTCACTATAAATTCTTCCACCATGACCTCTCGTCTGAGAAGTTTGCTTGCTTCACTTGATGAGAAACTGTGATCTAGGAATCTCAGGAAACTATAGATGAAGAAAATTTCAGGAAGGTAGAGATTAGGGTGGTGGTGCTATCGTTGGTAGGAAGGAATTAGCATTCTTTAAACAATTGCACTTGGATATCAGTAGCCCCAGTGCCTTTGCAGTTCTCTCTGTTTAGAATGCCCTTCCTTCCCCTTTCCCTCGGTTACTCCACATCATCCTTTAGACTCTGGGAATTTTCCCTCATCTCCACAGACCATGTTGTATGCCCTTGTCATTTTTTTTTATATTTCTTTTAGCACCCTGTGTTTTCTTTATGTGTATTTATCACGTTATATAGCAATCTCTTATTTTATGTATTTTTCCAGTAATCTATGAGCTCTTAACATGAGGAACTTTGTCTTATTCAAAGTTACATCACTACATTGTTGAGATGTTTGTTGAATGAATGAATGAACAAAGGAACAGACGGATAAACAACTATCTCACGCGTTGATGCTTACCCTGAGGAAATACCCAAGTGACAGAATTTCTGGGGGTTAGTGGTGTTTGCTTGGACGTCACAAAAGGGTATATGTTTTATTCTGTGGCTTGTACTTGCCAATAACAGGGTCCATTACAATTTTACTGGATTTCTGAGAAATCAACAACATATGTGTATAGTAAAAATACAGTGACAATAAAAGCATATAACCTGATGAAAAGAGTCCTCAGCAAGCAAAATAACCTCTCCATCCACTCTTGTTTACCCTTATGGTCGAATCATGCTTACAAACTAACTCATGGTTACCTTAAAATGTTCATTTTAAGCAGGATGGATGCAATGCAAAAACAAATGTAAATTGTTTCAAAATAAAAACATTGATTAAGGAAGCTAAAAATGGCAGAGAGACTTGAAACATTGTGATAGAAACATCATGCTGTATCAAAGAAGGAGGGGAAGTTATTTTTAAGGAATAACTGAAGTACTAGATCTGGGAAAGCAAGAAAAGAGCCAGAATTTCTAATGGGAGTCCAGAAGTTGTCATTTATTAAGAGAAGTCCAAACTGCTGACAGTAGTGTCACAAAGAAAGTGAATGATTCCCAAACATTCAGGACTTCCTGATAGAAATGTGGCAAGGCCCCCAGTACAAAGTCCACCTACAAGAACAAGTAACCCCTTTTGGACAGGGACCAAGGGGTCATCCATTTCTGTGCGAGGCAGGGACCGCCAGGAATAGGTACAGAGGTGACCTGTACCAGACCCGAACTGTAGAGCCATACAGGTGCCAACCATCAGGCAACCATAAAAATCTGTACTGGGCACAGAAAAGATACATGGAGAAAGGAGCTAAATTATTCATCTCTAGGTTTCATTTTTTTAAATTGTGTAAACAAAAATATAGGACACTATAGAAATCAGAAATGACAGCTAATTTTTAAATATGACTCTCAAATATCTAGTCACCTTATGAATTCTTTTCATGCCGCAGCCACAGCATTATAATCACAGTAGGATCAGGAGAAACTCCCGGGGTCCTCTAGTCTGAATAAAGCTTGTCATTTATCATTCTTAACCAGTGGGGGTCTAGTCAGCCTTTTAATGCTGTTTTCTCAGTGCCCTGATGGTTGCATGTTTCATTTGCAGTGGAGAAACATCCATTCCATAACCCCTTTATTTCTTACTCTTCTGCTAGATTAACCAGAATGTTTCTGAATGCAGTTAATTAATTTTCTGCACACGGATGAGATAACAGCACAGGACTCATAGTAGGCACTTAACTGACATTTTTTAAATGAAGATGAGTAACAAATATGAAAGCACATTCTCTGGATCAGAAAGTGCAGGTTCTTTCCAGACATGGGTAAGGTTTGAGGATCTAGACAATAAAGGGGGAAGCCCCACTGATTTGGGATTTAAATAGAATTTGGTTTGAACATGGTAGTGACATTTACTGAATGTGTTATCCTGGGTAGTAGTCAATCAGCTAAGTCTCAGTTTCCTCATCTATAAAATGTGGATAATTTTCTTTTGGGAAGGTTGACTCTACAATATGTATGAACCATCAGGGTGATGACTGGCATATAAAAGTGCTTCATAATATTGTTTCCATTTTTCTCTTTCTGGTTAACTGAGGATTGATCACAAAAGCATTTGAGTTTTGGCCCTTTGAAAATAGTCTTAAATAGACTGCAAGTAATACGCACTACTGTTAACATTTGTCAGTTCCAAATGGTGGTAATGTGAGCATGATTTTACACACACACACACACACACACACACACAGACACACACACACACACGGTGCCAAAAAAAAGTATACACATTTTAAGAAAGGGAAAAAAACTATGAAAATCATAATACTCAATATATACCGATAACAAAAGATGAATACAAGTCACATTTGACTTGTGCAATTGCAAGAGGTGCTCAAAATGGTTACCATCAGCATCGAGACACTTCTGATTACAGCGAACTACTGCTTAAGCAACATTGACCAAAGTGTCCACGTGTATACATTTTTTTGGAACCCCTGGTATATATGTGTGTGTGTGTGTGTATATATATATATATATATATATATATATATATATATATATATGCATTTTTTTCTTTGTATCTTTTATGATTCTAAAAATTAAACACCAGGAGATGGGGGTGAGGACAGATGTCCTGTGCACATGCAGAGGTGTAGAGGCTAGGGGGAATGGGTAATCAAGTTCAATATGGACGGAAGGTAGGGTTGCGTGTAGAAGGTGTAGGGCCGATGAGGCTTGAAAGGAGGGCAGCGGTCGGATCATGAGGCCATGTAAGCTTTATGTCTCCTGGAGAGAGTTTATCCACCAAAACATCAAGATCTTTGTTGGTGGGGTCTCCATTTTTGTACTGTTGTTGCTGCTTAGGGATTGATGATTCAGTGCTTGAAGTTGGACGGAATTATGCATTTTCTGGGGAGCGCGAAATCATGTCACTGCTATTTTTAGTGGGCAGAAACTTACTCTAACTACTTAAAGTGCATGAAATGAGTATGGAACGTCTGTCTCCTATACATTTTCACTCTAAGAACTGTCATAGGTGGATTAAAGCTGTCCTGTGTTGAAGTATTCCATTTCTCCCTGCCATCAACAGGAGATTATTAGCAGTGGCTTATTTAATATCCCAGGACTTACAGAGGAAAGGACTTGAAGAAAGCCTTTGGGAACCTAACTTGTAAGTAGACGAGCTTTGGAATAAAGAGTTAACTTTATCATACTTTTCTTAAACTGCTGATGTCTTCTTGCATCGGACGGATCACGTTTGTGTCCCTGATCTTGAGGTTAGCCAGAGTTTTTGAAACTAATAATTTTACAACCTGGAAGACTTTTCTTTTAACAAAACCAATGGCATTTGTCCATTGTCCTATGCAGCTAGGACGAATGGAGTTTGGTTTGGAGAATCTGGCTCATAGCCACACTGGGGCAGAGACAAAGGGTGATTACATTCTAATGACAGTCATTCACAATATCAGATCATGTTCAAACACACGACCATTACACATGGTTTCATAATGGAAAATAAACGGGCCAGACAATTCAGTATACACAAACCATCTGGTGACCTTGACAGTGATTCCTCGGGGAAGGAGTTGATAGGAAAACTGATGATCCGAGATTGATTTGCCCAAAGTTGCAGAATAACATCATTAGACCCTAATTCCCAACTGTTGCTCCATGCACTTGGTTTTCACGATTATATCAGATTCTCAAAGACTCTTAGCTTTGCAAACTCAGGTTACATGATAAAGTAAGTTCCTGGCCACTCTTTTTAAATTTGGGAGTATACATCTTATTGTCACTTGAGTTCTTCCTGATGACAGCCTCCCCTTCCTTCACTCCCTGCCCTGCCTTGCCTCTTCCTCCATTAATACTGAGAAAATTAATGTTAAATTTGCAAGTGGGATGTTTGAAGGGACAGATCATTTTATAGTTTGTTGCATGTGTTCAAGAAAATCTTTAAGCTACAACTCTGGGTAGCATTTTTTCCCCCTCCAGTTATATATTTTTTTCTTATTTAATATGATCAGCAGTTCAAAGCAGGGTCTATTTATCCTTGGCTCAGTTTCCATCCCACTGGTTATGACTTTTCGATGTATATGTGGAATCTTGTTCCCAGAGGAAGATCTAAGGAGACCCTGTTATAAGTATGGGCCAACCACCATCAGGCACAGCTGGTGCAAATCAGCAAGATGCAGCAGTAGCTTAGGGTTATTGGCAGGGGCTGTGTTTAGAATTATATAGTAAAGAAGAAAAGTGGTCTGTACTGTAGGATAGAGAAGAAGGGAAAAGCGAAAAGCTAGGGAAACAGAGGGGGGATATCAAAGATAAATAGGAGAGGAAAGACATTAAAAGAGTAGAGGTTTTTCCAGTGACTTCATAAACAAGCAGTCAGGGGGAAATAGACACTATACAGTTTTATTAAGTGAAATGATGTTTGTATATAATCCTCCATGGTTGGGAGGGATTTGGGGGCACCTTATTTTATACACTATGCTCCTGTCCTTTACGGGGGTAAACAGAGAAACTGGGGGGTAGCTTGGTAACTTAGGAAGAACTGGGAGTGGGTCTTGAAAGAAGTTGGGAAGAAGAGAAATTCTAGGATGGAAAAGGGTATGGATTCCATATCCTAGCTTCTCAGTCCTCAGCCGGATTTGATGTATGTTATTCATGGTTAAACCACATGTCTCAGGTTTTAGATCAAATATACATGGTCAGCATAAATCTCTTTGAGTAGGGCATACTTTCTCAGATCATTTGCAAAAATGGGCTCCATCTCTAGAAAATTAGCTGTATCTTTTCCTGAGGCCTGGCTCCTTTGAAGGCAAATGAGCGGTGATAGGTGGAGCAGTTTCTGAGAGCGGAGGTCGTGTGGCAGCCCCCGGCAGTGTTGTCCCCCTGGCACTGTTGGGTCTGGGAGTCTCCTATAGACTCAGTCTTTCAGGGGCCACCTGTAGGAAGGAACAGAGAAGGTGAGACTCTCTCATCCATCCCCCCGGGGACAGACTCATACCAACAAGGAAGCAGTGTAGCTGCCCATTTTCTGGGATCAGGGGTTAGCAATAGTGATTCTTATTTGTAGCATTGCAAACTTTCATTATCTGGAGGTAAGAGAGCTTATGGTTGCAGATGTGCTCAGATTTCAAGGTATGTAAAATGGCCCCAAAGGCTGATTCTAAGTCAAGCAAGATGAGTGTGAGAGATAGTCCCTGAGGTCAATTCTAGGTCTTTGTATGTGCTTTGGATACTGGTGCGTGTGGTATTTCAGAGATTATGTTTGGGGATTGTGTTGGAAACTTCAACTACAAAGAGGTAAATTGAAGTGTGAGGAAAGACAGTTTGTAAATTTGTTTCTTATTATGGATAGTGGAAAAGCATCAGTGTTGGGGGTCACAGAACTGAAAAAACAAGAAGGTATTTTATGCACAGTGTGTGGGTAAAGAACATATTTCTGAGGGAAGAACTGGGGCAATTTGAAGGACTCTCAATTTATAAAAGAAAAAAATGAGTATATGATTAGCATGAAAAATGCACAGATCAAATAGTGACTCAAATGCATTTAGTTTAGTTTTTATATAAAATACATAGTGAGATTATAAAGGGCATGGAATTTGATAGAACTCATCTTGATGGCAGTTTCTTCCCTGGAGGAATGCCTGTAAACAAGTAGAACATTCCTTACATGCTAAATGAAATAATGTTCTTTAAAGAAGTATTTTACTGGAAAAACGGGTTCATGGTATGATAACCTTTTTCTTAAGGAGAAATGGGCTGTCTCTGAGTATGTGGCTATTTTCATCTGATGACCAGTCTAGCAGTTGTGCAGCTCTTTGAGATCTGCTTGGTCTTAATAGTTCTTGATCTCTTTGGAACAAATACCAGGGGATGTGATTTTAATATTTTTGATATGCTTTGTGTCATTCTTCCAGGAACATGATAAATTTGAACTAATACATCTATTTTACTTTGGACCAGTCATCAAGGGTGTCCATTTTTTTGTTATTTATTTATAGAAGAGGGTACTTTTATTTTTTATTTATTTATTTTTATATATATATTTTAATTGGGGAATATTGGGGAACAGTGTGTTTTTCCAGGGTCCATCAGCTCCAAGTCGTTGTCGTTCAATCTAGTTGTGGAGGGCGCAGCTCAACTCCAAGTCCAGTTGCCGTTTTCAGTCTTTAGTTGCAGGGGGTGCAGCCCACTATCCCATGCGGGAATTGAACCGGCAACGTTGTGTTAAGAGCTCATGCTCTAACCAACTGAGCCATCCGGCTGCCCCTCTGGCAACTCAGCGGCAGCTCGTTGTCTTCAGTCTAGTGGTGGAGGGCGCAGCTCACTGGCCCATGTGGGAATTCAACCGGCAACCCGGTTGTTCAGAGCTCGGGCTCTACCCAACTGAGCCATCCGGCCGCCCAAGGGTGTCCATTTTTGAAACAGCTGTTGGGGTTGAGGGATATAGTTGTGGCCATGAAACAGATCAAAGGTAATTAGCCTTCAGGGTTAAGTAAGCTCATGACCTTGTCCTCATTAGTCCTGTGCTGTAACTATTAGGTTGGTGCAAAAGTAATTGCAGTTTTCGCAACTATTTTTAATCTTTTAAACTGCCATTACTTTTGCACCAACCTAAGAGCTGAAGTAACCTGCCCTGAGGGAACATCCACTTCCCTGAAGAAGCTCCAGTATTTAGAAATTATCCAACCAGGCTCATCATGTTGTTAACCACCATCTTCTGCTGTGGCGATAAACGATGAGATGGTGAGAGAGAAGACGGGAAAATCCTGTGTTTACCCTGGGACTGGTGAGCCTGCGTTCACCATCAGGCAGAAAACAATATTAAAGACATGCTTATTTTATAGGATTTGTATCTAGGCCAGTGCCAGCTAATATTTTACTCAGATAGGCTTTGCTCCATGATGAAAGCCACTTTGCTAGGTTTTGGCCGACAGAAAACCTCCAGGTGTATCACAAACAAAAGTTATGTGACAGGCGAGATTTTCCGTGCAGTGACTCTTCAGTCTCAGTTTTGCCTCATCTCTTCACACCATCTGGGTAAAGAAGTGCACGTGCCACACCAGCTTGCACCGTGAAATGGATTAGTGATGCTGCAGTTTAAGACTTTCGCGAAAGCAAAACGGTTTTCTTTTTTCTCTCCTGAACCCAAGAAAAGAAATAAGTCATGCTGTCCAGTAGTAAGAGAATCACCAGCAGCTCTTGAAGGTCTGTTCTCTGGCCGGTTTGTATTCCTCACACTTCAAGGCCTATTGCTAAGTAGCTTTGTCAGCATTCCCTCAGAACATCTCTCTTTTGGCCTTTCGCTTGGCCAAAAGTGTTCCTCCTCACTCTTTCTGGATAGCTGGGACATTCTGGTCTCAGGCAAGGGCTAGTTCCTCTTATTAAAGTCCCTTTTCCAAAGTAAAATAAGTAGAAAACATTAAATTTGATTAAAAACCCAGATGAGGCAATTATTACTCTTCTTCTTTCCACTTCCTCCTCCACCCTCCCACGCAGTAAACATTTTTTGCAGAGGCCAAGGTCTTCCTCTGTGTGGACTAGAATACTTCCTCTTTAGCTTAGCTGGCTGAGGGTATTATTGCTCTCTCTGCGAAGAATCTCTTTCTTCTTTCCTCTTTGGCCACATTGCTGTTGACACTAACTGGAAGCCCTTTAAAATAGTAATAGAATATTTGTTAGTATTTTTAATAATGGGGAGTACAAACACAAAACCTAAACGGATCCCTAATCTCTCTCCCAAATGCCACCCTATTAAGCTGTTTCTCACCCCATCTCAAGTTCTTTACTCAACGTCAACCATGAGACTCTCCCATGCATATGCATACATGTAATTATGTGCCCATGTCCACTTATATGTGTGTATTTTAACACATAACGGATTATCCTATATGCACTGTTCTATACATGGCTTTCCCCCTGTCTTAGAAATCTTTCCATGTTGGCACACAGAGATCCATCTCATTCTTTTAACCAATCCATCGTAATCCATTATATGAATGTGGCATTTTTATTTAGCCAGTTTCTGTACTGATGGTTATTTTGACGTATTTTTTTATTTTTAGTATCTTTTACTTTTCAATTACAGTTGACATACAATAGTCTATTAGCTTCAGGTATGCAACACAAGTGATTAGACATTCATATAATTCATGAAATGATCACCCCAATAAATCCAATACCCATCTGACACCATACATAGTTATTGCAATTCTACTGACTATATTCCCCGTGCTATTATCTACATTCCCATGACTATTTTGTAACTACCAATGTGTACCTATTAATCCCTTCCTCCCCTTCACCCATTCCCCCACTGTCCTCATCTGGAAACCATTAAAATGCTCTCTGTATCTATGAGCTTGTTTGTGTTTTTTCTCTTTTCTTTTTTTTTTAAATTTGTACTGTTCTGTAGATTTCACATATAAGTAGAATCATATGACATTTGTCTTTCTCTGTCTGACTTACTCCACTCAGCACAGTACCCTCTAGGTTCATCCATATTGTTGCAGATGGCAAGATTTCATTCTTTTTTCTGGATGAATAGTATTCCATTGTATATATAAGTACCACCGCTTTATCCATTCATCCACTGATGGACACATAGGTTGCCTCCATGTCTTGGCTATTGTAAATACTGATGCAGTGAAAATATGGAAGCACATGTCCCTTCGAAGTAGTATTTTGAATTTCTTTGGATAAATACCCAGAAATATGATTACTGGATCCTTCTTCATCTCTTGTTATATAGCCTTCATTTTAAAGCCTATTTTGTCTGGTGCAAGTATTGCTACCCAAGTTTTTTTTTTTTTTTTAATTTCCATTTTCATGAAATACCTTTTCCATACTTTAACTTTCAATCTCTGTGTGTCTTTCCATCTGATGAGTCTCTTATAGGCAGCATATGTAAGGGTTTTTCTTTTCTTATCCATTCAGCCACCCTATGTCTTTTGATTGGAATATTTAATCCATTTATGTTTAAAGTAATTGTTATGTAGATATGTAGTTATTGCCATTTTATTATTCATATTTTTTATCTTTTTTCTTCTTCTCCTTCTAAAAGAAGTCCCTCTAACATTTCTTGTAATATTGGTTTGGTGATGAACTTCTTTAGCTTTTTCTTGTCTGGGAAACTCTTTATCTGTCCTTTGATTCTAAATAATAGCTTTCTGGGTAGAGTAATCTTGTTTGTAGGTCCTTACTTTTCATCACCTTGAGTATTTCGTGCCAGTCCCTTCTGGCCCACAAAGTATCTGTTGAAAAATCAGCTGACAGTCTTATGGTAACTAACTGCTTTCCTCTTGTTGCTTTTAAGATTCTGTCTTTGTCTTTAACCTTTGCCATTTTAATTATGATGTGTGTTGGTGTGGGCCTCTTTGAGTTCATCTTTTTTTGGAACTCTCTGCATTTCATGGGCTTGTATGTCTATTTCCTTCACCAGATTAGCGAAGTTCTTCATTATTGTTTCGTCAAATAGGTTTTCAACTCCTTGCTCTCTCTCTGTTCTTCTTCTGGTATCCCTATGATGTGAATGTTGGTAAGCTTGATGTTGTCCAGAGGCCCCTTTAACTATCCTCATATTTTTGGATTCCTTTTTCTCTTTGCTATTCTGATTGTGTGTTTTCTGCTACCTTTGGACGAAATCGTTGATTCTATTCTCTGCTTCATCTATTCTACTGTTGATTCCGTCTAATGTATTCTTTATTTCAGTTATTGTATTCTTCATTTCTGACTAGGTCTTTTTATGTTTTCTTTCTCTTTGTTGAAGTTCTCCCTGAGATCACTGAGCATCCTTATAACCATTGTTTTGAAATCTGCATCTGGTAGATTGCTTGTTCCATTTTGTTTAGTTCTTTCTCTGGAGCTTTGTTCTAGTCTTTCATTTGGGACATGTTTCTTTGTCTCTCCATTTTGGCTTCCTCCCTGTGTTTGTTTCTATGTATTATGTAGAGCTGCTATGTCTCCCCATCTTAGTAGAGTGGCCTTATAGTGGCTTTATGTGGTAGGTATCCTGGGGGGACCAGTAACACAGTCTCACTGGTTACCTGAGCCAGTGCTCCATGTGTGTGCCGTGTGTGGGTTGTGTGTGCCCTCCTCTTGTAGTTGAGCTTTGGTTGCTGTTTGCACATCAGTGGTAGGGATTGACCCTCAGGCCGATTGGTTGTGAGGACTGGCTGTGACTACAGGGGAGGAACTCTTGTGCAGGGCTGACCCTATGGAGCAGGATTCGCTTTAGCTGGGCTCTGGTGCCTGTCCAGTCTGCCCTTTGAGTGTATCTTTTGTGGAGGTGGTGTGGTGGTGCTTTGGTATGGTCTGAAGATGACCATCAGATGTGTTGGTCCTGGGGCCTCTTATGAGGGACTATGTTTCAGGCCAAGGCCAGCTGCTGCCTGATCCCTGCCTGGGGCCAAAATGATCTGAAGGTGTTTGCCACTTGTGCTGGGCTTGGAGATACCTGGGAGAGGCTAAGCTGTGAACTAGGGCTGGCTGCTGCTAATGCTGGGCTTGGGGATGCTCAGCAAGAGGTATGGAGCACAAGGCCAGATGCTGCTTGTTTGGGTTTTGTGAACCTTTGAGAGATTTTAGGAAAGTCTGCGGCATGAGCCAAGACAGGCTGTTTGTATGGAAAAGCCACTGGAAGAGGCTTGAGTGAGCCCATAAGTTGGGTGGGGCAGAGTCTCAGGGAATCACTGGGGCAGGGCAAACCATATTAGCCAGGTTGATGGGACTCAGATATGGCAGCCACCTCTATCTGCACACTGGGTAGGTGCAGGGCTCAATGAAGGAATAATGGATTCTGTCAGTACTTCTGTCTGGGGAAAGATGCCCCTCCAAGCCCTTGCCCTGAACTCAGATAATGCAGTTCCTCTCCCTATGTCCCTGGTGCCTTTTGAGCTGCTGCCACAGTGCTGGAGCTCAGAGTGAGTGAATCTGTCAGCAAGTAAGTCTGTGTGTGGGCAACACCTGGGACTCTAGTCACCCTCGTCTCACTCAGCCACACTCTCTGCTGGTTTTTACAGCCAAAAGTTGTGGGGATTTCTCTCCCTGGCATTGGAATCCTGGACTGTGGAGCCTGGTGTGGGGCTGGGACCCCTCACTCCTCAGGGTGTACCTCTGTAGCCAAGATTTTTAACCACACAGGTGGGTGTAGAACCAGCCCTGTTCCACATCTCCACCCCTTCTACCAGTCTCAAGGTGGCTTGTTCTGTATGTCCTTAGTTGTAGGACTTCTGTTCAGCTAGACTGCAAGTGATTCTTAATAATGGTTGTTCTGTGGTTCAGTTGTAATTTTGATATGGTCATGAGATGAGGCAAGCATAGCATTTATCTACTCTGCCATCTTGAATGGAACTCCATTTTAAAACCATGACAAACAATGCTTCAGTGACCATCCTTGTACATAATTTTGTTGAAATGCCCCATGTGTATCCATAGGATACATGTCTAGCAGTGATATTACTTGTTCAAAGGGAATGTGTGCTTTTAATATTGATAGATATTGCCAAACTGCTCTAAAAAGATTATGCTCATTTACATTCTCAATATTATAAAAATTGACTTTGAGTAGAAAGAAAGATAATATTTTCTCAGACTTGTGTAGCTGGTTTCTGTTTTTATTCTTAAAGTGCTCTCTTGTTTTAGCTTCTGGACATTTGATACACAAATAAATGAGGCTCACATCATCTCCCACTCCAAGCATCCATCCAGTTCTGAAGTTAATCAATAGAGTAATTCTTGTCTCACACCTTAAAAGTTAATTTTCAACCTGGGCAGGGCCAGAGGAGGATGTGGGTTCTAATTATGAGGATGGTCCACTGATAGCATTCTGTCCCCTGTTACCTGCCAGAAGGACACCAGGACTCCAATTCCAGGCAAAGCATGTGGAAGATAGGGCTTAACCATTTCATCTCAACCTGGACACGTGGGATTTTGAGAGGTTATCACCAACTCTGCTGCCCCACCAAATCTGTGAGGCAAGAGGGAATCTTTGATGCTTCTAAAGGAAACTCAGGGCTTATAGCTTCATCCGGAAAGTGGAGCTCATTGCCCAGACAGGGAAGTAGGGAGGAAGGACTAACCACTTCAAAGCACTTGGAAGCGTGTTTAATCATAATCAAATGCTTCTTCATAAAACCTTATATTTTGATGTCTGTCTAGCATCGTAGGACATCTGACCATGGGGACTTTAGACCTCAATGGCTTAGGACTTGGAATTATATATTTCTACTCTGGTGTCTAATATTACAGAGTCATGCAGGTAGAACAGACCTTGTGGTGGGTGGATTATAATTATTTTATTTTTGTTGGCAGCGTACTCTAGCTACCGTACACAGATTTAGTGAGATTGTTGTCATATTTTCTAAAGTATCTGGAGCTCTTAAGAGGAATGCTGGAAAATGAGTGCAAAGTAATGAGGCACAATCTGCTTAACTCTCCTTCATCACACTGTGCAATAGACGTTGGCAAAATAAGAGGGCAGTGGGATCTCCATGTCTAAATGTACTGCTCTGCAGGGAACAAGAGGCCAAGTGTTATGCAGGATGCAAGAATTACCTCTGCCCACCTAATCATAAGCAGAAACACCCAGTTGTCAGTCTGGTTTCTCTACCCACGCCTTTTCAGCTATCACAGACTTTTTAAAAGATAACCAGGGGAGGCCATAGCTATGTTCCCTGGATCCCTGAGCTTTTTTCTTATCGCTGGAGAAAGCTGCTGTGCCCCTGGCATCACACTTGTGGACCCAGTAGGTGCTTAAAGTAAGAAGTGAAAGGATTTCAGCTAAGTGACCGAATTTATTCCAGCTCTGTTCTTGGGAATCACAGAACCTTGGGGTGGGGGGATGGGGGCTTCCAGGAGCATTCAGAGAGGGAAGGAGGAAGGGGAGATATAAAGAGATAATTCCAAATAGAGAGGCAAAATGGAAGAAAATAAGGAATATATGTATTATATATTATATATGATAGGGTATATATATTATATATTATATATATTATATATAAAATATATAGATTGCATATTATATATATTATATATTGTAAATATACACACACACATATATGTGTGTGTGTATATATATGTATATATATACACACAATTACGTAAGGGACTCTCAGTGAATTTCCCTAAGTCCGTAGGGACAAGCGCCCTTATCCCCTAGTTTTATGAATGATTTGATTAAGGATGCTAAGCCGGCACATAACAGTGTGAGCTTGTTCAGTTATAATCCTTGATAGACCATTACTCATCTTGCAAAATTAAGCCAAGTCTGTCTTTCCCTCTCCCCTAGCTGTTTTGCTTTGCTAAGTAATCAGACATGGATCTTATTTCCAAGATGTTTATTTATATAGTTAAGATGATAAGACATTTAAAATAAAGAAGAAAGCCATAAAGTCCATAATGGAAGTCCAGATAATGAGCCGCAGGAGCTCAGAGGAGGGAGCCGTAATTCCCAGTCAGGGTGGGGAGGAGATTGTGGATTGTCATATTTTGGGGCTTATTATTTATTAAGAATTCCTCAGGAAATGGGGATGGAATGGGATAAAGCCCTTTCCAAGCTGAGCAGTTGGCAGGAATGAATCTGGGAGGTCTGTAAGGGTGGGGCATGAGTAGCAAACAACAATGAGATTATTTTGACTGCAGTCAAGTATACACAAGGATAGTAAGAAAGACGTTTCATTGACAGGGTGGGGCTCTAATCTGCAGGACTTTGAAATGTCAATTGTCATAGCTCAGGATACTGTTAGAAATGGGCTGGTTCACTGCAATAGACAGGGCAGAGTGACTGGATCTGCCCACAGGGATGGGGCAGGAGCTGCGAGGAAGTGTAGGGTGGCAGGCAAGCGTTAGAAGTGATATGGAGAGAGATACCGAAACCGATGCCAGGCCGTCACCCAGGCAAGTAGAGTGGGTATTGGTAGGTGGGTGACAAGTCTCATGGCTGGGAAGCGCTGGTACTGGCCAACCTAGGGACAGGTGGCACTGAGAAATGTAATCAGAAATGAGGAGCTAAGGAAGTCTGTGAGCAGTTAGCAGGCTCCAGCCGCTAAAGCTCAGGTTTATGGGCAGACTTCCAAGTTCTGGAAGGAGGAAAGAATGGAATGGAAAGCAAGAAGCAGGGCCCCCACTCCAGAGGGACCTGGCGGAGTTCCAGGCCAGGAGTCAGGCCCGGCACATGGAGCCCGACCAGCTGTAGGAATGGTCGGATGCTCCATTCCCGAGTGCTGAGCTGAGGTCTTTGTGTTCCTTCTGTGTCAGGTTATGCCTGGGCTTAGATGTGGGAGCAGAGAGGCCCGGCTGTGTGCAGGGAAGGATGCAGATACTGAGGAAAAGGCAGGGCCCTCTGCTGGCTAAAGAGTTGGGGCTTTATTTGGTAGGTAAATCGCAAAAAACGGAAAAATTAAAACACGGGGGCATCTTAATTAGAGCTGTATTTCAGGAAGTTAGTTTGATGCGAGTGTGTAAAATGAACTAAAGTTAAGTGATTCCTCACCTGTACCAAATCTCTACAACTCCCCTTCCTGGATACTTCTCCAGTGTGTTCATTGCTCACCACACTTCTTCCTAATACTGTAGGTTAAATCAATGACATTATTAAAATTGGTCAAATTAATTAATTGATACATGATTAATTTCACCACTTTTTTTCCTTATTTTTTAAATGTGACTTCTAAAAAAGTTACAATTGCGTAAGTGGCTCACACGATACTTCTATGGGGGCAGTGCTGCTCTAATCCTTTCTCCCTATCAGTCAGATCTTTTTAAAATGCAAGTCTTCTCATGTAACTTTGGTTTTGTGAAACCTTTCAATGGTCTCCATTGCCCTAGGATAAAGTCCAGATTCTTTATCATGGGCTCCCAAGCTCTTTGTAATCCTACCCCTTACCTCATCTCTCAACAACCCCTTCCCCCCGTAAGCATCCTTGAGGCATATCAAACTATATTCAGTGCAGTCCGTGCAATTGCTTTGTTCTGTTTGGCATCCATGTTCACGCCATCCTTTTTCCTGAACTGAGCATTCCTTCTCCTTTTCATCTGCCAACGTTTGCTTCCCATTAAAGTCTCAGCATTAGACATCCCTGACTCCCGGACGCTGGATTCGGTGCCTCTTCTTGATGCTGGGGCTCCGCCATGGGCCTGCTCCATCATCGCAACCTCACATTCTTTGTGAGGCCCTATTGACTCATCTCTCTCCTCCCTAGACTGTAAGTTCTCTGAAAGCAAGGAGTCCGCATTAATCCCCACAGCATGCCCAGCGCCTAGTACAACCCGGGAGCACGATGGCTGCCTGTGTGATTGTACAAACGAACGAATGGGGCCATTGAGCCAGGCAGTACAAACCTGAACCAGGACAGTGGCACTAGGAATGAAAAGGACAAGTCACATAGGAAAGAGCCAGTAAGGACACAGTTCTTTTTCTTTTCTTTTCTATTGTTTTAATTAGGGAACAGTGTGTTTCTCCTGGGCCCATCAGCTCCAAGTCAAGTCGTTGTCCTTCAGTCTAGTTGTGTGTGTGGGTGTGTGAGGGTGCAGCCCACCATCCCAAGTGGGAATTGAACTGGCAACCTTGCTGCCAAGAGCTTGCTCTCCAACCAACTGAGCCATCCGGCCGCCCTAGGACGGACATAATTCTTGAGAGCTGGCAGCTGTGTGATTGCACCTCTAAGTACTAATGGGCATGAAGAACTAATATACTTCATCAGGTACCCCAAAATCCTAAATAATATGAATGAGAGCAAAGATAACAATAAATGTTCTAAGAACAAAAATGTGTTCTTTTGAAAGCAATGTGCCATTTGGAGTCAAAACACTTGGGTTCAAACTTGGCCCCAGCATTTACATTGTCTTTGTAGTCTTGACATTTCAGTTTCTTGGGTCATAAAATGAGAGTAATACATTTACTTTTGGGGTCGTTGTGTGGATTGATGGGACTAATATATGTAGAATCACTCTGTAAACTGCAAAGTGACAGAAAGCGTTAGTGATTACCCCTGCAAAAATGTCTATACCTGCAAACAGGTGATAGCCAAGCTGTAGTAACTAAATTGAACATAATCCTGACCTACCCCAAGGGATTTCAATCTCAAACAAACCAGCTTAGCACAGAGGAACTTGGACAGTCTACACTGGGTGAAGTTACATATTTTTATCAGTATGACTCATGGAATCCTCTGGAGAGAGAGTCAACAAGCAGCATAGTGGGTATGAGCCCAGGTGGTGTGGTTGGGCTGGGCTGCCTCCTTCCCTCTGCCTGGTCTGTGAGGACCTCACATTTGACCTCTAAGCTTGGGCTCTAAGCTCCCTCTGCTTGGACTGCGCTCTCCTTTGCTCCCGCCCTGTTTCCCGAAACCCTTTCCCTACTGCCTTGAAATTCTATTCATACTTCAAGCCTCCTTCAGGTGGCTCACAGCGTTTAGTATCTCTAAACTTGCTTTCCATTCCCCTCCCCCCCTAAAAAAAGAGGTCCCACTGTCTGATCTTCTTTCTCATTCCCTGACTGGGGACAGCACTAGCTATCCCCAAGTATTTCCAAGGTGGGACTTAAAAGAGGCCCATCTATCCGGTCTGTATTCCTGCCCCCGACATGTGCCAGACTGTCACCTGGCATGTGTAGGTGACACCTGCATTCTGATTTGGAATTTAGAGTCTGGATGGCTCCACAGAAGCCCACAATGATACCCCTCCTTCTTGCCTGCTTACTTTGTTCATTCCCTTGTTTGCCTCCCTTACTGTGGATCCAGGATCAGTACGTGCAATTCAGTGCCTTACACATAGTATGTGTTCTGTTAAAGTCATTAAAATGGTTATTTATTTACCTGAGCCTTCACAGAGGATTAGTTAAGGGATTATGGGATTACATAAAAGAAAGCAAAAGCATACCTCAAGTTTCCAAGGGACATACATCCAGTTAGTGTATTATACTATTAAGACAAATTAGTGCTGAAAAGGGGAGGTTAATGGCATTACTTCTTTTTTGGGAAAAAATGTACAGCCGATTCCCAATGACTACGTAAGGATGTGAAAGTCGGACAGTGAAGAAGACTGATAGCAAAAACTGATTCATTTGACGTGTTAGAGGAGAGTTCTAGAAAGATGAACAAGTGGGCCGTGGAACAAATTAAGCCTGAAATATCACTGGAGGCAAAAATGACAAAACTGAAGCTGTCCTATTTCAGACACATCATGAGAAGGCAGGGTCCTTTGAAAAAGACAATGATGCTGGGAAAAACAGAAGGCAGCAGGAGAAGAGGAAGGCCAACTGTGAGATTGACTGACTCCACAGCGGAAGCCACAGGTATGAGTCCGCAGGAGCTGAGTAGGCCTGTGAGGACAGGACACTGTGATGTCACTCACTCATTCACAGGGCCACCAGGAGTCGGAGCTGACTCAACAACACACAAGACACACACCAGCCTGTTGGGTACATTTTGTGAACTTGTGCGCCGTGCCTAGGAGTCTGTTCAGTCTGTGATCCTTCTAAGTTCTGGTCCTTCCATCTATTGCTTTCCCTCCCCCATCCTCTTCCTCCACCATTTCTAATTCCCTCTCATCTTTCAGACCTCACCATAGAGGTCATTTTCTCTGGGAAGCATCCCTGAATCTTACAGCCTCAGCCTGTACGCGTATATTCCAATAGCAACCCTTTTCTCAGCGTTTCTCATCCTGTAATGCGTGTGTTTTGTCTTTTTCTACCTCTACTCTGTTAACATCATGAGGCAGGTACCCCAAGTGCCTTGTCAAAAGTTATTTCTGCAATGCCTCGCACAGTGCTTGATAAAGTGGACACTCAGCAAATATTCATTGCATGCATGAGTTAATAAGTAGGTAGAGGAATCTTTTTCCGAGCCTAGAACAATTTCAGAATCAGAGTACATCAGAGTAAATCTTAGAATATTATGATCTAGACTTTGGCTAAGTGACTCTCTTACCTCTACTGACTTCTGTTTGATTAATAGTTAACAGGTGTGTTAACTGGGATATAGGTTTGGCTGCTTATAATGGAGAGAGCCAATTTTACAATTTAAACAAGAAAGAATTCTATTTCTCTCACACAAAATGGTCCAGAATAAGCAGCCCAGGACTGGTATGGCAGCTCCGTTCTATGAGATAATAGTTACAGCCAGACATTTTCTACATATCCTGGGCTCCACTACCCTGTTAGGAAACGCTTGTCCATGTGGTTAATTGTCACAGCAAAATCCTAGCAGGTCCAGTTTTGTCTTGGAATCCTTGGAACCTACACCCAAAGTGAATTTAATTTCTTTTTGGTACCTGGGACTGATTCTAGGACCTTCTGGACCTTCTTAGGGCATGTTGAGTCTGCTATGGATTTATAGAACTTATGAATTGAGAGATTTTTCATTGATTTCCCAGTCCCCATTTTACCTCCAAGCTCTTTCATGTGGGGAACACCAAAAACTCAGCCCGAGTTGGGTATGTATGCCAAGGATGCCAGTTGGTCCTCATGCTAAGCTCATCAACTGAGGGTGGTGTGGCTTCTGCAGGTACAGGACATGCTAACTTCACAGCCGGGCATCCTGGCAAGTTCCAGGAGAGGCATCCCTTTGAATAATGTTAAGCATATTACCTGTGTGGCTATAAGAAAAAATGTATTACTTTTTTTGTTCTAAGGTTGCCATATGCCTTATGATTGCACCGTCATTTCTTTACAATGCCTGTCTGTTGGGTTTATGTGATGCTGGAGAGAAGTCATTAGATTTTATGATTAAGATTTGAGATGAAGGTCAATCTACTCTATCTTTTCTCCCTTTCCACAACACACACACACACACACACACACACACACACACACCACCCAATACTCCAGCTCCCACCACCCCAAACTCCCCTTTCCACAACACACACACACACACACACACATACACACACACACACACACACACACACTATTCCTGCGGAAGAGGGGAGAAAAACCAGGGTAGGAGTGAGAGCTGAATGCACTTTCCATAGCAGAGCTATTTGCCTAACTAGAAGAAGCTGAATAAACCAAGTAAGGACGCCTTCCCTTCTCCTGCCCCAAACTAAACACATTTTTCATTCTATAGACCTCACTTCAATGTCTTAGACAAAACAGGATCAGTAGGGCTTAGCATGAGTTGATTCTGCAAGTTTAACAGGAAAATAAAAAGAACCAAAGATCTGCCTAAATTTGTTGCTGGCAAAGGCAATAGATGAGATATTTTCTGATTTTTTAAGACATTATCTAATTGATATACAATCCTCAGTCAACTCTCTAAAGTGGCAAAATTCACCTTTCTTTGTGTTTTGTGTGTCTCTGTGTGAGTAGTGATCAATATTTGAAGCATTTTGGTTAATTATTGTTAAAATTACAGTTCCATTATATATATTTTTCTTTTCTTTCCACCTTCTCAAAACTTCTCCTTTAAGGCAGAAACTTTCCATTCTTGGTTTCATCCAAAAGACAAATATTTCTGGGAAAACATTGAGTTTAAGCTATTCAGCAATTCTGGTGTTATGTAACTGACCACACTTAGACTTTCAATTAACTTTGGTTACATTTTATTGAAGAGTGTCATAGAATAGAATAACTGGTCACAATTTTTTTAAAAAACTTTTGTATGCTTTTAAACAGGGGACATCCTCTTGAAATACGTGTAACATCTTGTGATAATGATAGAAAATAAATCTCTTATCATTCAAAGTATTCTAAAGTCCACTGCCAGTATTCCAAGACTGATTTTAGTGCGTTTGAGAATTTTTAATCGCATGAGCTTTCCTTTCAGCGTAGTTTCCATAACTCAAGCCCTCGTGTTCTTCTTCCCCTCATGCTCTTCTTTCTCTCTGCTTATTTTTGTTTGGTCTTCTTCGGTTGTGGGTGCATCTTGAGACTGTTTAGAGTGTTTCTCTTCCACTGAGGAGGAATCATATGATTCATGGTTTCAAACAACTTCCTGGACTATATCTCAACTTTCTTCATTCTTAACTATAACTCACTTTCTTCATTTCTGGTCTTTATCTTTCTTTCCTATCACTTTTCAATATCTCTATTTTCTTTCTGCCCAGAACTGAACAGATCGTTTTTTTCCCCAAAGCAGAGAGTCCTTCCCTTTTCTCTTTACTGTCATGTCCCCACTACTATCCCATTGTCCCAGTCTTAAAACCTTGCAGGGTTCTTTCTTTCCCCTCTCATATACTTGCAGCATGCTGCCTGTCATCACGTTGCAACATTAATTTTCCCAAAATATCACCCAGATTCATTTCATTATTTCAAAAGACTTACGTTGTCTCAGCCTAGGTGTTAATTATTTGGCATGTCCATTACTCTAATAGCTTCCTCTCTGCATTGCTTTCTTCCCTCTAGGCTAACCTATGGACAAGTATTAGAATCGTCTCCTTCACAGCCTGTTTTGTCATTTCAGTTTCCTCTGAAGAAAAATTCAAGAATCTCCACAATCAGCTACTTTATCCAAACATCACTTCCCCACTTATACGAGTCACTTCTCCAACCAAATATCATCCTTCGAACCTGCCATCCTCTTCACTGGAGGACCCCCTCTCTTCCTCCCAGTCCATGTTTCTCTTTTTCTTCAAATGTAGTAGTTGGCACAGTCTTAATGAAAACTGTAGTTATCGGCAAGTCCGTTAAGAATGAGAGCCTGCGGACCGATTTTCTCAGTGTCCTCTCAGTGACACATCGCTCAGTCTGTTCTGCCCTCTTAACCTGCATTTACTGATTGTGGCTTCGTAAAGCCATTTCTCATTTATTCCCTTTATGTGCTTTCTCTGCTTTTAGAGTACAAGCATCTTCAAGGCAGAGACAATATTGAGTGATTTATTTATATCACCCAGCAATAATTACTAAGCACTTACTGAATTTACAGCATGGCCTTTATCTACATATTTACCAATAGATCGATCAAATAGTTATTGAACATCTATCATGTGCCAGGCACTGTGTGAGGTACTAGAACACAGTGAGGAGAAAAAGCTGACATTTCCTCTGCCTTCCTGGAGTTTGGGGGAAATAGACATTTATCAAATAACCACACAATTGAGTGTAAAATTACAACTGTGATAGAGCTGCAAAGAGAGGGACATGGCGCCATGAGAGCACATCATAGGGGATTTAATCCAGGTGGGAGAAATGAGGGAAGGATGTCCCCAAAAGGGAGAATCACACGTGTGAAAGCTCTGTGATGGGGGTGGGGAAGATGTGTTCAAGACTATTGCTACTACCACTACTACTAAACAGCTCTGAATAGTAACCACGGTGTGGATACTGTGAGGACTATCTTATTTAATTCCCGCTATGAACCAATGAGGAAGGTGTTTGTAGCCCTATTTTTTATAGGCTTAGAGACATTAAACATCTCGCCTCAGAGAGAAGTGATGCTTCTAGGACCCAATTCTAGGTGTCTCTGCCTGCAGAGCCATCACTTTTAGCCACTATGTTATAGCAGTTCTAACTTATTTGGATTTTCAGTGCCATTTCAATACCATTAGTATGGAAAAGGGAGGTTCCTTTAGCTCTGAAACAAGATATGAATTGGCTAACTGCCCAGAAAGTCCTTCCATAATCTTGGTCAAAGTCCTTCATGGCATCAGGTCACCCATCTCCCATTTTTGCAGAATGTATTATTATATATCACACAGACCTGGCATTATGTTTGAGCTGATTATTGTATGTTTCAACCATGTGAACAAACTTCTAGCTGTCCTTTCCTTTTATGAAATCTATAATTAGATGAGGAATAATGCTTAGTTAGCTCAAGTAACACATAGTATTCCAGTAACCAACTTCCTCCTCAGGGAGCAGCATCAACCATTAAGAGTAACCGCCAATAATTGGTAAATTATTTGTTGAAAAACTTGTCATCATGACCAGAGGAGTCCTCTGCCTCTGGCCCGCCATCTGTCGAGTGCTATTTGTTTATGTTTCTTCTATCTCCACTTTCTACCCCCGAGGGCAGCCTCTTCTTTAGTTGTAGTAGCTGCATCTAAAATTGGCTTATAAGTTGCTTGCCTAATAGGAGAACCTAATAACAGAGCATTGAGAATTTTAATGTATACCTTTTAGTATCTCTGTGATAATTAATAAAATCACTTTGGGACCTCAGAAAATGAAAGCAACTGTCTACTGCTTAGTAGAGTGTTCAGACGACTCTTCATCTTTAACCAAGCATGACTGGCTCTTTACCCTTTGCAAGGCAAGGTTGAAAGTTCAAGCAAAGAGTAGGTGAATAGGGCAACCCCGGTTAGCAGAGCTAGAAACAACCATAGCAGGATGCCCAGCCGATAGTGGGAAGCTGACCATGAAGCGTATCAGTGAGCAACACAGCCCACAAGTCAGTCTGAAGAATAGAGAGAAGCATGTCTCTATTCTGGGATGTTGAAAGGACGACGTTGTTTGCATTTTGATAATTCTTTGATATTGTTAGGGGAAAGAGTCAAGAAGTAACAGATTTACTTGCCTATGTCCTCCCCCAAAAGTCTTGTTAGAGACCTACATATAGCTGAAGGTATAGTTTAAGAATAAAATGTTGCGAAATGGCCATGACCAATTCCATTCAAAAGTGGGAAAGGTTTTCAAACTTGTCTGTTTAGGTAAGGCTGTGGGCTTGTAGAGGCAACAAGCACGCAACAGTCCTGAGGGATGGCAGGAGAGTCCTGACCCCTCACTTATTTAGCTTTCTTCCATGGCTGCTGTGGCTGTTGTTGCTATTATTGTGACTATCATTGCTCTCTTAGGACTGTTTTCCTCTAAACTTTTCACTGGGCGTAGGACATTATAGGCCAGCATTGAATTTGAGGGCAAGATGGAGGCCTTCCCATTTCTTACCACCCTATGCTGATATTGCCATCTTCAAGACAAGTTTATCACTCTTTATTTCCCAGCACAATGTCTGTTATATTTGCACTGCCCTTACTTTCCTGTCATGTAGTACAATCTATTACCCAGCAAACATGTAAAGAACATGCAGATTGCAAACCAAAAGCAGAACATGAATACAGAATCACATTAAAGGGAAAGCGTGTGGGGGTAGGAGATTCATTTTTATTCAACTCCTATGTCCCAAGTACTTTATTTGGTGCTTTGTATAGTATTCTATTAGATGTTTCATATGGGGTAGTTAATTTAACACTCATGATAAGCATGAAAGGAACCACATGAGGACACTAAGAGTATGAGAAGTGAGGGTCAGACTTGGTTGACAAGTCTTCTGGAGCAGGGATGCAAACCCTGGCTCTCAGATGCGAAATGTCCCATCATTTACCCAGGTACATAAATATTATTCCATGTCACTCTGCATATATAAGTATACTCTGTCATAATTTTAATATTTTTCACTTTTCTTGTAGCCAGAGAGGAAGAATAAAATCTAGTGAAGTGTGGTGTCAGAGAGGCCAGTGAGTGAGTAAATGAATGAATGAAGTATATAAACTACATATTTCCACTTCTAGAAAGATTTTTGAAGGAATCTGTACACCAGCTGCTTACCAGCTCTCCATGTATTGGCTCTGGTGAAACGGTAAAGCAAGATTTTTTTTTTTTCTCTCCAGTGTGGGGTTCTTCCATAGCTCTTCCCTCTTTTCTGTTATATCCTAGGAATCTTCTATTGCTACTATCAGTGACCACCAAATATGGCAGTATAAAACTATTACTATTCCTAGCAACATCGTAATGCTTTAAGTAGAGCTCTTTTTTGGTCTTCTCCCCTCCCGCAACTTTAACACAATTTTTAGTGTACAGTACCTTATTGTTAGCTATTAGCACAAAGTTGTACAGATTTCTACAACTTTTTCATCTTGCATAATTGAAACTTGATACACAATGAACAGCAACTCTCTATTCCCCTTTCCCCCGGCCCCTGGCAACCACCATTGTACTTTCTGCTTCTCTGAGTTTGACTACTGTAGATACATAAGTGGACTCATGCAATGTGCTGTCCTTCTGTGACTGTCTTATTGCACTTAGCATAATGTCCTCAAGTTTCATCCATGTTGTTGCATATGATGGGAAGTATTTTTCTTAAGGCCAAATAATATTCCATTTTATGTATCTACCACGTTTTCTTTGTCCATTCATCCATTCATGGACAGTTAAGATTGTTTCCATATCTTGGCTATTCCGAATAGTGCTGTAAAGATCCATGGGAGCACTTAGATCTCTTTGAAATCCTGATTTCAATTCATTTGGATATTTACCCAAAAGTGGGATTGCTGGAGCATATGTTCTATTTTGAACTTATTGATCAACCTCCATACTGTTCTCTATAGTGGCCGCACCAATTACATTCTTACCAACATTATGCAAAGGGTCCCTTTTCTCCACATCCTTGCCATTTTTTTTTAAATCCTAACAAATCTGAGGTGATATCTCATTGTGTATTGATTTGCATTTCCCTTATGATTAGTAATGTTGAGCACCTTTCCATATATCTGTTGGCCATTTGTATTTCTTCTTTAGAGAAATGTTTATTCCTTTGCCCATTTTAAAATTCAGTTATTTGTTTTTTTGCTATTGAGTTGTAGGAGTTCCTTATATATAATGGATATTAACTCCTTATCAGATTTGTTGTTCGCAAAGATTTTATTCCCATACCACAGGTTGCCATTTCACTCTGTTAATGGTTTCCTTGGCTGTGCAGAAGATTTTTTTGTTTGATGTAGTTTTCTTGCTTGTCTATTTTTGTTTTTGTTGCGTGTGCTTTTGGTGTTATATCCATGAAATCATTGCTAAGACCAATGTTATGAATCTTTTCCCTGTGTATTCTTCTAGGAGTTTTACAGTTTCAGGTCATATGTTTAAGTCTTCAATCCATTTTGAATTAATTTTTGTGTATGGTGTAAGACAAGTGTCCAATTTAATTCTTTTGCATGTGGATATCCAAGTTTTCCATCACCATTTGTTGAAGAGACTGTCTTTTCCCCATTGTGTATTCTTGGCCCCTTTGTCGAAGATCAGTTGACTGTATACACGTGGGTTTATTTTTGAGCTCTCTATTAGATTCCACTGGTCTATATGTTTGTCTTTATGCCAGTTCCATACTGTTTGGGTTACTATAGCTTTGTATTATAATATGTTTTGAAATCAGACCTCCAGCTTTGTTCTTCTTTATTAAGGTTGCTTTGACTATGTGGTGTCCTTTGTGGTTCTGTATGAATTTTAGGATTGTTTTCTATTTCTGTAAAAAATGCTATTAGAATTTTGATAGGAACTGCATTGAGTCTGTGGATTGCTTTGGGTAGTGTGGACATTTTAACAATATTAAGTCTTCCAATCCATGAACATGGGATGTCTTTCCATATTTTTGCGTCACCACTGCCCCCAAAACCTGTTAGAACTAATAAATGAATTCAGTAAAGTTGCAGGATACAAAATCAATACATAAAAATCAGTTGCATTTCAATACACTAACAATGAGTAATCCAAAAATGAAATTAAGGAAATAATACCATTTATAATAGCATCAAATAGAATAAAATACTTGATAATAAACTTAACCAAGGAGATCAAAGACTTGTACACTGAAAACTGTAAAACATTACTGATCTCCTTTTAACAAAATTGACCTGTCCTTTTAGGACCATGCTAGGTCATGGGTAGGCTAATCTGGTAAGTAAATTCAAATTTAGTTATAAATGGCTTATTGGTTTATCCTTCCCACATATTGACCAGGCATATTTTAACCCTAAGGTGTGTGTAATAGTACTGGCTGAGCTCCCTGCAGGTGAAATATTTTTAAATAAATATCTAAAAAATTGTAAACTGCAACACTTGATCGCACTATCTAGCATAAAACCAGCCCCTTTTTTTGGATCAGCATTTGGACAAAATCACCTATATTATCAGGTATAAACACAAGTAGTTATTCTTGGAAAAGCTCTCTGAAATTATAATGTAATTCAGTGAGAAGACATCATCTGAGATTTTCCCACACGGAATACATACACAACTTTTCAGTGAGTCTGGGAAAATATAGTTTGGGGGGAAGTGCAATAATAAGGGAATGGAACTTTTTTTGATCACTTGCCATGTGTTAGATGATTTGCAATTACATCCCACTTAATCCCTTTTCAGACTCTGTGAGGTAGATATTTGTCCCATTTTGCAGATAAGGAAATTAAAACTCAGGGTAGTAGCTCCCACGCTCACTCAATATAAACGTGGATTTGAGCTGGATCTGCTCAAAGCCAGTTCTTTTCCCTTTGCACGCCAGGTGGCCAGCCAGCGAATTGGTGGGATAGAGAGAAGGGTGCTGAGATCTGAAACGCGAGTGGGGCCTTATGAATTATAAGCTGCCCTGTCCAGGAAGGCCTCCTGGGAGGGACGCAGCCGAACAAACTGCTTGGAAAATTTTCAGTAATTTCCAAATTTACTGCCAAAAATCAGGTGAAAGTTATGAAATGAATTATATGGGCCGCTGAACTGTCCTCTGGTGCATTTTGTCGTCTTCACGATCACTGACCAGGTGGGCCTGGGGGCCTGAGGGTGGCTTCAGAAACAGGGAGGTAGGACTTCTGCACGATTCTCCCCTGACACTGGGGACACTGTGTCTTGGTGGCCACAGGAGGATCTGGTCAGCCTCTCTCCACGGCTACTGAGCTCCACAGGTTCTAGTTGTGTGAGAACATGGGTGAGTGACTTCAAGATGTTCTCAAGTGTCCAGAGATCCTTTTGTTTTTCCTTGATGCACTCTCAGTGCCATCTATTCTGCTCTCCTGGGAACATCTGTACACTTGATTCTGCAGCTTTTCAACTCATGATATATTTATTATTATCCACAGCCCACCTTATGCCTTAACCTGGCAATTAGTGAGAGGCCTCTAAAAAAAAAGAAAGGCGATTAAATTCATGTAGGGGTGAATAGTATAAAAGACACGAGCCCTAAAGGTTTTGTCATTGGCATGGAATTCTGTCACGTGCCAAAGTTTGATTATAGTATCATCTGGTATCTCGCTGTTGATTTATTAAAACTGGATCTAAAAATGGTTATAATCTTTTGTCCTGAGAGCAGATCTTTCTGTTCTGACAAAACTCCCTCTGGCAGTCTCCTCATGAATGGCTTTCCCCTATGGTTAGTATCCTGCTGTGTCCCTACAGACAGCTGGAGATGGTGACAAGTCACAAAGACTCAGGGACCCTCCAGGGCCACTGACCATCCACTTTCCAAGCTGTCGGTCCGTCCCAGCAAAAGCCCTTTCCTGCTCTGTCCCCCGCCTTCCCACAATGGCCGGTCACTGTTGGAAGAATCTTATCCTAACGTGTGGTAGGAAGAAGTCCAGCTGACGGGTGGGGTGCTGCGGCGGGAGAGAGTGCAGACCCCGGGCATGGGTTCTGGAATATCCTTCGAGCAATTCGTTTTTGTCCTAATGAAAAACTTCCTGGCTTCTAGGATTGCTCCTCTCATTGGGGTCGCTCCGATTTAATCACAATCTAGTAACAGGCAGATACTCGACGTTTTTCTGACCCTTTCCTCCCATGCTTTTCGCACTCCCCCGTCTCCGTGTCCCCCTTTTCTTTCTTTTAGCGAAGGAAGAAGACATACAACTGCTAACCTCCATACCACATCCGAGTTTTTTTTTCTTTTTCTTTTTCTGGCACCTGGTGACCATCAGGGAAACCTGATCGACTTGAAAGGGTTGTGTCCCCGATCACCTCCGGAGTGGGAGAAATTATTTCCCCCTAACTTTATCCATGGGATTTAAGAAAGGGAGCGTGCGCTCCCAAGCGCAAACAGGAAAGCCTTACATCACGGAGCGGCGTGGGGAGGAGTCTGTGGCGCCCTCGCTCGCTGCTCGCTCGCTGCGCTCCCTTTGTGGCCCGAGTCGCGCGCACCGGCGGCAGCGGGGGCAGCGCGGCGCGTGTCTGTGCTGCGAGCGCGGCGGCCGCGCGGGCCGGGGGCCGGGGGCGTCGCGGGCTGAGCCCCGCAGGGAGCGCGTTGGCCTGGGAGCAGGGCGCATCATGCCGCGGCCCCGTACGGAAGGGAACACTGAGAATGAAATTGCTTTGGCAAGCTAAAATGGTAACGAGCCCTCTCTGCCTTCTCCCAAGGCTTCTCCGGTGGGGAATCTTCTCCCGCTTTCTCTGGGCGTGTTTTGGACTCTCTCGGCGTGAACGGAGCAATCCGATCCCCAACTTGTGAGCTAAAGCTTTCTCCCTCTGCTTTGTGTGCCTTGCTCGCTGCGTGTCTTCTCCCTTCCAGCGATGCCCACCTTCTCCGCAATTGCCTTTGGTGTGTCTGGGGCAGATGTAGGACCGGAAAGGAGAACTTTCAAGGGAAAAGAACTGTTCGTCTGCGCGGACCGCGGAGCGCTTCTGTGTCCCAGCGGCTCCAACGCCAAGTTTAGCCGGGGACGTGGAAATCCAGGGAGTCCGTGTACACACCTTCTACTTGCTTTTCCTGCACTTGCCAGATGATTTTATGGAAATGAAAACTTTCCACCCCCTGCTAACTTTCTGGGTCCCCAAACGATAAGAGGAGAAAAAGACATGGGAAGCGTTTGACTTCTAAAGGACGGAGGACTTGGCATTTTAAATGATTGTTTGTGTCTGAGTTTAAAAGGCAGTTTGCTCAAATATCTGAGCCACTTATAAAAGTGCAAACCTTTTCTGCCAATGAATTAGTTTTCCTTTCACTTAAGGAGGAAAACTTAATCAGGACTAAACCACAGTTTGTTTTTTTCTGAGAAAGAAAAAAAAAAGATTAAAAAAAAATCCTATTTAAGATACGTGAGCGAGTCTAGGAAAAATAACTAAATGGAAAAGTCCGGGGATTCTGATACCACAGGAAAGGGCTGGGGGCCAAGAAAATCTCAGCATTCCCTTTATCACAGTGTGTCTTGTATTGCTCTGATTGTAATATTTATTTTGAACAGCCCATCTTGTGCCCTGAGTGCTGGGTAAGCAGCAAAGCAGCTGGGACAGATTGTGGTTAGCAGAGAGGGGAAAAAAAAACACACTTTTTTTCTTTCTCTTTATCCCATCCCTTGGCAGAGCTCGATTCAGGACTGGGGTGAAGAGGTAGAGGAAGGAGCTGTTTACCATGTCACCCTGAAAAGAGTCCAGATTCAACAGGCTGCCAATAAAGGAGCAAGATGGCTAGGGGTGAGTAAAGCTGGAGAGATTGTGAACTTTGGAGTTCCAGTGTGTGTTGTTCTGTGAATATCATTATTATTTAGCAGAGGCACGCTCTCCCCCCCCCCCCCCTTCGCTTTTGGCCTCAGAAAGGAAACTGCCAATGACCCAGTATTTGCACTAGCTGTACAGGTCTGTTTTGGTACTTAATGTTTTCCACAGCATCTTCCCTAGGTTCGTCAATAATTCAGAACCTCTTAGAAACATCTTGAGGTATCTGGCTAGTAGAGTGGGGGTGGAAGGGCAGAAGGTGACACAGAGTCACGGGACCGGAAAGCAGCAGTCTGAGACACAAGAGCCACAAGCAGCTTTGCCCAGATGGCACCCTTTTCTCTCCTGGTCCTCCCCCTGCTGATGCCAGCAGCCCCAGTTCTACTCCTGCACGTTTATGAAGTATCCAGAATGCTCAGGGTGCAGACCATTTCAAATCTGCTTCCTGGGGGAGGTGGCACATTTCCCACTGTCACCTCCTTTCTGCGGCCCTTGGCCTGTGAGGAGGCAGATGTGTGCTCGGTGTCCATGGCTTCACACGTAGAGTGCACAGAGTAGAGTGCTGGGCCTTTGGAGAAACGCTGCCTCCACAGGCAAGATTTTTTTCTGAGATTCTTACACGTTATCGCCTAATAGATCCTTCAGCACATCCCAAAGAGAGGGGATGCGGAGAAATGGAAAGCTTGGTGGCAGGATCATTACCTGAGCAAACACGGACATGTGGAAGAACAAAGGAATTCTTGATCTGGAGATAGAAGTAATCCTCAGAGGGAGCAGGGAGAGGTGACACAGAGAGCCTTGCGAAAGAAAGTAATGGTCGGCTGAATAGAGGGGATGCATGTGGTTTCCCAGGCCCTATTCTAGCCACACTCAGGCTTCATAGCAATGAAGATTGTACCCTTGCATCAGTCTTAACTGCCTTTGGGTTTCAGAACATTCTGAGTGTTTGGAGAAGCATTCAAAGGTGGGGTATGAAGGAGGACAGGAAACAAAACTGCTCAGGGCTTCCCAGGAAGACCAGAGGCAACATGGGACCTGTGACTCCTAGAAGTTAAGGCAGGATGGCCAGCAGCAGTGAGTTCTTCTGCCACAGGCCTGCTGCTTTGCCGACACAGGCCTTCATGGCGTGAGCTGCCCAAGCTGGTTCAACTCAGGTCTTTCCTGCTCCGTCCTTTGGGCCGAGGTCCCAAAGTACAGAGTAAATTGTTAGTAAATTGTTAGGCCCCATCTGCAGGTGTGGCCTGATCTGAGGTCTTCACCGAACAGGTAGGTACCTTACTCAGAATATGATTCTAAAATGAGGTGCCTCACCAGTAAGCCAGATAGGGAAAGCAGCACGACAATTCTGACAGGTCATCACTTTGTTTCTGGTGGTTGTGTCTATATGCATTTTATTTAAACGTGGTGTTGATGTGGCTTGGACTGCCCGGATATTTCAAAATGATTCATAGGTTCTGAACCAGCTGCCTTCAAAAGCGTTGTTGCGTTTTCTGATGCTGGGTTGTTCCTCTCTTTCTAACAAGACTGATGTTGCTTGGGTGACAGTTTTAGTTTTTAGCCAAACACAATAGCAGTGAATGAGTAAGTCATGGGGAAATGGAGGGGTTGCCGCTGTCGGCCCCAAACACACAACTTATGGTTCATTTAGATGTTCACAGTTATTTAGTAATTCTCACGGACAGTTCTGTTCACTGGGCTCCACTTCTCTCCCCCCTCTTCCAGTGCTTTCAGATTTATACAGAGTGTAGAGTTAGTCCATCCAAGATTTAGCAATAGAGCTGAGCTATTGAGACGGAGGATAACGTGAAAAGATTGCTTCTAGCTGGTGGAGGAATCTGTCCCTTCCCTCTCATTTCAACAAAGCGTGATTTGCTGCTACCGCCCCAGTCCTCAAGAGCGCCTCTTAGGAACTCGCCACCTCTGATCCTGCTCTTTTTTTTGTCTTAGGTGTGCTGTGGGGAAGGTCTGTTTTTGTCCTTGGAAATTCCAGACTTAATTAAATGTGACTCAACCCACTGAGCCATAGCAATTGCAAAACCTTTCTCTTTAGGATTCCAGTGGCTTCTCCATATTTGTTTCCCTACATTCCAGTAACCCTTTCAGAATACTTCAAAGCAACCAGTTTTAGAGTGAACTAGAGACTGAGGTGACGACAACCTTCTGGAGAAGGTGGTACCCTGATTATCTCTTTTTTCCCCCCCTGCATGAGGAAACTAAGGCCCAGAGAGGTTAAATGGTTTGACAGGCTCACACAGCTAGCAGGTGGTGGAGGCTAGATTCAAACCCAGACGATTAATTCCTTGCTGTCAGGAACTGCCTGGGACCTTAGGCTGTTTCCCGAGTAGTGGAAGAGAATGAGAAGAGGCAGGATGCTTATGGTGTACTTGCCCTAGACATTGCACCTGGTCTAGGAGTTGAGTGATGCAGCCATCTTTTAGTTACAGTTTGAATGATACCTTGAGCTACAGGTTGAGATATTTGTTGCGAAGATGTGGATCTTATTGATAAGCTCCCTGTTTTGGATGCATGAAGTGTGGCATACCAGAGATACGTACAAGGTTACGCAGCACTTGAGGGTGAGCAGAGCTCTCATTGCATGTCTGTAAGACTTGTTCAAAAAGCCTCAAAGACTGACTACAATTTTGGTATTTTCTAGTCCTCAGACCTCAAAACAACTAAGATTCAATTTTGGGAAGGATAGCAAATTGATTACACGTCCTTAGGGCATTCTATTTTGTTTGTTAAATTTTGTGTTCCGTTGATCTTTTGAAGTAACCCCCTCTCCCCTCCCCGCCCTCCCACCCTACTTTGGTTGTAAAATATACAACTAAGTATGGCCCAGGCGGGGTTTACTTATATATGCAGCTGCGGCTTTGCCCATTGACAGTGAGGTTATGTTGGACAACTTTGAAAAACCAAATATTTTTGAAATACTGACCCAGTTTTCCCTTTGCATTAACGTCTTAGACGGGGATAATTTTACTGGGCTATAGCCCGCAAAGAAAAATGGCTCCAGTTATGTCAGCATCATAAAATCTCAGGATTGGAGGAGTCATTAAAAATTAATTTCACCCAACCATTCAGTTAGCTTATAGAATGTCCAGTGATTTCTGGAAGGGCAAATGGTCAAAACTTACTGTTTTTCTTTGGTCACAGCATTGTGGTTATACATTGACAAGACATGTAGAAGTGACGTAAGAAAATAGCAATATTTTCTGGAAGCAGAAAGTGCACCATTTTAGGAAGAATACCCAAATGGACAAAAGAAAAGGTTCTGTTAGAGAAGAGGCATTGGTGTCAAGCCAGTTCTGCTCTCTTCAGAATAGGACAGACACAGGGTCCAGAAAAATATGTCAAACCTGAGGTAAGTTCAGATGGGGGATATTTGCTTCACAAGCAGGATAGGTAGGGCTGGGTCACCTCTGCAAGGTTTGTGGGGAGTGGAATGGTCAGTGGAGAGTCACGTGGCTTTTCTCAGTTGCACTTTTTTGTGGTTATGTGGTCCGTGTGGTGGGGGCCCAGTACCTCCCTTCCCTACGTCCCATATTTATCACACTATCTCCCAAATAGGCTCTTGCTGGGAGGCTGGTAAAGACAGTGGAATAGGACAGGAGAAAACAAAATATCTTCAGGAAAAAAAGGAACTAGAAAGCTGTCGTAGAACCCAGCATTTAGGGTGACTTGTGGCCAGTCCGTGGTTATATGGGGGCAGTGGTATGATAATCCCTTGTCACATCTGGATCGAGACGTTGATTCTCACTTGGACACACTATTTGGATTGACTCCAACTGGTGTTCTGGTGGTTTTGCTGTCTGTATGGACTTCAAATGGCCTACAGTTCCTCAAGTTTTCAACTAACTTCACTTCGAGAAAGCTTCTCTGATTTCCCAAGTCCGGAGGAGGTATCCCTTCTGTGTGTTCCGGAAGCATTCTCCATCTCTCTGTCATGCATTTACCTCACTCTGTTGTAATAGCCTATTTGTTTGTTTCTGTCCCCCACTAGTCTGTCAGCTTGGTGAAGTGGGAACTGTGGCCACTTAGTTGACTTTATCCCTTTTTGGGAGACTAATATTGTCTTGGTAAATGTGAGTGTGTGGTTGTGCCTCGTTTAAAACAAAATCAGCACGAAGCCGTTAGCTTATAAAGAAGAGGAGGGGAGTGTGGGAGTGAGAAAAATCAATTACTTAATGATTACAGCTATTTTACATCCTTTCGGGAACAAAGCAGGGCACAAACAATGGTAGTGATTATTCATTTTTACAAAAAAAGAAGTCACGGTAGTGAAGTAGCTAGAGAGTTCTCCAGTGCCTTCTAAAAGCAAGAGGTCCGCTTGTACTTGTCTTATTGCTGAATGTTGAAGAAAGAAAGGCAGTACATGAGTTAAAGAGTGTTGGCGAGCATTGTAATTATGTGTGGTTGGAAAGCTCAGGAGCAGGATTTTAGAACTGTAAGGAGATAAGCCCTAGAGGAGCCTTTAGTTTATAGTTGGCCATCCTTGGTTTCATCGAGGAGAACTGGCCCTTGGGTTGCATTATTCTTGTCTCTGGGAATGTTTAATTTAGGCTTTAGAAAGTAAATTTCAAAAGTTAGTAACCTAACCATCTGTAAATGAACCAATTGGTATGATTCATTTTGACCTTGGGAACATGTTTCTAAAGTAATCCAATATGGTAGCCTACACCAATCAAGAAAATAACAGTAAATTTCAGTTCTCTGAGCTAGTTGCGTCTTTTCACTGTTTTCAAAACCTGTTGGGATCTGTGTAAGGAATATGTAGCATGTTATCAAGAATATCCACTTCAGTTCATCCGTCCAGGGGACATCTAATCAAGTTCAAAATACATGTCTACCCCCAGCGAATACATAACAGCATAAATGTAAGAGGCACCTTAACTCCTTATACTTAAAGTATACATTCTGGTAAATCAATGTTATAAGCATATTTCATTCCTATTTCCATGAAATTATAAAGAAAAAGTTTCTTGGAGTCTTAAATTTAGGAAGAACAGGAGACCAATAGGTAAATACTGTACCTTTCTCCTAATACTTGGCACTTAGCTGGCATTTGTCACTTTCCTGTCCTCCTTATTTTAGTTTCCTTTGTTCACGGCATTTGTTTCTTTTTATGCTTCCCCTTCTAAATAATCAGAGTCTTACAGTGACTGTCTTATACATCTTATATGAACACATGCAGTGATAAGCTAAAATCAGTAAAACATTTAACTGTCTACCATGGTATACTTTTTATGGAACAAAATATATATATTTCTGTAAGCAAAGCAAGGACGTTATGGTAAAAAGGGGGAAGATGCTAAGTGTTGCCTCATTCCATTCGAGAAACTCAGCTAGCTAGTGTCTAGTTTGCTGGTGGGTGTGGCTATCTGTACAGAGTTGGGTTGGAGTCTGGCGTTTCTGGGTCATTTGCTAGTAAACACATCTGGTGTGAACTCCCTCAGTACTGCTGTGTGTCTCTCTGAATCTGTATGATTCTGTCATCTGTCTGTGAGTTTGCTATCCTCACTTTCGATAGCATTCATTTATTCGTCAAAAGCCTCCTTTGTGCCAGACCCCATGTTCAATCTTGGGACTCCAGAGTAAAAGTAAACACCCCTTGTTCTTAAAGAATATACGGGTAGGAAGGGAGAGAGAAATGTGAACTAATTCCAGTATATTGTGGTAAGTGTGATCGGTGCTATATGAGCCGTCTGCACTGTGAGCTCTGGGGAGAGGCATGTAAATCAGATGGGAACGGGGGCGTGGGCACTCCAGGAAGGCTGCAAGGAAGAGGGGGCCCTTTAGTGGTGAGTTGACAGATGAGTAGGAGTTGAATGAGGGTGTGTGGGGCACCGGGATGGGGATTTCAGGGAGAGAGCACAGCGTGGGAGAAAGCATGGGGGCTGGACATGAGACCACTGTGTGGGGCCCAGCATGGGAAGAAGGAAGGATGCCTGGTGGGAAAGTGACAGGAAAAGAGGCTGGAGAGAAAGGCGGGAGCCATGTCCCTGAGAACCTGGTGTGCTGAGCTGTGGGGTTCGCTCTGTCCTGAATGCTAGGGCAGCCATTGAAGGGCTGGAGGCAGAGTGGCATGGTCAGATTTGCCTTTTAGAAAGATGACTGACAGCTGAGGGCTGGATGCACTGGGATGAGGGGCTGGGGAGGAGGCTACCATGGTAATGAAGTGAGGAAAGGGATGAGGGCCTCCGCGGAAGGACAAAGACGGTGGGAAGGAAGAGCGATGGGAGTGGGGGGAGGAGGCCTGGCACCTGGTTCCAAGGAGCAGGTCAAAAGCCCCTGGCTTTCTGGGTTCAGCAGCATTTCCTTCTCACTGGGTGCAATGTCCTGAGGACTTCAGGCCAGGCTTCCTCTGTATACACACTAGCAAATGCCTCCCTGCTTGTCAGACGCCCTGCAAAATAACCAGACCTGGCATGTCTGATGTGTCATCAGATTCCAGGCGACTTGGAAGAACTGGCGGTTTCTTTTCCTTCCTTCCTTCCTTCCCTCCCTCCTTCCTTCCTTCCTTCCTTCCTTCCGTCTGTCCTTCCTTCCTTCCTTCCTTCCTTCCTTCCTTCCTTCCTTCCTTCCTTCCTTCCTTCCTTCCTTCCTTCCTTCTTTCCTTCCTTCGTCTTCTATTTCCCTACAAACTAAACAAATTGAATCTGGAGGCATGGAGAGAGAATAAATATGGAACCCACAGGATTGTGATTACAGAGTTGTATTTTAGACAACAGCAGTTAAACTTATAATTGTGTTGTTAGGGACATGAGAAATTTTATGGTTAGGTGTCCCCGTCTTTCTCCCTCCCCTACTCAATGTCTCTAAATCCTGACACTTTATCCTGCTGCTGCATCACTGCTCTTGGGGGCTCACCCGGATTGCTAACTCCACTCGTTTTATAAAAGAAAAAACTTGCACGATCTAATGCTTCCCTAGTTTACTGCTACTACAATCTCAATCTCCTCACTCACACACACACACACACGCACACGACCTAAATTAAAATTTCACATTTTATTTTTCAGGTTTTGGTGCATCTTGGTAATGTCACTCCTTGGCTTTTTCTACATAATTGATTAAAGCGTGATCAGTCTTCAGTTTAAAAAGGAATAGAAATAAAGGGAGGGAGGGAGGGAGGAACGGAGGAACGAACTAAGAAAGGAAGGACCAGCTACAACATTAGGTACAGGTCAGCCCCTTGGAGGACGCTCAGGTAGCCCTGTGCAGAGAGTCATGCTGTTTACCACCGATCCTTGTGGCTTCATGTTGCAGAAATACTAGTGCGTTTTCCCTGACTTGCCTGTGTGTTGTGTTCCGATGACTGGCCTTTCTACCGTGGTTCCTCAACGCCATCTTCTCCTTTACGTCACGCAGTGTCTGACTTTTCTAAGAGTAATACTGGGGGTGGTTGGGGTGGGATGGTGTGTTGTTGGTGGTTTCATGATTTTTCTTCAGCCTCATAGACTCCTTACCCTACATTTCCTAGCATTTAAATGCTTGTGCCATCTGTGGTCCATTCATTTGAATTCGTTACTCTTATCCCATGTGTACTCCCCCAGATGTTTTCTGTGTGTGTGCTCTTTTCAGCAAGGAATTGGGCAATTCAATTCTTTCCTTTATTTTGTTTCCTGCTGATTTAAATACCCATTTTCATCTTTTATAAAAGTGAAGCCAAGGTGAAGACCGTCCAGTTTCATAATTCTAAAGATAATTTGAAGGCCCAAAACAAGTGTTTTCTGCTAAAAGTAGGATGTCTTATCATATCAACCGTGGCTCTTTGTGACCTTCTTGCTAGTAACTCCTACTGATGTGTCACTTTCATGCCCATAACTTCTGTCACCTCTGGTGATGAAGCTAGAATCTGTGGGCAGTTTTTAATTACAGAACATTTAATGGACGTAGGTAAAAATAATTGAAACTGGATTAGACATTGGCTAAAAATAAAATGCTTTATTAAAGTCATGACTTTTCCAATTAAAATCGCAACACTTGAAATTGTTTATCGAGATAAGTGATGCTCCTAAATAGAAACATCAGGAAATCAGAAGCATTTGGGTAGTTTGTGAAGTACAGGGAAAAGATTTGCTATTTTCTGTCTTAATTACCCAACGCAATGAACGTATCTATTTTACAAATGACTTTAGCCAAGTATTAGCAGGACCCAGAGCCACCAAACCCTCGCTGGAGAGTTAGACCTCAGTTGGGGCCTTTGCAGGAGCTGATACCTCCTGGTCGCTCTTCCTTTTCCAGGGGTGTTTCCAGCAAGAGCCCCAGTTGAGGGAGGGAACCCAGTGCAGTGGTCGAGAGGCTGTGCTTTAGAGCCAGGCAGACCTGAATACAAGACTCACGTCTGCCACATGTGAGCTTGTGGGGTTGAATTCCGATGTTACGTAACCTCTCTAAGCCTGAGTTCCTCACCTATGAAGGGAGGGTAATAGCAGTACCTTCCGGACAGAATTACTGTGAGGTGTGAAGGCGTTACGTATGGAAGGTGCTTGCCGCAGTGCCCAGGATATGGTGGGCACCCACTCACTGAGTGATGGGCTCTCATCAGGACCCCACTTTTGAGCCCTGCCATGGAACCTTGTAAAGGCGGGGGTGCCTTCCTTTCATGCACCCCCTGAAGCTTGTGTGTAAACCAGATTGCTCGATTAAGAAACAGTGTCAGCAAGACTTTAAGGCATCTTGCTGGTATCAGTCTCCCATTTTGCATATCTGGGAGGATGGGCCATGGCAGGGTTTAGAAGTAACATCTACTGCTGAGTTTTCTCTGTCTGGCTGCCTGTACAGTGAAAGACAAGTTATCACATGGGCTCCAGTATTTCGCATGTCAAATTCCTCAGTTTTCCGATAGAGTTAATTTGTTCTTATTTTTATGCTTTTAAAAACACTTTACTACTTATCAATGAGCCATATTCTGTCTTCTGTATTTGCTATTTGTGACTGAAAAATGGGAGGTTAGGAAACAATTCTTCTAAAAATTGCCCAGTAAGCATTATGCTCGTCATTCTTCACTGGGCATAATTTAGGATGTTAGCAAATTGTGCTTGTATAACTTTAATCATAACCGTAACCATACCCATAACTTTCAAATTCTGGATTAAACTGCTTATGTTAAAGTAAAGGTAACATTTCTCACTGTGTCACACGATGATCATCTAATGCAAAACTCGAGCCCCAAACTAGGACCTGGCTGACTTGGTCCTGAGGTCATGACTTTCAGAATGTCACATGACTTTTAAGTCGTCAGTTTTCTCATCTGTGAAATGGGGATAATACTTAGCTTTTCCTTCTGCCTCTGGATTTGGTGAGGACCATGTGAGTTAATGTCTATAAAAGTACTTTTTTTTTTTTTTTTTTTAGATTTTATTGTGGAAGGTGAACAGGACTTTATTGGGGAACAGTGTGTACATCCAGGCCTTTTTTCCAAGTCAAGTTGTTGTCCTTTCAATCTTAGTTGTGGAGGGTGCCGTTCAGCTTCAAGTTGTTGTTCTTTCAGTCTTAGTTGTGGAGGGCGCAGCTTAGCTCCAGTTGCCGTTTTTTTCTAGTTGCAGGGGGCGCCGCCCATCATCCCTTGTGGGACTCCAGTAGTTGAACCGGCAACCTTGTGGTTGAGAGCCCACTGGCCCATGTGGAAATCGAACCGGCAGCCTTCAGAGTTAGGAGCATGGAGCTCTAACCACCTGAGCCACGGGGCCAGCCCTATAAAAGTACTTTTTAATATGTATATCTTTATACAAATGTAAGGATATTCTTATTGTTGTTATTTAACCTGAGGCTTTCTTTTGTTTCTCTCTCCTTACCATCTAAGTGCTGGATGGTCTGTTCATTAGTCCCGCCTTTCTCTCCTCATCCCACAGTCCATCTTCTCTTTATTTATTTTTCTTCCCACTTGCTGATTGCCTAAGGATGTCTTCATGTTCAGCAAGGAGCAGCGTTTCTCTGCCACCACCATTGTCACCGCTGGTTTTCTAGGTGCATTGAAAATGCAGACGAGGCTTCTCTCTACAGGTTGGCTATGGGGAAAAGCCCCCCACATTCGCAGCGTTCTAAAGGCAGGTGATGCAGTGAATACCTTGCATATGAAAACTCGCTCCTTTCTCTTTCTCATTCTCTCCAATATGGTTTCTTTTTGAGAGGATCGCTCTTGGATTCTCTCTGCTGCTTCCTTCTTTCTAGTACTTTTAATTTGTTGCAGAGAAGGATGGTAAAGTTAACACACCAAGGAATGGAAAGTGCTTCCAGCCTTCCAGAGCTGTTGGAAAAGCAAAGCTTGGTTTGGGGCCAAATCCTGATGTGGGACTTGAACTCGTGACCTAATGCCAGAGGCAAGAATGTTGCCAGCTGACCCATACTGACCTTCGTAAGATGTAGGCATCTGCCAGCCTTCCTTTGAGTAGTCCCATTGTTGCTTTCTGTGTTTTCTTTTCTTTCAGTCTTTTCCTACCACGCTCCTGGCTTCCCTGTTAGGAATTGAATGTTAGTTTTAAAGATCTATTTTTCTCACTGTCTTTCCGTTTGCTTATTACAGTTGCTTCCTTCTTGCTTTCCATTTGTCCTGGGTGAGTTCCTTTTTTTGTTCCTGTTCCTTCCTGTCCTTCATCTGGATTAAAAATAGTCTCCAGGGCCTCTGGCTGTTTGCCCACGAATCTGACCTTCCTTCTATTCGTATAGGGTCCCCCTGAGTGTCTTAAGGTCCTGTCCTGCTCTCTTAAGATACTCGAATCCCTGCATCCTTTGCCGGCTATTTGCGCCTGTTTTCGGCTGGCTTATGGGGCTCACTGTCCCTTGGACTCAGAGCTGTAACTGGAAATTAAATCTCTTGTACAAAGAGACTAAGTGATTTGCTCACGTCACGTGTTACTGACAGCCACTGAATTGTGTCTGCGTCTGCTGACCCTGTGTGGTGCTAAAGCAGATGGAACACTTATACACTGGCTCCAGGGGCGTGTGTTCACCATCATGTTTGCACAGCGGGGCCCCAGGCCCCAGCTTTCATCCAGCACGCTGCTGTGGGTGTGCTGGAGGGACCTGTAGCCCTCCTGCTCTCACAGCGGTGCTTCTCAGGGAGCTGAAGTCCGCTACAGTGTTTCTTCATGAACATTCTTTGGCTAGAGTTGGAGGATTATGATATCCTTCACCAAAATGACTTTCTAGCCAATGTTAACCTAGGCAATCCACGCATGAGTGTCTGCTTGAGGGACAAAGGCTTGTAAAACTTGAGATGACCGGGCAGAAAGAGCTGATGGCAGCAGCTCTGGGTTCAGCCTCTAGCCCTCTCCTGCTTAGAGTTATAGCCGAAGGATTGATGATACTCCTCTATGTGGCAGAAGAAGGTTTGAAAGGTTTCCTTCCTTCCGTCTGCGCCTCCGCTCCCTGTGTGGTTATGTCTCTAGAAAGAGAACTAGCCCGAGTCTCAGCCGAGAACCCAGAGCTGTGGATTTCATGAATCACAATGAGTGAAATCCATGTTCATGTGCAGCTCTGACTGTCTCGTGTCACTGCTGATGCCATTGTATCAGCCTGCAGTGCTTTTCTGCTCACTGACTGACTGGTGAACTCCTACTTACCTTTCAAGTCCCAGCTCAAATGTCATCTTTACTCGTCTACTTTTCCCGACCCCTGTTCTGTAGTAATTACCCTTTTATCTTGGTCTCCTTAGCACTTTCCCAAAAGCTCTATTACAGCACTTATCACACTATCCTTTTTCTTTTTCTTTTTCTTTTTTTTTTTAATGTTTCTCTGTCCTGTTTGTTTGAGTGCCTCAAGGGCGGGGACCATGGTTAATCAATCTTTGTATTCTCATGACCTGGGACCACATGTGAGCCGTAGATGGCACTCAGTAAGCACTTATAAATTGTTTGACTTTGTCTCTATTAGAAAATATGTATCGTTGTGACATTTTTCTGCTATTTGGTAATGTAAATCCCATTATTTCAAATAAAAGGGAAAATATTGAGTAAGTCAGCTAGATGTAATTTATATTTTATACTTCAACTAATGACACAATGAAAAAAAGGAAAATGCTGCTTTTGCCTTACTGTTGAAATCATTGCTTGATCTACATATTCCATGATCTCATGAAAACTGTCTTAACTATGACGGTGACCTCTACAGATGGGATGGCATGATACTTAGAGTTAATCCATAGGCTTCTTAGTGACATTGAGGTTTGAGTCATGGGTCAGGAATAGACTCAATTTCTGCTTTCAATTCCAAAGTTCTGTTAACAGTTTTCACAAATTTTGTTCCCTTACATATGAGGTCTGCAGTTTCCTTCAAGCTCGTATTAGTACAGCATCAGGCCAGTCTGGCTTTGCTCTGCATAACACAGTTTTGCAAAGGGATTTGACACCCTTCTGCACATAATGATGCAGCCTCTTCTCTGAGACGTTGGTGGCAGGCTTGTTGTGTAGGGCACTTCCTGGGGGTGTGCTCCTCTTTGCCAGGATTCACTGGCAAAAAGGGACTTAAAAGTAAGCGACATAAATTATGTAATATTATCTGGATACTTGTCACTTTTCATTAGTAAAACTCAACTCTCCACATTCTCTTACCTTCTTGAACGTTCCCCCGCTCTGTGGCCTTTCATTCTGAACTTAAATTTCTACTTTAGGCAAAATGGAAAGCCTATGCTGGAAGTTTTCAGAGTTCTGTTATTAGGTGGCTTCTATCCTGTTGTTAGGTGTATTCATTCAGACTGTGCCAGTGTAATTAGCTCTGTCAAAATCAAGTTTTCTGACTGCTTCTGACCCTTCTTGCCTTTTGGCCGAGCGTGCTTTCCTTACCTATTTCTTTGGCACGTTATTTGTGATTCAATGGCACATACGTTTGCTTTGGAAAAGAAGGAAGAACTTTTTATAAGCAATGTTATTCTTAAAAGAGTGATGCAACGTTATACATATTTTTTTAAAGAAGAGAAAAAAATCACCCATGATCCTACTGCTGTAACATGGGTCTTTAAACTTTTGTTTCTTATCTCCCAATCTTTTTTCACTGGCACACATTTTTAACATAGTTGCAATCATGCTATTTGCTCAGTTTTGTAATCAGCAAGAGACAGCTTTCAGAACAAATTCTCTAAAAGTTACTTTCTCCTTTGGATCTTTTGTGACATTTGTTATATTTCTGATGGTGCAGACAAAAGAATGCAATTGGACATTGTGTTTGAGATGTTTCACTGTGTTCATGCTTCTTGTTGGTTAACAAACCTCATTTCTGTGTTTTTTTTTTCCTTGTGAAACCTCCCATTCTGTGTCCCGGCTGTAGCTCTTTCATGAGGAGCCTGACAGTGCAGTAGATGAGGGCAGGCAAGTGAATGTGCAGTGCAATTCAGCAGGAGTGGATGGTGCCCTCTCCTTCTGCCGGGCACCCCTGTGGGTCCTGCTGTCCTTGGCAGATATGGGGAGACCAGAACTCTCTAGGGCTACCCTGTTCAGTATGGTCGCTACTAGTCACGTGTGCCTATTGAGCACTTGAAATGTGGCCAGTCCAAATGGAAGTGTTCTGTATATATAAAATTCATACCAGATTCAAAGACTTAGTATGAAGAAACTAATGTAAAATAGCTCAGTAATTTTCCGTAGTGATCACATGTTGAAATGATAATATTTTGATATAATGGATTAAATGAACTATATTGTTAAAATTAATTTCATCTGATTCTTTTCACTTTATTTTTCGTGTGGCTACTAGCAAATTTAAAATTATAATTGTGGCTGGCATTGTATCTCGAATGGACAGTGTTGCTCTTGGACCTTGCATTTCAAAATGCAGGGGGTAGTGACTCGTTGGTTCTGAAATCCATTTTGTGGGTCAAAAATCAGTATTTTGAAATTGGAACAGGATGGAATAGAACATATCAGAATGGCATCATCGGGAAACGTTTTGTTTCAAATAGGTGCCTGTGTGTACTGAGTCCCGTGTAGAATGTGTCTTTGTCTTTTTCCCTTGAATCATAGTTAAAAAGTTTGATAGTCACTGTTTGGCAGTGGTCAGGCTTAGTGTAAAGCATTACCAGGCTGGGACCAGAAACGCCATATAGATTTTAGGTCCGGTTGGTGGAAGGTCTTCTGGAACTCTTCAGCTAGACCAGACAATGAACCTGAACATTGGTGTACATCTGAACAGCGGTACCTCTTCAGGAGACTCCCGGGGTGAAGGGTGAACCAAGGACGAGTACGACTCTGTCCCCTGAAGGCTGGACTTGTGTGCTCGGCACTAACGTGTCCCTTGAGCCCCAGACTCACTTGTGTCTGATTTGTCACTGCTTGAAGTCTTCTTCAGAAGTAGCTCATGAGTGGCGATAGTTTCTAAGAAGCAGGGTGGTTTATTACTGACCTTGGAGCCAGGCTGGGTTGAACAAAGGTTCCCTCTGACCCCGAGGTCCTCCACGCACCATCCCCTGTTCAAACCACAAGAGGCTGTACAGGAATCTGGGATCACGTCAGTCCTAGTCCCTCCTGACAGAAAACATGTCCTCACAGTACCCAAGATGGGGAGGAGAAAGTCACCAGGGCTAGGCTTTTGGCTGGATTCTAAATAAAGGACACTTCAAGCCACTGGGCAGGGGACGCGGGGGTGGGGGGGTCCCTTGAAAAATGAAGTTTATGGGGTTGCATGGGCCTTGTATTTATTCTGACAGTTGTAAAAATTCTTTTGGGCTGACCCATTTTTCCTTTCTTAATTAAAAAAAAAAAAAATCTGGCAGGCAAGAGTAAGAAATGTAAAACATGTGACTAATGCTTCGACTTTTTCTTCTGGAGCCAGATTCTTTAAAATTATACCTTAGACATGCTTGATGTTTTAAAACACAATTGCCCACAAAAGCCACCAAACATTTGTTTCGGAAACTTGTAGACTTAGACGGCGTTCATTGTTAGGAAAGAGCCCCCAAATACACTATTTAGCCATTAGTGAACCGAAATCTTTGGAGATTTGGCCGCGGTGAATTAGGTTACCCTAGGAACTGGCAGAGAGCCAGGCAGCCTTTCACCTCGATTTTGCTTGAGTATTTCCAGTCCTGTTGGTAGTCACCCAGAATTTTTGAGGGCGTTAGACCAAATGATCTTTAAGCTCCCATTTCCATGAAAAGTACCGTGATTCCAATGATGGACCGAATCGGCTATCAGGAGCTGTGTTTATGGTGACCTCTTGTTGTCCAGTACTTTTCACTCATCATTCATTCATTCATTCACTTATTCATTCAAATTTGAGTCCCTCCCATGTGCTAAATTTGGTTCTCGGCCTTTGTGGAAAAGTTGAAACTTTAGAGCACTGATCACAGTGTCTTTGAGGGCCTCCAAAGTCTAGTTTCAGTCTCCCTGTCTGGTGTTACTTCTTGTGTCTTTCCTTTACAATATTCCACACTTCAGCCTCCCTGGACGGCCTTTCTGGCCTGGGGTCTTTTTTCCCCACTGTTGCCTCTGTCTGAAATGGCCTCCTTTCCCCAAATCTCCTTCTGTTTACATTGCAGCCACCACTCACGTTCCAGTTCACATGCCACTTCTTCCACATGTCAGTCAGTTTCCAAAATGGTGGTAAATTATCCTTTTCTGAACTCAAAGTCTTTTTGTCCTTTTCTTGTGACACCACATGTAATCTTCTGTGAGGTTGAACTGTATGAGATTACCATATTTGTAAGTTAAAAATGGTTGGATATTGGCAATTTCATATGGTTGTTTTTAATAGTAGGAGTGTTCATGTATGGAACTCAAATTAGGTCTCTTTGCAAATGTAAACACTCAGGATTTATGTTCAGCTAAGATTCCTTGGTCTTTTTAGTTTTTGTAATATTAATTATTCTAAAACTAAGTCTCATTTACCCTGTACTTGGAGAGTTGGTTTAAAAAATGTAATGTAGAAGATATTTGTTTTTCAATTTAATTTTGTTAGTCTTAGCTCTTTTTCCCCAAATCTTCTAAAATTCTGATTCAGTAAGCGAATGTGATCAGCTATAACTTTCAATTCAGTTTAATGAGGTTCCTTTCAATTATCCACTTCGCTTATGATTTCATCAACATGACCAAAGGCAAAACTGTGTTGCATTGCTGAAGACATTCCCCTCTCCTATCAGTACCCATTAGTTACCATTGCTTCACCGTTCGGCATTCCTTGACTGTTTGATTTGGATACAAATCTAGCCAGCTCTACAACTGTTCAACTCATAGACCGCCATTGTATCTACAGAGATCTAAGGAGAGAGTCGTTGGAATGTTCTTTTGAATCTATGACCATCATCTCTGTAGCATTCCATGTTGCTTGCCTGGGGTCAGAATAGGACGGAAAGTTAGATTGATAGGATTTTGTTTTTCTCAGTGGTTTCATGATCGCTCCTAGTCATCATGACTTACAAACCATCTGGGATATTGCAACAGTGGTTGGCAGGCAAACCAGTCCATCGTTTCCAGTTGCCATAATTCCTGTCTGAACATTGGTATTTTTGTTGTTATTGTTGTCAGCCTTTAGACACTTCTATGACTCTATGCTTCTGTGGAGATTCCATTCATCAAGATTGTGATTACACCTCTGCTTCTTTCAGTGTCCTTTCAGATTATTTACCTGGCTCTGGAGACATGAAATCACTTAAAGGGCAAAGTGCTTTCTTGTTACCACCTTCTCTAGCTTGGGCTCTACTTTCCTCCTCACCACGTTGGTCCTACCCTTTCCAGTTTGAAGATCATTTTCCTTGATAGTGAAGATAGAAGCATAAGACGGGTGAAATAGTTCTCTTTTCTCTCTGTTATCAGTTAACGTTACCCCACCTATCAGCAGTGAGCCGCTCCCTTCCTCATTCTTGCTCCTAATGTAGCTTAAACAAAGCTCTTTTACTTGACCTAAGTGTTTTCACAAGTCTCAGTTCATTATGACTATTCATTTTCATGTTACCATGCTTTTAGATATGTGCTACCCTAAGTATGCAGCCGTAATTATGGGACCTTCTTTCTGTCTCTAACAATGTGGAGAACCTATACAACCACCTGTCTTCAGATGCTTTCTTGGTTTCATGTCTGAAATATTGGTCCTACCTTTCTTGACTCCTCTTGCCTGTTAGAGAAGGTATATATTACCTCTGAAAAACCTTGTTTTCCTAACATTTGGAATACATATCTGACATGTATTCCTAGAAGAAAGATCAACAGCTGTTGGTGACTCCAGTCAGAGGGAGGAGTCAATGATGATTCTAAGGTTTTTGATGTAGTTGAACTAAGAGAATAGTGGTGTCATTCGCAGAAATGGGGATTCTTGGAAGAAGAGTGCTTTATGGTGCTGGTGGGAGGGTGGTGACATGATGTTTTCAATTGTAGACCTAACGTGCTGGAGTTTTCCGATTAGAAGAGATTTGGGATTAGAGGAGTACATTTGGGTATCACTCACACGTATGAAGCAGTAAGAATGAGTGATACGGAAAATGGAAGTGGGTCGAAGGCCACGCCACACTTGTGTGATGTCACATTTAGGAGGCACGAAGGCAGAGTGTGATTAGTTAGGAGTCCGAAAAAGTGAAGTTTGGGAAGTAAGGGGGCGAAACGGCTTAACTCATTATCATAGAATATGAGGGAGGCCAAAGTTTTAAGATGTTTAGAGGCTTATGTCTTCTAAAACAATAAGTACAGTAATACCCTGTCACTTTTGGTTATCTCAACTTTCCAGAGCATGTTTGAACACTGAGAATTAACATAAAAGTTCTCTGAGTAGTCCAAATAGCTCTCACTTCTTAGGAAGGGCCATGTTCTTAATACATACCATGTCAATTCCTACTTCATAGCAAAGTTGGTTATACAGTCATAATGAAGGTTTTTCTTTATGGTTGGGTAGGGCTTTTAGAGGCAGACGTGCTCATCATAACAAAAATTGACAGGCCCCATGGAAGGATATATTCAAATGTTACCTCTCAGCGAGGCCTTCTCTAACCACTCATTTAAATTGCAACCCTCTGCAACCCCGGAACTGCCTACCCCCTATTTCAGCTTTACGCTCCTTGTCAGTCAACCGCTGTCTCACATACCCCTTTATTTCTAATTGATTGATCCATTGATTGCCTCTCTCCTGCATTGGAACGTATATTCAATGAGGACATGGGTTTTGCTTGTTATTTCCCTCTGCTGCCTTCCCAGAGTCTAGAATAGCACCTAGCAGACAGAAGACACAAGGAATATTTGTTGACTAAGTGAACGTAAGAAAATGATGATTAAATACCAGGCATAAGAACTAGAAGAGCGGAGCTGTATGGGGTCATCTAGTTGGGAATAAGCACAACTACTTAAGTCAGTGTGTCTGGAGCTCTGGAGGCAGATGCTACAGTCCCTTGTAGCCCGGGTGGCCTGCTGACCTATGGATGGAAGGTTAGATGGCGCTGGGGAAGTTCTACGTCTGAAGGCAGAAACACCACACATTTCAGAAACATGGCCATCAGATCACATTAATACAACTTTGAGAATGTTTGGGTTTAAAGGGTTCCTCATTGGGAACATAACTCCTCCTATGCTGAATATTAAATTTCCCCCATGAAGTGTCACTGTCGTGTGTTTCAAATATACTGGTTTCTTAAAAATTTGATTTTTCCTTGACCTCATTCACACCTCGAACAACTTCCTTCCAGATCTACAGAAAGGAAATGTTAAAGGTATTGCCTTTTTTCCTTCCCAGTCTCAGAGGCCTTTGACCAGAAGGTATGGAATGAGATGTTGGGGCTACAGAGGAATGTGTGGGGGCTAAACTCACAAATGACGGAACTAGAAACATTGTCACTGGTTTTGCTTCCATACTGACCGCTGCTTTATTATGTGACATCAGTGGCCTCTCATGCCTTTTTGGCAAAAGAATCAGTATGTGCTTCTAACTAATGGTTACGTGCCCATCAATTCATGTAAGTAGATTTGAAAAATGTTGTCATTCTCCCCAATGAAGACACAGCGACCAAGCATAGCTCTTCAGTTCAGTTCTAGCAGCCACCTTGTACACATTCTGCCCTCGTCCACAGTTGCCTTCTAGTCCTTGAAGAAGCATTTTGTTGTTGTTGTTGTTCTTTTCCTCTTTCATTATTTTCTTTGGACACGATATGTACATGATCTCCCTGGCTCAATAGAATTTAAGTGTTTTAACCTTACGAGCTATGGAAGTGACCGTGGGGAGCTTTTTCTTGTGAGGGGAAAGTCTCCCCACGTTAGAGTGAGAAGGCAGTATGGAGTTATGTAACAGGTATTCATGCAGCTCCGTTCGTTACATAATATAATGGTCACTCTCCACCAGATACTTAAATCCATCTCACATTCAGGACTATTGTGTCCACTTGCAGAGACAGTGCTTTCTTTGTTTGCACCAAATAAGCAGCCAGTGATTATTAGCTTAGCTATTAAGTTAAATCACATTCCTGGAAAGGGAAATGTTGCAGTTTTGTTTTTGTTTTTGTTTTTGTTTTTAAGTGGGAGAGGAGAGTGCATTTTTGAAAATCCAAACACACAATTACTACTGGCGGCATGAGCATTACACCTCTTTGACAAGAGTAGCTTATGTTTTGTTTGATTAAGACAATTGTAATTTCCCATAGTTCTGTGACCTCTATCCTGTTAGTATGAAATCTAAATATTTGCCTTCAGATAGTTTTGGTGACATGGAACAGCTATGTCCTGATGGTCTGCCTACAATGGTGTCTTTTCCCTCTCCATACCCCGAGTGAGGGAATTTTGATTTGCTGTTGAGTAGAGGACCTGAGAGTTTGTGGTTCATCACAGCACCTGCGGTGGCGTAGACTGTCACTATTTGTCATGTGTGGAATGAGGGTTAGAGGGCAATTCATGGGGGGCCTTCATGAGAAAAATGGGGGAGTCTGACTTACTGGAGCCATGTGGCACTGTACCTTTCAGCGTGGCTTTGGAACCGGAGGGGTCTGGGTTTGACTCTGCCCTCTGTCAATTACTAATAATGTGACCAGGTAAATTACTTAACCCCTTGAGACTTTCAGTGTCTATAAATTGGTCTTATGTGGTAACCAAATGAGATTGTGTGTATAAAAGAGCTTTGAATATTAAAAAGGGCCACACAACCAGAAGAGAACATTATTTCCAATCTGAATTTTTCTAGTCAGCATTGAACTTGTATAGTAACACTGAGTAACTTACGCATTCTGTGTTAATTTCCTCTGCTCAGTCAGCAACTTGTCAAATATATGTATACTTCTACAGTGAATAAGACGGATATCAATTGGTGACTATGGAAAAAGAATAAACTTGGTTCCTTGCTATTTGTAAAGAAGAGAGGGAATTAGAGAGGAGAGAGGTAACACCAAAATTTTAGAAGAGAGAAGTCATGCCCAAGTAAAGGCAGATTATTTTACTTATCATGGTTTATTTCATTTAATGATCATTGGAATTCCTCTAGTATTGTTGCTGTGCTTCTTAATCATTAATGTTTATTATAATAACCTGGGGCTAAATGCAGCTTCCCCGATTGCAGAGATTTGTATTTTGTAGGATGGAGGCTGGGCCCATGAATCTGCTTTAACAAGCACCCCAGGTAATTCCTGGGGTGGATGCAGGTGGACTGTAGTCCATTCTTGCCTTCTCTGGTAGTCTTCTGACTGAATCCTTTCTTATTTTCCTATGGTTCATTCTTCATGTGGACCCATGTTATCTTTGACCCTGATATATTTACCTGTTTAAAATCTTTTAATGGCTTCCCATTGATATCAAGTTAAAGATGAAAGTTCTTCTCCTGCCTAAGCTCATCTCCTGCCACTGTCCTCTGCCTCCCTCCCCTTGGCTGCGTCAGTTTCTCTCTATCCTTCCAATATGCCACATTTCTGCCGACCTCAGGGCCCTTGCACATGCAGTTACCTCACCTGAAATGTTCTCTCTCTCACCCTTTACCTGGTGAACACCTACTACCGTGTTTCCCGAAAATAAGACCTAACCAGACCATCAGCTCTAATGCGTGTTTTGGAGCAAAAATTAATATAAGACCCAGTCTTATTTTACTATAAGACTGGGTATAATATAATATAATATAATATAATATAATATAATATAATATAATATAAATACTGGGTCTTATATGGATTTTTTCTCCAAAAGACGCATTAGAGTTGATGGTCCAGCTAAATCTTATTTTCAGGGAAACGCAGTAATATTCTAATCTCTGTTTCCTCACTGACACTTGCCCTAATCACCATGAGAAAATCTGATCCCCATGTCCTTCTAGCTCCTTTTTAGGGGGAGCAATGATCTCTGTTGTCATTGGTAATTGTTAAATGACCTGTTTAGTACTTGTCTGCTGTGCTTGAATGTTGGCCTCCTGAGGCTGGGGACCGTGTCTGTGTTCACTTCAGTACCTGCAGCGTCTTATAATAGCACCTTGAACATACTACACACTCAATGTGTCCTCCTGAATAAATCAGCGAATGAAAGTGGGATTTGTGGTAAAGAAGCGCTGCTCTGGATCTCCACTTAAAAAGGTTTAATGACTGAGGTACCAGTGGGCCTTGTTCTGAGGTGAAAACCACCATCACGTAGCGTTCTAGAAAGAGGCATGAGAGCACTTACTTGTTTCAGTAATCAAAACGTATTATAAATTCAGAGATTTCAAACAATGTCGTTAGTGTTCAAGGCTTAGAACCTGGCAAGGGAGAAAAGGGACAGTTAAAAAGCTTCAAGTGAAATCCTTACTTTATAGGATGTCTCTTCATGCAGAAAGTATTGGAAGCTTGCTGGGAGTCTAACACCCCACAAGTAAACTTCTTGCAATGTACGTACACTTGTATCATGTCGCTGGTTGATTAGCTTGTGTAGTCACTTCCTCTGACACTCCCACTTGGACTTGTACGAAGTCAAAACAAGAGCATATTCCCACTCTCTGTTTTCAAAGCAAGCCATTGGCTCAATGGCCTTTACATCTGATGGAACAATGAGGGCAATGTCAGGCTCGGGGAATGAGAGATTCTTGTGTGTAGTTTGATTCAGCATCTCAATCTTGATGGGAAAGGAATTCTGGAGGAAAAAAACAAACACATGACTTCAGTAATTTTTAAAGTCATGATAACCACTATGGAATTGAGATTCAAAAGCAGCTGAGAACATTCTGGTAAATTCACCTCAGTTTTCCACTGCTGTGAAGAGATTAAATCAGTTAACTTTGTTTACCTAAGATTTTTAGCTCGGAGGACAGGGTTTGGTATTTTTCAGTAGATCTATGGAGTTTACTAAGCCTTCAATTCAGATTTTTACATAATTTGCAATTTAATGACAACATTCACTCGTTTTTCACTCATTACTACAAACATTTATTGAGACTCCTTGAGTGTTAGACGTGATTCTAAACCCCAAGGATATCGTAGTGAACGATGCAGAAAAGAGCTCTGATGTTTTGTAGTTTACAAACAGCAAGCGAGTCCAGGCTCAGTGCTATAAAGAAATCAACCTGCATGAGGTGGTCTGGCCTGGCAGGGGAAGATGGGGAGTTGGGATTATCTGAGGAGATACCACCTGATCCAAAGAGGTGAAGAAGGGAAGGATCCACCATGAGAAGATCAGGGTGAGCAGCAGATGCAACTGTCATTAGGTGGGAATGAGCTTGCAGAACTGCCTGGTGTGGCTGGGCCTTAGGGAAGGGGATGGTTTTGGTGGTGACGTCACAGTGGTAGGCAGGCAGGAAGGGCCTTGCAGGCTGTGGTAGGAGTCTGCTTATTTATTATTCCAAGTGTTATGGGAAGCCAGTGGGAACTTTTAAGGAGGGGAGTAAGACGATCTGACTTGTGTTTTTAAAGATCACTATGGATGCCATAAGAACAATTTAAAAGGGTATTTACTTTAGCAATCCAGCGAAGAGGTGGTGATCGAGCCTCACACGCTTTTATTGTCTGTGTACAGACGTTTCTTGTTTATATGTAGAGATTTTTTTATTTGACTGAATTTGGAAGAATCAAGTAACAGTTACTTAGGGAACATAATATCATTAGATAGATTCATTAGATAAAAAGCTCATCTTCCTCTTAAAAACATACATTTAACTAATATTTATGAAGTGCTTCTTGATGTGGTTATAGGCTAATTTCTGGAGAGATAAATATAAATATGACTAGTCTCTGCCTCTAAAGATTTCACAGTCTAGTGGAGGATGCCTGTAAGTAAACAAACGCTTATAACGTGCTACGGAGAGTGTGTGGCTGTTAGGAATAAAACTGCTGGAAATGTTTCTGTCCTCGTCTTTTGGCGGACATACACACGCATCTTTCAGGAATGGAATTGCTGAGTCATCGGATAGGCATGCTTCCCTTTGGTAGATACTTGGACTTTACTCTGGAAGCAGAAATTGTGCTTCAGAAAGATCCTTTTGGCAAGTGAGAGTGTCCGTGCTTGTTACACATACCCATGAGGAAGTGAGATCTAACTTAAGGCAAGACAGCGAGGCTGGGGAAGGAGGGCCCGGCGGACAGATGGTGAGGGAACGGGACAGCTTGGCTTTTCGTGGTGAAGGGGAGCCAAGGCGGGAATAAGGATGATTTGCAGGTTTATGACTTGGACCCTTAGCTAAGTCAGAGGCTAGAGAAGGGGTGAGATTTTAGAGAAATGAAATGAGTCTCGTTTTGTTCACGTCGAATCAGACTTCCTTACGATTATCCAGGTGGATGTGTAACAACTGGAAATTCAGGTGTAGCATTTAGAAGAAAAGTAAGAAGTGGAGATACAGATTTGGGAGTTAATATAATGTTTGTGTTAGATGACACTGTGGGGTGGACAGAAAGAGTATAGACCAAGAGGACAAGAGGCTTGAGGTTCAAAATCTTTCCTTATTAATGGTAAGTGAGGGACGAGGAGCCAGTAATCAGCCTGGGTATGAAAGGAGAGCCCCAAGGGAGACGAGATAGAATTGTGGTGAAGTGTGACTCTGAGTCCAGACCACTTCGCGAGGAATCCTGGCTTTGGACAGTTTTTATCTGGGTGACTTGGCACAAGTCACTTAGCCTCTCGGGGCAGCAGTTTTCTGCAAAATATCTGTGAAATTGGAGATAATACATTGATCTGCTTTATAAGGTTATTATGGATACACACATGCTGCTTAGAATTATTAAATCTTGCTGTTAATTCTTGAGAAAACGATGTTCGTAAGCAAAAGGGGCAGAGAGGTCCAGGGATGCCCGGCAGAGGTGGGTGCTGAAGCGTTTCCGTAGGCTTGACGACCAGGTGGAAGAGGGATGAGGGCAGAAGAAAACTTGATGCTCGTCTTAATACCGTCCCTTCTTCTAGGAAAACCAACTGAGTTTCATGGGCTGAACACATTAGAAAGATCACATGGTTTGCTGCAAAGTGTCTCCGTCGTTGACATGAGTCTTAATAATACCTTAGTTTGTGATACAGTCCTTTTACATGAAGCAACTCAAAGCACATTTTGTTGTCGAATCATTTTCACACCATCAAGATGAGGTAAGGAAGGTACAGGGAATATTAGTTAGTCCCAGTTTACAGATGAGGAAACTGTGACAGGTCCCAAAGCTTTGTCCAAGCTTATGTTGGTTACTCAACTTCTCCTTTATCCCATCATAAACCTTACTCCTCTTTGTTTTCACATTGTCAGGCACAGTATTTCCCAAAGTGGATCTTCTGTGTTTAGAATCACCTGAGATACTATTAAGGTGCAAAGCCCTGACTTTATGAGAGCCCCACTGCTCAGAATCTCTGAAACTGGGGCTCGGGAATCAGTGATTTTACCCAGCACCCCAGGTGATTCCCTTGCAAACTGTTTTGTGTGTTCAAGGAAACAGAAAAGTAAATCCCCAAATGTACATTGCCCTTAGTGACATTTTTTCACAAAACAACCTTAAAATATGTTCGGAAACTCAAACTACTATAACTAAAACTTTAGACTCTTTTCAGAACATATCGTCTGATTTGTTATCTTTGTGGGTCTGATTTATTATCTTTGTGGGTTGAGCAGTGTGCCTTTGGTTGAAAGTAAAACTGATTTGACCCATGCAAATAAATAATATAACCCATTAGTCTGATACCATAGCACTGCTGGGGTGTCACAGAGAAGCTGTGGCCGAGGATGGTACATATTTACATCAATTTGGTCCATGGTCCCATCTGCAATTACTGTTTGTAGTTGTATAGTGTTGATTAGAAAGGTTGCTCGCCCTCTCTATTGTCATAACTTCTATTTGCATGAGATGATGAAACCAGCCATATTTCTCTCTATGGTATTTGTAGCTGAGCAGCATCAAACTCTCAGGATCAGGGAACTTGATGATTCTGACTCTACGGAATGGGCCACATCAGAGCAAACCCAGGTCCGGTCAGTGATGGCGCACAGATCTGCTTCCTTCTCATTTAGTTGTAGAGGGCGTGGCTTTATGTGTGACTTAGCATCTGTCTGTCTGCTTCTCTTTTGTTATCTCTGGCTTCCAGTAACTACATAGTACGGACTCAACAAATATTTGTTGAATGAATGAATCCACTCAAATGTACTTAGGAACTAACAAAAACAACCAAATTTAGAAAAGTTATTTTAGCTCACCAGTGAGAAACACAGAAGGCACTAACAGGTACCTGACAATTAATTGAACTGGAACTAGTAAAAGAGCCTCAGTCCATGCCGTCTTTTTTCTCTCTCACCTGCTTTCCTTATCATTGAATCTCAGGGTGGTAAGAGGTCTTTATCCCCATTGGTTCTAAAAGTCTCTCTGTGAGGCCCTTGCTTATTTACCTGGCATTTACTTACTAAATATGCACTTGTATTAAACTCTATACACCCCTTTCTTCCATGGCATTAATTGAAAAAGTTCACCTTTATGTTATAATCTCTACCGTCAGGTTTTTAAGAAGTACAGACCCTTCGTTTCCTTCATAGAGTTGCTTCGCGCCTCATTTGGGTTCTTTGCACAATGGAGGCCCTTTGAATACTATTTTTCCTGACTGACATCAAGAGTGGGTCATGAGCCGTGGGAATGGGGAGCATATCATTAGAAGGATAAATATTTTCTTTACAACTGGCTTGCCTATCTTTTTACACATAGTTTTGACACATTAAAATCTAGTGAACAAAATGGTTGCTTTTTCAGGTTCTGTGCATTTGGAGACATTGGATCCGTTTTTTCACCAACGCTCAGTCTTTTCTATACTCTACCTTCTCTTTTATTTATTTTTATTAAGTGTCAGCATTTACAAACCTGCCACTTTGGCTATATTCCATAATCAATCATATTGTCATTCTGCGTTCATTTCCTTTTCTTTCTAAAAATAGGAGGAAATTGTTGACTAGAGAGATTTATAAATCTAGCAGACAGGAAAATTAATTTATAATCAGGAAATCAGAGCAGAACACGAGTGCTCCCCGTGGGTTCCTACACTGTGTCATCTGGTAGCTTCTCAGACAGCTATTGCTTTCCTGGCTTCTTTTTGTGCGTTTGGGCGAAAGCATTCATTTTTCTTAGACTTAATTTACTCGTTTAAGAGTCTGCAAAAATGAGGGGGATTTTTGTTTTCTTCCAAAGAGGGTGTTTAGCACCAAAACGTTTTTCACTCAGGTGTTAAGATTTCAGTCAGTGTCAGGAGGTAGGATGGATAATACCAGAGAACATCTGATGTAGGAAGACCTACCTTTTGGTGAAAGTAATTGGGACAAGGAAAGAAAATCCTTCTCTTTGAAGGATTTCATAATACAGAGAATATTTTCTTTTATCTGTAGAATCCTGACTAGGTCTTGGAACCGTTTAACAGGACTTCAGATCTATTGTCTAATCTTATCTTTTTCTTACAAGAATCCTATGAAGTTTGGAAATTCTGGGTTATTGAGTTCTGATAGCCTTGGGTGTACAGATATGGAGATGGAATACCCGATACTGTGTCTCTTTGTGTTTCAACACAACACACCGTGATAGAAGAAACACAGGGCTGGTTTTATATCCTGACTCTGTCAATTGTGCCGATTGTTTGGGTAACTTTGGGTCTGACCCCTCACTTCTCTGAAACTCAGTTTCCTCAAGTGAAGTGGAAATAATTCTCATACCAGAGGATTAATCTGTAAGGATTGAGCACCTGACCCAGAAGTGCTCAATAAATACGTAAACCCTCTCTTTTTTTTCATTGAGGATGTAAGGATGGTTTTCTTAGAATCAATTTACAGCTCGCAAAGAGAAAACCTATTAAGAAAAAATAGCCAGTTTACTTCAGTGCGTCATTCAGAGAGACTGTAAAACAGCAATTTTAACCGCCATGGCTGAAAGTCTTTTAAAAAGAAAGGGTTTATTGGGCTGTTGATAGCAAGAAAAACAGACCCGGTCCTGGGGCACGAAGTATAAAACACGAGCAGCAGCCCCAGGTAGGAAAGGCAGCCTGGCCACCATCCTGGAGTTGGTGAGCAGCAAGAAGGGGGCTGTTTCTGTTTCGTTTGCTCACGGGGGTACGAAAGACAGTTTGGGGCATAGAATCAATAATGTTGTAAAGATTTTGTTGGGTATCCGATGGACACGGGTCTCATTAGGGAGACCACCTCAGGGACGGTGTAGCTGCCTGGTCACTGCACTGTACACCTGAAGCTGAAGCTGAATAATATTGAATGTCCGCTGTAATTTAATATATATATATATATATATATATATATATATATATATAGTCACGGGATATGGAGTACAGCACAGGGAATGGAGTCAATGGAATTGTAACAGCTATATATGATGTCAGAGGGGTGGTAGATTTGGGGGAGGGGGGTTATCACTTTGTGAGGGGTGTAAATGTCTAAGTAGTACATTGTTTTGTACACCTGAAACTAACAAAAAAAAAAAGAGAAGGTGGGGAGAAAGATGTCAGTTGTTTTGAAAGAATTTACACTGGCTACAGATAAAGGGGGTGGGTGGGAGAAGGTGAAGCAGGGCTAGTTCTGGGCCAGAGGTGCAGAGTCCGTGGGGAAGAAGTGTTTGCTCCTTTGGAAAGTTCATGTGTAAGCAAGAAGCAGAGGCTCCTGGGGTTCCGTGGCCCTGGCTGTTCTCTCGCTTAGATAATTACAGAAATAAGCACCTGAAAGTTAATTCAAAGTTCCAGCGTACACTCAGGAATGGCAGCAATCTTATTCGCTGGCCCCCCAGTGATGAACAGTGTAACTGTCCCATGTTTCATTCTCCGGCCCGCTGTACTTTAATATAGAACATCTCAGAATATTTTTTCTTGTCAAGATGTATTCCAGATAAACGAATTGTTTCTTCATACCTTGCCCTAGATTTGCTCAGCCTGAGTATGCTGAGAGACACCAGCCTGCTCTGTCGGTCAGCAGGGCTATGATGTGGGCACATTACCTGTGCCAAATGGAGCACCGAGGGATAGAGTGCTCGCCCTGTGTCCCAGAGCTCTGCGGCAACTCTGCAGTGAAATTTCACATTTGAATTTAAACGTCCACGTAGACTTTAGAAATTTAGTTTTGGAGGGGAAAGGGAACAGTCTGGACAGAATAATTCCTGGAATCCTGAAATCCAGGGGAGCCATGATTTTACTGGCATTTTGATGATGGGGCTTTGATTTTTATGCTTAATCATTATGATAATAGGTGATAATAATAGCGTGAACTAACTGTTTACTTTGCTTAAAACTGAACTAATCCCTTAGGAAAGGGGGGAGGATAAGAGATTTCTTAATGTGGTGTATGGAGCAAGACTCAAACTGGTGATTAAGTCTGGAAACCTCAGGCCGACGCCACCCACTGCCTTCCCTCTCTCTACCTCCCCTCACCCCCCAAGGATTGGTGCCGGGGCCCTTTAAATCTCACAAGGAGCTAGAACCCCATGGAACTGTCTGTGGGATTTATGATGGGCTGGGAAAGCTTCTGGGCCAGTGGGGAAGCCTTTCCATTCATAGCAGGCTTCATTCACAGAGAATATTAGGTCACACAGACACTCACTACCCCCTGCTGACCTTTTCAGACAGAGGTTGGCTGGGCTGCGCAAAAACAGAATGGATTCCAGAAAGCCAGGGCACCTGTTAACCTGTGACCTCAGGATATGAAGACCTGGGGCAGTTGAGGCTCTGACTGAGAGAGAGAGAGAGAGAGAGGAGGGACTTGTAAATTTTGCCAGTTCACTCTGGAGACCAAATTGTATGCGATGTTATTTGGCAGATGCCACAGTGACTATTTTCGTTCAAACCTCTCTCCCCCCATGTAACTCTGACTCCTTGAACTACTCAAAATAGCATGTGGTTTCCTCATTTTATAAAGTGGATGGCCAAGACAGTGAAATTTGAAGTTATTGCCGTAGGTCCCATAGTAAATTGGCCTCAGAAATGGAAATGGAACCCAGGTTAATTCATAATATCTCAATCATTAGCCTTCTGAACTTCAAGCAGAAAGGTAGCATGTAAAAGTGAAATTATTTTTTTTGAGGAATGTTGTCAGCAAACTCCCTGAAATCCACTTAAGTTTTGAACCTGCCTCCTTGAAGACTTTGGGATCCTTAAAGGACCAGAATGTCAGAAGTAGGGATTCGTGTCACAGAAGATTGAGTCTGTTATGGATGCACATCGGACCCAGCAGATTCACAGCCAGGAGGGCTGCTATTTTTGAGGCGATGGAAAACACAACTTCCTGTTTCCCCAGGGAGAGTTCCTGGACTCTCTGGGGGAGGTCTAGGAAGCCCTGCTGTGACAGGATGGTGGAGGGGGCTGGGATTTCTGTGATAGAACACTGCCTGTGGTTTGTTATTACAGCTTCTGTAGCATTTTCCTGAGGATGAGGGGTCCTCTTCATGAAACCTGACCACATTCTAATGTGTGGCTTCCAACAAAGTCAACTCTTGGCGATCTTGTAATGTTTTCTTTTTCTTTTCTTTTCTTTTCTTTTCTTTTCTTTTCTTTTCTTTTCTTTTCTTTTCTTTTCTTTTCTTTTCTTTTATTGGGGAAGGGGAACAGGACTTTATTGGGGTATGGTGTGTACTTCCAGGACTTTTTCCAAGTCAAGCTGTTGTCCTTTCAATCTTAGATGTGGAGGGTGCTGTTCAGCTTCAAGTTGTCCTTTCAGTCTTAGTTGTGGAGGGCACAGCTCAGCTCCAGGTCCAGTTGCCATTGCTAGTTGCAGGGGGCACAGCCCACCATCCCATCCCCTGTGGGAGTTGAACCGGCAACCTGATGGTTGAGAGGACACATTCCAACCAACTGAGCCATCCGGGAGGCAGCTCAGCTCAAGGTGCCGTGTTCAGTCTTAGTTGCAGGGGGCCGAGCCCACCATCTCTTGCGGGACTCGAGGAGTTGAACTGGCAACCTTGTGGTTGAGAGCCCACTGGCCCATGTGGGAATTGAACCGGCAGCCTTCGGAGTTAGGAGCACAGAGCTCCAACCGCCGGAGCCACCAGGCCGGCCCGATCTTGTAATGTTTTTAAAGCTCATTCATTTATCATAAACACGTTCCTCTACCTCTACATAACTACCTGTTTCTTAGTTCAGAGGCATAATTTTCTATCTTCTATGAGGTCAAAGTTCACAGTGACAATACAGATCCCTTCACGGGAGTGAACACAGAATGAGAAAGACGTTCAATCAGCATGAAGGCCTGTCTGTCTTGCATGTACCATTGACATCATGTGAGAGGGACTCCTGGGTAACCGTGTGCTGATAAACCAGCTCTCCAGAAGAACAGCCCCGACTTGCAGCCAATTTGCCCATTTCCATTGTGTAAATATTTCCACCACGGCTGAATTCATGATACCAACATGAGGTCATTGAACTCGGAAGGAGTGTGCACAGCTGGCTCTTGAAGGCGGTACAAGCTGGCTCCACACACCGCTCGCCAGACCTTGATATGTTTTCAAATGAGATGGAAGGTGCCTATGTTGGCATATGTACGAATCTGTAGTGAAGATTTCTTCTGGGTCCTCTGCCCAGAAATGCCACCACAGATCAGGCAATGTGTAACTATGCCACACGCAGAGGTGCTTCTTCCAAGAGCCTGATATCTTTACTCTTGGAGCCCTGTTCATTTTGGAATTCTTCCAATTGCCATCCTTGGCCCGCTCTTCCTGTTCTACACATGCTGCCTGGAAAAAGGCAGCCATTTTAATTGATGTACCTTCGACATATTTCCATCTTAGACCCCTCTCCCCCGTTTTAGATTCTAATTACCCATTGGATCGTTCCATTGGAAAATCCCAAGGCTAATTCAAGTTCCATATTTCTAAAGTGCAATTCAGTACCTCTGTCCCACAAAACCTGCTTTCCCCCCCCTCAGTTTTATTCCATATGGGTCGCCCCATTATCTTGCCAGTCATCCACTCAGAAATTAGGTAAAGATTCTCGGTTCTTTCTTTTCCTTCATCTTCATCCTCTGCATCCAATTGATCACTAAGCCTTGACCATTCCTGAATATTTCCTAAGTACGGTCACCACCCATCACTTCCTCTGTCCCTATTACCTACCATTGCACAAGGTAAGTAAGGCCTTTACAGTCCGCTTATCTGGCGTATCAACAACTTCCCCACTGATTGTCTCAGCTTCCCATCAGATCTGCCCTCCGAACTCGATTTCTCTGGCCTTGCTTAAACCTGTAGGAAATGGAGTCTCAGCTCCTTGAGGTTTGACCTGGGTCCTCCACGTCAGGTAGTCCCCTGCTGACTCTCTAACCAAGCTGTCATTCCCTTTGTCATATTGCTCCTGCAACCACGTTTCCCCCTCACCTGCTACCTCCTCCCAACACTGGTAACTCCCACTCATGATTCAAAACCCAGTGTAAGCACCACCTACTCAGGAAGCCTTTTCTGATGCTGCCTCTGTGCTGGGTCCCTCTGGGTTCTTCCACGATATCTGCTATCTCTCCACCATTTTACTCACACTGAATTTTGATGCTTTCTTTGTGTCTGTTTCCTCCACCATATTGAACAACTGCATTCTATTTATCTTTGTATCTCTGCTGTCTTCACAGTACCCAACACATAGTACTATTGAGCTAATGTGTGGCTGAATAAGTAGATGAATACAGGAACGAGAGAGCCATTCTGTGCCCTTTGTATGCACTTAGCACGGAGTTGCCAGATTTACCAAATAAAACCACTGGAGGCCAAGTTAAATTTGAAATTCAGATAAACAACAAATAATTTTTCAGTATGAGTAGGTCCTAAATACTTCATGGGACATATGTATACGCCCAACTTATTCGATTATTTGTTGTTTACCTGAAATTAAAATTTAACTGGGTGTCCTGGCAGCCCTAACCTAGTAAAAAATGAGTTCACACCCAAAGTTGAGGTTCATACAATGCAGAAGCATATACTGAGCTTGACATCACATGCCCTAGGGTTTTATAGAGACTCGGCCTTATATTATAGAGACTTGGCCTTATGTCTCTGGGCTGTAACGTAACTAGTTCCCTAGATTCCGATGCACTAGCTTTGCCATAATGCTTTGCTGTGTACCATTGCATACATGTATTTTTTCTTTGCATGGTAAGGACATTGAATCTATACATATTTGGGCAATGTGGACAGATGATCAGAGCTTATTTGTGAGTCACCTCATGGCATTTCCTATACGATGGTAGTTTCTCGTTGCCATTCGGTTGTTGCAAAAGTAATTGCAGTTGTTGCAATTATTTTTAACCTTTTAAACCGCAATTCCTTTTGAACCGACCTCATAGATTGTGGTTGTAGGGCATTCGAAAAGGGAGTATAAAATGTGTCTTTGGTCTTCTGGGCTGAATGTAAGAGATATAGTAAGGTGTACCTTCTGAAAGTCTATAAAACCTTGGATATGGGCGTTAGATTTTCATAGGAAGTTAAGACTGGAATAGTGCTCACTATTTACTTTGCTGAGGCCAGGATGCCCGAGAACTGGTGTATTAGGACTGAGCATGACTTGGAGAGGACGTCATACTGTCTCCAGGCTAATGAGGTTGTTTACTCAGCACGCTCCCTCATAACGTGTCAGATGACTGAAGTATGATTCTGATTGAAGGGAAAAAAAAAATTTTTTTTTTTCCAATTAGAAAACACCCAAGTTGTTAACAGTTTATGTTTTAGTCGATGAAAGACTGCATTTCTCCATGACTGGAAACAGACTTGAAATAGGGCACATTTCATTTCTCACATTCTCTTTCTCCTGTCCCCTCCATGGCAAAATTGGTAAGTATGGAAATTCCTCAGCTAGGCTAGTTGGACAGAGTTTTCGATATTGACCCCGTAGGAGTCAGACATGTTCTCTTAGGGAAAGCTGAATTCTAATGGCAGAAAGATTGGCCAGAAAAACAGTCATGAAACATTCTTGTGGCCTCAGTATCATGATCTTGTCAGTAAAGCGATGGTCTCTGATTAAATCCAGATTGCACTGTTTCCTGTTAGCGTGCTAACCCAGAGGGCAGGCTCAGCCCTCCACGTCTTGCCTCGAACTCTGGGTTATTAAACACTTGTCTGCCAGGGCTCTCTCCCCACTTTTCTTTTCAACTAAAATTCAAAGATATTGAGCTATTACAAACAAAAAAAGAAAAAGATCCTAAAGTCTCTTAAAAGGATTATGCAGCTTTTGAATATTTTGCTGCAAAAATGAAACTAAAATTTTAGCTTCTCCACTCTGACCATAAGGCAGAGCATATTTCTTTTTGTTTCACTCTTGTATGATTTTATGTGAAAATAACTCCAGTAATACGCAGATCACTTTTAAGCTGTTGTTTTATATATATAAAAAAAGGACTTTATTTGAGTGTTGGTAAATGAGAACCTATCTTCAAAAACCTGGCCTCCCCCTTGCTATAGCAAGTCAATATTAGGGTGCTTAGCAAAAGTGCAGAAGATGACATTGAGCGAATATTCTACACCTTAACATGCCGTGTTAATTTGGGGGAGAATGATTTTAGGCACCAGACTAGTTTCTATACTTTGTATTGTCTTTGATGCTCACTCATTGCTCTTTGAGAATGATTTTTTAAAATCTACATCTTCAAAGTATTTTGTTAGCCGTTCTGTTAGCTCAAAAATGGTTCTTCCTAATTTACAGATGCAAACACTGAGGAGGAAAAACCATTCAAGGGACTTATGGGGATCAAGCATGCATCTTGAGGTTCTTTTCAGAGGAGACTGAAAGGAAGCGACTGGGTTAATAAGCGCCATGGTTTCCTTCCCAGGGGAGAGTGTGGCTTCCTGCCAAATCCGCTTTCTGGCAGGAAAAGGGACCCACTTCATCAGGTCCTTTGACAGGCATTTTTCTCTGTTTGAATTTTTGGCCACATCAATGCTCAGTGAAAAAAATCAGTTCTTTTAAATAGTGATTACTTTCAATAAGAAAAGATTTAAAGTGGAATTTGCATTGTGAGTAAAATAAGAATCATCAAATTACAGAATTATTTGCTGAGGGGTCCCTGACATTGTCACAAGGTAAGGAAGCTTGATTGAGAATTAGAGCTTGAATATTCCTGTAGACTGAGAAGCCATTCCTTTCGTTGTTGTTAATATGTGACATTGAAGTATATTTTTCTGATGACCACTTTTTAATGTGATCGGGATAATAATTATTTTGACCAGGTTTTTTGAAACGACAAAGTAAAACACACCAAGCATCCCTAAATTTATATATATATAGACGTTAGAAGGTAAAAGTTAACATTATATTTTGTAAATCTTGATTTTTCTTGTTTTTTAAGCGAAACGTGGCAAATGGGAATCAAGTTTTAAATGCATCGTGGTGAACTTAAGTAAGCTAACATTTTCCAAACTTTGTTCATTCTGATATTCGGCAAGATGCTCTGAGACTAAAGGGAGATCCATTTGGAAATGTCATATACCACATCCTTCTCCTGGAGTTTCATAACATATTATCATGTTAAAGACTTTAAGAGATTCTAAAGTAACATGTTTGACTTTAACTTGTCATTTCCAAACTCGAGCACAGCACCTTTTGTTTTGGAATTAATGTTTTACTGCACAAACTTGGGGCAACACTGTTCCAAGCAGTTAACAAAGCAATTAGACTTTGGAACAATATATCTTTTTCATTTATTGTTCCCGGTTAAAGTTAACTGAGGCTCCTAGGAGACAGATGGGTACTATTAGGCCTGTTCTAAAACTACACAGAAGTGATAAAAACAGTTATTAGGCCATGATCTGATCAACAGCCCTAACAGGCCTAAAGAAACATGGGGTATTTTGCCTGAACCTGACTCCTCTCCTTAATAAACTAAAAGCACCTTTCAAAATTAAATAAACAAAAAAAAAGTTATCAACCATAGACACTGGAGTCTTTATATTACTTTCTCTTAGCAGTTAGACATGGTGACATTAAGCTACTAGAACCCCCTTCTGAAAGCGTTTGCCCCCCACCTTGGTCTTATAGAAAGATGTCTCCCCCTCTCACTTCTTTCCAGTGCTTTAACTTCTCACAGGCCAGGTGAAGAAAAAGCAAGCATGTTACTCCATAAGCACAGTATCATCATTTAGAGATGCCGTTCTCTCTTTTCTGCCCCTCTTCTTTAATTTTCACCTGTCTGATTTTTTTGCAATTTAGGAAAATATGGTATGAAACAATTTAAACTTAAAATTCAGAGAAATTGCCTGGTGGTTCTTTGCATCGCTTAGAATGATCATTTGCTTTAGAAAAAGATCCTCTGGGTAGGTCACTTCCTTCGTGCTTATGAAGGACAAGTTCAACTTTGAAAACTGCATCTCTGTATAATCTGTTAGGCAGAAAACTATTGCAGAATGTAAGGCACACCTGTATTTTTCTTCCATCTAATTCTCTTCTCTCATCTTCAGTTTTTAAGCTTTACAGATTTTTATCACTAATCACTTCTTAAGTATTCTGGTTTATGTCCCCAAGGTGCAGTTATACGTACCAATATTATTCACCATTTCATTCTCATGCTACTTGCTTTTCATGAGCACATGTCTTCTCTTATACATTGCAAGTTTCCAGAAGGCAGGGGTCATTCACTCACCCACCCTTTCCGTCATTCCCCAGAGGTTAGCCCAGAGCTGCTTGGTATAACCACTTCTCAGTCAACTCTGTTGATTGCTGATGATACTGAAATCAGAAAGTATAATGCTTTCCACAGGCTGAAGACCGTCAGATCAGGGTTCGATCTCCCTAGATTTCCATGGAGAACATATTCTTGCCATGGCTGATTTTTCAAGCTATCAGTATGATGTCAACCGGTGCACACACATCCTAAAAATTCAACAATCAGCTCTCCAAAGCCTGTATGAGTTGGCTGCAGCACACCACCATGGGAGCTATCTTTAAGAATGAGTTTGAAAACTTACCATGGAACAATCCAAAGGAAACGATTGATAACATTTACTAAACGCAATCCTGGGGTTATAAAAACATCCTTGATAAAATGTGCCAGCAACCTAGTTCTTGATGGGATAGTAAATAGAAGCAAATGTGACCATGATGAAGTAATACCTCTACTTCTAGAGAGGAAGGGACCCCCCCCCCCACTACAATCACTCCACTCTGCTACACTCACAAGCGAGTGGAAGGCCTTATGTGACTTGCAGGGAAGTCAGAGCAAGGCAAAGCCTGACACGCTATGCTTCTGCTGTCCTGATGTTTCGGTTTTACTTTAGGGAATCATTTCTCCTGATCTTGATCATGAATTTATTGTACAGGTGGAAGGGGACCAGCTGCCTCCAGGACATACAGTCAGTCAGTATGAGACCTGTAAGATCAGGACCATAAAAGCTGGCACCTTGGAGAAGCTTGTGGAGAACCTGCTGACAGCCTTTGGGGACAATGACTTTACCTATATCAGCATCTTCCTGTCAACGTACAGAGGCTTTGCCTCCACTAAAGAAGTGCTGGAACTGCTGCTGGACAGGTAAGGATGTAAAGGTGTGCGAGCGGTGACAGGAATTTAAGGCTGTTTGCAGGATGAAGGCAGGAGACGGAATGACCTGTACGTGTATGAGAGAGGTGTGTGAGGGTTAGATGGAAGGAATGACCTTTGGAACAAATGGCACAAAGAATATTCAGGAGCCATTTTATAGTCTTATTTCTGATAAAGATAGCGCATTAAAAAAAATCTATGAAAGAGTTCATACATACCATAAATCTAGACTCAATTGTTTATAGATTTCAGTTACTATTTGCCACCCTAAATTTTTCCCCATATTTTTGTAATTTTATATAATTCCAGTAAATAATTAGCCAGGACTCTTATCAGGGTGTTGTGAGAATTAGATATGCTAATACCGTATTTCCCCGAAAATAAGACCTAGCCGGACAATCAGGTCTAATGCATCTTTTGGAGCAAAAATTAATATAAGACCAGGTCTTATTTTACAACCTAGTCTTATTTTACTATAATATAAAACTGGGTCTTATATAATATAATATAATATAATATAATATAATATAATATAATATAATATAGTAATACCAGGTCTTATATTGATTTTTGCTCCAAAAGACGCATTAGAGCTGATTGTCTGGCGAGGTCTTATTTTTGGAGAAACACGGTATGTGTGAAGTATGGAGCTCAGCATTAGTTCCATAGGAAGGAGCTAACGAACGGTGGCTACAATAATGATGACAATGATGGTAACTGTCAATAGTCACCGTTTGTCGGCTGCTTTATGATTTGCACATAAATATCATCCTCGATCTATGTTGTGAGATCACATGTTACATATAGTAGAGCAGTGCACATCCTAATTCACACATCGATAATTATATTTCTCCCCTTGTTTTTGTTTTATTTGTAATTAAACTTGGTCTTTTAAAAATTATTATTCAATTGATATTGGAAGGAGGAAAACTGTAAGCCAAACAGTTGTTTTAGAATCATGAGGCTTCTCATCCAAATCTTTGTATTCTGGGGTTTCCTGCGTCAGAAAGGAAATGAGATAGAATGTTTTTGTTGCAGTTGTTGAATACTGATTTTTAATTAGATTTTTTTTTCTTAAATTTTGAAAGTAATATGTGCTCATGTTAAAAATTCTTATACTATAGGAAGGCATAAAAAAAATACTAATCTTTTCTCATATTCCTACCTTTTCCCAAATAACTTTTATTCAGTTTTTAAAAATATATGGAAGTAGAAAGAAAGAAAAAAAAAGACCGTAATCTAATTAGGCAGATAACACACATTAACATTTTAAAAATAGAAGTAATCCATGTATGTAGTGGAAAATTCAAACAATTCAGAAGATTATAAAAATAAAAGTAAAAATTTTCTTTTCTCTAAGTCCCATTGCTCCTAGGTAGTCACTGTAAATTATTCCTTTTGTATTCTTCCCCAAATTTTCTGGATACACACACACACATAGACACACACACACACACATTTATATAACTATATAGTTATATACTATGTATGTGATATTTGTTTATATATGATATTTATTATATATCTCATATATACTAATATATGCTATGAATAGAATCATAGTATATGGTCTGTTCTGCAACTTTCTTTTTTACTTATCTGTGTATCTTGGAGTTTTTATTCATTAAGGGAATTAACATATGTTAAGGGCTTATTAGAACAGTGGCTGGCATTTTGCAAGCTCAAGAAACATGTTATTGTTATTTCAAAATCAGCACAGGTAGATAGATTTACCATATATTTTCTAGTGGCTTTATAGTATTTATTGAACTTATTATTTTAGATGGACCATTAAGCTCTCTCCAGTTCTTTAATTTGTTTTTTGAATTTTTAAACAATGCTGCAAAGAGTGCCTTTGAATATGTATCTTCTGGGTACTTGTTTGAGAATTCTACAGGTTAATTTCACAGAAGAGTGATTGGTCGGTCAAAATGTATAAGCATTGTACAATGTGAAAGATATTGCTACACTGCCCTCCCGAAAGCTGCACCATCCACACTCCTGTCCACAGAGAATGAGAGTGCCTCTTCCCTCACCTTCCCCACACGCCTGCCAACCGTGGATTTTGGCAGCTCTACCATGGAAACCACCTCTACCATGGTCTGTCCATTGAAAAATAGCTCATTGTTTTAAAATGTATGTTTCTTCCATTTATAAGTGAGGTTTAGTACCCTTTAAAATACTCATTGGGCATTTGTGTCTTCTGTGAACTCTTTTCATGTCCTTTACTTATTTTTATTTTGGGCCATTGCCATCTAATTATCAATCATCTAATGATAACCCTGTGTGTATTAACAAAATTAGTTTTTTGCTTATTATATGTTGGAAATACTTTTCCTGATTTGTCCCTTGGGTTTAAAAGTTGCTTATTAATATTCTTTTTTTATGGAGACATTGAAATATTTTTATGCAGTTTATCAGTTTTAAGAAAGGCCTTTAATAATCAAGTTTTATTCCAGTGTGAATAAGGTTATTGATAACATTAGGGTTTTCTCAAGGTCTTTTCCTCATAGATGCATATAGAGTGAAAGCATTTGAATTGTATGTCCATATTCAGGAATAGTCACAAAATGTCTCTCTTTTATCGTACATTATCTGGTTATGGTAACTCTGGACTTAGGAAGTTCTGTAGAGTTTTGCATAGCTGTACCTAAAATATTAAGCCTGGAGTATAAACCTGTGGGATTAGTGAGTCATTCCTTTCATAGTTTGTTTGCTTGTAGAATACCTCTCACCTATAAATAGAACCTGAAGAATTATGTGAATTTTCTCTTTTCTAATTTATATTTATAAAACGGATGCAGTATGCTAACTGTTGGGAGGCAGTGTGAGGAAAAAGGTCAAGTTTTCTTTGGAATGGGTGATGTCTTCTACTTCTGGGGTAACTGTATTGATAACAGGCCGCAGATGGCCACAGTTGGTAACAGTGCACGTGAATTCCAGCTGTTCATCACAAACTGTGGACATACACACAGGAACTCCAGTGTTTAGTCTGTGACGTGTGTACATCCAGCCTTTATTTAATGGTTCTAAAAAATCTTCTCTTTGTTCTTCCATAGTCGATAGACATTTTTGGATTTTTAAAATAGTAAGTAGATGAGAATTATTAAAGAACAGAATCAACATGAATTCAAATTACGTTGAATTCAAGACTGTCATTTAGGGTATAAGTGAAGGAAGAGTTAAGGTTTATCTCGAACTGTTCAGAAGGGCCCAGGTTTGGCTGTGAATTTAGTCTCATTGTATATTATTTTCTTGCTTCTGAAATGAGTGGAATCAGCAAATACTAAATGCGGATAAAATACCAGTGTTGCAAAACACCATATGGATGAAACAGAAACCGAAGACTTGGTTGGTTCTTATCCTTGTGGTGAATTTACCGTGAAGCCGCTGCTACTTAACCTCCAGGGACCCTCACTTTGCAGTACCCTCTGCATAATTAATATTCATATTCTTTTTCTTAGAGCGGACCCCTCAAATTACATATGCTGGCCCTGCAAAACTTGGATCCACCCTGAGAACTTAATATTTTACTGCAAAAGATAAGGCCTACATTTATAAAACAAGTAGAGAGCCGCTTAAGTTGGTGTCAAAATGAAATTCTGACGTGCTCTTCAGACGTTCAGAGAAGTAAATTTCGTTTATTTTGCTACCTCTGCAGAAATTTGGATTTGTCCCGATATGTACAGACTTCCACATGAATGTGGCTTCCTCGCTCCATTTCCTCCTCGCACTTAGATCTTGTGACCAGATGTGAATCTTTGTTTCATTTTAACCAAAATGCAAATTCTGTGCAACACTGGGTTCTTAAATTGATTTTGGGTAGTTTTAGTGTCTATGATTGGGAGGTAAGCCATTCAGTTGTACGAATTTACCTTTTCTGAAGATAAACTTGATACCCTATGTTCTTGTGAGGAAACTGTGGTAGACTTGTTTGTGAGTCTCTGGTGTAATTCAAAACAAAATGATTTCTGTCGCTTTCTTAATAGTAGATTGCTTGTCTTCTGTGAAATGGACACTGAGAAGTTATTGTAGGATGTGCTAATGCTGACCAGTCAAGAATGGAGTAAAGGTAGATGCTGCAGTATTTATTTCCCTCCAGAGAAAAACTTGTTTGAAGTCTAGCTTTGATTTTCCTTATGATTTCCAAACATGTGGCTTTTTTCTTATGGAACTGTTTGCTTTCTATGATTTTAAAAAAAATCTTTTTATCATTTTTTTTATTATTCTTATTATTACTCTGTTGATGTGAGTCTCTGTGATTGACCAGTAGGCCGCGGTTTGAAGCCCCAGGCGGTTAAGTCCCTGCGTTTGCTTTCTCCTGAACTTGTGATCATGAGTTCACAAGGAATCCTGTTTGCAGGGCTTCTCACCACGGCTCAGAGTTCATTCTAGGGCTCACTGGCTTCCTCTCAATCTAAGAGAAAGTTTTTGAATTGCGGTTTAGCTGTTTGTGTTGGGGCTTTGAGATTTTATCTTCTCTAACTTCAAACATACACTCCACTTAAAAATATATTCTTCCCACCATACTATTAAAAAAAGATGGGAGTTAAGTTCCCCTGAAAATACCCAACATCAAATGTAAGGAGAAACCTAACTCAGCCAGTGGTCCCCACTGAGAAGCAAGAAGTGTTTATATACAGATCTCTAGATTTTTCTTCAGACAGCTGTCACATTAGCTACTTTTGGGATATTTCTTGATCGTTCGTTGTCTGATCTGCATCTCTGATATCAGAAGTAAGCAAAATGCCAAGAACAAGCAGAATAGGGGCGAGCTAGGTCTCCAGAAACGTTTGCCAAGTCACTAATGGCGCTCAGATCACAGTTTGGAAAGGACTGAACAATAATCTGAATAACCCCTTCATTTCAAGTGAATTCCGCTAGTGGAGGACTTCTGGAGAGGATCAAGGTTGAAGCCACCCATAGACATTATGCTTTAAGACCAGTCTGGCTTGAATTTGCTCGCTTAGGTCACAGACAGGAGACTAATTCAGTGGGTCTTTGAACTTATTTTTTCTCCCCATGTTTGCTCACCCTGCGTTTTCACAGACTTTATCTCATTTAGTTCATTTATCATTACATTACTCCCATGTTTACAAATGTGAATATTGAGGCTCAGACACAGTCAGAAAGTGACAGAGCTGGAATTGAAACCTATCTCTTTCTGACTTGGAAGCTCTTTTCAAATGTACCATATCACTTCCTGTGACTTGTCAATGTCGTATTTGAAGGATGGGTGATTTGGGAATCACCTCAGCCATCCTTTTCTGTACTACCTCAATTGATTTTTCTTGCGAACTGCATTTCCTAGAGGGTTACTCCATTCACACAGTTGTGAGCAATTCATTTGCACATAATACTTCTAATTCATTTGTCTATTCAAACAATATTGACCAGATGTTTTATATGTACCATGTACTGTACAGTGCGCTATGTATAGAATGGTCGACAAACTGGTCATGACTCTTGCCCTCTTCATGTTGAATGGTTAGCAAGGGAGAGTAACATTAACTCAGCATACAAACAAATGTATACAATGAAAATTGATGCAGTTCTTGGGAGATAAGGGCTAGGTTCTCTGACAGACAATGGGAAAGGATTGGGGTGGGGGATTACACCCAAAGAAAACTGGAAGTTGACCAGTGATCTTAAGAGGTTAGATAGGTCATGGGCCATCAAAGGTCACCGTTGGATCTATGTGCCTGGAATGTTTCTGTTTATTTGATGTGCTCCGGCCAATGTCCTGACGTGAATCTGCCCCTTCCCAAAGAGGACTGTTCTTGAAGGATAGGGTTCTAGCAAATGAGAAGGTTTGGGAGGATTTATGCAAATCAATTACCATCATGGAGATGATAATCTCCAATCTATACCTTATGACACCTGGAGTAGTAACACCTCCTTATGTAAAAGATGGTGCACCCATAGCCCGCAAGAAATGGAACCACCATTTCTAGTGAAGCCAGACCCTCCGTGGCATAGAGAGGAGTTGATCAAATATGAAATGAAATGATTTCATTTATGTTCATACAGCTTGTTGTAAGTGCCAAATATACTTCCCTTTCCTTTCAGAGTTTTAGGATACTTTATGGGAGAAGCAATTTTCCTATCTTTCTTTTAGTCACGAGACTTATGTGTTGTGGTTAAGAGCATGGGCTGAGGAGTAAGAAAATGAATGTAATTCCACTTTTGCACCCCTTACGTGCTCTGCAGCGCGGAGCAAGTTACTTACTAGCTTCAGTTTCCTTAGCTGTAAAATCAGAATAGAAAATAACCCTAATCTGTAGGGTTATTATGAGGTTTAAATTTGTTGATGTAAAGTTCTTACTATCATGCCTGGCAAGTATTAAGTGGTTAAGTGATCACCATTAGTTTTTCTTTCTTGATGGCATGTACCACTGTTTGAAATTATCTTTCTTATTTGTCTTGCTTATTTTTTGACCGTCTCCCCAACTCAGAGACCATGGGTCTGTCTTGTTCACCTCTGAAACCTTGGAGAGGAACAGTACCTGGCAATAGGGTCTTAGGAATTATTTGTCTAACAAATAAGCGATGGTTATAATTATTCATGCCTATTATACGCACTTGCCTTGGAAGGTACAGCGGTGAACATTACCCAGCCTCTGCCTACTTTTAGTGGGAGAGACAAATAAATCTATAGACGTGTACCATTACTGTCAAGGCAGTGAGCACTTAATCTGTACCTTTTTTTTTTTTTTTTTTTTTAGAAAAATAAACTTTATTTTTAGGGAGTTTTTAGGCTCACAGCAAAATTGAGTGAAAAGTATGGAGAGTTCTCACATGCTTCCTGTCCCCACACCTGCCCCCACTGTCAGCGTCCCCCACCAGAGCGGGAGGTTTGTTGCATCACTGACATATCACTATCACCCGAAACACATAGTTTACACTAGAGTTCATTCACGCTTGGTGTTGTGCGTTCTGTGGGTTTGGACAAATGTATAATGAATGACATGTATCCATCCTTATAGCGTCATACAGAACAGTTTCACTACCCTGAAAATCGTCTGTGCTCTGCCTGTCGTCTCTCCTTCCCCCTCCCCCAGTCCCAGGTACTCACTGATTTTTTTTTTTTTTACTATCTCCATAGTTTTGCCTTTTCCAGAATGTGGTATAGTTGGAATCATATGGTATGTAGCCTTTTCAGATAGACTTCTTTCACTTAGTAACATGCAACTAAGGCTTCTCCATGTCTTTTCATGGCTTGATTGCTCATTTCTTTTTAATGCGGAATGATATTCCATTGTCTGGATGGATCACAGTTTATCCATTCACCTACTGAAGGACGTCTTGGTTGCTTCCAAGTTTTGGCAATTGTGAACAAAGGTGCTGTAAACATCCATGTGCAGGTTTTTTTTTTATAGATATGTTTTCAGCTCCTTTGGGTAAATACTAAGGAGCAAGAATGCTGGATCATGTGAGTAGAGTTTGTTTAGTTTTGTAAGAAACTGCTAAACTGTCCTGCAAAGTGGCTGTACCATTTTGCATTCCCACCAGCAGTGAATGAGACTTTCCATTGCTCCATATCCTTGCTAGCATTTCATGTTGTCTGTATTTTGGATTTTGGCCATTCTACTAGGTGTGTAGAGGTATCTTATTGTATTTTTAATTTGCAGTTCCCTAAGCGCATATGATATTGAACATTTTTTTATATGCTTCCTGTCATCTGTGTATCTTCTTTACTGAGGTGTCTGTTGAGGTCTTTTGCCTGTTTTTTAATTGTGCTGTTTGCTTTCTTACTGTTGAATTTCAAGATTTTTTTTTTGGTATCTTTTGGATAACAGTCTTTTATCAGATGTGTCTTTTGCAAATATTTCCTACAAGTCTGTGGCTTGTCTTATTATCTTGACATTGTCTTTTGCAGAGCAGAAGCTTTAAATTTTAATGAAGTTCAGCTTATCAGTTTTTTCTTTCAGGATTCATGCCTTTGGTGTTGCATCTAAAAGGTCATTGTTACATCCAAAGTCATTGAGGTTTTCACCTGTGTTAACTTTTAGACACCTGTGTTAACTTTTAACTGTTTTACAGTTTTATGTTTTACACGAGGTCTATGATCCATTTTGCGTTAACTTCTGTGAAGGGGGCAAAGTCTGTGTCTAGATTCATCTTTTTTGCATGTGGATGTCCAGTAGTTCCATCCATCAGGCCATCATTTGTTGAAAAGACTATCTTTGCTCGATTGTGTTGCCTTAGCTCTTTGGTCAAAGATCAGTTGCCTACCAGTTGTTCTGTAGCCTATGACTACGTTTCATGCCATTGGTGAGTCTGTGCTCCTGCATGTGAGTTCCTCAGTGCTCTGAGTTGGGTTTTTTGGTTTTTTTTTTCCCCCCCTCCCTTAGGGAAAGGATGAGTAAGAGGCCCTAAGATGGCTATTTTCCTTTCCTTAGGTATGCTAAGCTCTGATAAAACCCCTGAAGGTTAGGCTCCGGTTAACCAGTTTCCCCCAAGGGCAGGTGTTGGTAGGAAGAATGGAATGCTCTGATGTATTTCACAATGTTTCCTTTTCCCCTCCCCTTTCTGGAAGCAGGAGGAGATTTTTTTCCCTCCAGTATTTACTGTAAGCACCTGGTCAAGCTCCTGGAGATAAAACTCACAAAAGTATGGCGGCTTGTCAGTCATTTTTATCTCTCAGACTTGTCCACACTGAGCTCCAGCAATTCATCAGTTACAGTTCAGATTTTCCTACCATGAGACGGCTTCCTGGGGTAGTTTCTGCTCTGATAACTTGGAATTCTCTGTATCCGCCTGTCTGTCTCTTCAGTTTTGGGGGGCAGTGGTTTGCTCTTTGACCTCACTTCTCTGATCGCTCTAAGAAGAGTCGTTGATTTGCAGTTTGTTCAGATTTTTACTTGTTATGTGGATGGAGTGGCTACATCTAAGCTCTTTACATGCTGGATGGGATACTGAAGTCCTCTTTTGCCCATTTTTTAATTGGGTTGTTTTGTTTCTTCTTGTTGAGTTTTAAGAGTTCTTATATATTTTGGATAATAGTTCTTTATCAGATATGTCTCGCAAATATTTTCTACCTGTCTATGGCTGATCTCATTTTCTTGACTGAAAGTACACTTTTAAGAAAAACCTTTCTTCCCCTCGGGAGTTGTGAGGTGGTCATAGTAAACCTCCTTGGAAAGCACTTAACACAAATCCGTTCAGCTTTCAGATGCTTTCTTAGCATGAGAAGCTGAGTAAGCATTTTGGGGATGCATACAATATGTTCCAAATTACTTTTTGTTAAACCTCACTTAAAAATAATTAAGTTTTTTAACTTAGTTCTGGAATTAGACTGGGCACTTGCCAGATATTCCTAGATTCGTGCTGGCATGCATTGCTCATTCCCTTACTTCCTTCTCTTCTAGTGGGAGGCAAGGTTTCTAGTATCTTCCCCTCTGCTCTTCCAAGTCCAAGGAGAGGGTGAGGGGTGTGAGCAGAGCGCACCCTAGGGAACAGGTGCTGGAATCTGACCTCCAGCAGTTACACCTCCAGGGGCCGGCCTCTTACTGCAGTAGCACTTACATTAAATGTTACCCTGCAACTTGTAATAAAATTTTTCCTACACTTTTTCTTTTATGACTTACTTTGGTCTAACTTCTATCACTTACATAAGAAAGGTTTTCAAAATAATGCCATACCATTTAAAAAATTTATTGTAATAACTCCACCCCCCAGCTCTCCACAAAATCAAGTGGAAATGAATAGTCATTCATCCATTGAGTCTCTGTTCCACTGTGTATGAAAAAGTTGAGATTATTGGTCAGTTGGCTCCAGGATGCTCATCCCATCCACAGAATGGGAAAGCTTTCAGGAAATCCTAAGATTGCTTTGTTTTCTTTTGTAGCCCAAAATACAGACATACTGGATTTCCTGTCTAGGGTGAGAATTTCTTAGAAAAATGAAGGCCATTGCTTAAGGTTTTTGTTATGGCAGATGAGTTTCAATAGATTTTCTCTAGGTTTGAGTGTTCACCACCTCGTAGGCAAGAAAGCCCTTGGATGGTGTACATGTTAGGGGTTTCCAAAAAAAAGGGAAGATTGCTAAAAAGATAAATTGGACTCAGATCAGATTTCCTCTGACTATTATTAGGAAGATGAAAGTTGTTGCTGATAGAAAAGAAAAGAGGATTATAACAGGGCTGTGAGAATCTTTGGGTATCGAAATACTTCTGACATCAAAAAAGAGCATTGAAAACTTTTGTAGGGCATCCCCTTTATAAAAGGTCCCATGCTCTTGCTGGTTCATACTTTGTCCAGTGGAGAAAAACAGTTTAGATAATAAAACTATAGAAGATACAACGTTGATAATAATTTACACATCCACCCGTGGCAGGCAGAATAATGGCCCCCAAACATGTCCGATCTTCATCCTTGGATGTGTTGGGTTACATGGCAAAGCAAAATTAAGGTTGCTGGTGGAATTAAAGTTGCTAATGTGCAGGCCTTAAAATAAGCAGATCGTCTTGTGGTATCTGAATGGACCCAATGTTATCACAGGGGTCCTTAAACATGCCAGGCGGAAGCAAAAAGAGTCAGAGAAAAAGATGTGATGGTGGAAACAGGATGAGAGGGATGCTTTGTTACTGGCTTTGAAGATGGCAGACAGGGGCTATGAGTCAAGGAATGCTGGGAGCCTCAAGAAACTAGAAAAGACAATTAAATGGATGACCTCCTAGAGACTCTATAAAAGAACACCTGCTGACACCTTGATTTTACCCCAGTGAGACTCCTGTTGGACTTCTGATCTACACAACTATAAAATAACACATTTGTGTTGTTTAAGCCACTAATGTTGCGGTCATTTGTTGTGGCAGCAATAGAAAATTAATACATCAATAAAGTTTTTGGTCTGTTAGAGAGGTTGTTCACAATTTAATAAGAAACAAGAAATTCTTGTCAGGGAGATTGACTCCAAAAATCCAGTGCTCATAGGCCCAAGGAAGCTGAAGGTCAGTTGTTGGTGGACCTTCACCTTTGTTGTGTTTGGGATGTCATGCCCTCTTCAGCCGTGGTCCACACACTCAGCTTTTGGAAGCATGGGTGGAATCAAAGGATGGGGCTTAGCCTCAACATGACAAGTTTTGTTACCCTTTCTCCCGGTATCTATGCTGTTGCTTTGGGTTCCCCAGAAAAGTTTAATTTGGTACTGTTTTAGAATTACATCCAACGGAAATCACACCAGGGAAAACGGAAAGTTCTCCTCCCTGCTGGGTCGGTTGTCTTTGGTAGATCTTTATTTATTTTTTCCAAATGGACCCCGTGTCACCCAGCAGCACTGTGGGAAACCTCTCTGGGAGGATGGGGTGACTCCAGAGCCCTAGCTTTATGAGGTGGCAGTGATAGTTCTGTTAAAGCAGACACGAATGGGGGGCTTTCAAAGACTTGCCCGCAGATTGTAACCAGGCTAGCTTTGTCTTCTTCAAATGAGATAAAAATGTTTCTGTAAAGTAGCTCTTTTTCAAAACTTTCACAGTGGTACCAAGACCTTTCCAAGGTAGGCTTGGTGGCCACGCCCCAGTTCTCAGGTCAGACTTGGGTGGAGAGGTGGCCGCCACGGAGGATGTTATTCAGAGTGATTCACAACAACCCTCTTGGCGATCCGTGGGATACACACTGTCTTCATTAAGGCTTTACTCGGTGTTCCAGACATCTGCAGGCGATTTCACCCGTGTCATTCTCCTGAGTCAAGGTCAGCTTGGGAACATTTTTCTCATATCTGACCTGTGTTCTTGTAGGTCAGTTACAGAAAAATGCTTCAGATGTTCACAGGTTGGGGTCTGTTAGGAAAGCAGAGACTCCCAGAGGTTCTTGAGTCAGCAGCTTCATGTGAGGTCTCCCTCTCCTTGACTTGCTCCTCTGTGTTCTTTCATGATCCCCCGCAAGTAGCTTCTTCCCTTCTCTTCCTTCCCAGCCTTTCTTTCATTCGTGGTAGGAGAGGGTATCAATTAGCTCATTTAGCAAATGTTTATCAAGTGTCTCCTGAGAGCAGACTCTATTCCAGGCCCAGGGGACAGAGCAGGAAGCAAGAGCAAAGAGTGGAACCAGAGCCTTTACCGTGACCCACCAGGCCCTCGCAATCTGTCCCTGTCACCTCCATGCCTCATCTTCCCTCCCTTCACTTACTCTGTTCTGCTCCTTCCTCACTGGCCTTCTCGGTGTTTGGTAAACACCACATCCTGCTACTACTGCTCCCGAAGCTTGGCATCAGCTCTCCTCTCTGCTTGGAAGACTCTCTCTGGAGGGATCTAGGTATAGAGGCCACTCCCTCCCCTTCTGGAGGATTTTACTTAAATATGACATTCACATTGGACCTTCCCTGAATAGCTCATGTGAAGTAACCACCTCTGACCCTCTAGTCATGTCATCCTTACCAGCTTTCTTTTTCTCCATTGCATTTCGCACTATCTGGCTTAATTGTTAGTTTCTTGTCTATCTCCCTCCACTACAACATACGCTCTGTGAAAACGGACTTTTGTTTGTTCCCTGCTATATCCTCAGTGGCCAGATGGTACCTGGACATCGGTCTTAAGAAATATTCATTGAATGAGGATGAAATGAGTGAGAGAATGAGTGACTGAGTGAATACATACAAGGCTCAAGGTTTCTAACCTTAAAAAATTTATACTCTGGTGGGGGAAGACATAAAATAAACAAAATAACTATAGCTTGTGTGGTAGGGCAGTGACTCGAGGCTGGTAAGTCCGACTGTCAAGGTTCAAACCCCCGCTCCACTTATTAGCTGTGTTTTCAAGGGCAAACTGCGTTAAGGTCTCTGGGCCTCATTTTCTCATCTGTTAAATCGGAATAATAATACCACCCTATAAAATTATTGTGATAATGAAATGAAAAAATTAGCATAAAGTGCTCAGCACAGTGCCTGGCGTGTAATAAGCTTTTGATAATCATTCATTGCTATGATTATGGGATCACTTGCCAGCATCAAATGCAACCTGTAAAGTTGTTCAGGATGACCCCGTCCTGGTCTGGTGTTCCTGAGACTTTTCTGTTGGGAAGCAAACGTTAGAAAGGCACTCCTCAACCCCAGAAGGACTGTCCCTGGTGACAACTTTATCTTAGGGTTTCTTTGAACCACAAATACTGCTGGTCCTCCCTTCAAACACGTATTAAACATTTCATCTGCCCACATGGGCTGCAAACGATATATCCATCCCCTCTGGAAAAAAACTGTTTCCTGTTTAAATATTAGCAACCAGTTAAACATTACGTGTTTGTTGTTTTTGTTTTTTTCTTTTTCTAGTAATGTTTAGGCTGCATGAAATAGTTGCTTAAGGCTGTATTATATTTCGGGAGATGTTTATAAATCTCTTTTTCCGTGTGATACAGAGAACACCGTGTCAGAAGTCTTTCTGACAATTTGTGTTTTAATTTAAGTTTTTTGAGTTACCATTTCAAGAAGGGCAGTTTCTCACTGGTAAGCCTTCTGAAGAGGTTGGAACTTTGATCTTAAATCCTAGGGAAGCTTTGCAGAAATCGGAGGTGACGTTGTTGACACGTTTGTCTGTAGTTATTCCACTGCCATTAATTAAATGCACACATACACACACACCCTTTATTTACTCCTCTGGGGTAAATGAATGGAACTTGATTTTGGTTTTTGAGGGGAAGCTATGAGAGGGGACCAGGAAACATCAAAGAAACACTCTTAATCTCATAAAACTGACTCCAATGACCGAGCTTGAACATTAAAGAGTTTTTGATTCCAGTGCTGGCCTAGCTTCTTTACTGTAAAGCATTAATTCTCCTTAATGACATGAAAAGTTCAGGGGAAAATAATCCCCAGTTCATTAAGTTAGAGGGTTACAGGCACTTTAATTTTATGTCACTTCTAAAGGTCTCCTTTGTAAAATTGGATGTACATTTTTTTTTTTTTTTTTTGCATTCTCATACTGCTCACACCTTCCAGATCTCAGCTTTAAGAGCTTAAAACCTTATTTCTTTTGAATTTTAATTTTAGATTTTTGGAATAATTAGAGCTATCCTAAAGCTTTCTTATGCTCCTTCAACCTTAGAAATGAAGGCACCAACTGGTTAAGACACTTGTATTCGCACCGAGCCAGACGGCGCCTTTGCAGAGACAAACGTGACTCTCGTAGTTGGGAGGTCCGTTTTCACATCTGCGTAGGGAACCCCACTAAACCACTCATTTGCTCCCAACAAGTCGCCGTCAGTATAACGGTCGGGTGCCCTGTTTTCAGTTCGAAAGAGTAGTGAGCAGAAGAGACAAAAAATCCTGCTCTGTGGAGTTTCTGTTCTAATGGACCAGTAACATGATAAGTAAATCAATTTCACAGTATGTTAAAGCTGTTAAGGGTTACGGAGGAAAATAAAGCAGTGGTGTGAGAGCTGGTTTGTATTTGAAATAGGATGGTCAGGGAAGGCCTCCCTGATAAAGTGACATTTGACGGAGACCTGAAGGAGCTGAGGGAGTGCGCCCTTGACAGAGGTGTGGGGAGAGGCGGCGGGGTTAGAAGATTCTGAGGCTGGAGGATGCCTGGTGGGTGGGTGAGTGGATGGATGGAGCAGCAGGAGGCCAGTGAGGCTGAGGGAGAGGGAGTGAGCGAGAGACGTGGTCAGAGACGTCAGCAGCAGGTCACTGTGAGACAGGTAAGACGATGGCCTTTTGTCAGAGAGAGATGGCAGCCCTGGGCGGATTGGAACCCAGCAGTGACACTGCGTAGGATCACGGTGGCTGCTGGGCAGAAGCCAAGACCCTAGTCCTGTGGCTGCTGCATGACCCTAGGTTAAAGATGGTGGTGGTTTGAGCCATGGTGGAAATGATGAGAAGTGCTTGGATTTAGGACATGCTACAAAGGCAGAGCCCAAAGGGTTTCCTGGTGGGTTGGGTGGAGAAGGGTTAGGGTTGTGTGCACACTCTGAGCCTAAGCGCCTGGCCCATGTGCTCTGCCCAAGTGCAGTGGTATTGACAGTTCTCACAGTACATTGTGAGAAGATAGTACCGTATCCAGTTAGTTAGTGAGCGAGAACTCCGCTCACCAGCGTAGGTTGCTTAGTCCTTATCGACACCATCTGGCTGCACCTGTGGCATCACATTCTAGAGAGGAACTGGGATAGGTGTTGGTAGCATCCCAACCAGCATCTCAGCTCGGAGTCTGAAACATGCAGAGAAAGAGCAGCAAAGTCTGAGAAACTAAAGTCAAGTCAAGGAATAGGAATGTCAGAAAACTTTCAGGACAGACACATCTGAAAAGAAAAATCCCAGGTGCAGTAAAATGTGTGTCTTTTCCGTGTAAGGATTTTTCCTTTTTATTTCTCTCTCTCATAGCTCCCAGTTGAGAGAGAAAACATGTAACATTTCCAGAATAACCACAGAGAGAATGAATGGACTCACACGGAATGTGACCAAACCAAAGATTAAGTCCCACACGGAGTCACTGAGGACTGGCCATGTATGGCTCCAGTCAGATAGGTGGAAGGTACAGCTGCTCCCCGAGAGCCCCCCTGTTCACTGCACCCACCCTACTCTTTCCTACTTAAATCAACCACAAAACCTATTGTGAGAGAACAGGAGGGCACGGGTCACTATGATGGTGGCCAAAGAGAGAGCCAAAAATTCCACTTGTTTATTTACTAGGAATCTGATTTCCCACCCCTGCCTTACTCACATGGGGTTGAGTAAATCTTAATTTGACGGAGTTCTTACCAGAAAAGCAAAGGGTAACCCTGGAAGCCCTCTGAATTGCAGGTGCAGGACAGAATGAGGCGAAACAGGGAGGGTGGAGACCAGTGGAAAATATCTTCGGGAGGCCAAGAAGTCCATAAGGCTGACGAGCTTGAGAAGGAGCAGGTGGGTGGGGGGTGGGGAGTAATGTCTAAGGGCACAACTGGAACCCCTGGGGACAGGGTGGTGGGGAGACCAGATGGACTGGCATTTGGTCAAAACAGATGGCGGGCTTTTACTTTGAAAAGGATTTGTAAATCCTAGGAACCAGGAGCCATAAGGATAGTGGGGTCTTTAATCCTATTAGCAGAAGACAAAAGTATGCTCGTTAAAAATGTAAACACACCAATTATACGATGTTTATTATCAAAACTTTGGGGCAGACTACCAGCTTGGGAAACTCCAAGAAATCTCTGAATTCTTTGTCAGCAAGAGAAACTGCAGAAATAATCTAGGCCTTATAAGTTACTATAAAGAGTGTAAAGAATTTAAAGTCAATGTATTAAATGTACATTGTGAACCAAATAAAATGGGATGTATTTGCATGAAGTAGGCTTGCTTACATACAGAGCTGGAAGAATAGCTAATAGTGCAATTAGGGACTGATCAGTTATTTAGTATATTTTGAGGATATACTGAGCCAAATTTTAAGATCTAAGCACCTGTTGCTTTCCAAAAAGTTGTCCCCCGCTCCCCCCTCCCCTGTTTGCTGTGTCTGGATCAGCCTGGCCTCAGTGCAATCACAGCAGCTCTCCTGGTACTGAGTCACAGGAACTCCGTTCTTGGTTCCTGGTCTCTATCTCAGCCATTACTTGAGGGTCCAGACTTATTTCCATAACCCTTTTCCAACAGGACTTACCCTCAAAGAGGCCTCAGTCATTCATTGTGGTGTGGAGGTGTTCTCTTGTGCTGCTGTGTGACGCGAGTGTGGAACCTGTTCAAGCAGAGCCACGTTGGATGGGCACAGCAGAAGGGCACGGTGTAGGGCTGTGTGCTCCGGAGTTCATGAACGCTCGTGCAACATCTGATTCTCCCGCTAGGAGGAAAAGCCTCATTTCATTTTTAAAAATTCACATCAGTGTTAAATATTGAGAGGAAGTTTAAAGTAGTGTGAATCACAAAAGTCACTTTTGTCTTTAGAATGTACACCTTAAGTAAATGTCAACCATACAGTCTCAATTTTAATGCTGTTTCATAAATAATTTTTTCCTTAATTTTCCCAAAAAGAGTAGCTATTATTTTGTGGTAGCAATTGAATAGAGTTGCTTTCCAGCACCACTGACTGGACCTTATTTGTTTCTTTCCCTGTAAAGGTATGGAAACCTGACAAGCCTAAACTGTGAAGAAGATGGAAGCCAGACTTCCTCAGAGTCCAAGACCGTGATCAGAAAGTGAGTTCTTTCTCTGCTTTCCAAGCTCGCACTCAAGACATACTATCTTGAAAGAATGTAGTTTACTCGAGTTGTTTTCATTCCTTTGTAATGTTGCCATGTTTTTTTTTCCATAATGCACAAGAGGATAGAATTACTTTTTTACTATCTAATGATATTCATTTACTCATCCAGTAAAAATGTATTGAGCACCTACTGTTTGCCAGACCCTGTGCTAAGGGATACAGCCATGAACAAAGTTAATAAGTCCTACCTCTTATGATGTTTATGTTTTAGCAGAGAGAGAGAGAGAGAGAGAGAGAGAGAGAGAGAGAGAGAGAGAGAGAGAGAGAATCCACACAGAAAAGGAGGAAGTAGATAAGGGAGCCGGCTCCTGGGGGAGAGTGTGATTCATGCAGGGTACCAGAAATGGGCTTCTGGTCCTCCCCCTTCTGAAGGCCTTGGGAAGGACATTGAATTGTATTCTGAGGAAGATAAGAAGCACTTAGAAGGCTTTGAAGAGAACAGTGCTATGGCTTAATTTATACAGAGGGTGCCAAAAAAATGTGTGTACGTTTTAAGAAAGGAAAACTGTATTAAAATTGTAATACTCAATACATCCCGATAACAAAAGATGAATACAAGTCACGTTTGACTTCTGCAATGACAAGAGGTGCTCAAAGTGGTTACCATCAGCGTCCAGATACTTCTGATGATGGCGAACTACTGCTTGAGCAACGCTGACCAAAGTGTCCACTTGTATATGTCTTTTTGGCATCGCCAGTATGTTCAAAGGCTTACTTTAACTCTGTGGGAAGTGGTTTATGCTGATGAGAATGATCCTGGAAATAAGCAGGAAGCATCCATGATGCAGGGGTGGGGGCCACTGCTAGAGCACTGATGTCCTTGAGTTGATGAGGTGCATGTCAGACTGCCTGACACCGCCTGTGATAGATGCTCCTTTTGGAACCCAAAGTGTGAGACGTAATCCTATGGAATTTTTAAATCCGAGGGTTGAATGATGGACTCCTTTCTTCAGGAGCCAGGGATGTGAAGGTTAGAACACTGTCTTTTTAACTCTCAAATTAGGCTCCAGGTCATTTTATTCTTTTTCTTGGATGGGCTGTAACTTTCCAGAAAACCACACACACCACTGTAGATATTTGAATGCCAAGTGTAAGACACGGTAAGTGGGACAAATACTTTATTCCTAGAGAGCTTGGGGAAGGCTTCCTGGAGATGACATTTGAGATGGGCCTTGGGGAATGGTGACAATTTTGGTGAGAGAGCCATACAGGCAGAGGGAACAGTGGGCCCAAGTCAGGGACATGCAGCATATGTGACATTTTGGGGAACAACACAGATGTGGTGTGTCTGCTTCTCAGTGTGTGAGTTTTGCAAATGGAGTAAGTGGAGCTGAAGCTGGATCGGGGTTTATCGTGAAGGGCTTTCACGTCTCACAAGAGAATTTGGACTTTCCTTGGTTAGAAGTAGGCAGTCAACCTCAACCAGCTGTCCAGGAGGAAAATAATACGAGGTGGATGATAGCAGAGAATGGATGAGACTCGGTGCCTTCTTGCCCGTGGACCAGCAGCATCAGCGTCTCTGGAAATGCAGGGTCTCAGGCCGCACCCCAGACCTACATTAGAATGCATTTTAACAATATCCTCAAGTGATTCCTACGCACTTTAAAGGTTGAGAATCATAGGATGAGAGGGGTTTTGTTGTTGTTAATTTTGTTTATCCATGCATACTAACTGCAATAATAATTTCTTAAAAAGAGCCTTTTTTATAATGAGTATTTCTAAATGCATACAAGAGAAGAGATACTGTAAGAATTGAGGCACCAGCTTGTCAAATGTAAACTCGACCTGGGACCAGATTCAGAAATAAGCGTGTTGTTATCCACTCTTTTTGGAATTGTGTCAATTCTAGAGCTCCCTTTCAGCTAGCCGCCTGAACACTCCAAGCAGAGTTAACAGTCTGAAAAACATCCAGAGCTTTCTGTGTACGAGGGGGTGTTCTGAGATTCAGTAAGTTTCTGGGAAGTAACAGTTAAAGAAAATTGATTTGTACCCTGGACATGAAGAGACATGCTTATTATTTTAAAGCCCTGTTATTATAAAACTTCATTCAAATTCATTGTCCACCAGGAATAGTAATGTGGGTGAAATTCCAGTATAAGCTGTTTTAAAGGGCTTTACAGTTTTAAGCAGAAGAGGCCTTAACAAAGAGCTTCACACAGAACTCCCCTGAGGGATCCGTCATCTGCAGACAATCGTCCTTTCCTAAAGCCTCCTGATGAGGTAGTAGAAAGTTCTTGACCCTTTTTCTCAGACTGAGTTGGCTTTTTAAAAAAATGATGCCTGATGAAAATATGCCACTTTATGTTATAATGGGTCACTCTGTCCTATAAACACTGGGATGCTATAAAATTCCTTCTCTCTGCTGACCTCTTTCTTCCGTCCACTTCTCTTTCAGCTGTCCTTTGTACTGTTCCCCCGCCCCCCCCCACTTGTCCTTTTGTTATTTTTCATCACACTTCACCATTGTCCTTTTCTTTCTTTTTCTAACTTACCCTGCTCCTGGTCATGTCAATGGCTAGATGGGGTCACTGCTGTGTCTTTCTGAGAGGAAGTCAGGGAAGCACCCTCTCCATTCCATATGTCACACGCTGAAAGTTCCTCGATCACCCGGGGGCTCTGGCGTCTGACGGGTAGCAACGACTGAAGGCTTCCTGATGGCTGGTAGATGTGTAGGAGACAGGGCTACATGATAGTTCTCAGTGGGGGCGATTTTGCCCTCAGAGGACATTTGGTAGTATCTGGAGAAATTTTGGTTACTTCGCCTGGGTGGGGGGATGCTGTTGGCATCTCGTGGGGGAAAAGCCAGCATTGCTACAAAACAAAGACAGTCCCCCTTCCTGCCCAGCAGAGAAGTATCTGACCTTCAGTGTCAATAGTGCCTAGGTAAGGAAGCCTGCTACATGGCGAGGAGGCTACAGTCCTCCTGTGGAAACTGTCTTCATGAATACATATATGTAAAAATAGAACCATGCCCATTGGGAAATTTAATTGTTCATATCCCTTCTTATAATTAGGAGAGTCGAATACTGAAGTAGCTGCAGGAGCCAGCCTCATGGAAGGTGAAGGGCCCTGGATGAGGAGCCTGGAGAACTCAGATTCGAGCTCCTCGCCCATCCCTCTGTCACTTACCAGCCTTCTGACATGGTCATTTTACCTCTCTCTGTCTCTCTTTCTTTACCTGAAAAATGAGTGTGTGGACTACATGATCTCTGAGGTCTTTTTAAGTTTAATGGTGTTCAGTCTAAATTTTATTTAGCTTTCTCTATCTTTGCAAAAATGAAAATCAGAAACAGATGTGGTCCAAATGTTGTATTGAATATTTGAGAAGTCCCCCAGACTGCTTTTCTCTGTTGGAAAGACTATGTAGCCAGTTTTGATGAAATACGAGGACAAAATAGACAGCTTGTTACTCATCATGACATCACAGCTGCTCGCTGTGGTCACTAATAAAGAGCTGAGCTAACGCGTTGTCTAGGGGATAAGGCGAGGAGTGGCAGAATGCCCATTGTTTTCCTTTGTTGTGAATCTGTCTTGTGATTTCAGGTGGGACACAGGCCCAGGAATTCAGTGACATTCTAAGAAGTAAACATCCTGTTTTGGGGCAGATGCTTCAGTCTTGGAGAGTTGTAGGGGTGGGGTGGGGGTGGGGAATCATTGTTGGGTTTAACCATGAACAGAAAAATGCTCAACTGTCATTTGGTTTTTCAGTTTTTGCTGTAAAAGCGTAGAGCAAGGCTTACATTTATACAGGCTCCCAAGTCCCAAGATAACAAACAGTCTTGTCTATATTTCTATATATGGATCTAATCAACCTTGCAGAGGACAGAACGTAAAAAGAAGGAAAAGGTGGAGATACAGATGAAACAGTCGAGATGAGAGATTGGTTTCTGGTGTCTTGGACCATAGATGACTAGTGTTCTTCATGCATTTCCAAAAGAATCGGATTGTGCCATGAATCCACTTGTAGCTCCAGCCCCGCGTATGCCCAGTTTACGCTTTGTGCAATATCGGGAACCTTTAAAGTTATTTGGCCAAAACAAGAATTCCTTCCATTGCAAGGAATTCAACTTCCAAGGCTTCTAGATGTTGGAATCTTTGCCACCCGGTGATTTCTGATGTTAACGCTAGGCTGACAGCTATAGTAAGACCCACCATGTTTATTTCTCCAGTTCCTAAACTTGCTACTATTTGGAAATCAGGAAACTCACTTCCTGTGACAAAAGAAAACATCTCGGCCCACATTCGTTCTACCTGTACCCTTTTCCTTCTTCCTGTTGACATTTTTATGTGATGTAATGCTGTCTGTTTAGAATAAGTTCAACCAGACAGAAAAAGGAAGCTTTCCCGAGTGTATATTTATTACAATCACTGAATTCAAAAGTGAAGAGAATGTAAAGAAGGGCTATTCACCATCCAGGCCTTGATACCTCTGACATGGAGCTGAGATTAGAATATATATATATATATACACACACATACATACATATATATGCATGTATATATATGCATGCATATATATGCATAAAATTATATATATATAAAACTTTATTTAAAGAGGTTTAAAACTCCTCAGGAAGTGACACTCTTTTATTTATTTCTTTCCTTTAATGACTATTACAATGTTGAAATCGCTTCTGTTTCCGTTTCTTTGATTGACTCTCATCACTTCCCTTCTGGAACGCCATGTTTTGTTTTCTCAAACTTTACCACAGCAGTGCTTTAAACTGTTGAAATCATTCTGCTTTCATCTCCACACATTCAGATGATATGAATGTCATTCTTGTAATCTTTTCCCGGGAGTTGTAAACAATGACACTAGATTTTAGTCGTTGGTAGAGAGTCGTGTAAATAGCAGTTATCCAAGACATTGGATGCACTTAGAAGAAGAGGGAGATGAGTTAGAGAGAGTTGGCTGTGATTCTTCAATGCCTGGGAAACTTAACAGTGGAAAGTATTAAAAAAATATCTTCCCAGAGGGTTTGGAATCAATATTCATTCCAGCAAATTCAAATACCCTAAAAAGGCAATTAAAAGTAATCTGAGTGGTTATAACAAAAATGGGGGAAATAAAGAGGGGTGAGAACAGAGCAAAAATAAGATGTAAAACTCCAGATTTAGAGAATTAAAGGCTATCATGTGAAAGGAATATTTTTAGAAAGTAAAAGTTCGATAAAACGAAAGAAGTGGAGAAGTAATATGCCATGTAAATGAGCCTGGTATTGTCTTTAAAACATCCAAACTGGACGAAGAAAAAGAGAAATAGTTTTAAAAGTCATTGAAATCTTGAATCCAAATTGTGCATTTAAGGGACGAGAGGAGGCTCCCAAGCAGAAATTGCTTTTCTAACAACTATGGAGGAGGAAAACAACATTGATAATCAGCGATACGAAAAGAAGAAGAACCAGTCACCTGAGCATCTCCTAGGGTTGTTCTACATGGTAGAGAAAGGGAAACAGACATCACAGCCAGACTCTGTCACTTGATTCACCCTGCATCCTCCTTGATGGTGAAGATGACAATAAGTGCCCTCGCCACCCTGGCCACCGCCACTAGCTACAGTCTGAGGTGCGCTCCCTCGTGCCAGGCATTCTGCTAGTCACTTTGTATCTTTTACCATCACAGACAGGCTCTGCGGTGCTGTCCTCATTATACCGTGTTTCCCCGAAAATAAGACCTGACCAGAAAAGAAGCCCTAGCATGATTTTCCAGGACGACATCCCCTGAACATAAGCCCTGATGCATCTTTTGGAGCAAAATTTAACATATGACCTGGTCTTATTTTCAGGGAAATACGGTAGGTGTGTAAACCAAAGCTTTAGAAAGGTTACATACTTTGCCTAAGATCCAGCAGCTGGTTAAGAGAGAAGTCAGGCATTGGAAGTCAGGTCTAACCGACTCCAAGACCTGGACTTCTCGCCATTTCAAAAAGAGCTTTGGGACCTCAGGTGCTCGAAGCCCAAAGGTCCCCCTACCTTTGCCTGTGTCACAGCAATAGGGCCCCTGAAAGAAGTGCGTGAAGAACTAGGTTGCAATATCACTGTCGTAACTAACGTTTTAGCTTGTTAGCATTCAGAGATCTTTGAACTGGGGATTACTTCCTTTATTCTGTATTATTTTGCTGGGCTTTATTATTGAATGAATGCCCTGAGCAAGGTCCAAACAGCTGTTAGGAATGTGGAAGTTGGGCTTGTTTCCTGGGGAAGGAGATGGGTTACAGGATGTGAGAAAAGAAGAAGGAAGCCCAGATTGGTCGGGCCGTCCATCTGAGTGCCTGCTTCCTGTTCTTGGGGACTCGTAGCATCTGTCATTACCAATGGGAATGCCATTCTATTGGAGAAAACCATAGAAGGCCTCAGGAAGGTTTTCAGGGGAGGCCTAATGTAACATAAAAACTCCCTCCTCAGACTGCAGTTGGAGAATAATGAGTTATTGAGGTCCCTGAAAAAGAATTTTGATGAGTGGTAATGTCCTTCCTAATAATAACTAGAATCAATTGGCTGCTTAGTAGGAATAGTCCCTTATTACGTACTGTGTATCCTTTAATAGTCTCATGATAACTCTGAGTATTAATAGTCCCATTTTACAGATGGTAAGTCAGAGGGAGGTTAAGGAGCACATCCAAGGTCATACAGTGAATAAGTGAATGAGCTGGGATTTAAGCCAGGCCTTGACCTCTACACTATATGGCCTCTGCTTCTCTTCCTGTGATGAAAATGAGAATATTTCTCTGAAGTACTTAGTCTGGACCCTCTTGTTTGTCTGTTTTTTTTTTGTGTGTGTGTTTTTTAAGACTTTTTTAACAACAGTTTTAGATTTATATAAAATTTGAGCAGACAGTACAGAGTTCCCATACACTTCCCTCAGGTTCCACTCTTATCAACTTCCTAGTACCTTTGTTATAATTGATGAACCAATATTGATACATAATTAACTACAGTCTATAGTTTATTCAGATTTCCTTACTTTTTACCTAATGCCTTTTTTCTTTTCTAGAGTCCCATCCAGGATACCATATTACATTTAGTTGTCATATCTCCCTCGGCTCCTCTTGGCTGTGACAGTTTCTCAGACTTTTCTCGTTTTTGATGACCTTGATGGTTTTGATGAGTACCGGTTAGGTACATTGTAGGATGCCCCTTTGTTGGAATTTTCGCGTAGTTAGATTGATATTTTCCTCATAACTTGACTGAATTTATGAGGCTTGGAGAGGAATATCACAGAGACAAAGTGCCCTTCTCATCACATGGTATCAAGCATGCTTGCTGTCAGCATGATTTATGACGGCTGAGGTTGGCCTTGATCACCTGGCGGAAGCAGTAATTTTCAGGTTCCTCCATGGAAAACGTCTGTCTTTCCCCCTTTCTTTCCATGCTATATTGTTTGGAAGGAAGTCACCGTGCACAACCCACACTGAAAGACTTACGCTCCCCCCTCTTTTAGGGTAAAGTATTTACCCAATTCATTTGGAAAATTTCTGCATGGGAGATTTGTCTTTCCCATTTATTAATTTATTCAATTATTTATTTAAATCAGTGTGGCCTCATGGGTATTTATTTTATGCTTTGGGTTCTAATGCAGTGCTGCTTTCTTTACTTGGTTGCTCAGATTGTTCCGTCTTCAGCTGTTGGGAGCTCTTTTGGTTGACTCCTGTGTCACTTTGACATACCGCTGTCATTGTGGGTACCTTTGTGTTGTTGACCCCTCCCTTACTGTATGGCAGTTTTTCTGACCCCTTTCTTACTGTGTGTAAGAGGCTCTAGGTTCATGTTGTATATTTCCTGCCCCAGCCTACAATCACCCATTTCTTCAAGGAGACCTGGTTCTTCTTATTGAAGAATGGTAGTAGAAACCAAGATCTGGGTGGTAGGTGTAATTATGGCTACTGGGGTGTCCCTTATTTTAGGTCCTCTCAGCTAACAGGGCTAGGAACTATGTGGGTACGAATTATGTAAATGCACATGTCTGTAAATATTTCTATGTAGAACCATCTGTATCTATATTATGTTAAACATGATTTCTTACCGATGGCTCCAACTTCAATCCATTACCACGTGGGTCATTCTAGCCTCCCTCCCTTGCTTACTTGTAAATTTCCTCTCCAACAGGGAGAAAACTGGCTTCTACCATCTGCCATCCATTTCCCTAATTGTTGAATGCCAGTGTACCTGTAGAGCTGTATCCGAACTGTGAACTCATACCCGTGGGAAACCGCTTTTCTCAACTGCAGGACAGTGCTTGAGTGGAGTTCCTTTTTGCCTTTAGTCCTAGCCTCACAGTCTGCAATTCTCCTCTTTTAAAATAATAAAAATCACTAATATTTTTTGAGCGCTCGGTATATCCTAGGGACTGTTCTGAATACTTTCCTCGTAGTGCCTCTTGTAGGCCTCACAACTTTATGAGGAGGGATCTATTAAGATCGCATTTTACAGCTGAGGCAGCTGAGGCGTAAAGAGGTGAGGTTACTGCTAGGAAGCCACAGACCCAGGATCCCAGCTGGTCTGCCCCAGAGGCTGTGTTACGCTGCTCCTGAAAAGTAGGCATGTCGGGGCCCTCTTAGTCTTCTTCCTTTTCTAACGGGTTGCAGTCATGGACGCAACGAGGGCGGTTTGGTGATACGGCGTTAAGTCTACGCACAGTAATTCTCTTCAGTTTCTATGAACTTACCTTCACCCGCTAGGGCCTGCACGTGTAATTTGGGAATGAAGGACAGGTGTGTAAACACCCTTGACTTTGGTCATTGGTTCTGGGTTTACCTTCCTATTGGCCCTTTCCGGCCATATTTACTCCATATCTCTGTATGTCTTTCCTGTCAGTCCTTTTCTTCCTCCTCCTCACCTCAGAGTTGTGTCTCTTCTTTAGCTGCTCCATGGCCCCTCGCTGGCTTTTGTGCCCTGTACTTGCCTTCGCTGCTTCGCTCTCACTGTGGCTTTGTTTGCGTTGATATCCTTGGGCCGCTCGTAATTCTCTTTCACTTTCCCTCCCAGTGTTCTAATCCTTACTCACCACCAGTACCAACACGTACAATGGAAAGTACAAGAAAGCACTGCAAGATAATCTTGACAAGTTTGGATAACAATGTTTCCATCCCTTCCAGGCTTTTTCAGAAAAAAAAAAAAATGAGGAAAAAAAATTCTCTGTGCCTTTCTTTGTTCTTTCTCATCAGGAAAACTATCTAGCTGGAGGTTTGAGAGGCAGGCTCTATCTGGCAACCTTTCCTGAAGCAGGAAAACCACTCTGTGACTAGGAGAACAAGGTGGAGGGTCCAGCTCAGAGTCAGTGTCAAGGTTACTTGGCTGTCTTTCCCTGAAGGGCAAAGTGCGTTGGCTCCGACCCTCAGAGCTTGGCAGTGTCGCATGTCACATTGCTTCCAAGGCCCACCCTCCACATGGAACTTACCATTTCATTAGCTGTATCAGAAAAGTTCCAGTTCTTGGAGAATATTCTAAAATAGAAAAACATTTTGCTACTTTTGAAAAATGGTTCCATGTCTTATCTTCTGCTAATGATTAAGTGACAATAAATTATTATGTCTGAGGAGAGAAAAGAGGTCTAAATGGACAGATATTCCTTTTGTCATAGTAATTCTATGTCTTGGCTTGGAGATTACAAATCATGGGAGAGATGACTGCATCCCTAGAAAATTTTTTATTAAACATTTGACCAATTCTATTTTACGACTCATGGGATTTTAATATGATTTAATACATTTACGTAAAAATCTCTGTATGCATTTAAAATCTGTGGTTTGAGCATAATAGCCATTTAAATGCTCACCTCAGCTCTCTTACTCTGCATTGCATGCCTGAAGGTCCCCAGGCGTGACTAGATATTTTGTACTATTTCTTTGTACCTCTCAGCCAAGGCACCTGGCTAGTATCTTCCAACAAATTAGTATTAAGTGTGATTTCTGTTTGGCTAGGAAATCAAATAAGTAGAACCGCTCTCATCATGCTCCGTACCTCCTCTTTCTTCCTGTACTTGAAACAGATCTTTACGTCCCTTGAAAGTGTTTTGCTCTCTCTCGCCTCAGGCCCTTTGCATATGCTGTTGCCCCAGTCATTAACCTACGAACTCTTCCTTAGCCTTAAGATCTCAGCATTAACATTAATTCCTCAGAGAGGTCCTCCCTGGATCCCTGACTGGATTAGCTCTTTCTGAAGGTAAATCCTTCTATGGGATGCTAGACTCTTGGATTGTGATATTTATAACATCAGTAGTTCTTGTGAATAGGGAAAATAAAGGGCACTCGATAAGTATGTACTAGTTTAACTAGTGAATCAATTCTCCCCAGAGGTCTGTTTTCTTCGAAGGAAATACTATGTTAGAAGCTGCATCCAGTTCCAGTCGACCTCTGAGCATGTCTTCCTTTCCCTACGGAGGTTTGCAGTAGGTTGGAAAAGGTTCACATACCACAACGTTTTACACATTGCCAGTATGCCTGAGGTAGAAAGAGCAACCCTAGTTGTCCCTTCTGCTGTCGATTTTGGCCCCCTGCCCCTGGCCACGTACCCAACTTACACCTCCCCTTGGGACTGAGGCGTTTTGCTCTGTAACCCACCAAAGATGACTTTGGAAAAGGAGGTCCATGTACTGGCATTTCTCCTTACTGAGTTTAGATTATGTCACAATCTTAATCTTTCCATTTGACTTCAGAAATTACTTCTTCAGGCTTCACAAGTCTATATTGCAGTTGGATGTCCCGAGTTGATTGGTCCTAAGGAGGATGCCTCCGGTGGGTGTGGGTGTGTGGGTGGATGTGAGTGTGTGTGGGTGTGAGTGTGTGTGGTGCTTGTTCACAGTGGCCATCTTCCTCCAGCCTGCAGCCACATTTGTTGTAGCATGGTTTGTAGTCGATGCCTTTCTTTCTATGATGGGAGGCAAATCCTTTGAGTTGATTACCGTGAATGCTGATTGATTTTCACTGAGCCATTTTGCCTTTCTTAATTCCTTCCTGTCGTGATTTATGGCAAGTAGTTAGAAGAGTTATGTTAACAGTTATGTTTCTCTCCAGGTATCTCGAGATGTGTCCTTATTGACATTATGTCATTTGAAATCACAACTGATCAGTGTCAGGTAGAGGAAGGCAGGTATTATTATGTCTCTTTTCCAGGTAAGGGTCAGTGCTTTCAAGTAACCTATCCAACCCCACTGGCTCACAGGTGGCGCAGCCAAGATGAGAATCAGGATTTCCTTCTCCAGTTTCCTCTCTTGTTCTGTGTACAGAGCCAGGCAGCCTGTCTAGTGTAACAGTCACACCTTTCCTGTAAGTTTGTGACTTTACACCAGGATTTTCCTTCAATACGAAGGTTCTTTACATCCTCCCAACTAACCAGTTCTGGTTAGTATGTAAGTTCGGTCTCAGCAGTGGAACGAAGAAGGGTAAGGTGGAAAAGCTGTTGGTCAGTAACCCCGGTGTCTCTGTCATGATTTTGTGATGGTGTTTTTTTATTTGAAATCTTAAAAGTTTCGCATTTTATCCGCTTCCTAGTTTATCAAGAACAGAAAGTTTCTTCTCAGGACTGGCCCACATAAAGCTCCTGTGAGCTTTGGGCACTCATCCAGGACTTTCCAGAAAGCCTCCCTCCCTGGCAGGCTGATAAACACTCTGCTGATAGGAGAGCAGGGGTCTGCTTTGTGTTGTGTTGTGCTGTTTGTATATGTCTTTTCCTTCTTCTCTTTCTTCTTTCTCCAGCCCCCTCCCCTTCATTCCTCTCTTGTGTGAAAATGCTTTTTTCTAGCTGATTCAGTGAACTTTCAAAGTCCTCTTAGGCTAAGCTGCAGGGAGGGCACTGTCACAAAAGGTAAAACGGGTAGATTAGTAGAGCTGGTTAAGACCATCAGACTGGGGAGGGCAAAATTTGCACCTAAAGGCACGTCCAGTCTGGACTAAGTAAGGTCCCTCTTCAGAACTTCCCCAGACTTTCCGAGCCTGCAGCTTCCCACAAAAATAAGCTCTGTATAATGTGCCCCGTAGAAATGCACAAGAATGCAGAGATGGAAACACGGATATACATTTCATAATTGTTTGTCATTGTGAGGACCTAGAAATAACTTAAATGCTTGCAGACCAGTAGAAGACTTACATTAATAATGGTGAGTTCATGTAGAGGAACACCGTGTAGCCCTGAGAAACAGTAAGATCCAGAAGTAGTGAATGGAGAGGTATTGGTGACATACGATTCCGTGGGAGGAAAAAGCCATGTTGGTTTACATATGCACATTATATCTGTTTAAATGTGTATACATATTCATAGGAAAGTCTAGAAAAATATAATTCCAAACTGTTATCGGACAGTTATGGGAATGGGATTAGAATGAAAGGGGAGCAGATATTTTGTTGTTTAAGTTTATACACGTTTTGAATACCTACATTTTTGCAATAAATAATCAGTTTTATAATTTTAGAATGAACGGTTATAGGGGGTAAAGGAGTAAATAATGCATTATTCTATTTTAATTCTGTCTTTTACCTGTAATTTTGGATTTCTGCCTGGGTTTCTTTTTACGTTATGAAGCTCTGAGGGGTCATTAGGGCCATTGGGTTGCTGGTCTCACTGTGAGGTTGATGCGTTTTTTTCATTTTGACGGTATGATGTTAATTATTATCCCTCCATACCTGTTTTGCCATCGGTGTCATTGGAAGAGCATTTTCTCACTGGAATACTAAAAAATATTAACTGAGTGGTAGTGCAATTAAATTAATTCACTCATCTTTTGAGAAGTGCACAACTGTTCTGTAAGAGTCCACCTGATGTATGCAAATGTCAGGTTTTCTGTGTTCAAAGCTATCGCCCCACCTCTGTGCCGACCACAGTTATGGGCTTGTCAGGAAAGAAGGGAAGTTATTCATAGAAAAAGTCATATGCCTTATAAAAATGAAATATTAGAATACCTCTTCATCCTTTTCTGGTATTTGCTTTTGGTGAAAAAAGAAGAAATAATGAATGCTGTGTGGGGGCTCTCACAAAAACAGAAGTTCATCAATTGGTGGGGTTAGGGTTTCAACATATGAATTTGGGGACACAAACATTTATACATCACAGATGACATAACAAGTGAACCAGACAACAATGGTTCCCTGACTAGAAGTCCATTAATTTCATCTTAGTCATGTTTTCAATTAATCTCAGAGCTCAGATTAATTTCTTCTAGCTTTCTGGAAGGGAATGAAACTTTTGTTTATCTTTTTATTTAATCCAGACTAAAGATTCAGAAAATATTGAATTGTTTCTATGGTTTTATTTGTTTTCTTTTATTTTTATTAGTTTTTTATGGTTTTACATTCCAACTTTTATTTGATAGTTTTAGGTCATCTGTTTGCAATATAGATATGTGACTATTATAGTTCCAAGTGCCTTCGTGTCCCCATTAGTGAAACCATGATATCCACGTCAGTGAAAACAGTTAACAAATTTTTCTTCTGTTTGTACATCAATTCCAAAAGTTAAGCGTTAAATTGACATTAGCTGTGTTTATGCATTGATCGTAGTCCAGCTCCCTGGTATGAAATTGGGACGTGTGAAATTTAGACACTCCTGCAATTTCCCATATATGGATAATAATACTTTTAGTCTCTTTACCGTTTGTTAACTACAATAGACAATTTCTTTGAGGTATAATGAGATAATTTTAAAATTTGCTGAAAACATTTTTCCAGCTGAAAAATTTGGGTCAGTTAGGTCTTCGGCGAAAACAAAGTGTCACATCTCTGTCAAGAGAACATGCGTTCATTAATTTATCGTCCCCGCCATCTTCTCCTGCCATCATCAGTGAACACGCCTTGGCTCTGGGGGTGGCTGGATGGTAATGGGGTGACGTTGCTGTGTTCTCCATGGGACACAGGCCAATATGTGCTCACTCTGGATCGGCTGTAAAGTCTTCTTTGAATATGAAGCATATAATAATAGCACTCAAAACTTGGTTTTCTTTTTGTCAGTCCACTGTTTGTCTCCTTCATTGAATGAGGGGCTGCCCCTAACCTAGGCAGCTCAGTGTCCTGAGTGACAGGTCCAGAGGGGGCTCTTTTTGTGCCCTGGACCTTATTTCACCCCAGGTGGACTCTGCTGAGCCATCAGAGGAAATCACCCTGACAGTGGTTTTGCTTATCAAGATTTTCTTTTTTACCTTTCAAAACATAACTTCTCTGCTCCTATTGTTTCTCGCTCAAAACATAGTCTCGTCTTGTAATTTGAGGAGCAAAAGGATAATTTTTGTGAGGACATTTTTGGCTCTTATGCTGCAACCCTGGTGATCTTTGAAAAATTAAATATATGCATTTCTCTCTTCCAAACCTAGATACTTCCTTTCATCAGTTAGATTTCTAGCTTACTGTCAGTCAGTTAATTCCTAAAATGTTAGGAAAATGGATTTTTGTGGTCTCTGATTTGAGTGAATCCAGAATTGGAAACACATGGTCTCGTTGTACAGATTGCTTTGAAGTTACTTTAAGACTCAGTAAATCTTCTTCTGCATGTCTTTTTCGGTCCTGTATGGATTTTTCCAAAGCTTATAGTCCTTTTTTTTTTTTTTTAATTTATCTTTCCCCTGTTCCCCAACCACCACTTAAAATAATCAAATGTAGTCAGCTTGTTTTCAAGTGCTTTAATTTCATTGGCGTTGCCAGCAACTTGTAGATGAATTATCTATTGACCACCTGCCCAGGTTTTCTTGGGGTGTACCCGGGCTAGTCCCTGGGGTCCACAGCTTGTTTGGAGTCCCCACAGCCAGCTGTGTGCAGTGACACTTTTGTTTCTCTTTTTCAGTGCAATTGCCTCAATCCTGAGGGCCTGGCTTGACCAGTGCGCGGAGGACTTCCGAGAACCCCCTCACTTCCCTTGCTTACAGAAACTGCTGGATTATCTCAAACAGATGATGCCAGGCTCTGACCCAGAGAGAAGAGCACAAAATCTTCTGGAGCAGTTTCACAAGCAAGAAGTAGAAACTGACAGTGAGTACTTGCTTAATTCCAGAGAAAAAGCTAGATTCTGATTCTGCAACCTCCACGTTAAGGAAATGTTTGTCCTACGCTTGTTGAAGAGGAAACCTTGGTTTCCCTCCAACGGACAAGCTGGTAGGGGATTGATGGGGGGCGTAAAATAAAATGCTCAAAGTTATTCATGTGTTTCATTACAGAGCCCTAGCGTTTTAGAGCAAAGGGGATTTTTAATACCATCTAGTCTGGCTCCCTCATTTTATAGATGAGGAAACTGTGGCTCAAAGAAGTGAAGTCATTCCCTAGGGTTTCTTCTAATACCATCGAGAGGGTGATCTCCTTGGTGACCTTTTATCTTCCCTTGTCAATATGTCCCATGCGGAACCTGAGTTTGCTCTGTTTTTTATCTGCCTATGGCTCCTCCTTCTGCCAAATGGAAACCCGTCACAACAACGACCCCCACTCAGCAGGCAAGGAATTCCATCCAGGTCTGCTCCTGCCCTCCTCAAAACTGGGAAGAGGTGTTTCTCCTCGAGCTAGGAAGCATCACTGTAATCTGTCCTCTGCCCACGCAGATTACTGGTCATTTAATGTCGCATGGCTCCATCAAAGGAAGTGTCTATGGCTGTTTTTTCCTATTTGAGGAATTGACTGCCTATTTTCAAAGACAAAGGAAGAGCCAGCACTGCAGGTCGTGGGGTGCTTGGAACACCAGGCTTTGAAGAAAGCCAGAAAGAGGTTAGGACAGCCTTTCAGCATGACGTTTCATCCCCTCCCCGGCATGCGTGGTGATGGTTGTCATGACGGCTGACCCACTTGGAGCTTCTGACAGTCATTTCCCTGAAGTGATGCCTGATTTCCTCAGTGGGGGAAAGGAAATGGTTCCTCCTCACCGATAAGGGAAGCTGCATCAGCGCCAAAGAAAATAACCTTAAATTCCAAACAGTACCTGTTGAGTTTTTTGTGTAGGGGGGACCAGTGAGGGGAAAACGCAGTTGCATCATTAGAAGCTGCCTGCCAAGGACGCTATATCTTGGGTGACTTCATCTGCCGGGAATGTTTGAATACCAGGGGCACCCCTCCAGCTGCTGGACCTCCACTCCCCTCAGGGCCTGCCTGCCTGTCTTTGTGCTGAAGTGGAAAACGCTGTGTTAGAGCCCAGCTCTCCCCACTGGGGCTGCCCCTGGCTCTGGGCCTAATTGGGGAACCGGTGGGACCAGTCGTTCATTGTTTCCGACCCAGGGACTGGAAGGCAGAGCTCATTTGGCTGAGGCTGGAGAGAGGGCGGTTGCTGGACTTTGGAAAGGCTCTCAGGCAGTACCCAGGAATGAATTTTGTTCTAAGTTTGGAAATTTTTAATCAAGAAAGCCCGAAATGGTGATTATTAAGTACAGTTGTCATTGCTGAAAAGGAATTTGAGGAGCTTGGTTCCCATGCATTTATTTTACCCAATTTCATGCCGGCAAAAGCAACAGGCCCTCTCCTACATGTTTTCCACAAGTAAAATCTCGCTTCAAGTTCTTACTTCTACACTTCTGGAAGAGAATCGAAAGCAGAAACAGTGAAAGCATGGACTAGGCCCCAGAGAGAAGGGAGCCTGTAATCTTCACTCATAGCAACATCCAAGGTACATACCAGGCTGCTGTGAGTGTTAGATGCATGAGAGGATAAAGTCTTACCACGTATGCCCCTGGGCTGAAGTGGGTCAGCCTCCACCTTGCACAGTGATGGGGGTGGATTTCTACAGAAGCAAGCAAGAGTGTTGAGAGGCCCATTCTGAATCTTAGCTTGGGGTTTTCAAATGTCTTAATCCTGCACTGAAGGAGAGAGAACCAGATTCGTGTGTAGGAAAAGTGGTGAGATCCTGGGGTTTTATCTTTCTTTAGCTCATACCTGTTTGTGTCCCCAACTCTGGAAGGGCAGCGATCAATCCCTTCCTACCTTCTCCAGTCATAACCCAGCCCCATTCGCATCAGCACCTTCAACTCGGGGGTGAGAGGGCCAGCCTTAAACCACATACTTGTCACCAGAGCTGGCAAGGACTCACGTGGCGCTTCAGTAGGAGAAGTGATGTAGGGGCCACTCTCACCACCCTCTTTCCCCTAGAAAACTAAGAAAATGCCACCCCAACTGGATCAAGGTGCCCAAAATTCTTGTATTTTACAAAGAAAGAGAGAAAAGGCTTAAAATGTAAACATTCTGCGGAAGTAGTAACACACTGATTTAAATTTCTGCTAAGCTATAACTGAACACACCTAGGTTTTTTGTTTCTTGAGAACAGATTTAACAGAGAGGAGACCAAGGAGTGTGAAAGGGGTTTGAGATTGGAAACAACCCAGGAATTGAGGAAAGGTTGCCGGGAAGGGAGGCTGGGGGTTCAAGTTAAACTTCATCCAATTCCAGTCTTTCAAGATGGAGACTGGTTGTCCTATTCCATGTGCTGAGTCCTTCAGCTTTTGGGCTGAACTCCTAGATTGTGATTTTTACTTCCTTCCTCAGGCTGTGCCCCACACAATTTGCTAATTGGTGATCTTATCTATAATAAGGTTCAGGTGAACTTAGTTTAAGACTATTCTGCTTCGTGCATGTTTAACTTTAGGTGGAAGCTGAAAGCTACCTCAAGCATTTTGAGAATTCTAAGGACTTTCAAAGAATTCTGAGGGCTCCATCAGCATTTCTGACACCAAAATGGCCCATTCTACTCCCCAAAGCCTGCCGTGCCTTTATGCCCAGTCCTTCTCGGTTTCTGTTGTAAATACCCCTCACCCTCCCCGACTCCATAATTAAAAATTGCACACTTAGGGTTCAGGAAGTAGTGGGTTAGGCCTTGAGCTGACGGGAGGGTTTGAGAGAGCCCAAGATGAGGGCAACCCCCTGAATGTAGCCCAGCTTTGCTTTTCTAGACTTTGCCTCACCTGGCTCTGGCCTTGGCCTAGGAGCCAGTGGTTGGTCAAAGACAAAAGGCCTCTGAACATAATACTCGAAGAACAAGCAGAGAATGTGAAAACCTCCATTCCACTCAGAGTTATTGTGCTTCCTGTTCTCTCTCTTTGGGTTATCTGAAGGATTAGCCCTCTCCTTCCTAAAGGAAACTTCAGTTTGACTCTATAAACAAGGTTATACACAGTGGCACCGAATAACTACATTTTTTCCGTCTGTGAACAGATGGATTTCCCAGCGCCAGCTCCATCAGCCTGGAAGAGGAAGAGGAACTGGAGGGTGGAGGGTCCGCAGAGTTCACGTGCTTCTCAGAAGATCTCGTGGCAGAGCAGCTGACCTATATGGATGCAGTACGTCTTCTCTTTGTGCCTCAGAAATGCTTCTACTTAAACCCTGGGGAATGACAGTACTGGTGGCCTGGGGAGGGCAGTGGGGTAATGTGATTTAAGTCTTTTCAAATCCTTGAGAGAAGCTCTGCCTGTAAATGCAGAGTGAAGATGTGACTGGAATCAATCATCTGAATAATTCAGGCCTAAGCTCTTCTTGCAATTCTGGGTGAAGGGGCTTTTCCCTTGGCACTCAATGCACCCAGGGATATAAGAATTTTAATCGTGGTGACACAGAATCTACCCTGTTCCATGGATATTTCTCTCCCTTTAAAATCATCAGTATTTCAAGATCTGAACTGTTTATTTGGAGGATTGCAAAGGGGCCAAAGAATAAGTTAGGATAAAATAAATTTGCCAAATCCACATGTGACTATGTGGCAGCTCATTTCCACGTGGGCTTCCTGTACCTTTGAAGTTTGACTATTTTTTTTTTTAGCTGGACAGATTTGATTACGTCAGTCACATTTCATAGCTTAATCTAGCTGGTAAATACCAGTTAAAGAAAACGATCTATTGTGAATTATCACAATGGTTTTAGCTCTTCTGTACTCACCCCTTTGAACAAAGCAGCATAAAAAATGGCAGAGTTTCCGCGTAATGAGCATGCAAATAAACTCTCTGAAGTACCCCGGACAGTCTGTGTACAGTAAATCCTGCTGTTCTCTCTTTTACACAAATCCTTACCCATCTTGTATTGAATTGTTGTACAAATGAGCATCTGCTTTGTTCAACAGATTTGTTACTATGGTTGTTCCACAACTGACAGCCTAAGAGAAAGATGGAAAACGTCATGGATCGTGACTGTTAGGCAAAGACCTGGGAACCAGGCTTCACATCCCGCTTTCTTCCTTTTACTGTGTGACGTTGAATAACTTTTCCTTTCATGTGCTTCTTACTCTCTTCATTTTAAATAACGTGAAATAGTGACATCAATGAACGGCACATGTGTTGTACTTCGGTGGGTCACTTTTCAGGTGGTCATGGAGCATTCATGTGTGTCACAGATAATTCAAGATCATGAGTGCCCAGGACACACCACGGATATGATTTGGACGTCAAAATAACCTGACCACCTTTTTCTTTTCTTTTTTTCCTTTTTTTTTTTTGGGGGGGATTAGTAGTATAGATTTTTTTACCTGGCTTTCCTTTGACGGAAAACTCAAAATTTTTTGGGGCATTTAAATTTCCTTCTGGTCATTGTGTTTCATTTGCTCAGTTGATCAGATTTAGAAAGAGAATGTGAGCTTTTCTGATCAATTCATATATTAATTATTTACTTTTGCCTGTTGAAATGAACACCAGAGGCAAATCAAGTAGAAAAGGATTATTTGTCTATTCACAAAAATACCAATTTACAGGTGACCCAGGTGACGTGCTTTGCCATAGGAAATGCGTTGTCCTTACGGTCGATTTCTCTTTTATTCTAGCAACTGTTCAAGAAAGTGGTGCCTCACCACTGTCTGGGCTGCATTTGGTCTCAAAGGGATAAGAAGGAAAACAAACATTTGGCTCCTACCATCCGCGCTACCATCTCTCAATTTAATACCCTCACCAAATGCGTTGTCAGCACCATCCTGGGGGGCAAAGAACTCAAAACTCAGCAGAGAGCCAGAATCATCGAGAAGTGGATTAACATCGCTCACGTAATTGTCTTTTTAAAAATATTCTTTGTGTTTAGTAGATACTAGAGACTGTTCCATCACCCTGTTGAAATGGTTTGTCCATCTGATTGAAAGGCAATCAAAAGACTGTATGTGAGGGCCTGCTGGGTTTTGTTGTTGTTATTGTTTTTCTTCTGACGGTAAGAAAGAACATTGCCTTTCCTAACTTGGGAGTTTATTTGTTTTTTCTCTTTCAAAAACAATTGGTCCATTGCTCACTTCTTTCTGCTCGTGGAGCCATACACTACTGCTTCTCCAGGGTGAGACATTCTGTCTGCTTTTTCCTTTGTTATCAGAGACAGGGTACTGGTTCTGCCCTGTGTTCAGTAAATATAAACTGTTAGTCTAAGTGTCAGACTGCTCTTCAACCCAGAGTGAGTGCCCATTCCCTACCTCCCGCAGGTTTGAAGATCTGGTTCCTTCTCGGAATCTGGAATCTTTTTTTCTGAAGGACTCAGATACACAGATTTCACGTTAATCTGGGGCTTTTTGAGGGCCTTACATCTGAAGGTGGAGAGGCAGAGTCTATTCCTGGGCCTCAAATATACTTTGCTGAGTGTCAGTCTGGTCTCTTGGGTCAGCTGCTTCCATGCAATATGACCTTCACTTATCAGCATCTTATTTCATCATTGAGGAGAAGGTGACTGGTATATAGTCAGTTGGTGACCAAATATTTCCTGAGCTTCTAAAATGTGTAAGCTACAGTTTTATGGTTTGGGGGACATAGATAGGATAAACACAATAAATTTGGTCCTACAGGAGCCTGTAGTCAAACAAGGAACCTAAATTATGCTAGAATTACCACAGTCTAGGCAGAGGAGTAGGACCATGTGAGGAAAGTGCTGTAGAGGTGAAGGGAGGAGAAATCCCTTCCCACTGGGGTGGTCAAGGGAGACGTCATGGATACAATGACATCTGAATTTAGCTTTGAATAATAGGGTTTTTGGTATTTAAAGATTGGGGACAATTTGTGTTTTTCTAGGCAGAAGAAATTACATCAGCAAAAGCTATGTAATTAACCATGTTGAAAAATAATTATTATGTAATTATTAGTTACATAATTAGTCCTATTAATCCACATTCTGAGCTATATGGGTCACCCCTCAACCTAAACACATTTCTCTCTCTCTCTCTCTCTCTCGCGCTCTCTCTCTCTCTCTCTATATATATATATATATGCATATATATACACATACACATGTACATATATGTGTGTATATATACATATATGTATATGTATGTATATATACACACACAAATATATATATACATATATATGTATATATGTATATAATCACTAAGCCCCTATCGATAGAGCATAATGCTTAAATTTTCACATTCTCTCTTTCTTTTCACATTCTCTTTCGTTGTCTTTGATTAAAGAGTAAAGCCATAATAGTGCCAGAGAGTTTTTAGGTGGTCTGTTACCAGAGACTTTTTAGTATATGAAGAAAGTAAGAAACAAAGATTATCTTACGCAATTTAGATATTTCTTATTCTGAATTGAGCTTATTTCTCAACAGGTAAGAGCTACAAAACAAGTTCTAATAGAGGGTGACAGAGCATGGAATTTCTCTGTCTTCTTCTTCTTCATATATATGTGAAGAAGGGTATATATATATATCCCTCCCTTCCTCCCTTCCTCTCCTCCCCACCCCCACCCCCAGTCCCCTTTTAAATAAAGGGAAGGCATTGAGGCATATATATATATATATATATATATATATATATATATATATATATTCTTTTTTTAGCATAAATACCATATCATTTACAGTCTTCTACATATCTCAAAAGAAACTAATCTATCTACCTTTAATCCATATAACTGCTTAGAAAATCTGTAGCAAGAATATAGCATCTGTATGTATAACAGTGTGGCTCAAACAATGACTTTTGGTCCAAATTAAATATAAATTGTGCATTTATGTGATAATAAGAAATACAAGTGGAATAATTTAAAGTATATTCCAGATCCCATACCGTGTGCTTAAAAGCCAAGGGTCCACACTCTTGGCAATGTAGTTTCCTCATATTGAGCATTTGTGTCCCTTGAAATTGTGTAGGCTAAATTAATAAAATAATGAAACTCACAGGTAGTTTCTTGCCAAGATTTATTCTACTTTTCCTGCATTATAATCAGAACTTCTATTGAGAGGGTGTTTGAAAAATGATAATTTTACACACAGAAAGTATTTCTGACCTAATGTGACTATCCTTTCTTGGACTGTCTAACGGCTGCATTTTTACTTTTGCATCATATCTCTTGGAAGGATACCTCCTTTTCTAGAAATCGGGCCAGATGCCTTTTCTATTCCTTTAAACCCTTGGCTTAAGCCCCTTTCTGAATAATGTGTTCCATATGTTTATTATAATTTGCATGAAATATCTGTGCCTGAGTTCTTTTATTTATTGCAAGTTTCCTGATTTTTAGAACATAATTTTTGGATTCTGAACCTTTGTTGAACCGTGCTCTCATGGGCTATGGTTTCCAGACTGACTGTAATTCAGTGCTATCTCTCTCTCTCTCTCTCTCTCTCTCTCTCTCTCTCTCTCTCTCTCTCTCTATCTCTCTCTGTCTCTCTCTCCCCCCCCAACTTCCTTTCTCTTCCCTCCCTCCCTTCCTCTCCTCCCCACCCCCACTCCCCTTTTAAATAAAGGGAAGGCATTGAGGCATTTAAAAAGAGTAGGCATGACTTTTGCAAAGTACTTTGGCATTTACTCTCAAGAAAATGTTTGGGGGTTTGTTTATTTGGCATAGTTTTAAGCAGCCAGATTTTGGCATGCTGTTAGAGAATGCTGTTTTTCCTTTATATTCAGGATTAGCATTACTTCATGAAATCATCTTTTAAGCAGTGTGTATTTATGCCCAACCACTCTGGGACCTCTTGCCCCAGATGTTCTGCACAAAGCTGAACGCAAGCTCATATGGCGTGTTCTACTGTAAACAGTGTTTGTATAACACTCCCACACGCCTGTATGTGAAGCATCTCCATTGACAGAAGGCATGGTCCACTCTCCACACGTCGCCACTGTCCCCATGGCAGCCAAGCATGGAACCCTCTCCCTAACTGGTTTGCTGTCCCTGCCATTCATTCAGCAGGCCTTGGACTCCACCGTCACTGAGTGCTGAGGCTACAGACTCCGTGTGGTAGCTTACATTTTAGGATCAGGGAACTTTTCTCCTTACCCAGAAAATGACATCCAGAATGTTTCCTGTTCTCTTTCTATTTTGTTTTAAAATGCTGCCAAAATGGATTTGATTTTAAAAGTCCAGGTTATTTTGGAAACACTGAAGTACCAAGGTGTTTCTGAATGTTTATGATTGCGGCACCAGCCAATTTGAAACTAAATGAATGTGTATAAAAATATTCCCTCTTGGCTAAGAGCATGAAAGCCAAAGTTCAACTTGTGGTGAATTTTTATTGCCAAGTTATATACACCTCTCTGGACAAGGGTTGGTCATGAGATGTTCGATACCATCTGACCTCCAAATGGCTGCTGCCCAATTCACTTTGTGGGCCCAAAGGATACAGGGATCTTTCATGTGTATTTTCAGGGCATCTGTGTGCTTTCAGCAGAGGAAAGTTTGCTTTCTCTAGCATAGCTCTGAAGACTCACCTCCATTCGTGTTTTTATTAGGAAAGCTGGAAACTATAAAACTGTAACAACAACGCAAAAAATATATTAAAGGAGAGAAAAACAAGCACACAGAGCCAAAATCTATAAAGTGTTTCAGTGACCGGGGTGGGAGTCAGCAGCCACTTTTTGATGTGCAGTATTTATACAGCTGCCTATTTAGTGGTAAGAATTCATAGCAGCTGTGATACCTCTAAAACAGGAAACCACCGACTCACTGTATTATTGATATTTAAATGCCTTTTATGTTTTAATCGCTCTCCATACAGGAATGTAGAATCCTGAAGAATTTTTCCTCCCTGAGGGCTATCGTTTCGGCGCTGCAGTCCAATTCCATCTATCGGTTAAAAAAGACTTGGGCTGCGGTCCCAAAGTAAGTTCCCAGGTGCCTGCTCTACTTTCCTTGGCTGGGGTGATCCGTTGCTGCAGAAATGGTGTGGGACCTCACCTTCAAAGCTCATATTATATAACGAGAGAAACATATTTGGAAGCCTCTGTGTGCTCCAGGAGGGGTGCATTTTACACATAATCATTAATGAATTTGAGGCAGGGCTGCTGCAGAAATCACATTTAGTCTCAAAGGGTGCCAAAGCCAAGGTCACCGGTTTTAGGGATGGTTTCAAGGATGTGCTTATTATCTGGATTTTGAGGGACAAGGTTGTGAAGTGATGAAGTAACAGCAATTTGCCATTATTTCTGGTTATTTTTCAGCCACATTCCAAAGTGCTAAACTATTCCAGGATGCGAGCGATCGCGTGCCAATAGTTCTTGCTGTTCAGTAAGGATCCATTTAGTTAGTTTCTGCTTCAGCATCTGAAAAGCTGTCTTAGTGATGCTAAAGCTTCTAAGCGTTCCTTCCTAGGTACCTAAATTTGTTAACAGGCCAGATTCTGCATTATTTTTCTTCTTAGTATTTCTTGGTGCCACCTTTGCAGCCATTAACAAATTAATGTCCTTATTATTTTGCCATCGCTCTCTTCTCCATATTCAGTGCTTCACTTATAGACTAGAGAACTTGTGCAAAGGAGGGCAGGGTGAGTGAGGAGGCAGTCTGGTCTCATACATAGCAGTACACATTTAGAGGCTGGGGAAAGTGTCATGGCTACACACCAGGCCAGCTACATTCAACAAGTCTGCCTAGGTTTGAACTCATCAGAAGTCAGGCTGTATCGAGGAAGAATGTGTAAACTGTTTATAGTGTATACTGTACACAGTATAGTCAGTTGCAGTCAGGAGAGAGGCCAGCTGGCTCCCTGGAATGGCTTGCTCTTGTGGGATTGGTGGGTTTGGTCCTTCGAGTGGAAGGTCTAATACTCAGATTCATCAATTCATTTAGAGCTGAGTAAGCGCAAAGGGACTGCCGCTAGGCAAACTTACAAGAGACTCAAATTGGTAAACCAGAGTTCCATAAATTTATGCTGAAAAGTGAGTACTCAAGCTTACCAGTGAGCTCAGATTCTCAGTCAGAGGAAAGTCTGGTTGGGACAAGTCCGATTATCTAATTCTTTGATCAGTAAGGAGAAAAATTGAAGTGGGTGATCTAAATGCCTGGTGTTATGAAGCTATAGAAGCCACAGCCACTCGGACTCAAAAGCACATGCTCTGTTATCTGTCAGTAGGAAGGCGAGCAGATAGGCTTTTCAAAGTCCAGTGCAGTTTTCTTAATTATCACTCTTTTCTTGGGTTCTTTCTCCTCTTCACTTGTTTGAATAATCAAGGTGACACCGTGTGTGAGAGATTAGTTGGCTGATTTACCTCTGCACATAAATGTTATGAAAGATATGGGTCACATAAAACCATTAGGTAATAGGCCCTGGGGAACTAGCTGGGAAAATCAGATACCTACAGAGAACTCATCCTCAAAAGCCCCGACTCCTTCCCCTTATCACTGCTCCTCAATTGTGGTCTCAAAAGCAAAGGGATGGTCAGCGGCCAAAAGGCAGCCTGGCCTGATGGCAGCCTTCTCTGATCACACTGCAGTCCTGTCTTTGGTGGTTGGTAAGTAGAATGCTATGTGAGTCACTCAGCCAGCCAAAGATTTCTTCCACAGCAAATCTAAGGCTAAAACACCAGTAAAAAAATTAGTGGGCTTGTGTCTTAATCTCCTTGGTTACCATATGAGAAAGTCCATTCTCCCAGCTGCCTTTTTTAACTACTACTAAACAAACAAACAAACAAAAACCCCACAAAACAAAACTCAAAGCCTCATTCTGTACAATGTGGGTCATTCTGTACAATGTGGGTGTCTGATTTGTTTCTTAGTTGGGTGGCTGGTTCGTGTTTTAGCAGGGACACTACGTAAGTGTCACAGTTCCTTAGAAGACACCGCTATATCAGCTCTACATATTTTCCATTGCTACATTCAAGAGACAGTGTTAAGGCATCTTATTTGGTTATCACTTTCCTTGTAATCCTGTACGCTAATAACTTTCATGGACAGAGAAGACATCGATTTCTCTTTATTTAGGCCCACATGTAATTAAGTTCTTCATTATTTTTCCAAAATATAAATAGCTCTAGTGGTTTTCTTGTAAGAGCAACATTACACTCATTTTGAAGCAAGGTCTTAATAATGGCTTTCTCATGATAATGCAAATGCTGCTTATAGAATGATGTCACCCCTGTTAATGCTTTGCCTTCAGAATCATCCACTCAGTAACCGCGGAGGTGTGTGCGGAGCAAAGCAAGAGGCCCGTGGAGAATGTAGTGTACTAGAAAGGGACCAGAATAGAGTCGGCACTTTACATGTGTGATCCTACAGGGAACTCTTAGTATTCCCATTGTACAGATGAGGAAAGTGGAGCTCAGGAAAGATAAGCAACTTGACCAAAATCACTTGGGCAGTGAGGGGTGGAGTTGGGATTTGAACCCACCACCTCTGACCCATGAGTCCGTCCTGATTCCGCCATCTGAGAGGAAGGACACTAGCCTGTGATTCAGGCAATTTGGGTTCCATACCCGCAACTCTCAGCAGTTATTAGCGGAAACTTGGACAAACCCCTGACTCTGGATCTTCATCTTGAAATTGAGGGGACAGGCCGACATGATTTCTCGGCTCCCATGGGGCTGTGTGTGTGTTGTTAAGACAGGTTTTTTGTTTTTCTAACTTGCTGAAGAGAACATGGTCCAGTTGGAGAACTAATGCCCCAATTTAATAATCTGTCTCCATGGTTATAACATACGTGTTTAGAAAATATCCCTTTCTTTACACAGGTGACCATATCCACCTTTAAAACAAAGCCACCCTCCATAAGTCAGTGGCTTCATCGACTCATAGGGCCCACTGATACTGAGATCAGTACAGTCCCTTGTCGCCATAGGTACTGCGGACCGCTGGGCCGAAGGTGTTGGGCTTTTCCTAACTCTTCATTTGTTAATGTTTTCTTAATCCTTCTTATAGGGAGCGAATGCTGATGTTTGAAGAACTTTCAGATATCTTCTCGGACCATAATAACCATTTGACCAGCCGGGAACTACTGATGAAGGTGAGGCTGGTGGTGAGGGAACGGGGTAGTCCTGTTGACAGCTCTGGAATCTCTTCAAGGGAGGAGTGGCTGGAGGCCTCCTTAGGCATCTACAGTCCCACGAGAAAGCCTGACGTGACGAGAAGGCAGACTTTTTGGGTTTTGTTTTTATGCGGAATCGAAGCTTGGGGCTGAGAAAATTCAAATCGAAGCTTAGGGCTTCACTGTTGTGCAACCAGATTGTGAAACTCGTGCTCCTGGGTGTCCCTCTTTAACAAGCTGCTCTGCAAATACCGAGTGCTGGCAGTGAGGTGGGTAAGAGGGCCTGGAATATTCCTTCTCAGCAAAACAGCTCCTCAAATGACCGAGGCCAAGCCAGCAATGCCACATCCTTTATTTGGATGCAATTGCACAATCTGTCTGTCAGCAATATTTATTGAACGCCAAATGAGTGCTGACTTCTGAACTACGCGCTGAGCAAAGGTATGGTGTGGTTCATTTTATTGCTCCTGACAGTTGTTGCATAGCTACTGTTTGTAAACCATTGGACCAGCCTCTAGGAATATGAAAATGACTAGTATAGATCCTCTTTTCAAAAGTGCACCTTCTAGTGGATGGATATAGGCACTAAACAAGAATAAGTCAGTAGTCGTCACATAAAGGTACAAATAACAGGTTGCAAACAACCATCAGAGGGGAACAGAGAGCAGATACTGTCTTCACAGCCTTTCTATAAAGTCCATGCATCATCCTCGTTTTGCAGAGAGTCAAGACTCAGAGCGGTCAGTAACAGGCCCTCAGCCACACACCTGGTAGGTGGTAGAGCTAGGATGTGAATCCAACCTGGTGAGACTCTAAAGCCGGTGCTTTTATCACTTAGGCATAAAACTGTGTCTTCTGACCACTCGAGAGTAGGGGGCAGGGTAGGTCAGGTCAAACTTCACAGAGAAGGTAAATCAGCAATTGAAGAAATACTGACTGAGCGTTCGCTACGTGGTAGGTGTTGGAAGTACAACCATACTGAAGGCAGTCTCTGACCTTAAGGAGATGATGACAGTCTCCTTAATGGGGAAGGGAGAGACGTGGACAATTCTAAAATAGTCTGGGATGCGCCACCATAGAAGGAAGCCTCGTACAGGGCAATGAGAAGATACCATCCTTGTCCTGAGTCTCCTTTTCTGCAAATGGGAGACAATAATAGCATTTAGTCTACTGAACTCCTAGAAGTGTTTCGAAGGCTGACTGAGGTAAAATATTCGAAAACACTATGCAAATGTAAGTTAGTTGTAGTATTTGGCAAGCTATGTACATATGAAACCAAAGTATACGTAGCAAATGAAAATGAGGAAAGTATAGCTGCATATGCGAGCTCGGTGCAGACACTCGGAGTAGGAATGAAAGACGCGTGATGATGGGGTTACTGGGAAAGGCTTCCCGCTGGTAACTGTTGGCATAGCCCTTCCTGTAAGGGCCCCTGTTACGGTCTTCCTGACTATTCTCCTCCTAAGTCCCACTCACCCTTCGTGTCTCAGTGTGGACTCCCCGTCTTCTGGAAGCCCCCCTCCACATTCTCAAGTCTGATTAGCTTCTTTCCCATGTCTGTCCTGGCACTCGTCTGCACCATTCGAATGGCTTATGTGCTTCACCAGTCTCCCTCATGGCCTGTAAGCCTTCCGGGCAGGGCCTGGATTTATCTTTTCGCTGTTAAATTCCTAATGCCTCACACAGCGCCTGGCATGTAGCAAGCGTTCAGAAACCGTGTTTGACGGCGTGAATTGATGGGCCTTATCACTCACATGACTTGAACACCTTGCCCACTATTAGTCCTCCTTGGAGCAGGTGATATGAGCAGGGCAGTTTATGCTGATGGCCACAACCTGCTTCACTGCACACTAAACACTGCTTGCTGAGTGTTACTACACCCGGCTTCACATCCCCAAGGATTTGGGGACTTTAAATGGAAACTCGTCTGGCTGGAAGGAGACGGCTCAGTGGTCTCCCTGTCCGTAATACGAAGCTAGACTAACTGGAGCCACACATTCAAATCCCAATAGCTCTGAGTCATCCTTGCAAAGGAGGTACATTGAATACTGTGCAGCTCTTCGCCTGGTGGCAGTCTTCTGGCTGAAACCCTAGAAACAAAGCTGTATCTCGACATTAAAGGTCCCATAAACCTTTCTTAACAGTAGAGGTTTACTCTAGTGCTCTAAGTTAGATTTCTTACATATGGCTCAAGTCCCAAAGAAATGAAAAACTTGGCTATGAGTTCATGTGGTCTGTGCACTATCATTAGTGATAGTGGAATGTTTTGAGCAGTGGATGCATATATTTAGGTATCTTGCCAGACATCTTTGCTGATCATTCTTTCATATGAAATGGATAGTTCTGGATGTTAATTCTCAGCACAGTTGTAAAAAATGAAATAAAGGTCTTTAAATTCTCAAAAGAACCACCATGAAAAACTGCCAGCCTCTGTTTTGAACATGCCATTCCTGGACTCACACGGATATGTTTAGGTAACCTTAGTCTGAAATGCCCTCTCTTCTCTTCTACTCTGGGTAGACATAATGTGCCACCTCTATAATATGACTGGAGGCAACATAATAATTAGCAAGAGTCTATGGTTTTCCTTTCAATTGTTAGAAAAAAATTTTTTTCTCAAAGATTATCTTAAACCTTTTTCCTCCTTCTGATTTTTGGAACTTAGATCATTCGAAGCAGGTAAATTATAGATCCACAAATTTCAAAACAACAGGAAAGCAGAATACCACCAAATGTCCTTGGTTCTTGGTGAGAATTCTTCCTGGTTGGACTAATACAAACAACTTCTAGGAAGGCCTGGGAATTTGTCTCTGGTGGAGATATAGTATTCAGTCAAGCCCCAAAATGCATGAAAGTCAGTTGGAGCAGGAGATCATTTGGACTGTGAGGACCTATTCGAATAATTACCATTAGCTTCCGAGCTATAATTTAACCAACATTTATTGAGATGGAGCCAATGCCTGGCTAGGACCATAGTAGAAGAGCCCCCTCTGAGGGTGGATGAGGGCAGCTGAACTCTGATAAGGATGGAGACAGAAGGTGAGACTCAGGGGAGAAATTTGTACTGGAGAGAGGGAAGGATGACAGAGGGGAAGAGATGAGAGGAGAGTGGGAGGGAGTGGGAAGCTTATGGAGGGAGACATTTGGGATTCATCCAAACGTGGGTAATGATTAAGGTCTTGGGACTGGATAGTATTTCCAAAGACATGAGTATAGCAAAAAACAAGATGACTTTGGCAGAAAGAAGAATCACTAAAGAAGTACGAGCAGCAAAGGAGGCAGGAGGAAAGAACCAGAGTGATGCAATCACAAAAACCTGTGAAAAGCTTCGAGAAGTTTCAAGGGATTGGTGTGAGACATCGCAGAACAGAGGATTTAGGACTGAGGAAGAAAAAAAACAAACTTTTGGATGTGGCACATAGTGGATTTTTCAGTTGACACCATATTTGGAAGAACTGCACTAGTTAGCCATGCAGAGATGGACGCTCCTTCTCACGAAATGATGAAGTCATGAAATCAGCAAGTCTTTTAGCTCTCTGTCTCAGGTCTTTATCTCTCCACCAATCAGGAAGTTGTCCTAAATGCTCTTTAAAGATTGCCTCCCATCACTGTGATTCTCAGGAGCCTTTTACTTCTCAGAAATCCTTCTTAAGAATTTCAGGTCTATCTGCAATGATTTCCATGCATTATGCCTCTGCCAGTGACTAAGAAAGTGAAAGGATCCAGAAGGACCTACACACTTGAAAGAGACAGATACTCATCCAAGTCAGACAATTGATTTCTCCCTGCCAGCAAATTATCAAGAATTTGGGAGGAACCACAACTGTCTAGCACAGGAAATGGCACATGTCGGGCCACTTTCATTCATCCCCAGGAAAAACTGTAAGTGGGAGATTATTAGCTAGCTCTCCTGATTATCCTTTGTAACGGAGAATTAAAATAGATAGTCACTATGGGTTCTGTCCTCAGTTGTGGACCTGGACCTGGGTTAAGGCTGGAGAACGATGGAAGATAATTGATGTCTGCCTGTCATCGGAAAGACCAAGTTACTGAAAAAGATCCTTTTGCAGTTGTACAGTAGCGAAAGGTCACATGCTAGGGTAATATAATAAACCCAGGGAACACCGACTCAGGAAAATCTAACGTAGACGTTATACGCTGCTAAATTGTGAAATGTGCCTCCCATTCACACAGTTCCTGGAAAATGAGAACTTAACAAGACCCTGAAACCACCAAACGGAAAATAGTTTATGTACAGTCAGCAAACTCAAGATTAGTCATTATGCAGAAGAGTTTCAAAGAGTTTGTTGTTAAGCAGACAGGGAGGAGAGAAAGGACAGCCATCTGTCCTCAGGCGCCCAGAGGAAGGATTGATTTGTAAGGGTTCCAAACCTGAGTGGCAACTTGAGAGGATTGTTTGGGGGGGGGGGAAGGGGGAAAAATGTATGAAGGTCTGTCTTTCATAGATTGGTGCCGTGCCATGGTACTGGACTTCCTCAGAAAACTTCCGGTACAAAAGTTTCATTTAGCTAAGAAATACCACAGAAATCGTCCCCTTTCTTTCACAGAATGCTGGTCTATGCATTTCGGGCCAAGATCAAGAAATCACAAAATGTGCAGAGAAAGAGATCTTCATTTCTAGGACATGTCTTTACTTTGGGTGAAGTTTGGGATGTGTAAAAATTGCCTCCAGTTCCGAGAATCGCCTGCCCTGCATTAACGATGGATTTTATAACCAAACCAGGGGCTCTTCTTAGAGAGTAGGGGGAAACAGAATAACCCAAGGCCACCGCGTTTGATTACAAATAGACCACTTGCAACAAGCCAGCTGTGCATTTGCATCATGCAGCCCAGACCCAGCTGCAGGCCTCTTCACTGTACATGGCATCCAGATAGTTGTGCAGAGGGTCTGTGCAGGAAACCAGATGCCAGTGCCCTTCTTTCTGGTGTCATTCTCCATCCCTCTCCTCTGTGTGTTTCCTTTCTTAGGAAGGAACCTCAAAATTTGCAAACCTGGACAGCAGTGTGAAAGAAAACCAGAAGCGGACTCAGAGGCGGCTCCAGCTCCAGAAGGATATGGTAGGTACAGTCGTTGGCCTTCCGTGCGAGTCCACGGGAGAGCGGCCTGGGCTCCTGTGTGGCACCAGCACCTTCAATCCGCAGGGCACCCATGCTTTCCTAGAAGTTGTCCCGTTCCTTACCTCATTTGTTCTCAGCAACCCTGGGAGATCTGTAGGAAAGATGTTATTACTCCCATTTGACCCAGTAGGAAATAAACACTGAAAGTCACAAATCATGGTGTTCTCTGGAGCATTGTTTTTCTAGAGGTAAGGGAAAGTCTGCAGCGGGGACACCCTCATCCCTCTTACTGTCTTCCTCTGTCCACTCCCTCACCTAGAAGCTGCTGCTACCTTGGCCTTGTTTCTGTTAAGCAGACAGGGAGGTGACCCCCTTGGCCTTGAAGTTCCCTGGTGGGAATGCCTACTTTAGTCAGCTTTGGACCCAGCGTGGCCCAGGGCCTGGCTGCTGAGGAAAGAGAGTAACTACTCTTAGGAGGACTTGGTCTGTTTACTTGTAGATCTTCTCATTTGTTCCAAGCCCTCTAGTCATTTGCCAACTCTCCTTACTAACCCTAAGGACTAACCAAATCTTTCTAGTTTTCTAGTACTCAAAGGAGTATCATCCCTCCCTCCTTAACTGAAAGATAGTTATTATCATCTTCAGCTTTATTTAAAAAGCTCTCCTAACTTATAACAAGAAGAAGGAAAACCAAAGAGAGGAGATTAGAAACCGACAAACTCTACCTGTTCTCATCCTGACCTAGAGACGATTTCTCTCCTTCCCTGGGAAGCTGGACTTACATCAGGGACGTTTTTGAATTGATAGGACCCTCCTGTAACATAAAGCTTGTGAAAACTTCACAGCATTTCAAACTTTCCTAGTTGTTCAAAGACAAATTAAGAATAGCTGTTAAAAAAAGATTATTATTTCAGTTCAGGGTGAGACCTTGTACACATAATGGGGAAGGACAAACCAGCTGGCGGTGAGTTCCCGAAGGACAACACCCTCCGTGGCGTGAACTGCATGAAGCAGTTCTGGCTGAGGAAACACCAGCCTCATGTCAGGGAACCTGGTCTTGCCCTGGCTGAGGCTGTTTTCTTGCCAGAATTTCTGTAAGTGCCTCAGTGGAATTTAGGAGAAGGTGTCCATGGAAGCCCTTTGTAGTTTTCTTTTCAACATGGTTACTGCCTTGGTACCCTTATGGAGAAAAGCGATGATTTCAATGAAAATTTGGTGAAATTAATATAGTATATACCGGCAGTTGAAGTATTTTTACCTTGATTTCCAAGGGCCAATGTTTTAAACATAGGCTTTTTAATTTGGGGGATTTACAGTAATTTCCAGCCAGTACATGCGTTTCTGTGAACCCCTCACCCAGTTTCCCCCTGGTTGACATCATCTGTGGCACATCTGTGAATACGGAGACGCTGACACTGGCATGCTACTGTTAACTAAAATCCAGACTTCATTTGAATTTCACCATTTTTCCATTAGTATCCTCATTCCTTCCAGGATCCAGTCCAGCATACCACACTCATTTAGTTGTCACATCTCTCCAGTCTCCTCTGGTCTCTGACAGTTTCACAGTCTTTCCTTGTTTCTCATGACCTTGACCATCTTAAGGAGTCCTGATGTCCTTACAATGTCCCACAATCAGGATGTGTCTGTTGTTTTCCCAGTGATTAGACGGAGGTTATGGGGTTGAGGGAAGAATATCACGGTTAAAGTGCCATTCTCATGACATCATATCAAGGAGTGAATGACATCAGTGTGACATCTGGTGTCACTGGTGCTGTTACCCTTAACTACTTGATTAAGGTAGAGTTTGCCAGGTTTTCCATTGTAGAGTTACCATTTACCCTCCTGTATTCTTTGGGAGCGAGTCACGAAGTCTAGCCAAGGGGTCATTGCAATAGTGACGTCTCCTCCCCTCGTGGTACAGTCTTCTCCAGTGAGTACCGGTCCACTCCTTCACAGGGGGCGAGGCCATCCCTTTCCAGAGCCATTCCAAACCACTGGAGTGTCTGCTCACTGTGAAAGAGAAAAGGTGTCTCTCTGACCTATGCAAAAAATAAGCCCCTCTGTTAACAATTTTGAGCATACTTGTCTGATCTCCTGGCTTTGAGGTTTGTTTTTCATAACTCTTAAAGTTAGCTACTAGATGATGGCGTTCTTGTCTTATCGGTGTAGGAATTTAAAAAATTTCGTTCATGGAGGTTAGCACGATTGGCCCCAAATTCTCCTTATTTATTCTCCAAACCTTGTCAAGGCTTACCTGGCCATTCAAAGATGGCGGCTTCCATCTGCTAATGGGCGTGTGGTTGCCTACAGCCCACAATGGGTCCAGTTGCTCCAGGGTGGAGGTTACTGAAACCCTCAGACTTGTCAGTAACAACTGTGTCAGTTCTGCTATCTTTGCTCTTCAGGGTGTGATGCAGGGCACTGTGCCCTACCTGGGCACCTTCCTGACTGACCTGACCATGCTCGACACTGCTCTCCAGGACTACATCGAGGTGAGTTCTGTGCGGGTGGTGACACTGGATCTGCAGCCTTCTCACAGGATCCCCAAGAGAGAAACTCACTTTATTAGTATCTATTGAGGGCCCATCACATACGTGGCATTGTGCTAGATGCTCTGGGGAATACTACGGTGAATAATACCACAAGTGGCTCGCAGCCCAGTGGAAGGTACACAGCAAAGCAGGCAGTGGCTGATAGAAACATTAAGAGTTCAAACAGAAGTGCAATGAGAGCAGAGGGGAGGTCATGATCGGTTCCATATGAGGGATGAGATGGTAAGGTCTTAAGAAGGAGTGGATTTGAGCAAGACCTTGATGTTGAGTCGGACTTTGGGAAGTGGTAATAATGCCCTAACATTCCATCCTGTCTTGTGGGGTAGGGAGTCAATCAAATGTGTGGATTTTTAAGTATTCCTTTTTTTTCATATTATTTTCTGCTCTGAGGCACCCTCACAGGGACACGGGCACACACTCGATGGGAAAAGAGGTGAACCCAATCAAACAAGCTGCTTGTTAGTAACAATATTAAAATATTAAGTGGAGAAGAAATTTGATATTTGAAATGAGATTTAAGGATTGCTTATATATATTTAAGCTTATCTTACCTGTGGTTATCACAGGCCATCAGCCTTTATAATTAGAAGGAGTAGCACATATTTTGCATAGACCTACCTCCAAGCTGGTCATAAATGTGGACATGCTCATTCATTTTGCATTTCCCGGGCTCTATATCTCTTCACATCCTCTGCCTCAGCGTATCTCAGGAAACACTCATTAGTTCTGGGGAATTTTTTAGGAGTGACCAATGATTTAGAAGTTACATTCAGCCTACTAAGAATAGTTGCTGAGGGGATGAAGAATTGAAACTTAATTTTTCATGCTGCTATGTAGAAGTGACTTCCCTTTTGATAAAGCATTGACAGTTTGGTTCCTAGTATGAGCCAGGCACCATCTGTTTTTGTTGCTTTTGGTCAAGGAAAAAAAAAAAAAATGTAATGGAACATTTGCTCAAGCTTTTGCCTTTCCTGGCTCTGCAAATGTATTTGGATTCTGAATTGTCATTCCTTTATCATTATTATTTTAGTTGGTTGCAGACATTCTAACAGAAGGCTGTTGGCCTATCCTGTCCTATTATAATTAAAAGATTTTCTTCAAATTAAACGAACAAACAAAACAGAAACAAAGTAGTAGATACAGACAACAAATTGATGGCTGCGCAGATGGGGGATGGGTGAAAAAGGGGACGGGATTAAGGAGTGCAAATTGGCAGTTATAAAAACAGTCACAGGGATCAATAATATTGTTATAATGGTGTATGGTGTCAGATGGGTACTAGATGTATCAGGGTGATCATTTTGTAAATTATATAAATATCTAATCACTATTGTATATTGAAATTAATACAATATTGTATGTCAAAAATTTTTTTAAGTTTTTAAAAGAATGTTTTTCTCAAAGCGAACAATGCTTCTCCTCCTCCATAGCAGCCATAATTATAGTGTTAATTAATTGTGACTTTATTTGATCTTAATTAACATCCTTTGATCTATTTTAGTAAGACCTAGAACAACACAGGGCTTGGCTGTGTTTCAAAGTAATATGGTTTGTCACTGCTTTTTTTTTTTTCTTTTTTTTTTTCTAATTTCTTTCAGGGTGGGCTGATTAACTTTGAGAAAAGGAGGAGGGTAAGTAGAGATTTTGGCTGTGATTTTCCGTTTTACTTTATTTATCTGGGCATGACAAAATGAAAGAAGCGCGGGGGCTTAAGTTTTATGTAGAGGCAGAAAAAAATGAATCAGCATTTATTGAATATTTTTCATATACCACTGTGCTTATCATGATCCTATGTATTATCCGCCAAGAGCCCTGCGAGGTCGATTTTACCATCCTCAACTCAAACGTGAGGAAGCCAGGACTCAGAGAGGGAGGTAACTTGATCAGAGTCACCCGGTAGCAGAACTGGGGTTCTTATCTGGTCCAGCTTCTCCAAGGCCCACATGTCTTTCTCACCTCTCCTCATCTTTCTTTACAATTAGCTTTAGTAATACCAGGTTCATCCTATTAAGGAGAGGGGTTTCTTAAGAGTAAATGACATAGAAGAGTTAATAAAGATGGTTAACTCTTACGGGTCTATTTGAGAGAGGAAAGGAAGGGTCTTCATTGTTACATGTGGATAATTATTCTTTTCCTTTCCTGTCAGCATAGGAAGGGGTGTTCAACATCAATTTGAATTTTTGTGTAGACAGTAGAATAGTTCTGCCCTATGATAAAAAAGATAAAACAGAGCTTTGAAAATTGGCTGTCGCTTTAGTGTTAACATGTGTATTTAAAAAGGTATTTTAAAAGATCCAAATAAAAATGAGTGAGAAAAACCATAACGTCCCCCTAGGGTACTGTCCTTGTTCTTCAGTTATTCATTCATCCTTCCATTCCCCAAATACTGACAACGTCCCTCACATGGGGTGGCACTCTGATAGGTTTGGGTATTGCAGCAGGAAAAAACAAGCCAGAGCTCCCTGCCCTCTTGTTAAAGTTCACAGTCCAAGAGGAAGGTGGACAATCATTAGGCAATTATAATACAACCTGAAAAGGTCTTGTGAGCAGAAGTAGTGGGTATTATAGGGGCATGTAGGAGGGGCTTCGATCCCCAACTTGTGGGGACACTTCCAGGAGGAAATGACATTGAAACTAAACCCAAAATTTCAGGAGCTAAGCACTAACTTGGACAGGTGTGAGTCTTCTGTCCCTTGGTGGAGAGTATACATTCTCCTTTAGCTTGATGATAAACGTTCCTTGGAGATACTGACTGAGACCAAGGACTGAGGTCATTGGATGGGAAGTTGACACCATGGAATCTGTCGGTCGTTGAGTTACTTCTGTCATATCCTGTAATGCTAAAACATTCAGTTATTGCCTCCCCCGTTACCCGTCTTTGTCCTTTGCCTTCAGAATAACCCTGATGGTAATTTCTTTCCTTTTAAGACTCGCAGGTTAAACCCTCAGAAAGTTTGAGTAAGGCTAAAGCTTCTACCCACTGCTGACTTAAACATGAAAATCTTTATTGACGCATCTAAATAATTTTGGACATCATTATATACTTGCTTCTCTCATGAGCTTTAAAAGACTTAGTTAAATGATTTACTGGAGTAGTAAAAATCCAAGGATTTGGGAAATCTAAACATTCAAGTTTATGAGACCCTGAACTGTTTGGATGTTCAGTCCTACCAAAACTTATTTATTGAGGGGTCAGAGTTGAGGAAGGTGGGGGTGGGGAACTTGGAAGCTTCCTGACTTAAAGTAATTGTTTCTTTATATTTTAGTATATAGAAATAGACATTTTAAATATATTTTAGAAGTGTTCAATAAAAAAAAACCACTTTTCTATCTCTAGGATGAAAATGGAAAAGAGAAAAAGGAAGCCACTCTGACTCTAGGTTGTAACTAGGTTGGGTTACTTTGGCAGCTTGTTTTATTATAAATTGCTTTCTCAAGGAGAACGGCGGACTGGCAATGAAAGCGTACAAGGACTTGAAAGATTCTGAGTTAGAATTTTTAAGAGTTAGTCTGGTATTTTATTTCTAAGAAAGGCAGTGCTTCAGAGTCCTCCTAGATGATTTTTTTCCATCGTTTATCCTAATGTGGCATGTTTTAATGTCGGAAAGATGTATATTTCATTGGCCTTTATTCACTCTTTCTTTCTTGGTGTTCTGCCTGCTTTAGGAATTTGAAGTGATTGCCCAAATAAAGCTCTTACAATCTGCCTGCAACAGTTATTGTATGACCCCAGACCAAAAGTTCATCCAGTGGTTCCAGAGGCAGCAGCTCCTAACAGAGGAGGAGAGGTAGGTGGACATACTGCCCATCAAAGTGGAGCTCTGGTGTTGGCAAGAGGGATACTGCACCCAGTTCCTCGTTTGGCCATTTATTCAACAGCTGTTTCATGAGCTGCTACTAGTTCCTCACTTTTCAAAGGCTCATGATATAGCAGGAAAAGCTGAATTGATGGTGTCAGATGTGCTTTCTGATTCTTGCTCTACCATCTGTTGATCTTTGTAACCGTGGACAAGTCACTGATTCCTCCTGATCTTCAGGATTCTCACTGTCACCATTGTCATCGTCACCACCACCACCACCATTGTCACCGTGTTTGTCACTGTTGTTTACTGGTACTCGCTTTCAGGGAATTTTCAGTCAGGAAGGGGAGATAGAATCATTGAAATATGATAAGTAACTGAAGTGCTGCAGGACCTACGTGCAAGAGCAATTCATTTGGCCAAGGAAATGGGGCGGGGGATTATCATAAATTGTTACCATTTTATGGGGCAGGGCTGTGAAAGAGACAGAAGATTATGCCAGGAGAACTGGAGAAGAACGTTCCAGACAGAGAGAAGAACATGAGCAAAGGCCTGGTGGCCTGATGTGCTTGGCATTTGGGGCAACAGTGAGAACTCTGGTGTGGAGGATCCCCAAGGGACAGGTTTCAAAACTGGTTGATGCGTATGGAAAGGTCCATCAGCTCCAGTGTCTTGAATGTGGGCCCAGCAGGGGTGTAGTCTTCCACGTGTAGTCCAGAGGACTAGTCTGCAGTCCACTGCATGCTTTTACATTTTTAAATGGTCTGGGGGGGGGGAAACCCAAGAATGTGACATGGGACAATTATTTGAAATTCCAATTTTAGTATCTACAAAGAAAGTTTTATGGGAACACAGCCCCATTCATTTCCATCTTATTTATGGTTGCTCTCACGCGTTAAAGGCAGAGTTAAGTAGTTGCGTCAGAGACCCTATGGACTGAAGAACCTGGAATACCTACTCTGGTCCTTTACAGAAAATATTTGCTGACCCCTGCTGTAGACCAGGGATTTTCTTGAACGTTTTCATCAGGGAAAGCAAAATCGACAGCAAATTAAGTATTTTGCCAATGAGGAAATGAGGTTTAGAGATGTATTATAACTAGTCAGTGATAGCGTTTGGGTTCAGACTCAGATCTCCCTGACTCTACAACCTAAGCTCTGAAGGGGACTGTGTAATGTCGAGCAAAGCACATAACTTCTATAAGCCTATTTTCTCATTTGAAAGGTAGGTGATTTCTGAGTTCTTTTTAAATCCCAGGGTAGATTGGTCCTGTTACATTAAAACAAAATCTTTGATTCAGAGTACTCATCAGTTGGTGAAGATTTTTTTTTTTTTTTTTTTTTTTTTTGCCATGTAGAAAACAAAGCGGTATTGTCTCTCTTCACATTTCCTGGTCTGATGATCAGTTTCTATGAGTTAAGCTTCCCTCTCTGTGTACATCCTTCTTACGTATGGAACACACAGCCCATGCTGGTTGGTGGTTTGATTCAGAAAGTTCAGGCTCAAATATCAGCTGTGTAATTGACTTGTTAACAATAGAAAGAATCTAGGTAAACATATCTCATTTTTTCTTGCTATTTATAAAAATTTCTACAGCTTATGTTAATATTTGAATAATTCCCATGTCAATGGATACTTCTACCTGCACACATCTTTAGGTTTAAAAAAAGTACACATAATTAGCAACTTACCACGTTAATATTCACCATACTTACTCTTCCTCACCTACCCAGAACCAAAACAAGTTTTCATAACAGACATTTCAAGTCAGATATAAATTCCTCTTGTGCTTATTCAAGTTATGTCTGTCTAGCACGTAGATGTCTGAATCTGGAGTGGTTTTAATTTAGGATGTTTTGGCAATTAGAAACTATAGTTATATATCATTATCAGTAATAATAACTGTCTGTGTCTATTCACTGATGAGTATATAGTTTACAAAAGTCTCTTCTTTCATTTTCCTTAGAGAAGAGTAAGTTGAACACATGTACGCACGTGTGTGTGTGTGTGCGGACACACACACACACACACACAGTAATAGGGAGATAGTGGAAAAGAGATGATTCTTCTGCTGGCCTCGCCGTGGGATGAGAATGATCAGGAAACAGAAAGAAGTCAGCCTTTGATGCTGCCACAGCACACAAATCCATGTTTGTTTGTTTTTTTAAGATTTTATTGGGGAAGGGGAATAGGACTTTATTGGGGTACAGTGTGTATTTCCAGGACTTTTTTTTTTTTTCCAAGTCAATTTGTAGTCCTTTCAATCTTAGTTGTGGTGGGTGCCTTTCAGCTTCAAGTTGTTGTCCTTTCAGTCTTAGTTGTGGAGGGCGCAGCTCAGCTCCAGGTCCAGTTGCCGTTGCTAGTTGCAGGGGGCACAGCTCACCATCCCTTGCGGGAGTCGAACTGCTGGCAACATTGTGGTTGAGAGGACGCGCTCCAACCAACTGAGCCATCCGGTAGGCAGCTCAGCTCAAGGTGCCATGTTCAATCTTAGTTGCAGGGGGCCGAGCCCACCATCCCTTGCGGGATTCAAGGAGTTGAACTGGCAACCTTGTGGTTGAGAGCCCACTGGCCCATGTGGGAATTTAACTGGCAGCCTTCGGAGTTAGGAGCATGGAGCTCCAACTGCCTGAGCCACCGGGCCGGCCCACAAATCCATGTTTTTGAAGCACGTGGACCTAACCAGCCTCAGTCCATATGCCAGTGGGGGAAAGAGGGGAGGAGGCACCTGTGTAAATTTGTAAAATTAGGTCATTAAGTTAAGTACCGTGTGACATTTGTGAAAGAACAACATAGTATTTATCTTTACTTTGAATAATCAGAGCCTTCCTCTAAAACACAACCAGTAAATCACGTGAACTCTCAAGTCACTCAATTCTCAAGCCCTGACCTCACATGCTTCCTTCTCTTCCCCAGCTATGCCCTCTCCTGTGAGATTGAAGCTGCTCCCGATGCCAGCGCCACCTCGCCCAAGCCTCGGAAGAGCATGGTGAAGAGGCTCAGCCTGTGAGTGTCGCCCGGGGGTTCTGGGGCCCTGAGAGGGTCCCATCAGAGTGGGGGAGAGGAAGCGTGTCCAACGCAGTTGCCTGGAGCCAGGGCGAAAAGGAAGAACAGTTCACTCACTTGTTAAATAGTTTGTCTTTCTGTCATGAGCTCACTGTGTACAGTATCTAAGTCCATTCATTCTTCTCCCCTGTTCTCTCTGGTCTGAGCCACCATCGTCTCCTGCCTGCACCCCTCCAGCAATACCCTTCCTGGCTTCCGGCCTCATCCTTGCCCCAACAGCCCATTCGCCACCAAATAGTCTGGTCGTCTCCTAAAATGTATACCAGATTATATCATTTCCTAGCTTAGAAGCCTTCAGGGGTTTTACTCTGAGATAGCCCCCGAACTCTTCCTCCTAGTTTTCTAGACCCTGCAGCATCTTCCCCCCGCCTTCTTGACCACCTTCCTCTCACCCAACACCCCTCGCTCACCAAGATCCAGCCCATCCTCCAGCCATCCTTCAACCACATCGTCTTGTTCCAGCTTCAGGGCCTTTGCAGTACGTGCTCCTTTGGCCTGGCATGCTCTGTCTGTGGCCAGCTCCTTCAGAAACTTGGCAGACATGTTGCCTCCTGAGAGAGTTGCTGTCTCCCCCAATCACTGTTGTACTGGCTGTTTCTTCCGGTGGCATGTAAGCCCCCTGAAAGCAAGAACCTTAGCCAGCATACTCGTGGCTGTACGTGCAGCTCTGTGCCAAGCATGCAGGAGGCCCACAGCTCAGTTCATACCCGTCTTCCTTGGAGTAAAATGCAGAGTCCTGACAGTGGCCCTCACAGCTCTCCAGGATCTGCAGCATCACCCCAGCCCCACCGGCCTGTCCCATACCTGTCTGTCCTCGTCTTTCCCCGCTCACTCTACTCTGCGCACTCCAGCTACCCAGACCTCCCTGCAAACGCTGGGCATGCTCCATGTTTATTTGCCATTTCCTCTACTTAGAACACTGATCCCCCAGACGTCCCTCACTCCCTTCAGATCTCTGATGAATCTGCACCCTCGGTGACCCTTCCCTGACCACCTTATTAAATACCATAACCTATCCCCCTGACCTGCCCTTCATACCCTGTCTCACCTCTGCCTACTTAGTGTTTCTCCACTGCATTCATCTCCATCTGATATACCCCGTGTTGCGCGAGTATGTCTATCTAGAATGCAGACTCTACAAAGACAGGCATTTATATCTGTTTTTTGTTTATTGCTATATCCCTAGATATAGAATGGTACCCGGCACATATAGTAGGTAGTTAATAAATATTTATTGAATGAATAAGTTGAGCCTTGTGCCAACACTATTCTACGAGCAATAATACAGATATTCCTCATCCAATCCACAAAACAACCTAAGTGGTAGGTCCTACTGTTAGATCCATTTTATAAACCAGGAAACTGAGGCACAGACAGGGTAAATAGTATGCTAATTGGAGGACCTGGATTCAAACCCAAGATTTGGCTTTAGACCCAAGGCTATAACTTTTTACCAGACTGTCTCTTAGAAAAATGGTTTCTGAAAGAAGATAGGAAGGAAAGATGGAATGGGAGATAAAAAGTGGAGGAAGAGAGAAGATGAGGGAGAGAAGGAAGAAAAGAAGGAAGAGAGAAAGGATGAGAAGGAAGGGAGGAAAGAAAGAGAGACTGTTGGTGTCATTGGAACTTGTGCTTTGATTGTAGCAATTTTTATACAAGAGCCTTAGGAAAACCTAATCTCTGTCTTCAAGTTGATCTCTTAGACATTCTACTCGGAAAGACATTAGATTAATGAATCTAATGAAAGCTAAAGAGGTTAGTTCAAGGAAACAAGGGTTATCACTTGATTAATAAGTTTGTTTTTCTCTTTTGAAGACATATACCTGTGTCTGATGTTGTGGGCGACACATCTGCCTTGACCAGGGACAAGCAAGAAGTGATTAGGGAACATTGGGCAGTGTTTTCATGGCAGAATAGACTTGGGTGCCATGCTGACCTCACACATCCCAACTCCACCAGTTTCCTGTGTGAATTTCTGTTTTGTCACTTGTGAGATGAGAATGATAGTGCCTGCCTCAGTGGGTTGTTGTCAACACTAGTGGGGTTGTCACACTCCTAAAACAGTGCTTACTTCTCAATGGATTCCTAAAAAGCTACCATTATTTTTTTATGGAACAACTTTTGGTTATTACCTTTTTTTTTTTTTTTTTTTTTTTGGGTCAGGATGCTGACTGTTTCCGTGGGTTATTGATACTTCCCAGCACTGTCTCTCCACATACCTCAACAAGTCACACTGAGCTATGGAGGCAGGGATGCCATATTAACTTGGATATTGTCATGTTTCCAATGTAGCATATACATGCCTTTACTGGGTGTGGATGCGCGATGTCCTGCTTTCAGAAGCTGCTCAGGCTTCTACCTGGTATCAGGTGATAATGAGGCATTAGTTTTAGAATCTTCTCAGCCACCATCTCTTCAGATTGGTCTCTGTTCAATCCTCTCAATTGGTTTCTTCTGGAACTCTCTTATAACAGGCATTTCTTACTCCATTCTCCATGTCTTTTTAACCTCTTATTTTCCATGTGTTTATATTTTGATGCTGATTTCTAAAAATTTTCTTTAGATCTATCATCTAGTTCACACTTTTTTTCTTCAACAGTTATTTAATCTTTACACTGAGTTTTTAATTGACATAAGTACATTTTTCATTCTAGAAGTGAATTTTTTTTCAAATTATCGTTCTGTTCTTTTTTCAGACTGTCTTGCTCTTAACTCCTGCTTTAATTTCTTATCATATGTCTTTAGTATTTTTAAACATAGTTATTTTGTATTTTGGCCCATGGTAGACACTCAAATATTTGTTGAATGAATGAAAAAATTATTAGTGTCTTTCTGACAGTTTCTGTATCTGAAGTTCTCGGGAGTCTAAACCTACTGTTTGTTATGCTTTGGGCAGGATATTTTCTTGTGTGTATGTTTTGTTTTTTATTGAAGTTTATTGGGGTGACAATAGTTAGTAAAGTTATATAGGTTTCAAGTGTACAATTCTGTAATACATCATCTATATATCACATTGCGTGTTTACCACCCAGAGTCAGTTCTCCTTCCTTGACCATATATTTGATCCCGTTTACCCTCATCTACCACCTCTCTCCCCCCTTACCCCTTGGTAACCACCTAATTATTGTCTACGTCTATGAGTTTTTGTTTCTTTGTCTTCTTACTTTCTTGCTTTCAGCTTTATATCCCACATATCAGTGAAATCATGTGTGTGTTTTGCAATTTTGTACTTTGAGCTCATCTTTATCAGGGAATTCTCTGCAGCCTGGGTTGAACGTTTATTCCTCCAGAAAGACTTTTTTAAAAAAATTCTAATTCCCTAGGAGTATCACTGGCCTGAAATTCCTGGTTCCTAGACCACTTGTGTAGCAAATCTGAGTGAGCTGCTGGCCAGGATCACACATAATTTCAGGGAGACATTTATCTTTCACGCAAGCTCAGACCAAGACAGACAAGCTTCCTTGTTGTCTTCCTGTGCCAATAGGAAGATATTTTTCCCTAGCCCGTCTTTTTACTAAGGGTACAGCCCTTTGAGGGTCCTGGCTCTAGATAAGGGGGACTGAGTTCCAACTCCCCACCTTAAATAAACAGCAGCCCTCATCTTTGGGCTGCATATGTGTTAAGATCCACGTCCCTAGTTTGCCAGGATTGGAACCTCCCACTCCCCAACCAAAGCAGGTGCAGAATTAGCTCACATGCTTCTGGTTTTCAGTTCCCTTTCTGTTTCTGGCCTGTAGGGATTTTCCTTACTGTCTTGCATGCACAACTTTTTTAAAAAATTCAATGTTTCTGATCTAGTTTTAGAGTGAAGGGGTCTAGGTTATTGTAGTTCATCAGATTGTTGGAACAGAACTTTTCCTCCTGGGTTTTTTTGTCCAACAAGTGCCAGCCTTCTTCTTCAACCTCATGGAGTTCATCTTATGGGGGGAAGTGACAGGGTGTGAGGATGGTATTTTGATCCTGCCAAAGTGGTCCATACATTATTAAAAAATGGAGAACCCTTGACCTAGAAAGATTTTCGATTAATGTAGCCCTTCATTCAGCTGAGCAAACTGTGTGTTCTTGGAGGTTGGAAATAACCTGTTTGGACAAGATGTTTACTATGATCTGTTAGAAGCTTTACAGCAGATGTTTTCCTAAAATAATAATGGCAGGGCATGCGAGATTGAGAAAACATCAAGGACTTAATTCACACAAATACCGGTGTATGCACAGATTTGTAAGTCTGAAGGCCTGGCATTATGTTTTCTGCAGACTGTTTCTGGGGTCAGACATTATCACCAGTAGCACGCCCACCAAGGAGCAGCCCAAGTCCACTGCCAGTGGGAGCTCTGGCGAAAGCATGGACTCCGTCAGTGTGTCATCGTGCGAGTCAAACCACTCAGAGGCTGAGGAGAGCTCTATCACGCCCATGGACACACCTGATGAGCCTCAAAAAAAGGTATCGACTTCACCCCTTTGCGCAATTCCCAATGCAGGCACATGACACAGTGTTTGCCACATGGGGTCCGTCTGTCTGCAAGTTTATCACTCTAGAGTATTTTGAAAGTCATGTTTTTAAGAGGTGTCAAAAGCAGAGTTCTGTCTGGGGACTCGTTCCTTATAGAAACAGGTCTAAAAGCAATGAGCATGTTAGTTTTTTCATCTAGCCTTTGAAATACCGCTCTGTACCCACATCCAAAGGCCACGGAAGGATTGTAACCTGTAACATGAGCTACACTTTATTTAGGAGATGGAGGATCTTCTTTGAAGGAGCAAAAAGTCAAGGTACAGAGACGTGTTTAGCTTCTTGATGTCATAACTTGTCTTAGCCAAGCTCGTACCACAATAATGTTACATAGCAAACGACTCCACAACTCAGTGACTTCGAACAACAACCATTTATTCTCTGTCATGCACTGCAGGCTGGTTGATTTGGGTTGCACTTGGCCTCAGGCTATGGTGTGGCTCAGGTCTGCCGTACCTGCCTTTCATTCCTTTTTGGAGTGTGGGCTACCGGGGCCAAGCTTTTAGCATGCTAAGATGGATGCACAAGAGGGCAATCGCAATCCCGGAAGCACGTATCAAGTTTTCACTTGGGTCATATCTACCAACATTTTATTGGCCAAAGTAAATCATGTGGCCAAATCCCACATAAAAAAATACGGCAGGGAGCTATGTTCCACTTCTAGGGGGAGGACTGTGGGGTCACAGGGCAAAAGGCATGGATACAGAGGAGGCGAAGGAAGTGGTAACAATGATACAATCTGCCATGTCCCTCCCCTGCTCCCCAAAGGAAAGTGATGAGAGCTGATGAAAGAATTCCCATAGAGAGTTTCCATTTTCTATGGCTGCATAAACAAATGAAAAGAAAACAGAAGATCCATCTTAATCTTCTGTACACATCTGCTTCAATCTTTTTGGTCAAGGAGCTTGAATAAGAGTTGTCAACTTTGAGGCGACTAGAATTCACACCGTTTTGGGGACAGCCAAACTTGCTCCGTCAGTGACTTCTGGCCCCTTCGGCTAAGTGAGGTAGAGTGTTGGTAGCCATTCCTTCATTTTGTGTGTATGTATTTTGCAAGAGGCACTGTGTGCTGTTTCACACTGTGTTATAAGTGACAGCAGCGATCTCGGAACCCTCAAGTGACCTTGTCACAAAGCAGCCAGTGCAGGAAGAGCACCACACGAGGACTCACAGGCAGTGATAACTCAGGTGCGGTCCCCGCTGCATTCCTCACCTTTCGGCTTTGAAATCCAGGGAACAGTCTCCAAATATTAAGGAAAATCTGTAAACGCACAGTTGTTCTCTCAGGCATGTTCCCTAAACCAGTGGTGGGATCATTCTCCACAACCTGACATTCAGCATTGAATTAGTCAAAAGCTGGAGTGAAGTCTCATTACTCACCCGTTGACAGCTTCTGCTCTGTAGGCCCCTTTTCTGGTAACGGACATTGTGCAGAAGTGACAACCCAAGTGCTGCCCACATCTCTGGGGGATTCCTGCCTGTCCAGGAAGGGGATGGAATCGCATTCACACCTGTTAAAGCTACTCAAGCCCAGTGTGTGTCGTTTGCACACTCCTTGCTCCGTCCTTTTTGTCTCCTCCTATATCAATGCTTTAATTTCTTGCACAAGTCATGAATTTCCACTCTTTGGATGAACCTACTCAGAGTTATGAATTTCTAGTTTTAAAAATGAGTTAATTGAATTGGATGCAAGTAGTTGCTGGGCTACAAAATCCCCAAATGCTAACTGGAAAGGCTTCAGTTCCCCTGCTCACTGCACAGCTGGCCTGGATGTCCTCCCCAGTCCCTTTCGACTCAGAGATCCTGCAGCCCTCCAGACTGCCCCCCTGCCCGCCCCACCAGCTACCCTGTGAGGCCACTCTTTCTAGTGAAATGTCACTTCACCCCTTTTTCTTCATCCCCCCCGATCATGATTCCTAAGCATTGATTTTCACACTTGTTCCTTACAGTAAATTCGCAATAAGAATTTGGGGGCTGCTCCGGTGGTTGGCTTAGAGCTGCTAGAACCCAGGCATCTTCAAGGCTTTATTTACTTATAAATGTCATTAAAATCATGGAAAATCCAACAAAGGGAAATGAATTTATATGGAGGAAAAGGCAGGTGACAATATCAAACCAATAATTGGAAAATGGACCTCTTAACTACTGTGTGGTACACCTGCAAACAAAGTGAGGCTGTTAAAATTACCCCCCTTCCGTTAGCCCTCAAATTGAGCCACTAGTTGGTTCATTTGGGGACATAAGAAAAGAAATATAACTAAACCATATTATGATAGAGCGAACCACAGTTAGACTCCTGCGTATCAGAGTTGGAACATCAGCTTTCTGGCTCTAATGAAACTAATCATGTGGTAGAATTTAATGTGGAGTTATGCCATTGGAAGAAGTCCAAAGGCAATGCAATAAAGTAGACTCCATTTTACGTGGAAGCCAGAGCATCAGAAAGCTAAATTTCTGTACTGTTTCCATGGACAGGTAGACCGGTATGAAAGACATTAATGCGATTTATTTTTAAATGATTTCCAGATTATTTTATAGGATTGAGTGGTATAATTGGCTTACCTCATTCTGAGAAATTATTTCTAATTTTCTACAAAATTAATTGATGTTTAAAAGGCTTCAGGTTAACGACTTCTGGGAGCATCACCCAGTGAGTTCTGGGCGTCCTAATTCTGTCATAACTGGTAGTGCACATAAGATAACTATGTAATTAATCAGAAAAGCACATTAACTCTAGCACCGCATTCCTTAATTATTCTTGACGTACAACGTGAAAATGTGTACAGTTGGTTCTAGAAGCATATAAAGTGCTAGAGCCTCTCACAGGCTGTGCTCTCTTGGGCAAGCCCCTCTGTTTCTTTGAATCTTGTTTCCCTCATCTTTACAACGTTCTGCATTTTGTTGACAGGGTATATGAAAGCTCATCACAAACCTCACAGTGATAGCCTCACTGAGGGATGAAATACTGTGTTCATTCACCACGTTATTATCCCCCGCAGTCTGGGCCTTGGCTATGCCGTTGCTTGGTAACCCTGGCCATGGGAGTCAGGAAACTTGGGAGCATGGCCTGGTGGTGATGTCTGCAGTTTTCTCTCTGGCCTCAGGTTCCTCCTTAGTAGAAAGGCAATGGGGCCAGGTGACCTCCAGCGGCCTTTTCAGGACTAATGTTCCATGAGGAGCTTGTACAATCTGTGGTCCTTATTTTAGAAACTTCTAAAAATATTGACATTTCTCTCCTGGTACAAAGTCTGAGTGC